>NC_090933.1:310903548-312191703 GCF_040938575.1 Ambystoma mexicanum
AGAGAGGCAAACTGATTCAACGTAGATTTGCACTCTTCTTGTTGCTCGGGTGTCAGATTTGAAGAGAGATTTACTCCTTCAATTTTTTCGTCCAAAAGTAAGCCTCTGAGGAGATCCGGAAGAGCTTCACTCTCTTCTTCTTCCTCGGATGATGCTAGAAGCAAAGCTCCTACATCGGGTCTTGAGACATACGCTTTGAGTCGGTTGGTGTGAAAGACTGTCTGAGCCTCCTTGGGATTACCCAAGTCTACCAGATAGTTGACCTCTCCGAGTTTACCCACAACTCTGAAGGGTCCCATCCACTTGTCTTGCAAGGCCCTCTGCCTTGTTGGGATCATAACGAGAACGAGCTGGTCTTGAGCGAACTCAACCATGTTAGCCTTTTGATCGTGCCAGTGCTTGACCAATGCTTGTCCAGCTTTCAAGTTATCGCTTGCTTCTGTCATCATGTGCGATATTCTCCTCTGGAGACCTATCACGTAGTCATTCACTCTGACTGGCTTGGGGGAAGGAGCACTCTACAACCCCTCCTTAATCAGGGCCAATGGACCTCTGATGGGATGACCATAGAGAAGTTTGAAGGGAGAGTAACCTACTCCCTCCTGAGGGACTTCTCTATAAGCAAAGAGAAGGCATGGCAGTAGAAGGTCCCACTTACGCTTAAGGGGTTCTTCTAAAGCACCTATCATTCTCTTCATGGTTCGGTTGAACCGTTCTACCAACCCATTGGTTTGTGGGTGGTAAGCTGTTGAGAACTTGTAAGTAACTCCACACGTTTTCCACATGGCTTTCATGTAGTGGGACATAAAGTTTGACCCCCTGTCAGAGATTACTTCCTTAAGAAACCCGACCCTAGTAAAAATACCAAGGAGGGCCTTAGCCACAGCCGGAGCTGTAACAGTCCTCATAGGAATTGCCTCAGGATACCTAGTAGCATGGTCTACTACAACAAGTATAAACCTGTTGCCTGAGGAGGTTGTAGGATCAAGGGGACCAACAATGTCAATCCCTACTCTCTCAAATGGGACTCCCACAACTGGGAGAGGCACTAAAGGTGCCACATTCTTGGAGCCAACCTTACCAGAGGTCTGGCAGGTGTTGCAGCTCCTGCAGTGTTTTTCCACTTCGGCCCCCATCTTCGGCCAATAGAAGTAGAGAGAGAGCCTTTCCTTAGTCTTCTTGAAACTCAAGTGACCAGCCAAAGGAATCTCGTGGGCTAACTGCAAGAACTGTGGTCTGTTCTCTTGGGGTACTACAAGTCGTTTGTAGTCTCCAGGTGCAGACTTGGTCGGTTCACTGTAGAAGAGGCCATCTTCCCAGTGCAACCTGTATTTCCCAGGCTCTTGCCCTTCAGCCTGAGCTTCTGCCTGGTGGCGAAGACCTTCCAGAGTTGGACATTCTCTATGTCCCTTACTGAAGTCTGCCCTGCTGGGTCCACCTTCTGCCAGTAAAGACTGCAGCTCAGGATGGTCAACAGGATCCAGATCTCCAATGAGTTCCTGGCCTTCCATTAGCTCTTCCTCAGAGTCTAATTCTACCACACAGGGTTGTACCTCCCTCTCAGCCTCAGCTGGAGGTGGAGTTACGGGTGTAACTTTGGACAACCGCGGGGAAGTCCGTGTTGGCTGCACTGAAATGCCGGCAGCTGGTTTCGGGGCAGAAGTCTTAGGTTTCCCTTTCGCTTCTGTTTTCTTCGAGACAGCAGCGATAATTCCAGTGGAGCAGGAGTGATTTCTTTCTTCATCATCTCCTGGAGAGTACCGCGCATGGTCCTCTCTCTTGCGGGTCTGGTTAGCTCCTGTAACCGTTTACTAGGAGGTCTGGGAGTATGCGATACAACTCCGAGAGTTTTCAAATCGTTACCCAACAGTACGCGTCCTGGTACCTCACTCTGTATGCTGACAGGTATCTTTACAGTCATGTCGTTACACTGGATGAGAACTGGTAATTGGGGAAGCATCTGCACAGGCCCTCCAGCTAACTTGGTGAGGTGTTTGGGTGCCTTAGCAACATCCTCAGCCTGAAAAAACGATTTATCCACCATAGTTATGCTGGCCCCAGTGTCCCTAATGGCAGGGGTCTCCTGACCATTCACTTGGACACTGTCCTTATAATACTCTTTAGTATTATCGGGGATAGAATTATAGACATCTAAATTCTGCTGTTCAAACAACCCCAGAGATACTAAAGAAACGCTGGCTGAGACTCCAATGGGTTCGTCAGCTAGCAGTAGAAAGTTTCCAATTGCCATTTGGACTTCCTCCTCTGGAGCGAAGGCTAAGGAGACAAGCTGGACCCCTGAAGGTTTACCCTTACACCTGGGATCTCCGTTCACGTGGTCAGTCGAGCCACAAACAAAGCATTTACCGAATGCTTTCTAGAATGGTGACTTGGTCTAGCCTCCTTCCGGTTTGGCACCAGAAGACACACTATTCTGCTGTGGTTTTCCTTATGGCTTACCCTTCTGGTTTTGTTTGGGGCCCTCTTTGGAATTTGAGTTATTAGAATTCTCCTTTGAGTCTTTTTTAGGCTGTTTTCCCTCATCCTTTTTCTGAGTTGCCCCAGAATCCTCATGAGTAGCCCTGTTGGCAACCCATAAGTCAGCAGCCTTAGCTAGCTTCCGGGAATCCAATTCCTTCGAATCAGCCAAGTGCTGTCTGAGCTCAGGAGAACAGGCATCATAAAAAGACTCCAACATAAAAAGATTCTTCATACCCTCATAAGTGTTCACTTTGTAACCCTTAATCCATCCCTCTAAGGTTTTCAACCCTTCACTCATCCAGGTAGCCCAAGGGGTACCATCATGCTTTTTGAGGGTTCTAAACCTCTTAAGATACTGGGAAGGGGTCTTCCCAAATCTAGCTATCAAAGCTAGTTTCACACTTTGGTAATCTGTCTTATCCACCTCCCCCAATTCCATTACCACATCAGTCGCAACAGGAGGGAGCCTAGAGAACAACCAGGGAAGTAAATCTTTCCTGGTGATGTCCTGGAGCCCATGATTGTATTCAAACAGTTTTAACCAATCCAACACATCCAATCTCGGTTCATACATACCCACTAATTCCTTCGGCATCCGGGGTCTTTTGGGACTGGAGCTCCTAGAGGAACCAGAGGAGAGAGAAGCATTTTCCATAGACAACTTTTTAATCTCTAACTCGTGATTAAGTTCTATTTCCCTGAGTCTTAACTCAGCTTGCTTCTGCTCAGCCTGGGCATTCATCCGTCTGAACGCGAGCTCTTGGTTTCGTTCAGATTGAGCCAAGAACCGTTTGTATTCTAATTCGAGCTTCATTTTTTCGAGTTCAAAATAAGCAGGGTTACTTGTGGGACCTGGTATGGGCCCCATAGGTACAGCTGGTAAGCAGGTAGAGGAGCAGGGGAGACAGTTTCGTTAGCCTCTCCTTCCTCTTCAGCCTCTTCATCGCTATCATCAGAATTATGATTTAGATCAACACCATCACTTTTATCTACATTTGCTGGAGAAATTGGTTCCTCTGAACCAGTACCCAGACTTTGGTTCGCCAGCAATCTCTCTATTAGTTCTAATTTCTTGCCTCATACAGAAAGATTCTCTTGCCTACAGAGAGCTCGCAAACTCTCAGTATTTTCACCTGACAAGGATTCTTGACTGTAAGTTTCCATAGTAGACATGTTTTTTGAAATTTGCTTTTTAGTGCTAAGCTTTGTGGTTAGTTATCCTAAAGTGTCGAAAAGCACTCTAAACTGTATACTCGATACAAATCCCACCGCTGTACACCAGTATTAGGCAGAAGCCTGTGCATTTCCCTCTGGGACCACTGCAAAAGATTTAGGACTACAGGTGTTTGGCAGTAAACCCACTTGGTAGCAGTCTGTACCACACAGATTCACTTGGTAGCTTTGGCTGAGCAGTCAGACTATCCTCAAGAAGAGTTAGGAAGTATGTGGAGTATAAAATATAGGGCAATTTTTCACAGTAAGACAAGCAAACACGTACAAGGCTTCAGTGTAAAGATATAAAGGTATTTATTTATAACGACACATCTATGGAAAACACTCTGGCACTATTACGGCAAACAATCCAATTACAATTACTCTACGAAGAAAACAATTCAATCCCCTTAACAATAGTTAGACAAGTCTAGGTTATACCGGCATCACTTATTTGCAGACAGAGATGTAGGACTCAACCTAGATGGCACTCTAGTATTCGTTAGGACCGGAGAGAAAGATAAGCAGGTTACGAAATCAACACGGTTCCAATACGTAACGGACAAATGCAAGGCAAGAAGACAAAAACCACGGAAGATCATAAAGTTCAGAGGCCAGGCCCACTCGGAGAGAGGCGAGGCGATATGTCCCAAAAGTATCTTAGTGGAAATGTGTTCGTGTCTTTGTAGCAAATTGTTATCGGCAGATTGAACCAGTTCAGAACAACACGCTAGAGAAAGCTTAGAAGCGACCCTATGGAGAGGCTCGGATTAAGACACCTCACTCTATCCGGCAACAAGGGAAGCCAGGCGGACACGGTACCTTGATTGTGGAGAGACAGCTCCGGCGGGGGCAGTTGTTCCTGGTGGTGGATGCACGTCGGGTCTTTGCCAAGAGTAGAGATGATCTCGTCGTCGAAGAAAAGTGAAGTCCGGTGCACCACCAGGGAAGAGACCAGCCGCGGAGTGCTCCGTCACAAGGCACCACCTTTTGGTCGTGGTACACGGGTAGTGGCTTTCCGGTTGCCGAGGTGCTCTGCACGGGCAATTCGACCACTGCGTCCTGAGGCGAAGAAAAAGCAAAGGCGACTGGTTGTTCCCACCAGTCAGGGGAAGAGACTCTCCGGCAGGGAGATCTCCTCTGTCGTCAGGAAGTGGTGAGTCGGTTCAGCAGGGCTCCACCGGGGGTGTCGTCATTGCAGGTCGGCTCAGCTTTACCCTCGTCGGATTCTTAGGTCCTGTGGCGACTTCTGAAGATCCAGTCCCAAAAGCCCTGCTTTTATGCAGAAAACCCCCATTCATTCAGCCTAGCTGTCAATCAACACATGCTAAGTGGTGAGCGGGGAGGCTCACCACTTGGGCCAATCACACCAGAGTGCGACTGGAGTTGGCAAGGCAACTCGGTCCAGGGTGCCTAAACCCCCTCCCACACCCCTGTGGTAACCCAGACAGAATGGCACCACTTTGGAGGGTCTCTTTACAGGAACCCGCCAAAAGTGGAACAAAGGGCTCAACCTTTGGTTTAGGAGTCACAGAGACGAACACAAACGCCATTTTAAAAAGCCGAGTTCTAGCAGAAAATACCATCCGATAGACTTAATTAAGATAAGTAGACCGGAGGTATGTTAGAGATTAACAAGGAACAGTATCAATCTCTAACAATGGGAAGAATCCCATAGGGTTATATTCGGGGTCGAACATAACAAGTAGTTTCCACTGCCACCAGCCAAAACTCGACGAGGGGGGACGGGACAGTGCCCCCTCGAATAACAGACCCAGGAGTAATTGAATTACCCCTACTAGTACGCCCACAATAGGATGGTTTGTACTAGTTTTGTTAGTAAATTTAGGTCTAGTAAAGCCAATGGTGACTTTACATGCCCAGGGAGACAGTAGTCAGTCCCCGGGTATGGAGTCTATGACGGAGGTCCGCTAGGACGCCCCAGTGTTACGGCACGTAGGGTGCGGTGTAACACACATAGAAAAACATATGAGACCCTATGGAGTAAAAGACCCCATAGCCCATAGAACACATTGACATTCAAAGGAATTACACACATACATGTCCAAGAGTGGGAGGAAAAGAGTCTCACTCTTGGCAGGATGGAAAAAAACAAACTCCAGAAATCCAGCAAAGCTGCTGGGGACTCACTAGGTTAGGAAATTCAGCCTAAACAGAGAATTCTCCCTAACATCCCCCCACCCCCCGCTCATGCCCCGTGTCTCCCTCGTGTTTCCCCCATCCCCTGCTCATGCCCCGTGTTTCCCTTGTGTTAACCCCCACCCCCCGCTCATGCCCCTTGTCTCCCTCCTGTTCCCCCCACCCCCCGCTCATGCCCCGTGTCTCCACTGTTGCCCACCACCCTCCGTTCATTCCCCGTGTCTCCACTGTTCCCCCCACCCCCCGCTCATGCCCCGTGTCTCCACTGTTCCCCCCACCCCCCACTCATACCCCGTGTCTCCCTACTGTTCCCCCACCCCCCGCTCATGGTCTGTGTCTCTCTTTTGTTCCCCCCACCCCCGCTCATGCCCCGTGTCTCCCTCCTGTACCCCCCGCTCATGCCCCATGTCTGCCCTGTTCCCTCCAACACCCGCTCATGCCCCGTGTCTCGCTCGTGTTCCCCCCCACCCCCTGCTCATGCCTCATGTCTCCCTTCTGTTCCCCCCAACCCCTGCTTATGCCCCGTGTCTACCTCATGTACCCCCCACCCCCCGCTCATGTGTCTCCCCTGTTCATCCCACCACCTGCTCATGCCCTGTATCTCCCGCCTTTTCCCCCTACCCCCCGCTCATGCCTCATGTCTCCCTTCCGTTTCCCCCAACCCCTGCTTATGCCCTGTGTATCGCTATTCTCCCCCACCCCCTGCTCATGCCCCCTGTGTGCCCTGTTCCCCCCACCCCTTCGCTGATGCCCCGTGTGTCCCCTGTTCCACCCCACCCCCTGCTCATGCCCCGTGTCTCCCTTGTGTTCCCCCCACCCCCGCTCATGCTCCGTGTCTCCCTCGTGTTTCCCCCACCCCCGCTCATGCCCCGTGTTTCCCTCATGTTAGCCCCACCCCCCACTCATGCCCCGTGTCTCCTTCCTGTTCCCTACACCCCCCGCTCTTGCCCCGTGTCTCCACTGTTCCCCCCACCCCCTGCTCATGCCCTGTATCTCCCTACTGTTCCCCTCACCCTCCGCTCATGGTCCGTGTCTCTCTCTTGTTCCCCCCACCCCCGCTCATGCCCCATGTCTTCACTGTTCCCCCCACCCCCCGCTCATGCCCCATGTATCCCCTGTGTCCTCACCCCCGCTTATGCCCCGTGTCTCCCTCCTGTACCCCCACCCCGTGCTCATGCCCCATGTCTCCCTCCTTCACCCCCACCCCCCACTCATGCTCCGTGTCTCCCCTGTTCCCCCCACCCCCTGCTCATGCCCCATGTGTGCCCTGTTCCCCCACCCCCCTTCATGCCCTGTGTTTTCCCAGTTCCCCCATCCCCCGCTCATGCCCCGCGTCTCCCCTGTTCCACCCCAACCCCCGCTCATGCCCCATGTCTCCCTTCGTGTTACCCCCCACCCCCACCAATGCCTGTGTGTGCCCTGTTCGCCCCCACCCCCTGCTCATGCCCCGTGTGTGCCCTGTTCCCCCCCACCCTCTGCTCATGCCCCGTGTGTGCCCTGTTCCCCCCACCCCCTCTCATGCCCCATGTCTCCCCTGTTCCCCCGCTCGTGCTTCTTGTCTCCCTTCCATTCCCCCAACCCCCGCTTATCCCCCGTGTCTCCCTCCTGTACCCCCACTCATGCCCCATGTCTCCCCTGTTCCCCCTCACCCCCCGCTCATGCCCCGTTTCTCCCTCCTTCCCCCCACCCCTGCTCATGCTCCATGTCTCCCCTGTTCCCCCCACCCCCTGCTCACACCCCGTGTGTCCCCTGTTCCCCCCACCCCCTGCTCATGCCCCATGTGTGCCCTGTTCCCCCACCCCCCTTCATGCCCTGTGTTTTCCCAGTTCCCCCCATCCCCTGCTCATGCCCGCATCTCCCCTGTTCCACCCCACCCCCTGCTCATGCCCCATGTCTCCCTTCGTGTTACCCCCACCCCCACTCATGCATGTGTGTGCCCTGTTCGCCCCCACCGCCTGCTCATGCCCCGTGTGTGCCCTGTTCCCCCCACCCTCTGCTCATGCCCCGTGTGTGTCCTGTTCCCCTCCACCCCCCGCTCATGCCCCATGTCTCCCCTGTTCCCCCCGCTCATGCCTCTTGTCTCCCTTCCATTCCCCCCAACCCCCGCTTATCCCCCGTGTCTCCCTCCTGTACCCCCACTCATGCCCCATGTCTCCCCTGTTCCCCCTCACCCCCCGCTCATGCCCCGTTTCTCCCTCCTTCCCCCCACCCCCGCTCATGCTCCGTGTCTCCCCTGTTCCCCCCACCCCCTGCTCATGCCCCATGTGTGCCCTGTTCCCCCCACCCACGCTCATGACCTGTGTGTGCCCTGTTCCCCCCCACCCCCCACTCATGCCCCGTGTCTCCCTCCCGTTCCCCCCACCCCCCACTCATGCCCCGTGTTTTACCTCTTCCCCCCACTCCCCGCTCATGCCCCGTGTCTCCCCTGTTCCACCCCACCCCCGCTCATGCCCAGTGTCTCCCTCATGTTACCCCCACCCCCGCTCACACCCTGTGTGTGCTCTGTTCGCCCCCACCCCCACTCATGCCCCGTGTGTGACCTGTTCCCCCCCAACCCCCGCTCATGCCCCGTGTTCCCCCACCCCCCGCTCATGCTCCGTGTCTCCCTCGTGTTTCCCCCCACCCCCGCTCATGCCCCGTGTTTCCCTCGTGTTACCCCCACTCCCCGCTCATGCCCCGTGTCTCCACTGTACCCCCAACCCCCACACATTCCCTGTGTCTCCACTGTTCCCCCACCCCCGCTCATGCCCCATGTCTTCACTGTTCCCCCCACCCCCCGCTCATGCCCCGTGTATTCCCTGTTCCCCCCCAACCCCGCTCATGCCCCGTGTCTCGCTCGTGTTCCCCCCACTCCCCGCTCATGCCCCCTGTATCCCCGGTTCCCCCACCCCCGGAAATGCCTCGTGTCTCCCTTCGTGTTACCCCCCACCCCCGCTCATGCCTGTGTGTGCTCTGTTCCCCCCCACCCCCTGCTCATGCCCCGTGTGTGCCCTGTTTCCCCCACCCTCAGCTCATGCCCCGTGTGTGCCCTGTTCCCCCCATCCCCACGCTTATGCCCCATGTCTCCCCTGTTCCCCCGCTCATGCCTCTTGTCTCCCTTCCATTCCCCCCAACCCCCGCTTATCCCCCGTGTCTCCCTCCTGTACCCCCACACAATCCCCATGTCTCTCCTGTTCCCCTCACCCCCGTTCATGCCCCGTTTTTCCCTCCTTCCCCCTCACCCCCGCTCATGCCCCGTGTCTCCCTCCCGTTCCCCCCACCCCCCACTCATGCCCGGTGTTTTCCCTCTTCCCCCCACTCTCCGCTCATGCCCCGTGTCTCCCCTGTTCCACCCCACCCCGCTCATGCCGCGTGTCTCCCTCGTGTTACCCCCCACCCCCCGCTCATGCCCCATGTGTGCTCTGTTCGCCCCCACCCCCACTCATGCCCCGTGTGTGCCCTGTTCCCCCCACCCCCCGCTCATGCCCCGTGTTCCCCCATCCTCCGCTCATGCTCCATGTCTCCCTCGTGTTTCCCCCCACCCCCGCTCATGCCCCGTGTTTCCCTCGTGTTACCCCCACCCCCCCGCTCATGCCCCGTGTCTCCCTCCTGTTCCCTACACCCCCCGCTCATGGCCCGTGTCTCCACTGTTCCCCCCACCCCCAGTCATTCCCCGTGTCTCCACTGTTCCCCCACCCCCCGCTCATGCCCCATGTCTTCACTGTTCCCCCCACCCCCCGCTCATGCCCTGTGTCTCCCTATTGTTCCCCCCACCCCCTGCTCATGGTCCGTGTCTCTCTCTTGTACCCCCACGCCCCGCTCATGCCCCGTGTCTGCCCTGTTCCCTCCACCCCCCGCTTATGTCCCGTGTATACCCTGTTCCCCCCACCCCCGCTCATGCCCCGTGTCTCGCTCGTGTTCCCCCACCCCCCGCTCATGCCTCGTGTATCCCCTGTTCCCCCCACCCCCGCTTATGCCCCGTGTGTCCCTCCTGTACCCCCCACCCCCTGCTCATGCCCTGTGTCTCCCCTGCCCCCCACCCCCCGCTCATGCCCCGTGTCTCCCTCCTTCCCCCCCAACCCCCACTCTTGCTCTGTGTCTCCCCTGTTCCCCCCCACCCCCTGCTCATGCCCCAGGTGTGCCCTGTTCCCCCCACCCCCCGCTCATGCCCTGTGTTTTCCCAGTTCCCCCCACCCCTGCTCATGCCCTGTGTCTCCCCTGTTCCCCCCACCCCCTGCTCATGCCCCATGTGTGCCCTGTTCCCCCCACCCCCTGCTCATGCCCTGTGTGTGCCCTGTTCCCCCCCACCCCCTGCTCATGCCCCGTGTGTGCCCTGTTCCCCCCACCCCCCGCTCATGCCCCATGTCTCCCCTGTTCCCCCGCTCATGCCTCGTGTCTCCCTTCCATTCCCCCCCAACCCCCGCTTATCCCCCGTGTCTCCCTCCTGTACCCCCGCTCATGCCCCATGTCTCCCCTGTTCCCCCTCGCCCCCCGCTCATGCCCCGTTTCTCCGTCCTTTCCCCCCCACCCCCTCTCATGCTCCATGTCTCCCCTGTTCCCCCACCCCCTGCTCACGCCCCGTGTGTCCCCTGTTCCCCCCTCCCCCTGCTCATGCCCCGTGTGTGCCCTGTTCCCCCCACCCCCGTCATGCCCCGTTTGTGCCCTGTTCCCCCCCACCCCGGCTCATGCCCCGTGTCTCCCTCCCGTTCCTCCCCACTCCCCACTCATGCCCCGTGTTTTCCCTCTTCCCCCCACTCCCCGCTCATGCCCCGTGTCTCCCCTATTCCACCCCACCTCCGCTCATGCCCCGTGTCTCCCTTGTGTTACCCCCACCCCCCGCTCATGCCCCGTGTGTGCCCTGTTCCCCCCCACCCCCGCTCATGCCCCGCGTGTGCCCTGTTCCCCATCCCCTGCTCATGCCCCGTGTCTCCCTCCCGTTCCCCCCACCCCCTGCTCATGCCCTGTGTCTCCCTCCTTTCCCCCACACCTCCCACTCATGCCCCTTGTCTCCCTGTTCCCCCCACCCGCCGCTCATGCCCCATGTCTCCCCTGTTCCCCCCCACCCCCCGCTCATGCTTCGTGTCTCCCTTGTGTTACCCCAACCCCGCTCATGCCCCGTGTCTCCCTTGTGTTACTCCCCACCCCTGCTCATGCCCAGTGTCTCCCCTTTTCCCCCCACCCCCCGCTCATGCCCCGTGTCTCCCTCCCGTTCCCCCCACCCCCCGCTCATGCCCCGTGTGTGCCCTGTTCCCCCCACCCTCCGCTCATGCCCCGTGTCTCCCTCCCATTCTCCCCCACCCCCCCGCTCATGCCCCGTGTCTCCCCTGTTCCACCCCACCCCCTGCTCATGCCCCGTGTCTCCCCTGTTCCCCCCATCCCCGCTCATGCCCACATGTCTCCCCTGTTCCCCTCCACCCCCGCTCATGCCCACATGTCTCCCCTGTTCCCCCCTACCCCCGCTCATGCCCACGTGTCTCCCCTGTACCCCTCCACCCCCCACTCATGCCCTGTGTCTCCCTACTGTTGCCCCAACCCCCTGCTCATGGCCTATGTCTCTCTCTTGTTCCCCCCCACCTCCTGCTCATGCCCTGTGTCTCTCTCCTTTCCCCCCTCCACTCCCTGCTCATGACCCCTTGTCTCCCCTGTTCTCCCCACCCCCTGCTCATGCCCTGTGTGTGCCCTGTTCCCCCACCCCCCGCTCATGCCCACGTGTCTCCCCTGTTCCCCCCACCCCTCGCTCATGCCCATGTGTCTCCCCTGTTCCCCCCACCCCCTGCTCATGCCCCGTGTCTCCCTACTGTTCCCCCCCGCTCATGCCCCGTGTCTCTCTCTTGTTCCCCCCCACCCCCTGCTCATGCCCCGTGTCTCCCTCCTTTTCCCCCCACCCCCCGCTCATGCCACTTGTCTCCCCTGTTCCCCCCACCCCCCGCTCATGCACTGTGTCTCTCTACTGTTCCCCCCACCCCTGCTCATGCCCCGTGTCCCCCTCTTTTTCCCCCCCACCCCCCGCTGTTACCCTGTTGTGTTCTCTTTATACACCCCGCCTTCCCTTTCCATGGTGGCCATCTTGGTAAAAGATTTTCCTTCCTACACCGGGACGCCACCGGCATCCCGGTTTGAGAAGAAAACATTTTTTTTACCACCCGGGGTTCCCACTTTGAGGCCCTAAAATGCTAGTGGTCTTCATCTATTGAAAAGGATGTTATGGTGACGTTGCACTAATAAAAACCTATGAAATTCAGTTAAAAAATAATGTGTTACAGGGACGTTATGGTTAAGTTGCACTAATAAAAACCTATGAAATTCAATGAAAAAACTTTGTTAAAGGGACTTTATGGTTAAGTTGCACTAATAAAAACCTATGAAATTCAATGAAAAAACTTTGTTAAAGGGACGTTATGGTTAAGTTGCGCTACTAAAAACCTATGAAATTCAGTGAAAAAACGTTGTCAAAGAGACGTTATGGTTCCAAGTAAAACCGAAAAACCCTTGAAATTAGCCAGTTATGGTAAGCTAAGCAACTGCTAAGACTAAGACCCACAACTTCAAAGGTGACATCACAATTGTCATTGATGACATCACTGATGACATCACGTCTGGCTCACTCTTTTTTCTTTTGCTGACATATCTAGGCCACATGGTTTTCTTCAGTAACAGTCAGAAACTAAACATTTTATTTAATTTGTAGACGTATCCTTCAAGTAGGTTCTTACAGTAATTCCCTTTGAGTCCAGTCACATCATATGAAACATATACATAGGGGAAGACACAAGCTTGAAAGACAGCAATCGTTTTTGTGCATAAAGATAATCAATCGACTTATCAGCACTTTCTGATAGTTCTGTTGTTTTTTTATGGCTGTACTTTCCCTGTATATGGTCATATTTGTGTACATTGTACTCACACTACTTTCCTTAGGGTCCAATCACATCAAGTGATACATATGCATAGGGTAAATAGCAGCTTTGAAACAGAGCAATCATTTATTTGCATGAAAATAATCAGTTTGATTTCTGCTACTACTTGTGCTTTTTTGCTAACTTCACTTTCCCTGTATATACCCATATTGGTATGTGTTCTTGTCTCTTTGTGTTTTTTCTATAATAATGCAATTATGTAATACATGGGTTTTATTAGCTACTTATTACATATTTTACAGTGCACAAAAATCTATTAAGAAAACAATTATCATTTCATTATTCAACAAATTAACATTACGAATATTATACCTTCATCTTGTACGCTACACACAATGCTATGTTTCTGCATGAGTAGCTTAGTATACTAGATAGAACCCCATAATAGAATGCTATTTATATCAATGCATCGTTCAATGCACTAATTAGGGTATGATATTTATTGCAATGATCCTTGACACTTTTTTCGCAACATTATAATAAGAATCCCTTGTACACATATTTCATGAAAAGTACATACACATGTGATGTCATCAGTGATGTCATCAATGACATTTGTGATGTCATCTTTGATGTAATGGGTGCTAGTCTTAGCATTGCACGGTGGTGGCACGAGTTATGGTTGCTTAGCTTACCATAACTGGCGAATTTCAAGGGTTTTTCGGTTTTACTTGGAAGCATAACGTCCCTTTAACACAGTTTTTTCACTGAATTTCATAGGTTTTTAGTAGCGCAACTTAACCATAACGTCCCTTTAACAAAGTTTTTTCATTGAATATATATATATGTATATATATTCAATAAAAAAACTTAGTTAAGGGGATGTTATGGTTAAGTTGCACTAATAAAAACCTATGAAATTCAATGGAAAAACATTGTTACAGGGATGTCATGTTTACAGGTAAAACCGAAAACCCTCAGAAATTCACCAGTTATGGTAAGCTAAGCAACCATAACTTGCGCCACCACCGTGCACTGCTAAGACTAACACCCAGGACATCAAAGATGACATCACAAATGTCATTGATGACAATACTGATGACATCACATGTGAAATTAATGTTGATGAAAAGTCCCTACCTACAAGAGGTTGTTTTTATTATGTTGGTAACAAGATGTCAGGGGTGATTGTGTAATGTTAAACATGTAATAACTAGCTAACAAGTCAAGACTTACTACACACTTGTGCTGGTACAAACAATACATATGAAGACCCACAATGCATATTATTCAGAGGCATATACAGGGAAACTAAACTAAGGAGGAAAGAAACAGCATCATCAGAAAATGTTAATAGCATTAAAGTTCGTCTTCCTGTATACAAATGAACTGTGTGTTTGAGGCCTGCTATTGCCCCATGCATGTGCACCATGAGCTGAGACCAAACCCTAATGAAAGTACTTTAAGAACATACAACAAGGTTAACATTTTGATATACAGTGCCTTTTGAATTTAAATATTCTGATTATCAGTGAATAAAACCACCTGGCCTAGATTTTTCAGTGAAACAAAATAAGTGAGCCAGATATGTGATGTCGTCAGTGATGTCATCAATGACATTTGTGATGTCATCTTTGATGTTATGGGTGTTAGTCTTAGCAGTGCATTCTGTTGGCGTGTGTTACAATCTGGCTACTGCCCACGGCCATATGCTATACCTCAGTCACCAAAGGTATATGACTATTTTTTGTATGTACATTATTACACTTGTCAAAATGTTAAACACAGGCACATTTGCAAAACCATGATTTAATGTCCTTGCCAATGCTCCTCACGAGTTTGCTTGAAATCCGCCCATGTTTTATTTTTTTTAAAGTGTCAAAATGTATGTACATACAGTAGTCATATAACTTAGCCCCCACTTGACAAAATCCATTCAGTCTTTACACAAACATTGAAAGTTGGGTCTATAATCTTTCTCAAAACTTTTGTCCACATTCGTCAAATAGCAACATATTTATAAGCCATCTAAAAATGTTGCGACCCCCCTCTAATTTTGCTCCTCCTTTAGAAAATCCCACCAAACTTTAGAAAACCATTTATATCTAGATACAAAATCGTTTTGCCAAATGTTGTGCAGATTCGTCAAATGACACCACATTTATATGCCTTTACAATATTTTGGGACCCCCACTCTTATTTTGCCCCTTCTTGAAAGAATCCCACAAAACTTTGCGAAGCCATTCAGGATTAGTTCTAGAATAAAATTGCAAAATGACATGCAGTTTCATTGAGTGGCGCAAACGTTATAAGTCATCCAAAAACTGCTTTTCCCCAACCCTGTAATGCAGAAATAGCTACAGATGTCCTAGGACATCTGAAGTGTCCGCGAACACCACAGGACTTCCCCAGGACATCTGGAGTGTTCCTGGACTTGCGGGGGGGTGAAACAACCCATTTTTTGGCTTTTTATGGCCATATCCAATCCAATCCTCATCCCCCCACATCCCCAGAGATAGTTTGTTGAGTTTGACAAGTGCAATGCTGGTGGGCTTTTCAGGAAAACTGACACATTTCACGTTTTCTCACCACCAATTAGCGGCCACGTTCCGATGTCCGTGGACGACGCAAATGTTTTCAGGCCAATCAGATGCCAGCGGACATGGATATCACTATTTCTTTTTGCCTTACGTTTTGGTTGTTAAAGTAGCACTACTGGATGGATTTACACCAAATTAAAAGAAGCATGCTTTCGGGTCCAAGCCGCAGATCCTGCCTCAAATTTGGTGAAAATCCGTCCAGCAGTTTGGGCTGAAGGCGCAACAGAAGTTTTTTCTATAACTTTGCACCCCCCCTTGACCAAACTTTGCAAAAATATTCAGCGTGTGCCTTATACTTTTTTTTGCAAAGTTTGGTGACGATTCGTCCAGGGGGAGCAAAGTTATAAGCCACCCAAAAAGTGCTCTTCCTATCGGTTTAGCCATTTACCTCATGATATTTATTCCAATGATCTTTGACACTTTTTTTATCAACATTACAATGAGAACCCCTTGTACAGACTTTTCATGAAAAGTAACTGCACATGTGATGTTATCAGTGATGTTATCAATGACATTTGTGATGTAATCTTTGATGTCCTGGGTGTTAGTCTTAGCAGTGCACAGTGGTGGCGCGAGTTATGGTTGCTTAGCTTACCATAACTGGCAAATTTCAGGGGTTTTTCGGTTTTACTTGGAACCATAACGTCCCTTTAACAAAGTTTTTTAACTGAATTTAATAGGTTTTTAGTAGCATAACTTAACCATAATGTCCCTTTGACAACGTTTTTTTACTGAACATAGATATAGACAATAGTAATTGGATAAATGTTTCATAGGATTCCCTTAGTTTATATACATATAACATAGAACATACTGAACTCCCTACCTTATTGTATCATGATATAGAAACACGGAACATGTTCAAAAAGCAGCACATAAATACATTACATTCAATAATAAATAAACAGTGGAAACTGTATATGTAAGACAACAACCGTCCAATTACATAACATTTGCAACATAATGCAATATACCAAAACAAAATAAATATGCCTCCAACAGAATAACCCCATGCAAACTGCACAGCAAAAACCAGCAGGACACCTACGCAGCAGTAAAAGCAAAACTTAGCAAGAAACTAGTGAGTACACTACATTTATTTTATATATTTATAAACTTTCAGTATTAGGTAGAGTAAAAATAAAATATATATATTTTTTTAACAATGTCTAGTACTTTGGAATGCCTAGAAGAAAGTTTTCCTTGTGAGGAAATGAGTAAAAGCAGTGATAGTAATGGTAGACACTACACTTCTCTATATAAACCAATTAATACCCATTACTTTATGTGTACTTCCCAATTTTTTTTAAACACACCATACAGACATACAAAATAATACTAAACAGAGACCTTAGAAAATCATCCACAGCCAATGGAGCAAAAAATGGATCTATTAAAGGAATAGTGTGCTCAGAAATATTTTTGTCCCGAGGGTTCGGGCATGTGTTTCTAAGCATACGTTGATCAATCGTATAAACATTTCCTATGCACCTTACTGTAGTTTTCCTCTTTTTTATATGTGAAAAATCAGGCAGCAGGGCGTGGCCATCTTGTGATAATCGTATCCGTTGCCGCATTGCCCAAGGTGTACTGCCCTGGCGGCACTAATTCAAATGGCCCACCCCTGAGGCTGACATCACCAAACCTAGTGTTATTCTCTGCCTATCTCCAGGGCGTTACTGGGTAGCATAGCCAAACACACCTAGTCATCACCTACATTATAACGTTAGTTGACGCAGAACCCGGAATATCAACATACATCATCTCACAACACAGTGCGTCCCAATTTTGAATTTACACCACACCTTTAAAGGAAATAGCAAAACTGTACATTTTTTAAAGTACTTTTATTTCACAATTAATGCTGTGAGAACATCCGGCGATTGCCATAATCAAGCAAATGGGTAATTTTTTTCTTCATTCTCGATCCGCAAATGTTTATCGTGAGTCACGCAGTGTTTCTTTTGGGTATAAAAAGAGCATTGGACACACTGTGAATCGCAAGGCTGTGGCATCAGCTTGGCGCTAGGCCACCGTAAACGATGTTAGGTTGCTCCTTATCACTGGTGCCAAGTAAGGGCATATCGGTCTCTGGCGATCGTCCCAAAAAAGAGTCACTGTTATCCAGCCATTCACGTGTATCTGCAGCTGCCGGTTAAAAATGCCATCAGTTTGTATCTGGAATCGATGACAATCGCAGAAAGGCAGGATGTGGCTGTTTAAAAAACAATAACAGAAATGTGTCTCAGTAGCTGATCTTTAGTACAGTTTATCTTTTTACCCATTAATTCTGCCCCGTGTTAAAATTAATGATGAACACGGACGTGAAACAATATGAACACAGAGAAAACAACGTGGAAAGTAGTCGTCAATTTACTTCAAAGGTTACTGCTATGCAGTATATTCACCTCGAAATTGGATGCTGACGCTACAATCAGGGAGCAAGCCAAGGGCACGAAGAACACATAGATATTTTAATTAAATATTAGTGTTGAATTACGCATTTGTGGGACTTGGGTGAACCCACTAGTGGAGTACACACATCTTCATGCAAACTTGTACGCTTGTCTGCATGTTGTGTTTTGGTTGTTAGAGGTGCTACTGAGTTGATAGTGGTGGTGAGACACCTATGGTAGGTCTCTGCCAGTTGGATGGGGTTGTTGTTTGTGACTAAAATGGATGGCAATGCATCTGTTATAATGGGGGCTAGGTTTTCTGCTGTTAGCTTGTGAATATTTCTTGTTTCATAGGTATCCATTGCCTTTGTGTCATTGCTGGGCTAATATCCTTCCTAGTAAAGGAGAAGTTGATGCTATTGTGGTCAGTACAGTCAAGGGGAACAATAGACTCAATGGATATTTTAGAGTTAAGGGTAAGCATCCAATCCAATGTTCGACCTTTGTTATGGGTGGGGGCATTCACCAGCTGTGTAAAATTCATATCTCTGAGTTTGGTGTTTAGGGCTTCTGCTTTAGGGTCCTGCTTGTCATTAAATCCAAGGTTAATATCACCCAAGATGATACATTTGGTGTTAGGTTTGATATGGGGAGCTAACAGCAGTGGTATGTCTAGGTCCGGGTGGGTATTGTATTGGGTGCTCTGTAAATGACCAGAAAATTGAAGGTGGTTTTATGGTCCATGGCGAGTTAAGCTAAGAGGAGTTCGTAGCCTGCTATTTCTTCAATAGGGCAGATTCTAATTTGAAGAGTGGATTTGGCTATTATGGCCACACCACCTCCTTGTGCATTAGGTCTGTCAGTCCTAATGATGTTGTAATTGGGAGGGATAGCTAGAGCTAGTAGGGGTCCAGAGGCTTGATGGAGCCAGGAGTCTGTCACCACTAGCAGGTCTAGTTTTTGCTCTATAATAAGATAATGTAAGCATTTGTATGAAATATTGGCTATGTGCGTTTATGTGTATGGTGGAACGGTTGTCTGAATTGCAAAAGGGCATCCTATACCATGGTTTGCATTTGGAAGAAGCGGGTCAAATGGAATGTATTCACAATTTGGTATGTATGGCTACATATAGAAATAGTTAATTAGGACCAATGCACCATGGGGGAGGAGGAAGAGGCTGTGCAGTACATTCTCCGGGTGCAGGACCTGTGGAGATCAGAATCGGGCACGGCTTGGGACCAATCAACCTTCCTTTTCTACTTTATCATCAAAAGAGGCCTCCCAAAGGAGGTACAGAAAGCCTTGGATAAAATTGCTAGGATAGAAGCCAAAGGCTAGCCTGAAATTCAGAACATTATAGTTAGGGTGTCCGGTTTTCGAGAACAATCGTAAAAATCTGATTTCACCCTCCCTGTTATGTTGTTATGTTCCTCGGGGGACTCCGATAAACCCGAGGATTTATAATTTTAATATTTGCAAAATGTGGCAGTTGCGGGATTCAAACTTCTATTGTTTCTGCATTGTCTTCTTTCCAAGACGGCAGCGTTGCCAATTAGCTACCTACACAGATCTGCTTGAGCATTGTCTTTTGGAAGTGACATTGCTGAAGTGTGAAATCATGATTCACCATTGCCAGCTTCTGACAGGAGGAGGAATTGACTGCCTAGTTGAAATATGGACACGACAAACGAAACAAAACTTCTTTCTGATTCTGTTCCGTTTTTACTACTAACCAATGAATTAAAACAAACACACATCCAGGTAACAATATTTAGTGAGGAGAAGAGGGCTTTTTCACTTACCAGTGTGCCATGCTCTCCACTGCTTCAGATGTGATAGTTCTGGCAAATGAAATTGTAAAGGAAAGAGCTTTGTGACTTTGAATTTCCTCACACAAATTTGTATCTACAGGGTACATACAGAAGACAGAACATCGCCCTTCAGGTCGCCAGGACGCGGGCAAGTGTTTGCAGAGTGGATTATTGCTGGTTGTCAGGCTGGCACCCAGTAAGCATGCCCTGAGCACCTACTAATATTCCACAAGACAGTCATTGATATAATACAGCCCACTAAATACCCCACAAGAAAAGCATTGCAGAAATAACCATGTCTATGCCATCCATAACACAAAAAATACAGCTGCCCGGCCCTGCCTTCTAGCCAAACCTTGCTGTGCCCCCTGAATCTTGACCACTTTTACATGGGATGTTGGGGAATTATGCACCCCACCGAAACAGCAGTAACACATTGTGAACAAATAGAGGCTGACAGTGTCATAACTGAACAGTAAGGTAGCCCAGCTAGGCAAAAGACCAGCCATTCCATATCATATACACAAAGCTTAGACAACAATGTTCATTTCTGTAAAATAAATACATCACAAAACAGGTCAGTGTTAACGCTCCACTGAGCGGAGTAAACAAATACCACAGAGGAGTGGATCGGGAAAGTTACCTCAAATTAACACTAAACGGAGTAGTTTAAATCAAAGGGCGGGGGCAGTAAGGTGTTTGCATATTGAAAGCTCCTGCAGTTGGAATAGGCCTCCCCACCCACCCAAATGAAGGAAAGAGTGTGCTTATTAAAATACGCGTGCATGTACAGCCTAGGATGCGTGGCTTCTGACGAATTCCTCATATAAGTTGTGGCTGTGTTTTCATGTGGACCCATTTCAAAATGGCGAAGCAGAATTCACATTTACAGGAGGAAAAAGATATCTTCTTAAAACAATGTTTAGAAAGTGTTGACAAACAAACCTCAGCATTGGGGGCGAGGAGAAGCGTGGCATTCATTTGGGAATATATATGATGCAATATTTCTATATGCAGCAAGCGACAGCTTCCAAACAAGAAATTATCTACTCTGCCTTACATTCTTCCTGGCAACCGTGAGGAGCAATTGCCCCCCCCCCCCATTATCTATCCCAAGGCCAAGAGAGCGTCACAATTGGCAAAGACAAAATAAAGAAAGCACATTTGTTTAAATACAGACGTGTCTCATATATATATTAGCAAACCATGGAAAACAACTAGAGACAATGAAGTTTCGAGCCTATGGTCCTGGCTGAGCATCTCGCCTTGGGGGTGGGAGCAATACATACAAAAAACACACTTTCTAAAATAAAAACCTGATCCCACACAGCAGCAACTAATACTCCTGCACCTCTGAGCCCGCTTCCTAACGAGGAGTGCGTTAACGCCCATACGTTGAAGTGAATGCTCTGATGAACATGCATGTTTAGACCTTAGGTTAGGGTGTTAATGAAGGTAAGTCCTCAAGAAACTAGCGTTTTTGTAACAGGGCAAAAGGCAGGTTTAATCAAAGGTTTGGCTGTGGATAAAGTGCAGAAGGAGGACTGTAGTAATGCAATTCTAGTTTATTATTTGGTGTTTCTATTCTTTAGGGCCGTAGAAAAAAGTGTTCAATTCACTTAAAAATAACTTCCATGCACATCCAGTCAATCTTAAAAGGTAATAATCTTGCAAAAGGTTATAACATCTTGCGCTGAGAAATATTACCCTACCTATGCACGCAATTAAACAATAAAATACAATCTCTGTTTACACTGGAATAAACAGTTCTTTTAAAGGGGTGACCGGGAAAACACTGACAAACACTGATTGTGAAACATTTTGAAAACTCTGGAAAACACCCCATTGGCAAGGATGGCAGCAACCTGGTCTGCAAACGGGCAGGAACAATGGGCCGGCGAGGAGCAATACGAGGGTCGCAAGTGACAAGGAGGACCTACAAGAGGACAAGGTAGGTACAGGGGGCAGAGAGGAGGGTTTGGACATCAGGGAGGTAGAGGTTTTAGAGGACAAGGGGCTCAGGGAGGGGGCCAAGGGACATGCTGGAATTGTGGAAGGTGGGGACATTTTTCAAGAGAATGCCGCGCCCGACCCATGGGATATTAACAAGGGACCCCACCCACCAGAAATGAGAACAACAATATGGCCACCCTCATCCGGGCAGCCCTTATGGATTACCAATCGGTGGCCACAGGTAACAAGAGCAATACTGTAATGATTATCCACAGGGAACACAACAAATTCAACAAAGACCACAAGCGCCACAGCAGGGTATGCAGCCCCAAGTAGCATGCCAAAACACCATGGGGAACGCCCACCCAAATGTTTTTGCTATATCCACCAATGGCGCACCTGCGCCATTCCACAGAACAGCAGTGATCGCAGAAAGCGTTTTTCCTGCCCCAGAAACAAACACATACCCAGATTAGGAGAGCCCACAGAAATAACTTGCGTGTCCAGTCCTATCAACTACCCTACATCCAGAAGAAGAACCACTGGTGGGGGCGGAGATAGGAAACAAGCAGTTCATCTTCATGGCGAAAAATTGTGCCTTATAGAAGGACAATTTCCTCTCTCGGGCCGAAAACGCAGGGACTTTCTGGGGCAATTTTTAAGGTTCCCTACACAAAAGATTAGGATAGAACGGTGGGAGGAAAAACATTGTGGGCACCCCTGTTATACACCGAAGATGCCCCCATAAATTTGCTGGGGAAGGACCTCCTTAGCAAGCTTAATATGGCTATCTCCTTTACAGAACGAGAAATCGTATGCTCCCCCCCAGGGGTATGTCCAATAAGATCAATGTTAATGATCAGTACCATGACAAATGAAGTTGCAGTGATGGGGGTGCCCACAGATGTGGACATGTTCATCTACTGGATACAGGTTCTAGCTAGAGTGGTGCCGGAAATAACGCAGAAGGAATGGAGGGTGCCATCTGATTTTGTTTTTCGCAACGTGATAAGCCCAGAAATTGTGCCCGGCACTCTCCTCTTAATTGATCTACAGAGGGTGCAGGTATCGGCCAAATGCATTGTGGCAATAGGACTGGACATGCATGGATGTGAGTGTAGAACAGTGTTGTGTATTAACCCACACATTGCGCTCCAAGACCTTGCTGATGAGAGCTGTTTACTGACAGTGACACTGATGGGGAAATAATAATGGAAATATGCATACCATGTGACATAATGATTCCACACAGAGAGATAAATAACCCCCTCATGGCCGGTGTCAGTGCACCGCCCTCAATTTTTGATGAAGACATGAGACAATTACCTCCAGATTTATGGACAACAGGCCCCCATGATGCAGGGCTCTTACAGGGGGTAAGACCCATAAAATGTTTACTAAAACCAGGTGCAGTACCACCTACAGTAAAACAGTACTCGCTATCCAGAGAGGCAGAGGAAGGAATAAAGGAAACATTAAATGCATTACTACAGCAGGGCATAAGTGTGCCGTCAAATTCATCATGCAACACTGCGATTTACCCTATAAAAAAGTCAAAGGGCGAGGCTTGGAGGATGAGCCAGGATCTCTGCCCACTTAATGATGTCATACAGAAAGAATTCCCCTTAGTGCCAAACCCTGCATCCATTTTATGCAGCGTCCCATAGGGTGCCACGTGTTTCACAGTTGTGGATCTGAAGAATGCCTTCTTCTCAGTACCACTTAATCCCAGTTGTCAATACTTAACAGCCTTTACCCTGGGGGCAAAACGATATGAGCATTGTAGATTACCCCAAGGATACTGTGAGAGTCCCAGTATATTTAACAGAATACTGCACGAAGACCTTGGCAACATTGATGTAAAAAGTACAATAATTCAATATTCTTAATATGCAGTGAGAGTGAAGAGCAATGTAGAACAGACTCAATGACCTTAATGAACCTACTAGCAACAAAAGGGCACAAGGTGGAGAAGGGAAAACTGCAATACTGCCTAACAGAAGTATTGTATCTAGGGTAGTTTATTTCAAAGGATGGTAAAAAGATTGTCCCAGACAAAGCAGCAGCAATATGTCACACTCTAATGCCCAAAACTGTGAAATACATGCAAACATTCCACGGCGTATGCAATTACTGCCTTGCCTAGATACTAGACTATGCTGCATATACACACCCACTTCTCCAAGCACTGAAAGAAGCACAAAAGTCCAGCGCCCTCATAAAATGAACACAAGAGATGATCACACAATTCTTTAAATTGCAAGATCTCATCACAACAGCACCCGTCCTAGCAACCCCAGACTATGATCAGGAGTTTTATTTATTCTCCTATTGCAATGAAACACTAATGACAACAGTATTGACACAAAAACAGTCATTAGGCCACAAGCCATTGGCATACTACAGTGACACATTGGACTCAGTTATGCAAGGGTACATCTCGTACGAACAAGCCCTCACTGCAGCAGCCTTTGCAATAGAGAAACACACCACCATAGTGATGGGCTGCTCTGTAACACTATTTGTTGAACACTCTCTGTTTGCCAGGCTAGAAAGGTCAAAGTCCACACTCACCACACAGAGAACAACTGCATGTGAAACAATAATCTCAAGCCCAAACATACACGTTGTACATTGTAAAACTTTAAACCCAGCCACCCTCATCATGGAACCCTGTACAGTGGAAGGCATGCAAGCTCACGGCTGCGTAATATATGAGGGGGAAGGTGATGATATCCCTAAAGCCAGTGAAAATGCCCTAGACGAAGGTGAGGTATACTTTGTGAATGCTTTGGCATCCATTGACTGTGAGACAGAAGAAAAACACGTAGGGGCAGCAGTGGTAAGAATAGAAGGGGAAGAATATGAAGTGATAGTACAGAAACGCCTCCCTTCACACTTTTCAGCACAAGCAGCAGAACTCATAGTGCTAATTGAAGCATTGCATACAGCAAAAGGATGCGCAGTGACAATTTACCCTGACTGCATTCCGGCTTGCCTTGATGGCGACGGAGAGGATTTAGGAGAGCGGATGGCCCTTTCGTACAACACGCACAACTACTGAATGAGCTAATTGAAGCATTAGCAGAACCATCAACAGTGGCATTAGTGAAGTGCCAGGCCCACACAAATAACACAGAGGCAATCTCACTGGGAAATGCACTGACGGATGCCGCTGCAATAGAAGCAGCGTACTTTGACATCCCACAAGCAGTAGAGTGTGTGGTAAAGATACCCACGCAAGACAACAAGAAAGCAGGGTACAGTGCTAAGCCCATAATTCAGTTAATAGACTTACAGAAACACGCCCCAGCAGATGAGCAGGAAATGTGGACAAGGAGAGGGTGCAAGCAATCACCCACAGACCTCCTCTGGTGGTGGAAATGACAGGGAAGGTGGTAATGCCAATAGAGTCATTGCAAACTGCATTCCAACAACTTCACTTCCCTGCACACGTAACAAAACAACACATAGCAGCAGATCTTCAAGAGAACTGGTGTGTGCCCAATTTGCAGGAAGATTTAACTAAATTGATAACAGATTCTACAACCTGTCATACATACAGTTCAGATATGACCATCAGAACGCTGCGAGGAACACTGCCATGCCCATCAGGACCATTCCGAGAATTACACATTGATTATGCAGATATGGGAGAACGGTGCAATGGGGCGAGATACCTCATAGTTGTGGTATGCCCCTTCTCACATTGGGTGGAAGCAGGACCCTGTGCACACCCAGATGCCAGGTGTACAGCAAAAAGCCTGGTGAGGAAGGTGTTCTTGGGTGCAGAGGGTATGCATCCAAGAGTCTGTCCATTGGTTGGAAGTATTGTAATAGTATGTCAACTGAAGTGAATAGGGCCTCAGGTGGTTGTGTTGTGTGTGAGGGTTTTGGTAAGTAGGCAACTGTTTGCATGAATGGCTGTATTATGGTGTGGTGGTTGTGGCCATGGTCTAGACTCTTTGGTGCATGGCCAGAGGCCGCAGGAAGCCGAAGGCTGTAGGCCATGCACCCAAGAGTCTAGACCATGACCACAACCACTGCAACATAATACAGCCATGCAGTCAACTTTTTGACAGTGGCATATGGATTGCATAAATATGTATATAGAATCAATTTGCAGATTAGAAAGATGCATGACACCAATAATTGTATGTATTGTATTTAAGCGGCAAAAGCAGATTTGCCTAATGTGGTATGTGGAAATGCAGGAGAAATCATTGTTTCATTGTCTGTGATAAAAGAAAACATAACAAGTTAAAGCAGGTACTGTGTAATGTTGTATGACATTGGGGGTCATTACTAGTCGGGCGGTAGAGGTTATCGGGCACCAGTAAGGAGACCGGTTCCGGTAATCCCCTACCGCCTGATTCCAAGGTCCCCTAATGGGAACCGCAAGGGACGTGTGGTCTGACCACACGTCCCTTACGGGTCACGTTAGGGGAACAGGCTGCTAATCACAGGCCTGCCATTAGCAGGCCCATAAATACCGCCTTCCCAATTCCCATTGAGCCCTATGGAGGCTCAAATGGGAATGGGGAATGGTTGGTGCAATGGGGACTTATTGCACCACACCGGTCTCCGTCCCGTTATTGGAGGCAGTCATGGCGCAAATAGCGCCATGAATACCTCCAATCTCGGAATGAGGCCCATTGTCTTGCAAGGATAGCTCAGGGGCAATGTGCTTGCCTTGGAAGCAAGATGACACAGAGCACCACAGGTTTGATCCCCGGGTCCACGCTTAGACACCTCTGGGTATTAAGCGCGTTATAAATAACCTACCATATCATACATTGCAATGCAGATATTTGTGCACTTTGTGGACCCTCAAAATTAGTATTTCACAAGTACTATGCTTTATACAAGTGTACTGTACAATGTGCTCAGTTCCTGTGTTTTTTCGCATAATAATTGGGTCTGTGGGGAAAAATATCCATGCAGGATTTAAAAAAAAAAACTTCTACATTCATTTGTTGTTATGTGGAACACTCTGTTTCAGTGACATGTGCACTGCTTACAGTAATGTTTAAGGTGCCTATCTATGTGGTATTTTGGTTATAGGCACTGCTGCAGTAGGAGGAATTTAAATGTTGTATGATTTTCCTTTTGGAAGTGGTGGTACTATGGTTCAAGTTAGATACCAGTTTGCATATTTTAACTGTTTATTTGTTTTCTCTTTTTAGCAGTATTTGTGTAGCATTTGCTTGCTGTTGATGTTTTCTAAGTACTGTGGTATTGCAGAATAATATTGCAGGATTGTGGGGTCAGTTAGATATCTGTTGGCATATTCTAACTGTTGGCCGTTTGAAAGTTGTTGAGGGTAGGTTTGTAGCACTGTGATTGCTGAAGGTTTATTTTGGCAGTTTGAAGTAATACTGTAGTAATGTGGTTGCAGAAAGATAACAGTTGGTGGATGCTGGTTGTTTATGCTTAATAAGTGTTGAAGGGTTTCCTCAGAAGAACTTTCATTATTGTTAGTGGATTAATGGGAAGTAATATTTATTTATTTATTTGGATTTGTATAGAGTGCAACAGCTCGAAAGCATTGTGGCGTTTGTTACATTGAAAGGTCAAAACTTTGTTACATAGATAACAGAACAGGCATTCATAATGTCCTAATTGTAGAACAGTTTGTAGCGCAGCATCAATAGGGTGAGAGAAGAGACATGGAGGGAGATAAGAGCAAGGTTAATAAAAGAGAGCAGTTTTCAGGTTTTTACGAAAGGCAGGGAGAGAAGTTTCTGCTCTGAGGGCAGTGGGGAGCACCTTCCATAGCTTGGGGGCTAGATATGGGAAGCCTATTCCTCCTGCTTTCACTCTGTAGATGCGCAGAATGGTGAGTTGGTTGGTTTTGGTTGTTCTTGTAGGCCTGGTTGAGGTGGATCTAGATAGAGTGTCTGAGAGGTAGGAAGGGGCAGTGAGGTTGATGCATTTGTGTGTGGTGGTAAAGATTTTGAATGTGATGCGGTCTTTGAATGGGAGCCAGTCAACAGACATTCTTGTTTGTGAGATGTGATCTCTTTTTGGTATGTTTAGGATTGCTCTAAGTTATTTTGGGTGATTTGGAGTCTGTAGTAGTGCATTACAACAATCAAGCTTTGCCCCTATGGTAGCTCTAGCCATAGAGAGACAAATGTACATAGTTAAGAAGGGTTTGATGGCGTTAATGAGTTTGGTGCTTAGGGCAGAGGCAGAGACAATAGCACTGACTTGCTTGTTCATGGAGAGTGTAGCATCTATATGGACCTCTAGTGTCTTAACAGATGAAAGGACTGGGATGATGCAGTTGTTGATATTGAAGTTGGAATAGAGACAGTGTAGCTTGGCTAGAGTAGATTTTTGGCCAAGAATAAGAATCTCAGTCTTGTCCAAGTTGAGGCATAGGCCATCGGTGGCCATCCATGCGTGTATGGTGGAGTAGATTTGCCGAAGGGTAGTGGCATCTTGATGCTATGAACCTGTTAGAGGAAGGAGCACTTGGGTGTTGTCAGCATAGTCTGTATATGCAATCCCAAGTGCATACAAATTATCAAAAAGAGGCTTTGTGAAGAGATTGTATAGCGTGGGGGCAGACAAGATCCCTGAGGGATGCCACAGTGAATAATGGTGGGAGCTGCATTTGCTGTGTTAGAAAAGACTTTTATCGCTCTACTTCTAAGTAGGAGGTGATCCAGGTAGCTGCTTGCTCGGAGAAGTGTGCATCATGTATGAAGTGTGTGGTGGGGGTTTTGTGATCCACAAGATCGAACGCCACTGAGAGGTCTAGAAGGAGGAGGAGGGCGGGCTTGTCATTGTCTAAGATTTGTGGTATTTGATTTTTTAGGTCTAACAGGGTGGTTTCTGTTCCGTGCCCTTTGTGAAATCCGGACTGCCTTTTTTCTAAAATGGAGTTATATTCTAGATAGAGTTGCATCTGGCTATGAGCGGCTTTGTCTAATATTTTGAGCAGAAACGGGACGGTTGTTATGGGCCGGTAATTGTTGTTGGTCTAGTGTGGGCTTTTTTAAATGGGGGCGCACCCAGGCATCCTTAAGGCTGTCAGGAACAATGACTGATTTAAATCAAGAGTTGATGAAGGCGGTAAGGAGAGGGGCAAGTGGCTCTGCGCACTCCTTAATAAACTTGGGGGGGCACACATCACCCTTACATTGCCATGGTTTGAGGTGTTTGAGAATGTCTATGACTTCTGCTTCAGAGATGTCTTTAAATGAGAATTTGGGGAAGGTGATAGGTTTGTTGTTGGGCAGAGTCAGAGCTGGCTGGCTTTGGTTCTGGTTCAGAAGGGTTTTATAAAGGTTTAGAATTTTGTTTTGTAGCATGTCTATTTTTTTTTAGCATAGCAGCTTGCATGCTATTGCACCATGCTTCATCTGTAATAATTTTGTCTGTGCAGATCGGAGGAGCTATTAGTTCGTTAAAGATGGTGAAGACTTCTTTGGATTGGGAGTTGGCGTCAGATTTTCGGCTATTATATGCTTCAGATTTAGCAATAAAAATAGCATCTTTTTTTTTTTAGCAATAGTTTTTAAGCTTTCTTTAGCGGTGTCACAGGGGTTAGCCTGCCAGTTTTTAAGCTCCTGGCGTTTGTTGTTACATAGGATTTGGAGCCCGTCCGTGAACCAGGAGTTTGAGTGGAAATACTTTTTTTCCTTCTTATCTTCTAGTGGGGCAATGGTGTTGACTGTGTGAGTAATTGTGTCCTTAAATATATCCGCTGGGACATTTGGGTCTTGCGAGAAAGGAGATGCTAGGCAAGGGATGTCAAGATAGGGACGGAGGTTATCCGCTGTTAGCGTTTTTGCACTTCTTGCTTGAGTAGCAGGTGCATGTGTGGTGATTTTAGTTCTTGGGGCTGTGGGGATGGTGAATTGTATACAATTATGGTCTGTCCAGGGGTAAGCAGTGTTAGAAGTGATGGTGGAGTCGCAATTGTGGTCAACCACCCAATCAAGGGTTCGGTCTTTGGCGTGTGTGGCAGACATGATTTTCTGGGAGAAACCCAGATCTGTCAGGTCCTTGGTGAGTGAGATAGCAGCTTTATCATTAGGGTCATTGAATCCTAAGTTGATGTTGCCTAGGAGTAGGGTTTTAGTGTTTTTTAAAAAATATTTTCACTAAGTAAGTGGGTGATGTGTCCTTGGATGTCAGCAGGGAGACCTGGTGGCCTGTAAATGACATGCATGTTTATGGTGTTTTTCGGGGATAGTGATGATTTGGCTGATAGGATGTCTGCATTACCCTCCCATTTGTGGGGTATGGGACTAAAGGGTAGTGCATCTTTGAAAATCAGGGCAACCCCTGCTCCTATTTTAGTGGGTCTATCCTGTCTGAGGATAGAATAACATGGTGGTAGGGCTAACGCGATGGTCGGGCCAGATGCCTCGTGTAGTCATGTTTCTGTGATGGCGAGTATATCTAAGTCCTGGCTTAAGGTAAGGTCATTGTCTTCAACAGCATGGGCGGTAAGAGAGCAGACATTAAGCAGGGCGCATTTATATTGCGGTGTAGAGTTAATTCTGTTTAGTCATGAACGTTTGGCAACTTTAAATATGGACTTCTGAGTTTTACTAGAGTAGAGTTTGGTCTTAATATTAGGTGGCAGCATAGTCCTGGGACTAGAGATGTGCATGTTGGGGTGCTGAGAGTTGAGTCTGCCAGTGGTGCGAGTTCCTAGTCTAAGGTTTCCAAGTGTTACTTCTGTAGGAATGGCGTTGGTGTACATGGGTAGAGCGCATGATCTGAGTCTGAGGAATCTGGAGCAGCAATTGAGAGTGTGAGTGAGTGCAGAAGTAGTGTAGTGAGTGGGAAAGTTGGGCCTATCGATGTTAGTCATGGTGTTGTTAGTTATGTTGAGGGGATTGAGATGGTTGAAGGGTTCCATCCTGGCAAAGCGTAGAATGGTGTTAATGTGCGTAGCATGCTATGGTAGTGAAGCGTAGTATACGTACTAAGCAGGGAATGCACAGTTAACAGTACAGTGTCAGTGCCAGGCTAGTTCAGACAAGCGTGCTGGTAAGAGTAGATCTATATCAAGATATACATTTAACAAACGACAATTGGGCTGGATCAAACAGCAAGGCTACTAAATGTTAAGCTATTTCAAGATAGAATTAGCAAAAGGCACTGGGCTAGGTCAACCAGCAAGGCTACTAAATGTTAAGCTATTTCAATATACAATTAGCAAAAGGCACTGAGCTAGGTCAAACAGCAGGCTTCTAAAAGATAGGCTATTTCAAAAGTACATTTGGCTGAATAGTTGACTTGTGCATGTTAATATGGGTTATATAGTCATAATGTGAGTTTGCATTTCGTTTTGTCACGTATATTTGTTAATGTGAGTACGGTCATAATAGGAAAAGGTTAGGCATTTCGAGGCACAAAATCATTGTGATCAATACATATACAGCAGCGATTTTAAAATGTCTTGTAAACGCTGCAGGCAGTGAATGTTACTGGCACATGATACGTATAAACTGGACAGGTCCTTCAGATTTTAGCCAGAAATTTGAGGGATCTTTATGTTTATGGCTTCTTGATCAAATGTACGAACAGGCAATCAGAGTCTTGGATGAGGTTCAGAGTGCATGAATGTATGGTGCAGAGCTGAGAAACAGGTAATCTGCATTTGCTTTCGGGATCTGAATTGTACAGATGGTATGACGTGAAACACTGGGTCTGCTTGTATTTGCGGATTCTGGAGGAGAGAGGGTTTGATCAAGGTATAGAATGGTTATGTTTTCTCTTTTTCGACTCACTTATGGACAATATGAAAGCTATGAGGATGAGAGATAGCAGGAGCCTTCTAGAATGAGAGGTACACTGATACGCATATTTACGTGGGAGCATTTGTAGGACTCACTGTGTGTAGCGATGGACTGCAGCTTTATTTGTGGGTGGAGAGACTGGGGTGACTGGCTTCGCAGCATCACCTGCACTCAGTCAGCTTAGTCAGCAGCCTGTCTTGACGTGTACCTTTGCGTGAGCCGGTGCTCACCTGCCAGCATATCCTATTGGTTCAAAAGGATTACTGCAACCAATCAGGATAGATCCACGATGTGGATGCCTAATAGCAAAGGTTGAGAATGAAGAGCAATACTACGGCAGCCATCTGCGGCAGTGTAGGTCTTATGAAAGACAATGGAAAATACAGTGGTAGCAGACCAAGATGGGTCTGTATCAGGACAAATCAAAGGAGGTTGATGCTCATATCAATGACAAGTGATTATTTCAGAAAGTATCTGCATATGGTGATATTTTTGTGGTCGAGTGCAGCTCACACTGTAGTGGCTGCAGGACACTTTGTAAAAGCAGCCAGGGCTTACCTTTGCCACTTGGCAAGGTAGGGGGTTCAAATGCTGCTCTGGTAGCGCGGCAAATGCATCCAGAGCTCCTGGTGCTGGTGGTCTGGAATGAGGAGGGCTCAGTCAGCAGCCTGCCTTGTAGTGTGCCTCTGCGTGGGCCAGAGCTTGCCTGCCGGCATATCCTATTGGTTCAAAAAGATTACTGCAACCAATCAGGATAGATCAATGATGTGGATGTAGTATTGTAGCATTATGGTTGTAGTTAGACACCAATTGGTGTATTCTAACTGTTTACAGTTTCTCGTATGTGAAGGTGGGTATTGGGCAGTAGATCACTGAGTACATTTTGGTTTCAAGAATATTAAGTAGACATTTGCAAAATTGCTGGTAATCTCTGCTTCAGAGTAATGGAAGTATCATTGCATTCAAACTATCCCCATTTATTTTTCATGTATGCAGTATAGTGACCTGCACTGGTTGTGGCGCCTGTGTGGTAGATTATGCCTACTGATGTGAAGGTTTTCTTGCCAAGTTATACTTGTCCGTGTGTGAAACTAGTAAGCTTGCAGTTGTTTTGGTACCATCTGCTTTGTATTGAAAAAACATTACTATTACTATGTGATTGTATCTGCAAGGTGGAAAGATTGTCGGAATTTCAAGTAGTAAATAATATGACATGGTTTGCATTTTGTACAAGCTGCTGAAATGGAATGGATTCACAGTTAGGTATAGATACATACACAAAGCGCCCATTAGGGACTTGTTCCTGCACCACATGGCTGCAGAGAGTGCATGTATGTTTCCATATGTTTTTGATTTCCAGTACTTGCAGTAAGTACATTAGAAATTCTTATGGATCTTCTTGTGTTTTTATAGTGAATCTCACCATTCCCTCACAGTAGTCAAATTCCTGCCTTATTCCTGAGACACTGTAAGTTTTCTCAGGATTGTTTGTTGCATTTATGTGAAAGAGTAGAATTTGCAAACACAACTGGTCCGTGCTGTTTAAGTAAATGCTTTCAACAATTGGTGGCAAGTTGAATAGAACATTTATTGCAACATTTTCATAGCAATTTACACCAGTTTTATTGGAAAATTTGAATGGACCAGACAGTTCTGTGCCTGACTCTTTTGATGTAAGTCCATGGGGTTTGATTGAAGAGGTAGTTCTCTTTGTTTGTGAAGGTATGTATGCATTTGCCTTTTCAGTACATCCTTCTGTGGACTTGGTAATTGATGGATTACCAGCTGTTTTCAATTTCGTTGGTGGTACTGTTGGGAGATCAAGTATACATTGTGTTTGCTATAGTCTTCTTTTACACAGTTAGCCTTTTTGAGGAACAGGGTATATTTTGAAATGGGGTGTGTAGAGTGCACATAGTCTTTTGCACTCTATGATGCAAGGATGTCAGCTTTGACTTTATTTGCAGTAAAATTGAATAGAAATAGTCCTTCAAGTGTACATAGGCATGACTGTACTACATAACCCATGCCTCCTTTAAAGAATGTGCTGCAAATGTCAATCAATGCTTGATCTAGGGTTAGGCTGTGTGATTAATGATTAGTGACTGCGTATGCTAGAGACAGAGAAAACTGTTCTCTGCATACATACATGTGTTAGAAAAGAAGGAATCAGAATATTGAGCATCCTATCCTCTTAACTTTTTAATATTGACAAACTGAATGCTGTTGTCATGTGGGTATGACTGGAAGCCAACAACTGTACCAAGTGTTCCATTAGCTAAACCTTGTTCCAGGTCAAGGTTACGCTTTAGCATTACTCTACAGTTTAAATACAATGTTAACATTTCCTCTAAACCAGCTGTGTTAGAGATAGAGTTCTCTAAGGAGTTTAGTCATGCTGTGGCTTGTTGATACCTAAGTACTGTCATACTGTTCATATCCAGTTTGTCTGAGGAGTAAATTTGCACTACTGGTTGCATGTCTTTTTTCAACATTGTTTCATTGAATTGTGAACAGCTTGCAAGGTTTGACATTCATGACATACAGTTTATATTTGTGTGTGCTAATTGTTCCATGACATCAGTAGCACTTGTTTTATGCCTGTATAGCTCTTGGATGTGTCTGCTATTTAAGATTTTCAAAATGTTGGCAGAGGTGAGATCTGCAGAATGACACATGTTTTCAATTAGTTCTCTTTATTGGAAATGTTGCCAGAGATTTACATTTCCTTTACTGCCAAGTGTCTTATGGCAAAGTTTGTGCCCTAAGGTTTTAAATATAGGATAACCTTTTACTGGTGTTAATTGAAGAAGATCTATGAAACCAATACTGTGTTTTCCTCCAAAGAGTTCTTTGTAGTCTGTTTTAAGGACATCTTGCAATCTGAGGTGAATGAATTAAAGCCAACATTAGGTTGGAGACCATGCTCACCTCATCTATTAGGAGCATTTTCATTTGTTTCAAAACTCTGCGTAGCACCATAGCAGCTTCTGCTGAAAGTTTGTAGTAGTCTAATTTGTTTTGGTGTTCTACCGGAGTAGCAATCGGTGTAACTTAACACCACCTATGTTGTAGGCAGCTAAACCTGTGGGGGCAGTTACAACAGCTGAAAGCTTGTTGTTTGTCAATTGTTGGAGGAACTTGCTGATCATTTTTATCAAGAAGGTTTTGCCTGAACCAGCTTGACCACTTACATAAAGGAGTACATGTTTGTAGTTTTAACAGGTACAAGTTTTAGTTTTGTGCTGCACACCATGTTCAATTTCTTCTGGGAAAATGCTATTTTGCTCATTGTTCAGTTGCCATTTCATTAGAGCAAAGTTTTCTGCAGATTGCTCATTCTACCACATGGTGTGTTCTACTACAGTCATGGCTAATTCTGCCTCATATGCTATGAGTGGCTGTCCAAGTGGTTCTTGGCTTCCTGTAAGAGAAGGTTAACTGCTCTCAGCAGTGTCTACATTTAGATGTGCGTAAAGCTCTTCTTCTTGTTGGTGTTCATTGTTTTTGGACTGTGTAAAGTTTTTATCTGTTATAGTGCTTTCAGTTGCATTGAAAGTATCTTCATAGAAGATATGGGTGTCCAATAAATCTTCTTCTTTTCTCAGTGGTTTAAAAAAGTTGTAGTAGGGACATGTAGTACAGTTGAGGAGTTTTTAACAATATTTTTATATTATTAATCAGGTTGCTTTTAGTAAGTTTATCCAGGTTGCCCACACAACTTTTGACTATGTATTTACCATTTTTCTCATCTGGTTTAATAGTATTTATGTATGAGAAGTTTTGGGCTATGTGGTATAGGCACTTGGTTTACAAAGCAGTACTCCTGTTTGGGTAGTATGTGTCCAATAAGTTATTTTTCAAAATGTCCTGGCTGTGGGATCATTTTTGGCTATTGTTTCTACTGTTATGTTATGTCTTGGTATGATTTGACACTCTTTTTCTGGATGTAGCTGGACCAAGGCTTAGCCAGACTATGTTTTCCAATTTGCTATACCGGCGGTGCTGGTTAAACGGTCTGAGGATCTATTCCGAAAGGACCAAGCCAATACATTGCCGCCGCACAGGCCCTATGACTGTCAGATCAACCTTGTTCCTGGTGCACAAATCCCTTGCGGCAGGTTCTACGCTCTCACAGAACCAGAAAACCTTCATTTGAAATCCTATTTAGACCAGTACCTCGCAAACGGATTTATCCGTCCATCGAAGTCAACAGCAGCCAGTCCTTTGTTCTTCGTACCGAAGAAGGAAGGGGTCTTGAGAACCTGTATTGACTACCGCGCATTGAACCAGATCACTGTGAAGAACCGCTACCCCATGCCACTTATCCCTGAGATGCTAGACCAAGTCAAAGTTGCCCAGATTTATAACAAATTGGACCTTCGAGGAGCGTACCGCCTGGTCCGAGTCAGAAACGGAGATGAATGGAAAACCGCCTTCCGTACTAAGTACGGCTTGTTTGAATATCAAGTCATGCCCTTCAGGTTATGCAACGCTCCTGCGGCATTCCAATATTTCTTGAATGATGTCTTGAGGGAATAAATTGACGTGTGCGCTTTAGTGTACATAGACGACATCTTAGTGTACTCAGCCTCAAAACAAGGTCATGTCAAGCATGTTTGTTCAGTCCTCACCAAGCTCCGTCAACATTGCTTGTTTGCAAAGCTTGAAAAATGCTTTTTTCATGTCACTGAAGTAGAGTTTCTTGGTTTTATCCTTACCCCTGGAGGCATCAGGATGAACGTGCACAAGGTAGAAGCCATTTTGAAATGGCCTTTACCGACGTCTCTGAAAGGGGTACAAAGCATGCTGGGCTTTGCGAACTTCTACCACTGGGTCATCCTAGACTTCTCTCAGGTTGAGCACCCAATCACAGTACCCAGTACCTTGAAACACTTGTGTATAGGCGCGTTACAAATGCCATATCATATCATATCATATCATATTACGAAAAAACAATAAAAGGTTCACTTTAACCGAAGAAGCAGAAGAAGCTTTTCAGGAACTTAAACAAAGGTTTACCTCGGCTCCAATCCTACGACATCCTCGACCAGACCTTCCTGATGTTGTTGAAACTGATGCTTCCAGTCTAGCAATGGGGGCTGTCCTTTCACAGAGCGACCCAGAAACCAGCCAATTACATCCTGTCACCTTCTGGTCAAAAAAAGTTCTCACCTCCAGAGATGAATTATGCCATCACTGACAAAGAACTCCTGGCTATTAAATCTGCCTTTAAAGCTTGGCGGCACTACCTTCTGGGGGCCAGACACACCATTACAGTCATCACAGACCACCGAAACCTGCAATATCTCAAAACAGCCAAAGCCCAATCCTCGCGCCAATTGCGTTGGGCCCTTTTCTTCGCCTAATATGACTATGTAATCATGTTTCGGCCAGGGGTCAGAAATGGAAAGGCAGATGCCTTATCTCGTATGGGCATAGATGAAATGGTATATACAACTCCAGACCCAGTATCTATTATACCTGAAGACAAACTCTTGGGTATCACGACAGCCTTAACACAAGCAGAACTACGAAAAAAAATTCAACGGACAATGAATCCTGATACTTTCCTTGCATGGCAAACTCAAGGAGAACAATATTCAATCAAGGACCAGCTACCTTTTTTAGGGATCATCTATATGTACCCAAGAAGGAATTACAACAGCATATTATTTCAGGTTATCACGATTCACTAATCGAAGGGCACCCTGGGATAACCAAAACCCTAGCTAAGGTGAAACAAAACTTTAGGTGGCCTATCTGGCGTAAGGACATCATTCAGTATATTCAGTCCTGCAGTGTCTGCACACAAAATAAATCACAGAAAAAAAACATCTGGTCTTCTACAACCATTGGACATTCCTCCCATTCCATGGCACACTCTTTCCCTCGATTTCATCACTGATCTACCCCCCAGCCAAGGGTTCAACACCATCCTTGTAGTTGTGGACGCATTCTCAAAGATGGCACACTTTATTCGTCTCAAAGGCCTCCCTGATGCATCCACTTTAGCAAAAGTGTTCCTGGAGGGGGTTGTTAAGCTATGTGGCTTCCCATCAGTTCTGGTCTCTAATCGAGGCAGCCAGTTTGTATCCAATTTCTTCAAGAAATGTGCTATGGCGCAAATTGGCATTCAGTTATCTACTAGTCACCATCCCCAAACGGACGGCCAAACCGAGAACACCAATCAGACACTCAAGCAATATTTACGGTGCATGCTGCACCAAGAACGGAGTTGGAAAGACTTACTATGGATAGCCGAATATGCATATAACAATTCCTTGCATTCGAACACAGGACAAACACCCTTCTATACCCTTTATGGCAGACATCCACGTACCTCTGAACTAGACCTTCGAGCCAGCTTGGAAATGCCAGCGGTGAAGACTCTACACACGACCATCACTCAGGCTTTCAAAAAGGCAAAGGAACATCTTATTTATGCCAAAGAAAAATGAAAACAATTCACTGAACAACACTGAAAAAAGGCCCCTGACTATCAAGTAGGAGACAAAGTTGGGTTAGCCGCTAAATTTGTACCCATCAAGGGAACCCGGACCTTTCATCCTTGATGCTTAGGACCCTATAGCATCAAGGCAATCATCAACCCAATAGCCGTGAAACTGGATTTACCACCTAATCTACAAATCCACCCGGTATTTCATGTATCCCTCTTGAAACAAATGCAACCCGATACGCGGATTGGGACACCACCAAAGCCCATGCTTATTGAGGGAGAACCAGAATTCGAAGTCAAAGATATCCTGGACTCTAAATACTATAGGTCCAAGTTATATTATCTCATCGATTGGAACGGATTTGGACTACAAGATAGATCCTGGGAGCCCAGTGAGAACATCCAGGCACCATGTCTAATCAGGAAATTTCACCTGAACTTCCCAACTAAACCTGGGCCAGATAGAAGGAACTCCGTGGGAGGGGCCTTAGGGGGGAGTGCTGTCACGACCCTTGCCCAAAACCCCCTCTGGCAAGCCCATTGGCTAGGTGGGGTCATGACTCGGGTCTCTAGAGCATGGCATCCTCTTCAAAAGCCCTCCTGGGGCCAGTCCTCACGCCTATGGGACCAGGCTCATACACCTTGAAAAACATGTGTTCTGGAACTACTTTATTGAGACTGTCAGCCAAAATGGAGGCATCCACATAGCTTGGTTCCTAGGAACCAAGCTATGCGGTCAAGTGTTTTGGGTGTGGTGGCCTAGGGACTACTTTAACAGGACTATTTTGTTGGGGCTATTTAAACCACACCCAAGTAAGACAACACGCTTCGCGTTACTTTGCAGTCTGCAACGTGACGCTCACCGTGTCCAGCTATACCCACGAGCCCCGGAGAAGCTGAACCTGCAGGGAGACAAAAGGAATACCATTAGCAGCAGCATCTTACCTGCAATCTTCATCTTTATTTTCTCCCAGCTCCTGTGAACAGCTTCCTCGAATCCACAAGCCTCCCGGACCGAACCACCTGAAAGAGGAAGGTAGAGACAACATTAAGGAAGGCATTAAAGACATTGCAAATTATGAACTGCTCAAAAGGCTTACTTGGCTGGTCGCTTCTCGGCTGGCATCACTCCGGAAATTCCACACACGCTGGAAGAATACTGTGACCTATGAGAAAAGCAAGACAACAGGTTAGCAAAGCCAAGACATCGCAGCGCTGTGCATAGCGCTTACTTACCGCATTGTAGCGCTTATTACACGCCATCAGATACCAGCGAGGCTCAACCAGGCCAGTTCGCAACGCTGAAGCTCAGCATATCTAAGGGAGAAAAAGACATTATTAAATACAGAAAGCATGCAGGAATAACAACAATACGAAAGCAATAAGACCTACCTGAAAGACATCACGGGCCGGCGTCAGTGAAGTAACTAGACTGCATACGCCCACGGAAGACAACGCGCTACTGCCAAGAAGGCAGGACAGAGAGCACGCCTAATTCTACCGCAAGGTGAGGAGAGGGCCCAGAGGGGCTGAAATTATACGGAGTGGAGGGAAGATATTTACCTCGATCAACCAGTCTTGAAAACAGACCTCCTGTATTTCCAGGCAGAACCTTCCCCACGGACCACGTCTGGGAATCACTGAGGGGTATACCAGCGAGCAGTCCGGCTGCGTGGCGTCCCCGTGGATAGCAGGTGAGCATAACACAAGTGCTGCAGTTATAACTGTGGCCTATGGGGCTGCATTTCTGAAGTGAGTGAAATGTTTTGCACCATTTGTTTTGGAAATGGATTAGTGGAAGTCATAGTACAGTGAGAAAAAGGGTATAAAGATGTAGAGATTGGAAAGGAGAATGTTACTATGTGTGGAATTGTGTTAAGTGTCTGACACACAGATGCTTTCTATATGAGTGCAGAAATAATTTTCAGTTGTTGCATTATGTATGCAAATTTACAGACAGCAGTGTTTCCACTGTACATATGCATTTAATTTCTTTCTTTCCAATGGTGCATTTTGTCAATTGTGCAATGTGTGTGCTTGGCATGCTTTCTAATGTATATGCAGTTTCTCTTTTTTGTGTGAATTATGGGCATTTGACATAGAATCTGGCTCTTGCATGTGGTGTGGAAATGTTCTCAATGTGGTGTTTTATAAAAATATCACAGGTAGTGGTGGTGAAATTGAAATATGTTGTTTGCAGCTGTTATGCTAGTGGACAGTACAAGACAATTGTGAAAGCATACAGCATTGTAAGTAACTGAGTTGATTTGAGGAGATGGTACAAATGATAGTATGATTTCTTGGTAGGTTATGCAGGCCATGTGGCAGGCACCCTGTGTACATGCATGCAATGCATGTACTTGCTATGCTTTGGTAACATACATGCAGTTTTCATTTTCTATGTGCATTCTGGCCATTTTACAGCAGGTGTGTTACTGGGAGAAGTGATTGTAAAAGTGATAGAAGAAAAGAAGAACAGAACATTTTTCACATTAAAATGGGTGATATGGGTAAGCATGTATGTCGTGGTAATATATTGAAGTTTTACATAGGATCTGGCACTTAAACTTAGTGTGCAAATGTTCCCAATGTGCTTTTTTACAAAAAAATCAGAGATTGTTGCTAAAATTAAAATATGTGGTTTGCAGCTTTTATGCAAGTGGGCATTAAAAGAAAACTTTGAAAGCACACAGCATTGTAAGTAACTGCCACTTGATGTCAGAAGAAGTAACAAATGAGAGTATGATTATTGATTAGGTTATGCTCAGTAAGTGGGCGCACCCTGATCAAATGCATGCAATCTATGTACTTGCTATGCTTGGGTAACATACATGCAGTTTTTATTTTCTGTGTGCATTACAAAATATATGCATATCTGTATTTTGTGTTGATGGATGTAGATGTGGATGAATCTGGAAGTAGAAATCTTGGAGAGTTTTACAGTACTTTTGGATGCAGATGCTTGGGAATCACCGGAAACCTGTACTCTGAGTTTTGAACAGTACATCTGCATTGTTGAACTGAGATGACAGAGTTAGATGTAGAGATCTTGGATGTGATTGGTGGATGGGTGTGTGACTGCTTAACAGTAGCCAATGAGGGAGTGCTGCAAAGAGTGAAGTGGAAAGGGAAGAAGGGTTGCCCCTGGGGTCTGCGGAGACCACGTTAGTTCACGGCTCACAAGTGCCACATCCGGGGCTTGTCAGCATGCTTGGCATGGAAATGGGAGTGTACTATGGTGATTATACAATCAGGTGTTAAGGGTGTGCTTTACAGGAAGGGAGGGTTATACTTTTTGTCATTGCTGTGTTGATTGTTTGGTAAAGATGGCAGGAATGGATGTCTCAGTCCTTGGAGATAGGTTTGTTGCTGATCTGGAGAGATATGCAAAATCAAGAGGTGTTCCTACAGATTTTGGGGTTCCAGGGATGGAGGTTTTGTGGTGGAGTGACTGTGTGCGCAATTTGGAGAAACTAGTTTCTCTATGTAGAAACATGTCTACTTTTGGTAGTCCACATATCTTGTTGGTGCACTATGGAGGAGAGTATTTGGGGTACATCAGTGCCCCAAGTTTGATTACTGTGTTGATGTCCTTCATGGACAGACTGATGCAAATGTTCCCATATGTAAAGGTGGTGTTCTCTAAATGTTACCAAGAGCACAATGGAACGAACCAAAAGTGTTCAATCCCCAACCAAAATTTTGGAAGGTGCTATGTGAAAAAAGGCATAGGTGTAGTTATGCAGCGTGCAAATATGTTTTTTTTTCCAATGACAACATTGAATCCATTAATGTGTTGTTTTTTATTGGCAATGGAGTTTTGTTGTCCATTCTGGATAATGCTTCTTTTTTCCAAAATCTGAGGGATGCTGTTAGGAGGCTTATATAAGGAGAAAAGGGGGATAACAAAATCCAAAAAATACAAAACAAAAAGTGTTTTTCTTAAGAACTTTTAAACAAAAAATGCTCTTTTCAGAGCCACCACTAAAGAGGAAATCCCCCGCCCTGATTGAAATGTCTTCTCCTACCCCTGTGCTTTGCACGATATGTCTGCAAACACTGTGGTAGTTTGCAGATTGCACATGCCACATCTGGGACTTTTGAGGATGGCAGGCATAAAAATGAGACTGTGGGGGCCAGGGGATTGGTTAATAAGGTTTCCTGGGTGTGGTGTGGAAGGAGAGAGTATGGCAGAAGATCTGGATGGTGAGAGGAGTGCAGATGGCTATGGCAATGGCTGTGTCTTTCAGGAGGCAGAGTGTATTGATGTTGGGGGACTCTTGAATACATTGGTTGGAGGTGCATGCAGAGCACTGTGGAGTGGCTGCACATCTTGTATTATCTCATGTAGATGTTCACTGGTATGGAGTGTGTGAAATGAGGTGGCTGGATTTGCTTCCTCTTTTTGCTACATTGATGACGCAGCATCATCCAGACATTATTATTGTTCATTGTGGAGGGAACAGTTTAGGACATGTTACCGGAATCTCATTGCAGTTTACAATGAAGGAGGTACTTGGGAAAGTCATGGGCATGTTTCCAAACTCCCAAGTAATTTTCTCTTGCATTGCCCAGAGACAGATGTGGCTGCGCTCTTCTTCATTTGGTCCGCAAATGGAGAAAGCAAGGCGCAATGTCAACAAGGCTGTGAATCGGGTGCAGAAAAACTTTGCGTGGCACGCCTATTAATGGATTTCCCGAGGCATCAGTAGCCATGGCGCAAGCAACAGCAAGCTAAGCAAGTAACGCCCCTAACACGCCCCCACGCAGAGCAAAAAAGCAAGTGAGATACGCAAAATACGGCGCAATCCTCTGCACCATACTTTTATCCAGCACACAGACTCTCTAGCGAAATCATATGGAAACACCCCACAATCCCTGGCAGCAGCCCAGGAAAATTGCAAAAAAACACCCCACAATCCCCGGCCGCACTGCAGCGAAATCACGCAAAAACACCACGTGTTCCCCGTACACACCTCACCGCAATCACGTGAAAACACCTCGCAATCCCCGCCCGCACCCCAGCATAATCGCGTGAAAAACCTTGCAAACCCGACCCACACCCCAGAGTAATTGCGGAAAAAAAAACACGATCCCCGTTCACCCCCCCTCGAAAACGCATGCCCTCCCATGCAAGGACTGGCATCACCTCCAGCCAAATGGCACCCCAACACCTCACAATCCATGGTATGCAGCCCCCTCCAGATGGGACACCCCCACCCTAGCCCCCATTACCCATGACACCACCCTGCCAGCAGCCCCCACCACATGGGACACCCCAACCCCAGCCCCCATCACCCGTGATGCCATCCTGCAGGCAGCCCCCTCCAGACGGGATACACCCACCCCAGCCCCCATCACCTGTGATCCCACCCTGCAGGCAGCCCCCTCCACGTGGGATAATGCAGCCCCCATTCCCTCTGACATCACACTGCAGGCATCCCCCTCCAGACGGGATAACCCCCACCCCAGCCACCATCACCCGTGAACCCACCCAGCAGGCAGCTCCCTCCACATGGGATACCCCCAGCCCAGCCCCCATCACCCATGATGCCACCCTGCAGGCAGCCCCTCTAGACAGAATACCCCCAGCCCAGCCCCCATAACCCATGATGCCACCCTGCAGGCTGCACCCTCCACATGGGATACCCCAGCCCTCGTCACCCCTGACCACACCCTGCAGGCAGGGCCATCCATATGGGATACCCGAGCCCCCATCATCCAAGACCCCATCCTGCAGGCAGTGCCCTCCACATGGGATACCCAGCCCCATCAGCCATGACCCCAACCTGCAGGTAGCCTCCTCCACATGGGATACCGTTGCCCCATCACCCAGGACCCCACCCTGTAGGCAGCCCCCACCACATGGGATACACCAGCCCCCATCACCTGTGTCCCACCCTGCAGGCAGCCCCCTCCACACGGGATTCCCCCACCCCAGCTGCATCACCTGTGATGCCACCCTGCAGTCAGCCTCCTCCAGATGGGATACCCCCACCCCAGCCCCCATCACCTGTGACCCCACCCTGCAGGCAGCCCCCTCCACATGGGATACCCCAGCCCCATCACCCATCACCCCACCCTACAGGCAGCCCCCTCCACATGGGATACCCCGGCCCCCATCACCCCTGACCCCACCCTGCAGGATCCCCCTTGCAGATGGTATACCCCCACCCCAGCCCCCATCACTGTGACCCCACCTTGCAGACAGCCCCCTCAACATGGGAAATCCCCACCCCAGCCCCAATCACCCATGCCGCCACCCTGCAGGCAGCTCCCTCCAAATGGGATTCCCCTGCCCCATCAGCCGTCATGTCACCCTACTGGCAGCCACCTCCACATGGGATACCCCCACCCCTGCCCCCATCAGCCGTTATACCACCATGCAGGCAGCGTCCTCCACATGGGATACCCCTAGCCCAGCCCCCATCACCAGTGATTCCACCCTGCAGGTAGCCCCCTCCAGACGGTATACCCCCACCCCAGACCTCATCACCCATGACCCCACCCTGCAAGCATCGCCCTCCACATGGCATACACCCACCCCAGCCCCCATCACCCGTGACCCCACCCTGCAGGCAACCCCTCCCCATGGTATACCCCAGCCCCATCCCTGTGACCCCACCCTGCGGGCAGCCCCCTCCACATGGGATACACCAGCCCAACACCTGTGACTGCACCCTGTGTGCAGCTCCCTCCAAATGGAATATGCCCACCCCAGCCCCCATAACCCTTGACCCCACCCTGCAGGCAGCCCCCTCGACATGGGATACCCCAGCCCATCACCTGTGACCCCATCCTGCAGGCAGCCCCTTCACATGGGATACCCCAGCACCCATGACCCCACCCTGCAGGCAGCCCCCTCAAAATGAGATACACCAGCCCCCATCACCTGTGATCCCACCCTGAATGCAGCCACCTCCAGACCGAATACGCCCACCCCAGCCCCGTCACCCATGACCCCACCCTGCAGGCAGCCCCCTCCACATGGGATACCCTAGCCCCCATCACCTGTGACCCCACCCTGCAGGCATCCCCTTCCTATTGGGATACTCCCACCCCAGACCGATCCCCTGTGACCCCACCCTGCAGGCAGCCCCCTTCATATGGGATACCCCCACCCCAGTCCCCATCACCCGTGATGCCACCCTGCAGGCAGCCCCCTCTAGATGAGATACCCCCACCTCTGCCCCATCAACCGTGACCCCACCCTGCAGACAGCCTCCTCCACATGGGCTACCCCAGCCGCATTCACCCGTGACCCTTCCTTGCAGGCAGCCCCCTCCACATGGGATACTCCAGCCTCTACCACCTGTCACGCCACCCTGCAGGCAGCCCCCTCCACATGGGATACCCCAGCCCCCATCACCCGTGATCCTACCTTGCAGGCAAGTGTCCTGATCTCTTCTTCCAAAAGATCAGGACTTGCCCGACTCCCTTGGAAGCAGACCCATAACCCCGGTTCCGAGTGCCAGCCAGTCCCAATTCGGACCTTTTGGACCCTGTCCTGGCGCCAGTGGCACCAGGCTCATAAAGATGCCCAGTCCCAGTGCTGGAAGCGCCGGGCTCATAATGCTTGGGTGGACTTACCTGCAGCAGACCATGCTGCTTACTTACCTGCCAGTTGAACCCCTGATCCTCTTCTGTTTGGGACTACTTTTCCTGTTGGGTGGGGCAGGAGCCACTCCCTAGGTTCAGAACACTGGAACTCTTCTGGAAAGCAGGAACTCTTTTCTTACCTAGGCGTGGCTGTGGAAGGAGGGACCTAAGCACTACAGGAGGCTATTTAAACCACACCCGATGGATGAATCTTGCTTTGCGTTATTCTGCATTCTCTGCAGCAGAACGCTCATCGTGTCTTCTGCTTCTGATCCTGGGCCTAAGGGAACAAAGGCTTACCATCCTGGAATCCAGTCTTCAGCAGCACCTGTAAAGACAAAGAAAGAACAGGTTAGCACTACGGTCTTCAGTGGCAGCGCATCTCTTACCTGGTCCATCGGCTGTCACCAACACCTCGCGCTGCATTCCGGCATTTGAAAGACAAAGGCTTACCTACTCTTTGCATGCTCCGGAGGTCTTCGCACTGCATTCCGGCATCTGAAAGACAAAAGCTTACCAGCTCTTCGCACGCTCCGGAGGCCTTCGGCGCTGCATCCCGCATCTGAAAGACAAAAGAAGGTGCGTTTAAAGACATTGGGCAACTTTATTACTCACGTGCCATTACTCCTTCCCACGCCGAATCCAGTGGGTATTCCAGCACCCTTCAGCTTCTCTAAAGCTCCGAACTTGTACCTGCAAGATAAAAGGGACAGTTAGTGCGCATCGTGAAGCAGGCTACAAGCGCTTACTTACGTGCTTCCAGGCGCTTCTATCCCTCACGCGGGTTCGATCCTCAACTCTCATCAGCCCGCCATCCGCCATCGCCGGAACCCTGCAAAACAAGAGATATCATTACAAAAGACTTTTAAGACATTTGAAGTGCCCAGAACTTACCGTTCGTGCAGTTAACGATGGACAGCAGTCCTCTGAGGTCAAGAGGCCTGCACCCTTATCCAGTGAAGAAACTGGTTACGGCACCCTGCCCCGAGGCAGATGGGGAGCTCGGCGTTCACTTACCTAAGGTGAGGGTGTTAACCTTTGGGGTTCTACAGGAGAAGAGAAAGGGAAGAGGAGAGAGGCACCCAATAACCCCAGTTCATTAATCCCATATTTTCTATCTGCAGACATATTACTCTTCGAGTCAGACATACAGTGCACAGAGGCCCAGCCCAAAGAGCCAACCGTGTGTTACACATCACCTTTGAAGATACGGCATTCACCCAGTCAAGACCGGCGCCTCTGCGGGAATCAGGTGAGCGTTACAGAACGCAAAGCCTATCGCAAAACTCCCACCCAGGCACTATGGAAACCTCGGATACCGACCAGCTAGCCCAGTTACTTGGGGAACTAAGAGCAGAAGTGCATGCAGCCCGTCAGGAAACGAATGCTCTAAGAAGGGAACTGATTATTTCCAAGGAGCGAACAGACGATCAAGCTAGACAATTGCTACAGTCACAAGCCGGACAAACTCCGTTACCCGCATCAGGGGCAAATCTTCCTTCAACATCCTCTACGAACCCAGTGCAGTTCAACCTACCTGGGAATGTACCTCTGGCTCCGCCCGAACGATTTTCTGGTGACCCAAAGAGGTTTGCAGTATTTATTAATCAGTGCCGGTTGCACTTCTTATGCCGGCCAGCAGCCTTTCCAACTGATCAAGCTAAGGTAGCTTTCGTGCTTTCGTACCTTAGTGGCAATGCGGCAGACTGGTCGATCCCTCTAGTTAATCAAGATGATCCGGTTCTCCATGATTTTCAAGCTTTTCAGCTCAGTATGGAAAAACTGTTTGCAAGACATTCACAGGGGCAGGCCTTGGACAATGAGCTCCTTTCATTGCGACAGGGTAATCAAGACCTTTTGGCTTATATTGCGTCTTTCAACAGACTGATAGTGGAAACTCGATGGCCTGAGGACAAAAGGATTACGCTGTTTTATAGAGGTCTACGTGGAGAGCTCAAATATGTGTTAGCCCAAGTAGTGAATCCCCCGCAAGACTGTTCGGACTATATTGACTTAGTCGTTCAAATTGACCACAGACTGCAGAACAGGAAGGCCGATCGTTCCAAGTTTGATGCTCAAGTATTTTCCAAACCACCAACTCCTACCAAAGGAGTAGACTCCGGGGAACCCATGCAAATAGGGGGCCTGAAAGGACCACTAACACAAAAGGAGCGGGAAAGGAGAAAACAGCTGCAATTATGCCTCTATTGCGGAAACTCGGGGCACTTTCTTCGAGACTGTCCGGTGAAACCAGCCAAGAAGGCAGTAGGAGCTGCAGTTACCAGGGTCACAAACTCTGAGCAGGGAAACGACCTCGCACGACAAGAATAGAGGTCCTCTTGCCGAGCGTTAAAACCAGTTCTGTGACCTCGCATTTCGTAATACCTATGGTCCTCATTAGCCCTGAACATCCGGATCGATTACATGCGATTGAAGCTTACGTCGACAGCGGTGCCATCGGCAATTATGTGGATCATGAAATGGTTTTGAGGATGAATCTGACTCTTTGTCCAAAGGCTGTAAAGGACGTCATTACTACGGTGGATGGTACGGAGATAGCCTCCGGACCAGTAACGCATACCACCCAAGAAGTGACGCTAGTAAGTCAAGATGGACACCATGAGAAGATCGTGTTCGATGTGATCAAGGCCCCTCAGTTCCAGATTATTCTAGGAATTCCTTGGTTAGAGAAGCACAATCCTCAGATCGATTGGCGAGCAAGAACGGTTCAGTTTCCAGAATGTGTCTCTACTTGTCACCCTCGACCTGGTGTTGCACTGGCAGCAATTTCCTCGGAGGCTCCCCAGTTACCTCCTGAATACCTAGAATTCCAAGATGTTTTCCGGAAGGATCAGGCTAACTCTCTACCTCCTCATAGGTCTTATGACTGCCAGATAGACCTGATACCTGGATCTACTCCTCCTTGTAGTAGAATTTATGCCCTCACCGAGCCTGAGAATCTTCACCTCCGACAATACCTGGATCAATACCTAGCGAATGGGTTTATTCGTCCTTCCAAGTCCCCTGCTTTCTTAGCTTTGTTCTTCGTTCCAAAAAAAGAAGGGGACCTTAGAACTTGTATAGATTATCGCGCCCTGAACCAGATCACCGTTAAGAATAGATATCCGTTACCTTTGATCCCTGAACTCCTGGACCAAGTCAGAAAAGCATGCATATATACAAAGCTGGATCTTAGAGGAGCCTACCACTTGGTACGAGTAAAAGAGGGCGATGAATGGAAGACGGCCTTCCGCACCAAGTATGGGCTATTTGAATATCAGGTCATGCCCTTCGGACTTTGCAATGCCCCGGCTGCCTTTCAATATTTTATGAACGATGTCCTCAGAGAGCTCATAGATGTGTGTGTTGTTTACATTGACGACATCCTCGTTTATTCTTCATCGGAAACTGAACATTGGAAACACGTGGCCATAAGTCTAAGATGGCCCAGTGGGCTGTGGGGTTTACGAGGGGGCGCGTGAGTTTAGACAAAGGTTTACTGCTGTGCTGTAAATAATGCAGGTGGCTGGCCGCGGCCTTGGGTGCTGCAGTGGGGCTACAAATCTTTGAAGCGGCTCCAGTCTGGTCGGGGGAGGTGGGATGGCGCAGAGCGGGCCTCTGTTCTCATGTCTTGGCAGCCTTCGCAGGGTGGGGGGGGGGAATGGCCTTGTACGCATTCACAAAGGTATCTCCCTCGTGTGTTGCCGAATGTAGGTAAAGACATCACAAACATTTGAACACTTTCTATAGTACTTATTCAAAATCACTTCAAAACATGCATTTAAACTTTGCTAGATGTGTCTCGATTATACCCAGTCCGAGCACCATATTTGTACATTATGTTCTAGCAGCTACAGTATTTTAGTTACATGCATATACATTCACAGTAAATGAGGTAGTAGTTGGGTCGGTGGAGTACATAGAAAACGACCCGCCACTGTACGTGACGGTGGTGGCACATAAGGGGCTTAGACATACACTCATGATAAGTGCATTCTCGCGCATCCTTTACATGAGTTCATGGTATAGTTGCATTCGCTTTCTCGTGTACTCTAGCAGCATTAGCTTAGTTATGGCGCAAAACCATGGGAGGTAGGTTGCCCAGTGATACACGCAACAAACAGATCCCTGGAGCGTTCCTTTATTATTAGCATCCACCTGCAATGGTGTGAGCTCGCCATTGCTTATATCATGGGAGCATGCTCTCTCATTTTAATACATTCTACAGGCGTTTGTAATATAAGAGATTTTGTGGAAGAAAGCATACTTTGCAAGTGGTCTTGACATTGATATATACATATGTATAAAGACTGTCTGCCATCAGATGACCATTTTACCGTTCTTCTCATTGTTCAGGCCTGCTGGCCGGGTCATGCTGATAGTGATAATACACTGCGGGAGGTGAACTGTTACAATGTCAGCGTATTGCGCTAGCTCATGTCCGTCTTGTTCGTGGGAACGTGCTCGCAGCGGATCTGCCAGGGTGCTGCGGCAACAGGGAGGTGACTCTCCAAGGGTGGGGGCCGCGCTACAGTGCGCTGAGCTCACACCATCTTTACCAGACAAAAAATGGTTTCTGGGCCTAGCTAAATTTGTGTGGCAATCAATACGTGTGGGCAATCGATACGTGTGGGCAATGTCTCCAGCGGGTGAGCCCTCCACCACCTGGGCCCGGGTGGCACGAGGGAACGCCCAATGAGCCATAGCCCTCACCTGGGGAGAAAACGCAGGCGAGAGGGGTCTCCTGGACCAGTCCTCCCCTACACTATCAAGTCCGCCTTTAAGGGTTGGCGGCATTATCTTCTGGGGGCCCGACACACCGTTACTGTGATTACAGATCACCGAAACCTGCAATATTTGAAAACCGCAAAAGCTCAATCCTCTAGGCAACTCCGTTGGGCACTATTCTTTGCCGAGTTTGACTTCATAATTACCTATCGACCTGGTACAAAAAACGGTAAAGCTGATGCCCTTTCTCGGATGGGAGTGGAAGAACATTTGATCAATCCTAAACCTGTACCTATCATTCCAGAACAATGAATTCTAGGTGTAATCACCACACAATCCATAGAGGAAGTTAAGGATAAAGCCAGGCTACTGGTAACTCCAGCAGACATACAGAATTGGCATCTGCAGGGAAAGGACTTTACGGTGAAGGACAACCTATTATATTTCCAAGAACGGTTATACCTGCCCAGCACAGATTTACAGAAAAAGGTAATCTCTTGTTATCACGATTCTTTAATGGAAGGACATCCCGGTATGACCAAGACCTCGGAAAAGATCAAGCGCTACTTCTGGTGGCCGTCTTGGAAAAAAGATATCAGAGACTTTATAATGTCCTGTGGCGTATGCGCCCAAAACAAGAGTCAAAAGGAAAAACCAGCCGGCCTCTTACGCCCTATTGACATCCCGCCTCGCCCTTGTCATACGCTTTCTATGGACTTCATCACTGATCTACCTCCATGCTCCGGATACAATACGATCCTAGTAATCGTGGACCTATTCTCCAAGATGGCGCATTTCATTCCACTCAAAGGCTTACCAACAGCAGCAACTCTGGCCCGAGAATTTCTCGAAAACATCGTCCGACTGCACGGTTTTCCTTCAGTTCTAATTTCGGATCGAGGTAGTCAATTTATTTCTCATTTTTGGCGAAGTTGCTGTCGGTCGGCTCAAATTGATGTGAGACTTTCGACCAGCCACCACCCTCAAACCGACGGACAAACCGAGAGGACCAATCAAACTCTGGAACAGTATTTGCGCTGCATGCTACAACAAACTGAAAAAACTTGTAAAGATATCCTTTGGATAGCCGAATATGCCTACAATAACTCTGTCCACTCGGGAACTGGGAAGACCCCGTTTTTTCTTTTATACGGTAGTCACCCTCGAACCTCAGAGTTGGATCCACTCCAAGATCTTGGAACACCAGCAGTAGACCACCTGCATTCTACAATCACCCAAGCCTTTAAGGAAGCCGTTTCTCACCTTCAAAGGGCTAAAGAACAATACAAGAAAGGAGCAGACCAACATCGGAAGGAAGCCCCCCAATATCAAGTAGGAGATCAAGTCTGGTTATCCACCAAATATCTACCTCTAAAAGGACCACGCACATTCAACCTAAGATACCTTGGTCCCTATTCCATCACTACCATAGTAAATCCAGTAGCGGTCAAGTTGGACTTGCCCCCTCACATGAAGATACAACCGGTCTTCCACGTCTCTCTATTAAAACCCGTGCAACCTCAAACCCGACTAGCTACATCTCCAAAACCTATTCTAGTTGATGGAGAACTCGAGTTTGAAGTCAAAAGCATCCTGGATTCCAAGATCTCCAAATCTAAACTATTTTACCTGATTGACTGGAAAGGCTACGGTCCCCAAGAAAGATCCTGGGAACCTGCAGAATATGTCCACGCGCCTCGTCTAATCAAAAGATTTCATCGAACATTTCCTAACAAGCCCAAACCCCCGGAGAAGCCCGGTTTGGGAGGGGCCTTGAGGGGGGGTGCTGTCATGATCTCTGCTTCCAAAAGATCAGGACTTGCCCGACTCCCTTGGAAGCAGACCCATAACCCCGGTTCCGAGTGCCAGCCAGTCCCAATTGGGACCTTTTGGACCCTGTCCTGGCGCCAGTGGCACCAGGCTCATAAAGATGCCCAGTCCCAGCGCTGGAAGCGCCGGGCTCATAATGCTTGGGTGGACTTACCTGCAGCAGACCATGCTGCTTACTTACCTGCCAGTTGAACCCCTGATCCTCTTCTGTTTGGGACTACTTTTCCTGTTGGGTGGGGCAGGAGCCACTCCCTAGGTTCAGAACACTGGAACTCTTCTGGAAAGCAGGAACTCTTTTCTTACCTAGGCGTGGCTGTGGAAGGAGACACCTAAGCACTACAGGAGGCTATTTAAACCACACCCGATGGATGAATCTTGCTTTGCGTTATTCTGCATTCTCTGCAGCAGAACGCTCATCGTGTCTTCTGCTTCTGATCCTGGGCCTAAGGGAACAAAGGCTTACCATCCTGGAATCCAGTCTTCAGCAGCACCTGTAAAGACAAAGAAAGAACAGGTTAGCACTACGGTCTTCAGTGGCAGCGCATCTCTTACCTGGTCCATCGGCTGTCACCAACGCCTCGCGCTGCATTCCGGCATCTGAAAGACAAAGGCTTACCTACTCTTTGCATGCTCCGGAGGTCTTCGCACTGCATTCCAGCATCTGAAAGAAAAAAGCTTACCAGCTCTTCGCACGTTCCGGAGGCCTTCGGCGCTGCATCCCGCATCTGAAAGACAAAAGAAGGTGCGTTTAAAGACATTGGGCAACTTTATTACTCACGTGCCATTACTCCTTCCCACGCCGAATCCAGTGGGTATTCCAGCACCCTTCAGCTTCTCTAAAGCTCCGAACTTGTACCTGCAAGATAAAAGGGACAGTTAGTGCGCATCGTGAAGCAGGCTACAAGCGCTTACTTACGTGCTTCCAGGCGCTTCTATCCCTCACGCGGGTTCGATCCTCAACTCTCATCAGCCCGCCATCCGCCATCGCGGGAACCCTGCAAAACAAGAGATATCATTACAAAAGACTTTTAAGACATTTGAAGTGCCCAGAACTTACCGTTCGTGCAGTTAACGACGGACAGCAGTCCTCTGAGGTCAAGAGGCCTGCACCCTTATCCAGTGAAGAAACTGGTTACGGCACCCTGCCCCGAGGCAGATGGAGAGCTCGGCGTTCACTTACCTAAGGTGAGGGTGTTAACCTTTGGGGTTCTACAGGAGAAGAGAAAGGGAAGAGGAGAGAGGCACCCAATAACCCCAGTTCATTAATCCCATATTTTCTATCTGCAGACATATTACTCTTCGAGTCAGACATACAGTGCACAGAGGTCCAGCCCAAAGAGCCAACCGTGTGTTACACATCACCTTTGAAGATACGGCATTCACCCAGTCAAGACCGGCGCCTCTGCGGGAATCAGGTGAGCGTTACAGCAAGCCCCTCCACATGGGATACCCCCACCCCAGCCCCACCAGCAGTGACAGTGCCCTGCAGGCAGCCTACTCCACATGGGATACTCCCACTCCAGCCCCCATTACCTGTCACACCACCCTGCATGATATACCCTCACATAGTGACACATCATCACCCCATCAATTGTGTGTCGTGCACCTTGACTGCCGTGTTGTGACACCAGACATAATATCCACTGCAAAATGTATCCTGCAAAACAATATGAATGCATTCACCCAGGCCACATCCATGACGGTTAGCAGCCGGCCGAACAGAATTGCAATCCGCAACCATCTCCCAACATACACATATAACAAGTTAATGTCTAAGTGAGGCCCTGGTGGCCATGTGACAATGTCATGGCATCAATCCCCAGGGACAAATTGTTCACCAATGACAGCACCAAACCCACCCTCAATGTGTGCCACATCAACAAACACTGGCCATGTGTCTCACAACCTGAGCCTCATTGAGCTGCTATTTCTAGAAGAGAATCCCTAACAAACACATTACTGCTTAGCCCATGTGTGAAGGACATGGCAATCAGACAGTGCACCACGCACCAAGACATATGCATTGGGCAGCCAATGTGTAAATACAAAGAAATGCAAATAGTGTATCCCAGTGCAAGAGGTTGACCAACACCAGAGATGATGATAACTGTACAACACATGCTGGTGAAGGGGAAAGCACGACATGTGTGTTACACAGCATCAATCAAATCATGTGCAAATGCCCTGAACATGTAACACTCCACAGTCACCCCACCCACCTCACTCTCAAACACAGTGAGGGCAAATACACTGTCAAACTGCATATGCGAAAGGAAATTCCATTGGCCAGTGCACACCCACAATCCCACTTCACACACAACCAACGTTCCAACCCATGTGTATATTCACTCCGCAAATAAACCCCAAACATTACACATGCAAGTAAGCAACCACACACATTACTAACAATGAGCAGGATCAGGGCTACTAAATGGACTCCAAAACAGGCACACTGCAAAAATAACTGTGACAAACAATGACTGTGAGTGTAAAGAAAATATATATTCAACTGTTGTATTGCCCGCATACATACAGTAAATCAAATCATAAAATATGTCCATTTGAAAATAGAAACATTCAAATTTCTATGTGTAGAAAAATATGTACAATAAAAAATTACTAAAAATACAAATTCAACAAGGTGACCAGGAACCCTCAAACACACTAACAAACGATGTACAAGAAAACATGTAGGAAAGTCCAGAGTTCACTCCAAAAAAATAAAAAAAATAAAAGGAAACTTACACCAACAGAACTATGTACAAAGAAAAAAATGGAGTAATGTCTGTGATTAAAGCTCCAAATAATAAGGAAAAATGAAAGGAAACTTATATCTACAAAGCTATCTACACAGGCAGTGGGCTAGTCTTCCTTGTCACCACTGTCACTCAATTTCTGGGCCAGGGCATCATCAAGCACTGCGTCCACTTCCCCTAAGCGGGCCTCCAAACTCTCCTCGAGGGCTTGCAGGGCCAAGAGCATGGACCGCTCTATCTCCTCCCACTCCCTGCAAGTATACTCGAGGATGGCAGCCCCCCTCTCTGCTCGAAGCAGTGCAAACTCAGCCCTGGCCATGGTGACTCTGGCCTCCCAGGGTCCGCTGCCTCTCTGCCCTGATTTGATGCCCATATTGCATGAACACGGAAGACATCCTCAATCTGATGTCCACATTTGCGTCCTGCCTGATGCGGATACCTGCCCCCTCGGGATGGTTTGCCCTGAGTACATAAGCCTCCTCCTCAGATCCTGCTTTTGCCATAACGCTCGGTGCCTGCTTCATCTGGATACCTTCCGGCCTGATGACACTAGCTGTGGGTGTCTGGCCCATGCCATTCTCCTGGGAGCCTGCTCTCCCTCCATTGCCATAGATCCTTTTGTAGCCTGGATCGGCATGATGACCACCTCAGCTGATCCACTGTCGACTCCCAACTCATGCAGGGATGTTGGCTCCACCAGATGGGCCGCACATTGGTGGGACTGGTGCACAGGGGACCCTGGTGGTATCTGGGCTGGAAGTTACCCCAGATTATGACTAATGCACAGAGGAGCAATACAAGGAGTGGGGTTGCATTAGTGATCAGTACACACAGCATAGGATACCTTCCGGCCTGATGACACTAGCTGTGGGTGTCTGGCCCATGCCATTCTCCTGGGAGCCTGCTCTCCCTCCATTGCCATAGATCCTTTTGTAGCCTGGATCGGCATGATGACCACCTCAGCTGATCCACTGTCGACTCCCAACTCATGCAGGAATGTTGGCTCCACCAGATGGGCTGCACATTGGTGGGACTGGTGCACAGGGGACCCTGGTGGTATCTGGGCTGGAAGTTACCCCAGATTATGACTAATGCACAGAGGAGCAATACAAGGAGTGGGGTTGCATTAGTGATCAGTACACACAGCACCTTCAAGACCAGGAATGCTACTAGCCAGTTCAGGAGATACCAGACGTCATTGTGATGATGTGCAAGCATGCACATCATCACAAATGATGCCGGTACGATTCCTGATACCGACTAGTAGCGGTACCACTTTGTCCCGAATGGCAACATCCGCAGGCATTGGGATGTTGGTCTGGGTGGAAACAACTGACACCTGTGGATGTGTCCGGTCTGGAGTATGGCGGCAGGTGCACACTGCTGCAGGCACTGAACCAGGGACAGGATTTTACCCAGGTACCCCCATGGTGACCTGCACAGCCTCATGGCCCTGGATCAGGAGTGCAGTAGTCACACCCACCTCACCACCCCCGCTGCTGGGGAGTCCACCTCCACATTCGCCCTCTTGGTTCTCCCCTAAGCATCTCTGGCCAATGGTTGAGACGTGGCACCAGCCTCCCCACTCCCCAATGATGTAATGTCCAGGGGCCGTTACTGGGCCTTACGTCTCTGCCCAGTGGAGGCATCCCTGCTGCATTGCTCAACAGCACTTTCTCTCCCCTCTTCTTCCAACGCAACTGCGGATAAGGAAATATAGAACCCAAACATCAGGGTACTGCACCGATGTGTGTTTGGTACAAAAAATATGCGCATGAAGTACACTGCTAAAGAGTACAACTATCATCACCCTTCATAACACATAGGTACATGCAATTTACATACGTAGACTTACATGTCTGTCATTCACAACAGACAATCACAACCTGGGACATGGCACTTTCACAGCAGATAAATTGCACATGCTACACATACATGCATCATGTGCTCATGCACATGACATGCACTCACATCCCTGGACAGTCCTCAAGCAGTGCACTGAGCAATCACATCAGACTCCCCACAACAGCTATCACGCAACATGAATACGCACACATTGAAATGCACATGTTACATCAATCCAGGAGTGATGGCCAGTCACACACTCACACATAAACACCATACATGCAAATGAGGTTGCCAACACTATCACATCTGTCACACTACTCACACAGGCACATCTCAGGCACATCTCAGACACTTGGGACAAACCACATGCATATAGTGAAATGCTGCAGTACAACACACAGTGCAAATTTAAGAACATTGAAATCACACATGGTTCACTGGACACATGTAGAGCACTGTCTGGGGCATGCACACAGACATCAGTACAAGAGGCATACTTGCTGTAAACCCAAGGTGCACACTCCCACCATACATTAACATGCACATGCACTGTGGCGCCCAGAAAACACATGGACACTCACCTGGCGACTGCAGTTGGAGCTGCACATCGCTGACCTTGGTGTGCAGCGCCGGGAAGATTTTCTCCAGGAGCTGCATGTCAGTGTTGTTCATCTGGCCCCTGTTGTCCCCCTTGGTTGGCACTAGCCTGGAGGAAGTGCAGGGCCTTGTTGTGGGTCATGGCACATTGCATGTGGTGGTAGTCATGGAATGCCACCCCCTCTGTGTTGATTGCATCCACAATGCATCCCAAATCAGCTTCCGTCCTTCCTTGCCGACTTGCGTTGGGGGCGTGGAAAAGGGCATCATAATGCCCCAGGACATGCTCCACCAGGATGTCAACTTCTTTGGCGGTAAAGTTGACAGCCCTCTGCCTCACTGCCACAGCGTTGCCACTAACCTCTGAAGATGCTGGTTGAGACATTGCAACCCATGAGTCAGTTGTGGGGTGGCAAGGTGGTCCTGGGGCTGGGCTGTGGAGCGGTGATGATGTTCTGGCATGTTGGGAGTCTTCTGTATCAGCTGAGGTGGTCAGAAGACCAAGGACAGGAGCACTGGCAATGGCTGGACAGCAGGCCGTCAAATTACAGGGCATGGGGGCAGTAGGCACACACAGTGGGCAGGCAGCAGCAGATGGCTCGTAGGAGGCAGCTCAGGGCAGTAGGAGGCAGATAAAAAGGTTTGCAGGCAGGAGCGTGGGTTTTCTGTGTCTCTCGCATGGGCATCTGGAAACAGAGAGATATTACTATGAGTTGTCAAAATTATCACGTACACGTGAAATCAGAGTAAAGGGCTTCATCGCTTAAGTTACGGGACACGCGGTGGGCGTTGGTGTTCAGATTTGGGATAAAGGAGTGCGGAAGAGAACATTAAACCTCAACGTGCAAATTGGAGTGGATGGACTTGTGGACTTAGGAGATTTTTGGGGTGCCACACAATTTGTTCACTACTGTGACAGTGCAAGCTTCTTATTTTGGTGGGGAATTTGCCTCGCGCGTGTACTTTTCTTTTTTCAGAGGCTAACAGTGAGTCGCGTATGCATTATTCATACTCTGGGTGCCCTGAGTTTCGTTACCCCCTTTATTAACATCACAGTGGCTTTCGTGGGCTTTGCGTATGCATTTTGTGTGTTTCTGGGTGCCACAGCGTACTGTGTAATGCTTTTTCTTTTCACAGGAGCTATTTAGGGGTTGTGTACACACATTCATGATATTTGGGGTGCCTGTGCATTACGTGTCTCATTCATTTTTTCACCAGGGGTAATATTGATCTTTGTTGGACCACACTAGAATGTTTTACATCGTATACCCTGCCCCCTCACTCCGATTGCCCAGGACAATTGCTTGGTGTGCCTTCAATTGTACAAATCCATCTGTACCATGAGTGGGAAGGCCACAAGAGGGAAAGATGGCAGAGGTGTCCGGGGTCAGGGAAGTGCAGAGAGAGCTGTGCCCCACCCCCAACAGGGTCAGTGAACTGCAGGTGATGCTGCTGCACCCAGGGTCAGGGAGCTGCAGATGATGCTGCTCTCCCCACCAGACATGGTCAGGGAGCTTCAGGGGTAGCTCCTGTCACCAACAACCAGGGTCAGTGAGCTAGAGCAGTATCTTTTGCCAGCCCCCAAGGTACACAGACACGTAAGGGCCGCTAATGTCCATCTGTCTAAGGGGAAGGGACATTCCTGCAAAACACCTGTGTCAGGGATCTGCAGGGTCATCTGCTCTCCTAAGCACCAAGGTCAGTTACTGACCCAACATCAGTGGGTGATGGCATGGTCCAGGCTACTAGTGGTCCAGCCCCTACTGCCCTGAGTGGGCCCAGCCAAACTGGGTCTGCACCACCTTCCAAGAGGCCAAAGCATGCAGAACAGGGAAAGGCTCAATACCAAAGCATGGCAAAGGAGACTGCCACGTCAAGGAAGAGCAGCTTCAATGATGAAGAACTCCACATCCTTGTGGATTATGTGTGTGACCACCACCGTGACATGTGCACGTAGCCAGGGACCATGCATGCGCCTGCTCAACGTATGGTGCACTGGCAGTGAGTTACGGATGGCATCAAAGCCTTGGGGAATGAGAGGGGCACCGCTCGTGAGATCATGAAGTGGTGGAATGACCTCCACCATCGAACCAAATCGAACCTGGGTGCCAACCTCACTTCTGCTCTTGTGACTGTAGGTGGGTCACCACAGGAGCAGGATCTCACACCACATGAAGAGGCCATGAGCGAGTTGATTCATGCGGATCAGCTGCAAGGCGTAGGAGGCCTGCCAGATTATGAGGAAACTTCAGGTGAGTGATGAAGCGTTACATCCTGAATATGTGTATGTAGATAAAATAAATGTGTATGATTTTGTAGCACTTCAGCCTGCATTTGTATGACTGCCATGGTTGAACCATGACATGGTGTACTGACCCGTGCTTAGTGTACTGCAGAGTGCATACAACCCATGTGCTGCACATCTGTTGAACATGGCTTTGGAACAGTAGTCATCAACAACCTTCAGATACTAAAAGACAGTTCTGGCATTCCAAGACAACATGGCATCTCGGTATTTACATCAGTGATGTCAGTGACTCAGCTATGCCAGTCAAGTGCTTGTGTTTGAAGCACATGCTACACATCATGCACTGCATGTAGTAGAAAGTCCATCCACACATGTCCATATGTGGTTTCATGCTACCCATACTTTACATAGCCACACAGGCAGTGGGCAGGACATTGTGCCATGAGTGACATTGCATTTTACTACACTCTGCAAGTCCCAGCAGCAGCTATGGCAATGACCCCCTTGAAAAAAATGTGTCTGGAGTCCTCCATGTTCACCTGCCAAACTCAATACCCCCCATAGGTGCATGAACCTATCCCTCTTGTGTGTCACTGCCCCCTCTTTCTATCTAACAGCACATGTCATCACTCTCTCCACATCACACACCTGGGACACCACACTCGGGGCATTTCATCATTAGTTGCACTCCCTGTGCCAGTGGTAAAATGGTGTTAGATGCAATTGTAGTGGACTTGGCTATGATTATGTGTGCACATGTTCTCCTGTAGGTTAATATCATGTTGCATATCCACTTGATGAGTCACATATGTCATGTTATAGTATACTATTTGCTGTGCCATGGTACAGGATGTGCGCCTGCAGATGCATGTCTGTCTGCAATGTGTGTAGTGCTTACATGGTCAGGGACATGGAATGTGATGGCAAGTCTGCATACACCATGATCTCAGGGACTTTTGTACATAGCGTGCGTATGCAAATTATGGCATGTTAACATGCATGGAAATGTGTTGCAGGACAGCATTGTGATGATAATGCATGTAGTAGATGCAATTAACATGATTCTTCATGTCTTTATGTGTCCATGTGCAGGCAATGAGCCACCAGATTCAGGGGAGGGGGTAGAGGAGGCACAGGAGCCTGAGCCCTAAGAGAGCACCAGTAGAGGATGTGTTATGGCAGCCCATGAGAATCCACTGGTGTTACAGGCCATCCGGGGCATGACTCAGTATGAGTCCTACTCCAATGATACCAGTAGCTCTTGTGGTGAACCGGATGTCCATTCCTCTATGCTGTCGGAGGTGAGTGAATCAAGTGTTGGAGCTTTTGTAGCCCATGCATCTGTAGGGGGTCACATCCCCTCACAGGGCCAGTCAGTGTTGCCACGTCCGTCCGTGGTGGTTATGGCTTCAAGGCCACGCTACACTGTATTGGTTTCGGTCCTGAGATGGATGACCAAGGGAGGGATGCAGTCCTGCAGACAAAGACAGTGGCCTCACATCAAGGGCCATGCTCCCTTGGGTCCAGCAAGAATGGGGCACACACATGTGGTAGATGTGTTGTGGCTGGGGAGAAAGTGTGGGAGCAGTCAATGTTGCATGTTTCACAGCAACAGGGTGCTTCCTATGAGATGTAGGCTCAGGGCATGGATAGGGTGGCCAATTCCATGTTCTCCCGAGAAACACAGGTAGCGCACCAGCTGCAGGCATTGCGGTCTACATGCTGCTCACACAGGCTGCACATGGAGACAGAAGCAGGAGTCGACGGGCCGATCTGAGGTCTTTGCAGGAATCCCTGCTTGCATAGGGTCTGCCCCACAGGGAAGTCCTGGGGCAAGTGTTTCTGGCCCTCAGAGCTTCAATGGAAGTGCTAGAGGCAGCCCGCAAAGTACAGTACCAACAGCAGATGCAACTGTTGATTCATACCATCTCGGAGGAACTCTGTGCATCCCTTGAGGTGTTGCATGCAGACCTCTGATGCTTCATGTTGCAGATGCATTCCTCTGGGTCCTGTCTTGCGGCTGCCATGGAGGACCAGTCCAGGGCTCTATGTGGTCAACCTCCCTTACCACTACCACCTTCTCATTCTACACAAGAAGGTAGCGACAGCAACAACAGCCCTCCCAATCCATGATATCTGTGTGGTGCATAAACCCATGGAGGGAATTGTTTTTTTCAACATCCACACATGTGGGTGTTGACATGCACCCTGCCCCAGCCCCCTCCTGGGTGTACCCCCCACACCCTGGTCCAAGATGGAAATGTTTTTATTTTTCACGCCCCATGGCCAGATGTTGGCATGCCATATTTTGTTTTGCCCTTTCCTTGTTGTGGTCTTTCTTATTTTCTGTATTGATTGCCCTTGAGTTGTGCCATTAACTCCCCAGGGATTATACATGTGCAGGGGTGTATGTGCAGGCATGTCAATTGAAGTCATCTAGCATGTTTGCATGGGGGGGCACAGGATGTCATGTGCAGGAAATCATAACTTTGTTTTTCCATGGCACGTGCGTGCTGTGTCAATTAAACTGCACAATGGGTGTTTTAATATATTTGCTCATGTTATTCCAGTAATCTGTGATGTGGGTGTGACTTCTGTCCTGCGTGATACATCCTGCAGCATTCGAAGTCCACACTCTTCATGCCCTCCACCAGACACTGCCCTTCCTTTAACAAATTAGGAAACACACTTACTGGCCAAAGTCATGTGGGATTTACAACACGCAGACACAGTTATTTGGTAAGCATTGGCACTGTCTTACATGTTGGGCATGTTTCATAGTTGGGCATCTTTGCTGCATGTGTCGGTTGTATTATATGTCCTTTGCATGCTCACATGGTGTGGTAATTTTATTAGAGTTCATGTCACTGTGAAAGCTGCCTATGTGGATACCTCAATGGGCGCACCGACTGTGCTGTGCAGCATGTCATTGCACATCTGTCATTTCCTTGTTATTCACTCTCTGTGCCACTCTCTCTCTCCCTCTCTCTGGTGCAGTACACTGTACTCCTTTACAAATCAATATCAATGGCCATTCCCCTGTGTCATCATGTTTTGCTCCTGCACTCTTTGTTGTATGCACATTTTCTTTCTGGTATCAACTGTGCTCAAGTATATGCATGTCTCTTGAGCCATCCAGAGATCTTAGATCGAGAGATAAAATGTTAATGTCCATACCGCGGACTAAGCAGGTCTCTAAGGGAGATAGGAGGTTCTCGGTCTTTGGTCCAAAGGTATGTAACCATCTACCACTTACCATCAGCTCATGTTCATCGCTGGAAAGCTTCAGAAAGGCATTAAAAACTTTCCTCTTTAAGTAAACCCAAGAAATCTATACGCCAGATGTTACATCATGAATACTTTGATTACCCTGATCGATACAAATCTTAGTAACGTCGAAACATCTGCACCTGAATGCAATTCAGTTTGCTACGTGCGCGTTAGAAATATTCAAAATCAAAATCAAATGCATTTTGTGCTGTTACTCGACCTTTCATTTAGGTAGAGCGTCTCCCAATAGTGTGCATCGTATGCAAGGCAGGTGAGGTCCTCGGACAGCTGAATGCATGGCATTTGCTGACACTTCGGTGGTGCTTGCATGGGAGCAGGGCATTGTGTCGGTTCACTCTGGCTTTACTAAGCTTTAGCTCTGTCACTATTGCTCGAGGGTTGTATTACTCACGCAGGGGTGATGACAATGATTGTTATGGTCTTGTTAATCTGATGGATTTCTGGGGATACTGTTTACTGTTGATGATAACTGTGCTTTCTAACTGTGTGTCCGGCTTTCATGGTTCATTGTGAGTGTGTAGAATGGTCAACAGTTTGTGGACTGTGGCAGGGGCAGATGTTTGAGCTGAGGTGTGCCTCATTCAACTTTCATCAGGTCTAATGAGTGGCACATCTGATCCCTATCAGGGTTTGTGGGATTAGGGATGTTTCTAAGATTTGCCGGGTGGAATTTATGGTTCATCTATTAGTGTGTGCTACAGCATTGTCGTTCCAGAAACATGTAGCTGTGTCTTCTGGTATATGGCCTATTTGGTCTTACAACACTTCAGGTTTTGTATTGTTAGTGGGTTTTGTTCCTTTTCTCAGGCATGTGGCAACATGTTGTATGTAGTTTCTAGTGCAACACATCTCGGTGCATGGTGCATGTGGCAACATGTTGTATGTAGTTTCTAGTGCAATGCATCTGGGTGCATGGTTGTGAGGCATTGAAATAAATGCAGCATTACACCATAGGTATGCGGTAACAATGAAGTATGCATTGACCATGTTCTGGTAGTTTACAGTGTACTTTTAGCATTAGTTGTATGTTTAGGATTTTATATGTTTGCTTGTTGTTGTTGGCTTATGTCTTCCCTTGATGCTCCATCAATGTGCAGAAGTACTTTGCACCATCAATCAGGGTTCTTGCGGAGGAGCAAGATGTGAATGGATTATTCATTGTGAAGCCATCCACTGTATATTCTCCTAGGCCACCTTCACAGTACCTTTGTTATGCGCTCTCACCACATATATCTTGATAATACACGTGACTGAATGAACCAACTATTGAGAGATACTTCATACACAACCCTCTGCACTCGACACACCCTGACAATCACCATCATCATTATTCATTCTCCTCATTCACGCATGTCTCCCTTGGAGTGCTCAACCAAGTTGACAAGTACATGAAGGTCTCATCCCTATTGGTGTACAGCTGCTCATGCAGAACCATCATGGCAAACTTCTCCTCTAGGTCTAATGCTCTTGCTGATCTATGCATACTCTCCTTTACTGGTGTTTTGTTTCAATCCTCCATCAGGCACTCACTTCTGCACAACATTGCTAATATGACATATGCACAGCCTTCCTGACCACCAACATTCTGGTGAATAGCTTGATAGACTTCTGGGAGAAACTGCTAGCGAAGTTGGTGTGTACACGTACAAATGTACGCCCATTAGGGCATTCTTGTGGATGTACGTGAACACCAGTGTGCATTGTAACAGTCCAGAGCAACAGTCACTAGGGTCACATGATGAATGGTGGCATCCATACATTCATAGTGTCCTGCTGTCCTCCTCGTCCTTGATGTCTCATTTGCTTTTCACACAGTGATGCAATCCATCCTCATTTTGATGATCCATGAATGGACAGTGGAGGTGGTTATGTCATTCCTGAAAATATATTCCATGAAAACTCCATTTTGTGCCCTTTCTTCTGCCCTACTTCAGCCGCCAGCTGTGGCAACATGCAGGTGTCCATTCCTTTACCATGCATCTTTGACATATACATTTGCCTGCTGGTACGCATATTTGGAACATTTCTATTATGATGAATGTGCTATGATGAGGACAGAGTAATCTTCAGCACTGTTCGTATTGACACACTGGCACCCTTATTCACCATGTCTACGACACAGCATTCCTGGGCTGGGGCCCTCGAAATGACTTTGACTTATGTGCCATTTACAAAATTGCATGTCCCTATTGACTGCACTGCAGCCTACTTGTGCCACTGACTCATTCCAAGGTTGGGATGTTGCCTTGATGTTCAACTACCCCCTTCCATGACTGCCACATATTCATGTGATTGTGAATGAGTCTGACTTGCAGGTCTTGATGCACACAGTTAATGTACACTTCCACAACATCATGCAGAGGTGCAATCTTACACGTGCTGTTTTACTCGCCAGGCTAAACTAGTGCTACTGCCTATTGTACCAACTCCATGCTTGTAATCCACACCCTGTGTAATTTATTCGGGATAAGGGCGCAAGTATTATGCTTGTCATAAAGGCCAGGGTCCACGTCTATCTGCCACTGATTGTCCTCCATTGGCTAGCCATGGCAGACAGTGTCGAGTCATAGGAAGTATGCATTGTACACTGTGATTTGTGAGGCCTGTTTACTCCCTATCTGCTAATGTTCATTACTCAATGCTGTCCCACTAGAGCCATTTCATTATGTTACTCTGACCTTATTCAGGTGATCCAGTTATTGATGGAGATTTTTTCCAGGGGATCTTTATCGTTAGCAGGGGTCAACCTGTGGGATACCCATCCTGCCACCCTCTGTTTGTGGACTCATTTCCTTAATTTCCATGAACTACCCATGTATTTCATCTTTGACTCTTCCTTCTCTCTCCCTCTTCCCTGCTAATCGTTCCCTCTGCTCTCTCACTCTCTCCATTCCTTTTGTACTTGCTGCTTGGTGACTGTCTGGTTGATGAGCCTCAAGGTCTCACATGCTCCTGTGAAACCCAGCAATTTGTGTGGCAGTTGCTTCTGTGGAGTGGACTAGTGTCATCATCACTGGGGAATGACCTGAGAGAGTTGCATCTCTCTGAACTTACTTGAGCATCCACTGACTGGTTGCACTTGAACCACTCCTGAACTTGTTGCCACCCTCTGACTACCACATCCCTCTGAACATCTGTGCACTTGCTCCATCTGATTGCACCATGTAGGTACAGTGTCTCTCTGTTCCACCTTGTCCTCGGTCCCTGCATAATGGCACATTGATGCACGGGTGAAAATATGATGACTCACTGTCAGACAGATTCATTGTTACATCCATTGGTGATGGTGTAGTATAGTATGCATTTACTGTTCCTGTCCAGAATATTATAAATCTGCATGAACGGGTGTTATTTTTGTACTTGTTCAATACATGTTTGGCCGCTTTCAGATACTTGTATTATGTATTGGCCATTTATCTGTCCCCTTTGACATTCCATACCATAGCACAATCTGGTGATGATTTCACATGATATATGGGACGTCCTATGTGACACACAGGTGATTTGATGTCTAGTTTGGCATGGTCGTAGTCACATGCTCCCTCTTCTATGTGTTTCTTTTGGAAACCCAAAATTACCTTAGTTTTAGTTTTAAGGGATGCACACAATGTTGCACTTCCAGGGACACATTCTCAGGGTGGTTTGGTGGGCACAGATGATTGGCCCTTTGTCATCATTGAATGGCACCTTGAATGTGCCAGGGTTGAGTGTACTCCACAGGGATTGGATTTTAGGTGAAAAATTTAGCCACAAGCTGGGTACGGGCAGCCCCACCAGATGCTGTTTGACCTGCCATGAGCAAGCAGCGTGCATGTGGATGGGGATGTGGGGGCACCACCATGTCCACAGTTACGCCACGCTATGCTGCCACAATGATCCTGCACGCTAGTGGTGGTGCATTTAGCAACTCACCACCAGAGTAGTCAATGGAGCGGAAATGTGACTTGAGCACTCCGAATGTGTGCTCCACTATGGCCCGAGTTGCAATATGGTCTGTGTTGTATCCTACCTGGGGCAGTGCGGCAGGGTTAGGTATTGGCGTCATCGTGTAGGTGCTCATAGAATAGGCACTGTCCACTGTAGAGGTACAAATGTTTGTCATTGGTGTGTATTTGTCTATGTGTAACATGCATGCAGGTGCAGGAGCATGTATAATCACCAATGAGCCATATGTTGCCATGCCGTCCAGCTTCCAGGGTCCGGTATAGGGGTGACATTCTCAATATGAAACTATCATGGGTGGACCCTTGATAGTTTGCACATACAGAAGTAGTGATGCTCTTGGGATCACATACAACCTGCATGTTGATGGAATGCCAGTGCTTGCAATTTCGATATATATGCTCTGTAGCCCTAGTTGGATGTAGAGCCACATGGGAACAATTGATGGCACTAAAGCACTTTCGGGAAGTGTGCCACCCCATAAAAGTCCTGCCTTTCTGCAGGTGTTTTGGGCATGCAGATGTGCCTGCGGACTGAGGTGCATGCAGTCATTATTGCCAACATCTGGTGTAGGCAGCGTGACTGCATGGGCTGTGAAATGCTCCCAACTTTGGCAATTGTCAGCTGAAATGACCCAGTGGCCAAAATTTTCAGTACATTGAGCACCTTTTGCAAGGGGCTCAGTGCTTGGGTGCACATGGTGGGTGATATAAGGCCATCTTCCCACTCTGTGACCAGGTCTAATATGATATGAGGTGGACACCTATACCTGCCATAGACCTGGTCATCAGGCATCCCAAAGAGGCTGGTCCTAGGTAGAAAAATCCAGGCCCTGGCCAACCTCCTCCTCCTGCGGTGTCCCACGATCACTGCTGCAACAAATGGTACATTAATCGTAGCTGTATACGTACGTTGTTTGATCACGCAGGCTTTTTATGCATTTGTTTTTTTGAGCATTGACGTTTACGCCAGCTATCCTGTGGTGGATGTGTTTCACGATTTGAACATAGTTTTCAGCGCGGCGACGAGCCCTGTTCAATTCCATGAATATGGGTTTTTAGCGCACCTATGGGCGCTGTGAGGATTTTACTGTGGTACCTCCCTTGTTACGCCCATCTTTCCGCTTGTTGTTCCCCATTCCACGTGTTCCGCCCCATTTTTAGGTGACTGCGCAGACACTTGGAGTCTCGCGCAAAGCATTCGTGGTGTCGCAGTGACGTGTTGGACCGGTGCAGATTCCTCGCAAGTCCCAGGTAAGCCCCACGCATTGTGTTCCATGAATCGACAAATGAGCGCTTGTGCGCAATTTCGCGTGCAAGCCCCCTATTTTCAGAGCTAATAAATCCATGAATCGGGCCCTAAATACCACTGCCCCACTTGTACATTTGCCCCTTCCCCGTCCCAGCCAATCATCCCCACCAAATCCCTTTATTCAACAACGCTATGTTGAGACCTCATTCCCTTCCTCCCCTGATGAGAAGCCGGCGCAAAACCCCAATTCCCCTATATCCCATATTTATGTTTCCCATTCTGCTGCCCCTTCCCTTTTCTAATTAAGTGTATTTGTGTGTGTTAACACATTTCTATGTGTTTACTGTTGCTGTATATGTGTTTTTTTCTTTTTTTAAAGCCCTATTAGAAGTCCGCAGAGGTCCCCCCAAACAGCACGCCTGTCCGGACTTGTCCGCAAAATCATGACACACATTTTTATGATTCGTGGACCCAGACCCTATCCTACAGACACCTGGGCCCATGTGCATCCGATCCCAAGTGCCCTCCAAACACTGCGCCTGTCCGCAGATGTCCGTAAAGTTGTGGCGTAATTTTTAATTAGTTTAGGGGTCCAGCCCCAGTCCTACGGACACCTGGGCGCATGTACAAATGATCCCCTGTGCCCTCTGAACATCCCGCCTGTCCGCAGATGTCTGTAAAGTTGCGGCATACTTTTAATTAGTTCAAGGCTCCCGCCCCTGTCCTAAGGACACCTGGGAGCATGCGCATTTGATCCCCTATGCCCTCCGAAAACTGCACCTGTCTGGAACTTTCCACTGCAATTGTCAGACTTTTAATTAGTTTGGGGAGCCCGCCCCTTTTCTACGGACACCGTGGCACATGCGCACACTGCATCATGTGCAATACATGTTCTACAGCCAGTCATCCTATCCATGGGTGTCGTGGGACATCACCATGTGACCGAAACCAAGCCGATCTGTGGACACTGTCCTTACCTCTGGACAGTTTGAAAGTGCATTTTTGGCCAACCCAGGGTGTTTTAAGGTGAAACTTCACCCTTGCAGAGGTCCTGGACCTTGTCCTGGTCGAATTAGAGACTTTTTGTAACTTTGTGAGCCCTGCCTGGGGCATAAAGGGTCAGTGGAGCACACAACTGTCTGCAGAGCGCACCCCTATAAAAGGCTCCACCACACTGCTGCTCCACATTCTGTTTTTCCCTGACCAGGACAGAGCTCTTGCTGACATTGGTGTTGCTGGATTCCTGCTATTCCAAACTATGGCATCCATGGCTCCTGCTCCTTCCTCCTCATCACCACCCCATCACCTCCACCACCAACTTCTGGAGGGTCTGGAGAGGGGAACAGGCATAGTGATGCAGAGGGGGATCAAGAACACAAAGAGGATGAGGTAGTGGAAGTCCCTACTATCATCTGCAGCGTGAGTCTTGGGTGTGGAGGCTATTTACCAACATTGGGGGGGTGTCCAAGGTATTTGCGGCCAAGGTTCGATGCACTGAGTGGTACTCAGTGGTAGAAAGCCTGGGCTGTACAGCTAAGGGACCACCTCCATGCGGCGACACCTAAGGTCGAACCACAATGCAGCAGTTTAGAAGGTCATCCCTTTTGAAGGCAGAGCAGGTTGAGCTCCTCTGTCGCATCCTCAACATCTGCTCCTGTCACCACAAGAGACACTCCTGTCAGGCAGCAGATCCCTGAACATGCCTCTCAGGCCATACATAGTGGAGTGAACCCATGCTTTTCGAGGGTCACTTTTCGGTGTATGTACCGTGACGCAGTACTCTGCAGGGGGGACACTGTTTCAAAGTGCTTTTGAGGCTATGGTCCAGGAGCACGAGAAACAGTGCCCCCTACCTAAGTGAGGCCCACCCAACATCTACCTCTCTCCACCTGCCCCTTCCTCTCTGTGGTTGGTGCCCCTTCCCTACCCTCAATTCCCTTCCCTTCCCTTCCTTGTGTGTCCTGTATGAAAATGCCAAAGAAATCATAAAACAACAAAGATAAAAAACGAAACGATTCTTTTCAGAGCCACCTTTCACGGTTCAAAAATAGAAGTACCAAATAAATGGTGCCGGCCCCTGCGCAGCCTGCAGTGTCCACGGACAGTGCAGTAGTCCTTGGATATCTAAATAATGTAGGTGGTGGCAGCATGTAAACTATAACGCTCTTTTGCGGGAGAAAGTGGTGGTTCTGAAAAGAGCTTTTTTGTGTTTTTTTATTGTTTTTGGAAGGTTTTTTTCAAGGTTTTAAGATAAAGTGGGCAACACCTACTGTAAAATGCTTGCTATATTTCCAAAAAGGGTTGCAAAGCATTTACAATATTTCACGAAAAAGCTGATTACCAGCATCATTAAGATGTACTCCATCTCTGCAAAAAACATTGGTGCTGTGAAATTTAATGTTTTCATTATTGAAATACATCATGCCAACATCTCTCAAAGCCTCACTTTCTCCATTTGCAGACCAACTGACAGTTCATCTGGCATCTGCCTCTGGGCAATGCGAGAAACATTTACTTGGGAGTTTGGAAACATGTCCATCATTTTGCCAAATTGTCTCCTCCATTGCAAACTGCAGTGAAATTCCCATCACATGGTCTAAACCTCCCTCCACAATGAACAATAATAATTGCCGGTTGATGGTGCATCATCAAAATGGCACAAAGTGGGAGCAAATCCACCCACATCATGCTGCACATACCATCGCACTGCATATCAATATGATCAAATCCAAGATGTGCAGCCACTCCACACTGCTCTGAATACACCTGCAACCAATGGATCCACAAGTCCCCAAAATCCACACACTCTGCCTCCTGAAAGATACAGCCATAGCCATCTGCACTCCTCTCAGAAAACAGACCTTCTACCACACTCTCTCCTTGCATACCACACCCAGGAAACCTTATTTGCCAATCCTCTAGCCTCCACAGTCCCACTTCTATGCCTGCCATCCTCAAAGGTCCTGGATATGTCCCGTGCTGTCCCTGGACTACCGCTGTGTCCATGGACAGATCGTCCAATTCGGGGGGCTGGAGCAAGAAATGAAACCCAGGGTAGGGGATTTCTTCTTTAGTGGTGGCTCTGAAAAGAGCCTTTGTTTGTAAGGTCCTTTTAAACAAACACTTTTTTTTATATTTATTGGGTCTTTTCTCTTCTTTTCTTCCTTGCAGGCTTACATGAAGCTCTTCAAAGCATCCCGTACATTGAAATGAAAAAACATTTCAATGTTGGACAAATAAATGCCATATGCAGCAAAAACAATGGCACCCTGCAAAATAAGGTTCTCATTTTCAAAAGAGGACATCCCAACACTGCACAAAAGACAAGATGTACCTTTGTTCACAAGACACCTTCCTGCATCTTGAGGACAGAAGACATTGGGGCTGTTCCATACTGCTCTAGGTGGTCTGTGTGAACATACAACCTTTGCACTTGGAAAAAGCAACATCAGTGCCTTCACCAAGTCCTTCAGTGCACTCAGTAAACTTACTGCACTGATATAACCCAAGTGCACTCATCCACGATGCACCACAAGAACATAAGGAGTATTGAAAGTGGCCATATCTCTACAAAGTGCAAGCGCTCCTTGCAAGTTTTGGCCAGGCACACCACACCACAAAGCCTCCACTCCCTGAAACCCCGGATTGGCAGAAATGACACTTCTTTCTGCATACCTCTGCAGACCACTCAAAAAACAATCTCCCATCGTCCACACACTGACTCTCCATCTCTGCAACCGTAGCCATCTTCACTACACACAGCAATGAAAAAGGTAGTACGCTCTCTTCCTATAAAGCACAACCTGAACACCTTATTGGCTAATCCCCACAGCCCCAATTCCATGCCAGGCATCCTGAGAAGACCAGGTGTGGCAGGCCGTGTCCACAGACTACCGCGGTGTCAGTGGACCCTGTAACACAAAGGCAGCCTTTCTTCCATTTTCACTTCACTTTTTGGAGCACTCCCTCATTGGCGACTGTTAAGCTGTCACAACAATTTCACGGATCACAGCCAAGAACGCTGCATCTAACTCTGTCATCTCAGTTCAACACTGCAGATGTACCGTTCAACACTCAGAGTACAGGTCTCCTGTGATTCCCAAGAACCTTCATCAAAAGTACTGAAAAACTCTTTCACAAATGCATAAAAACAGGGTTCCTACCACTTACCCTGCATAACCTACTATAATAATACTCTATTTGTCCCATTTCCTGACATCAAGTGGCAGTTACTTAGAATATTGTGTGCTGAGAAAGGTTTCTTTTAATGAACACTTTCATTACAGTTTCAAAACACACAGTTCAATTTCAGCAACAGTCTGTATGCTTTTGTAGTAACATAAAAGAAATTCACATTTGAAACATTTCCACAGCATGTTTAAGTGCCAGATCCTATGTGAAACTTCAATATATTACCACTCCATGCATACTTGCCCATATCACCCATTATAATGTGGAAACTGTTATTTTGTTCTTTTCTTCTGTTACTTTTAAAACCACTTCTTCCACTAACACACCTGCAGTAAAACTTCCACAATGCACACTGAAAACAAAAATGTAATGAATGTTACCAAAGCATGTCATGTACACGGATTGAAAAATGACAAAATGCACCGTGTTTACAATTACTCATTTCACCACCATTTGAAGGAAACCAAATGAATGCATATGCACATTTACAGCAGTGCTGTCTGTAATTTTTCATAAATAAATGAAAGGAAAGGGAAAGGATTTCTCCAACATACTGCAATAGCACTTATGTGCCAAGCATTCATGTGTGGGAAGGTAAATGAAATTGCATACACTTACATTCTCCTTTCTAATCTGTACATCTTTCTTGGCTTCTCCATTTTTCTTAGCCTACTAGGACTTACAGTACTCCATTTTCAATACAAATAGGGCAACAACAACTCTCACACTTTGAAAACTGCAGCCCCGTAGGGCCTACTTATCACAGGACCTCTGGCCACAACAGCAACAATGCTGGTGCTCCCAAGTCCCCATTTCCATACAGTATTATACAATTGTACACACATAGAGAGTGACATTTTCCAAAACCTGACTTTCCAGGCCAACAGGGCCTGCAATATCCTAGTGACACTGGGAAGCTACTTGCCAAACACGTGTTAGGAATCTGGTGGCAACTCGTGTGCACCAACAGAATTATTGCAACCATACTCGTAATCACGTCCAATGTTACTAAATCTTCTTCCTAACAAATCCTCCTACAGTGTCAAATAATGTGTTCTTCTAGGACAATTATTTTGCCATTACCACGCATACCCACTCATTTTCTTCTTTCCCAATTTCAGTCAAGAACAGCCTCCTGAAAGACAGAAACATCTATACAAGAAGATAAAACCCAGAAGAAAACATCCAACAAAGTGCAGTAGTGTAGTAGAATAGTTTCTGTTACTCATACAGTCAGGGGAGTTGCTAGGTCTGGAAAAGACCCGGGGCTACGCTGATGTCGGAACTGTTGGGACTCGGGCCTAGCTAGTCTTTTGGCTGTAGCTCCAGAGATTCTATCCGGGGCTACAACCAAAAGATCAGGGGCTATAGCCCCTTTAGCCCCCCCCTAGCGACGCCCCTGCATACAGTGCACTGTAGCCATATAGTAGCCTACACAATTCTAACCAATCGAACACCATTTACTTCACTCTTACGCATTGCACCTCAGCAGGTACACTCTTTGTATTCTCATATGAACACCAGTTTCGTAATAGCCACTGGTATGATGAAACCATATAATGTCCTTACTTATTCATGCACAGTATACTGTCATAGGCACTGCAGCAAGCCCTTCTCACATCAACAGACACAGCTACTACTACAACCTTCCCAACCAGAAATAACAGCCAATTTCACAATCACAAAGCCCTCTATTTATGCCTGCCCTGATATTCAGACACTCATGCACAGTGCACACAAATACATTGCACAACTTTCAAACCCACACTTTTCCTTTTTTTTTCTTCAACAGACAGAAGAGAATGCCTACTAAAAAGCAACTCCATATAAAACAACGAAAAAATAGAGCAGATTAAACTAAAAGCATGCCACATAGTCATCCACCTCTAGCAGAGTTTGTACCAAATGTTCAAACAAAACAGCTAATATAGTCACTCAACAAAACTGAACCAGCTAGCAGGAAAAACGTATGAGCCCTCTTCCAAAAAGTAAAAATCAAACGTAATGTATTAAGAAGAATACAACTACCAATAGCGCTAGCACTGCATCTACCAATGTTAACGTAGCCACAGATAAGCATTCCAAAAAATACATTTTACAATAAATGTTTCACCGTAGAGTACTTCAGAATCTAATATAAACCGCTGACAAACTATGCTCAACCCTTAAAACCTACCGCAAACGACTAATTCTGGAAGCTCTCATTGACAGTGCAATGCTCCTCAAAAGAAAATAGTTTATATTAATTTTAACCAGAATGAAACCACTAACAAAATTAATCAGTAAACTACAAAAAGACTTCACAACATATGCAATGTCAACATATATAACTTTTCAAACCTCTGTGCGGGTGAGTGGATTCACATTAGCATCACAGAACCATATTTCAATGAAGAGGCATACAAACAAGAGCAGACAAACACAATTGCCATGCATAGCAGTGGCTGAGGATATCAAATGATAGACAACACCATTATGGCAGAAGAAACCCTCATTGAAAGAATGTCCCCAACAAACTTACAATCAACTCTCCATTCCACCAAACCAATCTGCTCCGTCTCCAAATTGCCCTGTACCTCAATGTGTAACGTACGGAAACAGTCCTTCAAATCTTTACAGCAATTCCTCATTCACTATATGAAAGTAAAAGAGAACATAAGGATAAAAATTTCGCAAACCATGGACTCTGGTCCAGTGCTCAATTACACAGGACTGCAAGGACATTCAGTAGCCTGCATTTCCTGACCTGCTTGCAAAAGCATCTTCCATTACATCAAAATGTTAGCAACAATCCATTCCACTATATGGAATCTTGTCCAGAGACTGTACTATGCAAAAAGTCCTGCTTTAGAACTGGAACATTGTAATAACATTCTCCTACAGGGCCCAGCCAAAGAACTCCTTGAAGAAATAGACCGCATCCTGGGCAAATATTTTGGAAGTGAAGATAACTTAGGAAATCCAGTAACTTTAGAGAAGAGTTGTGAAAGACTTAAAAGTGCCAACCTTCTAATACATACATACAAAAAAGAAATAGCAAAGTTTAAAAGCACATCTGCTGAAGTACTAAACCAAGTATGTGTGTTGTCACAGAACCTTTTATTTAGTATTTAGTATTTATTAAATTATATATAGCGCTTTACGCCAGAGCGCTTTACAAGAGGAACAAGCAAAATACAACATGCATTACATAACAATTGAATCAAAACCAGAAAACAGTATAAGGAACAATTTACATTAGTGATGAGTGTAAACATGAGTGGAGAGGGACCAAAGTGAGAGGGGGAGTAGGAGCTGTGGATAGTGGTAGAGACAGAAGTGAGAGAAGAAGTAAAAAGGTGATAGGGAGCTGAATGGAAGAGATAAGATTTTAGAGAAGAGCGGAAAGTAGGGTAGGAGGGAATAAAGCAGATGGGGAGAGGGAGGCAGTTTCAGTGGAAAGGAGCAAGTAGTTGGAAAGAGCAGAATCAGGATGGGGCGCAGGGTGGAATTGGAGGAGAGAGTAGGAAAAGATCAGCAGAGCGGAGTGAATGAGAAGGAGTATAGAAAGTGAGCAGGGAAGATAGGTAAGGAGAGGCAAGACCATAGAGGGATTTAAAGACTAGTCAGAGGAAATTAAATTTGAGATGGGAATAAGATGAGAGCCAACCTAGGGAGGTGAGAGAAGAGGAGATGGAATCGTGAGGTGAGAGGAGGCAAAGGGATCAGATGGCAGAGTGGTAGACAGATTTGAGGGGGAGAGGTGAGTGGAGGGGAGTCCAAAGAAGAGAGTGGAGCAGTAGAAAAGTCTGAAGAAGGTGAGGGAGGTGACTAAGAGTTTAGTCGCATGAAAGGTTAGGAAGGGTCGAATTTTACGGATGCTATAAAGGTGAAAGCGGCAAGATCTGGCAGTAAGAGAAATGTGGTGAGATAGAGAGAGGTTGGGGTCAATATGAAGACCAAGGTTAAGGGCATGAGGAGAGAAGGGGAGTTGGAGGGGGGAAAGAGAAGCAAAGGAGGAGGGGAGGAGGAAGTGTGTTGGCAGGGAAGAATAGGACTTTCGGTTTGTCTGCATTTAGAGTAAGGAAGTGAGAGGACATCGAGGAAAGCGAGAAAGAGGTGCAGGAGAGGAAGAGCTGGGTATTATCAGCATAGACATGATGTGAGACACCAAAGGAGGGGATAATAGGAGCTAGGAAGGAAGTGCAAAGTGAGAAGAGAAAGGGGTCAAAGACAGAACCTTGGGGGACACCATGGTTGAGAGAATAGGTAGGGGAGGTGCAGCCACCCCAGGAGACTGCAAAGGTGTTGTTGGAAAGATAGGAGGAGAACCAGTTGAGGACAGAGTCTTTAAGGCCAAATGAGGAGAGAGAATTAAGGAGAAGAGGGTCATCAACATTATCAAAGGCAGCAGAAAGGTCAAGGAGGATAAGAATAGAGGAGTGCTTAGAGTAGCATGCAGAAAGGAGAGAGTTGAGAACAGATATGAGGGCAGTTTCAGTGGCGTGTTGAGGACGGAAACCGGATTGAGTAGGGGGAGGGGAGAATGGTTGGAGATGGAGGTAGAGAGTTGAGAATAGACAATATGTTTCAAGAAGTTTAGAAAGGAAGGGTAGGAGGGAGATGGGGTGATAATTGGATGCAAGGTGGGGATTAGCAGAAGGTTTATTGAGAATGGGGATGATAGTCGCATGCTTAAAAGGAGGAGGAAAGGTGGATGTTGATAGACAGGTGTTGAAAAAGGAGGTGAGATAGGGTATGAGGATGGGGTAGATTTTAGGAATGAGGGAGGTAGGAATGGGGTTGAAGGGAGAAACCGTAGGATGAGTTTTAGAAATGAGGAGGGCAATTTCAGATTGAGTAACAGGACTGAATGACATGGAAGAGGGTGGGGGAGGGTGGGGGAGGAGGAGGTGGTGGTAGAGGAGGAGAGTAAGAAGGGGAGGAGAGGATAGTTTGCGGAGATTGAGGACTTTGTAGAAAAGAAGGTAGCAAGATCAGAAGCAGAGAGAGGAGAGGCAATGGAATGATCATGATCAGGGGTAGCTGGAGAGAGAAGTCGAGTTAAGGTTTGAAAGATACAGCGAGGGTGAGAGGACTGAGAATGGAGAAGGTCAGAGAAGTAGGTGCATTTAGCGGAGTTGAGGCAGGAGTTGTAGAGGGTATGATAGGAGAAGTATGAGGATTGTTTGGAGGGGGTGGGGTGTTTTAGCCAGCATCGCTCAAGGAGCCTAAGAAGGCGGTGCGTGGAGAAGATGAGCTGAGAGCCAAGGTTGAGCAGGTCGGCGAGAAGGGCGGAATGAGGAAAAACGGTAAATAGGATCAAGAGTAGAAGTGAGGGGAGAAGCTAAGGTGGAATAGGCTTCGATGGCTGAGAGAGAAGGAAAGTGGGAGAGGGGAGGAGGTAAGAGTAGAAGGATGCAAGGAAAAGAGAAGGGTTGCAGTTGCAGAGGTTTCATTGGAAGAAGAGGGTTGAGGAATGAGGGGAGGGAGGAGAGGGGGAGGGGGAGTAAGGGAAAAGGAGAGAAAGGAGTGGCCAGATAGATAGTTAGGTAGGGTAGATATTGGAGAAACAGTGAAAGAGGAGGTAAGGATGAGGTCGATGGTGGAACCAGATTGGTGAGTAGGAGGGGAGGGGAGAGGGGTGAGAAGCTAGGAGTCAAGGTTGGATAAGAGAGGAGAGTTGGGAGGGTTAGAGGAGAGATGGAGATTGAAGTCAACAAGTACAATTAATGGGGTGGGGCTGGGGTGATAAGGCAGAGGAGATGGTCTATGTCCTCGTAGAAGGAGCCGACAGGGCCAGGGGGGGCAGTAGATGATGAGGAATGAAATAGCATGAGGATATTTAAAGATTTTATACATGAATTCAAAGGAAGCAAGAGTAGGCAGAGGAGTAGAACAGGGAGAGGGGCAAAAAAGAAGGCCTAGGCCAACTCCACGGCCTGAGGATCGAGGGACATGTTTGAAAGAAGATGAGGACAAGGTGAGGGATGCAGCAATGGAGGTGTTGTGGGGAGGGATCCAGGTTTCAGTGATACAAAGAAATTGGAGGTTGAGGCATAAGAATAGGTCAAGAACAGCCGTGGTCTTGTTGCAAATCGATCTGGTGTTCCAGAGGGCAACGTCAAAGGAATTGAAAGTATTGGAGATTTGGGGGTAGATGAGGTTACGGCATCAGAATGAGGTGTTTGTGAGCAGGGTAGAGTGGGGGGTGGAGGGGAGGTTGAGAGAGGAGATGGCCATGATGATAAGGCAGAGAATTCTGAGGGGGGAGAGGACATCGGGAAGAGGGGAGAGAGGGATAGAGGAGCGGGACTGATAGGAGGAACAGAGCATAACAAGGAGCAAAAGTCAATGCGGTGGAGGTCAGTAAGTCGGAAGGCCACCTCTGGTAGTGTTCCTGAGGAGGTAGGAGACTGGTAGCTGCTGGAAGGCGGGGCCACTGTGGGGATGGAGTCAGCATGTTCGAAGTAGTCCATGTTGCCGATGAGGGAGAAGGAGGAAGTAAGAGGCAGAGGCCAAGAAGAGTCTAGTATGGCTGGTCAGGAGGTAGAAGCAGCGAGTTAGCTTAGGAAACAATTGTTGGGAGTTGCCGTCAAGTGGAGCCGCAATGTGGAAGCTGTTAGTCTAGAGCAGGGGGTAAGGCAGCTTGTTCAAGGTAAGTCTGTTGCAGAGGTTGCTGGAGGAATTGGTGACAGCCAGGGAGTACAAGTGGGCAGAGATGGTGTCAAAAGGATCACAGTACGCTCAGGTCCAGAGAGCCGTTGTGGGTGGCTCGAGGAGGATGAAGTCAGGCAGAGGTTGCAAGCGAGTTAGGAAGGAGGTCCAGTACGCTCAGGTCCAGAAAGGTGGTGTGGGTGGCTGTGAAGAGGATGCAGTCAGGCAGAGGTTGCAAGCAAGGTAGGAAGGAGGAGCTGGTGAGGGAAAGCAGCTAGGGCGGAGTGGGGCACAGGGTGGCTCGTCCCGGCAGAGTAACAGCAGGAATGCAGGAGGAGCTGGTGGTGGCCAGGCAGAGCAGCCTCTTAGGCAGGAGACTACAGGATCCAGAGTAAGCACATACAGAGTAGAGACAGGTTGACGGAGCAGCCATGTGTAGGACGCACAGATGAAGGGCAGGTCCAGAGGTTGGTAGTTGAATGAAGAAGGATGAGGGGCAAGTCCAAAGCACCGGTGTGGGGAGCTGGAGAGGACGCTGAAGGTCCGGTGGATCAGCCTCCACAATCCAGAGCACTCAGGATGGAGGCAACGCTCCCGGAGCGAGCCGCATGATGGGATAGCTGCAGAGCTGGTGAGGGCTGCACAGAGCAGCCACGTCCGAGATGGGCTGATGGGGAGGGCCAGTCAGCGGCAGCTGGAGTAGATGCTCAGAAACGGGCCGATGGAGGGAGGGCTCAGCCACCATCGCAAAAATGAGGAGCCGGCCGAGGACAGCAGGAAACCCGCCCGCCCAGTTGTACGGAGCAGGCGAGGGCACTGGCAGTCCGATGCAGTGGACTCCGTAACTCCAAGCAGATGGACCAAGCCACCAAAGCAGGATTCCGCCTGTCCGGCTGGTGGTCAGAGGGAGCAGGCTCCAATAATCCAGGTGAGAGGTGGTCCGGTGGATCAGGCTTCACAGTCAAGAGTAGCAGAATCAAGGAAAGCACACCAAAACTGTAGATATAACGTACAAAAAAGAAGACAATGATGAATCCAATGGTTCAAATTCACTCTCTATCTTATAGCAGAAAACAAATACAAAATGACTAACCCCACAATACTTTGCACAAACTGCAATACAAAGCTTGATAATAACCAAATGCCTTCACGGGCTATCACTAATAACTTGGAAATATTCCCACATCCAAAACATCTCCAACAGCTTAATTTGTATGAGCGCATTATAATCCAAACAGTGCTCCAATTGCAAGCTATAATACACCTTCAACTTAGCCATGTTGCCTCCTTCTGAATTACTGAAAGGCATTTGTGGAAAAGTAGTTTATTTGCCATTAGATCCTAAAGAAAATGTACACACTCAAGGAGTGCAACAGCCAATGGATCAATCTTTTATTATCCTAGTGAATGGTGTACCTACGAAAGACAAAATAAATTGGCAGAAACTGGTAGACTTAAACAAAGTTAGAGAAGCCCTACAATATCTTAAAGAGAACAATGAGTACTACAAAGAAATAAACTTAAGTGAAACCACCAAAATAATTCAGGATTCCTCAGCAATTGGCCAGTTTGAACATGTAGATCCTATTACAGCATCCAATATTTTAGACCTGTATGCAATTCACTCACTGCATTCCAAAGACACCATAGATGATGCACTAGATGCACAAGGTTCACCCCTTGGTTTCTTCTTGATGATTCTTACTGCACTGTTCTGTATTGTTTGGCATCTCGCCAGGCAAAATCTGTTAGCTCCAATCAGCAGGGCCTTGCCATAGTCCAGCCTTGAAAAGATGGTTGCTCTAGCAATAGTTGTGCAGTTCTTTTCATTGATGAATGGTCTGATGTGGTTGAGCAGTCGCAGGTGGTATTGGCAGCTCTTGTTTATTTGGTTCAATTTGATTCTACACTTAAGGAACGCTCCAATTAAATGCTTAGTGTTTTTACCTTGCCCTGAACCAGGCTGACACAATTCTTGATATTGATACTCTGGGCTGAGTTTAGCATGAGCCTGCCAAGAGCCAAAGATAAGTATTTCAGTTTTCCTGGCATTTAGCCACATCCAGTTTGTGGTCATTCAGGATTCCACAATGTTGTGTCCAGATATTGCTAGAAACCTGTTCATACTAGCCGCCCAGTTCCATTATTAGCTGAATATCATCAGTGTATTTTGTCAAGAAATCTCTGGTACCCTCAAGTAGGGAATGGAGTGGTCTGAGGTATAAGTTAAACAGCACGGGGGAAAGACTTGCCCTCTGTGGCACGTCACAGTTGATGGGTACTGAAGGTGAAAAGGCATCGCCCCAGTGAATGTTGGACCTTCGACTGGATACAAATGATTGGAACCATTTTACCGCCCTTGTTGTGCAGTTACCCACATGTTCAAAAGACCACAAGAGTTGTTCATGCACAAGCATACCTGATTTACCTTTGTCCATGATGCGTAGCATGTGGGTCTGTAAGTCGATATGTGTTGTCTCAGTACTATGACCAGGCCTCAACTCGTATTGTTTTGTATGTAAAATGTTATTCACTTCAACAAAAGCTTGCAGCTGTACTGTGGCACACTTATCCAGGATTTTCAAAATAAATTTGTAATTGGTGATTGTCTTTAAATTGCTTGGGTCCCTTGGGTCTAGTCCGGGTTTCTTAACTAACGGAGCTACTGTGACTGTCTTGATGGATTCTGTAACATAGTTGTCTCTGAATGAGGCTTTTATCAAACACATAAGGAATGGTACGTGGAGGTCCTGATGTTCCAGTATTATCAAGGGGGCAGAATGGTCTCCGCACAGGAGGTTGCTCTCATTGCGGACAGAAAAATCTTCATGTCTCTGGTCATCGTGGGTGAGAAAATTAAGCTGTCAACTTTGTGTGACATATGCTGGACACCAGTGAGGGTTAGTGCCAAAGGAACTTGATCTTGGGTGACTCTAATAGTTTCCCTGGCCTTGAGAATGTTTGCCTGGCAAGCCTCTTGCACCCTTATGAAGTCAGCCTGGGTCAGTTGGGCAAGGGCAGATAAAGCATTGGAAATTACAATTTTTTTATTTGGAATGCAGTGAAACCGTTTTTGTGAAAGAAATGAAATTGCAAGAAGAAGTGTTTGAAAAAAAAATGCATTAGTACACATTTTATGTATGTATGTTAAGATCACATTTTTACAAGAACAAAAAGGCTGTTTTAAGAGCAAACATTAAAGAGCAGAACAGGAACTCACACCCATGTGTTGATTAAAAGGGCAGGGGAATTTGGGCTGCTGTGGAAAGAGCACAATGGACTTCCTCCAAGGCAAGGAGATGCTAATCAGGAAGGATCGTAAATGGCCTCTGCCAGAAGGAAGGGGGCGGAGATTGCTTCTGAGCTGCAAGAAGGAGAAGGAGGCGGGGACAGACAACTTTTGTTGATTCACAATGGAAAAAAAGCATATTTCTAAAAAGACTGATAATTTACTGTGTAAAATATATGCAAACCCCGGACTTCTGAACCTAATTTTTGGCTGCACATTTTAAGAGGAGCCAAACTCTGTGCTATGTTCTGGGAAGTAACGGTAGAAATTTTATTTTTGTTCCCAAATGTATTTATGTCAAAAGCATGAAACTTCACACGCTTATGCCCATATGCAATGCGCACAGTTGTACACATTTTTGGATAAACTAGATATTGTTTTCCGGCCCTAAAGGGCAGAATTCTGTCAAAAGCTGACACAAGATCCTGCAATGACGGAGCTTGGAAGAGCATTTGCTTCACAAAATATGTGATCTAGATATGTTATTGTTATAAAGTTTGCAAAATTGTAAATATGTATTATACGAAAAGTAGATTTCATGTTCAAAAGCCAAGGGGAGGATTCTCTGTTTTATAAAACCAACTCATCATGGTGAAACCCTGTTTTCTCCTCCAATCAAGGGAGAGGGGAGATTCTAACCTATAGCCAGCCTAGAGGGCGCGCTTAGGAAAATCCAGCATACCCACCGCTTTACCAAATGCATAAAAAGAGACAGTGAGGACTTAGAGGCACACACACAGATTCACCCACTACCCCGATCGTGGCTAAGCACCATGAAGGAGATCCATCAATATTCCTTGCTCCAGACGCCAGAAACTTTGCAAGCAGAAAGGCCCATTCCATTAGTTGAACCATTTTCAACTAGGCCTAGAATTTCCAGAACTAGAATCCCTCCATCAAAGGGGAACATCAAAGAAAACAGCCGGGCTGTGCTGTAACTGCTTGCCTGCCAAATAATTATCTGCAGAACCAGGCAGATTCAACCCAATCCTGTGCCGTGCTGTGCCGATCCTGTACAGTCCTGTCGTGCAGTGACCAGAGAGCCTTGCTGATTGCAGACCCTGTCCAGTCCGGTGTGCCCAGCAGAATTCCTGTCCAGAAATCTTGACTGACCAGAATTCCTGACGGTTCTTTTCAAACATATATAGTGAATATCCATAGTATAGGACTGTCACTAGCCTATGTACTGTCCATAGTAATCCCTATCTCAAACCCATCCTCTCTTGTATTTAGAACCTGATATTGTTAGAAAGATTTTTGAATTTCCTGAACTCTTTATCTCATCCCTACTACCTTCCTTCTGTAATAATATTGTTAAACATATCTTTGCACTGATATATTTCATCTGAAAAAGGCAAGCTCATCGACAGGCAAAGACTTGATCCAGAGGTGTCCTGGTCTAGTGGCTGTGCTCCAGTGTAGTATTAGCTTCTTCATAGTCTGACCCTAGTGTAAAGAAATCCTGTTTGTCTTTTGAAAGCGCTTCCTTTTCCGATTTTACGCCTATTTGATAAAAACAACCTCCACGAAAATGTCTGCTTCTCAAAAAACCGCATCTCAAATCCCTATAGTTTTCCTGCAATCGCAATTACAGCGCACAGAAAAGTTTGCCACAAATTTTCGCTTTGGCAAAATACTACACGTGTAAAATAGCTTTTTATTGCACCCAACCTCAAATTTCAGTTTGCACCTTGCTTATTAGTGTCAAATCATTGCTAGTGTTTGTCTGCAACCATATGAAGCGGCTCCCATTAGAATTTAAACAATTTCAGTGATTTAGCCCATATTTAGGGTTTTACCCAATCCATTCTCAGACAACTTTAAAAACCAGTTTGACAGTTTGCCAATCAACTCTGTTTCTCTCTTGTGTTTGTTGGGGGGAAATTGGGATTGACCTTGTATTTGAATTCTGCATTCCTGAAACCTGTTCTCTCTCCTCCTATCCCTCTACATTGCATATTGGGGGGTTGAGGGGTGTGCAGGGGGAAAGAGTAACCACATTGTTATTTGATTTGAACCCACACCCACAAAAGTATTATTGCTGTGCTGCATTGTTTTTGCTCATTATTACTCCTTGTGATTAAAGAGATCGCTTAGTGTGACATCACCCCATTGGTGATTAGTGTATTCTCATTAAAAATAGTGTGATTATATTGTGAATATATAAATAAATATTTTAACTTTGCCAACCAGCCTGATTCCTGGTTCAGTGTGACCGGGGGGTTCCAAGAGAGGGGCGTGATATAAGTGGTACATCGTTCAGAATAAAAGAACTTTTAGACACAAATAAATAAATAAGGATTTCAGTCGTGCATTACACGCTAGGCATTGACTTAGGTGAAGTGCCGGATTGAAATTACTTACACAGTACAAGATGTTACACAAAGGACTTGAAGTCGCAGTAGTTCAAACAAACACTATTCAAGGTTTCTTGGTAAAATAATATACATTTATTTACACAGTCAGTTGGAAAATATTCCACTAGTAAAGAAGCAGCTCAATATCACAATCTTAATACACTACAGTACACAACCAATTTGTTTCTGAACAAGTTAGGCTCCTCTGAAGTGGGAGCAAAATGGCACTTCAGTAACTTTCAAAAGGGGTAGAAAGACAAAGTTTAAAAGAATTAAAGCACAATTACTTTCATATTCAGGGCAAATAGTTTCAGTTCATTACAATTGGCAATGCAATTCAATAGGCCTGGGCCAAAGTGAATGGTTCAGAGTCTTGGATAGGATAGCACAGTTCTGGTAGTAATCGGTTAAGTCTTTGCCAATGTTCGAGGAAGTAGTTTGCCAGAAAAAGAGTTCTATGTCAGATTAGGAGCGACCAAGACTCCGAAGTTGGGAAAGTTTCACAAACTTTCACCGCGACAGAAAAGATTTCCACACCGCGTTTGCACAGTACCTTAGGTATGAAGAAAAGCTGTAGCTGAGGTAGTTGTTCCTGGCAGTTCCTGCATATCTCGCTGTTCCTGAGCTTCAGTCATGGGGACAAGGAGAATGATGTCAGGAGGTTCCTGCACTGCCCAGGGAAGAGGCCATAAGCTTGGCTGAGCGATGGTTTAAAATGTGAGTGCCTTAAATTCCAGAAACTGGTATCCTTCTCACTGGCTATCCGGTTTTCAACAGCACTCTGATGAAAATTCGACCAGTATGGAGACGGTGTCCAGGTGGCTTACAAGTTGGTTGTTCCCACCAGCTCAAGGGAAGAAGCTGTCCTTGAAGGAGCTTCTCTGTCGATGGAGTTTCAGGCAATTCGGACCTGAAGCAGGGCTTCACTGGGCAAACCAACAGTCCAGGAGTTGCAGCAGTAGTCTTCCTTCAGCTGATCTTCGGTTCTTTTGTTCCAGTGGTCGACTCTGCCTTCCAAGTCCCAGAGACCTGTTTTTAAACAGTTTTCTCCCATTTATCCCAGCCTAGCTGCCACTCACCCAGCAGGGTGGCTGTCATTGCCCGACAGTCAGCTAGCCAATCACACCAGAGTCCATTCAGGTCTCCTAGGAGACTAAGCACAGGGAGTTTCGGGCACCTCCCTCACATCCTGTCCACCCAGACACTCAGGCACCAGAGGAGGACTTCAGCACAGAAGCCTGCCAAAGGGCTTCAAACAAAGGGACCAAACCCAGGTTTGGCACCCAGAGTTAAACACAAGAAGGACCATTCCTAAAAGAAACAGCGAAAAAAGATGACCAGAGTCTGTTTTTACAGAGGGGTCATGGGCGCCATATTGAAAAACATGGCTGACCCGATTTTAAGCTACCGGTTTCGCGGTCTGAAAAAATCATGGTAGTTTGTACTAAAACCACTGCCACCACAAGAGGAAAGGCTAACATTTGACTGTTACATGAGTGGTTAGACGCAGGGGATGCTAGTCAACCCCTCCAGCACTCTATTGGAAGATAGTGGGCCTCATTACACGGACGGCGGTAAGGGTTAACGGTCACCGTTAATGGCAACGGTGACCGTTAACCCTTACCGCCGTACTACGAGGTCCCTTTGCGGGTTGGAGGAATTAACGCCTGCTTCTTGCAGGCGTTAAGTACCAACCCGCTAAGGGACCTCGGAGCTAATTACGGCACCGCAAAATTGCGGTGCCGTAATTAGCGCCTTCCCCATTCCCATAGAGCCCTATGGGGCAGAAATGGGAATGGGGAAGGGCAATGGCGGAAAGGGGATTTACCGCCCCTCCAACCTTGGAATGGGGCGGTAAATCCCCTTTCCGCCAAGGCGGTGCCGGTAATTTACCGGCATGGTCCAGGGTGCTAATAGCACCCTGGATTACCGCCGTCCGTGTAATGAGGCCCAGTGTGTGCTGGGTCTATGAATTTAAAAAGACTAGCAAAGTAAATTTAACTTTACATGCTATGGGAGACGGTAGTCAGTCCCAGACAAGGTATTTAAACCTTGGGGAGTCTGAAAGACATCCCTGTGCCACTGCACTGAAGGTGCTTTGTGACACACAAGAAAAAGATGATGCCTATGGCGTTGTTTAAAACCCCATATCCAAAGAACACAAAAGTAAAACACACATCAACATACATGAAAGAGTGGGAAAAAAGGCTCACACTCTTTCCAGGTAAAAATTAAAATCCTATAAATCCAGCAAAGTTGCTGCGGGTCTCAAAGGTAAGGGAAATTAGTACATTCTTGAGAATTTTCCCTAACACTTTCATGCTCCGTTTTATGATCGTCTAGTTCAAGGACATATTCTCCCATCCACAGACATTAAGGGTGAAGAAAGAGCAGGGGAGCTCATGGTGTTTGGTGATGTAAAGTGAATGGAATTTGTAAAAGCCTTGAGTACAGCTTTAATACCTTCTATTCACATCACACTGTACTTGTAATAGTTTGTATTGCAAGAAAGAGGGGTTGAACAGAATGGAGGTCATTACAACCCCGGCGTTAAGGGTTAACGACGGCGTTAACCCTTAACGCCAGATTCTCACTTTAACGCCTGCTTTTGGCAGGCATTAAAGTCCATGGCGCTAACCCGCCATGGTGCTAATTACGCCGCCGTAATTTACGGCGGCATAATTAGCGTCTTCCCCACTCCCATTATGCCCTATGGGGCAAAAATGGGAATGGGGAAGGGAAAATGGGAAATGGGGATTTACCGCCCCACTCACCTTGGAATGGGGTGGTAAATCCGCCATCCACCATGGTGTAAACATAGTTTACACCATGGTGCTAAAGTTGGTGCACTTAGCACCAAGGTTGTAATGACCGCCAATATTCTTTCTGTCACCTTTCTTCTTCTGTGCTATATAAATGCTCCAGTATTTGCACCAGCAGAGATTGAAAATGCCGATGGAAATACTGGAAATTCTTATGGATTCCAACTGTTTGGTGCATCAATATAAAATAGATGGAGTCCAATAGGAATGCACATTTTTTCTATTCTATTTTTAGACATTGGGCCTCATTACGACCCAGGCGGTAAGTTACCGCCTGGGCCGTGACTTTACCACCATGGCGTAAACTACGTTTACGCCATGGTGGTTGGCGGACCTACCGCCCCATTCCGAGTTTGGCGGGGCGGTAAGTCCCCAATCCCCATTTACCCTTCCCCATTCCCATTTTTGCCCCATAGGGCATAATGGGAGTGGGGAAGGCGTTAATTACGCCACCGTAAATTACGGTGGCGTAATTAACTCCATGGTCCCTTAGCGCCATGGATTTTAACACCTGCTAAAAGCAGGTGTTAAATCCGCCATGGCGCTAAGGGACCTCGTACTCAGGCGGTAATGGTCGGCGCTGTTTACGGCGCCGTAAACCCCTTACCGCCTGAGTTGTAATGAGGCCCATTGAAAGGTGGTTCTCCTGGAACCTATTTTTTTGTGTTTTTTGTAGATGTTATCTTCTTCTGGCAGAGTGAGCATGGAGGGCAGCAGACTGAGGGGCACATCCCCTTTTTAGGGGGATGCAATCTTTTCTGAAAATGCTCAGTCCATTATGTCATATATTATCATTTTCAAAAGATGACATTCCAACATATAGCAGAAATGCCCATTCGGTTGTATTGATATTCCGCCCTGCTTTTCCATTTTGTGAACAAAACAACTTGGATCATTTCCACACTTGTCTCTGACTAATTTGTGAAAACAAATATACATTTTTTTTTTGGGAGTGGGGGGAGTTCCATCAGACATTTGAATGTAGCTTTCATGGCAAACTGCTAAGTGAGACCTGTTACATACCCTAAACATTTACCTTCACAATGTACTACAATCATTTCTGGATGTTTCAAATGTACCATATTGTCACACATGTGTAATAGTTGACTACACTTCATGCCACAAACTCCATAGCATACCACCTCCATTTTTCAAACCCAAGATTTTGTGAGATGCCAAGCTGCTCTGCATAAATATACAGCCAATTAAGCCACACATCTCTTATAATACAAAGAGTCTTCTTGTTGAGCTCCTCCATGCTTTCAGTGCTTCAAACAAAACATGAAGTGCTTGCCACCCTGTCCTCCTCTTCAGTTTCACAAACAAAATGCTTGATTGGTTGAGCCCCTCGGCATCCCCGGACATCTGTAATGTCTGCGGTCTTCACAGTCCTCTTTTCCTTCTTGGGGCCATAATCTTTTTACTACTACTACTACTACCCAAATTAAATATACTATTATGCCCATAGCCAGTAGCCACATTCTTTCAGGCATTCAACCCATTATTGCAAGCATTCAAACTAAGTAAACATGATTCTGACAATTGCCAGTAGCCACATTGTCCCACACATTCAACCCAAACTTAACATCTTGTTGTGCCCATATCCAGTGACCAGTTTGTTTCAAGTGTGGCCATGGGCAGTGGTCAGATTGTTCGAGGCATAGCCACAACAATATGTATTGTTATTACTACTACTATATCCATACTCAGCAACAAACCCACAGCAATGTTAACAAACAAAAACACATACACTTTTCCTTTGTTCCCTCACCCTCCACAGACATCCTTTCATCCTCGGAATACCGAGAAATGCACATAAATATTAATCACACTCACTAGTTTCATAACAAGTACAAAACCCAAAATAAGCATTGTTGTAACATATTACATAACTCCACCATTCTCAATGGATGTCCAGGAGCACATATTAATGTCTGCATTGTCTGTATTGGTCGCAGACAGGAACAATGACTGTGGACTCAGCGACAACCCCACAACCATTTCTACAAACAATAACACTGCCATGTGTTTATTTTGCTTCTCTCACTCACCTACCCCCGACACACTTCAATCCTCAAACTAACCAAAAAGGTGTTTTCTGAGTTTTTGGTGCTGTGCTGTCCACAGACTATGGGCGCATTTTACAATTCCAACATGGGGTCCTTTTCAAAGATTTTTATACACTTTGCATTGGCCAATCACCAGCCACATACAGTGTCCGTGAATGTTACTTGGCTCTCTGATTGTTCCAGGCGCATCTGCCGACATGGAACCAGGAAGTGAGTCCACAGACCAGAAGGAGAGATCACTCATTTGTTGGGACCTACTTTTGGGCCATTTTTTTAAGGTCTACTCAATGGATTAACACTAAATTTGCAAAAGCATGCTTTCAGCACCAGGCCACCATACATCATGCACATTTGGTGCAAATCTATCTAGCGGTTTGGGATCTAGCTGTGCGCAAAATGTGTTTCCATTCATGTATATCAGATTTCAAAGGTTTTGCGGCCCCTCCATATACTTATTTATTTTATTTTATTATATTGTACCTGGTTCTAACAAGAACCTATACAATCAACATTACTTACAGAAGAACCTTCACACTTACAGCTCAGACCAATTGGTTTACTTACAATAAATACATAATTCAAATCCAGTTGGCACAGTATTAGTCATCCTCTTATTTACACAATCACACAATCGCAAAACACATATAACAATTTCATCTTACTAAATCATCTTACTAAAAACCCATTTCATTGTATATACATAACTTACCCAAAACAATCTCAGTCGTGTATTAGCTGGTTAACAAACAAAAATAATGTTGGACCCCTGCCCCGACCATATAAAGTGCTAAATGGACCTTGTTTGAATGTTATCTAAACAGAACACCCAGAACTATAATCATGGACAAAGAGTCCTAGGTTGGCCATATGTTGGGGTCCCATACAAGGGCAATCCATAAGTACAATGTTGCCAGTCTCCTGATTTACATTCACCGTACATATTGTGCAAAATCTGGCATCTTTAGTCAACTTCCATTTAGATCCAAAGACAGCCAGTACTAGTAACTGATTTGTGTGCAGATTTAGGAGAAATCTACGCACATCGAGGTCAGGGCAGAGCAACAAATATAGTTCTGGTTTCATGAATCGACAGACCACTACTGCCACAGAACTATATCCCTTTAATTTAGAAAGATGGTCAAAGTTGCACTGCCAATGCCATTTCACGAGATGACGGCCACACACACCTTTTAACATGGAAAAGACTGAGCATCGACTAAAATCAGGGAACCCGTACATTTTATTAAACGGCTCCCTAAAACTTTTAACATAAGGGGAAAGAACAGCCTTAACTCGGTTAAGATCATAGCTCTCACCAAATTTAGTTAGACGAGGACAGCATGGAGTCGTCTTTGCTTTTAACATCAGGGTGCCACTTCGGGACATTAGGTGTGATTTCATCGAGAGTAGCCCAAGCGTGAGTCACATATATCCAATTGAGGCAGACCTCGATAACCCCAATACAGATCACCAAAAGTGAGCCCACACAACCTCTAACCACTTCAAATCTCTCATTCCCAGAGCCTCCTACCCATAGGGAATCGCAGGGCAAATACACTGTTTATATAGAGCCAATACTCCATTTAATGAAAAACTAGCATGTTCAATAGAAAACTTTCTCGTCATGCGAGTGATTTGTCTTTCCTTCTGACCTTGGCTTCGATTATGTCCCCGTACCCTGATAAAAACGTACATCTTAAGTCCCAAATATTTATGAGTCAGTATATTCAATTGAACTGATATTAACCATCATTTTGCATCTGTTCGTTTTCTTCCAGAGACCAACATTACCCTTGTTTTACTCAGGTTTATCGATAGCTGGTTTTCATTTTCACACAACCCTAGTTCATTTAGCATAGCATTCAACCCAGACAACATATTATCAAATATAGCCAGGTTGTCCGCATACAACATCCCCAGAACGGGACAGTTGCTGATTTTAGGAGAACAACAAGCCCTACCCGTCAAATGACCCAACAAATCAGCGATGTAAATATTGAAGAGCAGGGGAGTGAGCATACAACCATGCCTCTCCCCCCTGCTAATTCTTATCTGCTCAGATATCAGGCTGTAGTCTCCTAACCGAATCTGGAATGATGTTTTAGTATGCAAAGCCACAATTACTTCCAGAAGTCATCTCGGACAACCCCACTAATGCATTTTCTTCCAAAAGATGTCACAGCCCACTTGGTGAAATGTGGACTTGAAGTCTACAAATACAAGATACACAGAAGCATTAGATCTTAACTTTGCTTGTGCGATTATCGTATCTAGCACTCTAACATTATGTAGCGTGCTAGACCCTGGGTGAAAACCCATCTGAAAGGGATGCAGGATGCTATTATCACTGACCCAAGCCTGTAGGTGATCCAGATCATATGAGGCAAACACCTTGCTAGTGATATCGAGCAAAGACAGCAACCTGTAATTTTCAGGGGCCAATCCATCCCCGGATTTAAAGACTGGCATCAAGATCTATTTTTTTCCAGGAATCCGGTATAGTCCTGGTCTCACAGACATTTTCATACAAAGGACAAAAGAAACCGGCCCATAAGGCCACATCCCCTTCAATACTACTTCAGACAGCCAATTAGCCCCAAGTGACCACACAGGTTTTCAAGATTAACCAACAGAATGGTCGAGTTTCATCAGACATGTCCTTATCATGAAACATTCTGTCCTCTGTCTAATCAATCCATATACTCTCTGTAATCGGGTTTAAGATTAACGGATTGGGGGACCTTCCAGCTAGGGACAATATTCTCCATATACTCCTCACATTCCCACTCTTCAAAGCCTCTAACATCTGCTGCCAATTCCCCGTCTGTCCATTCTCTGCCTCCTCACACACCAGTTTCTATATTGATTCTTCAATCTATGGGAATTTCTCAGTACAACATAGGGTGGAGGGTTGGATTTGGTTAAATCTCTCAGCTGTTTACATAGCCTTCTTTTGGCCATATTAATCTCTGGATAGTAGGAATAGGTAGTCTGTTTCACAGACCTTATTATTACTTTACCCCTCCCTATTCTGGATCTAAAAGCTAGCACCATCAATCAATGCTCGATTTCATTTACATTTCGAGATAATAAATCAGCATTAGGATCATGTAATTTAAGCCATATTTCACAAGCTCTTGCTCCAATTTGTTCCGTCCACATCAGCCTACTACCCACCTGAGATGGAACAAGATCTACCGGGCCCCTGGACCTCTGCCCTTGCGGCACTAATAACCACATTGCACTAAGAACTGCATGATCACTAACTGTTCTGTTGCAGATGGATAAGGAACTGATTCTATCAATCATTAAATTGTTGCAACACACATAGTAAAAAGTGGTCCTTCTTTCCACACCCTGCCAGGTAGCCTCCCCCCGGGATGTCAGCATCAGTTCTACCATTTAAGATCACCAGTTCCCATTCACACAATAATCATAGCCACTTTTTACCCCTAACATTCACCTCCTTCAATGCCATTTTACTTTCCTCAAGAACAGTACTAAATTTGTCCGAATTCAAATGATCACCACACCGGGCATTTAAGTCCTCCCCACCCCCAAGATGATAAAGACGTCATCAGTGGCTGCTCCAGCTGGAGGGTCATAGATATTAAATTTCAGGCCCCCTCCAGTGTCACTTCAACAGCCAAGACGTTAGTATCTGAGTCGGGAGTGAGTCAGTCTGCGTCAGTCCCTACCTTTTTTCTGTGCGAGAGGAGCTGCAGCAACTTTCTTCCTTGATTCAGCTTTCCTTTTTTTTTTTTTTTTTTTTTTTTTTTTCTCGAGACTGTGTGCACTGCCACTTTAACGTCCCTGCCTTCAAAACAGGAAGGAGAGCGCGGAGCGCGCGCGGAGTCGGGAGTGAGTCAGTCTGCGTCAGTCCCTACCTTTTTTCTGTGCGAGAGGAGCTGCAGCAACGTTCTTCCTTGATTCAGCTTTCCTTTTTTTTTTTTTTTTTTTTTTTTTTTTTTCTCGAGACTGTGTGCACTGCCACTTTAACGTCCCTGCCTTCAAAACAGGAAGGAGAGCGCGGAGCGCGTGCGGAGTCGGGAGTGAGTCAGTCTGCGTCAGTCCCTACCTTTTTTCTGTGCGAGAGGAGCTGCAGCAACGTTCTTCCTTGATTCAGCTTTCCTTTTTTTTTTTTTTTTTTTTTTTTTTTTTTTTTTTTTTTTCTCGAGACTGTGTGCACTGCCACTTTAACGTCCCTGCCTTCAAAACAGGAAGGAGAGCGCGGAGCGCGCGCGGAGTCGGGAGTGAGTCAGTCTGCGTCAGTCCGCGTTAGTTGAGCGGACCTGACTTGACATGACTGCAACAACAGCGGAATCCACCCACGACGGTCCCGCAACAAGGCGGAAAACCTTGCATCAACGGAGAATGCAAAATCCATGGGTCGCCCTTAAACCAGATAAACCCACAACACCACCGCTACTCAAGGTAAGCGCTGTGCTCTGCAAAAATAAGTGCGCCACCGACTTGACTCTCGAGCTCAATATGCCAACTGAGCTAGTGCCTGAGTTGGATTCGGATGTACTGCCTGTGTGTAGCGAAGCGACTGTCAACGAAACGCTGTCGCTTTTACCATCTCAAGTTCTCGGCGAGTCCAATGAGCTATACACCATCGTTACTAATAATGACAATTCAACAGGTGAATCAGATAAACACATGACATCAACAAGTTTTACAGACTGCCAGCCAGCCATTGTTGTTCCTCCGTTAGCCGATAACACTCTAAAAACGATTGCGTCTGATAGTACGCGATCTTGTGATTCAACCCCAACTCCAACTCTGTTTATTGCAAGTGAAGAGCAGCAACTTAAACACACGAATATGGAAGGTCTATCAGTCACTGCTGCCGAGCCGCTCCCTGCGACGAGTCAGGCTGTGGGTGTGAGCCCCTGTTTACCATTTCAACCAGAATCTGCTGATATCTTTTACTCGCCGCTTGAAGTTACGGATGCAGAGATATTGGAGGCATCCCAAACTGAAGAGCCAAACACTTCCAACCATGATTCCCAACATGAATGTCAAGCTGCTTCAAATGTTTGCCAAGGCAACATTCATCAATTGTTAGCTGACGCACAAACAGGGCCCTCATTGATATCGTCAGAATGCGTAGCTAACACCGGCCCTGCGGCAAGACACTCGAAGATCATGGATCTTATGTCTCATGAGTGCGTGCCTACAATAACGCAGCACCCAATGTCCACTAGAACAAATCGACCAACATATTCCCGCCAAATCGTCCCAGAAATGCATGCCTTAACATTACAACATATGTCCCACAAACTGGCGGGAATGAAGCAGTCTTCCTTAATAGAGCATACAGGGCTGGAGTCGCCCCGTAGAAGTACTCTAATGAAGGACATTACAAACAACTCAAATGTTTCTCCTTTATTGTTTAAAACTGCGAAACACACCTCGGATTCAATGGACACGGGAAAAGTGCCGCACCAAGTGAGTACGGCGCAGAAAGGTCAAAATACTACAGCAGTTTCATCTCGGCATAGAACCTCTAAATCAAAAGTGGCAAACAAATCAAATACTGAACATGAGCAATCGGAAGATGAGATTGGTGAAACAGGAGAAAAGAATACCACGCGAAATCGTGAAGCACACTGGGCCTCACTAAATTGCTCACAGCAAAGTAGAGATGAATCCAAGGATACTCAAGCGAAACCAAGTCTCTCTTCTGCTGCGGCAATACAGATTTATAATAACGTTTTAGCTGCTTCTAGCACTGCCTTGCTCCCCTTCTCAAAGATGTATGAATCCTTACATGAAACTATAAAAGATCAATCCTCCTTAATTGTCAGCCTAAAGGAAAAGATGGACAAGTTTGAAGAAACAACAACTTTCCTTCAAAACCAACTTTTACGAGAGGCTGATAACACGATCAGATGGCAAGAAAGGTTAAGCGACCTTGCCGCCAGACACCACTGTCAAAACGACACCTTAACTGAAGGTCTATTAGACGCTGTAAAGTGGATGCGTCATTATGATTTCTCAACCAATTTAAGCTCGTTACCAAGCTGTTGTCATCTTAAATCGGAAACTGTCAAAAAAAATAACGTGCAACTTGATACTCACTGCAAAAATCCAAGTGGAGAACCAATACAGGACTCTTCCCATAATGCAGATTCACCAGCAAAACAAGACGTAGAGCAAAATTCGTGCAATAAAATTTGTTCAAATTCAAAGGACTTGCCACCCGCAGTATCCGACGAGGCCACAACTGACATCCAAGGACCCACAAATGTGATCTCAAATCTACCTTTAAAATTGACCTCATTTGGAATTTTTGATGGAGCTGCTAAATCTATCTCACTGAGGCCGGCATCAAATTCCAAATCTTCTTTAAGAAACGACAAAAATTTGGAAGTTGCGCCACCAAGCAAACGCCCTCAGAATGCAACAAAACCACGACCTTCCCCAACGAATACAACGAAAAGGAAATACATCAGAAATATAACTCAAAAAAACGATCTAGGTTTGTCCAGCGACACGGTGATAACCAAAGAAGACAATCACCCACTCACTGAAAGACCTCACATCGTGTCGTCTACAAAACGTGGTCCTCAACCTCCGTCAAAAAAACGTTTTCGAGCTGACGCCGAAATGAGCAAGCTGAATGAGTCCATCACTGACCTTTGTGACCTTTCAACTTACTCAGACGAATTGGAAGAAAACTCAACGGGAAAACAAACTGATGATCGTGTGCTGGTCAGTGACAATCGACAACGATCGTACGAAGAAGATGCGTCAAAGGGAAACCGCGCATTACCTTCCACGCAACTCACAAAGAAAAGTTCAAGGAGACACGAAGAAAACAGTCTTCTCCTTACTTCAAAGTTAAACCCGAAACAAACATCGTTTCAGAAAAAGAACTTTATTCGTCATCCTACTCGTGACTACATGGATCCAAGTGAGCAACTTAATCAGTCAGCTTGTAAAATACGACTGCAAAACCTTCACGTTGACGACGATGATCTAAATCTGAATCGTCATAATGTAATGAAACTTTTCAAATGTATTCCATCACTTCGTACTATTGTCTCTGATGACATCAAAATCGTTGAGTATCCCACAGAAAAATGTTGCGACCAAGTACTATTACACATTATTTCATCTTCAGTAAGAAACACTATTATGAAAGCCGCGGACGAACTGCTAGTATTTGGTTTTGACATCTCCCTTGAATTCAATGATGTCAACTTAAGCAGAGGACCCAAATCCAACTCTTGCAATTCTTTGTTAAAACAAGACGAAAGACGCACCATGAAACGTTCATCCATGCAAATGGGTAGCAACACTCGCGACAGAAACAATAAGTCCTTTTCCCACTTCAAACGCTTGGACAACACACCAAACTTCGCTGACTCGAGATACTAGCAAACACAGATCCCAAACGAAATCCAGTGCGTCTTCCTATCTTGGAACACAAGAGGTTTTAATCATCTTTTTAATAATGCTTGGGCAGAAACAGACACGCCCTTCGTCATCAGTCTACAGGAGACTTGGTTGAGTGAAGTACCCTCATGTGATGGATATGTAACGCTTTTGAATCCGGCCATAAAGAATCCCACAGGCAGACCATCCTCTGGCCTACTAATGTTGATAAAAATTACTCCATGGTGGTCCATAACTGAGTCCTTCTGCCCGAACCCCTTCGTCCAAGGCGTCATTCTACAGACCACAGATATTAATATTCAGACGAGGAAACATCTTCTCATTTTAAACGGATACTGGAATCCGACACAAATTAGTAGCAAGAAATTTGTAAACTCTGTCATTACTCAAATCGACAATGCTCAACTAACATATACAAATCTCTCCATCATATTCAGTGGAGACCTGAACTGCTCTTGGTTCAAGCTAGAACAACCTTCAAAGACATTTACACCTATATCCAACGACGATGAACCAGTGAGAAGTCATATGTGGAGAAGTGCCTTGAATATTCGTGGCTGCCAAATGGTAAATGGAAGGGTGAAAGGTGATCAACCGCCCCGTCATACCTGGGCCAACAACAAATCACGATCAATCATCGACTACTATTGGGTTTCCCAAAACTTGTTTGAAAATGATCCTTCCCTAGAAATTTGTGAAATGAAATACAGCGACCACGATCTTCTCCGATTCTCATGTAGGTGTGAATGGTCAAAACAAACAAATAACTACTCAATTCCTTTGACAGTAAATACAGGAGGAAACCGAATACGAATAAATGGCTCCCAAGTCAATTCTTTGACTAAACAACTAGAAAACTCAAGCAAGTCTTTGACGGTCGATTATGTGCCATTGCTATCAAATTTTCGATCATCTAAAACTAGTCACAAAGCTGCAAATAATTCTCACAAACATTACACCACCATTCTCATTACAGATGCAAAGAAACAGATGCACAGAGATATTAGAGCTTTGAAAAGGTCCCCTCTCCCGACCTGTGGTGGAAAGCCCCTAAAAGTGGCAATCCGTTTGAGAAGGCAAACATATCGTAATTGGCTTCGATCTCAGAAAACAATAATTGATCAAGACAGAGCGGAATCACTCATGAAACATCTAATTACACTAAACACCTATGAGACTTGGAAAATACTAAATTCAGGAAACCAGCAATGCCATTCTTTAATAACACATGAAATCGACGCTGCAACGTGGGAAGCACATTTTTCAAACATGTCCTGTAAATCAACAATGGAACCAATATCAATTCCACGTGGTTCTGTGCCAAACTGGGACCTACAAATCACGTCAACTGACATAGAAGAAGCTATACATGGACTAAAAAATTCTAATGCAACGGGTCCTGACATGATTTCAAACGTGATGCTAAAAAGAAACGCTCCTGAATGGGCAGTCTTCATCGAGACGCTCTTTCTGCAATTGTCCAATAAAATGGTGATTCCGAAATCTTGGCAAAACGCTATTGTAGTGCCGATACACAAAAAAGGCAGTAGGGCGGACCCAGACAACTATCGTCCAATAGCTCTTTTGGACACGATTGGTAAAATTTTTGCTTCTTTCCTACGTCTAAAATTGTCAAACTGGGCTACGAGAAACCAAATCATCGACATTCGTCAAACAGGATTTACAAAAGGAGTCGGAGTCGAGGTAAACCTCATGATCTTAAACATCCTAAAACTAGAAACCTTAAAAGCAAAGAAAAAAATCCATATTGCCTTTATTGACTTACGAGGAGCGTTTGACAATGTAAATCGTGACCTGCTATGGAAGAAGTTGTTTGCCTGGAACTGTCCCCAAGAGCTGACCGCTCCAATAATTGCGTTACATTCTGATACCTCAATTAGAGTGCGGCTGAACACCCAGGGCGAATTGTCAAAACCTGTATGCACCAACAAAGGTGTAAAACAGGGGTGTCCATTAGCAGCGGAACTTTTCAAACTGTTTATTTCCGATCTCCCCAAACACTTATCGTCAGCACGTTCCTTCGCTCCGAAAATTAATGACACACAAATTCAATGCGTTGTGTATGCAGACGATGTTGTTTTGATAGATTCAACTGAGATCGGGTTGCAAAGACTCTTAAACAAGTTACAAGAGTACTTGGATTTGAACGATCTACATCTGAACTCTGGAAAAACCAAAATAATGACCATCGGAGCGGCTGGCTCAAAAAAGCAAAAGCAATTCAAGTGGTACATAAATGGGATCCCCTTGAACACCACAAATATTTAGGAATTATGTTTAATTCTTCAATAAACGAACAGCATTGGAAATCGGATCTTCTTAACAAGATGACCCAACTGAGTATTCAAGCAAGCAAAATCTATAACTCATTTGGTAAATTTAGCCTAAAACCAATTCTAATGTTCTACCTCCAAAAAGTGGTTCCAGTAATCACTTTTGGTTCTGAGGCTGGGTGGAACCTTGACGCGAAGATTTGGCAGAAGCTAGAGGGTCTATTTTGGCGTCGTGTGTTGAAACTTCCATCTTACATTTCAATGATCCAACTAAACTACGAGCTGTCACTAATCCCCTTGTACACACATGTCATGTGGAAGTCACTAATGACCTTGCGTAAAATGAACCTGACCCCAAGGGCCCCTGCGTACAATCTTTTCGAAGTAAACCCTGACCAATCACCATCTGGACTTCTACAAGAATGGAGACAATTGTTGGCCAAACTATTGACTCGAGCAAGCATCTCGCAAGAAGATCTGATGCTACGTCCTCAATGGGCCAAAAAGAAATTTGAGCAATGGAGTTGGATCGAGAATTATGATCAACGTGCGTTAATGCCAACTACGCTGAAATCTGATCTAGTAGTTCACAAATTAAATGTTCCTAGTCGATACTTGACCAAATGTCCATCTAGACATCATCGTGCTCAGTTCTTGAGACTTCGGTTGAACGCCCTTCCGACTAAAGCAATGCAAGCATGTCGTCACATGAGAGAAATGACCGACAACCTCTGTCGATTCTGCAAGCTTGAGATCGAAACTACAGAACATCTACTGTCGGGGTGTACGGCGTTGGTTGAACGGAGGACACAACATTTAAGTGGTTTTACCCCCGTGACCTCAAACAACCACCATTGGTGGCAATATGCAGCATCTGGACATAACGTCAAACTGACATATGGGGTAGTGAACTTTCTAGATTCCTTGAAACTACATGAAAACTAAAGGATTACCTTAAGTTTAGTCTTAACTACTAGGAAGAGTGACTGACTGGTATAGTGCCTTTTCTACTCCAACAGATGAAATGTAATAAAAGCACGGAGACCTGTCTGTTTACACACAGGTTTATCGAGCTGAAATTATAAAGAAAAAAAAAAAAAAAAAAAAAAGAAGTGGGAGACACCATACTGGATTTTAACTTGTGCTTCACTCCAAACAGTAACCCACCAAAGGGATGCCCTCACTGTCCTTTTTGTGCTGGAACATGGTGAGTGTTAAAGCCATCCACCAGGAACTGCTCAATTAACCATGTTTTTGGAGCATGAATACTAAATGACCATCAATGTAGGGACCTTTCTGAAGGACATGGGAGTGACCTCTGGTATTCCATGATGCCAGAATAAATTTTAATTTAACTGTACCTTCTACACCTGCGAACATAATCTTCAACCATTGCCAACCTTGGGCATTGTCAATTACCATGACAAATGTTTCATTGTTTCCTTTCATCAAGCCACCTTAAGGCGCTATGAGCGGGCACAGTGATGTCAGCACCCCCCTCTTGCTGTGTGATGGGGGCCATATCTAACTCATATCCAAGAAATTCTAAAGAATCGGCCTGCGCTCTTATTAAAGAGGCTGTGCACCCCCCCTACCCAGATTTCACAGGCTCGCCATAATCAAAGTCAAATGAACTCCATATACATAGAGCTGCAATTTCCTCACAATTTCTTAGTAATTATCTTCTATTAATATGTGGGATATGACCTTTCGCCGCAATCTTCATAATTGTGAATTTTCTGAGATCAAGCACCAGGTTACTCACTAGGACAGATTTTGAAGGGGTAGCATGGCCCCTTACCCTGACAGGTGCCATACCAGAACTGCCCCCCAACTCTAACTCGTCTCTGACCACAATAGGCACAACCATGGTTGCTTCAGGCACACTCGCCACAGGGCCAGTCCTTCTCATTGTCTTTAAGTAGCCAACAAGTCTGTGTTCCTACACTTAATAGGTTCTGCTTCTTTTTGCGGGCCTCCCGTCTCCTCAGCTGTTTCGCCATCTTTGTCTGGCAAGCCACAGTCACAATTGTTGAGTTCAAAGGCTGTGAAAGGTCGTTACTGGGGAACAAGCATTTCTTGCGGCAGCCTTTTTTTGTTTGTCCCTCCTGTGAATCTGTTTATGAGTTAAATAACAGCAAGAAGATGTCTATCTGCCCACTGGTGTTTTCAGGGCTTTAGGAGGATATAATAATGGGCCAGACTTTGGGAGCACTAACACTGGCAGGCTGATTACATGGCACTCCCCCCGCTATGGTCGTGCCATCTTTGCAAACCATATCGCAACAAGCCACCAATCCTCCTTGAAGATGAACAATGTTCTCACTATGTTTTAGCACTTCCTCGTGGATTCGATCACACAATTTTATGAGAATTTTCACTGCAACGTTCACAATGTCCCAAGAGTGACCCACCTCTAGATACGCTGTATGGTCCCATGTAAGAATAATTTGTGTTTACAGGCAAGGTGACAGGCCAAGTATTTTGGGATCTGTCCTCCGTCTGCCCATATACAGGCACACCTGCAGGGGGTGGAGGTGGGGGTTGAGGAGAGTGGAACACGTTGGGGAAGACAGAAAGCCTTTGAGACGCATGGAGAGCCTCAACAGGAAAAGATCAACATGGGAAAGAAGAGGAGGAGGGGAGGGGGAGGGGAAAGGGAAAGGGCAGTTTTGGGGGTGAAAGGGATGAAACAACTGAGATAGCTGCACCAGATGAAGTGGGGTTATCCGGAGGCAAGGCTCCTACATCCTTAGAGGGTTGTCTGCCATTACATATCCGGTAGCACAATTGCAACAGGGAATTATTGTCTATATCTCCAAAAGAGGCATTAGAAGGGGCTGAAGGCATGTCCATCTAAACCACACTCCAGAGTAAATACAACCCACTAGGGAAATAGGCCAAGAGATAGCTTTGAAAGAATAACTAGGTGTACTCGTGCAAAATACAAATGCCAGCAAAGAAATCTGTGCTCGAGAACGCTATGGTCTTACATCATCAAACATGGTGTTATAACCATGAAAAGTCTCATCGATATACAGGACAGTTTGGTGCTCCTGATTTGAGGTACCCTACACATGGACTTGCTCCATAGGGTATGCCAAGCAGTAATTGGCTGTTTCTTCTCCATCAATGTGGCTCCATGTGGGTCACCTGGGCTCATCCTTCTGGTGAAGGTCAGGGCATGCATAAACCACAATGTTTCCCAGCAAAACTAAACAACTAAGACAGCCTATACATTCACTATGGCAGGCACCTGGGCAGTACAGGAAAAGGGTGCCAGGGAGAGGGGAGGATAAAATACCATCACATTGACCCATACATCCAGGGCTCCATTGATACCACAGTACCCACACCCAAAGCCTCCCCTTAGGGATTGATCTTTGATTTACCCTTCCCTGTATCTGGAAACGTGTGTTTCTGCTAGGGAGAAGTACAGTCATGTGGGCTTTAGATCTGTAGTGGGCACTTTATGGAGGTTAGGACCTGGGGGACAGGTGCTTATCAGAGAGCTGAGAGAGTAGGGGTCAGGATAGTGATGTGCGGCCAGCACTGAACTGACTGGTTGGGGGTTTGAGGCTCAATGACAGTTTAGTGGGAATGAATGGGCACATTGTGGGCCTGGTACTGTCTCACGCTCTGTGTCTGGCACATTCCTAAAGACAATACTGATTATACGCAACACTGCAGGTACAAGAGGGAAATGGACTTCCGTGGGAACGAGGCTCAAGTGGAGCCAGCATTCTGTGTAGAATTTGGGCTCTGTGAACAGGGGAACGTTAGCAACATGGGTCTGCGGCCTGTCTCATTTGGGGCCTGTCACAAAATGGCGTCGCGGAGTGTGGGCATTTCTAGTGCTAAGCATCCACTTCTATGTGCTACGAGGTCTCTATATGGTACCAGGTGGTGCAGACTGTTCCCCCCTTGTAATTTATATTGCCTCATATGGGGTTTGCCTTATTTGGAAGCGCATAGTGGGGTGGTATGAGCTTATTTCCATCCCAACTGGGTGCCCAGTGATAACACACCCAATGACTGGTTCATCTTTGCCACTGTGACCACTGGTTAAGTAAGCATTTACGTAACCTTTGCACTTTTAGATTGAAAGTATTTTGTTATATGGCCTGAGCACGGGCCGGGTGTCCCCTCCACCACATCTGGCCCATGCTGCCGTTGTACCTTGTCACTGGTGTGCACCTCATGAGAAATTACTAAAGGATTAGTAGGCGCAGCAAGTTTATATCCATTTGCCATACCATAACGTTTACTTTTGCTTTTGCGTAGGTTACTGCTCTTTTGTTTAAAAGCTGCTTTGCCTGGCAAGACGCGCAGACTCACAGACATCTTACACTGGCTCCTTTACCTCAGAAACCAACAGCCGTTACCACTGCCGAGATCCTTACCCACTTACTCCTGGGCGGATTCACGCTTTGTTCATGGTGAGGGGGGCCGGCGTCCTGTAAGGTCTGAAGCCAACAAAACACACTGAGCTCTTGGAGAACACGGAAATCACACTCTCCACACTCTGCGACTCCCCGCATCCAGCTATGGGGTTGTAATCAGCAAGTCGATCACAGCAGGAATTGAAAGCATAGACAGACTCTTGCTCAGTCCTCAGTCCTCCAACACGGAAAACACATGCCCACACTCGATGATGCTCCACGATGCTCTGTGTCCGGCTATGGTGTTTTAACCAGCAAATCGATAGCAGCTGGAATAGAAATAATAGACAGACTCTTGATCAGTCCTCAGTCTTCCAACACAGAAAACACACTCCCCACACTCCACGATGCTCCCCATCCAGCTATGGGATTTTAACCAGCAAGTTGATTACAGCTGGACTAGAAAGAATAGACAGACTCTTGCTCAGTACTCAGTCCTCCAACACGGAAAACACAATCCCCATGCTCCACCCACAGATAACTTTCCCCTTTCACAAAATTGTACAAAACTTCTCAAAGTAATTCAGAGTTGGCTGTACACTAATTTTGCAATGTTTCATGAGGATTTGTCAAATGGCACCAAAGATATAATGTATAAAGACAATTGGGGCGACCCAGTTGTACAAAAGGACACAAGAATAATTTATTAGTATTTATAACATAAATCTCATAATTTTTGTTACATACACGAAAATGATTGCCACAAGTAAGTGGCACATTCTCATAACAAAATTCTCATGCCACAAGTAAGTGACACATTCTCATAACAAAACATATACAACCACGTATCTAATCACAATATCAATTGGTACATTTTCTGAATGTCTAATGACTCACAACGTACAACCCCTTAGACTTTGAGAGGGTATTGGTATCAGTGTTGAATTAAAATCAAATACTAGGTTCCCAGTGTATGAGACGGACACTAAATATTTATAACAAGTCATCACGACTGTGTCTTGGCCTATAGCTTGGTTAGATGGCTGTAGATTAAACGGCCTTCGTCAGGACCAGGAATGGTGGTCTGGGCTCTTCATGACCTTTCCTGTTTTGTCAATCATGCCGTAGTAATGTAGTACATGATATCAGTGTTGGTGTGCTGCTAGCTGTGGCCATGCCATTCCACCAGTGGTGTGTGTGTGATCAGACTTTATTTTTCCTCGTTTAGGACTCCAATCATGGATGGTATTCCGACAAGAAGATATGCTGAGGATTCAGCGTAACTGGAGGCTCCTCAAGGGATCCCTATTGCTTCACCCAACTGGCAAACTGAACAGTCGCTCCACTCTCCTGGTCTCCCCATTGGACGATAGGACCAAAAATATAAGCCACCCAAAAAGTGTTCTTCCTATGGGTTGAGCATCTTAACCATAACTACAGGGTTGCATTGCATAACCTGTAATATAATATATGATATAATATATATTATTTGTATATATATTTAATATATACAACCTTGTTTGGACTTTCCTCTATATTTGGACTGATGTATTGTTGCTGTTTAGGGTTGCTAATGTGAAACATTCACACTCCTCTTAAAAGTATAACCTGTCTTTGGTGAAGGAGGTGTATCTCTTATGTGTACCTGTTAGCCACTTATGATTGGGAGTACTCTTGTGTAGTAAAAGAGTGAGGGCTGAGCTACTAAGCTGTTTAGCGACTACTAATCTTTGCACATCTTTGGGGCAGGCGCAATATCATCACACAATCAGACGCTGGATTTATGCAGCATGCGCCCCTCCTCACCATACACATCAGAATCTGCTGAATCATTCGCATAGGCCCTCTGCAAACATGCCTATCCTTGCTAAACCATCACTAACAAACAAGAAACCCATGCAGCTTGTGCCCTGCCCAGAACATAAAAAACACCTTTGGGCTCGGTCTTGTCGCACACCTTTGGAGGTATTGCACAAATGCATGCATTCAACAGAACCTTTGTATCACTATTGTTGAACAACGTCTTTGTGCCGAACAGCTTCTCCACCGTTGTCAAGTAATGTACATGTGGCATTGCTAGGGCTAAAGGCAGACCAATGTCAAGCTCTAATATTAGGCTCCTCTGTCTGAGAGATATATTCTTATGTGTGTAACGTTAGACAATACCACACTAGGCAAAGAACATGTCTGTGTGTCAAAAACTATGGACACTTTGCACAATCAAAATAGGGCCATAGGTCTAATGTTTGTTGTCATTCAAAAAGACATATTTAAAATCTGGCACTGTGGATGGCCTCACTGAATATGAATAAACAGTACAACATGCATTGGGGTTAATAAGGAAATGGTGTGTGCAGGGAGAGACGCAAATAACTAAGGCAATAACTGCACACATGTATGGAGCGATGAATGCAATGCACAGCCCTGAATGTCCAGTGGCTTAAAAGGTAAAGGCAAGTGTTAGGTAAGAATTGGTGCCGTCACAGTGTGTGAGATTACACAACACTTGTCTGCTTGGTATTAGGTAACCCACCTTTTGGTACAGGTCTGTACTACACATGTTGGTAGTGTGACTGAGCAGCCGGGCCTATCTCAAGAGTGGTAAATGTGAGCTGTAGTGCTGTACAATTGAAATTTGTAAATACATGTAGCCGAGTAATACTTACACTCAAGGTTTCAGTTACACTTATTTATTTATTTAACATTAGTTTTAAATAAGCATTCTTTCAAAAAAAGGTAATTCGTTGTAACAAATCAATACACTTTAATATTACTTATCAAAATCAAATAAAAGTTAGTGAATAATTTGTGTATATGCTTCATACACAATTACTACACCCTGAGATAATTTCAATCACAAGGACAGTAATGGCATGTATATATTACACTAGTATACTTTAAATTCTGAGGTTGCAGAAAGGAAAGGTTAGGGAAATAACAAGGTTGTAACAGTTCTCAACAAATGTGAGGACAGCAAAAATCCTCCAATTCAGTCTAGATAAGCCTTCCCCAGCAGTACCAATATGCAACAAGCTACTACCTATGAGGGACAAACAGTATCAAAGTCAATGGAGTAGATGAGTGCCGTCAGAGAGCCAGGACAGCCAAAGTCATTTGGGACACATTTTACAGATACAATACACTTTTTGGATCAAAGTCTTGCACAAAGTTTGACAATTTTAGGAAATCACGTTTAGGGTCAAAAGCTGTTAAGCCTGTGAGAAGTGAGTTGAAATCAACTCGTAAAAGGTAAGCCAATGCAATTCCCAAATGAGAAGAGTGCAGCTAAAGGCAATAAGGTAAGTACTCCAAGCCTAAACAGTACTTCTGGTTAGAAGAAGAGGGATCCAGCTGGATTCCGTCTTGCTACAGCGGTGCAGACCCTGGTTCCTGAGCTTCAGTCATGGGGACAAGAGGGATGACGTCTGGAGCTCTCCTGCATCGGTACTTGGGTTGTCATCGGCAGCTGTGGGCTCATTTCGATTCAGTGCCACTTCATGGTTTCAGCACTTCGCAAACAGCACCAATGCAGATCTCAGGCACCGGATGGACTTCACTCCCTTGGTCCTGCACTCTGGTGAGGGGACTCTGGATCTGGAGTTTCTGCTTCTGGAGGGTCCTTAGGAGTCCCCTGGAGCTTCTAGCTGGATTCAGTCTGTGGCAGATGTTGCACGCGACTACGGACACTCAGCCCCAGGTATTGGGCTCTCACCGCAACAGAGAAACACAGCAAGTCAGGGGCGTTGGTCCAGTGGAGTTTGTCTCTGGGTTAGTTGGTCCCACTTACCCAAGGGGAGAAGTTGTTACTTCCGCAGCTTCTCTGTCGAGTAGAAAAAGGAGATCAGCACAGCAGCAGGGCTTCACCGTCTAAAAGTAGATGTATTTTGCATTATGATGTTGGCCTAAGCACATACACACTGAACTGCACCATTGCGGTTTCCGAAAATGCCATTTTAGCTGCTTTGCTCTCATTTAATTCTGAACGCAGTTAGAGCTCATAAAGGCACCACTTCGGAAGCTTCCCTAAAACATGCCTCTACAAAGGAATGCTGAAACCGCTGAGCACGCTGAACTCTGTAACAGAGAGCCTAGAAGCACTAGCACAAATGTAGCTAATCTGTAAATTAGGCGCCATCCTTTCTTCGTTGACTTTCTTGTTTTCCGCAGCTAATTGTGAATGTGCAATCCAGAAAATTAAATGGAAGCACAATTCACAGCATATTCTGTTTTCCAAATGATCAAGCTACTGAGTAGAAATACAGACTGGCCTTTTGGTCTAGCAATAACATAGATAAAGTAGTGCTAGGAATGTTACCTTGTGCTGGAGAACACAATATCCTCCTACACTCCTCTCCGCTTTGCTTCCCAAACAGTTAATAGTCTGCATGGTGACATGGAGTGTTCGAGCACATGTTGCCATGGCAAAATGCCCACTTCCATTGGTATGTAAGTCACAAGCCATTATCACGTGATGAGCCCACACGTTTTTGCTCACTTTTCCTATGCCTGTATGCCATGCATTGCCAAAGTCGAGTTTGCTCGAGTGTGAATAAACTGTTGTTTATATATTTGTTCCTCGTGACTGGTGTGTATTAATTTCGTTGCAGTAGCCTCCTATTTTTGGACTAACAACCGGGCAATTCAAAGTTCCAGGAGGTTGCATCAAGCTTTGTTCACGGTTTCTTCATCGGGTGTTTCTCCCAGTTGTCGACTCTGAATGTAGTCCCAAAACCCTTGCCTTTTAAGCAAGTTTCTCCATTCATGTACAGCCTAGACTATCTATCACACATGCAGGGTGGATGTCCAGCAAGTACATACAGCCAGCTAATCAGGGACAGTTGTATTTGGGCATTCCTACAAACAAGGACAGCAGAGTTTCTGGATCCTCCCTCACATCCTGTTCTTCCAGACACACTGGAGCCAGGGGCAGGCTTCAGGGCTGAAGTCTGCCAAAGACAAGACAAAGGTTCAAACATGTCTCAAAACACAGAGTAAAAGACAAGAAAGACCTCACAAACAGAAAATTGCCAAAAAAAGAAGACAGGGGCCATTTTAACAAAATGGTCACCCATAGGTGCTGGACTGCGGATGAGTGTTCGGCCTGCGGTATGAAAGCACAATGGTAGGAAAAATTAAACCTATGACACCAGTCATTTAAAACAGTGAGGGTAATGACAAAGTAGGATAAGGGGCTACTTGAAACACTTGTGTATAGGCGCGTTACAAATGCCTTATCATATCATATCATATCTTGTAGGATAAGGGGCTAATAAGTAACACCCCCAGACCTCCACATTAGATGGTATGGTATAGTATTGTTTAAAACAGTCGCTAAGAGCCCTTAACATTCTGAGACGATAATATTCCTCACAGGCAGAGTGAGTAAAACATACATTTAATAGTTTGGGAGACAGCAAATAGGGCTGGCAGCGAATCTGCAGTTTGAACAGTGCAATTAAGAGGTGAAGACAAGGGAGAACAGATATATGATCTTCAGGCATGGTGCGTACGGATTGAGAAAGTGCACAGAGGGTCACAGGGGGGGATCAAGAACACCATATTGGTTGGGGCTGGGTGTCATGATCTCTGCTTCCAAAAGGTCAGGGTTTTCCCAACTCCCTTGGAAGCAGATCCATAACCCAGGTTCCGAGTGCCAACCAGTCCCAATTGGGACCTTTTGGACCCAGTCCTGGCGCCAGTGGCACCAGGCTCATAAATATGCCCAGTCCCAGCGCTGGAAGCGCCGGGCTCATAATGCTTGGGTGGACTTACCTGCAGCAGACCATGCTGCTTACTTGCCTGCCAGTTGAGCCTCTGATCCCCTTCTGTTTGGAACTACTTTTCCTGTTGGGTGGGGCTGGAGCCACTGCCTAGATTCAGAACACTGGAACTCTTCTGGAAAGCAGGAACTCTTTTCTTACCAGGAACTCTTTTCTTACCAGGAACTCTTTTCTTACCTAGGCGTGGCTGTGGAAGGAGAGACCTAAGCACTACAGGAGGCTATTTAAACCACACCCGGTGGATGAATCTTGCTTTGCGTTATTCTGCACCCTCTGCAGCAGAACGCTCATCGTGTCTTCTGCATCCGGTCCTGGGCCTAAGGAAAAAGGCTTACCATCCTGAATCCAGTCTTCAGCAACACCTATAAAGACAAGAAAGAACAGGTTAGCATTCCGGCATCTGAAAGGCAAAGGCTTACCTACTCTTCGTGCGCTCCGGAGGTCTTCACACTGCATTCCGGCATCTGAAAGACAAAAGCTTACCAACTCTTCGCACGCTCCGGAGGCCTTCGGCGCTGCATCCCGCATCTGAAAGACAAAACAAGGTGCGTTTAAAGACATTGGGGAACTTTAATACTCACGTGCCATTACTCCTTTCCACATCTAACCCAGTGGGTATTCCGGCACCCTGCAGCCGCTCCGAACTTGTACCTGCAAAATAAAAAGACAGTTAGAGCGCATCGTGAAGCAGGCAACAAGCGCTTACTTACGTGCTTCCAGGCGCTTCTATTTATCACACGGGCTCCATCTTCAACTCACTTCAGCCTGTCATCCGCCATCGCCGGAACCCTGCAAAACAAGAGACATCATTACTAAAAACTTTAAAGACATTTGAATGACTCGAAAACTTACCGTTCGTGCAGTAAACGACGGACAGCAGTCCTCTGAAGTCAAGAGGCCTGCGCTACCTACCCAGTGAAGAAACTGGTTACAGCACCCTGCCCTGAGGCAGATGGAGAGCTCGGCATTCACTTACCTAAGGTGAGAGCGTTAACCTTTGGGGGTCTACAGGAGAGGAGAAGAGGAAAGAGATAGGGACACCCCAATAACCCCAGTTCATTAACCCCATATTTTCTATCTGCAGACATCTTACCCTTCACGTCAGGCATACAGTGCACAGAGGTCCAGCCCAAAGAGCCAACCGGGTGCTACACATCACCTTTGAAGATACGGTAGTCGCCCAGTCAAGACCGGCGCCTCTGCGAGAACCAGGTGAGCGTTACAGAACGCAAAGCCTACCGCAAAACTCTCGCCCAGGCGCTATGGAAACCTCGGATACTGACCACCTAGCCCGGTTACTTGGGGAACTAAGGGCAGAAGTGCATGCAGCTCGTCAGGAAACGAATGCTCTAAGAAGGGAACTCATTATTTCCAAGGAGAGAACAGATGATCTTGCTAGACAATTGCTACAGTCACAAGCCGGACAGACCCCGTTACCCGCATCAGGGGCAAATCTTCCTTCAACATCCTCTATGAATCCAGTGCAGATCAACCTACCTGGGAATGTACCTCTGGCTCCGCCCGAACGATTTTCTGGTGACCCGAAGAGGTTTGCAGTATTTATCAATCAGTGCCGGTTGCACTTCTTATGCCGGCCAGCAGCCTTTCCAACTGATCAAGCTAAAGTAGCTTTTGTACTTTCGTACCTTAGTGGCAATGCGGCAGACTGGTCGATCCCTCTAGTTAATCAAGATAACCCGGTTCTCCATGATTTTCAAGCCTTTCAGCTTAGTATGGAAAAACTGTTCGCAAGACATTCACAGGGGCAGGCCTTGGACAATGAGCTTTTTTCGTTGCGACAGGGTAATCAGGACCTTTTGGCTTATATTGCATCTTTCAATAGACTAATAGTGGAAACTCAATGGCCTGAGGACAAAAGGATTACGCTGTTTTATAGAGGTCTACGTGGAGAGCTCAAAGACGTTTTAGCCCAAGTAGTGAATCCCCCACAAGACTGTTCGGATTATATAGACTTGGTCGTTCAAATAGATCACAGACTGCAGAACAGGAAGGCCGATCGTTCCAAGTTTGATGCTCGAGTATTTTCCAAACCGCCAACTCCTTCCAAAGGAGTAGACTCCGGGGAACCCATGCAAATAGGGGGTCTGAAAGGTCCTCTAACACAAAGGGAGCGGGAAAGGAGAAAACAGTTGCAATTATGCCTATATTGCGGAAACTCAGGGCACTTTCTTCGAGACTGTCCGGTGAAACCTGCCAAGAAGGCAGTAGGAGCTTCAATTACCAAAGTTACAAACTCTGAGCAGGGAAACGACCTCGCCCGACAAGAATAGAGGTCCTCTTGCCGAGCGTGAAAACCAGTTCCGTGACCTCGCATTTCGTGATACCTATGGTCCTCATTAGCCCTGATAATCCGGATCGATTACATGCAATTGAAGCTTACGTCGACAGCGGTGCCATCGGCAATTATGTGGATCATGAAATGGTTTTGAGGATGAATCTAACTCTTTGTCCCAAGGCTGTAAAGGACGTCATTACTACGGTGGATGGTACGGAGATAGCCTCCGGGCCAGTAACGCATACCACTCAAGAGGTGACGCTAGTAAGTCAAGATGGACACCATGAGAAGATCGTGTTCGATGTGATCAAGGCCCCTCAGTTTCAGATTATTCTAGGAATACCTTGGTTAGAGAAACACAATCCTCTGATCGATTGGCGAGCAAGAACGGTCCAGTTTCCAGAATGTGTCTCTACTTGTCACCCTCCACCTGGTGTTGCACTGGCAGCAATTTCTTCAGAGACTCCCCAGTTACCTCCCGAATACCTAGAATACCAAGATGTTTTCCGGAAGGATCAGGCTAACTCTCTACCTCCTCATAGGTCTTATGACTGCCAGATAGACCTGATACCTGGATCTACTCCTCCTTGTAGTAGAATTTATGCCCTCACCGAGCCTGAGAACCTTCACCTTCGACAATACCTGGATCAATACCTGGCAAATGGGTTTATTCGTCCTTCCAAGTCCCCTGCTTCTTCAGCTTTGTTCTTCGTTCCAAAAAAGGAAGGAGACCTTAGAACTTGTATCGATTATCGCTCCCTGAACCAGATCACCGTTAAGAATAGATATCCGTTACCTTTGATCCCTGAACTCCTGGACCAAGTCAGAAAAGCATGCATATATACAAAGCTGGATCTTAGAGGAGCTTACCACTTGGTACGAGTAAAAGAGGGCGATGAATGGAAGACGGCCTTCCGCACCAAGTATGGGCTATTTGAATATCAGGTCATGCCCTTCGGACTTTGCAATGCCCCGGCCGCCTTTCAATATTTTATGAACGATGTCCTCAGAGAGCTCATAGATGTGTGTGTTGTTGTTTACATTGACGACATTCTCGTTTATTCTTCATCGGAATCTGAACATCGGAAACACGTGAAAATGGTCCTCGAAAGATTGCGTCAACACAAACTTTTCGCTAAGTTGGAAAAATGTGTTTTCAACGTGACTGAAGTTGAATTCTTGGGATTCATATTATCACCTGGCGGAGTGCGTATGGATTCAAAGAAGGTCGATGCAGTTCTCAAATGGCCATCACCATCCTCCGTAAAAGGTGTGCAAAGCATGTTAGGCTTCGCAAACTTTTACCGCAGGTTTATCCCCGAATTCTCTCGAATAGTCCAGCCCATCACTGCCTTGTTAAAGAAAAAAAAACGTTTTGAATGGTCTACCGAGGCGGAACAAGCTTTCCAGGATTTGAAGAATAAATGTATCTCTGCACCAATCTTAAAACACCCTCGCCCCGAACTCCCCTACATCGTGGAAACTGATGCTTCAAGCCTTGCCATGGGGGCAGTTCTATCACAAAAGGACCCGGTAACCAATCAGTTGCATCCCGTGGCATTTTGGTCCCGCAAATTCTCGCCTCCTGAAATCAATTACACGATTACTGACAAGGAACTTCTGGCTATCAAGTCTGCCTTTAAGGCTTGGCGGCATTATCTGCTGGGGGCCCGACACACCGTTACTGTGATTACGGATCACCGAAACCTGCAATATTTGAAAACCGCAAAAGCCCAATCCTCTAGACAACTCCGTTGGGCATTATTCTTTGCCGAGTTTGACTTCATAATTACCTATCGACCTGGTACAAAGAATGGTAAAGCTGATGCCCTTTCTCGGATGGGAGTGGAAGAACACTTGATCAACCCTAAACCTGTACCAATCATTCCCGAACAAAGAATTCTGGGTGTAATCGCCACAGAATCCATAGAGGAAGTTAAGGATAAAAACAGGCAACTTGTAACTCCAGCAGACATACAGAATTGGCATCTGCAGGGAAAGGACTTTGCAGTAAAGGACAACTTATTGTATTTCCAAGAACGATTATACCTACCCAGCACAGATTTACAGAAAAAAGTAATCTCTTGTTATCACGACTCTTTAATGGAAGGTCATCCCGGTATGGCCAAGACCTCAGAAAAGATCAAGCGCTACTTCTGGTGGCCGTCTTGGAAAAAAGATATCAGAGACTTTATAATGTCCTGTGGAGTATGCGCCCAAAACAAGAGTCAAAAGGAAAGACCAGCAGGCCTCTTACGCCCTATTGACATCCCACCTCGCCCTTGGCATACGCTTTCTATGGACTTCATCACCGATCTACCTCCATGCTCCGGATACAATACGATTCTAGTAATCGTGGACTTATTCTCCAAGATGGCGCATTTCATTCCGCTCAAAGGCTTGCCAACAGCAGCAACTCTGGCCCGAGAATTTCTCGAAAACAACGTCCGACTGCACGGTTTTCCTTCGGTTCTAATTTCGGATCGAGGTAGTCAATTTATTTCTCATTTTTGGCGAAGTTGCTGTCGGTCGGCTCAAATTGATGTGAGACTATCGACCAGTCACCACCCTCAGACCGACGGACAAACCGAGAGGACCAATCAAACTCTGGAACAGTATTTACGCTGCATGCTGCAACAAACTGAAAAAACTTGGAAAGATATCCTTTGGATAGCCGAATATGCCTACAATAACTCTGTCCATTCGGGAACTGGGAAAACCCCGTTTTTTCTTTTGTACGGCAGTCACCCTCGAACCTCGGAGTTGGATCCCCTCCAAGATCTTGATACACCAGCAGTAGACTACCTGCATTCTACAATCACCCAAGCCTTTAAGGAAGCTGTTTCTCACCTTCAAAGGGCTAAAGAACAATACAAGAAAGGAGCAGATCAACATCGGAAGGAAGCCCCTCACTATCAAGAAGGGGATCAAGTCTGGTTATCCACCAAATATCTATCTCTAAAAGGGCCACGCACATTCAACCCAAGATACCTTGGTCCCTATTCCATCACTACCATAGTAAACCCAGTAGCGGTCAAGTTGGACTTGCCCCCGCACATGAAGATACATCCGGTCTTCCACGTCTCTCTATTAAAACCCGTGCAACCTCAAACCCGACTAACCAAATCTCCAAAACCTATCCTAGTTGATGGAGAACTCGAGTTTGAAGTCAAAAGCATTCTGGACTCCAAGATCTCCAAATCTAAACTATTCTACCTAATTGACTGGAAAGGCTAAGGCCCCCAAGAGAGATCCTGGGAACCTGCTGAATATGTCCACGCTCCTCGCCTAATCAAAAGATTTCACCGAACATTTCCTGACAAGCCAAAACCCCCGGAGAAGCCCGGTTTGGGAGGGGCCTTGAGGGGGGGTACTGTCATGATCTCTGCTTCCAAAAGGTCAGGGTTTTCCCAACTCCCTTGGAAGCAAATCCATAACCCAGGTTCCGAGTGCCAACCAGTCCCAATTGGGACCTTTTGGACCCAGTCCTGGCGCCAGTGGCACCAGGCTCATAAATATGCCCAGTCCCAGCGCTGGAAGCGCCGGGCTCATAATGCTTGGGTGGACTTACCTGCAGCAGACCATGCTGCTTACTTGCCTGCCAGTTGAGCCTCTGATCCCCTTCTGTTTGGAACTACTTTTCCTGTTGGGTGGGGCTGGAGCCACTCCCTAGATTCAGAACACTGGAACTCTTCTGGAAAGCAGGAACTCTTTTCTTACCAGGAACTCTTTTCTTACCAGGAACTCTTTTCTCACCTAGGCGTGGCTGTGGAAGGAGACACCTAAGCACTACAGGAGGCTATTTAAACCACACCCGGTGGATGAATCTTGCTTTGCGTTATTCTGCACCCTCTGCAGCAGAACGCTCATCGTGTCTTCTGCATCCGGTCCTGGGCCTAAGGAAAAAGGCTTACCATCCTGAATCCAGTCTTCAGCAACACCTATAAAGACAAGAAAGAACAGGTTAGCATTCCGGCATCTGAAAGGCAAAGGCTTACCTACTCTTCGTGCGCTCCGGAGGTCTTCACACTGCATTCCGGCATCTGAAAGACAAAAGCTTACCAACTCTTCGCACGCTCCGGAGGCCTTCGGCGCTGCATCCCGCATCTGAAAGACAAAACAAGGTGCGTTTAAAGACATTGGGGAACTTTAATACTCACGTGCCATTACTCCTTTCCACATCTAACCCAGTGGGTATTCCGGCAGCCGCTCCGAACTTGTACCTGCAAAATAAAAAGACAGTTAGAGCGCATCGTGAAGCAGGCAACAAGCGCTTACTTACGTGCTTCCAGGCGCTTCTATTTATCACACGGGCTCCATCTTCAACTCACTTCAGCCTGTCATCCGCCATCGCCGGAACCCTGCAAAACAAGAGACATCAATACTAAAGACTTTAAAGACATTTGAATGACTCGAAAACTTACCGTTCGTGCAGTAAACGACGGACAGCAGTCCTCTGAAGTCAAGAGGCCTGCGCTACCTATCCAGTGAAGAAACTGGTTACAGCACCCTGCCCTGAGGCAGATGGAGAGCTCGGCATTCACTTACCTAAGGTGAGAGCGTTAACCTTTGGGGGTCTACAGGAGAGGAGAAGAGGAAAGAGATAGGGACACCCCAATAACCCCAGTTCATTAACCCCATATTTTCTATCTGCAGACATCTTACCCTTCACGTCAGGCATACAGTGCACAGAGGTCCAGCCCAAAGAGCCAACCGGGTGCTACACATCACCTTTGAAGATACGGTAGTCGCCCAGTCAAGACCGGCGCCTCTGCGAGAACCAGGTGAGCGTTACACTGGGTAAGAGCAGAGAGAGCCACTCTCTAGTGTTCATTTCTCAAGTGAATTGAGTATGGATGAGGTGTAAGGCCCTGAGGCAAGCACGAAAGAGGACTGACAGGGGTGCCGGGTACCAGTGGGACTCTGAGATACACCCAACAGCCAGTCAGCATGCTTTAAGGAAGAGGCGGGAGAGAGGGAAAAACAGAGAACTGGGTTATCAGGGTAGAGGGAGAGAGAAGGAAGAGGAGAAGAGGAAAGTCTTGAGGAGTTTCCGAAATTTAAGGAGATCCGGCTCAAGATGCAAGGTGGCAGGGAGGCTATTCCAGAGGAAGGCACCTGCTGAGGATAAGGATCTCCCTCCAAAACTGTGCTTGGAGAACTGGCTCACTCGCAAAAGGTTGGAGGTAGATGAGCGGAGGGCTCTTGAGGGACAGTATTTAGGTAGGCAGCGTTGCAGGTAGGTAGGTCCCAGGCCCCAGAAAGCCTAGTGAACAATTCAAGGGTCTTGAATTTGATCCTTGTAGACACAGGGAGTCAGTGAAGGGATTTCAGTGCCAGAGAGATGCGATCCCTGGGCATGAGGCCTAGGATAAATCGTGCGGTTCTGTTCTGAATGAGTTGCAGAGGGAGCAGGTCAGAAGAAGGGAGGTTGAGGAAGAGGCTGTTGCAATAGTCCAGCCTGGAGAGAACCAGGGCTCTGGAGACAGTGAGCCTCTGGGGGAAAGTGAGAAAAGGTAGAGTACTCCTGAGGAGGTGACGCTGATAGATTTTTTTAGAGCTGTCTGAAATGTGAGAGGAGAAGGAGAGAGTGGAGACAAAGATGACCCCTAGGTTTCTTGTTTTGCAGGTGGGTGCAGTTGCAGGACCAAGGGAGGCTGGCCTGAGCAAGAGTGGGAAAGCGGTAGCAGGGGTCCCAATGCGAATGATCTCTGTCTTAATGGCATTCAGGCAGGGGTCGTTTGCAGCACACCTAGACTGAATAGCAGAAAGGCAGTCAGATATGAGCGAAGAGGAGGAGGCGGCTGAGGGTAGCCTGAAAGATAGTTGTGTGTCATCCGAGTAGCACTGGAAGTTAGAGGTGAAAGTGGCAATTGCACATCCCTGGGCAGCCATATAGACATTGAAGAACCAGGGGAATAGATTAGATCCCTAGGGAATGCCACAGGTTGAGAGAGTGATAGTTGGGTGAAAGGCTCTCAGTTCCACCTGGGACGGGTGGTTCGAGAGGAAGGAGGTTAACCACGCGAGAGACTGACCTGTGATTCTCAGGGTGTCACGGAGTCATGCGATCGGTATGTCGTGGTTCACTGTGTCAAAGGCAGAGGAGAGGTCAAGGAGAATGAGGATAGAGGGGGAGTAGTTAGTGTCAAGATTTGAGAGCAGGTATTCACGGGTTTTCAGGAGAGCAGTTTCCATGCCTCTGGATGATCTAAAACCAGAATGTTGGTCGTGGAAGCAACCCATCGATTCAGTGTGGAGGGTCAGCTGAGAGATAGCCAGTTTCTCCAGGAGTTTGCCCTAGAAAGATGGTGTGTGCAGGACATACAAAGCTAAAAGGTAAGTACATTCAATTTCACTTTACTTTTCTTGGGAACTGTAGTTCACACAAGAAAAGGTATTAAAACCTTAAGAGAAATCCATAAGATTTCTCAGTGACACTGCACTGAAGGTGCTGTGTGTCACAAAAGCAGATGCCTTTGGAGTTTGTCAGACTCCAAAAAGAGTGAAATACAACAATCCAAATCAGGTAAAACACATGAGAGAGTGAGAAAAAGGTTTGACCCACTCCAGGGTTTAAATTAAAAAAAGGCCTATGTCCAGCAAAAGAGCTGGGGGTTTTTAAGTTGGGAGGATTTTAGCACTTAAATGAAAATTCTCCCTAACAGCAAGCTTCAAACAGTACAGAAAAATGAAAAACCATAGTGAAGTGTTAAAGAAAAGTTATTGTGCTGCCAGATAGATAAACATCAATATGTTTAGTCTGCAGTAAAGCAACGTGTTTGCACTTTCCGCAGGAATAAATAGGGTTAAGCAGTGGACCAATGAACAATATCTGTCAGTAGAAGGATGTTGGTATCTAGGTTGTTGAAGTAAAAACTAGAAGTGTTAGGACAGAGATGGCAGACAGCATGAGAAACTATGTTTGTATACATATGGTTGTGGAGTCATAAAACCTACAGCACCTGAAGTGCTAAAGGAATCTATATGAAAAGATTAGACAACTGAGGGGAGTATTAGTGGCAGTAGTGAAGAAAAATGAAAATAAAGGCGAAAAGCATGCTTTTCTGTTTAAAGTTGGATGAGATCAGGGGTGAAACTAGGCATACATTTCAAGTGGGGAAAACCATTCAAATGTTAGGGGAAGTGTAAACTTACTTGCTTGGGTGCATCTAACCTCTTTACACGTTCAAATGAGACTATTATAGTGCAGGTTACGTTTGTAGTTTGGAACGGTTAAAACAAGTTGTTGGCTTGTTTGATAAACATGCTTCACAGCTTTAGTTTATTCGTGTGACGATTAGGAGAATATCGCCAATGACAGTCCGGACTCCTGAGAGGTCTTGCAGGACAGTGTGGATTGTCTGTTGGAAGACCACAGCTGCTGACGAAATCCCAAAGTTCAAATGTTTGTACTGACTCAGCCCAAGATTCAACGAATCATGTAAAGATTTAAAAACAAAGCAAGTCCCAGGAAGTCCTGCTTGGCCCGAGACCCTGCTTTGCCATGTGGAGTTACTGTGAAGACTTGCTGCGTTGTTGGCTGCATAAAACTATGTTCTCCAGAAGGTGAACCAAGAACTTGTAGATAAAAGGACTAGATATCATTAGATATCTTCTAATATTATTAAATATTATACTCATTACATTATATGTTTCTGTTTAGGCTTGCACCCACGTTATACGTGAAGTGCCTATTTAATCAGGAACGCATGCGCACTGCTCACGTGCACCCAAGCAAGTCCTAGGAAGTCCCGCTTGGCCACTTAGACGCGGTGACTCGGTGGGTCAGGGTGCTTAATCTTTGAGGTGGAACTCTAAGAGTTTTCCTTTTGGGTCACAGGATACTCCACTAGTAATTGAAATTATATAACCTTGTGACTGATTGTTGGAATGCTTTGTCCCAATAAAGAAAAGTTGGTTGCCCATACTGTGCATTGCTAAAGTTGGGAGCTCCTTGGCGGTGAGTGGAGGTATTATATTGCATTCCCTTTTATGTCTCGCTTACCATACACTCTAAACACTGCTATGCCCAATATGCCTGATATTCCTAATGTTTCAGGGCTTCAATGTGGCACCCCTGTTGGTGGTGTACTGTTTAAAAGCTTTGAAAAAACTAAACGATCTAAACGCACTTCTCGGAAAATTATAACCCTGACACCAGTCAGTCGAACCCCTCCATTCAACCGAGATATTCAAACTTTCTGTGAAAAGAAGAGTAATACAACGGCACTTAGCCAAATCATACCACGGGCAAAGCATGCAGAACCCTCACACACCAATACAGATACAGCATTGTGCACGAACATGTGTAATTTAAATACGAAAACTGGGGCTCCAAGTGATGGCATCTCAGATCAAACCATCCTAACTATACCTCGGACACCTATGAAAGGCATCCAGTGTAAAATGACCTTTTCTATAGTACAAGAAGAGGATACACTTGGTGCAGAGGATATAGATGAAAGTGAGAGTGGTGTAGATGTTATAGATGAGAGTGAGAGTGCCATTCCAGTTGCTGACATTTCTTTGCATGCTAGTTTTGGGGACCTAGAAAGTTCCAGGTTTACAAATATATCTGATTACAATGCCCCGTGTTTGATGGATTCTACTAGACAAGTACTTGATGATTCATACATTCAGACAACCCCACGTTTGGCGATTGGTAAGGGTGGTAATTCAACTGGTAAACTGGGTCTCATTGAGATTACATTAGGGCCGGTAAATACAACCATAGCCAGCCTCAATAAACTCTTTGAAGCCTTAGATAGGAAGATTACTCAACAAACAGTAAAAATTGATCAGACCTCGGAATGGATGAGAATTGTCTCGTTTGATCCACTAAAGGTGGATATGAATAAGAACATGTTAGAGAGAATAACAGTTATGGAGCAAAATATAGAGCAAATTAATACTTGCTCTTCATTGACCCCGACGCCGGCCTTTCCAATGTTCCCTATGGTAATACAGCCTGTAGATATTGTGGAGGATGAAAGTGTGAAGATCAATAATTTGTGGGTCAGTGTAGACTCACATGTGGAAAATGTGATGGCAGGTGTTGGTCATTTCAATGTTTTCTCCCAACAGGTGCACAAGAACAATCGCAAAAACCTACAAGGGAAAAAGACGAAATTAACAACACATAAAGTAACTGCCACATATGTAGATACTCATCCTGTTGAGGAAGGAGTGACAAATCCTACACAGATTGGTACTCATCCGGTTGAGGAAGGAACAGGAGTAATAAAACAAATTAGCTTGGTAATAGCTAAACTCTCACCTATTGTACATGCACCGCTAAATGACCTAGAAGAATTCCTAGAAAATAAAACAAAACCGCACTATACAGCTTCAAAGAGTTTCATCAGCTGCCCTTAGTCTCGATAATCAAACTCCAACAATAACAACAAACATAGGTAGCAACAATACCCGCATACCGCTGCATAATTCTGGATGTGAACCCGCATGATCTTTTCATACATTGATTATGAAGTGTCGCAATGCTCCGTCCGAGAGATATGACTTGTGTCGCTCGAGCATTTTAAACATCTTTGGAGATGTGACTGCTCTAGAAGATCTAACCTCGAGTGACTTTGATCAAGTTGAATTTCTGTGTGAGAAAAATCTGTCAATAGTTTGGTTATGGATCAAATCAGGTTTGGTCCGTAATACTATATGGAAGGCCAAGATGGAACTTTTTCAGATGGGCTTTCTTATAACCCAAGATCCAGATCGCAGGGCCCAAGAAACAGAGGGTTTGAGTTCAGCTAATCTCGATTCCTCCCCAGAACCAGATTGCCAATACCCATATTGTGACACAACGATTAAATCCCAGCAAGCAATTACAGTAAGAACACAAGCATAACCATCAATCAAGGAAAATAGAAAGTAACTATCCCTAGCAAGCTGGAACACAAGAGGCTTTATGCATCTTCAGTGGGCGCAAGATGAAGCTTTAAACTGTTTTGACATAGTCGCTCTGCAGGAAACTTGGATGCTGAATGTTCCCGTATGGGACAATCATGACCTTGTTTTGCTACAAGCAGTTTTGACAGGCAAAGGTAGGCCAACCTCTGGTTTGTTGGTCACAGTAAAATCAAGCAGGGGGTTACACATTTGTTTCTGGGCTTCACCAAATAATTTCCTGCAGCTGGTGAGAATTACTCATGCAAAACAAACATTTGCTTTAATCAACTTGCATTGTAACCCTGCTGGGATTGCAGACGATGCATTCTATAACAAATTGTCCAACCTACTCGAAGAAATTGCTAAGGACAATAATATCTCAGCTACGCTGATGGTGGGTGATTTGAAATTTAACTGTGTTGAGAGGGAAAAAAGCAAGTTAACCCAAGACAGCCAGAGATGGATTATTTTTATGGAAGACACAAATTTAAGAATGGCAAATAGCTCAATTCAAGGAGCTATTCCATCAAGCCATACTTGGGAGAGAGGAGGGTCGACGTCAACCATCAACTATATCTTCATGAGCGAGAGTATATTTTTAAGTGCCATCAAATTCGAAGGTATTAGGCAAACTATGAGTGATCACTATCTATTATCGTTATATTGTACTGCATTAGACCTACAAAACACTAAACAACAAAAGTGGTCTAAATAAACATTACTTGTTAATAATGCTAAAACGTGTTTTCGATGGTCAAAGGATAACTTAACAACTTTGAATAACTCCCTCATGAAACACCAAATGTCAAATGACTTTGACTCGTATGTAGATATTCTAGATACGTTTAAACATATCCAGCCTCACTATAGTAAACTGAGTAACACTCATACTCGTAGGTTTGATCCTCTTCTCCAGCAGAGGAAAGCAGCCTATAGAAGAGAAATTCGAAGATTATGTAAATTGCCTGCTGAAGAGCAAGAGAAGGCTGTTAAATCTGCTAAGTGTATCTATCGTAACTGGACACATACTAGAAAAGCTAAACTTTTTCAAGCCAATGGTGAACTATTTATGTCAGCTTTTCACAATCAAAACTCAGCCCAGGTATGGGAATTGTTAGATAAATGTACAACAAAGAGCCAAGTCGATCTTCAAGTTAATGGGGTTACCGATGCGCAATGGCTCATACATTTCACACAACTCTATGCTGATGAGCGACTTGCTGATTTTAAGTACACAAATAAATCTTCCTCATGTTGGCCTCTAGACTGCTCTGATGAAATTGTCAGGGAATTCATAAATAAATCATCATCTTCCCGGGCAGCAGGGACTGATGGATTGACCAACTATATGTTCAAACAAAATCCTAGTGAGTGGGCAATTTTTCTTAATAACACCTTTCAACACATTTTACTAACCAGAAATCTCCCGAGGTCATGGTGTTCATCGCTGATTGTCCCTATTTTTAAAAAGGACGATCGCAAAGAGCCCACGAGTTATCATCCCATTGCATTGCTTGACACTCCGGGAAAATGATTTTCACGGTTAGTGTGAAGGGACTTCAATGCATGGACTCTCCAAGCGAATCAGCGTGACCCAAATCAGACAGGGTTTGTTGTAGGGATAGGTACTGCTGTAAATCTCATCACAATCAATGCCCTCGAAGCTCAGGACCATGTAACTAAACAACCTATATATTTTGCTTTTGTTGACCTGCACTTCGCTTTTGATTCAGTTTCAAGGATCAAGCTTATGGCCAAACTAATAGTAACAGAGTGTCCGGCATCATTGTGTGATATTATTCATGTCCTACACTCAGATACTTCTGTGCAGATAAGGGTGACATCTTTGGGCGTATTATCATCTGCCATTGTGACAGCTAGGGGGCTGAAGTAGGGATGTATCCTAGCTTCAGCCCTCTTCAACTTTTTCATCAACAATGTCAAAATGGCGTTTGCCAATGTGAGGGCGGATTCCCCCAAAATGAATGGCATTGAAATTAAAGCTCTGTGGTACACGGACAACCTGGTTTTTGTTTCCAAAATGCCAATTGGATTACAGAATTTTTTAATGCCATTGTGTAACTATTTTAGCCTGAATGAACTGGTTGTCAACTTTAAAAAAAAAAAAAAAAAAATGTACTTTATGCTTCAAGAATGTCACAGAGAAATAAAATGAGTGGAAAATTGGGAATACAAATGTTGAGGTGGTGCCTAACTATATATATTTGGGTCTAATCTTTGATGGACTTCCATCTGTTAACTCTCAATTGCGAACAATAGAACATAAACTAACCTCAGCCGTATCGCAGACAAGACTTATTTTATATATATATGGTAGATTTCCCATCAAATCTGCGGTAATGTGTTGAATCCAGAATGTAACACCTATGCTTCTTTATGGTCTAGAAACGAAAAAAGTTATCCAATCCACTTATCTGAATCAATTGGAGGCTACATTTAGGCGATCAGCACTACATTTACCACAAGGTACACTGGGTCCATGGCTGCGATGAGCTGGGGTTGATATCCCTGACGGCCTTGTATAATTGGCATATGTGTGCCCTCTGTTGGAAATGTCTACTCTCACCTCTGAATGTATCTACTTTAGTGACTGTACATCAGTACATGTTGACTTGTCATCATGTGTTTGCAAAAATATGGACTAGATATATTATTACTGTAATGGCGAATGCTGACATTGCATTTGATGTTCTTGTTTCGAATCCATACCGAGCCAAGAAAAAATTGTACATGATGGATTGGATAAACACAAGAGCCTTATGTCTCAAATATAGAGACTTTAACAATCATTGGTTTGCCCCAAAAAGGTATAGAGATATGGAACCCTATCTATGCAGAGCCCAGACCCCACAGTTGAGAAGTGCAATATTACTACTACGATTCAATGTATGGCCTATACATGATGTACAAGCTTGCAGGAAACTCATTAATGCTGAATATAACTTCTGTCGTTTCTGTGGTGATCATAAGATTAAGGAAACATTAGAACAAGTGATAGTAGATTGTCAGTCGTTTATGGGGCCAAGACAAATACATTTTATCAAACACTTGGCCTATTTTGTGTATATGAGGCCGGAAGATAGATGGTTAGCAATAGTCACCACAAAGATTATGAGTATTCGAATAGCGATTGTAAACGTTTTGAATGCAATGAAATTAGTGGAGAAGTTCTTATTCACAACTGATTAAAATATGATTATAAATACACAAGTAATTGTTTAAATGTATGAAGTGGCAATAGTGAGAATGACAGATCTAGTTGATATTTTAAGACTTTTGTATGGAAGGGAATATGTTAGTTAATGTGATTTGAGGTGATCTTGTGTTAGATTTTGGTAATTTAAGGTCAAATAGACATCATTTAATCCATGCCTGCTTGCTTCTGTTCACCTAAACGGTTCCTAGCATTGTGTGTAACTAGAAATTTAGAGGAGCCTACTTGAAGTCATTTTACTTTATTTTATGTTAATCTAACTCAGTTTATAATTTTCTATTTTGGTTTGATCACCCAATCATGATATTCCTTTTTCTTTTAAAGGTGCTGTTTTAAAAGGTGTTATTGTGTACTAATGTTCATACTTATTGTGCAAATTGTTTCATTCTTTTGTCGTGTAATTGTAATGATTGAAAAAGTTGATTAATTTCAGCTAACTCAATAAAAGAAAAATAGTGCAGCTTCAATGTTACCAGCTGTTACTCTACCCTTCACATCTGAAACCATATACTTATGAACTACTGGCAGAATGAGCTGTCGCCTGTCCCCCCTACCCTTTAATTCACTGAAGGCATTTGAATGCAGGTGCTAACAATGAAACGATTTACATTAGTAATCCGCTCAGACGCTGGCTCTATTTATTTTCTGTATCCTGTCCTGCCACAACTCTGTAGGTCAGCCGGGTCAAGTCAACATAACCCAAAATGTCATGGTTGGGGAGGGTGTTGGAGAGTGTGATGGGTGTTCGGCTAAAGCCCAATGGTCGTTGCACCACTGGATGAGAAGTACCTGATGGCCATCTCCTTACCTGATCTTTTGGCCTCTGTTTTTCTTGTCTTTTGTCTTTTTGTCTGTTTAATTCTGTATTGCTTTCAGGATTGTTCCACCTACTGACTTCACGATTTGCTGCGAAGGCTGGAACAATGCTATGAGAGCAACATTTATGCCACACTGATAATCCATTATACAAAATTGTGATACAACTATAGAACAATGACGACAAGGGTAAACGGTATGCTATTTTGTGAGAATCATTTTGATGAATAAAAGAGCACTGTGCGAACGCACGCTAATATGTCTCGTTTGTTTCCCAGAAATACTGAAGTTTGTAACTGTACAGTAATTTCAACGATTACCATAAATCGTTCATTCTCATCACAATAAGAAAGGGAACATCTCGCCTCCAAATGTTCTTTTAACTGTCTCCTTCTATGCTTCAAATAAATGAACCATTGAGCCGCCGAACTCTGTCGGGCAAGTGTATAGCTTCGGGAAACAGCTGCGTCCCGGCCGACGCATATCTTCTACGTGATACTAGTATGTCTTCATCAAAATGAACACGTTTTCAATCAGCGTTTTTATATTTTTACTAAGCTGAGTTGAATGCTTTATTCGTAGTTTCTGAAAGAGCCATTTGCAACAGCAATTTTCATGGCCTCGCCAGAATGACCTCGTTCTCCCTTTGCGGAGTCTACCGGGGCTAAGGTCAGAATGTGTGTACTGTGGAGAGAATCGGCCATTTTTACATTCTCGGAGAAACACGCCGTCAAAGCTGTGAACTCGGTGAGCCTGTCAACTTTAGAATACAAGAGGAAAATTGCCACACAGTATTTGACATTGTAGTCTGTGTTAAGCAACACAATGAGCTGACTTATAGAAGCATTCACATCCTGCGTAAAAAAAATAGGATGTAACGTTTGAAGGTCAGCTACCATAATTACTAAATGCAGTTCTTTGTGTGGGAAATAGAAATGTCGAGACCGCGTGCATTCCAAAAAGGATCCCCAGTCAGGAAAACAAAGGAAAGCATTTACTCTCGTCTCGCATTCAAATGCCCACAAATCCCCTTGCCTTAATGGCAATAACAGATTTTGTTTTAAAACATATTGTGTCTTTAGAAAAAAACAAATCTATCTATCCATCTATCTATTTTAGGGTGCTGAAAAGTAAATGTGTTACATGTGGCCCCTTATATATCACAAATATATACATTGAAACTGGCCACGTCATTCCAAGGACACTCTTTGGTTGAATGGGTTTCTTTCATGGGAAAGTATGGAACACTCCAGAATGGTCTGTTTGGAATTTGCACATTATGATTGGTTCACTCACCGCCCCCCCACTACATCATTACTTTCTGCCAGTAAGTCTGGCGACATAATGCTCATTAGATCATCATTTTGATAGATGCGAACTCTGTATGGTCCATGTCCCTTTATATGCTCCTTGATGACCTATTCTATCTGGAATAGATGACACATGAATTGGAAATATTTATCTGCATCTTCTATGGCAAGGCTGTTTTAGCATAGTCACTTCAGTAGAGGTCAAGGCAATATACTGCCAGTGGTTACTCTTTGTGTAATGCTGCTCTCCTTGGTGACACCTTATTTTATGTTGTCTCCTCCAATCCTATAGTCTTTTTGCATCACTGTGCAACCACACACATCACGCACATACCTTGTCGTTATTGGCATTACAATTACTTTCTCTGCTTTATAAAAAGCTGCGCATCTACTTCTGCCTTTGTATATTCAATTCAGTTGTAATAAAACAATTGAAGCTAAAAGAAGAATGGCAACCTTCAAAGAGCTAAGCAACGGCACTCCATCCTACATAAAGGGTCCAAACGGGAAATCAAACGACAGACACACCTGCTGAGCCTTGAAGGAAGCAGTTCATTCACTTACTTCTCGCACTAGAAATTCTTAAATGCCTACTCTTCAGGGAAGACTTCTGTAGACAGAGGAATTCTGAACAAGTTTGATGAAGCAACGAGGAAAAGAAGATTTTGTTAAATTTATCAGGGTTTCCCTGTATAAAACAAAACGAAAAAAAAAAGAAAAAAAAATGAATGGTTATTTGCGTTCATCCATGGATCCACCCGATGAAACTGGAATAGAAGTGGCAACCTCAGGTGCAGTTTCTACCTGAGAAGGAAATAGCCTCTATCCTTTGAAATAGGGGCCTTTTCTTGGTGGCCTGATGTGTCTTCATTCCAGGGTGATGCGAATTAAGGGTTTAGGTTCCTCTGGCTGGGGATTCCAGTGTCCTTGGAGGTGGACCACCAGTGCTGGGATGTATGGGATCAGAGTTGTGTTCCTTTAATCAACCACACTTTTGTCAGGGACTGGGACTCTATGCGTCCTTGGAGGGAGAAATGGAGGCAATTTCTCAGCTTGGAGACGGAGGAAGATGTTGACTATTTTTAGATGGGTGGGAGACATGTATAGCACTGGTTTGCTCACTTTGGCTAGTCATGACTTTCTTATGGTGTTAGAAAGTCCCTTGCTCGAGGTGAGTACACTTGGTGTCTGGGTTCGTGTTTAGAGGCATTGCGGCAGTGAGCGGCAGGGGGGGGTAGGTGGACCAGCTGTTGTGATGAGGGAGAATTAATTGATGGTATGGCGACCATAGATGTTTCTTTGAGTGTACCTGCCATATTTTCTTATTTAATTTTCCAATCTGTGCAGGGAATTATTTCTTGGTTTTGAACAAATTTTGCAGTTGCACTTCACAGAAGGACACATTTTGAAATGGTTGTACAAACAGGGCGCTCACATGTTGGATCTCTTTCTAGGGTTGTGTGATTTTTAAGAGAATCTGCATTGGAGGTAGGTGTTTACCAAACTTTGGCTTCGAGTAAGTATTCGGCCGAATTCCAGCTGAAAATAAACTGTTCAGCTCCAGACGAACAGTTTCTTGCTATCCGGCTCTTGCCAAATACTTTGACAATCTCATTTGAATACAATGCAACAAGAACTCAGAAAGGCAAATATAGACTTCAGTTTGCAAAACTGAATAGACTTAGACCAGACACTTAGTCACAAGACCAGACAAATTGCTATCACACAGCTATTGTAATCTGCTCTTTAGGGTGGGTTTTGATACAGATTCTTAGACATAAAAGGTGCTCATCTTGTATACTTAGCCTGCAACAATACAGGAACATCTTTTCTTTTGGTGAATGTTTATATGCAATGTGCACTTTTTTCAGTTGGAAAAGACAAATTGAAAGTAATGTGCATATTTCACTTCAGGATACTTTCAGTTCATGTCATGTGACTTCCCATTGCGTAGGTCATTTCCCCCTTTCTTTTTTTTATGGACTTGAGCACTGAGTTTAACATTATCTGATATTGTATCAGGAATGATAAGTTGCATATTTTTGTGTATTGGCGAGAATGAGTGGCGAGTATAAGTGAAAAGTTAGCATCATTTTTTTGGGATTGGGTGAATAGTTCATGCATTTCAGATTTCCTCTTGACTTGTATGCTGCATGAGCCAACATGAACCATTTTATACATGTCTATGTGAGCTGCAAAGAAGTTTCGAAACTCTACTGCATCGACTTTGCAACTGGATAGAGAATGCAATGCATCTGATTCACAAAGGCAGTTGCAGATTGCTATATCCATTTTGTTCATTGCAACCTAGTCCTTTTGCATTTGTGAAGCCTCCTACTGTAACTGGCACTGGTTTTGAATATGCAAACCTTCTCTACATTTGGTCCCTTCATTTTGGTTAAATGTACTTTTTTTCAGGCTTTTATGCTTTAAATAAAGATGCTGCATTAATTACAATGACAAGATATAAAATTATGTAATGCATTTAAAATGGTGCTTCATTTGTTTTTTAATTTTGTTTTATCAAGTTTGGAACTTGATTTATTAAATAAAGCAACTACTCGGCTTCATATTCGGCTTCGGCCAAATAGTTGACAAACTATACAGTATTCGGCCAAATGCTATGTATGCTATTCGGCACAGCCCTAATTGGAGGAAATGCAGATTCCCTTGTTTGCATTCGTGTTGACATTGTCTGAATTGATGCACACGAGTGGTAAATTGCATGGATGTCATCTGTCCTTGATATTTGCAGGTTTCAGGTAAGGTGGCATTGCAAGAGGTTACAATGGGTGGGCTTGGGTATGAATGGCTTTGTGATGTTTAATCTATGCTTTTCCACTATCATTATTATGCTTTGGTGATCGTAATTGGGTTACCATGACTTAAACTTTTAGTAGTATATGCTGCAAACTGAATCACAAACTATGCTGCAAGCTTCTCCCAGGCAATTCATTGCAGTCTACTTGCTTCCTTAAGAGTTCTGCACCTGGCAAGGGTTTGGAGATTAATTAATAGCTTTTAGTAAAACTTAATGGGAAAAAAGAGGGAGATGTGCAAGCCAGAGGTACTGGTGGTGTTCTCATTGACAATGGTTTATGAGTGCTTTTCGGGTGCATGGGTCAGGAAGCCTGCGGGGAAAGGGTGCAGGCGTTTGGCCCACATTCACTTCACTTTTGCTTTGGCTGTGCTAGAGGAACCTGCTGTATGGACTCATCAGGGACAACGCTGACTATGCCCCAATCTATTTAAATTCCCCCGGCCAGCCTGCAGGATGATGCCTGCGGGAGAAGGGCATTGGTGTTTGGCCCGCACTCACTTGACTTTTGCTTCGGCTGCACTAGAGGAACCTGCTGTATGGACTCACTGTGAACTAAGCTGACCAGTCCCAATCTGTATAAATTCCACTGCCCCCCCCCACGCCCCACAGGGTGAAGCCCGTGGGGGAAATAACTGAGGTGTTTGGCTCACGCATGGGAGTTCAGCAACCACAGGAGGAAGGTGGTCGCACAGCAATACAAGAAAGAATACAAGAAGCGAGAAGCGGCTGAGGTGCCCCCTCAATCAGCCGAGAAGCCGTGAGGCATCAAGATCATTGCATCTGTATCTGGGACTGTCGGGGGCCAGCAAAAATGTTTCTCCTTTCAATACATGCCACAATATCATTATGCAAGAGACATTGAAACACAAGAAACGTACCGTTAAACGGCAATTGGAAGCGGGATCCTCCTCAATGGGTGCAGGCACAGGGGCTGGGGAAACACAGACCCACAGCCGTACAAGAATTTCAGGAGAGGCCTACATCCTGATTAAGGAAATGTGTCTGTTTCTTTTGGCCAGCCAGAATGTCTCGGATATTAAGACAGGTGTACACCTGTATACTGGCAGAAGTAGCAGACCGGCAACCCATGGCCCGGAGTCACAGACACAGAGAATTCTGTGCATAATGCCATTGCCATAGCTGACGCTGAAAAAACTGAGGGACGCTCCAGCTGGGTACCCCAGGTGGTCACAACCCCAGTGTGATGGCAACAGAGGGTTGCAAGAGAGTAACCCCAGCCTCTCCAACCAGTGAGGTATTGGCCAGTGGTCGAAGTGTACAAAAAGAAGTAGTGGAGCTATGTTCCCTACTGGCCTGCACCGCCCCCCACAACCCCCATTGCCACACCCCCTCCCATGCACAATACAAACCCCAAAACCATGCACTTGCTGTTTAAGGGCACGTCCATTGCAGTGCACTGAAAGTGCAAGTTTCAACTTCTTTCTACACTTATATTTTAAAACGAAACCGTTCCGGAACGGTTTCTTTAAAATAAAAGTATAGGAACGGTAAAACTTATTTTAAAGAAGTATAGGAGCACCGCTCGCGACCGCTCCCGCCCACTTCGACCACTGGTATTGGCTGTTAGTAAGCATCCGGCTGCAGTTCTACCACCCTGTATAGCGGCTCAACAGGAACTGTTCTGGCCAAGCATAATCCAGCATTTTCATCCAGGTTGGTGTATAAAGGCCAAAACATTATAAACAAGGAACCACTAAACTGGCCACTGAGGGGGTGGTGGTTGCCTTGGACCAGTCCCATGAGAGTTTATAAGTACAGCAAGACTCAAGCTCCACACGATCTTCAACCTGACATTATAATATTGGCACCCCTCCCAGGACCTAAAAGACTCATAGTACTCCTGGAAACAATTTAAGATGAGGTAATTGAAGCCAATCTATGAACTCTCACTCACATTAGCCCTTCTCTTATGAGTCTAGCCCCAAATAAGAACGATTTGGACTTGTGTGTTGGGGGTAGACCCCTGTCGAGCAGCCTGCTGAACCTTAGTTCGCTTTTTGCAACCAGTCCTCATAGTACTCCCACTGTGTATACAACAGACCCAGCTAACAGAGCACCTTTGGCCAGTGTATGCCAACGCAACCTTATTTTGTCTGAGTTAGCAGACGTAAAAAGGCTGATTATTGCTCTTGTGGCAGTCCAAAGTAGAGGGGGTGACACAGGCAGCCATTGATTGGGCGTGGACGTTATGGGTACTCTTAAACCATCAGAGGAGATTGCCTACTACAATCACATTGCCTCCACACATAAGAGGCATACCAGCAAGAATGGGACAGGGCCAATTTGTGCAACTGAAGAGACCAACGACTTCAATAGTGTCCTGGCCAATAGGGTGTCCCAGGTCCCAAACTATCCAGGTCCTTCTGCTTCTACCACAGGATTAGAGACCCAAGCAGTGCAATTGCCTCACCAGCCCATAAATGGGGGCCCTGACCGAGCACCCAGTACTGAACGGCTGAGAAGCAGGCTGCCGGACTGGCCATGCATGGGAAAATCCTGCTCTGAATGGCGCCTGTCTCACGGGACGTAGACTATGCCTTTGGGTACATTTAATCCGGAGAGGTATCTGCAGATGTTAGCCTGCAAGCAGTAGCTTCTGATGTTGCTGCCTGCTCCCTTAATTGGATCTGCCACAATCCATTCCGCCCACCCCATTGACAGAAACGCAGTCTGGAGAGCTTATATTACACAGTAGCACCACATCATCTGCATGACTTACATGGCGGCGATGGAACCGTGTTCGCCCCCATTGAAGACATGCCCACACATTTGGGCAGTATCTGCAATCACACAGTTCATTTTTGTTGTTTTCACTGCACCATTCTCACTGTTGTCCTGACCTGACCCCATCAACATATAATGTTTATGATTATGTTCATGTTACGGATTATACAGTGACCTTAACAGTTCAATTTCAGAGCCAGACATTTACACTGCAAGAGTATTTACCCTGCATTCCTGTCTTTGGGTACATATTACAGTTCAATCCATTCATTCAGGACACTATCTTTTGCAGCTACAATTTTCTCCTAACAAATCTACCCAGCCCAACGATCAGTGATAGGTGGCACTGAAAGGGAATGCCTCTTGCTCTCATTTCCCTATCCCCTTTCTATTTCCCTCATCATTCATTTGTACATAACCATCCCTTGGTCCCCGCACTGTCAGTTGGCTCAACACTATTAGATTATCTACCCTTTCACAGGTTGGTAATGGTAATGTTTATTTATAAAGTGCCTATTCACAAAGCAAGTGTTTCAAAGCACTCAAGCAGGGTGGGAACATGGGGAAAAGACAACAGTTGAATCAGAGCCCTGGACATTCTGATATGATAATAGTCTGCACAGGCAGAGTAAGTGCATATAATACATTTACAGTTGAGACACAGCAAATATGCCTGGCGACGAATCTGCAGTTTTGCCAAGTGCAATTAAGGGGTGAAGACAGGGGAGAGCAGGCAGACGATCTTCCGGCAACAGTACATTTGGATCATGCACGTGCGCAGATGGGAAACTGGAGGGTAAGGTCCAAGTGCACCCAGTCGATGGAGACTGGGGTAAGTGCAGAGAGAGCCACTCTCTTGGGTCATTGGTCAAGTGCAGTGATAACGGGGCGAGTGCAGGGCCCTGAGGCAAGTGCGAGAGAGGACTGGCGGGGGTGCCCTGGACCGGTGGGACTCTGAGGTACACCATGTGGCCAGTCAACCAGCTGTGAGGAAAAAGAGGGGGAGAGAGAAAGATCATAGAGGTAGGTTAGCCGGGTAGAGGAAGAGAGAAGGTAGAGGAGAAGAGGAAGATCTTGAGGAGTTTCCAGAACATACAAAGCTCAGGCCCAAGACAGAGGGCAGCAGGGAGGCTATTCCAGAGCGAGGCACCTGCTAAAGATAAGGTTCTCCCACCAAATCTGTGCTTGAAGAACTGGCTCACTCGCAGAAGGTTGGAGGTAGATGAGCAGAGGGCTTTGGAGGGACGATATTTAGATAGGCAATGTTGCAGATAGGTAGGTCTCAGGCCTCAGAAAGCCTTCTGGACAATGCAAAGGGTCTTGAACTTGATCCTTGCAGCCAAGGGGAGCCAGTGAAGGGATTTCAGCACCAGAGAGATGCGGTCCCTTGGCTTGAGGCCAAGGATATGTCTTGAGGTTCTGTTCTGGATGAGTTGCAGAGGGTGCAAGGCAGAAGCAGGGAGGTTGAGGAAGAGGCTGTTGCAGTAGTCCAGCCTAGAGAGAACAAGGGTTCTGGAGACAGTGAGCCGCTGGAGGAAGTGAAAAAGGGTAGAGTACCTCTGAGAAGGTGTAGCTGATAGACTTTTTAGAGATGTCGAAAATGTGAGAGGAGAAGGAGAGAGTGGAGTTGAAGATGACCCCAAGGTGTTTTGCCTTGCAGGTGTATGCAGGCCCAGGGCCAATGGATGCCAGTCACAGGGAGAGTGGGAAGGTGGGAGCAGGGGTCCGAATGAGAACAATCTCAGTTTTACTGGTGTTAAGGTAAAGGTATTTTCCCGCACACCATGACAGAGTAGCGGACAGACAATCAGACATGAGCGAGGGGGAGGAGGTGGCTGAGGGTAGCCTGAAAGATAGTTGCGTGTCATCTGCGTAACACTGGAAGTTAGAGGTGAAAGTGGCAATCACACATGCCAAGGCAGCCATATAGATGTTGAAGAACCAGGGGAATAGGTTAGATCCCTGGGGAACACCACAAGTAGAGAGAGTGATAGTTGAGTGAAAGGCTCCAAGTTCCTCCTGGGTTGGGTGGTCAGAGAGAAAGGAGGTTAACCATTCCAGAGCCTGACCTGTGATTCCCAGGGTGTCACAGAGACGTGTGATCAGGGTGTTGTGGTTCACCATGTCGAAGGCAGAGGAGAGGTCAAGGATGAATTAGGACAGAGGGAGTGTTAGTGTCGAGGTTTGAGAGCAGGTCTTCACGGGTGTTCAGAAGAGTAGTTTCCATGCCTCTGGATGCTCTAAAGCCAGACTGATGGTCGTGGAAGCAACCAATAGATTCAGTGAGATTCAATAGAGTCAGCTGAGAGATAGCCAACTTCTCTAAGATTTTGCCCAGGAAAGGAGTGATAGAGGTAGAGTGGTAGTTTGCCAGAATGGAGGGGTCGGTAGAGGGTTTCCTGAGCACAGGGTGCACAATGGAGTGTTTAAGAGCAGTTGGCAAAATTCCAGTGGAAAATGAGAGATTGCAGAAATGAGCCAAGGCTGGGGCAAGAGAGTCAATATTGTCCTTAATGGTTTTTGAGGGGCAGGGGTCCACCTGTTTGGATGAAGCCTTCATAGACTGGACTTGTCTGGAGACCTCATTGGGTGTGATGGGTGAGAGAGAAAAGAGGGGGGCCAAGGGAGGCTCTGGTGTTGGTTTGTGCTGTGGTGTGGAAAAGAGGGATTTTTGTGATTAAATATGCAGCCTGGGCTGAGCAAAGGTCCTGGGTGGGTGTGCTAGAAGAAGAGGCTGCTCTAGGAGTGGCCAGTTCCTTACAGACTTTGAAAAGTTTGGCTGTTTGCTTGATGCCACAGAGATGCAGACTTGAATAAAGACTTCTTTTTGGAGTGGATGCAGAGTCGGTATTGCCTTTGAAGGCGGTGGCAGGCCAGTTTGACAGATGGTTTACCTGATGAATTCCATTTCCACTCAGCTGCCCTACATTTGCGTTTAAGGGCAGCCAGATCAAAGTCATACCAAGAGTTGCACTTTTTGGAAGACCTCAGTCAGACCCTCATGAAAGGGGCAAGGGTGTCAAGAGTGTTGGAGATATAAAGATTGAGGTTAGCGAGGGCTGTGTCAGGGTGGGAGTCAACCGCAGCAATGGGAGGAGGAGAGTAGGTGGAGGCAAAAGCAGACACTGTCACTTTTTTTATGGGTCTGGTGACTTTAAAGCCAAGTGGCCATGCCGGGTGTGCCGCCGCAAAGGGAGAGGAGAAATTCAGGTGTATTGAGAGAAGAGAGTGTTCAGTCAAAGAGAGAGAGGTAGTGAGAGGAATAGAGAGAGGGCTGTCAGAAGAGATGGGAGCATCCAAAGTGTGGCAAGTGGTGTGCGTGGATCCTGAGGGTTGGATAGAAAGGAAGCTAGTCACAAAGGTTCCGGAAAGGACCTGAGGAGTCCAGAGAGTCCAGATGGATGTTAAGATTACCCATCAGGAGGAGTTGCGAGTAGGAGGAGAGTAGAGTGGAGGCCAGGTCAGCCCATTCCGAGAGGAATAGAGTGGACTGTCCTGGTGACCAATAGAAGGTGGCCATAAGGAGAGAAGATTTAGGGGCGAGTGAGAGCCTGCAAACTAGCCACTCAAAGGAGGAGTATGCCTGAGTAGGGATGATGGGCACAGGTATCCATTCTTAGAAGATAAGCACCACTCCCCATCTGTCTTCTTAGCCCTGTGCGCAGAGACGATTGTGTAGCCTTCTGGGAGGAGTGTGTCAAAACTTGTGACAGAGCTATCCTTGCTGTTGGTACTCTTGCTCAAAGGATAATTGCCTGGCATTTCGGTGCTGGACTGCCCCAGGGCAGGACAAAGACTGATATGTTTTGGATATTTCTCCTCTGTGAAAGATAGTGAGCTAAAGACTCTGGGTAAGGCTCTCGTAACCAGGACTAATGTCTGGCAGAGAGACTCCCAGGACCCCCATTTTTATTTGGAGCTATCCTTGAACCATGTGTCTGTGATGGTGAGTACATAAATATCCATGAGATTGAGGAGTTTGCAGATGCAAGACGAGTGTTTGAGGCGGAGTGAGCATTGAGAGTGGCAATGTGGAGCAGCTTGCCATATTTGAAAGTCTTCCTCTGGGGGGCACAGTGGTCAGTGATCCACCCCCCCCAAGGGTGGCAAGAGGGCAAGGGGGATAGTGGAGGATGGCGGAGGAGCCAAGGCCGACAAGGGAGCCGGGACAGTACAGCAAGGCAAGGGTGCCTCTACAGAGGAGGGGGCACAGTGGGCAGAGGAGTCTGTGCAGAGGAGGAGGAAGGCACAGAAGGCAAAGGACCCTGGCCGGAGGGAGATGTGAGGTTAGAGAGGTGAAGGAGAAGCCTATCAAAGAGAAAAAAGGTTGGGTTAAGGATCCTGAACCATGATGGTTCCATTAAAATAGACATTAAAGGAATGGTTCGGTCAGCATTTTTTATTGCCCCTACGGGACGGCCATGTGTTTTTAAGCCTAAGTCGTTCGATTTTAGAAAAATTTCCCATGGACCTTACCCGAGTTTTCGTCCATTAAACGCACACGAAAACAAGCATCAGGGAGCCGCCATTTTGTGATAATCCTATCATTTCCCCCATCGCCCTGGCTGACCTGCTTTTGCGGCACTAATTCATATCCCCCGCCCCTGAGCCTGTCATCAGCAGACGCGTACCGCCCATTTCACAACGCCAAAGCACGTCTCGTGTCAAAATTCGCTGCGCCTCAGCTAATGACGTGTCGCTATGGAAATGGCAGGACGCCTCTTTCCTCAATAAGTATAAACAGACCGTTTCACAACACACAGCAGCAGATTTTCGATTCCATTCTTCTCTCTGTGTTACTTTGAGTATTCTGTGACTCGTTTCTGTGCTCTGGTCAGCTACCTTCGTTGCTTGTAGCCCATGTGAACAGATACCAGTACCACCGCTATAAATTATTTTAGTTTGTTTAACACACAATGTATACAATAATGCCCTACATGTACGAGACCGAGTATACCGAGGAGGAACTACTGGAAAGGGAAACACGTGAAAATGATGGGTCTTCGGACGGCAGTTGGGAGGACGATTCAACAGCTGAAGAGCCTGGACCTAGTCTTTTGGGCGGTGTTTCCACCTGGTGCACATGCAATCGGTGCAAGCTAATGGCAACCGAGGACGAGAACTGCTGCTGCTGTGAAAACTCGGGATGCGTGGCCTACATTTCGGAAGGCGAGCCACGACCACAATGCATCACCGAGCTGGCAGACTTCAGGGCAGCCTGCCTCACACGGTCCGTGTTGAGGATAATGATGGTGCTTATGCACGAACTTTGCGCAACTGTTCGTCCTCGTAATCTGAGTAACGAGTAAGTATACTCTGCTTGTCATGCCACTCCTATTTCATGGTCTTCTACTACATCCAAAATTACATATACATATCATTGTAACGCATGAAAGTCGTTCAATAGTGTGCAGTGTCTAGATAGCATTTGTCCGAGCAGAATGCCATTAGTTACAAGAATTGTCATTGACAACAAACATTTATTAAACTTATCTTGGTCATTTGAAAATAGTTTGTTTCATTCCTTTTCACAGGTGGTTCAGGCTGGTGGCCTATCGTTCCTTTACATGGTGGCTTCACTGGAGGCTTGGACACCGCGTTCGAAGGGTAATACCCACCTGTGCCGTTCGTGCCATAAGAGAAACGTTCCCGAGTGACAGGGGTCAGTACAGGGGATTTTCTCTCGCTGTGCTGCAACCTGACCTGTACAATGTTTAAAGTCTTGTATTTTTGTGTCATCAAAATAAGATACAAAATAAAACACCACATATATTTTAACAACGGTTGTTTTGATTTTTTAAATGAATCAAGTGTGTCTCCATTCAAGGATGGACGTCAGACATCTGTGCTCCGAATGGGTGAAGGTCAGGTCGCTGTGAAGCAGGGTGGTCACTATCTAAGCTAACATAATATATTCTCAATAATGCATGCACTAAATAACACTTGTTCAAAGTCTTTCAGTCGGTTATGTCTCTATAAAAGTCACACATATATCTATACTATCAATTACCATTGGATTATACAGGCCTTAGGTTAATGGTCTTGACCACTATAATACACTGTTTGAAGTGTGGGTCGGTGCTCACAAGAATCTCCGGTATGTGGCATTTGTTATTGATAGGCAACGATATACTGCAGTAGGGGTCTAATGTTAGTTGGGGATCTGCTAGGTGGGCATCATGGCGTGGTCAGTGGTCTGGCACATGAAGAGAATACCTTGCAGGGACACAGGGTCAGAATGGCAGTAAGTTTCCACTGGCGAGGGTGCGTGGGCAAGGACACGTTTGTGGAGATGAACGAGCTATGTGTTTAGTTCAGGCTGGTTCACATGCAGGACAGTGATCTCAGAGGAAGAGTGATGTGTTACATTTATTAGCTGTTGCAAATACCTCTGGAGTTTTCCAGTCATAGTGGGAACAAGGGTGGGGGCCATGTGCTCTGCACAGTGAGGCCTGGTCACCAAGATGGAGTAGAAAGGGGGTACAAAAATGGATGCCCCGTGTCCTGCTCAGTGGTCCCATCTACGCGAATGTCAACCAAAGTTAACATCACATAAGGGCAAGGGATGAACCCACTACTGGAGGCACTTGGTCCGAGTTTCTACTGAGAAGTAAAGGATGAGAGGGGCCTGATGGCCCCTCGCTCCCACACACTTGCCTGCATGCCCACCGGCCCATCCATCCCACCCCCTCTATCAAAGGCGGTTCGCAACTGGGGATGAGTGCTGGCATGGGGGGCTGTCACGGGCGCAAACGGCCAAGGTGCCAAACAGCATGTACACTTCAAAAGGTATCCCACGCCCAGGGGCCATCGCTCACTTGGCCTCCTCAGACCCCGTGTCTCCAGGCAGGCCTCCCCTGAGGCAGGCCGCCCCCCTGCAATCCTCATAAGATGTGTCTCCATTCAGAAGTCTTCCTGTGCCTTAGCTGCACGCCCCAGGCTCATCCATCCCACCCCCTCTATCAAAGGCGGTCGGTTCGCACCCGGGGATGAGCGCTGGCATGGGGGGCTGTCACGGGCACAAACGGCCAAGGTGCCAAACAGCATGTACACTTCAAAAGGTATCCCACGCCCAGGGGCCATGGCTCACATGGCCTCCTCAGACACTGTGTCTCCAGGCAGGCCTCCCCTGAGGCAGGCCGCCCCCCTGCAAACCACATAATACCACGACATACACACGTCATTCATTCACAAACACAACCCTGTTTCTACTACTTTATAAACCACTTGATATGTCTCATGAGAACATCTTTGTGCTTTGCAAGTCAACTCCTGAACCTTCTACCTGAGAAGCACTGAGATCTATGCTAATCTGCTCGTCGTCGTGCTATCTGTGACCGCTTCGAGCAAACTCGTCAGTGTGCTACCTGTGGCCATCTACCTGTTCTCCTGCAACATACTGCTCGGCCTGCTGAATCCAACTGTTTGTTGGTCAAGGTAAGACCATGTATCCTAGTCATATTTCGGTAATTTTTACATTTCTATCTATTTGCGATTACAGTACCCAAAAGAGCTATGGTCATTGGTATCATTGCTATTGACTTGAGTTTCAATTGTTATGCTATCAATAGACCTATTTATTTTCATCTGTGTCAATTGTCATCGAATTGGATCCTTCTGGGGCCAGTCTCTAAGTAAGCATGTTTCCTTTTCGTGCAAGACAGAACATCCAAGGGACGAGTCACATGTTCAGAGTTTAGTCACATAATTTAAAAAATGTTGTAACTTATGCAAATACTAAGCCACACATGATGAACTGGCATAGTTCCGGCGACCAAAACAAACCTTGCATTGAGCATGGTATGGTTCATTTACTTTTTTATGACATTTTTATTCATCAAGGTTTTATAATAATCTTGATATTTACTTTTCAGAATTTTCAACAATGCCTGCCTGCTCAATTAGCCGTTGCCCTTCGAAGACCCATGCTAAATCTGAAGGCATTACAATGCGTGTATTCCCGAAAACTGTTGATCGAATAAGAGAATGGGTCAGACATTGCGGATATTCACTGGATGAGCTGGAAAGTAGAGTCCAACAAGTCTTAGAGGACAAGAGAGGTGATCGATACCGCATCTGCAGCTGGCACTTTTCCTCGAACATGTACGCCACATCTTGGGTAACAAAGAAGAGTAAACGGCGAACGACACGAAAATTGCTCGCAAACGCTATTCCAACTCTATTCGTACACATTCCGCCACTGGTGAGTCAATTGTCCGGATTTAGCTTTAGGCCTTGCGGTAGTGTGCAGGTAGCCGAATGGATTAATTGATATTTTAGGTGTTGTGTCCCTTGTAATACTCCTTTGTAATACTTTCGATATTGATATGAGTGTATAGCTTTTTGAATAATGACATTTATCAATAAATTATTTTTCGATTTTATAACCCCCAAAGGAAATCTATTTATGGGCACAGGGAACTGTACTATATTGCGCATTTTCAATAGCATTATTCTCAAGTATTCTGTCGGTTTACATGGGAATTTTTTGTAATATTTGCATTTCATCATCAAACAATAATTTACCTTTACAACTGCTTGACTATCCACTGAATCTGAAGCAAGAACATTCTACATCCGTGACATGCCCGCAGTTATCAACCACTTCTAGCGCGTATCAGGTAATCATACTTGGCTATTCCGCTACAGACTTCTTTTATGCATGTCAAGTAATAGTTTTTATGCATCGTGTGATTATTTAACCAATTGTTTGGTTAGTGCTTTCCAATTGATATACACCTTAGTTGTCGTCCCCTGGTGTTTGTTTTCAGTTATAATTAGTGTTATCCATACTAATGAAAGTACTGTCTTTCAGGGAGATGCTGAAGCCTCCACCACATTGACAACATCCCTAGATGTTCTTCAGCAGCACGAGGTATGGATACTGACAGCTCCATCGACTGTGATCATCAGGATTGGAACACTTGTTGTTTGATTGCTCTACACCATGTTTCATTCGTGGTTAGCCATTGATGTGTACCTGTGCGTTCGACCCCAAGTGTGTGTTGTGTTTTCAATATTGTAATCCTTACTAATGCAAATACTATGTTTCAGGCAGTTTTTGAAGCGTCAACCGACGCACTTGATGCGGAGCCTAACATTCAAGTAATTCCAGGGGAAGCGGGACCATGCGGATACGAATCGGTGCAACAGCTTTTGGAAGTGCGCACCACATTTACAACATCCATACATGTTCTTCAGCAGCACGAGGTATGGATACTGACAGCTCCATCGAACTAGATCATCAGAGCTGGAATACTTGTCGTTTGATTGTTCTACACAATGTTTCATTCATGGTTACCCATTGATATGTACCTGTGCGGTCGACCCGAAGTGTGTGTTATGTTTTCAATATTGTAATCCTTACTAATGCAAGTACTATGTTTCAGGCAGTAGCTGGAGCGTCAACCCCTGCACTTAATGCAGAGCCTGACATTCAAGTAATTCCAGGGGAAGTGGAAGCGGGACCTTGCATATACAAATCGGCGCAACAGCTTTCGGAAGTGCGCACTACATTTACAACATCCCTAGATATTCTTCAGCAGCACAAGGTATGGATACTGACAGCTCCATCGAGCGTGATCATATGACGTGATTCCATTTGCTATACTTTCTTCCTTATTAACGCAAGTACTGTGTTTCAGGGAGAAAACGGAGCTTCCTCTACAATCACAACATCCCATTTAGATGATGCAGATGTAAATAAATCGGAGAAATAAGTCGATGAAATGTGATCATATTTAGATATTCCTTGATTCTTTTAGACAATGCATCATTTGTGGTTATCTCTATATATGTACCTGTGCCGTCAACCCCAAGTGTGTGTTATGTTTACAATGTTGAAAACCATACTAATGCAAGTACTGTGTTTCAGGGAGACAACGGAGCTTCCTCTACAATGACAACATTCCTTGTATTTGATGCAGATGTAAAGAAATCGGAGAAATAAGTCGATGACATCACATCATATTTAGATATTCCTTGATTCTTTTAAACAATACATAATTTGTGGTTATCTCTTTATATGTAACTGTGCCGTCGACTCCAATGTGTGTTATGTTTACAATATTGAAAACCATACTAATGCAAGTACTGTGTTTCAGGGAGTTGCTGATGCCTCCTCTCCAATACAATCATTCATGGAAGTCCAATCGGGGCCAGAGGTATGGATACTGACAGTTCCATCGAACTGGATCATCAGAGCTGGAATACTTGTCGTTTGATTGTTCTACACAATGTTTAATTCGCGTTTTGCTATTTATATGTACCTGTGTGTTCGTCCTCACGTGTGTTTTATGTTTTCAATATTGTGATACATAGTAATGAAAGTACTATGTTTCAGGGAGTCGATGGAGCGTCATTCTGTGCTGTCTATGCGGATCCAGAAAATATAGTCGTTGCAGTGCCAGAGGAAGGGAAGACATGCGGAAACGGATCAGAGCAACAACGTGCAGATCTTGAAGTTCGAGTCAAGAAAGTTGCAAAGAAAAGAAACAAAAATAAGGTTAGTTACAAACAGTTCATAACTTTAGACATTTATTTTGTGCTGGGGACTATTTTATGTTTTTTCCAGTCAATTGTACTATACTTTATCTTGTGTTTAAACTGAACATCCCTTTTCCAATCTGTCCTCTAGTTACTCGTGGGTGTCCGAACTATACATACACAGACAGTGAAGCGAATGAGAGATGTTGCTTGCAAGACCATTTACACTATGAAGGAACTATTAATTCAGACGCTGCGTGTTGAGACTAGAGATGCTCATGTCCAATGGCCAGAACATGAAATGAATGTGTCCGGAGAATCCAGTAAAGTTGTAAAGGACCATTGCTACAGTGCGACCGCACCACCACAACAACATGATACTGGATGCATTGAAGATAGCTCTGAAGTAGTCGCAGATCAATTCACACAATCTACACCCGCCAAAAAATTGCCACCAAAAAAGCTGTCGACATTGTTTTGTTCTCCCATCAATGTTGAAGTAGCAGATGTTGAAATGACAGAGAATGAACCAGCAGCAGCATTCACCGACGCATCAGAACTTGATAGAAGCGATATTTCTTTCAAATGTGGTGATATGTCCTCAACATCACAGGCCGAAACAACTTTGACGCAGGATGACAGTCTAATGAAAGAGGGCAAATACATAGTATTCGACAGTTGTTTGATGGGTATTATAAGTATGCTGAAATGTGGGCATTCCGTCAGAGGGAAAGTATGTGGGAAGCCATTGATTCATGTGATTCGTCAAAAACAAGGCAGTAACGTCACAATACATGACGCCTGTAGATTACATCATACGTTCTCATGGTCTGCACAACCGATGCTGGGGAAACTGCCAGCAGGCAATCTGCTGTGTGCAGCTGCATCACTTTTTAGTGGCTCCAGTTATAGAAAGTTAGAGTCTTTCTTTCAGTTTGTGGGACTCCATTTCATTTAAAAAACGCAGTACTACAAATACCAACATGATTATCTGTTTCCGGCCATTATTGATGCTTGGAAAATTGAACAATTGTCTCTAGCAAGTACATTGGAAGGCAAACGATTCAGGCTAGCCGGCGATGGACAGTGCGACAGCCCTGGATTTTCTGCCAAGTACTGCACCTACCACTTTCAGGACATGGATAGTAAGAAAATTGTGAGTTCGGTGGTCGTGCAGGTAACACAATGTACATCCTCAGTGGCCAAGGAGAAACTAGGATTTATAAAATCAGTGGAATATCTACAATTGAGGGGAATGAACATCGACCTCATAGCCACGGACAGACACGTTTCAATTGCCAAGACAATGAGAGAGCAGTTCCCACATATTAAACATTAATTTGACGTATGGCATCTTGCTAAATCAATCAATAAGAAAATCTCGGCTGCAGGGAAAAAAAAAGGTTTGGAAAGTATTTCAGAGTGGTCCCAGTCTATAAGCAACCATCTTTGGTGGTGCTCCAAAACTTGTGAAGGGTCATTGGAAATACTACTTGAAAAATGGCGGTCACTGATGCACCACTGTACCAACGTGCACCGCTGGTCAAAAAACCTACATTTACACCAATGTGAACATGGCCCTTTGTCCCCAGTGGAGGTACGGAAGAAGAAGTGGTTGAATCCATCTTCACCGACACACAAAGCCATTGAGAAGATTGTTTTTAATAAAACTCTATCAAGAGATTTGAGGGGACTGACAGAATTCTGTCACACCGGAGGTTTGGAGGTGTTCCACAATATGTGCCTAAAGTACAGGCCAAAGCGCTTGCATTTCAGCATACAGGGCATGAGACATAGGACTCTACTTGCCGTCTTGGCCCATAATGAGAATCTCGGCCGTGAACAATCTAGGACTACGGGTAATGTAAGGATGCCTCGCTACACTAAGGCCTTTTCAAAAAGAAGTAAGCAATGGGTGATCAAACCAGTCTATGAGGAAATGGAGTTCGACTTTGTCAAAAGCCTTATTGTTGCTGTATTAGAGAAGCACAGATATGGAATTTTGAACGTTTCTGTCCAGAGCACTGATCCATTGCCACCCAACATTGCCACTGTGTCATGTCCACCCAAAGGAGAGCTGGTTGTGAAGTACAAATCCAGGTTTAAATAATTGTAATACGATTGTCTTTTTGTAAATATATGTTATTGAACGGTGTACATACAAAGTACGTTAACCCTAACCCCTACCTTCGAACAACCTGGGTGTCATCTTTGAATTCTCTCTCTATTCACCTCATATTGCTGACCTTGTCTATATGTGTATGTATATATTTTTGTTGATGTAACTAATTTTCGCAATCTCATGTAAATGCTGCGCACTGTTAACCGAGGGGAGGCTTGCGTATTGCAAATAATAAAACAAACAAACAATAAATCTCACTTTCAACTCAACTCCTCGGGTACTTTATACTTTCCCTGACCTTCCCCAAAAAGATAAAAGTCTCAATAGTTATGGTTATTTGGGGGTTCAAAGCTCGCAGACAATGAGGACAAAATTGGGGGCCTTAGAATGCGCCAAGTGAGCCGTTGCAGATGGGAGAGAAGCCAGTTCGCATTTGCACATTGAGGTGCAGTACATAGATGGATTCGAAACTTCAAGTTCTCACAGATGGCTTTACTACGTGATGTTGCAAAGAAAGAATGGATGCTCATTTCTAGTGAAGGTCAGCGGCTTTGATTTTCAGCTCGCACCCTGAAGAGGCCCACAACTCGCACTGGCAGTATAAGGTTCTATTGTTTTTTTACCTTGAGGGACAGGGACCATGCCGAAAGAACTTCCTTTGAAGGGGGGGGGGGTGCAATAACGTAAGAGACGATAAGGCAGAAAATTCTGAAACTAGACTGAGTTTCATGTTCAGTATACGAAAAATCGTTGTAAAGAGCACAGTGGGATTTACGGACTGCATTACGCAGAGACACAATGGAAATTGCAAATATAATGTAAGTAACTCTTTAGACGCTTTTATACCGGAATGAAGAATTAATGAATGGATGCATGAATAAATGAATGAATGAAGAGCTAGGAAAACGTTTGTGGGATCGTCCTTGTAGCAGGCACACGGGCATGCAGGTCCACATTTCAAACGCATGTAGACAAAAAGTCGTTTCTCATTGTGTACTAACCTCGATTTATTTCGTTACTTTTCGCATTGATTTTAGAGCCGAACATACTCCATTGCACTATCCTTGAAAGCAAATAGGTTCACCTCGGCCGTAATAAATAAAATGAATAATATTAATAAAGATCGGCTGGTGAGACTAATTATAAATTTTATGTCTTCAAAACAGGTATATCCTTGCCTTCTGCTACTGCCACCAGTTTCAGACCCCGGCAGACGGCTCCTTCAACCATCAGGTGCAGCTTCATGTAAACAACTGCACCATTTTGATGATTTTATGGGACGATCGCCAAGGGCCCATATGCCCTTACGTGGTACTAGCAGCTAGAAGCAACATATCAAACTTTACGCTGGCCTAGTGCCTACTTGATGGAACAGCCTTGCGGTTCAACGTGCAACCAAAGTGCTTCTTTTAACGAAAACCAACACCCTATGTACCATAAAGGAACAGCGCGTGACTCACAATAAACTTTTATGGATTTGCGGATAGAGATAAAAGAAAATAAATGGCATTCGGAGTTCATATGGCAATTGCTGAATATTCTATAAACATTTAATGTCAAATAAATGTACTTTACCAAATGTACCGTGTTGCTGTTTGATTTTAAAGTACAGTTTCATATTCCGAATTGTGGCGCGCTGTGTTGTGAGTTGATCTGTGTTGGTTTCCGGGTTCTGTGTGAAGTCGCGTAGAAGACAACTGGGCACGTTTGCCTACGCAGCACAGAAACGTCACGGAGAGTGGCGGGGAATATGAATGTTTTCATAATGTAAGGCTCAGGGGCGGGGGATATGATTTAGCGCCGCAAAAGCAGGTCAGCCAGGGCGATGGGGGAAATTATAGGATTATCACAAAATGGCGGCTCCCTGATGCCTGTTTTCGCATGTGTTTAATGGACGAAAACTCGGGCAAGGTCCATAGGAAATATTTCTAAAATCGAGCAATTTAGGCTTAAAAACACATGGCCGACCCGTAGGGACAAAAACAAATTTTGACCGAAGCATTCCTTTAAATATGCCTCTAAAAATGGCAAAGAGGTCAAGGAGAACCTCTTAGTGAAAGCCACCATTAATGGCAGAAGAGGCGATAGGAGAGAGAAAGCCAACCATATAGCGAGTCCATAGGTCATGTGTGTTAATGAAGAAGAGGATGTCAGTGAGAGTCTCTCTGGTGGAAGCCGTGACATAGGTGTGTGCAGTAAGATGGCCTGGGTTGTACCCCAGTATATCCTTCTTAAGTTTCTTCCGAACAGATTTAGTGATAGGAGAGGGATAGGAGATAATGAAGCAGTGAGACAAGATAGGAGAGATAGATAGCGACATAGTTGGCTACAGTGGTGGGGGGGGAACTTACCATTCTGAAACACTGATACACACAGAGGAAGGGAGTGGGGTGGCAGGGAGACAGGTTGGTAGTGCACACAGCTAATGAAGACACCAAGCAGCTTTGCTCCAAGAAAGTAGTGAAGACATGATCAGACCTTAAGGTGAGTTGAGGTTCAACCAGCATGAGTTCCAAGGAGTAATACATTTGATGGTAAAAAGGGATCTGTGATAGGACCGGACAGTGTGGAAGTGATTTTTGACCTGACAGAAATGTTGACTATGTAACTATAGGTCAAAAGGGGTCTGGCACACCTGAATTATATTTCATTCATATTTGGAAGACCAGATGGGAAGCACACGGAATTGTGGGTCTGGTGTGTATGCATGTGTATGTCCATGGAGACACCATTTTACCCAAAGGCATGCAGATAGGAAGACTTGACGTGGTAACATTTGAAATACTTTGGAGGAGATTATATTTTATATATCTTGTGAGAGCCTACTCTGATCTTTAAAGGAGTTGGAATTCATCTGGTTACTGCTAGGCTGTTGTTTATTTATCCAGTGTAAATGAGAGGGCATGATTATACTGTGATTGTTACTTTGCAATTTTTGGAGGGTGTAGGCATAATGGTGCTGCTTACTGGAAGCAACTGGCGTAGGCAGTGGCTTGATGAGGTTGGTAGTGAAAATGAAACATTAATTATGGTATGAATCCACACTGGGACCATTGAAGGAGGAAAAAGGCCCTTTCAGATATTCAGGCTGAGCAGCTGTGAGTGTTAACCATGAATAGTTTAAACAGCTGAGGGAGCCAGGGAGCCAGATAAGTATCAAAGTATCTCAGCTGAGACTGGCTGGTTCCATAGGGAGTGGTTTGGAGACTTCTACATATGCAGAGACCCATTGGTTGGCCTATATCCAACTCTTCCACTGCCCGCCAGACATTGCATGTTTATTATTACTATTATTATATGATACTTGTATTAGTAGTAGTAATAGCCATAACAGCAGGAGTAGGAGAAGTATTATTATAAACACAAAATTAATACCTTTTTTATATGGTACTTCATGTTAAATTCCCTCCGTTTCTAACCAATGCAATGATAGGTGTTGCTAATGTTCAATTTAAGGGTGCTACATATATTAACATCAGATGGATGAATAGATTAGTCTGACCTGCCATGATTTGAACCTGTGCCTTGCAGACTGAACAATGATGTATGTGTCTACAGAACCTGAAAGCAAGTTTTGTATGTACCACTTTTCTTCATTGGCTACATTTGTCGCATTGTCCAGATCTCAATCCTGGATCGGCCCCAAACTATCTTTGATATTGGTCTTACTCAGTTATGAAACATTGTTTATCATTTTATCACTAAGTGGTTCTTACAATACAACCCACACCTCCATATGCTAACCCTGGCCGCAGACATGATACACATGGGCCTATTTGATGTGCCTGTGGTCAACCAGAGACCTGGGTTCAAAGATGGTGTGAAACTGTTCAAGTGGTCTAATGCCTCATCACTTGGACGACTCCTATTCATCACCACACCAGTGTTGCTTTAATGCATTAATTGATTTGTGCATGTTACACCTTTGACATTTATTGAGTGCTTACCTATTATTATTTCTGATGTAACCCCTGAAATGTCCAAGGATGTATGTTGTATACTTCAATGTTCTGATTGCATGAACCAGGCACCAGAAATAAGCACTGGTGAATGTGTGCCATGTTAATTGATTGTATGGTACATATTAAATGCATGGTAAATACATCTATGTGCCTCGTACAACACAAACTGAAAAAATCTAATATGCAAAAACACATCTCAATGAGCCCCCATGCCTGTTCTCCACCTTATCAAAAAGTGGTTTTCTGCAGACGCTACTTTCCTCTTCCTATCATCTCAATCTTGACTGCTGACACTTTACATAAACAGGATCCCATGTGAAAAGGTACAAATACCTTGAAAATGGCAAGAGGAAGGATCAAGACGTCTGCAAGACATTAACATCTCCATCTCCTTCTCTGATTTTCGTTTGCTAAAGCATGAGAAATTAGCTCATTATTATACCCTTTTTACATGGGATGCTTTGGCTAGGACAATACGAGACTTAGTGCTACACTGAGCACACTACATTTTATCACTGACAGTTCATAGGACCAGGCTCCACACTCCATGTGTCACAAAATAAAGAGACAACACACATGGCTTTCACATTAACACTCTCTGGAATTTTATTTTCAATTATCAAAACAGAATAAAACACACGCAGAGAACATGTGCCAGAAATAGGAAAAAACGATCTAAATACAGATGAGCAAAATGCAGTTTTCATAACCTGATAGTGCATTTATAATCATAGTACATTGGCATAGACATTCTTAATTTCTGATCAAGACAGTAATTTCTCTTCCACAGCCAGAAAAACTGAATTCCATCTTAGAAAACCTGGCAGAGCACGTGCATGTTAATATGCAACCTTGAAAAATAAGTGAAACCTCAGCAGGCCTACAACTCCCACTTTCCAACAAATGATTATCTGCACACAGAAAAGAAAAACCATCTGTTCTCTGGTGCATGAACAGGAGATGGGGTTGTTCCCCTAGTGGCTAATCTGAAATAAGATTACCTTTAAATAGATATTTCTCTTTTATTTTACCAGGATTTCAGAAGCACTTTGTCTGCAGGGCCGACAGAGAGATTTCTTCTATGAAACAGGTGTCTCTCTCCACTCTCAACTCCCTCTCGGAGCTCAGCGCAGATCCCCTGGCTCCCTCCTACAATGGGCCAAGCTCACGATTCAGTCTGCAGTTCCGCAACTTACGGCCAGTCCCGATCTTGTTCACTTTTCCTTTTCTCTTTCCTCTTTTTTTTCTTTTTATTCCATTCAAACTTTCTATGGTAAACCCCTGACAATCCTCCTTCCCTAGCAGAAGCCTCCTTCTGTTCATCTCCCCCTTCTCCTATATTCCGTATGGATTCTTTGCTTCTTTCAGATTCTATTCTCAGATACCACTCCCATTCCACCAGTCAATCATCACCTCCCCTTTCTTACCAAATCCCCCCAGTAACTTTCAATAACCCTTTCTGCTTCCCTACAATGACCTTTATACAGCACTCATTCGCCAGCCCGGATGAATCTGCAACATTTATACTCTGTTTCCTGTACGAACAAAGGGATCTTCTTGCAAATGCATGCTTATGTTCTATTGTGCTCGACCTCATGTTCATCACACTGCAGAACAACTTTTAATGTGTGCATTTATTTTCTAAGCCAGAGTTGCGGTGTGAGTTCATGCACCCCCCATCCTGCAGCTGGGATGTGGCCTAAACCCCAGTCTAATTACTAATTAGTTTGGTTTGTTAAAGTTAAATGTTAGTGGATTAGTATATAGTAAAGTTAATTGCTAGTAGCCTGCACTGCACTGCACTGAGCTAACTCCCAAATCAACCCTTCTTTAATTTGAATGGTTCTCATCAGTGTCTCACATCAGTACTAAGTCACACACCTCATACCAGATTAGCACTATTTGCGCATAGTGCATATTACCCTTATTGAATTCAGCCATGCTGCTAAAATTAGCGCACAGTTGAAATGAATGCACTAATTATCCCCACAGATGTCATATGACTTGTACACACCTCTCCTTCCCAAAGTTCAGACACCTAAACCCAAGTTTCAAAGGTATTGTAAGAAATTTAAGAAATGAAGAAAGCTGAGACAAACTGAAGTACACATTTTTATAAATACATCACAGTATAAAGAGCATTGTGCTTAATTGTATTAATATAACTATTATTGTTTGGATTATTAATTTTTTTATTTTTTATTTCTTGGGTAAAGCAAACAGAATTAGAAAGATACATTTTAATAAAGGCCATTTTCTGAAGGAATTGGTGGAATTGGGAATTGACCCTGCTCTTTGCTGTGGGAGGAAAACTCTGTAGAAACATAAATTCACTTCCAACTATGCCCGTACATCACAATGCACTGAGCAACAAAGTGAAAATCCCTTTAAAAACTGTATGATACACTAATTGCGGCTCAGAGCATGTATGTTTCTGTTTACACAGTTGCAAAAACATCAAAACACAACGCTTCCAATACTTTAGGGATGGGCGCCTAAGTTTCACTGTGCATGCATTGTCCTTGGCACATAAAATAAGTAAAAAAATAAATCAATCGCTGAAACAAATGCTTTTGGGAAAAAGGGCTCAACACGTGTTGGCTGATATTTCAAATACGGATGACAGTGTCTGGTAATCTGAGTAATACTGTACAGCACAAGCACTGTTTTTCCAGATCTCAATATTACAGTACAGTACAACATACATATCCTGGTTCGCATTTATATTTGTCTTCAGCCGATTTCTTTGCATTCACATTGAAAATGGGACTCTAGTTAAAGGACGATTGTGGGCCACACCAACAATAGACTTTGCAAATCCCCTCTGGTGATGGATGCTATCAGACCAGCAACTTCACTTTGGTGTCCGATACAAATGGTTGTTAACATTTCTTCACCCTGCTGCCACAGAAACTGAAGTTGCTGCAATTTATTACTATTACAATTGTTTATTGTGGTATAGTCAAAACATACATTGCATAAAACCTCATAAAATAACAACATGACATTAAACATTCAATAATACAAAATTCATGTTTTCCTTTTAAAACCTCAAGTCTGAAGCATTTTCAATACGTCAAAACAGTCAGACATACCTCATGGTCTGCTATCAGTCTTTACCAGAAAGAGTCCATGAACAACCTGTCTAATCTGTCGACAAACCGACCTAACAAGCAGCCTCTCAACTCCACAGTGCCCCTGCAATCAATCATTATGTGCTTTAGGGACTGCATTATCATCTCTTCACATAGAGGACCAAAATTGGCTCCACTCGAGAAACTTCTCATGAATTGACTGGACTTCACCTGTACAAATCAAATCCAAACAAAACCTTCAAGATACTAGCCTATATTTGGAGTTTGGAAAATGTTTCAACTAGTTTTGCAGAATATATACAACAATCTTGAGATTGCCAATCTACATATGTTTCTTATTATTTGAATCCAATCCATTTGTGCTAGAGCCATTTTAATACAGCAGGGTTAACTATCAGGTAATCCATAACGCGATCACTCTGATGCAAGATCTTGTTTACATATTTTTCCAGCTGAACCGGAACCAGAATGGGGCTAGTCTCTGTTTTTGGAGGGAGGCCGTGTCTTCATACAAAGAATCTGCCTGGGGTAAAACTATACATCTATATAATAAGATGATCTTCCAATCCAAATACATCTGTAAGGATTGTAAGCCTAATTCAAATCTTAGGCAGAAGACACAAAACCTTCCTTTGGATCTTCCCTTCTATTCTAGTCCAGTTCAATTCTTGGAAATTAGATTTTATATCCATTCCATGGTTCAAGGATGGAATAACCTTAGATTTACACATTTTTCCCAGTGGAGATATAGAGAATATTCAGTAAGTATTGCTCAACCTTTTCATTTGGCATAGCAGGTCAATTAGTTTGCCCTCTATATTGAGTTCAAACTGAGCTAATGTTTGAAAAGAGCTCAGCTTAAACCCCAAATAAGTCACTTCATTTACCAGAGGAACAGATTATTTCAAACAGGTTCACTTAAAGTTTGTAGAAGACTTCAGGAGTCTTTTAAAAGTAATGATGTTCGATTTAGCAGGATTTACTATGAGATCATTTATCGACGCATATTTACCAAAAGCATTCAAAAGGTGCTGTAGACCTAGTGGAGCATAGTCCAAAAGGACTATGTCGTCTGCGTAGGACATACAATTTATGAATTGAGAACCACACGTAGGACTAGCCAGCAAATAGTGGTCTAATGCAACTGATAAATCAGCTAGGTAGAGGTTAAAGAGGCAGGGGACAATTATGCACCCCTGCCTCACCCCTCTCAGTCTAAACATAGCCAGACAAGTCATCTTGCACATTTAAACTCGAAGGTTGGAGTCCTCATGCATACTCACTAATACTACCAGAAATAAATTTGGCAGGGCCCAGGAGTCCAACTCCCTTTTAATCGTGTTGAAGGCCTTGGAGATATCTATCCATGTCCCATATAATACGGGGCCACCCTTCATCCAAGATTTATTTGACACAATGGACATCACTATACCATTGAGTGAGGTCGAAAGGCCTCCCTAAAGCCTATCTGCCGCTTTCACAGGATTTTATGTTTTATTGCCCAGGAAAAAATCTTAACATTAGCATCCAGAAGGGTGATCGGACAATAATTGGCAGGACCTGCCCGATCGCCCTTCTTATAGAGGGGAATAATAACGCCTGACTTCCACAATCCTGGAAGAAATGCATTTCTCAAGACCTCACCAAACAGAATCATTAGACTTTTGGACCATAATTCTACATTGGATTTAAGTATTAAACTAGTCAATACATTTAGACCAGCAGCCCTGGAAGAGGAGGGTCTTTCAATTAAATCTGATATAATATCTTCACTCAGGGTCAACCTCCACATCATTCTGGATATTGAGGTTATGGGTCTCCTGTAGATGGCGCCAAAATAATCACACCAGGTAGATTCCACTATAACATTACTTAGGAGATGACTCGGCAAGACCTGAGAGGAGTTAACCAGCATCCAAAAATTCCTTGAATTGTTGTTCCCTAGGGATGTCAACATTATTTCCCCATCTTCTTGTTATCGTAAATGTCTATGTGAACAGGGTCAATGTTTAAAGCTATTGCCCAAGGTATTTGATTCTAGTTACAATTCTTTGGTGTGCTATAGTTGTACATTTCAGATCTCAAATAAATTTCCTCAGTGCTCTCTTCTTGAGCCAAGTTTCCTTATCAAAAGAATATGCGTGAATCTCACATTTAGAAGGACTTTGGGTTCTGAGGGATTCCATATCCCACAAAAAGTCCAAAAAACTAGAAGGGTTACAAGCTCTAGTCAACTCCGACTCAGTCATGACATTCAAAGAGACTCCACCTTGTCTGAATTTGACTACTTTGTTTCTGCCATTGATCACTATCAGGTCAGAGTGAAGTCCGGATGTCACCCCATTGTTTTTTGGGTGGAAAAGCCTGTCAATATCTCATGATTACTAGAGCCTTCCCTTATGATGCAAAAACACTGACACCTGGCAAACAGATCTTGAGACAGAAATAGGTAGTCTATGGTTGACCCCATCCGACCCCTAGACCAGGTTAATGCAGGGGGGATATCCCCCCGCATATTCCCATTCACCATTACGAGATTCCAGTCTGTAAAAAAAAGCCAGCCAATCCCACCATTTACGGTGGGCTTTCTGTATTTTGTTTTTGACCCCAACAAGCGTGATGTTACACACTGTGAATTCAGATCGCCTGACAATATTATTGCTGCAGAACCATGCAAGGTCTTTATTCTAAGCAGCAGATCAGATAATGATTCCAGAAAATATGTTTGTTTGAGACAGGTGGGGCTCTGCGTCCCATCAGTGAATGTGGTGTGCAGAAGGAGGGCGCAGAGGAGAGCTTAGGCAAGCAGAATGAGCATGGGGCAGAGAGGGTTCGAGGGAGAGCACATGCAGTGCTGGGTGACTACATAATAAATACAAAATTAAAAATTAAATAAAAGGAGAAAGGGGTCATCTATTCTCCTCACCTGAAATCTGGATTCTTCAGGCACTTGTCCTCCACTGTAATGGAACACTGGAAAGTGAGTGTCTGTCTCTGCAAGTATATATATATATATATATTTTTTTTTAGCTGGGTTTAAACTGAGTTAGCCGTGAACTTCTTCAGGGGAACCAACTGCACTTTGTACCAAGAAAAAGACTATACAGTAGGGGAGGGGAGTGCCTACACGGCAACCAAAAATACAACCAAACAAATATGGAAGTCAGGAGTCCAAAACGTGTATTGAAGGTTTGCTAAGTATCCTTTACACTGACAGGTTTGGGCGCCTTCCAAGTAGACCAAACATCTCTCGCCTGATAACATGGGGGCTGGAGCGCTGTGCGGATTCACCCGTCAACTGTTACTGGCCACTGCACATTTTGACTGATGGCGTCTTCACTCTACGTCCAACTGCGTCCATGATGGTACTCGTGAGTGGCGTCTGTAATTACCGTAGATAGACCGTAGCTCTGCCGAAGTTGAATTGTGTCTCACGTAGCTGCCGCTCAGTTGAGTTTCCAGTTGGTCACTAGCTGCATGATCATTTACCTGATATTATTGGTGTAACTGAAAAATGGCTTTGTGACTGTTTGGGCCTGTCAGTGGTTGAAGCCCTTCCGGCTGATCAGAATATCATTCGCCTTTACCATGTTTCCTATATCCCTGCCAGAGTCATCCCTATGATTCATAAATCCATCTTTGGTGGCACTGCCCTCCCTCTTCTCCATAATATTAGGATGAAGCACTATTGGTGTGTCATTTAGTAACAGCCTCCACTACATGCTGTGTTAAGGTTTTATACCACGCACTGGCGCCACTTGGATAGTTCCTTGGTGCTCTAATGGTTCTGTAAAGCAAGAAGGTAGGGGGGCAAATTAGCATGCCTGAGCAGGAGATAAGAGCAAGAGATCTGTGATGTGCTGTTGGCAGCTTGAGTTCAGTTGACACAGTTCGCTGCGCGTAGGTGTGTTTTTCAATTGGTAGCAGTCATGTGCTGTTTTGCTAGGATGTGTGTGGTTTGTTTAGTTGTTGTGGTGTAGTGAAGTGTGTGTGGATAATTGTGTTGTAGCCATATGGTTGTGTTTAGTTCAGAGTTTGAGAGGTGTATGCAGAAGAATGAGGGTTGGTTAGTGGCGGTTACCTATCCTACACTGCCTGTTTTGATTGACTGTGGCCCATATCCGGTCCCTGGTTGTATATTCTGGTGTGCTTCACTTACCCCTCCTATGTTGTGTGCAGAAGAATGGGTCCTCATTGGGCTATATCATCCCCTCTAGCATCATTTTGGTGTGCTGCAATTACCACCCCTGTGGGTTTCTCGAGGTGGGATGTGTTCTTTGTGCCCTGTGGTCCGTCAGTTCTAAGATCAGGCCACTTCTCTCGCTCCCTTTTTTTATCTAGGGCTCTCTATTAGTGGTCCAACTAATTCTGACCCATCTCTCTCTGCTGTTTTCTGTTTGGCCCTCTATAGGAAGGGTACACCAGTGTCTCCTTCCCATTCAGACTACTCTCTTCTTCCCTGCACTCCATTCTGGTCCTGCGTATTCCCCAGTCCTTCTCAGTTGGGTGTTCATTTCAAGGTGTGTCAGTGTTGTTCATTTGTTTTTGTCATGTTCAGAGTTGAAGAGCCAGGTTTTTTGAAGTTTTCAGAATGTTAGATGGTCCTATAAAGTGGTTTGTATTTCTCTGGGGAAGGAGTTCCAAAGTTTTATGGCTAAGCAGGAGTATGCCAAACCACCATGTTTTGCTCTTGTTTATGGTTTTGGTTCTAGCGGATTTCATCACTTGGTCTGAGTGTTCCAGTCGGATGGTAGATGGTGATTTCTTTTGTATGAAATACGCTCCTAGGCCTTGGATTACTCTGTTTGTTATGCACATAGTTTTGAAGGTGATTCAGTTTTTGACTATGCAACAAGTTATCATCCTTAGCACTGGAGTGATGTGGTCCCTCCGTGAGAGTTTGAGGAGAAGTCTGGTAGCTGCTTTCTTTATACATTGCAGTTTCTTCAGTAAATAGTCCAGCATTCCATGGTATAAGCTGTTGGCATAGTCTACCCTGGACATGATGAGGGAGATGATGGCCAGTGTTTTGGGCGTGAAGGAGAGGAATGGCAGAATCTTTTTGATTGTGTGTAGATCAAAGACACATTTCCAAATTATCGTGTTTGCTTGCAGGTCTAGGGTTAGCTCATTGTGCATTAGTATTTTGACAACATTGGATAGCGTAAGTACTGTTCCCAGTTCTTTGGACCATGGAATGTACTGATTGCTTCCTTGGTTGTTGGATGCAATCATGATTTCCATCTTGTCTGGGTTGAGATTGAGGTTGTTAGTGCTCATCATTGATAGATTTCTATGAGACAGTCTATCAGTGCTGTATTCTCCTCTTGTTCCTTGCCCATTTTGTAGATGATTTGAATATCATCTGCATAATTGTAGCAGGTGAAGCCATGTGCAGCGCTGTGTTGGTGATGCCTATTTTTTCGAGTCTCTGGATGAGGATTTTATGGTCGACTGTGTCAAATGCAGTGGAGAGGTCGAGTAGTATCAGTGCCAAATTTGTGTTGGAGTAAGTGTTGGTTTTTAGGTTGTCCTATATAGATAAAAGTGCTGTCTCCATCCCTCTCATGGGTCTGATGTCAACCTGTGCCTTTAGTTAAAGTTGGTATCATCTCGATTCTATTACCTATTGAGACTTGCACAGCAATCGTAAGGCCACCAGCTGGCCACCCACCCCTCCCTTGAATCGATAACTGCTCTACTACTGAGAAGCCATCCATCTTTAAGCTGTGGGTCAGCCAGGTTCCGTGAAATAATATTAGGTCATATTGCCAAATATGTACTCTTTCATTGCTTTGCACTGTAGGTAGCCGCCAGCGATGTAACAACATTCCTGCAACCTGACATCCGTTGCCACCAGGATATTACAAGTCCCGGTGCCCTGGGATGTCAGGCACCTGGAACTGTAAGTCCCCATTTCCGTGCAGTCCCATAGAACAACATGGGAATGGGTGCAGGGAAGTAACAGAAGCATTGCTAACAGTGTTGGTGCTTCTGTGAAGACCATTCCTCCGCGGACTGGTGCTCACGGCAGGTTAGACAGGTAGGAGCACCGGCCCCTGCAGGTATTCTCGTAGCCTGGCAGTCTAGAAAATGTGCAGGTACATTACTACCAGCACCCTTATTTCCGGACCACCAGACTTGTAAGGGGGCCCATGGTCGGCATCGGCAAGTGTTTTTTCAAAATCCAGGCTTTCTGGATGGCCCTGCAGCTTATCAGTGAGTGGGGATGGCAGGAGCAGGACCGGGAGAGGAGCAAAGTTCAGCAAAACGAGCATGAGGAAGAGAGGTGTGAGGGGCGCACGCACAGTGCTGTGTTACCAGATAAATAAATAAAAGGGAGAAAGGTGGCATCTCGTCGTCAGTGGGCCTCACCTACAAGCTGGATTCTGCAGGCACATGTCCTCCACTGTAGTGGAGCATGGAAGAGAAATGGGCCTCATAATGAGAAAGAGGGTCTTCCCGGGCAAGTGTTTTAATAAATGAAATTATGGACTTCCTGGGTGTCCCTGCGGCTTATCAAGTGAAATAGAATGATCATAGGGAAGAAAGTGGCAAGGGGAAGCACACACAGTACTGGGTGACTAAATAAATAAATAAAAAACAGAAAGGTTTCATCTTGGCTCTGGTAGGCCTTGCCTGCAAGCTAGATTCTGCAGGCGCATGTCGTCCACTGTAGTGCTGTACGGAAGTCGGGTGGGACTCATTACGAGGTTGGCCGTAACCCGCTGGTGGTACCGACTGGTAGCCACAACCTGTCTGACATCCCGGTGCCACCAGGATATTACAAGTACCGGTGGCCCGGGATGTCAGACAGCGAGAACTGTAAGTCCACATTCTCCACAGGAATGTGGACATAGAATCAGTGGCACTGTTGCTAACGGTGCTGTTGCTTCAGTGAAAACTATGGCCCCTGGGCCCAGTGCTCCCGGAAGATCAGGAGCACTTTCCCCTGCAGGTATTCTCATAGTCTGGCAGTCTAGAAAGACTGCCAGTATGTTGCTACCAGCACCCTTATTTCCAGAATGACTAACTGGTAATGAGGCCCCATGGTCTGCATCGGCAAGTGTTTTTTAAAAAGCCTGGCTTTCTGGGTGACCATGCAGCCTATTAGTGAATGGGGACGGCAGGAGTGGGCCAAGAGGGGAGCGAAGACCAGCAGAATGAGCATGGGAAAGAGAGGTGCAAGTGTAGGCAGACGCAGTGCTGTGTGACTAAGTTCATAAATAAAAGGAGAAAATTGGCATCTCGGCTCCGGTGGACCTCACGTCCGAGCTGGATTCTGCAGCCGTTTATCCTCTACTGTAGTGGGGCACAGAAGATAGTCTTCCTCTGAAAGTGTTTTTTTTTTTAAAGCTTGGCTTCCTGGGTGGCTCTGTGTCCCATCAGTGAATGTGGTGTGCAGGAGGAGGGCGCGGAGGAGATCTTAGGCAAGCAGAATGAGCATGGGGCAGAGAGGGTTCGAGGGAGAGCACATGCAGTACTGGGTGACTACATAATTAATAAAAAATAAAAAATAAAATAAAAGGAGAAAGGGGTCATCTATCCTCCTCACCTGAAATCTGGATTCTTCAGGCGCTTGTCCTACACTGTAGTGGAACACGGGAAAGAGAGTGTCTGTCTCTGCAAGTATATATATATGTTTTAAGCTGGGTTTAAGCTGAGTTAGCCATGAACCTCTTCAGGGGAACCAACTGCACTTTGTACCAAGAAAAACACTATACAGCAGGTGGGGGGGGGGTGCCTACATGAAATGACAAAATAGGCAACCAAAAATACAACCAAATAAATATGGAAGTCAGGAGTCCAAAACGTATATTCAAGGTATGCTAAGTATCCTTTACACGGACAGGTTTGGGCGTCTTCCAAGTAGACCAAACGTCTCTCGCCTGATAACATGGGGGCTGGAACGCTGTGCGGATTCACCCGTCAAGTGCTACTGGCCCCTGCACATTTCAACTGATGGCGTCTTCACTCTACGTCCCACCGCGTCCATCACGGTACTCGTGAGTGGCATCTGTAATTATCGTAGATAGACTGTAGCTCTGCCGAAGTCAAATTGTGTCTCACGTAGCTGCCGCTCAGTTGAGTTTCCAGTTGGTCACTAGCTGCATGATCATTCACCTGATATTATTGGTGTAACTGAAAAATGGCTTTGTGACTGATTGGGCCTGTCAGTGGTTGAAGCCCTTCCGGCTGATCAGAATATCATTCGCCTTTACCATGTTTCCCATATCCCTGGCAGAGTTATCGAAATGATTCATAAATCCATCTTTGGTGGCACTGCCCTCCATTTTACCCATAATATTAGGATGAAGCACTATTGGTGTGTCTTTTAGTAACAGCCTCCACTACATGCTATGTTAAGGTTTTATTCCATGCACTGGCACCACTTGGATAGTTCCTTGGTGCTCTAGTGGATCTGTAAAGCAAGAGGGTAGGGGGGCAAATTAGCATGCCTGAGCAGGAGATAAGGGCAAGAGATCTGTGATGTGCTGTTGGCAGCTTGAGTTCAGTAGACATAGTTCGCTGGGCGTAGGTGTGTTTTTCAGTTGGTAGCAGTCATTTGCTGTTTTGCTAGGATATGTGTGGTTTGTTTAGTTGTTGTGGTGTAGTGAAGTGTGTGTGGATTATTGTGCTGTAGCCATATGGTTGTGTTTAGTTGAGAGTTTGAGAAGTGTATGCAGAAGAATGAGGGTTGATTAGTTGTGGTTGCCTATCCTACACTGTCTGTTTTGATTGACTGTGGCCCATATCCCATCCCTGGTCATATATTCTGGTGTGCTTCACTTACCCCTCCTATGTTGGGTGCAGAAGAATGAGTCCTCACTGGGCTATATCATCCCCTCCTGCATCATTTTGGTGTGCTGCAATTTCCACCCCTGTGGGTTTCTTGAGGTGGGATGTGTTCTTTGTGCCCTGTGGTCCATCAGTTCTGAGATCAGGCCACTTCTCTCTCTCCCTTTTTTATCTAGAGCTCTCTATCAGTGGTCCAACTAATTCACTAATTCTGACCCATCTCTCTCTGCTGTTTTCCATTTGGCCCTCTATAGGAAGGGTACATCAGTGTCTCCTTCCCATTCAGACTACTCTCTTCTTCCCTGCACTCCATTCTGGTCCTGCGTAATCCCCAGTCCTTCTCAGTTGGGTGTTCATTTCAAGGTGTGTCAGTGTTGTTCATTTGTTTTTGTCATGTTCAGAGTTGAAGTGCCAGGTTTTTTGAAGTTTTCAATATTTTAGATGGTCCTATAAAGTGGTTTGTATTTCTCTGGGGAAGGAGTTCCAAAGTTTTATGGCTAAGCAGGAGTATGCCAAACCACCATGTTTTGTTCTTGTTTATGGTTTTGGTTCTAGCGGATTTCATCACTTGGTCTGAGTGTTCCAGTCGGATGGTAGATGGTGATTTCTTTTGTATGAAATCCGCTCCTGGGCCATGGATTGCTCTGTGTGTTATGCACATAGTCTTGAAGGTGATTCAGTTTTTGACTATGCAAAAAGTTATCATCCTTAGCACTGGAGTGATGTGGTCCCTCCGTGAGAGTTTGAGGAGAAATCTGGTAGCTGCTTTCTTGATACATTGCAGTTTCTTCAGTAAATAGTCCAGCATTCCAAGGTATAAGCTGTTGGCATAGTCTACCCTGGACATGATGAGGGAGATGATGGCCAGTGTTTTGTGCGTGAAGGAGAGGAATGGTAGAATCTTTTTGATTGTGTGTAGATCAAAGACACATTTCCAAATTATCGTGTTTGCTTGCAGGTCTAGGGTTAGCTCATTGTGCATTAGTATTCCAAGTATTTTGACAAATTTGGATGGTGTAAGTGCTGTTCCCAGTTCTGTGGACCAGGGAATGTACTGATTGCTTCCTTGGTTGTTGGATGTAATCATGATTTCCATCTTGTCCGGGTTGAGATTGAGGTTGTTAGTGCTCATTCATTGAGAGCATTCTATTAGACAGTCTATTAGTGCTGTATTCTCCTCTTGTTCATTGCCCATTTTGTAGATGATTTGGATATCATCTGCATAATTGTAGCAGGTGAAGCCATGTGCAGCGCTGTGTCGGTGATGCCTATTTCTTCGAGTCTCTGGATGAGGATTTTGTGGTCGACTGTGTCAAATGCTGTGGAGAGGTTGAGTTGAGTAGTATCAGTGCCAAATTTGGGTTGGAGTAAGTGTTGGTTTTTAGTTTGTCCTATATAGATAAAAGTGCTGTCTCCATCCCTCTCATGAGTCTGAAGTCAACCTAGCCTGGTCCAGTAGTTGGACATAGATTTCTAATAGTTTTGCTGGATAGGAAATGCATAAGATCAGTCTGTAGTTTGAGAGGTCTTCCATATTGCCTGTCATGCCCTCGAGGAGTAGTTGTATGTAGGCAGATTTGAAGTGATAGGGTGAAGAGGTGTAGGTAGCATTCTGAAGGTTTACCCTGTGTAAGGATTGATTTATGGGTGTCTGCAGGGGTCAGTCGGGGAGTCTGCCGTGTTGCTTTTTTCACAAGTTTGAGGAGTTTTTCTCTTGAAATTTGGGTGATGCTGTTCAGCCTGTTCTGTGGTCCTGGGAGGGTTGGGGAGGGTGCACATTCTGGTTGATTGGTCTACTTTGTATGTTCTGGTGTTTTGTTTGTGATTTTATTCTTAAAGTGATCTGCAAGATCATTACATAGTTTTTGTGATGGCACTGGTGTTTCATTGCATCAATGGGGATTTCTTATCTCGTTTCTGATGTTGAACAGTTCTTTCTGAGTGTTGGTGGCTTTTGTGATCCAGTTGCCATAAAATGTTGTTGTTGCTTTAAGGATTTGTCATAGTTTTTCTTCCATTCTTGTTCTAGTTTCCTTTTTTCTCCTTTGTGTTGAGGTTGGGCATGAACCATCTCCCCACTGCTTACTTTAGTGATGGGCTGATGGGTTGTTTTTCCTGGACAATGTCAATTATTTATGTGATCCACTTAGATATGCTTTTTCTTCTAGGTCAGTTGCTTCAAAATTTGAGGTCAATGGTTTTGTGGATTCTAGTTGTTCTTCCAAGATACTCTTTTTGACAGTATTCCAATTCTTTTTCAAGATCCAGGGGTATTTTTGGGGCTGTTTGGATTGTGTTGATGATAGTTCGATCACAATCGGTATAATGACGTGATCACTCCATAGTATTTGAATTGGTGATGCAGTTGAGATCAGTTTTTTGTTATCGAAGATTGTGTCAAGAGTGTATCCTGCCGAGTGTGTCACTCCTTTCATCATCTGTCGCAGTCTCATTGTTTCAAGCTGCAAGTCCCCGAGGATTATCAGGTGATCATGTTTGATGGTCAGGTTCATAACGGCTTCGATGAAGGTGTCTACAAAGTTTACATCATAGATTGGCGGAAGTTTGTTTGTTTGTGGATCCAATGTCAGGTGAAATATGAGGAATCCGCAGTTTGGAAATGTTCAGTGGGTCAGTTATTTTAATTTTTAGGTGTTCTTGTAGACTACTTTGAGTCCTCCTGCTCTTTTTCCTTTTCTGTCTACCTGTATACATTTGATCTTGTCAGGTAGACAGTTGCGTAGTGGGATTTTATAGTTCTCATCTAGTCAGGTTTATGTGATGAATAAAATGGCAATTCCAGCATTGTTGAGTAGATCACAGATCTCTGTGGCGTGGTTGAACATCGATCTTGCATTTATTAGGTGGCAGTTTATGTTATTCTTAATAGTGTTCTGCGTTGTTCTTGCATTCGTCTGTGTGTGACCTTGTTGGGGAGTTTCCTCATTAGCCGCAGTGGGATGTGGGATGTGTTTTGTTAGTTCTGATTCATCATTGAGTAGATTGGCTAGGTTTCGTATTGGGTCCATTACTTCTTCTGGCTCCTCTTCTGTGTCTAGTTTCCGCTGCTGTAGGTCCCCTGTGATGTGTAGGGAGAAGGTGTTGTTTCCCACTTTTCTCCTTCTGCATGTTTTTTTCCTGAGTGGTCCTGGTATCCTGCCAGTTTGTCAAACATCTCCGTTGGTCATTTGATGCCCTGTTAAGTGGTCCATAGTGAGGTACGCTGTTAGGTATAATGATTTTTGTCGTTGTGTTGGTATTTGATGCCGTGGTGGCCTGGTTTGGTTCCATTTTGTTTATCCTTTCTTTGTGTTTTCTCTTGCGTTGTCCTGCTCTTTTGTTCTATTAGACTGTTCTAATTTTTTTTGTTGCAGTTTTTGATATTGTGTTTTGGATCATAGGGGCCACCCAGACCACACTTACCTTATCCGTCACTGCTGATTGACAGCTAGCTTACTTCACAGGTGAACACGGGCAAACTCGGGCAAACACGGCCTGGAGTTGCTTCTTCAGGTGTTGCCCTTTGCCTTGGGGTCTGTAGCCAAGACTGCCCGAGCAGGGGCTGCCCTGGGAAGGTGTTTTAGAAGGAAAGAGGGGACCAATCAAGATAGAGGAAGATCTAGAGGGCGGGCATAAGGCAGAGGAGGAAGCGTCTCAAAGAAAGGAGTGTTAGGGTCGCAATTAGGTGCAGCAAAACACTGAAAAAAGAATTTGAAACACAAATGGCACTAGACCAGAAGATTCAAGCCGTGGGAGTTAGGCTCACTTACCCTATCTCACCAACAATCTCACCAACAGATGGATCAGGTGCACAGGTTGATGTTACAGGGCTCAGAAGCCTTGCTAAGGCTTGCACAGGACAACAGACCAATCATGGTTAGGGGCAGTGCTAGAGGGTGGCCAGAAAGGCAGAGAAGGAAGCAGCTCTGAGAAAGGAGTATGAAGGTGGGAATAAGGTGCATCAGAACACCGAAAAAAGCTTTTACATTGAAAATGGCACTAGACCAGCGGATTAAAACCACAGGAGCCATGTCACTTACCCAATCTCACAAACAGCGGAATCGGGTGCACAGGTTGATGTTACAAGGCCCAGAAGCCTCGCTAAGTCTTCCCCAGGACAACAGACCAATCAGGGGTAGGGAGGGGTGCTAGGGGACAGGCAGAAAGGCAGAGGAGGAAGCAGCTCGAGAAACGATTATGAAGGTGGGAATAATGTGGATCAGAACACCGAAAACATCTTTTAAACTGAAAATGGCACTGGACCATGAGATTCCAACCATGGGGGCAGGTCACTTACCCAATCACACCAACAGGTGAATCAGGTGCAAAGGTAGATGTTACAGGGCCCAGGAATCTTGCAAAGGCTTGCCCAGGACAGCAGAACAATAAGGGGTGGAGAGAGGGCTAGAGGGCTAGACAGAAATGCAGAGGAGGAAGCGGCTCTGAGAAAGGAGTGTGGGGTTCGAAATAGGGTGCAGCAAAACACTGGAAATGAAAATGGCACTAGACCAGCAGATTTCAATCCACGGCAGGCAGGCACACTCACCCGATCACACCAACAACTAAACCCTGCGCACAGGATGATGTTAGAGGTCCCAGAAACCTCACTAAGGCTTGCCCAGAACAACAGACTATTCAGTGGTGTATATCGGGCTAGAGGGCAGGCAGAAAGGAAAAGGAGGGATTGGCTCTGAGAAAGGAGTTTGGTGGTCGGGATGAGGTAGATCAGAATGCCAGAAAATGTTTTTTAAATGAAAATGGCACTAGACCTGCAGATTCAAACCACGGGAGGTAGACACACTTACCTGATCACAAGAACAGCTAAATTAGGTGCATTGGTTGATGCTGCAGGGCCCAGAAGCCTTGCTAGGGTTTTCCCAGTATAACAGACCAATCAGGGATGTAGGGAGTGCCAGAGGGCGGAGGTAAAGGCAGAGGACAAAGCGGCTCAGAGAAAGGAGTGTGGGGGTCGGAATAAGGCACAGCAGAATGCCGAAAAATGCTTTTGAAAGAAAATGGCACTAGACCAGCAAAATCATACCAAGGGATGATCGCACCAACAGCTAAATCATGCTATATTTCAATTGTTTATTGTCCTCCTGGCAACGATTCAAGCTTTGCTGACTTATTTTTAGGACTAGCTGCTGATTTGCAGCGTAACTATTCCAATCTTTTAATAATGGGTGATTTTAATCTGAAATTTAATTATGCTAGTGATGCATTTGCCACTCAATTTTCTAATGTGATGGCCGATTTAGGCCTGGTTAATGAACCTGCACATCAATTGGGTAACATGCTTGACTAGTTTTTCTCATCTGAATCCCTGGTCACCATTTTTCCTACATTTTATGTTACCTGGTCTGACCATTTTATTGTCCACTTTTCTATTGGGATTAATATCCACGCCTCTGTACCTGACCAATCTGATATACCAAAAAGGAAATGGCGTACTGTCCCCATTATGGACATTGTAGCTCAAGTTGATATTTGTTATTCTTCTTCCACCATCTTGAATTAGCCTCATTTGCACAGGCTTTTACCTCCACCTCTGACAGTCTGGAGGCTTTTAAACCCCGTAAACAATGAGAACCTCAAATTACTTTGAGTTACATGAAGACATGCAGAACGGAAGTGGAGGAAAACATATTACAAACTTGACAGAACACAGTTATGTTAAGTTACTAATACATATCATAAAGCTATTTATGAAGCTAAACATATCTTTTATAGTAATAAAGTGGAGACAACACTCAGTCAGCCAAAGGAATTATTTAAACTTGTGTGTTCTCTATCTTCTAAATCTACTGACAGATGGGGGTTGTTCCCTCAGTCTCTTTGTGACTCCATGTCTATATTTTTTATACAACAAATTACAGGCATTTGTAACAAAATTGCCTTATCTGGCCTGAAGACAGGAATATCAGTTTAATTCATTCTGGATTCTACCTCAGCCCATTGGAGGGTCTAGTTTTCAATGTTTTGTGTGTGACGATTTAGTGTCTGTCACTAATAAAATGAAGTCAGCCTCTCCGATTGATCCCATTCCCTTAGCTACCCTGAAAGATATTCGGCAAGCCATTGTCCCTGCGGTTGCCCAGGCGGTGAATCACTCATGTGCAACTGGGCTTATTCCTGCTGAATTGAAACACGCACTAGTGATACCCCTCTTGAAAAAAAGGCCCTTGATCCTATAATTCCTTCAAATTTCCACCCCATTTCGTTATTACCATTTCTTGTGAAACAATTAGAATCTTTGATTTCCCCACTTCTTAGTTCCTTCTTTGAAAAACTCAGACTCCTTTGATTTATTTCTGTCAGGTTTTCATCCTGGCCAGTGTATGGAAAGCATATTGGTCTCGGTGGTTGATGATTTGCTACGGCTCTATGATCAAGGTGGAGTGGATGCACTGATACTATTAGATTTGTCTGCGGCATTTGACACCGCAGATCATTCCATCTTGCTCGACCGACTAGCAGAGCGGGTCTTTCTTGCCAGTGCTATCCTGGTTTAAGACATTCCTGTCTGATCGAATCCGCTACCTTTCTCTTTCAACCTTTCACTCTGAGCCAACTCCTCTATCATGTGGGGCCCCTCTAGGGTCCGCTCTCTACCCCATTCTTTTGAATGCTTATCTTCAACCTCTGGTTGGGCTCATCCACTCCCACAGTATCCAATGCTATTCCTATGCTGGTAATACATAGATTATCATATGGTTTAATCTAACTCAGCCTGATTTTGCGTTTCAGCTACAGAGTGGCTTGCAGGTGCTGAGTTGTTGGATGAGTGACAACTGGCTTAAGCTGAATGGGGACAAGACTGATATGCTGGTGATTGGCCTTACATCAGATTCATCCCTTTGGACCACTGCTTTTTGCCATTCAGCTCTTGGTGCTTTCCCTGTTCTGATCCCTGTGATGAAGGACTTAGGTGTCAAGCTATCAGCTTCTGTCTGACTTGAAGCCCATCTTTCTTCTGTTTGTCAAGTGGAGCATTTTAAAGTTAAGGTGCTCTGGAAGGTTCTACACTTTCTACCTTCTCAGTTTCACACACCTTTTAGTGCTTCCTTGGCTATTAGGACTGTGAAATACTGCAATTCCCTATTTTTGCTCAGCCATTATACTTAATACGTTGGTTGCACATTGTTCAGAATTATGCGTCTAGAGTTATAACTTGTGTTTCTTTTTCTGCCTTAATGACTCATGTTCTTCATCAACTATATACTAGCTCCCTGTATCCCAATGGATTCCATGTAAGGCCCTGTGCTTAGTACACAAGGCCTTCTATGGTATGGGAGCACAGTACCTGCAGTCAACATTTTACCATTATGTCCCAGGGCAATATCTTCACTCATAAAAGGCTCATTTCATTTAAGTGCTGCCTTTTAGAAAATCTCATGATACGACTGCCGCTCATCATTGGAGCTCACTTCATTCCTCACTCTGTGCTACGGCGAAACATTGTTTGTTTTGTCGTTATCTGTAAACCTTTATTTTAAAATAATGATTGTTCTTTGCCGCTTTTGCTTCCTGCTGAGTTTTTAAAGCCATACTTCTGTAATTACTGTAACTAACACTTACATTAATAAATAAATATGCCCCCGGGAATACGCTGCACTTTCAAATGCAAATACAATGATTGCTACGAACTAGCCAGTTCACAGAGCACACCCTTAGGCCGTACTGGGAGATAGCTGTGCTCAGGCCTTTAACTTGGTCTTCAGGGCCCTTAAATCTGAGAGAGAGAGAGAGACAGAGAGAGAGAGAGAGAGGGAGAGAGAGAGAGAGAGAGAGAGAGAGAGTTTAAGAAAAACTAAAGTTAAATGAGAAAATGAGAAGTGCCATGAGAGAAAGATGAAAATAACATAGAAAGGTATTTTGTTCGTTCTTTTTTAAATCCTGTTAATTTATATTTAAACACCTTTTAAAAATGAAATATTTATTTGTCAAAATCAACTCCACATCTCCAAAATACTGAAGCATCGTTTCCGGAAAAACGATTTAACATTACCATACGTTGAGCGCAAAGTATATTTAACGTGTGCAGTAGACACAACATGTTTTGTGGAAATACCATTTAGAAAGCGAGTGAGAGAGAACGTTAGCAAAGGAGAGGTAGCTAAAGTGGTGAGGGGGAAGCGGGAGAGAAAGGACAAACAGAGGGGAGAGAAAGTAAGTTGGATAGAATGGACTACATATTGAAAGAGAGAGTCTGTGCTACATTGACGTGTTGGAAAGGCAGCGAGGTACTAAGATGGTTGAGTCAATCATCTGTAAGAATATAAGATTGGATGCATAGTGAAATTGCTTCAGTTAAAGGTGTTTGAAAATAAGAATGTAATATACCAGTGCACAATACTTGAATGTGGAATAAGCACTTTTAATTTTCTTTGCAGGTTTTTTTCAGAATGTTGCAAGCGGCGGCTTCAGCATTCCATACCGCACCTGTTCCATGTGCTTATTTCTTCGTCTATTGTTCCTTTTAAGCAAATGAGTAGCTATTCATATTGCAAGCCTGCCGTCAGCATGCATTCAATGGCAGAGGGTCGTTTACAAGAACGATGCAGCACTTAATCTTTCTGACAGGAAAGGTTGGGCTGGTTATTTACAATCGCAAACAGGTTACATGCCAGGAGCTCCCTTATTGCATTCATGTTTTAAACATGGGGCTAGGCAAATATTCCAATCTTCTTCTGCTGTGTAAAACAACCAGTAATAGAGACTCCGAGTTATTTTGTGCTGCTTTTATAATGAGAAATTGAGGATCGATTGTTAGTTCTAGATGCTTTTTGTAGCATTCATTGACTCAATTGGTAAGCAAGAACATTTCATTTTTTTTAACTTTATTTTTCAGCGCAGTGCAAGACATACATCGTCAAATACAATCTTCAACAAAATGTAAGCTTATACATCAGCCCCCTTGGTCAGAGCCCGCGCATGTAGGTATCATTGAAGTCCCTTCATTAATTATATTTACGTTGTACTTGGTTGTCACGATACAGTTCTCTGTGCACTTAAGTATTCTCAGAAAGGCTCCCAAATGTCCTTTGGCTTGCAGCTCGGTGTTACAAGTGATATATATATATGCCTCTTCACACTTGTTGGCGTATGTCACTTCTTGGACCCATAGTTTAATGTCCGGAGCAGTTCTAGACTTCCATTTGAGTAATATACATGTTTTGGCCAGCAAGCAGCCCAGGTCAAATAGGCGGCTCAGTTTAACTGTTACCTTGCCTATATCCCTGAACAAGTATTTAGGGAGTCAAAAAAGGGGGGACTCCCGTACACTCCTGCAATACATCAGCAAACTCCTGCCAAAATTGGACTACCCTGGGGCAGCCCCAGTACATGCGATGTGCATCAGCCACTTCTGCATTACATTTGGTATAGCCACCGCTTGCTAGTGGGGCAAACCTGGCAATTTTTGCGGGAATGTAATGCAGTCTGTTGACTATCTTAGGTTGCATGAGTCTGTGTCTAGCATTGAGGGACACCTCACTAGTCAGGCGGCACCATCAGGTCCACTGTGCGTCATCTAACGGGGAATCCCAAATCCGCCTCCCACCTTTCTTTGACTTTCTGGGGCTGTGCATGTGCATCTTGGTATTTCTTGTATAACGTGGATACCAGCCTCTGGAGCTCCCGCCTGTTACCACCATACTCAGCACCTCGCACGTCTCGGGTTCACTTGGGATAGAAGGCCAGTGTCCCCTGACAGCCGCTCTTATCCTATAATACTGTCGTGTTTTAATGGAGCTAGTGCCCAGTTTCTCTGAGAAACCTCTATGTGTGACAAAAGAACCATCCAGGAAGAGGTTGTGCAGTGTCAGTGTACCATCTGGATCCCACCCCATTGGGATGGCTTTATTTTATGTTGGGGGCAGTTTTGGGCAGCTCCAAAGCAGGATTACCCCTGCATAGGACTCTGTGACATTCAGCCTCTTAAATATCCTGGCACAGGCATTAACGGTCGTACTGACCGGGTCGAATGTGCATGTGTCAGTTGGCCAGAACTATTGTGCGTAGATCCGATGGGGATGCTCTATATTTCTCGAAGGCCCGTGTGTAGTGGTCAATTGTGTGAGGAATACTAGTCCCCAGCAAAATGTGCCTGCGGTACTTCAAAGCATAACTCAAAGTCTGGTGCTTGGAGTCTTCCCTGTTCGTATGGTCTGGCCATGGCCTCCAATCTCATCTGTGGTGTATCAGCACCCAATGTGAATCTCACTGCCAGGGACCGCAGCTTATCAAAAAATATGTGGAATATTAGTGAAGTAGTACAATAATTTGGGAACTACAATCAACTTTAGAAGGGACAATATACCGTATAGTGAGTTTGGAAGCCTAGCCCATTTGTTTAATTTGTCTTTGAGTATGTGCACATATTTTTTCATGTTTTTCGAGTAGTAGTGAGTGATGTTGGCATGTAACTACTATGCCTAGCTTCTTCAACTTATCCTGAGCCCATCTAATTCCTTCTAGGTTGAAGGGGCGGGTTGTAGTGGCCTCATTCAAAGGAAACAGTTCTGTCTTGGTTTCATTGATTCAGTATCCTGAATAAATAGCAAATTTGTGGACCTTGTCCAAGATCGGGACAAGGTTCGTGGCAGGGTTTCTAATGTATAATAACAAATCATCTGCGTAAAGTGAAATAATGTGTGTCGGACCTGTCATGCGTAGGCCTCGATGCATGTGTCTGAGGCGCATAATGCACGGCAAATGCTGTATAGTGAGAGCGAACAGCAACAGGGATAGTGGACAGCCCTGAGAGATAGCGTGGACCCAGTTCAGACCCTAGCCACCAGGGAGGAATATAGCAGGCTTACACACTGGATGAAGAATTTGCCCAGTCCCATGTGACGCAGCGTCGAGAACAGGAACTGCCAGGAGACTGAGTCGAAAGCTTTCTCTGCGTCCAGTGAGGCCAACACCGCTTGTGTCTTCGGATTGAGTTGTGAGATGATGCCAAAGAGCCTACGCAAGTTGAATGCCATCGACCGCCTGGGAAAAACCCTGTTTGGTCAGATTGCACTAGTTTTGTCATGTGTGGGAGAAATCTAGTGGCTAGTAGTTTGGCAAAAATCTTCGTGTCTGAGTTAATAAGGGACAGTGGCCTGTATGAGCCCATATCTGAGGCAGGTCTATTAGGTTTCAGCAATACTGTGATCACTGCTTCCGACATTGAATGAGGGAGTCTGCCTGTGTGAAACGACTCTTTCCATATTCGCATCAAATTGGGAGCAAGGACGGAACTCAGTTCTTTATAAAGTTCAATCCCTGGATCGTCAGGGCCAGGTGCCTTACCAGAAGGGAGTGATTTAATGGCTTCAATGATCTCATCAGTGTCCAGTGGCTGATTAGTGGCCATTCGTCCTCCTCCGAGATCTTCGTTAGTGGTAGCCCATCTAAATATGCCTCAAGTTTTATTGCAGTGCAGTTATCTGAATTTGCATATACCGATTTATAAAACCTGTAGAATTCAGAGTTCACCGCTTCTGGAGCATTCAGGGTAGTTCCTGTGGATCTGAGAATCCCAGTGATCTGTTGCACCCCAGTCTCACTTTTTACCGCATTCGCCAGGTGGCGTCCTCATCTATCAGCCTCGCCATATCATCTCGCCCGTACAGAATAATAGAGCAGTTGGACTGCCCTATCAGCTAGTTCTCTGAACTTCAGTATATTCCCTTTAATACAGCCTAAAAGGGCTCGATTATGAGTGTTACCATACTCGTCTTACAATTTTATAAGGTCAGTTTCAACCCTTCCCATTTCCTGTCTGGTTTCCCGCACCGTCTCAGATGCCATGGAGATGATCTCCCCCCTAATACACACTTTAAAGGCTTCCCACACCGTGCTATGGTGTTGTACAGTCCCATCATTCCTTTGGAAGAATTCTACCGTCCCATTGTGTAATCCCTCAAGAAAAATTGGATCGGTCAGGCATGCAGGGGAAATACGCCAAATCGGCCGTGGGGTGGCCTGTGCGCTCCATTTCAGGATCAGAGTGATGGGGTAGTGATCCGAGATTGTGCGGGGGAGAATCCTAGATTCTTCTATTTGTGTCATGAGTGAGAAGGGATATCAGCTAGTAATCTATTCTAGGGTGCTCATCATGGACTGTAGAATAGTATATGTATTCTCGTATGGTTGGGTTTCTAGTTCACCATGTGTCCGTTAATCCCAGATGTCTTGCCACACTTAACATCATCCGACCCGCAACAGACAGGTCCCTCTTTGTAGCTTTGGATATGTCCATGACGCAGTCCAAGATCAGGTTAAAGTCCCCTCCCCAGATGATGTGTGAGTGGGGGTTCCCAAGTAGGATATCTAAAATCTGGCCATAAAAACTTTGGGTCGTCAGGATTAGGATCATAAATGTTACTCAATGTTGTAGGGACACCTGCCAGTTCACGCCAAAGGATGATGTACCTGCCTTGAGGGTCTATACTATGTTTGGTCTCCTGAAACGGTATGGATCGATGAATTAGTGTCAACACTCCCTGGGACTGGGACGAATAATTAGTGTAGCACCATTGTGAGCCCCATGCTTTAGCCAATGAGTCATTAATGGCCCCTTGGGCATGTGTCTCCTGCAACATCACCACCCTGGGAGCCTGCCTGTCTATATAAGCAGCAAGCTTTAGTGCCTTAACAGGGTGGTTGAGCCCCCGGATGATTCATGACAAAAATGTAATATTAGTTCCTAACATGTCTGAAGTATACAAAATTGAGGCCCAGTTGTAGTTGTGCTATACTTAGGATGTGATCGTAGTTCATGATCGAGGAGCAGTCTGCACTGTTTTTTTAAAATTAAACATATAGGGCCTCATTACGACCCAGGCGGTAAGTTACTGCCTGGGTCGTACCCTTACCACCATGGTGTAAACTATGTTTACACTATGGTGGATGGCGGATTTACCGCCCCATTCCAAGGTGAGTGGGGCGGTAAATCCCCATTTCCCATTTTACCCTTCCCCATTCCCATTTTTGCCCCATAGGGTATAATGGGAGTGGGGAAGGCGCTAATTACGCCACTGTAAATTACGGTGGCGTAATTAGCACCATGGACCCTTAGCGCCATGGATTTTAACGCCTGCAAAAAGCAGGCGTTAATATCACCATGGCGCTAACGGACCTTGTAATCAGGCGTTAAGGGTCAGCGCCGTTTACGGCGCCGTTAACCCCTTAACGCCTGATTCGTAATGAGGCCCATAGACTTCGAACAGTAGACATATGCATTCTAAACATACGCAAACAAATTTGACAGCTTCCCTTCCCCCACCCACATCATCACCCCCAACTTGATCATGAAACCCACTATGCAATGTAATATTTTAGAACACTCTTGGGGTGTGCTATGTGCAGTCCACAAGGCTAATTAGATGGCCGCCTATTTGCTGCCAGCCTTGCGATAGGAGTTACCTGTGCCATTCTCATCCCAGCACATCAGTGGGGATCAGTCATTTTCCATGTTGTCAGGTCCGATTTTGCCTTTAGGGGAGCTATCCCCATTATCCCAATCTCTCCTTGGTAGTGGTATGGACATTTTGGATTTAATGTATACCGTTGCTTCATCAGGATCCTCAAAGAAATGCACCCTTCCCCCATGCTGTATGCACAGTTTCGCTGGGTATAAGAGCACATATTGGACTTGACGTATACGTAGTAATTTTTTGACTGGGTCAAATGACTTGCATTTAGTCAGAACATTTGTGGCAAAGTCTGGGTATATGTGTATATCTGAGGATTCGTATCACAGTGCCCCCTTTTCTGTTGCCATGCATAGGGTTAAATACATATCCTGATAGTTCAATAATTTGGCCAGAGTAGTGCGAGGAGGGGCTCCTGGTTTGGGGACAGGGTCCAGGACCCGGTGTGCTCTTTCCACCAGGAAGTGTTGCGAGAATCTGGTGGAGTCGAATAGTGATTTCAGCAAGCTTTTTACAAACTGTTCCATTGGGCCTTTACAAGAGGCCTCCAGGATTCCGACTATTCGGATGTTATTCCGCTGAGATCATGATTCTAAGTTGTCGATTTATTCCGGACTCTGATGAACTCTTGCTGTAGGTGTGCAATGTCGCGTTCATGTGTCATTGCTTTATCTTCTGTTTCTCTCACTCTTGTTTCCACTTCCGTAATGCAAGCACCCTCATTTTCAAGCTTGGACTTCAAAGAACCAATGATTGAGACAATGGGCCTCATTACGGGTCGGGCGGTCCAGAAATAACAGTGGTGGTAAACCCACTGCCACTGTTAGTTCTGGACCGCCCGATCTCGAGTCCTGCAGGTGGAAGGTGGCGTTCCCGCCAGGTCTGACTTGGCGGGTTTAACACTGCCTGCCTGCAGGCCGATGTGGAAACACCAGCACCATCACAAGATGGTGCCGGTGTTTCCACTTCCCCATTCCCATTGAGTCCTGTGGGACTCAATGGGAATGGGGATTTACCAAATTCCGCCTCCCGAATTCCCGGGACACCGGGGTCGTAATGCCCCGGTAATTCCGGGAATCACGGAGGCAGAACGGTAAGACGAGTCCGGCGGTAACCGAGCCAGAAAAAACGGCAGGTTACCACCAGACTCGTAATGAAGCCCAATGTCATCAAGCTTCACATTCACCGTCCATGAAACCATTCTGCATTGCAGCGAGCAGGTGGTCATCTCTCTTGGTTTGGGATGCCGAGGGACCCTCATCCTCTGGTGTTACCTCAGCTGGGTTCGAGTTCATAGCAGGGATATTAGTATATGTGTCCATTGGCCCCTTTTTCTTGGATCCAGATGCCTTTGTCATGTTGGACACCACTGTGTATCCTCCCTTTAATCTATAATGGTGGAGTGGCCGCCGGTTGTCCGGAGCAGCGCTGTGTAGTTCTGCCCTGCAGTGTGCTGTCTCCTCCCCCACTTCCCCAGGCCATACATAATCTATCCATGAAAAGTCAACCTAGGTGTGTCAGTGGTGCTGTATGACCAGTGTGGAGGGCAAGAAGCACACATGCAGCAAACCGGAGATCCAGAGGTCAATTAAAGCTGCTCAGGAGTTAATGCAGATGTTACTAGTTCTATAAATTGCCAGCAGGCTGGAGTGATAGACAGTGTGCACGGGTGGCTTGGTCATATGCGGGCAATGTTAGGTGCTATGTCGACGACACAATGATGATTCTGCCCAGCCTGTGTGTTCTTTATAGATGCACCACGTTCCATGGGTGCCCCATGTGTTGGTTCCAGCAGGTAGTGGTGTTATGTTTATCATGTTCTGAGATGCTAATGGCACAGGGGAACAGAGGAATGTTTATTATCAGCTGCTAAATGGAGCTCTTTAGATCTTTGATATGTGTGGTCCAGTGTTGCAAGAGGTGAGAAACATCGACATTGCAGCAATTTCATTGGTTGCAGAGTAGTTTGAAATGTTGAAGAAAAGGCAGTGTTTCACAGCAGGTGGAGATATCTAAGAAAGCTGGCAGAGGGTTAGTGTTTTTCAAGACTGAAAATGAAGTCTCCAGCTGCAATATACATATGTTCTAATCGTGATGGTTGGTGTGGAGGATGTTCGCATATACTGCAAATGAGTTCATAAGGGAGACTACAATGATAACATGATTGCAATGCAGGATGAAAGAGAATTTTCCTAACTAAGTTATGTTGAAACAAGAATGAGTTCACCACAATTCCATGGAGGTTCATGCATAGATTGCCATTCCCTATGTCTCCCATGTTCTTGAGTTTGAAGAAGAAGGAGGCAGGTGTGCCAAAAAGCAAGAGATGAGGCAGGGTGTCGTTGTGATTTGTTGTCAGCAGTTTTGGACCAAGGGAAAGAAATTCTGTTGTCATGCATCCAGGACTCAATGCAGATATGTGAGAGAAACTTTGGACAAGGTTATCATCAGAGGCAATTAACACATAGTTTTTTGTGTCACACGCATAAGGATAGAACTGGCTGTTATGCTTCTGAAGGTGTCCCACTTTTGGTTAAAAGTACATGTTAAGTAGTATAGTATGAGGTGAAGAGCCCAAGGGGACTCTGTGTTGGGCTGGGGATGGGAGCATGTGAAGAGTCTGATGCATTGTATGCAGTTAGCCAGAAAGTCAAAGGAATAATTGCGGTTTAGTCCAGATAGGCAAACCACATACTCCATCTTCTCCCATAAACAATGGTGGTTCACTTTTTTGAAAAGCAACTGGCAGATCGTTAGGTATGAGCAGGAAACGAGCACCATTATATACTGTGGTATGAATGTCATCCGAGACTTTGGCACAGGCAAATTGGGGAAATTATTGGGACTGAAACTAGATGAAAGGTCTAAAAAAGGTAATGCAGGCATGTAGTTGTGTAGTTGCCACTTATTCAAGGATTGATGTGATCAATAAAAGTCCAGAAACAGAGTACTAGTTTGGGTGTACATTAGGGTCAAGTGATGACTCTGTGAGTAAACAGTCAATGAGAGCCTAGGGAAATGACCCTTGAAAAACAGAGAGGTTGATGAAGTCCATGACATGGGAAGCTACAATATCTGTATATTTAGTGTCTAGAGAAACAAAGGAGATGTTTGATATAAGTTATTTGGTTCTTTTTCTGCATTTTTATGGGGAGCAAGGTATCAACTGGAGAAACGACAGAGGAGTTAAAAGCATTTTATGTGTTGCCAGCAGAATGGGAGGCTATGGTGGAAATTGTTCATGTGGCACCAAGAATAAGATAGATTGCACAAAGCAGGTTTTTCACTTTTGCAGAGTGATAGCAAGTGGAAGAGACTCCAGGATTGATTTAAGGATTCAAGCATAGTATGAGAGACAAATAATCTTCTCATTACATATGGCTTTACCATTCAGTTTCCTGTCACAGTTTTATTCAGTACTATTAAATGGGGGGTCTCCCTGCACCATCTTGTTGCTAGATGACATGTATTGTCAGCTTGGCTTGGAATGAACTAGCTATAATGCAGCTTTCATTCTGGGTTTGTTTTGATCAGCACCCAGAAGTCAAAGAAGGCCGTCGTTTCAGATGTGCGATTGCAAGAAAGGAGAATTAGGAGGTGTCTTGGGAGTGACTTGGTTCAGTTTTGAGAGCATTTTCTTTTCCCTCAAGAATAGCAACATTTAAGAGGGTAAACGCGAACAGAGTAATTCAATGTAATGAACAAAATGTGTCATTCTAGGTGAGACAGAGCAAAGAAAGATTGGAGAATTGAATTGTATGTCCACATAATAGGTCCTTCCAGAGGGACCACTTACAGAGGGTCAGGTTTTGCTTAATATAATTTGCTCTTATAAATTAGAGGTTGGTAATCTCTGTGAAGATGGTCCTGCATTATACTTGTATCCAAAGGTATAACTCTCCCAGTGTCATGATGGGTTTGGTGGCACGAAACAGTGGAAAAATAAAAGAAGAGATTGCATCTAAAAAAGGACTTGATTTTAGGACTGATCATAGCAATAACAAAGGATAATGTTCATGATGGAATAGTTGTATGCGCATAATGATAGAATACAATACCTTTCTGACAAGTTTGCTCCAAAACAATATGTCAGACACACCAGATCATCTAGTTTGGGACTCCTACAAGTGCCCAGATACAAACTCCAAAAGGCAGGAGGCAATAGCTTCCAAGTCCTGGCTGCCCAACTTTGAATTCTCTCCCCGCCAACTTCAGAACCAGCCAATCCCTCTCCCGGTTCAGACATAACATGAAGATCTGGATCATCACCAACAATGAGCCTCACTAATGCACCAGCCTTACCATGTATATATGTAATATTCCTTCTCTCATGTTCCACTTGTAATTACCTATGCTATTCCTTAATGCCTCTGCCTCTCTACTGTGCACACTTTTGTGAATTTTTGTTATATATTGTACTGTATAGACTACTTTGCCTTTGTAACTAAGTCATTTTTACTGTTTAAAATGTATCTCTGCTTGTAACGAAGAATTTGCATTATCTTGTATTGCGCCCAGATACCTACGGCAGAGCTGCGCATTATAAATAAATAAACAAACAAACAAACAAATTGAAGATGTATCCTGTGTCAGAACCAATTCCACTTTATTGAATAACTGAAACAACCTTGCACATTTCACAATGCCTGCCCTGCATAACTCATCTAGGTAAAATAATGCAGAGTGCCTTGATCATACACTTTGATTCTTGCATGCCTTGACAGAATTAGATGATGTGAATAGAATTCAGCAAAGTACTACAAGCAGCATTTCTAAACATACTGTAAGAAGGACTTGCAATGATACATTTGACAAAAGATAATTGTAGATGACACATATGGTTTTATTTAATACCAAGACAGGGAAGGGGTTGGATCATATGTCTATGTGAACTGGGCAATTTGCCTACATAAAAAGGAAGTTCCTATTAACAAGGATTTCAGCACCTTTAATGGCATTCCTACAAATCATACAGTTAAAACATATTCTTACAAGTCCTTGTCAATCCACAGATACACTAGCTAACAATGGAATGTTCAAAGATGATATATGACCAGCAGAACGGTTGAAACCTATGATAAACACGTCCTTAGCCTCCATGCAAATCCCTTAACTATAAGACATGTTCTAATTAATTACCAACAAAAGAATGTGTAAATCCTGACCTACAAATTGCAACCCTAATTTCAAACAAAAAAGAATCCATTTGCCATAGGAATTCTCCACAAGGGCTTAGTAACATAATAGACCCCACTCCACCCTTTTGTCTTCCTGAATTCAAACCCCTTCCTAGACCTGTTCCCAGTCTCTGGCTTCACTGGATTCTACTCAACCTTCCACTTGATCCTCCTGGTCTTCCAATTTTAATCAAGTGTGCTGTGTGTTGTATTGATGGCTTTGTCACCAGCATTTGACAGTACACGTTGCCAGATATGTCTCCCATAGACTTTAGAATTTGGGACAGATGTTTCCCAGAAGGCAAGGGTTTTGTCATGTATGGGTTCACATCTAGCCACAAACATGATTTTCTGCACTCACTTCGTCAAGTCTCTCTGCAACCTGGTTAATCAACATTCACATAGGCAGGTTTCTCTAAGACTTGGTTTCTCAGCATTCACCTATGTAAAACTCAGCACAATATGGTTTATCAACATTTACTGTGTAGGTTTCACAATGACGTGATTTGTCATCATTTTCTTGGGTAGGTCTCACCATAACCTGCTTCCTTACAACCTTTGTAAAGCGTCACACACTTGTATTAGGGTCCGGGTAGCTAGTTGCCTTCCTGCAAAGTAGCCAACTTATTCCCAGTGGCAGTCTCCCTACTACAGCAGGAAGCTCCAAGAAGCACATCATTCTTGTCTCAGTCTGCTGTGATTTCTTTGCCAGCTGCTGTGAGCAAATGCTGACTGCCATGTTGGGGGTTGAAGTCTTTCTTTCAGAATCAAAACGGAGTGTCTCTCAAAAATCTCTCTCAGCGTTACTCTCATTCCTTAATTTCTTACCCTGGTTGCTCCTCTGTAATTAAGTTATTTCTCTTAGGTTCTCTGGTTACTGTTACAAAGATCAAAGCTCCTAACTTTGGCCTGAGTGTTGGTAGCTAATCTTAATTATCCCCAGCTTCTCCTAGAGGAGAGGCATGTTAACAGGGTTTCCATTCTGCACTTTGGACTTCTAACAACCATCCTGCCGATGGGCACTTGCACATTATCCTGTTGGCATGCCCTCACTCTTCACCTCATTGCTCTGATTGCCTAGCTGCCTATTCATGCTTCCCCCTTGATGGTCCCTATATTCAATTGCTCCTTACATTTCTCCACAATGTCCTTTCATGTGCTTGTACCATCTGTATCCCTCCTAATACACCTGTAGAGTTGACATGTGTGTGTCCCTCTCTATATTTTCGTTGTCCACGTTTCAAAGTTTTCTTAACCCAAATTATTTTTTGCAGTCCTCTGCTCTCCACTAGCTCCTTTATTCCTTCTTTCAGCTCTTTCTTCGTTAGAACTCTCACTGCCCTCCAGCACCTTTGTTTTTTCATTCACCCGCTTTTGCTCAGATCATTCATCCTGCACCAACTAAAATGTTTCTCATTTGACAACCTCCTTGTCAGATACATAGTCCTCCTCCATCTCCTCCTCAGATATTTTACACTCACCTGTTACTCCTTTTACCATTGTCTCTCTGACCTTTCACCCTCCTCTAACTGTGATACACCTCTGTTCACCCCATTCACCTTTGCACGACCAGCATCTCCTGTTTCCAAATTTTGCCAAACGCACTGACTATCTATCTTCTATTTCCTTCCCCAGCCCCATTTGGGTCACAGTTTTATAGGGCCCTGTCCCTGTCCTAACATTAAGCTATTACTAAGTTTGTTCAACTTTGTATCTTTATGGTTGCTGAATTGGATTTATAGAAGGAACATTGTTTAATTGAACTAGGTGTGTCTTTTTCAGGGAACGCAGGTCTCAGGCATCAGGTGGACAAAACAGATAAGCGTGAGGTCTGCCCTGTTGTTTAGCATATCTATGAAAATGTGTAAGGTGTGAGTTCTTTTTACTGACTGTTTAATGGCACTCTAATGTATCCCCCAATCAGCATGATCAGAAACATTTTTAGAAAAGGGGAAAGTAGACACACGTTAATATGTGCCTACAGTATGGATTTTAATCCCATTTCAATATAGTTTGTGTTATAAGTTTATACCACAAAATTTAGTAATTGTTAATTAATTGTTCAGAATTTATTTTGCATTTAATAAAAAAAATGTTCTTAGTCACAACGATAATCATCCATTACTTGTTAGTCTATGGTATTATGATGTTTAAGACATTTGTAATGTCTGTATTCTTGTACCGTGTGAACAATACATGATATTAGATCAGATACCGCAAATGTAAAATCTAACTTATGCTGAAAGCTTCATTAGGAGAGACGACTTATATGTCAAGCTGTGAATGAATGATCTTGTTTCTATAAGTGTTAAAAAAATAGTTATGTGGTTTGTAAACCTCATATTTTTATAGCAGCATTTAACATACTGCCAATTGTAGCAAGTTATAAGACCAGTATTTATAATACTGAATAATAAAGTACACAATGAAAAATTCCATTCAACATTCACTCTCCATGTATTTGGAAAATACATACATTTTTATAGACAGCGTGTCAATGATTTCCAAATGTTTCTCCAACAACCATCACAAATATACACTTAAATATTAATAACATAATTCAAATCTATTATGGGAGTTGGCTACTTAAAAAGTTGTTCACAAAAAAGAGCACAGTTAGCTGTTTTGATTCAGACCCTAGTCAATTTTTCTGAAATTAAAATGTATGTTGGCTTCTTTTTCACACAATTGTTCTTCTGAATTCCAGCTATGTTCTCCAGTAATCAACATTTGAATTTAAACACAGGTGCTTTAGGTCTTTATATTTGTCTGCTGATTTTCAATATTGTGGCAAAGCACTTCTTAAGTCTCCTTTTACAATTTACCTTACATGTTCATATATTCAGAAACCAAATAGCCAAATGTTACTAACTGCATGGTACAGTTTGCAAATGCATTGAATCATGTATATGATGATAGTGTTTTTTGCAATTTATACACTGTTTGATGTTGTAATTTATACCAAACTGATCTTGTACCTCAATTGTTTTATTCATTGCAAATGTATATATATCTTACATTAACCCCCCTCCTGGTGTTATTTAACTCATCCCTATTTGTTTTTACAATGGCATTTTGCAAAAGTTGCTTGGGCCAGTACATTTTGCAGAGTATTTGCTCTTTTATAAACAATTTGAGATTTTTCAACTACATATTTTGGGATGTCTTTATCCATCAACAATAGGTTTCAATGTTTCACTAAAATGTTACAGATGCTATTGCTGTTAGCACTGCATTGCATCATAAATAGTACTTTGTCCATAGAAGATTTCTTTTTGTCTTGGGGAACCATTAATCCAAATTGATTTTTTGTCCCTTGATGCATGTGTTATCATATTGTCATTACAACTTCAAGTGATGACTCTATCTTTAAGATACATATATTCTCTGTAGAAATCTTCATTATTACTACAATTTCTTCTTGCTTTAATGAATACTCCAAAAGGAATGTTTCCAGTTATATGTTTTAGATGACAAATTGCTGTTGACAATGTTGAATTAGCCTCAGTTTTGTTATGGTGAGTCTTAGTACGAACTTGGTTACTTCTATATAAATGCGTAAATCGAGAAGTGTGATTTTATATTTACTACCTGTTATTGTGAATTGTATATTGAGATTAGTGTGGTTAAGACATTCTACAAATGGTGTAAGGTGTTCAGGACTCTCTGACCATATCATTAGGACGTACATATTACAACCAAAAATATTTTCTTTCTTTTCAATTGGTTTAATATATGTCACTTCCATCCAGCTCATGAACAAATTAGTAACTGGAGGAGCACACTTTGATCCCATGGCTAGACCCAATTGTTGTTTATATAGCCTAGCATTAAAGTGAAATATATTTACTATCCTTTATACAGGTCAGTAAGTCAGCAACCGTTTTGGATTCTTTGAATTACTTAGCTGATCTTTTAGAATGAAATATTTAGATAGCTACTAGTGCCAGTTCATGTTGAATTGAAGATACAGCATCCATTTTGACCAGAATGTTTTCACTCTTCCATGTTACTTGGCTTAGGGTGTGAACAATGTGCATGGTGTCCATTGTATAGAGTGTTAAGCACTGTACTAATGGGTTCAATAGCTCATCAGTATATTCTGATGTATCTTTTGTTCCTGAGGAGTTACCATTAATAATTGATCTAACTGAAGGAAGTCCTGTAAATGTCTTTCCTACCTTCCAAAACGAAGTAAATAGTGAGCTTTAGGCCATTTTGTTACAAATCGTTTTTTGAGTTTATTTGTTACCAGGACTTCTTGAAACCAATATATTTTCTCATCTATATAAATAAAAATGTAAATGTTTGTTTGTTCAAAATCTTAAATCTCCGAAAGTTCTTCACCGATTACTTTGAAATTTTGACACAACGTTGCATTAGAATAGGCACGTGTTTTTAAATACCTACTATACACAGATGTCACACCTGTGACAGGTAAAAACATGCTTTTTCTGAAAAACTGCACCATCTGTTGGACGTAAAAGAAACACACACTATACTAAATATTTTACTGAAAAACAGCACCATCTATTGGATTTAAAAGCAACACACGCTATACTAAACAATGTTTCCAATTAAGAATGGCTCAAATACGTGCCGAGGAAGCAGCAGAGCGACGTACAGCCAGACTTCAGGATGCATGGTTGCAAGCATGGCAAATGCGTTCTGCAACTTCAGATCTGCTTCGTTCTCAACAGAATGAACGCAACAGGCTAAGCATGGCTGAATTACATCAACGAAGGCTCTGAAATTTAATGGAGAAATAAAAGGAATGTGTTGCGCTGCCGGGAAAATTAAACTGCCTCAACTTGGAGAACCGCCAGAGCCAATAAAAACTACCCACAAGCATTGTGAAATTAAACATATTAGAAATGTGCGCTTTCTCTTTTCTTTCTCTTCCATTTAACCAGACTAAGCCGCAGCAACGCATGGCTGGGGACAGCTAGTTCAGTATAGAATATCTAGAGGTACGATAGGTCATGTCTACTTTCTTGTGATGACCAGAGGTATTAACGTGGTTTTCACCCATCTTAATATGTCCATTAAGACAATATTACATCTCTTGTCTGATTGTTGTATTGTAAGATTTCTTTCTGAAATCAAGCCTTGTAGGGCTCTTTATTCTTGTTGTGATCCCTTTTTCTCTTCCTACTCATGTATCCCCAATTTGCTCTGTGTTCAATCAGCTACAGATGTGCCAACCATCCAGATGAACAAACCGTCAATATATATTTCTCACTTCAGCTCAGCAGTACAGATGTCTTTCAACCAGGATCGGACTGGGACAAGAAATAGGCCCCGACACTCCAAAAAAGTGGCCGACACCTCGCCTAAAAAAAAGTGGCACTCAAACCATCATCTGTGAATCAAATCAATTTAAGACTTTACAGAAAATGCATTTTATGGAGGGTTCATGTGTCCGTTGCATGTTATGTTTTATATAAACATTTGAGAAAGTGATAACATTCCTTTTTATCTTTTTTTAAAAAAACAACATCAACACATAGCGAAATACTTATTTTGCAGAACCAGACTCAAGACATGTCTACTTGTTGCCACCACTAATGGAAATAGAGTAGCATTTAATAAGCAGCACAGCCAAATGATTACACCGGAAAGTACCTTGCCAGTTGTGTTTATGCTCAAATATTACATTACAACACAACTCATGAAATAGCATAACTTTGCATACAGTCTGTGACAGGGTCGAGAGCTCTGGATAGGCTGGGGATGTTAGGGTAAGGTTTTTACCAATGCACACACTTCCAGCGAGCTATTACAGTCATAGAAACACATGTCCCTGCTTCTGACACATATACAATATCACTATAGCTGTATACAAATGCACAGCAACATAATAAACACACATGAGGTAGTGGTATGGTATGGTATGGTATTGTTTATTTATAAAGCGCCTATACACAGGAAAGTGTTTCAAAACACTCAAGGAGGGTGGGAACACTGGGAATAAACAACAATCACTCAGAGCCCTTGAATTTCTGAAGCGATAACAGTCTGCACAGGCAGATTAAGTGAATATGGTACATTTAACAGTTAATATAAAACAAATAGGGCTGACTGCGATTCTGCAGTTTTTTCAAGTGCACATTAAGGGGTGAGACAAGGAAGGACAGAACAATCTACAGGCAGAGCTGCAGAGCAAGTGCAGGCAGGACCAGGGAGGGGCAGGGGACCAAGTTTACCCAGTCAATAGAGACTGGGGAAGTGCACAGAGAGTATCTCTCGGGATTTATTGCAAGTGCAGTGAGTAGGTGAGGTGCAGGGCCTGAGGCAAGTGCAGAAGGACTGGCAGGGGTGCCTGGGACTAGGCGGCCAGTCAGTGAGCTGTGTGGAAAGGAGGGAGAGTGGGAAGAGCAAGGATCTAGGTTAGCAGAGTGACAGAGAAGGAAGAGGGGAAGAGGATGTTATTGCGGAGTTTCTGGAATTTAAGAATATCAAGCTCAAGACGGAGGGTGGTAGGGAGGCTGTTCCAGAGGGAGGCACCTGCTGAGGAAAGGGATCTCCCTCCAAATCTCTGCTTGGAGAACCTGCTCACTCGCCTAGGAGGTTGGAGGTAGAGGAGTAGAGGGCTCGGGAGGAACAGTGTTTAGGAAGGCAACATTGAAGGTAAGTAGGCCCCAGGCCCCAGAAAGCCTTGTGAACAATGCAGAGGGTCTTGAATTTGATCCTTGCAGCCATGGGGTGCCAGTGGGGGGATTTCAGTGCTGCAGAGATGTGTTCCCTGGGCTTGAGGACAAGGATACATCTTGCCGTTCTGGTCTGGATGAGTTGCAGAGGGCACAGGGCAGAACAGGGAGGTTGAGGAAGAGGCTGTTGCAGTAGTCCAGCCTAGAGAGAACCAGGGCTTTGGAGACAGTGAGCAGCTGGTGGAAAGTGAGAAAAGGTAGAGTGCCTCTTAGGAGGTGTAGTTGATAGTTATAGTTTTTTGAGATGTCAGAAATGTTTGAGGAGAAGGAAAGAGTGGAGTCGAAAATTATCCCAAGGTTTTTAGCCTCACAGGTGGGGGTGGGCGCAGGGCCAAGGGAGGCCGGCCATAGTGAGAGGGGGAAGTGGGAGCAAGGGTCCTAGTGCAAACAATATCAGTTTTACTGGCATTGAGACAGAGGTTGTTTGCAGTACACCATGCCTGAATAGCAGACAGACAGTCAGGTATGAGTGAGGAGGAGGAGGCGGCCGAGGTTAGCCAGAGGGTTAGTTGCATGTCATCTGCGTAACACTGGAAATTAGAGTTGAACGTGGCAATCACACATGCCAGGGTGGCCATGTAGATGTTGAAAAACCAGGGAGATAGGTTAGAAGCCTGGGGAACGCTGCAGGTTGAGAGTTTGATAGTCGAGAGAAAGGCACCAAGTTCGACCTGGGATGGGCGGTTGGAGAGAAAAGAGGTTAACCAGGCCAGAGCCTGGCCTGTGATTCCCAGGTTGTCACGAAGTTGTAAGATCAGGATGTTGTGGTTAACCATGTCAAAGGCGGAGGAGAGATCAAGGAGAATGAGGATAGAGGGAATGCTAGTGTCAAGATTTGAGAGCAGGTCTTCACGGTTGTTCAAAAGAGTAGTTTCCAGGCCTCTGCATGCATGCATATCAAACGCTGCTTGGTGTCTCTATTCACATGCATGGACACAAGCAGGAGATTTAGTGAGGCCGCACATGGCTACTAAACATGCACAGTAGGGCCGAATGTGGCTCTGGTAAGTGGTAGCATGTTAGTTAGAGCATCCCGGAGTAAGCGGTTAGTAACGCCTTAGGAAAGTTTTCCAAATTGTGTCCATGGCTAGTGAGCCACTATCCAATGATTTGTGGTGCTTTGCATGGCTGCAAAAGTACTAATTAGTGAAGTGCTCTGTTATGTGGCATGCAGTGTTTTACTGGTACAGTTAGCTTTGTAGGAAGCAGGGGCCAGTTGTCTCTTTCTGGTGTGGTTCACCCCCCTGTGTGACCCCACTGCTGCCTGTGGTTCTGCCGAGCACTGGAGCTGCTCAGAGACACGTCTTCTCAGCAAGAGGACTTGAGAACAAGCACTGTGCCTTTGTTCCTGTGCACGTGCAATGACGTGCCACTTCCAAGGTGGCCTTCCTGGAGTTCTAGGCCCACGTGCTTCTGATAAATATAGTTTGGCAGGTGGTCGCCCTACAAAAAGGGCAAAGAAGTTTTTGAAAAGGCTGGATTGTCCTTGTGGGGATGCATTTTAGTGTTTGCTGTGTCTTTGGCACTATTAGGGGTGGCTGAGAGGAAATGGCATGCTTCCGGTACATCATCTGACAGACTTGCCTACCGCCTGCTCCATAGGCAATACCAGTTCTCCGTCCACACCAAGAAGATAGCCCACATCCAAGTCTGCATCTCTGCGGCATCTAACAACTCGGCCAAACTCTTTAAAATGTGCAGGGAGCTGGCCAATCCTGCTGCTGTCCTTACCTTTCCTGTCCCCTCCCAGACCCTCTGCATGGCCCTGGCTTCTCATTTCATCTCTAAATCTCAGGACATCCTGTCCTCGCTCTCTTCCTCTCCCCCTGCCCCCTCTTCTCCCTGCTCCTCCTCTGGCCCTTCTTCAGCTACCTCTCCTCCTTCCTTCTTTCCCTTTCCCCTTTTCTCCCCAGATGAGGTTTCTAGACAAGTCCGATCTATGAAAGTCTCATCAAAACAGGTTCACCCCTGTTCCTCCAAAACCATCAAGGACCACATTGATGCCTTGGCCCCTGCTCTGGCTGACTTCTGAAACCACTCCTTCACCACTGGAGTCTTCCCTTCCCCCCTGAAGCGCTCCCTTGTGCACCCTCTTCTTAAGAAACCCTCTGCCGACCCGACCTGCCCGGCCAACTATCGCCCAAACTCCATCACTTCTTTCCTGGGCAAACTCCTGGAAAAGCTAGCCATCTACCAGCTTAATCTTCACACTGAATCTGTTGGTTGTCCGCATGACCATCAGTCTGGCTTCAGAGCTGCCAGAAGCAAGGAAACTGCTCTCCTAAACATCTGTGAAGATCTGCTCTCCAACCTCGATTCCAACACCCCCTGTCTCCTCATCTTACTTGATCTCTCTTCTGCCTTTGACACGGTCAACCATGCCATCCCGCTAACCTGGGTATCACTGATCAGGCCCTGGCCTGGCTGACCTCTTTCCTTTCTGATCAACACTCCCAGGTACAACTTGGGTCCTTCCTCTCCTCTATCTCTGTCTCTACCTGTGGTGTTCCCAGGGGTCTAACCTCTCTCCCTGGCTATTTACTCAAAACCTGGCACTTCTTGCCCACTGCATTGCCGCTCTCTGCCCCAACTTTCAATGCTATGCGGATGACACCCAACTCATTTTCTGTCTCCCTTCTGCCACTTCTTCTCCTTCTCTCATCTCTGACTGTCTGTCTGCTATCCAGGAGTCGTGTGCCGCCAATGATCTCTGCCTTAATGCCAGTAAGAGTGAGATTCTCCTCATCGGTACACCTGAACCCTCGTTTCCCATCGCTCTCTGGTCAGCCTCTCTTGGCCCTCTTCCTGCTCCCACCTGTGAGGCTAAAAACCTTGGGGTCATCTTTGACTACACACTCTCCTTCTCTGCTCACATCTCTGATGTCTCTAAGAAGTCACACTACCAGCTGCACCTCCTCAGAGGTATTCTTCCATTCCTCTCCTTCCCCCAGAAGCTCACTGTCTCCATAGCTCTGGTTCTCTCTAGACTGGACTACTGCAGCAGCCTCTTTCTAAATCTGCCTGCTTCTGCTCTTCGCCCTCTGCAACTCATCCAGGATAGGACTGCGAGACTTGTCCTTGGCCTCAAGCCCAGGGATTGTATCTCTCCAGGACTGAAATCTCTGCACTGGCTCCCAGTGGCTGCGAGGGTTACGTTAAAAACCCTCTGCATTGTCCACAAAGCCTTCTGGGATCTGGGGACTCAATACCTTCAACTCTCTCTTTCTAAATATCTTCCTTCCCGAGCTCTTCACTCATCCGACTCCAACTCCCTCAGAGTCAGTCACTTCTCCAATCAACAAGTTGGTGGTAGATCTCTTTCTTCAGCTGGGGCCTTCTTCTGGAACAGCTTTCCTGCCTCCCTGAAACCTGAGGAGAACCATCTATGGCTCCGGAAGCACCTCAAAACCCTCCTCTTTGCTTCTGCTTTCCCTCCTCACCTTCTGATCTCGGGCCCAGGTCCCCTCCCCCACCAGTTGCAGACCTGCACTGCCTCCCTGGCAGCGACTGCACAAGGGAGCTGTTTTTATGTATTCCTACAGTCCCCTACCTGCACTTGACACCTGATGTCTGCACTTACCCTTGTACTTGCCACCAGTTGGCCGCACTTTTACTTATTGCTTTTATTTATTCTATTTATTTTACTGTCGATCCCATGTACTGCACCGCCCCCTCCCCGTCCCCCCCACACTTTTCCCCTTCCCACTTCCCCTGCACTTGCACAATCTCAATGTCACCTGGCCTAGTAAGATCTTTGTCTCTGTCTTCCCTATGTCGCCCCTCCCTTGCCTCCTTGCGCCTTGAAACACTTGTGTATAGTTGCGTTATAAATGCCATATCATATCATATCATATCATATCATATCACTAGTGATTACTTACCCACAGTGACGGGCTCGCCTAGCTAGCTGTTGGTAGCTCTGCTAAAGCCTGGCTACAGTGGAAACTTGAACAGCGACCTGCCTGCAAAAACAAAGTAAAGATGTCGAAAAACAAATAAACACAGTATATATCATATAAATACAGTGCAGGGCTTCCAGGACCATAAAAGATGTAGACCAATTGAGCTAAAAAACTATATAGGATGATGTGTGATGTGTTGATGTATTCCTTGTTTCATTTGGAGGATGCAAATTGCTAAAGAATGTCCAGATAGTGCAGGGAACTCTGGAATTGCAATAAACAGGTAAAGTTAATTTGAATATAAGCTTTCAAATAGACAGAAAAGGGGTTTTAAAAAATAATGTGTGAGAGAGAGAGAGAGAGAGAGAGAGAGAGAGAGAGAGAGAGAGAGAGAGAGAGAGAGAGAGAGAGAGAGAGAGAGAGAGAGAGAGAGAGAGAGAGAAAGAAATTGGGGCGCTTTGAAACACAATTTACTTAATGTATAAGCACCTTACAAATACACAATAAATAAATAAATTAGAGAGAATGAGAGCGTAAGAGAGAGGAGTAGAGAAGGGGTCGGACAGCGAGACAGAGAGAGATAGTAGTAGTGGGATGGGAAAGAGAAAGACAGAGTGAGAGGGATTTCTGCCTCACCATGTAACTCTTCTTTTCCAAGTATTGCTTGAAAGCTGCTGTCCCTGCTCGAATTCCACCCCATGGCTACCATTGTGCTGCCCCGTATGTCTCTCACTGCCCATGTCCGTAACACTTTCTGTGTCTTCAATCACAAGTATAGATAATGCAACTGGCTTATTTTACATCAGACATGGTGTGCCCACACTCCTGCCTTCAGCCACTTGGCGACAAAGCGGTGAAACTCTTACAACCATTCGTCTGCCAGGAATATCCCACAAGCAAGCTGTAAAAAATGAATGGGTTGCCTATTGTTTGTCCTGAAGCTTACGATTTCCCCTTGCAGACCTTTTAGCCAACTCTACGTGTCGGTAACATAGATGGTCTGGGCCTAAGCCCACCTACCCCTCTCCCCAGCGAGAGAAACTGGTATACAAACAAACTCAGCACGAGCCGCAAAGGCAAACAATTCTGATCACTGCCTATTGGTGTGTTCAACATTGCTTCCCAGAATTGAGAGTTCACTTGATTTGATTCCTCGCCCCCACTCCTCCAACCCCTTGAACCCCCTTCTTCTCTTATCTCAGTAGGAAACACTAATTTGGCCCTGACTGAAAAAAAAAAAAAAAATATATATATATATATATATATATATATATATATATATATATATATATATATATATATATATATATATATATATATATATATTCAGTGAAAAAACTTCGTTAAAGGGACGTTATGGTTCCAAGTAAAACCGAAAAACCCTTGAAATTCGCCAGTTATGGTAAGCTAAGCAACCATAACTCGCGCCACCACCGTGCACTGCTAAGACTAACACCCAGGACATCAAAGATGACATCACAAATGTCATTGATGACATCACTGATGACATCACATGTGTATGTACTTCTCATGAAATATGTGTAGAAGGGATTCTTATTATGTTGCGAAAAAAGTGTCAAGAATCATTGCAAGAAATATACCCTAATAAGTGCATTGAACGATGCATTGATATAAATAGCATCCTATTATGGGGTTCTATCTAGTATACTAAGCTACTCATACAGAAACATAACATTGTGTGCAGCGTACAAGATGAAGGTATGATATTCGTAATGTTAATATGTTGAATAATGAAATGATAATTGTTTTCTTAATAGATTTTTGTGTACTGTGAAATATGTAATAAGTAGCTAATAAAACCCATTTATTACATAATTGCATTACTGTATACAAAACACAAAGACACAAGAACACATACCAATATGGGTCTATACAGGGAAAGTGAAGTTAGCAAAAAAGCACAAGTAGTAGCAGAAACAATTCATAACTTAACTGATTAGATTCATGAACATAAATGATTGCTCTATTTCAAAGCTGCTATTTACCCTATGTATATGTATCACTTGATGTGATTGGACCCTAAGGAAAGTAGTGTGAGTACAATGTATACAAATATGACCATATACAGGGAAAGTACAGCCATAAAAAAACAACAGAACTATCAGAAAGTGCTCATAAGTCTAGTGATTATCTTTATGCACAAAAAGGATTGCTGTCTTTCAAGCTTGTGTTTTCCCATATGTATATGTTTCATATGATGTGACTGTATACTAAGGGAATTACTGTAAGAACCTACTAGAAGGATATGTCTACAAATAAAATAAAATTCTTAGTTTCTGACTGTTACTGAAGAAAACCATGTGGCCTAGATATGTCAGCAAAAGAAAAAATAGTGAGCCAGACATGTGATGTCATCAGTGATGTCACCAATGACATTTGTGATGTCATCTTTGATGTCCTGGGTGTTAGTCTTAGCAGTGCACGGTGGTGGCGCGAGTTATGGTTGCTTAGCTTATGTAGGGGAGGACTGGTCCAGGAGACCCCTCTCGCCTGCGTTTTCTCCCCAGGTGAGGGCTATGGCTCATTGGGCGTTCCCTCGTGCCACCCGGGCCCAGGTGGTGGAGGGCTCATCCGCTGGAGACATTGCCCACACGTATCGATTGCCCACACGTATTGATTGCCACACAAATTTAGCTAGGCCCAGTAACCATTTTTTGTCTGGTAAAGATGGTGTGAGCTCAGCGCACTGTAGCGCGGCCCCCACCCTTGGAGAGTCACCTCCCTGTTGCCGCAGCACCCTGGCAGATCCGCTGCGAGCACGTTCCCACGAACAAGACGGACATGAGCTAGCGCAATACGCTGACATTGTAACAGTTCACCTCCCGCAGTGTATTATCACTATCAGCATGACCCGGCCAGCAGGCCTGAACAATGAGAAGAACGGTAAAATGGTCATCTGATGGCAGACAGTCTTTATACATATGTATATATTAATGTCAAGACCACTTGCAAAGTATGCTTTCTTCCACAAAATCTCTTATGTTACAAACGCCTGTAGAATGTATTAAAATGAGAGAGCATGCTCCCATGATATAAACAATGGCGAGCTCACACCATTGCAGGTGGATGCTAATAATAAAGGAACGCTCCAGGGATCTGTTTGTTGCGTGTATCACTGGGCAACCTACCTCCCATGGTTTTGCGCCATAACTAAGCTAATGTTGCTAGAGTACACGAGAAAACGAATGCAACTATACTATGAACTCATGTAAAGGATGCGCGAGAATGCACTTATCATGTGTGTATGTCTAAGCCCCTTATGTGCCACCACCGTCACGTACAGTGGCGGGTCGTTTTCTATGTACTCCACCGACCCAACTACTACCTCATTTACTGCGAATGTATATGCATGTAACTAAAATACTGTAGCTGTTAGAACATAATGTACAAATATGGTGCTCGGACTGGGTATAATCGAGACACATCCAGCAAAGTTTAAATGCATGTTTTGAAGTGATTTTGAATAAGTATTATAGAAAGTGTTCAAATGTTTGTGATGTCTTTACCTACATTCGGCAACACACGAGGGAGATACCTTTGTGAATGCGTACAAGGCCATTCCCCCTCCCACCCTGCGAAGGCTGCCAAGACATGAGAACAGAGGCCCGCTCTGCGCTATCCCACCTCCCCCGACCAGACTGGAGCCGCTTCAAAGATTTGTAGCCCCCACTGCAGCACCCAAGGCCGCGGCCAGCCACCTGCATTATTTACAGCACAGCAGTAAACCTTTGTCTAAACTCACGCGCCCCCTCGTAAACCCCACAACCCACCGGACCATCTTAGACTTATGGCCCTGTGCAATCAGGACACCCAACACTTTGACAACACGCAGCGCGGAACATCCATAACAACTTCTAACAAGGCAGAAAGACCTGTACCGCCCGTCCCAGGCCCCGAAGCTTAGCCCCTCGACCTATGGCCCTGGTCAACAGGACACGGGTAACTAGGCCTCGATGTATTACCTCCAGACCCCTCACAAGGTGCATTCCTCCTGTGTTGCATTAACCTATAAAATAACCTATTGGAAGATTTACTAAAGAGAATAACACTGTAAATGACTGAATGACTGCGGTGTGCATGGCCGAGGGCAAGTAAGTCAGGAAAGGCATTCATCTCTGCCACAGGCCGCATTGGCACACCAACACCGCCCGGATGAACTCAAGCCGACCTGCCAGGCCCAGCCCAACCCACAAGGCTGACCAGTGACGTCCTCCAGCCAAGACCAACCACGCCGCAGCAGCACCTATAGTTAGTCGTCGCCACCCAATCCCAATGAACTTGTGCCCCCTATAGTATGAAGTTTTTGATGACGCTTTTTGTAAATATATACGCCTGTCTTTGCTATTGTCAGACAGAGCGCTCTCGGAGTTTGCAGAGTTCTTTGCATGCCCTATTCTGATTGATAAAACTCTCATTTATGCTCACCCGCACTCTGTCTTGGCCTTATTCCCATTTTTGGGAGAGTCCTTCATTGTCTCTCATTGCGGGGAGGATCGTGCTGTTTGGGGACGCTTGCTTTCAGTGGTGACCCCGATAGCGTGATTTTTATTTCTTCCTAACTCCTTATAACCGTCCCCTTTTGGCACGAGAATCTCCGGTCGAAAAGGGATACGCACGGTGAGCCGGCTCCTGGAGGCTGCCCGCCAACGGCGACCGGTACACTAAGAAGTGCGCACTCAATAGAGAGAGGGTACGGGATCCCGGTTGAAAAATCCCCTTTGAGTACCGCTCGCCGGAGCCGGGGCTGACTGTTGAGCTGACGGCGACACTGCCTGGACGGACCCAGTTTCGGAGACTTTCGGTTCAAGACGGGCACGTGAGTACTGAGTGCGAGCGATTCTAAAGGGAGCGGGGAAAGAAGTGTAAGACAGATAACGAGAAGGGGGGTACGCAGATCTACTAAGGTTCATCTTAAAGTTTCCTTGCTTTTTCTTTGCATATGGCCATTAGGATCAAGAGGTGAATAAGAGATAAAAGTGACGGGAACCTAGCTCCGAAAGGGGGTGGAAGGCGGCGCCGCATAGTGCTATCTTGACTAGTACTGGGAATATATGAAGAAGTGGAGTGTAAAATAAAAGTGTTCAGCAAAAGGGGACACTGAGAGTACATTAGTGACCGCTATTACTTTTTTCCTTTCTTTTCTTTAAGGGTAGGGGGAGAATAAAGAAATGTGATTAGCACAAACTTAGGGAGACAGTAAGAGAAGAAGAGTCCTATTAGAAGGGGGGAGAGCAGGCTAATATATATATAATTGCGCATCCAGATATTCAAATAAGACGAACAGGGACAGCCGGCTAGGGAGGAAAGGGAGGGCAGCTTGAATGGTGAATTGAGTGGAGGCAAGAGGTGTGTGCACCTCGTATGTGCTAGAAGACATTTTGATGTTGTGAATGTGTGAAGCGGTTATAAATGTATAATAGTTAAATGGTCATGGTAAGTGTGGTCGGATAAAAGTTTTTTTCCTTCTAAGACAACGTCAATATAGTAAAGTGAGTGAGTACCTTTTTGATTTCCATGCCGACATTGTCAAAATAAAGGTTGGGTTGCTCTTGTATGTGCCCCCCAAAGAGAACAGAATAGACATTATGTACGGCCAGTTTTGTATTGTGCAGTCAGGGAGGGGGAGAGCGCAAAGGGACCCAACATTGAATGTGAAGTAAAATATAAAAAATAATACTGATACTACATTTACATTGTAGTTGCAAACACACGGAGACACACCAGTACTAGGAGGGCACAGAGATGGGGGCTGAAACACCCTTATCACATATTTGTAAGAATCTCCCGGGATACGTGGAGCGGATTAAAAAATATCACGACCAATGGGTGACCGAGCTAAAGGGGGAGGGGTTACCTCAGATTTGGCCCGAGGAAGGGTCATTTGATAAAAGTGTTCTGGATACGGTGGCCACATGCATTTTCCGAAAATACAAAGGAAAGCAGCTGCAAAATAGGAGGGAAATATTAGATCTTTGGAGGTTATTTGAAGAGATACCACCGCCTAAAACACCAGCATTAAATCCTGATCTCCCGTCCACCACAGACAATCCACTACTAATACAGAGAGATGTCAAAGAAGGGTCAAGTGTAGCTCCACCAGTAGAGGTAATAAGCTTGTACCCGATATTAAAGAAGCCTGTGCCCGCAGAGGGGTACAGTGACCCCACTTACATACCTCCCCCGAAAGATACTACACCCCACCGGCCCACGGCACCTCCGCCATATGAAAGCACGAGGGAGCGAGCCCAGGCAGGCACACAAAGGGTAGATATAGAGAAGCTCACAGATGATTTAGAATCAAGACTGTCGATAGCAAAAGATGAGCTCTCAAGGATAAAAGACATATGCGAACGAACAGCACTAGATGCAACTAGATCAGGGCGTACGTCCAGAGCACCAGGTGAAAATAGAAAGCCCGAAGAGGGGTGGAAAAAGGGCGAGATCCTGTTCAGAATTGAGGAAGAACCAACGCGAATAATAGAAGTAGAGTCCCGAGAGGGAGATGTTGTAAACGAAGAAAGGCTTGGGGGAATTAGAGAGGAATTGCTGTGTGATATAAGGGACGAGTTAGAAGAAAGCGACAGGTTGAGTATGGCGATGGGAGGGGGAAGCGAGGGGGAGGAAGGTACATGTTCAATGAGAACCCTGGATGATGAGTGGACGGGGCGACTAAGGAACAGAGTGGGAAAAATGGCATCACTGGGAACATCAGCAGCCAAAACAGGTCCGGACGCAACGACAAAAGGAAGGCTACAGCTCCCGTTGATACACAGGGGAGGAGGGAGGCCTAACTATATCCCATGGGCACAGATGGACAAAGCCAATTTATTAAAGCTATTGCCCCCGTTGTCAGGAGGGGCAAGTAAGTGGATATAGGCCTTTGAGAAACATACTGCTGGGGTACCCCTAGCCATAGGAGATGTGAAAAGTCTGCTCGTATCAGCAGTGGGCGATCAGGCTGAAAGGGTATGGGTTAAGGCCGGTTTCCCGGGAGTAACGCTAGACTGTGACCGCCATGATGGGGCCTCCTTTAACACAGTGTGTGCTAGGGTGTGGGATGCCTTACGCGACACATTCCCAGACACACCGGACTTACAGTCAGTGATGCAGTGTACAATGAATGACGGGGAGGAGGCTATGGATTACATTTTTCGGGTCCAAGAGATGTGGAGAGCAGAAACGGGCACGCCCTGGTATCAATCGACATCTTTATTTTATTTTATTATAAAGAGAGGGCTCCCAAAGGAAGTGCAGAAGGCGCTTGACAAAATAGCAGGTATTGAAGCAAAGGGATGGCCAGAAATTCAGAGCATAATAGTACACCATTGTAAACGAATAAAGGAGAGGGAGAAGGAGGTGGCGCAGAAAAGATTGGCAGACGAGGCGAAGTTAGTACAGACAAAGTTAGTGAAGGTTGCAGCAGCAGTAGCAGCGCTCCCACACAGTAGGGAGGGAGATGATGAGGAGGAGGGGCTGGTAGCACTCCAAGGAAGGGTGGCAACTAATTGGGCGGGAACAGCACAGCGGCAGTGGACTGGGCAGGAGCAAGGTGGAGGTCCGCAGTGGCAAGAGTGGACCCCTCGAGGGGGACGAGGTGGGTACAGGGGCCGGAGAGGAGGCGGACAGGGGTACGGGGGAATGGGAGGAAATGGATGGCAGGGTCCCAGGGGCCCCCAGGGGAGTTGCTGGAACTGTGGACGATGGGGGCATTACTCCAGGGAGTGTAGAAGTAGACAAAACAATGGGTTCCAGGAGGAGGAGAATTATGGTCATCCACACCCAGGGAGCCCATATGGTCTCCCAATGGGACAGCAGCAACTAAGAAACCCCGGCCAGGGTGCCACGGGCCAGCAACAGGGACCCCAGTATAGGACACAGAACCACCCACAAAACAATGACAGTATGCAATACACGCCAGGTAACCCTTTCGCGACAACAGCAAACGGGGCCCCCGCACCAGCACCTTACAGTGGCATGTCAGTGGTTTCAGGGAGTGTTTTTAATGAGGGAGGGGCGATGAGATACCCCGCATAGGACAGCCCACAGAGAACACTTGCGTGTCCAGTTCTATCCACCACCTACAATGCAGCAGAGGAACCATTGGTAGGGGCGCAGATAGGAGACAAGCAGTTTATATTCATGGTTGATTCGGGAGCGGAGAAATCATGTGTCAGAGAGGGCCGATTCCCGTTATCTAACAGGAAGTTAGAGACGCAGGGGTTCTCTGGGGCTGTAATTGAAGTTCCTTACACAGAAGCTTTGGATGTAACAGTGGGGGGTAAGACTGTGAAGGCACCCTTATTGTATTACGAACATTCCCCAATAAACTTGCTAGGGAGGGATCTTCTGAGTAAACTCAACATGACCATATCATTTACCGAGAGAGGAATAGTGTGTTCTACACCCGGGATATGCCCCTTGCGTGCGATGTTGGTAGTGCAAGCCTACACAACCACACAGGAAATACGAGGGCTGCCACAAAATGAGGAAATGTTTATCAAAGGGCTAAAGACTCTGGCCCTCATAATTCCCGAGCTAGGAAGCATGGACTGGAGGATTCCGGCGGAGTTCCTCTTCCGCCCCATAGTGTGTCCCTACACAGCACCAGGATCAGTGGTATCATTAGACTTGCACGCTGTGCAAGTGTCAGCAAAAAGGATCGCTGTGATTGGAGTGGACGAGGAAGGGTGTGAGTGGCGCACAGTGCTGTGCACAAACGCCAACATCGCCCTACGAGAGGTAACAGATGAGGATCTCTTTTCAGACACAGAAGGGGATGGTGAGATAGTAATGGAAATAGCGATGCCCTGTGATATTTTAATACAAGCAAGGGAGACCCCCGTCCAATTGATGACAGTGGTAGGAGCACCACCGTCATTTTTTGATGACGACATGAGGCTCGTACCAAACAACTTATGGACAACAGGCCCCCATGATGTGGGACTGTTGCACGGAGTACAACCTGTGGTAATAAAACTAAAGCAAGGAGCAATTTTACCGCGAGTTAAACAGTATCCTTTGTCTCATGAAGCTGAAGAAGGGATAAAAGAGACAATAAATGCCCTACTAGCACAAGGGATAATAGTGCCTTCAAACTCCCCATGTAACACCTGTATTTATCCAATCAAAAAAGCGAAAGGGGGGTTTTGGAGGATGATACAGGACTTACGCCCCCTCAATGATGTAATTCAGAAGGAGTTCCCTCTAGTCCCGAACCCTGCATCAATACTATGCAGCATCCCGAAAGTGGCATCACATTTCACAGTAGTAGACTTGAAAAACGCATTTTTCTCCATACCCCTGGCTGAAGAGAGTAGATACCTTACCGCCTTCACACTGGGGGGTAAAAGATATGAACATTGCAGATTACCACAGGGATACTGCGAGAGCCCGAGCATCTTCAACCGCGTATTACATGAAGACCTAGGAAACCTATCAGTTGAGAGCACCATTATTCAGTACGTAGACGATTTACTAGTCTGCGCACAAAACGAAGAGAAATGCAGAACAGATTCCATAACATTACTGACTTTGCTGGCCAACAAGGGGTACAAAGTGGACAAGGGAAAGCTACAGTACTGTCTGACAGAGGTCCTGTACCTGGGACAGCTGATTTCAAAAGATGGGAAAAGAATAATACCAGACAGAGTAGAAGCCATAAGATCAGTAGGAGAACCCACAACAGTAAAAGACATGCAGAAATTCCTGGGAATGTGCAATTACTGCCGAGCATGGATATTAGATTATGCGGCATACACCAGGCCCCTATTACAAGCATTAAAGGTGGCCCAACAGGAGAACAGGAAGATGGAATGGACGGAAGAGATGAGCTCCTCTTTCCAAACATTAAAAGATTTGATTTCAAGCGCCCCAGTACTCGCAAACCCTGATAATGGACGCAAATTTTACCTATTCTCACACTGCAAAGAAACACTCATGACAGCAGTGCTGACACAAAAAACGTCCTTAGGACACCAGCCATTGGCTTACTATAGTGGTACTTTAGATGCCGTGATGCAGGGCCATTTCGCGTGTGAGCAATCACTCGCTGCAGCCGCGTTCGCGATTGAGAAAAGTGCCACAATAGTAATGGGTTGCCCGGTGACATTGTTTGTGGAACATTCATTATTTGCAATACTAGAGAGATCAAAAAGCACACTGACCACACAGCGGGCGACAGCCTACGAGATTATATTGTCCAGCGCCAACATCCATATAGTGGGATGCAAGACGGTGAACCCCGCCACATTCATTACAGAAGCGTGTACACTAGAGGACATGCAGAACCACGATTGTGCAACCTACACAGGAGAAAGAGGGGAGGACACAGTGGTGTGTGAGAACGCTCTAAGCGAGGGGGAAGTGTACTTTGTGGATGGGTCTGCATCAATTGACGTGGACACGGGAGAAAAACACGTTGGCATGGCAGTAGTGAGGTTAGAAGACGGTGAGTATGAAAAACTGGTACAATACCGCCTCCCATCACATTACTCCGCACAGGCAGCAGAACTGATTGCGCTCATAGAAGCACTACATGCAGCAAAGGGTTGTGCAGTGACAATATACACAGACTCAGCTTACATGACAACTACAGTACATGGAGGCCTAGCAAGATGGGGGCGTAGGGGATTTAGGCGGGCAGACGGAACACCAGTACAGCATGCAGAATTGTTGAAAGAGTTAATTGAGGCCCTGCAAAACCCTACAGCAGTAGCAATAGTAAAGTGCCAAGCACATACATCCAACACAGATGTTGTGTCTTTAGGGAACGCGGCAGCGGACGCTACCACTAAGGAGGCTTCCTATTTTCAGAAAAATGACACAGGTGAATACATGCTTAAGCACAAGAGAAACGAAGAGCCCCCAGAAGGATATAATATGATGCCCATATCACAAATAATAGAATTGCAGGAAGGAGCCAGTGCAGAGGAAAAATTAATGTGGACAAAACGAGGGTGCAGCAAGTCAGGAACAGACCTGCTGTGGCGGCAAAATAACTCGGGGAAAGTGGTAATGCCAATACAGCTATTAGAGGTTGCATTTCAACAGCTACACTTCTCTGCACATAACACCAAACAGCACATCGCAGCAGAAATACAGGAAGAATGGTTCGTGTCCTGTCTCCAGGAGCATGTGTCTCGATTGGCAATGGAATGTACAACATGCCAAATATACAATTCAGGAATGACATTACGCACTCTATGGGGAACAATTCCTAAACCCATTGGCCCATTCAAGGAACTGCATATAGATTACGCAGACATGGGGGAAAGGTGTAATGGCGCACAGTACATGATCGTGGTTGTGTGCCCATTTTCGAGGTGGGTGGAAGCAGGACCTTGCGCACGACCTGATGCCAAGAGCGCCGCCAAGTTCCTAGTAAGGGAAGTGTTCCCGCGCTGGGGAATTTGTGACGTGATTCGCTCAGACAACGGCACTCATTTTGTGAATGAGCTTTTTAAGGAAGTCACTACATTATTGGGAATAAAACATAAATTATGTTCAATTTATCATCCTCAAAGTAATGGCGTAGTGGAAAAGATGAACGGACTGTTGAAGGGCAGGTTATCAAAACTATGCTTCTCATTAAAGAAGAATTGGATTTACTGCCTACCCCTTGCGCTATTTGAATTAAGAAATCAGCCAAGCAAAGACCACCATTTGTCCCCGCACGAGATCGTGACTGGGAGACGGATGAACACAGCACACTCGCCACTGCGCGAACACTCAGACGCTCACAGAAGCGCCGCGATATTGGGAGATGAGTTCACAGATTATTTAAGGAAATTGACAAGGGCAGCGCGCGTGATATCAAAGCAACTCTCCCCACCCTTCACTAGAGAAGAGGGAAATGTAACAGGCTCTGTCACGGAGCCAGGGCAACAGCTACAGCTAATGCCAGGCGACTGGATTTATGTCAGAATCTTTGTGCGTCGGTGGAATGCACCACGATTCCATGGCCCATACGAAGTAATATTTTGTACGCCCACGGCAGTGAAGGTCAAAGGTTTGAGGTACTGGGTGCACTTGACCGATGTACGGAAGGCATATAGCAACGTACAAGAGGAGGTAGATGAGGAGGCACAGACAACAGCAAACGATGAAACTGAGCAGAATTACTGAATATGAACTTGTGTGTATGTGTTGGTACTAAACTTGAATAAATGCACAACTGATAAAGATACAAAAAAAAAAAAAGAACATTTTTTAACTTTTATCTTGTTGAGTGTATATATATATATATTTAATGGAATGCCAAATTATAGCCTGTATACACCCTTGTCTGTGAATACCCCTCCCCGTATCCCCACCCGCTTCCATTCCCCGTCACATGTATATTGGCACTGATGGTGCTAGCAAAATGTTTACATGTATGCACTCAATGCACTTTTATATCTTAAACAGGAGCTTCCATGGCATCTAACGGGCAGCCTGCAACGGATAGATTTACTAGAATTAGAGAGTGGTTAACTGAGAAATGCATATATTCGTATGAATGTGGACTATCTGCGTGCATTATATTGTTTTTTACATTGATGTTTGGTCTGGTTACATACTGGTTCATAGCGTTCATCTCTATCGAGATGAACGAGGGGGGAGGGAACAACACAACTACTGGGACCAATACAACTGCAAGTGTCAATGCCAATACAAGGGAAGGTGATTTTTTGGTATGGGACGGAACTAAACTTGTGTGGGGCTACTATACTACACCATCCAATGTTGTCATCTCACAAGATGGAGGGCCAAAGGGTAAAAGGCAAAATAACACACTGTCCCCACCTGAGATGTCTAATTACAATGCTCACAGCTTAAACGACCGAAACCCGTCTGCCATATCCTCGTTGTGGGGGGTGAAGGGGGGCGGGAAGGGGAAAGGGGGGTCTGTTTTGCCCTTCGTTCAGGAGGCTGGGAAGCACCAAAGGAGCAAGAATAACAGACGGAAGAGGGAAGCAGGGAGGAGGAAGTATGATGAGTACTATGGGCTAGGTCTAGATAAAATGGAAGACCCACGACACCCCCACCAAACAAAAAAGTGGTATGCGGATATGAGTGCCACAGCTAAACAAACAACAAACGAGAGCTGTTATGTCTGCTCCCTCATTCCCCACGCATCAGGTACACCCAAAGTATTGTTACCCAAAGAGTTGCCAATCATAGATGCCCAATGTCTCCTTCATCTTACGTTATGCAGGATTAAGAACACCTTCCAGGCACATGAAGTGACTTTTCAAATGCTACAGAACGAGAAAACGTGCTACCCAAAACCGGCAGGGGTGGTATGTCTGAAGGAACCATTTTTTGTAATTGAAGGGACACTTTTTTCTGACAACAAGTGGAAGAACGAAGAAGTAATGTGTAAAGCTGAAGCACTGAGGGGTGTGGCACTGGTGAAGTTGCAATGGATAGAAGAAACGTGCACACCCGTATGGAAGGAACACATTTCAAAATTAACTTGGGTTACGCCCATCGAAAAGCCTTTCAAGCTGCAGAGTGAAATAGACTATGAACTATGTTTCGAAGGAGAAGGGAGAACGTCCATGGGGACGAACAAGAAGTGCAACAAGACCCTCACCATCCCAGATCTAAGAAAAGGGACTGCGGCCCTTATGGACACGTACTGGGTATGTGGCAACCAGGCATACCTACACCTCCCCCCGTCGTGGAGTGGCAGCTGCTCAATGGCCACTCTGCACTCAGCTCTAATGGTGATACCAGAAAGCCACATCGATGGAAGCAAAAGGACACAGGAACGCACGCAACAGAGTGTGGCCCAACCAACTGTAGAATCACAAATGTATGTCCTGTCTTCCGGAAGCAAGGGAGAGGTGCTAACCCGTCACAGACGAGCATCAAATTACATCTCACAGGCATCATCAGAACTATTGGCTCAGATCCCAGACAAATATCGATTATTCAGCTCAGCAGAAACATTTTTTGCCTCACTCGTATCAAGTGTCCAAGCAAGGGCAAACGCAAAATGGCTCCAGATAACCCGTTGGGAATTGATTCAGCTGGCAAACGACACTGAAGAAGGATTTAACATAATAAAGGTCGAACTAAGAGCCTTGCGACTGATGACCATGCAAAACAGGTATGTCCTGGACCTGTTGAAGGCGATGGACGGCGGTGTTTGCCGAAAAATAGGAAGTGCCTGCTGCACTTTCGTGCCTTCTGAAGACGCAGAGAACGGCTCCCTGTCCCATGTGATCGAAGCAGTCCACAACCTAGGAGAAAAAATGAAGATGGAAGGCGGAGGAGAAGATAGTACATGGTTCGATAACATCTTCTCCTGGGTCCCCTCATGGCTTGGAACAACTGTGAAATGTTTGATGCCAGCTGTGGTGTTTCTCCTTTTGGTTTTCTGCCTGTGCCAGGTGGGTCTTCGAGTCTGTGCTAACGCAGTACCAAATGGTGCAATGATGATGGTGACAATGGGCAACTCACACGGTACAATAAAAACGATGCAAGAAGCACAAATAGAAACAGGGATAGATAACACACCCAGGTACCAACTGGTGCCCATGTACCACGACAAGGATATTGTAGATAAGCTGTGGCACACCACCATCAAAGAGCCCCGCATACTAGAATGGTACGAGGAAGTTTGGGTAGATTTGGAGGGAGATGGTGGGTGTATATATCTCACGTGTACTCCAGATGAATACGCCAGGAGAGGTGAGAGCTTAAGGGGGGTGTGCAGAGCATGGATGCCTATCAAAGGAACTCCTGCATGGGATGAGGCGGTTATGGACGAAGCAGAATGTAGGAGGATAGAAGAGCTAAAGAATTCGTTACTTAAGTAACGAAAGGGGGGAAATGTAGGGGAGGACTGGTCCAGGAGACCCCTCTCGCCTGCGTTTTCTCCCCAGGTGAGGGCTATGGCTCATTGGGCGTTCCCTCGTGCCACCCGGGCCCAGGTGGTGGAGGGCTCACCCGCTGGAGACATTGCCCACACGTATCGATTGCCCACACGTATTGATTGCCACACAAATTTAGCTAGGCCCAGAAACCATTTTTTGTCTGGTAAAGATGGTGTGAGCTCAGCGCACTGTAGCGCGGCCCCCACCCTTGGAGAGTCACCTCCCTGTTGCCGCAGCACCCTGGCAGATCCGCTGCGAGCACGTTCCCACGAACAAGACGGACATGAGCTAGCGCAATACGCTGACATTGTAACAGTTCACCTCCCGCAGTGTATTATCACTATCAGCATGACCCGGCCAGCAGGCCTGAACAATGAGAAGAACGGTAAAATGGTCATCTGATGGCAGACAGTCTTTATACATATGTATATATTAATGTCAAGACCACTTGCAAAGTATGCTTTCTTCCACAAAATCTCTTAAATTACAAACGCCTGTAGAATGTATTAAAATGAGAGAGCATGCTCCCATGATATAAACAATGGCGAGCTCACACCATTGCAGGTGGATGCTAATAATAAAGGAACGCTCCAGGGATCTGTTTGTTGCGTGTATCACTGGGCAACCTACCTCCCATGGTTTTGCGCCATAACTAAGCTAATGCTGCTAGAGTACACGAGAAAACGAATGCAACTATACTATGAACTCATGTAAAGGATGCGCGAGAATGCACTTATCATGTGTGTATGTCTAAGCCCCTTATGTGCCACCACCGTCACGTACAGTGGCGGGTCGTTTTCTATGTACTCCACCGACCCAACTACTACCTCATTTACTGCGAATGTATATGCATGAAACTAAAATACTGTAGCTGTTAGAACATAATGTACAAATATGGTGCTTGGACTGGGTATAATCGAGACACATCCAGCAAAGTTTAAATGCATGTTTTGAAGTGATTTTGAATAAGTATTATAGAAAGTGTTCAAATGTTTGTAATGTCTTTACCTACATTCGGCAACACACGAGGGAGATACCTTTGTGAATGCGTACAAGGCCATTCCCCCTCCCACCCTGCGAAGGCTGCCAAGACATGAGAACAGAGGCCCGCTCTGCGCTATCCCACCTCCCCCGACCAGACTGGAGCCGCTTCAAAGATTTGTAGCCCCCACTGCAGCACCCAAGGCCGCGGCCAGCCACCTGCATTATTTACAGCACAGCAGTAAACCTTTGTCTAAACTCACGCGCCCCCTCGTAAACCCCACAACCCACCGGACCATCTTAGACTTATGGCCCTGTGCAATCAGGACACCCAACACTTTGACAACACGCAGCGGAACATCCATAACAACTTCTAACAAGGCAGAAAGACCTGTACCGCCCGTCCCAGGCCCCAAAGCTTAGCCCCTCGACCTATGGCCCCGGTCAACAGGACACGGGTAACTAGGCCTCGATGTATTACCTCCAGACCCCTCACAAGGTGCATTCCTCCTGTGTTGCATTAACCTATAAAATAACCTATTGGAAGATTTACTAAAGAGAATAACACTGTAAATGACTGAATGACTGCGGTGTGCATGGCCGAGGGCAAGTAAGTCAGGAAAGGCATTCATCTCTGCCACAGGCCGCATTGGCACACCAACACCGCCCGGATGAACTCAAGCCGACCTGCCAGGCCCAGCCCAACCCACGAGGCTGACCAGTGACGTCCTCCAGCCAAGACCAACCACGCCCCAGCAGCACCTATAGTTAGTCGTCGCCACCCAATCCCAATGAACTTGTGCCCCCTATAGTATGTAGGTTTTGATGACGCTTTTTGTAAATATATACGCCTGTCTTTGCTATTGTCAGACAGAGCGCTCTCGGAGTTTGCAGAGTTCTTTGCATGCCCTATTCTGATTGATAAAACTCCCATTTATGCTCACCCGCACTCTGTCTTGGCCTTATTCCCATTTTTGGGAGAGTCCTTCATTGTCTCTCATTGCGGGGAGGATCGTACTGTTTGGGGACGCTTGCTTTCACTTACCATAACTGGCGAATTTCAAGGGTTTTTCGGTTTACTTGGAACCATAACGTCCCTTTAACAAAGTTTTTTCACTGAATTTCATAGGTTTTTAGTAGCGTAACTTAACCATAACGTCCCTTTAACAAAGTTTTTTTACTGAATTTCATAGGTTTTTAGTAGCGCAACTTAACCATAACGTCCCTTTAACAAAGTTTTTTTACTGAATTTCATAGTTGTTTAGTAGCACAACTTAACAATAATAACTTTGACTTTATGTACATATAATATGGAACATACTGAACCCTTTCTACTGAATTTGACTGTCCGCAAACATGTTTGGACAACAGTACCACCACCTAAAAACTCTGGGGAGGTATGTGTAATAGTTATATCATAACATAGGAACATTTAACAAATTCACAAAGCAGCACACATACAAAGTATATGTAGTAATACTTAAAAAATGTTACCCATATATGTAACACACTAACCATTCATGTAAATACAATATGTTTTAAAATGGAATATACCAAAAGAAGATAAAGTGGCTTCCACCACAATTACCTCACAGACGCTCCACAACCAACAGCAAGACCAGATGTATACACTACTGATTACATATCTCACCAGACATAGTAAGTGCACTTCTTTTTACTCATATATTTATAAACTTTCTTTATTAGAAAAAAAAAACGTATTACTTTTTTGTTTTCTCACAGAAATGTGTAGTACTCTCGACTGGCTAGAGGAGCATTTCCCAGGAGAGGAAATGTTAGAAAATAGTCCACCTAATGGTACACACTTTACTATATAAACCAATTAATAAATATTATTTTGTATACATTTAACATATACATTTTTTTTAATTACAGACCATACAAAAATTCCAAGCATCTCACAACAACAATCAGAGGATATCACTCTACAGCAGATTAATCAAAAAATGGACGACCTTATGCAAAATTTTATGGATTTGAAAAACTTTGTGGAAAATTATGTGAAACCCCCAACAGCACACCATTGTCCAACCTGCACTTGTCCCCCCTCACCCTATCCCACGCAGTTAACCCCAAACCCTGTCTATGGATCAAAGCGTTTTGATGAGATTTCCTTCCCTTCTTCACCTGATCCCAGTTATCTAGAAATACCTAATTCTCCTGTTTTTGTTTCCGACTCTGCCCCACCTTCCCAGTCATAATTGTATATATATATATGAAATAAAGTTACTTTTCTTATATTGTGTTGTAATTACTTTCAGTTCCTTGTGATAAAACCAATTTAGGTGTCCACGGACACCGAGGTTGTTCGGAAATGTTCGTAAAGAAACGAAAATGTAACTGTCCCGAGGACACTACATCTGTCCGTAATGTTCTCATGCAAGTTCAAAATGTTCTAAGAACACTCGTAGTGTCCTGAAATGTTCGTAAAGAAACAAAAATTAAAGTGTTCTAAAGAACACTATATCTGTCCGTAATGTTCGCTATCAACTTAAAACCGTCCTAAGAACACAATTGGTGTCCTGAAATGTTTGCAAAATAAACAAAAATGATGTGTCCTGAACAACAGTACAACTGTTCGTAGTGTTCGCTACCCAATTGAAAGTGTTCTAAGAACACAATTGGTGTCCTGAAATGTTCATACATAAACTAAATTACACGTGTCCTGAAGAACACTATATCTGTCCTTACTGTTCGCTACCAAGTTTAAACTGTTCTAAGAACACACGCGGTGTCCTGAAATGTTTGTTTCACTTGTGACGCACTTTTAATTACTTCAGAACCCGAACAGTGTCCGTAGGACATCAATGCGCATGCGCTAACCAATCTCTGTGCACTTGGTGTCCTGCGGACAGGCGCTTCCTTCGCAGACTAGTTCGCAAACAGATCATATGACCGCGCCCACGCTCATCGTGTGTCCTGAAATGCGGACACTGTACGTGTCCCCGAACAATTTAAAAGTACATTTTCAGTTAATCCATAATATTGTTCAATAAAATCTCACCATGCCACAAGTCCCACATAGCAATCTTGAGTTTCTATATACCTTTTGAAACTTTCCGATCCTTTTTTTGTGTTCAATCTGTCCGCACACAGTGCGCATGTCCGCGGACCGCGCACAAGCACCCCTATAAAAGACCACGCCCAAGAGCTTATTCCCATTGTGTTTCTGGCTATTCTTCAGAACACAGTGATTTTTGCTGCCACCTGCAGACTACACCATCATCGACATGGCATCCTTGGCTGCTGAACTGCCACTTGGTGCTGCACCTGCTTCAGTACCACCACCACCCCCTCCACCACCACCACCTCCCCAAGGGCCTGAAGAGGGGAACAAGACTGAGGATGCGGAGGAGGAAGAAGAGGATGATGAGAATGAGGTAAAGGAAATCCCTACTACCCGCACTAGGCGTGAGTCTTGGGTGTGGCGGTTATTTACCATTCATGGGAATGGTCCTAAGGCTAGTGCGAACCATGTTATCTGTAATGAGTGCAAAATGATACTCAGTCGCGGGAAGCACGCTTTGGGAGCACTACTATGAAGCGACACCTGAGGTCATTTCACTCTGGGGCTATTCGCAGGGTTGTACCTTGCGAACAACGTAGCAGGTTGATTTCCTCTACTTCATCCTCTGTTTCTGATCCTGTCACCACAAGGACCACCTCTGTGGGACAGCGTCTTTCTCAAGCTGCCTCACAGGCCATACAGAATGCTGATAACCCTTACCTTTCAAGGGTCACAGTTGTATGTATGTACTGTGACACAGTACTCTGCAGGGGGAGCGACTTCGTAGTGCTTTTGAGACTATCGTCTCAGAGCACGAGAAGACCTGCTCACTACCCAAATAAAACCCACTCTACATCTTCCTCTCTCAGCTCGCCCTTTCTTATCCCTGTGGTTGGTGTCCGCCCCTTTACCCTCCTTTACCCTCCTCTCCTAGTGTGTCGTGTCTGAAAAACCAAAAAAAATACAAAATTACAAAAATCAAAAAAAAATAAGGCTCTTTTCAGAGCCGCCTTTCCCAGTTAAAAAATAGAAGTGAAAATAAATGAAGCAGGGCTCTTTGTATTTTTTAGAAGTCCGCGGACAGTTCGCGAACATTAAAAAAATTGCGTTGCTACTCCATCACAAACATTGTAATTTTCTCTGGAAAGAAGTGGTGGCTCTGAAAAGAGCCTTTGAGTGGTGTTTGTAAGTCAAAAATTGTAAATGCTTAACATCTACTTCAAAATCGTTGTTGTAATTCCAAAAAAGGTTGCAATGCATTTTGTACATTTCTCAGAAAAATCTGATTGCCAGCATAAGTAAGATGGACTACATCTCTGCGAAAAAAGTATCTACTACAAAACACAATATTTCATTGTGAAAAGAAGACATGCCAAAATCTCTAAGAAAGCCACAAACAGCCTTATTAACATTGCACCTTGCTTTTTCCATTTGTGGACCAAATGAAGAAGAACAAAGCCACATTTGTCTCTGCGCAATCCGTGAAAATATCACTTGAGAATTAGGAAACATGTCCATAACCTTCCTCAGTCCTTCTTTCATAGCAAATTGCAAAACAATTCCAGTCACATGTCCTAAACTGTTCCCTCCACAATGAATTACAATTATGTCTGGATGTTGCTCTGTCTCCAAAGTAGCACAGAGAGGTAGCAAGTCCAACCACTTCATTCCACGTACTCCATGCCAGTGTACTTCCACATGTGGGAATCCAAGATCTACAGCTACTCCACAGCTTTCTGCATGCACCTTCAACCAATGTATCTACGAATCTCCTAAAATCCAAACAATCTGTTTTCTGAAACACACAGCCATAGCTATCTTTTGTTCTCTCAGCAAAAAGAGTATCTGAGAAAATCTCTCCTGGCACAACACACCCACCAAACTTTCCTGACCAATCCCTTTCAGTGCTTATTCTCATTTGCATGACTTCTGAACCCAAAAATCCCGGGATGTAACTCCCGATGTCCGCGAACTACCGCCATGTCCGCGGACATATCGTAACATGAACAGCCCTTCTACCATTTCCACTACACTCTCTCTGTGATTCCCTCATTGGATGTACCTCAAAAATCACATGACCATGCACCAATCACATTCAAGACCTCTACATCTAACTGCATCATCATAGATCAGCACTGCAAATGTACTCTGAATCTCTCTGAGTACAAGTGTCATATCATTGGCAAGCAGCATCTACCAGAAATACTGTACAAGTCTTCAGGATTTCTACTTGCAGTTCCATGCATATCCATATGCATGAACACAAACTTCAGGTATGCATATTTTCTGTATAGTAGATGACATAGCTCTCAAGCATTTTTGTTTTACAGGCGGGTGAAATCACCCGATTTTGTTTTTGGCGGGTGAGACGACCATTGGAATGAATGGGCGTGCAGGAGGCTTGGCGGGTGAGTCTGCCCTTTACAAGGCGTGTGACACCCGCCAAAAGCGTGTGAGTTGAGAGCTATGGTAGATGAACACATTTTCAAACAGACTTTTACCTTGTAAAATCTGTAAAATGAATTTACTGTACTTTTTTCAATTTCCTAAAATCAACTATCACGTATACACCTTTATACTTTTTACTTTCTTTATACACACACACACTCAAATCATGTTAAACTAACATTTTTTAAATGAAATATGTAGACTACATATATTCAAACAAAATTGCATGCAAACACAATCTATGTTTAAACCTTTATAAAAATACTTATACAATTTCATATTTTTTGTTTTTATTTATTTATTTACTTAATTACTTTAAATTAGACATGACATTGAGGCGCTATTACCTAGAACAGTTTACTTACAGAAATAGTGGTATTCACTAATATATTATAAATTTCACAAGACATAGTAAAGATATTTTATTTTTGCTACAGTTAGTCATTCAATACAATTTGTTCATTAAGAACATATCATATGTACTGAACTGATGCAATGTATCTTATGTAAATAAATGAGTTTAATGGTTTTACAGAAGGCACTGAGGATTTCAATTAAAAAAAATCAATATCTAAATTAAAAACAGTGCTATATACAAACAAAGTTACTAATTTGAAGCTTTTACAGTTGCAGTGAAGACCAGTTTCCTGAAAAGAAGCAGCCGAATTCGAAGAAGAAAGAAAAACTAAGAAGTTACCTGTTAATTAAAAAAAAAAAGTAAGTAAAATATCACCATAATATTTATATTATTAATCTAATATACTATAACATTAATATGAGCTATTTTGATTTCTTAAAATAGAGATTTTGTACCATTTTGTCCAAAAATGTCCATGTCTTAAACAGCGATTTACAACCAGAATGGCCCACAAATTTCTATTTTTGGACACACAAATTAGCCAACTCAACTGAATCACTACAATTTTCATATTATAGAACAAACAAATGTTTTAATTGTATACATTAGATTTACTATTTGTACTTTTCCACAACACTAGCTTACTTTTTTTTGTCATCTGAACCCCAGTTTAGTAACACATAAATTCAAGAATACCTATCCCTACTAGTTTTAGTTCCCAATGCACAATCACACACCATTACATACATCTTTATCATCTTACTCAAACACTCATGCACACAGCACACATACATTCCAGAACACCCCAACCCATATCTTCTTTATTTTTTTCAACAGACCCTAAAGAATGCCTACCAAAAGACAACTCAGTAGAAAGCAACGCTAAATTAGAGCAAATGAAAATAAAGGTGTCCAACATAAGCATCCATCTCTAGCAGAATTTGTAAAAAAAGTTGAAACAAAACAGCTAATACAATCATTTAGTGAAACACAAGAAGTTTCAAGTACAACAACTTCACTTCCTCTATCAAAATGTAAAACAAACCCAAAAAACAATTAACAGAAAATCAGCTATCAGTACAGATAAAACTACTTTTAAATTTTAATATAGTGCAAAATAAGGATACCAAGAAAAGTATTTTAGCCAAAATATACCGTCACAAAGTCCTTCAAAATCTTATATAAACAGGAGAGAAATCAGGTTCAAAGCCTAAAACCTATCGTAGGAAATTAATCTTAGAAGCATTGATGGACAGTGCAATTCTTCTCAAAAGAAATGTATTTATTTTACTGTTAAACAAAATGAAACCACTAACAAAACTAATAACTAAATTACAAAAAAGACTTCTCAATAAGCGAAATGTCAACAGAAAGAACTTCTTAAGTATCTGCGGAGGTGAATGGAATCACACTACGAGCACAGAACCATATTTTAATGAAGAAGCGTACAAACAAAAGCAAACAAATACAATTGCCATAAATTGCAGTGGTCGAGGTTATGAAAAAGTGAATAATACCATAATGGAACAAGAAGTACTCCTTACAAAAATATGCCCTGAAAACCTAGAATTACCCCTCCATTCAACTGAATCAGAACGTCTAGTCTAGTGTACAAATGGCCATGCACGTCAATGTGTAACATTCCCAAACAATGTTTCAAATCTTTACACCAATTCCTCAATAAATATGTAAAAAGCAAAGACAAAATCAAAATTAAATTACTGCAAAATATAGATACCTGTCCAGTGCGCAAATACACAGGACTACAAGGACATTCATTGGCCTGCATTACAGGACCTACTTGTAAAACCACTTTCCATGATATCAAAAGAATATCAACACATCATTCAACTATAAGAAATCTAGTCTATAAACTGTACTATGCTAAAAGTCCTGCTTTAGCACTAGCAAAGTTAAATAACATCCTTCTACATGGTACAGCAAAAGAAAAGACCTACTTGAAGAAATTCACTATATCCAGAAAAAATATTTTGGAAGTGAAAGCCATTTACAGAAAGAAATAGCTTTAAACCAATTAAGCAACAATTCTACACATGGCAACCTTTTGCTAAACACATACCAAAAAGAAATACTAAAATTTAAAAGTACATCAGCTGAAGTACCAAACCATGTATGTGTATGTTGCCGCAGAATTATTTATAAAAGTAACACAAAAACTGTGGACCTATCATACAAAATAGAAGACAATGAAGATTCTAAATGGTTTGAATTAGCTCTCTACCTTGTAGCAGAAAACAAATATGAAATAACTGAGCCCTTAATACTTTGCAGTTATTGCACTACAAAACATGACAACAACCAAACTCCTTCACGTTCTATCACAAATAATTTGGAATTATATCCAGTACCAAAACCTCTATAACAACTTAATTTATATGAGAGTATCATAATTCAAACAGTACACCCATTTCAAGCAATAATACGCCTTCAACCAAAAACAGCAAAATTACCTCCCTCTGAATTGGTAAAAGGCATTCGTGGAAAAGTAGTTCATTTACCATTAAATCTAAAAGAAAATGTGCATACTCTAGGAGTGCAACGTCCAATGCAGCAATCTTTAATTATATTAGTAAATGGAGTACCTACAAAAGACAAAAAAATATGGCAACAGCTGGTAGATTTATATAAAGTTAGACAAGCCTTCCAATATCTTAAAGAGAATAATGAATATTACAAAGAAATTCATATTGAAGAAAACTTGAAAGATATAACTGAAATAATTCAAGAAACACAAGAAGCTGGTCAATTTGAGCTACCAAATCCTGCTACAATATCAAATACTTTAGACCATTATACAATTCATCCTTTGCACTGTAATGGCACCGTACAAGATGTACTAGAAACTTACCAAATGCGTCAAACAAAAGGATCGCCAATCAGTATATGGGAAAAAAGTATAGAAGCACGTGCTTTTCCTCTACTCTTTCCTACTGGCAAAAGAGGAAGGTATGATGATAGACCTATTCAAATATCAGCTTCAGAATACCGCTCATTACGGATGTATTCTGAAGATCCCAGATTTAGACAAAATGTGGAATACATATTCCACCTTCACTTTGAAAGTGAACTAGCAACTTTATGTTACGGAGTTGCACACATATTAAAATCAGGATCACACTTTCAAAATATGACAGCTACACAATTATTAGAGAAAGTGCAACAAAAGGATGAGGTTTTACAATCAAATATTACAAATCTATTAGCAAATATGCGTGGTACTAAAGAGTACTGGTTTCGACGTCATGGAGATGTACGTTGTATGATCAGAAACCTTGGCCCACCCACTTGGTTTGTTACATTAAGTTGTGCAGAATATGCATGGGAAGATTTACATGATTTCCTACGCATATCAAATAAAAACAAAACAAACATAGATATTCTAACACCTGGAGAACTTTGTTCTTTGGATCCTGTTAATGTTTCAAGATATTTTCACCATCGCTTCATTGCTATGCTACATTTTATTTGTAATAAAACTGTTCCTCCCCTTGGAGAAGTGCAACACTTCTTTTGGAGACAAGAATACCAAGCCAGAGGAGCACCACATATCCACATGCTTTTATGGATTAAAGATGCTCCTAAATTTGGTCGAGACAGTGATGCCACTGTTTTACAGTTTATTGAAAAATATGTCACTTGTGAAATTCCATCAGAAGCCACAAATAGTGATCTTTGTGCATAAATTTTACAATTTCAAAGACACAAATGTGGAAAATATTGTCGTCGCAAATACAAAAACAAAGGCAAATACTACACCAAATGCCGATTTGGTTTCCCTAGACCAGTTACAAATACAGGTCAAGTAAACAACCTCATGTCTTCAGTTAGACATAGTGTTAAAGGTAAGTCACCTAAAAATACATATCACATAAAAAGAAAAGAAGAAGAAAAATATATCAATGATTATAATGCAATCATTGCCCACTTATGGAATGCAAACATAGATGTGCAGTACATTGCAGACAATTCTACTGCAGTTGCACGATATGTCACAGCATACTTAACTAAAGCAGAAAAGACAGAGCTCCAAGACCTCTGGAATGACCTGTCATCAGATAAAACAGTATCACAGAAATTATACAGCTTGAGCATAAAAATGCTCACCCATAGAGAATGTGGATCTTATGAAGCAGCTGATCGTTTAACTGGTACTTCATTGTATGGTAAATCTGAAAATATAGTATGGCTAAGTCTTGGTCCAGCTAAATCTAGAAAAAGAGTTCTAAAATCATATGAAGATATAGAAACAATAGCCAAACATGATCCCAACAGCCAAGACATTTTAGAAAACAATTTATTGGACACATACTACCCAAACAGAAGTAATACTTTGGAAAACATGTGTCTATACCAAATAGCCCAAAACTACACATACAAAAATAATATGAAACCTGATGAAAAAAAAGGTAAATATAGAGTGACAGACTGTGAAGGCAGCTTAGTTAAACTCACTAAACCAAATTTAATTAATCATATCAAATTGTCATTGAAGACTCCTCAACATAAAGAAGTATATTACATGTCCCTGCTACAAGTCTTCAAACCATGGAGAAAAGAAGAACAATTACTAGATAACTATGACTCATATGAGGATGCTTTCAAAGCAAATGAAAGCACTATAACTGATGTAAACTTTACACAGTACAAAACAATGTTGCACAATGAACAGCAACATGAAGAAGAACTCCAAGCCCAACTAGATAAGGATACTCCTGACAGTAGTCAACCTTCTGTAACAGGAAGCCAAGAACCACTGGGAGAACCACTAATAACAAATGAGGCAGAATTAGCTATGATAGAAGTAGAAAACACCATGTGTCAGTATGAAGATAAGGAAGACTTAACTATACTACAATCAAAACTAAACAATGAGCAAAGTAGCATTTTTCAAGAAGTAACAAAACAAATTGCACATGGTGTAAAACATGAAAATAAAGAATGTTCCTGCCATAATTATAAACCTATACTACTGTACGTCAGTGGTGAAGCTGGTTCTGGTAAAACATTCCTAATCAAAATCATTAGTAAGTTCCTTCAACAATTGACAAACAACAACCTGTCAGCTGTTGTCACTGCCCCCACAGGTTTAGCTGCCTACAACATAGGTGGTGTTACATTACACCGATTACTACTATTACCAGTAGAACACCAGAACAAATTAGACTATTACAAACTTTCTGCAGACGCTGCAATGGAATTACGCAGAGTATTGAAACAAATGAAAATGCTACTAATAGATGAGGTGAGCATGGTCTCCAATCTGATGTTAGCTTTGATTCACCTCAGATTACAGGAAGTACTCAAAACAGACTATGAAGAGCTCTTTGCAGGAAAACACATTATTGTTTTTGGAGATCTGCTTCAATTAACACCAGTAAAATGTGAACCTATTTTTAAAACATTAGGGCACAAACTCTGCCATAAAACTGTTGGCAGCATTGGAAATGTCAACCTTTGGCAACATTTCCAATACAGAGAATTAACAGAAAACATGCGCCAATCTGCAGATCTAACTTATGCCAACATTTTAAAAAGTTTGAGAGTTGGTATACTTTCTAAAGAAGCAGAAGCAACATTGAAACCCCGGCACATTAATGCACTTAATGGCGATAATGCATGTGCTACAGATGTTATGGAACAATTAGCCCACAAAAATGTCAATTGTATGGCCTTAATGCCAACTCTTGCAAGCTGTTTCAAATTCAATGAAATCATGCTAAGTAAAGAAATGCAACCAATAATGGAAATTAGCGCCACAGACAAACTAGATGTACATGGTATGACACTACCCATGTGTGACCAAGCCACAACAAGACTAAATAATTTAGAAAAATCAATCTCAAACACAGCAGGCTTAGAAAAGATGTTAAAATTATCCTTATATTGCAGAGTAATGCTTAAACGTGGACCAAGGACTAGTGAATGGAGCACTGGGTACAGTTGTTGGCTTTCAAACATACCCACGTGACAACAAAATTCAGTTTGTCAATATACTCTTTGGCAAACTTTCAGAAGTAAAACGGATAGGACGCTCAACAGCTAGATTCCTTCTCTTCAAAGATATGTATGTACGCAGAGAACAGTTTTCTCTAACTCTTGCATACGCAGTCACGATTCATAAATCACAAGGTCTTACCCTAGACAAAGCAATGATAGATATTGGTAACAAAGTCTTTAAAGAAGGCATGAGCTACGTAGCACTATAACGCTTACTTACACTTGACGGTCTATTTCTAATCAACTTTGATGCAAGTAAAGTAAACGCTGATATTCCTTGCTTTTTAGAATATAATAGACTTCGCTCACTATACACTCCCCATCTAAACACATATTCTGTTCCACAAAAACTAAAACGTTGTAAAAGAAAACTAAATCAAACAGAAATGCAACAGGACGTCACTGCAAATCCTCCAAAGAGAGTAAAATAAAAGAATACTTCATCAAGTACCACAAACAAAAAATAATCAATTAGAGAGAGTAAACCAGGTACTTCTTTAAAGAAGGAAGACAAACTCCATAAAAAGCAGTTAGATACAGAACTACCTGGACCATTTAAATTCTCAAATATAGTTGGTGTAAGTTGCTATTCAAATGTAGCAATGAATATTCTATTTCAATTACCACCAATTGTTGACAACATTTACTCACACAGTACAGACCCATTGTGTTTGCAAATGTTAGTACATCACAGAAATGCAGCAAACAATCCTGACAACACATATAGTGTTTTTGGAATAAGACGACAGTTGGACTACTGTGCTGGAATGGTGAAATTCACTATAAACTCACAGGAAGATCCACAAGAATTTCTAATGTACTTACTACAAGTACTGGAAAACAAAAACATACCTATAAATGAAATCTTTCAGATTTCATACATGTGGAAACATACATGCACTCTCTGCAACAATGTGACACAAGAAGAAATCCCCAATGAACGCTTCATATATATATATCAATACCAAATTGTGAATCCATTCCATTTCAGCAACTTGTACAAAATGCAAACCATGGTACATTATGCTCTACCTGCAATTCAGATAATCGCTCCACGTTAGTAATACAAACACATAGTAAATACGTAATACTAATGCTTCTACGTTACAATGCAGATGGTACCAAAAACAACTGCAAGCTGACTGGATTCACACATGGTCAAATATCACTTGGTAAGAAAACCTTCACAACAATAGGTATAATCTACCACGCAGAAGCCACAACCAATTCAGGGCACTACAATGCATATATAAAAAAGAAATGTGGATGGTTTGAATGTAATGATAGTACCATTACTCTAAAGCAGAGATTACCAGCAAATCTTACAAACGCTTATTTGATGTTCTTAAAACCAAAATTTGATAAATAAACTGTATTTAAACCTTTAAATAAATTTGTGTTAAAAAAATATAAACTGTTAGAATACTCCAAAAGCTATCTAACTGCTCAAAGATTCTACAACAACTAATCAGATAAATGAATACCACTAAATTAGGCCAAAAAATACACAGTTAGAATACGCCAATTGGTATCTAACTGTCCCAAAATTTAACAATATCCAAATAGATAAATCAAAACCACTAAAATATATTAAAAAAATAGACAGTTAGAATACGCCAATTGGTATCTAACTGCTCCAAAATTTTCTAATATCAAAACAAATGAAGAATCTGTTACTGCTCCAAATAAAATACAACAAAGCAAAGTATAAAGCATTAGCCAGAAACAACAAGTGAACACTGAAAACAAACAAACAAATAAACTGTAGCATAACAGAAAAAGGTTTTTTTTTTAATCCAACATGGATTTTTTTTTCTCCCACAGACCCAATGATTTTAGCAACAAATACAGAAACTGAGCAAATTGCACAGTACTCTGATTTGTACTCTACTAAATATGAGGGTCGAAAAAAAATAAAAGTATATTGCTTATACAATGTAATAAGTCATTACAAAATACTAACATGCTATTTTCTTTTATCACAGAAATGAAGAAAAAAAACATGGACTCCCATTACTAGACCAAACAGTAAGTATACAATAATAAGGACAACCATAGCAGCATATCACATCCATAGTATCTAATACCTTTGTTCCTTATACATTTGTTTTTCACCCAAAGTTATAAGCAAATATGAATGTGATATGCTGCGTTGGTTGTTGCCAGGGCATAGAGTCTTGGGCGCAACCACCGCAGCATATCACATCCATAGAGTCAAACATTTCAACTATGATCTATGGGAAACCTTTAATATCCGTGAACAATGTGAGTGTTCTTAGAACACTTTGAACTTGCCAGCGAATAATACGGACACCGTTTTCAGGACACCCCCTATGAACATTTCAGAACAACGCGATAGTTCTTAGAACACTTTCAACTTAACAACGAACAATACGGACAGCGTCCTAAGGACACCCCCTACGAACATTCCAGGTCACCGGGAGTGTTCTTAGAAGCGTCTTCAGAACACCACCATCTTGTTTATTTGCGAACATTTCAGGACACCGCGAGTGTTCTTAGGACACATTAAAATTGACAAAGAACAATATGGACAGCGTCCTCAGGACACCCCCTACGAACACTCCCCGGACACGAGGAGTGTTCTTAGAAGCGTCTTCAGAACACCACCATCTTGTTTATTTGCGAACATTTCAGGACACCGCGAGTGTTCTTAGGACACATTCAACTTGACAAAGAACAATACGGACAGCGTCCTCAGGACACCCCCTACGAACACTCCCTGGACACCGCGAGTGTTCTTAGAAGCGTCTTCAGAACATCCCCATTTTGTTTATTTGCGAACATTTCAGGACAACTCGAGTGTTCTTAGGACACATTCAACTTGACAGAGAACAATACGGACAGCATCCTCAGGACACCCCCTACGAACACTCCCCGGACACCGCGAGTGTTCTTAGAAGTGTCTTCAGAACACCACCATCTTGTTTGTTTGCGAACATTTCAGTACACCGCAAGTGTTCTTAGGACACATTCAACTTGACAGAGAACAATACGGACAGCATCCTCAGGACACCCCCTACGAACACTCCCCGGACAGCGCAAGTGTTCTTAGAAGCATCTTCAGAACACCCCCATTTTGTTTATTTGCGAACATTTCAGGACACCGCGAGTGTTCTTAGGACACATTCAACTTGACAGAGAACAATACGGACAGCGTCCTCAGGACACCCCCTACGAACACTCCCCGGACACCGCGAGTGTTCTTAGAAGCGTCTTCAGAACACCCCCATTTTGTTTATTTGCGAACATTTCAGGACACCGGTGTGTTCTTAGAACACGTTCAACTTGACAGAGAATAATACAGACAGCGTCCTCAGAACACCCCCTACAAACATTTCTGGACACCGGGAGTGTTCTCAAAAACGTCTTCAGAACACCCCCATTTTGTTTATTTGCGAACATTTCAGGACACTGCGCGTGTTCTTAGAACACATTCAACTTGACAGAGAACAATACGGACAGCGTCCTCAGGACACACCTACGAACACTCCCCGGACACTGCGAGTGTGCTTAGAACAGTTTCACTTTGCTTGCGAACAAAACGGACACATATTGACTCCTTAGAACACCCCCTAGTCAGTTTATTTAGAACATTTCAGAAGACCTGTGATGGCCGCAAACAAATCGAACACAAAAAGAATGTCTAACACATAAAAAACACAACTTTCATCCTATCTCACACACTCCCACCCTCCCCAAACACTCCTACACACCAACCAAGCCATGCTGTAACTGTTTTTAAGTCTCCGGCGCCCAGCTACCCCAGGGTTCGGTGCGCGGTACAAATAAATAAACTAAACTAAACTAAACTAAACCAACACACTCTACAAAATACACATTTTGAACAAAGTTTCACCGCGCTGTCCGGGGACGTCCGCGAATCCAAGATGGCGGGCGCTACCAAAAAATCTGACGCGCTTCACGCTCCACGCCGTCCAATCAGCGAACACTTTGCATGTCCGCGAACATCACGCAAGACGATTGGCCAATCAGGACACTTTCCGCGGAGCGAACAGGGAAGTGTATCTGCAAACCGAACACAGATATCACTAATTTTTTTTTACCTACTTTTTGGTCATTTTAAAAAAAACTACTGGACGGATTTTCACCAAATTTGCAAAAGCACGCTTTCGGGACCAAGCCGCTGCTCCTGGTCCAAATTTGGTGGAAATCTGTCCAGCGGTTTGGGCTGTAGGCGCGAGCAAAATTTTTTTCCCATTCACTCTATGGAGAGTGAGTATAATGTATACAAATATGAGCATATAGAGGGAAGGTAGAGTAATAAAAATAAAACTATGAGAAAGTGCTGATAACCATAATGATTATCTTCATGCACAGAAAGGATTGCTCTCTTTCAAGCCTCTATCTTCCGCTATGTATATGTTTCATATGATGTGACTGGACCCTAAGTCTACAAATATAGTACCTTTTCAATTTTTACTTCCTGACTGTTACTGAAGAAAACTATGTGGCTTCGATATTTCAGTAAAGGATAAAAAGGGAGAGCCAGCCATGTGATGTCATCAGTGATGTCATCAATGACATTTGTGATGTCATCTTTGATGTCCTGGGTGTTAGTGTTAGCAGTGCACGGTGGCGCGAGTTATGGTTGCTTATGTTACCAGAACTGCCGAATTTCAGGGGTTTTTCGGTTTTACTTTGAGCCATAACATCCCTTTAACAAAGTTTTTTCACTGAATTTCATAGGTTTTTAGTAGCGCAACTTAACCATAACGTCCCTTTAACAAAGTTTTTTCACTGAATTTCATAGGTTTTTAGTAGCACAACTTAACCATAATATCCCTGACTTCATATACATGTAACATAGAACATACTAACCCCCTCATAGTGATTTTCATGTCTGCGGACTACCGCCATGTCCGCGGACACATCGAAAATCTGAGCGTGGTGAATGTAAATTTAAATAGTGTGCCCCATTTCCCCTTTGAATTTGGCTCTGAAAAGAGCCGTGTTTTTTTTTTTTTTTTTTTACAGATGCTTGACAGACACCTGTTATTTTGTATTTTTTTTCTTGTTTTTTTTTTCTTACTTCACTCCTAAAATCTTCACATAACCTTCTCCAAAGCAACCCTTACATTCCAAAATAGAAAGGCATTTCCCGTAAAAGATAAAGAAATGCCATCTTCTTTAAAATTAACAGCATTACTGGCATCAATATTCTCATTGTTACAGAAGAACATACCAGCTCTAAGCATGAAGGCACACATGCCTCGGTTGAAGACACACCTAGCAATATTTTGCTGAGGACAGAAAACTGAACTATTGTCCCATATTGCCCTAGGTAGTAATCCAGAAAAATTACTTTTGCATTTGGAAGGATCTTCATTACTGCTTGAACCAAGTGTTCCAAATCAGCCAACAAAGTAGGGGCACTGACGTTGCCCAAATGGAAAGCACCATAGTGCAAAACTACCACATGCGGACTGTTCATCATGGCCATATCCTCACAAACTTGTACAATTCCCTGTACATTGCAATCAGGCACACTGCTCCACACCACCTCCACTCCTTTCACATCAAAGTTCTTTGCAACATGCCTGCATTCAGTGTTCTGCTGTAAACCATGCACAAACATATCTCCGAGCACCAACATCCTGACTTTCTCCACTTCTGCCATCTTCACCACACACAGTCTCTTTCAACACAAATCCACAACCTCGACATCTGATTGGCAGATCCGTAAAGTCTTCTTTCCATGTTGGATTTCCTGGAAAAACCCGGATGTAGCACGCCCTGTCCACGAACAGCCGCAGTGTCCGCGGACGGCGTCCACTTTACTCTCTGTGCCATTCCCTCATTGCATACAGCTAAGCAATCACACAATACGAATAACGTCCTCAGAACATCCCCATTTTGTGATTTTTCGAACATTTCAGGACAATTATTATTTCATTATTCAACATATTAACATTACACATATTATACTTTCATCTTGTACTCTGCACACAATGCTATGTTTCTCCATTAGTAGCTCAGTATACTAGATAGAATCCCATAATACAATGCTATTTATATCAATGCATCGTTCAAAGCACTAATAACGGTATGATATTTATTGCAATATCCTTGACACTTTTTTCGAAACATTATAATAAAAATCCCTAGTACACAAATTCCATGAAAAGTACATACACACATGATGTCATCAGTGATTTCATCAATGACATTTGTGATGTCATCTTTGATGTCCTGGGTGTTAGTTTTAGCAGTGCACGGTGGTGGCACCAGTTATTTTTCAAAGCTTACAATAACTTGCGATTTTCAGGGGTCTTTCGGCTGTACTTAGAACCATAACGTCCTTTAAACAAACTTTTTTTAATAACACGCAAACAATATACAAACATGGCGTGCAAAAACCAACTTCTACAGATGGCTTTACACAGAATGTTGCAAAGTAAGAATTTATGCTCGTTCACAGTGAAGGTCAGCTGCTTCCACAACTTCTACAGATGGCTTTACACAGAATGTTGCAAAGTAAGAATTTATGCTCGTTCACAGTGAAGGTCAGCTGCTTCCATTTTTTTCTCGGGCCCCAGAGAGGCTCACAAAGCGGACTATAAGGTTGTATTGTGTTTTGACCTTGACAGACAGAGATTGTGATGAAAGACTTCTCTTGAAGGAGTGTTGCTAAAACGTAAGAGAAGATAAAGATGAAATTTCTGAAACAAAACCACTTTTATATATTATATCACTATTCGAAAGATTGTTGGCACACGCGGAGTCGTATTTTGGGACTGCACCACTCGACAATGGAATTTGCAATTGTATTGTAAGTAACCCTTATACCAAATATAATTACAATAGCGTAGCATTAAAGACCACTCAAGTTGAACTTGTTTGTTGAAAGTGGCATAATGTTTTCTACCGTGCACTATCACCGCCAAATTGATCCCCTGTCGTTTAGAGGGCTCTGAAAAAGGCAGACGACACAGGGTGGGTTAATAGAAATAATTTAACCGGTCTACAGGCGGTCAAGCGCTCTACTCGCTGTGCCACTTCACTGTAGCCTGTCAAGTGGCACAGCGAGTACAGCGCTCGCTTTGACATCCGTGCACAGCTTGCTAACGCAAGTTTGAATCCCGGCAAGGCCAAACTCAGCCTTTCATCCTTCCGTGGTCGATAAATGAGCACCACACACCGTGGTTAATAATAAGCACTGCTTAGATACCTCACGGTTCTTAGCGCTATATGAATGGGAAAATATTATTATTTTATTATTAACATACTCTGTTGCACTATCTTCGATAGCAAATATTTTCACGCCCTAATAAATAAAATGATGATTTTTAATGAAGATCGGCTGGTGAGACTAATTTATGTTTTTTAAAACAGGTATGTGGCTCCATTTTGCCTATGTCACGATTTACAGACTCCAGCGGATGGGGTCTTCAACTGCCAGGTGCAGGTCCAAATATGCAACTTCATGACCCTCACCATTTTATGGGACAATCGCCAAGGACCAATATGCCCTTACGCAGTACTAGCGGCTACAAACAACATACCAACCAATAGGGTGGTCTAATGGCTCGTTGTTGGAGCAACCTTCCGATTATCAGAGTGACCATTTACTGCTTTTATCATAAACCAACAGCCTATCTACCGCAAAGGAACAACGCGTGGCTCCAAATAAACTTTTGCTGATCGACAACAGAGACAATAGCAAATCGCTGAATATTCACTAAACATTTCATGTGAAATAAATGTACTTTACCAAATGTACAATCCTGCTGTTTACTTTTAAACCACAGTTTCATTTTCCGAATTGTGGCGCACTGAGTTGTAAGCTGATCTAACACTCTCTGTACCGCAAAGGAACATCGCGTGTCTCAACATGAACTTTTGCGGATCGACAACAAAGACAAATGCAAATTGCTGAATATTCTCTAAACATTTGATGTCAAATAAATGTACTTTACAACATTTACAATCTTGCTCTTTGCTTTTAAATCACAGTTTCATATTCCGAATTGTGGCGCGCTGTGTTGTGACATAATGTGTGTTGTCTTCCGGGTTCTGTGTAAAGTCGCGTAGTACTGGAGATGACTGGGCGCATTTCATTACGCACCCTGTAACGTCAGAGGCGGGCAATATGAATGCTTTGATAATATCAGGCTTAGGGGCGGGAGATATGATTTAGTGTCGCAAAAGCAAGTCAGCCAGGTCAATAGCGCCAGTCATAGGATTATCACATAATGTCGGCGCACACCAGCCGGATTTATCGTTTCTTTAGTGGACAAAAAGTAGGTTGACTCCCCTAGGAAATTGTACTATTAGCGGACAAAAGGAGTGCTCTTAAAACACTTTCACCTGACAACGAACAATACAAACAACATTCTCAGAACACCCCCATTTTGTGTAATTGCAACCATTTCGGGACACTGCGAGTGTTCTTAGAACACATTCAACTAGACAGATTACAATACGGACAGTGTCCTGAGGACACCCCCAGTTTGTGTATTTACAAACAATTAAGTACACAGCGAGTGTTCATAGCTCATTTTTACCTTCCTTGCGAACAAAAATGACACATACTCCGTCCTCTAAACACCCCACCATTTAGTTTATTCACAAAATGTCAGAACAGCCGTGTTCTCCACGGACAAATCGAACGCAACAAAAACATCTAGCACATAAAAAAACAAAACATTGAACCTATCTCATACCCCCCCACCCTCCCCAAACACTCTTACACACCAACACACGGCACTAAATTCAATTTTTTATCCACGTTTTACTGCGCTGTACGCGGTCGACTGCGAATACAAGATGGCGGGCGCCACAGAAAATCTGACGCGCTCCACGCCCCTCGCCGTCCAATCAGCGAACACGTCGCATGTCCGCGGACATGACGCAAGGCCATGGGCCAATCGGGGTGCTGTCCGCGGAGCGAACAGGGAAGTCCGTCCGCGAAGCGAACGCAGATATCACTAATTTGGACGGATTTACACCAAATTTACAAAAGCACGCTTTTGGGACCAGGCTGCCGCTCCTGCCGCAAATTTGGTGTACATCCGTCCAGCGGTTCGGGCTGTAGCCGTGCGCAAAGTTTTTTCCCATTCAGTCTATGGGAAAAAAAAAAGTTTTGGGACCCCCCCTATAACTTTTCCCCCCCTGGACGAATCCTCACCAAACTTTGCATAAAAATTCAGAGTGACCCAACTACTTTTTTTGCAAAGTTTGGTGAGGACCCGTCCAGGGAGAGCGAAGTTATAAGCCGCCCAAAATGTGCTCTTCCTATGGAAACAGCAACTTAACCATAACTACATGGCCACTACCGTGGCCATGTAATATACATATATATATACATATATATATATATGTGTGTATATATATATATATATATTGTACATCCCCAAATCGCTTGGCATTCGGATATTAATAGACAAAATAAATATGGATGAATGCACATTGTGTACATTCAAGAAGAACGCCCAGTTGGGTAGATCTAGTTCAGTTCACCCCAATGCGCTCAAAGGAACAAAATGCACAGCCGCATCCATGCAGACCATCACGTGCGGTAAAGTGCAGCCTCCGACTCCAGCTTAAGGACAAGTCAAGTGCCACATGCTCAACTGGGGAAGAGGGCAGTGCCACACGACACAGGTTCAATGCCGCCACGGGTCTCACTCAGCCTCCTCATGCCCCAATTGCTGCTATGTGGCTCTGGTTTGGCCTCGTTAGGTGACATATTGTTCCACGAAATGCCTCGTGCCTATCACCAAACTCTTGAGTGCTGCATCTCCACTCTATATCCACTGGCGTAACAGGGGCCCCTGCACCCCCCGCGCTGCGGGGTGCCCCGCGACCACATGGTCTGGAAGGGGCCCCACTTTGAGTTTTTTTTTCAACTTTTTTTTTTACATTTTCTTTTTGAATTCACTCTGCATTTCTAACAGAAATAATTTCTTTATGAAGGCAGAGTGAATACAAAATGTCTGGTGGCTACCCCCACCCCATGACATGAAAACCCTAGGCTGGAGTCCTCCATGTCATGGGGTGGGCGAAGCCCTATGACTTAAAAAAAAAGAGTTTATATTTGAAGTCACTCTGCCTTCATAAAGAAATTATTTCCGTTATGGTTCAGTCCTTAACGGAAATAATTTCTTTATGAAGTCAGAGTGATTTCAAAAAGAAAGAATGGGCCTCATTACGAGCATGGTGGTAGCCGTGCCTGTATGGCAGGCATGGCTACCGTCATGCTCGCTACCGGCACCGCCTCCCGCGACTGGGTAATAACCGGCCCATTATGAGATCAATGGGCCGGTAATTGGCCATTCGCGGGTGGCGGCATTGCCGGGCTCCTGATCCCCATTCTGTCCCATAGGGCAGAATGGGGGTGGGGAGCATGGTTGCGCCAGCACCGTTGATAGCAGTGCCGGCGCAATTACGGGTTATGCTTGCTGGTGCCGCACAGCCTGGCAGGTAAGACCCGGCGGGCTGTCGGGAACCCGCGGGCATAACTCGTAATGCGGCGGGATGGTATAAACGGTGCCGGTGCCTTACCGCCACCGTTCATACTGTCACCGCGAGGGTCCTAATGAGGCCCGATGTATTTTTTAAGTATTATGGCTCTCCTCAACCCAGGACGTGTGTGTGTGTGAGTGTATGGTGAAAGAGTGCACACAAATGTATGGGTGGCCGGGTATGCATGTGTGCGTGTACGGTGAAAGGATGTACACTTAAATGTATGGGTGGCTGCCTGGGTGTGCCTGTATGGTGAAAGTGCGCACACTTAAATGTATAGGTGACTGTCTGTGTGAGGGTATGGTGAAAGGGTGCACATTTAAATGTATAGGTGGCTGCCTTTGTGAGTGTATGGTGAAAGGGTGCACACAAATGTATGGGTGGCTGGGTGTGCGTTTAAGGTGAAAGGATGCACACTTAAATGTATGGGTGGCTGCCTGGGTGTGCCTGTATGGTGAAAGGGTGCACACTTAAATCTATGGGTAGGTGACTGGGTGTGTGTGCCTGTGTGGTGAAAGGTTGCACACTTAAATGTACGGGTGGCTGCCTGGGTGTGCCTGTATGGTGAAAGATAGCACTCTTAAATATATGGAAGGCTGGGTGTGCATGTGTATATATGGTGAATGATGTGTGTGCTTGTGTTCAGGGGCACAACAAACCCTACATTTCAGGGGGCCTAAACCTTCAAATGTTCGGAGAGGCGCTAACTTTACATGTGGTGGGTAGGAGCAAACTTAATTGTGTGGGGGCATCTAACTTCTTTACACATTTTAATGAGACTATTCTAGTGCACCTTCAATGTTACAAGCAGTTAACTCTCTCCTTTAGGTCTGAAAGCATCCACTTATGGGCTGCTGTGAGAATGACTGGTCTCCTGTTTCCTCTCTACCCTTCCAATCACTCCCCTGGCATGCAAGTACTAACCCCACATCACAATTTAATTTGCTTAAAAAATTTGGCATTTGAATGCAGGTACTAACAGTGAAATGCTGTACATTAGTAATTGCTGGGCCGGGCCTTTGTTAACGGCAAAACCCAGGTGCCGTTTAACATCTGTGTCCTTTTCTGTCCGGCAACTGCTCTCTAGGTCAGCCAGGTGAAGTCAACATAGCCCACAATTTCAATGGGGGGGGGAGTGCTGAAGCCCAGTGGTGTTGCACTACTACTTGTGTTTAATGCCTTGATTAATTATTGGTAATCTTCTTTACACCTAGCCCTATTCTTCCTCATTCCAGTACTTGTGTATGAGGCAGTACTTGTGTATGAGGCTGTATGCCTCATACACAATTACTGGGATAAGGTAGAGCTACATGAAGGTAATGCCTGACTTAGCTACCTGTAATCTTCATTACTCCTAGTCCCACTCCTCCTCATCCCAGTACTTACCAGTGAGGCACGGAACCTCATACGTAAGCACAAGGCATGGAGGTAATTCTGGGCCAATGAGCTGATTTTGGAGGTTGGGGTAAGGGGTGGGAGGAAGAAGGGATGTGTGGGGGGGGTGGGGTTGTGCAATAAATCATAATGGGCGTCCATGTCCATGCTAAGCAGGCATGATATGTGGTATTAGTGGCTAGAGAGGCGTTTTGGTGCAGCCAGTCTAGTAATTCCTCAGTTTGGTATGACTTTTTTTTACTGGGCATTTCTGATAAAGCAGTCCTGCCAAGTGTAATTACCTAGCTAGACTGGCATTTGGGTTCTGGCAGTCTAGCCATTTCTTACTGTGGCACAATATATTTTTTGTGGGCATCTGTGATAAAATTGTATGTTATGATATGATGAGTCATATATAACGCACCTGTACACACGTGTTTTTAGGCACGGCAAGACAAGGGAAGGAAAACTGAGGGAGGACAAGACAAATGATCTGACTAAGTCTTGTGTCATTAAGATCGTGCAAGTGCGAGAACGAGAAGTGCAAGGGGAAAGGGAGGGGGAAGTGCAAGGGAGAGGGGAGGGGAAATCAGGGCAGCAATGCTCTGAGTAAGTGCTGCCAAGGCAGCGCTGCTCTGGGTAGTACAAGGAGAACAATCGTCTGTAGGGTTACAGTTACAGCCCCTAACTGCGTGGTAGGCCTGGAGGCAGTACAAGGGTGACTATCAAGAAAGAGCCTGGACTCAGTGAGACAGAGGGTAGGCAAGCAACCAGTTGGTACGGCGGACAGGTAGGTCAGCAGGGGAGGGAGAGAGAGAAAGTAGAGGAGAAGAGGAATGTTTTGAGCGGCTTTTGGAACTTCAGGTGGTCCGGCTCAAGTTCGGAGGGTCAGGGAGGCCATTTCAGAGGGAGGCACCTGCATGGGAGGAGGATCTACCCCCCCACTCTCTGCCTGGAGAAGAATCTAACCCTTAGGGCTCGAGAAGTAAGATATTTTGGAAGATAGCGTTGGATGTGGTGCAGATCCCAGCCCCAGAAAGCCTTGTGGACAATGAAAAGGCTCTTGAACTTGATCCTTGCAGCCACCAAGAGCCAGTGGAGAGATTTCATGGCTCGAGAGATACAGTCCCTGGGCTTGAGGCCAAGGATAAGTCTCACAGTCCTGTTCTGGATTAGTTGCAGAGGGCAGAGAGTGGAGGAAGGCAGATTGAGAAAATGGATGTTGCAGTAGTCCAGCCTAGAGAGAACCAGAGCTCTGGAGACAGTGAGCTTCTGGGGGAAAGTGAGAAATGGAAGAGTCCCTTTGAATAGGTGCAGCTGATAGTGGGACTTCTTGGCGACATTCGAGATGTGAGGATAGAAAGAGAGAGTGGAGTTGAAGATGGCGCCAGGAAAGAGCGAGAGAGGAGAGTAGGCTAAGGGGAGCCTGAAGGAAAGCTGAGTGTCATCCGCATAACACTGTAAGTTAGAGAAGGTAGAGATCAGGTGGGTCAAAGGGGCCAAGTAGAGGTTGAAAAACCAGGGTGAGAGGATAGAGCCCTGGAGAACGCTACATGTAGAGGCAGGTGGCGGAGTGAAAGGGTCCAAGTTGGACCTGGGAGCAGTCCAAGAGGAAGGAGGTCAGCCACTCCAGGGCCTGATCCATAATGCCCAGGTTCTCACAGAGTTAATTGATCGGGATGGTGTGGTTGATCGTGTCGAAAGCAGAGGAAAGGATGATGAGGACAGAAGGAATGCTGGAATCAAGGTTAGATATCAGATCTTCAGAGGTGTTCAGGAGAGCAGTTTCCGTGACTCTGGCAGCTCTTAAGCCAGACTGATGTTCATGGAGACAACCAACAGATTCAGTGTGGAGAGTAAGCTGGCAGTTGGCCAGCTTTCGCAAGAGTTTGGGAGAAGGGAAAGTTCCAGTGGCAAAATAATGATTACAGAAATCGGCCAAGGCTGCATCAAGGGTGTCAATGTGGTCCTTGATGGTTCTGGAGGAGCAGGCAAGCACCTGTTTCGACGCCACTTCCATGGATGGGACTTGTCCAGAAACCTTGTCAGGTGTTAGAAAGAAAGTGGAGAAAGGAGGAGGAGAGGGAGAGATGGGCAAAGGGGTCCGAGAGAGGAAGAGGGAGAGGAAGAGGAGATAGTGGACAGGATATCCTGAGTTTTAGCGGAGAAGCGACAGGCCAAAGCTGTACAGAGGGCCTGTTGAGAGAACAGGAGAGGTAGAAACCGAAACAGGATTGACCAGTTCCTTGCAGATTTGAAAGAGTTTGGCTGTGTTGTTAGAGGCCGCAGAGACGCAGGCTTGAATGTGTGCTCTCTTCTTGATGTGTCTTATTGCTTCGACTGGCATTTTGGTGCAACCAGTCTAGGCATGTCTTAATGTGGCCTGGCATGCTTTACTGTAATTTTATTATGTGTCTACACTGGTCTACATTGTGCAGCCAGATGGACATGTTTTTATTGTGGCATGACATTTTTAATAGAAAAGCATTAATGTTCATGTGCACTGTTGGTGACTTGCATGTTTTGGATTGCTGTTACCCTTCACAACAATAGCAAACACTGTGACTTTTTAGCCAATTTATCTCAGAAAGTGTGCTGTATATTGCATTGAAACACATATTTATATCTTTCTCCTAGTGCAGTGTGTGGCATACCCCTTCCGCAACACGTTTGTGCGTATTGCATAAGCGTGGTAATCTAGGGTGGCCCAGAGTGTGGCACTACTCATGATTTGTTGCCGAGTTGGGGGGGCCCCCTCAGCATGGCTTGCAGGGGGGCCCCCAGATCTTGTGTTAAGCCACTGTCTATACCCCTAAATGGCCTGTAGTTATCCAGTATATTCCCAGTATAATCATGCCTGCCTTGGGCCCCGCCCAACCTTGCAGCCCCACTATAAGGTCTGGACATGTGCCCCAAATAAAGTGGCGCTAATGGCTCCCTTTTCCTCCCTACCCTTTTGGTGGTGTTGCTTTCCATGTGCCCGCTGCCAGACTTCACTTTAACGCTTGGCATGCCACACCGTTATGCCTTCATATGCAGCTGTACACACTGTACATCAAGCTGTGCACACACATGCCCCAGTGTAACCCCCATGCCGTGCACAAACGTGCCACAGTCTAACCCTAATGCTGTGCACACACATTTCCCCAGTATAACCCTCAGGTTGTGCACACATATGCCCCAGTATAACCTACATGTTGTGCACAAACATGCCCCTGTGTAACCCTCATGCTGTGCACACACATGCCCCAGTGTAACCCTCATGCTCTGTACACACATGCCCCAGTATAACCCTCACACTGTGCACACACATGCCCCGTGTAACCCCCATGCTGTGCACACACACATGCCCCAGTATAACCCTAGCACTGTGGACACACATGCCCCAGCATAACACTCACGCTGTGCACACACACTTGCCCCAGTACAACCCTTGCACTGTGCACACACATTACCCAGTATAACCCTCATCCTGTGCACACACATGCCCTAGTATAACCCTCACCCTGTGCACACACATGTCCCAGTGTAACCCTCACGCTGTGCACACAGATGCCCCAGCATAACCCTCATGCTGTGCACTTTTGACATGCACCATCAGAATAACACTGTCATGTGCTGCTTTGCCCCCTGTTCCACCAGAATGTATGCATGTAAACTGTGTGTGTACAGTAAGCGCTTTCAACTATAATATGCCTGCACCCCACCCATCCCTCCCAAGGCTCAGCCGGCTCGGCTCCTGGGCCTGGCAGGTCCCAAACTTGGCTGTCTACCTTGGGTTTTGCGGGTTACTTGGCTGGAACTGGTGCCAAACCAGGACCCACGAGGAAGGCACTAAGTGTTTACCTTGCGTGCCCGAGTTATGAGCAATACATTGCATTTTTCCATAAGAATGATCACGCCAGGCACCCCCTTTCCCCCCTCTGGCGTGTGACGGACACCGTCTCTGCTGACAAAGGGCCTTGTGGATCAGTGAGGAATGCCAGTGGTTAACTCCAAGTTGAGTCTCTTGCTCCCTCGAATCCCTAAACCACTCTGCGCTTGGTACTGGCATCCGGTTCCCATCAGCTGTCAGTGCCAGGCAGACATGTTCACACCAGAGAGAGCTCAGATGGGTGGTGGCTGGTATCACTCGGGGGTGAGGAGTGCCAGCTTCAAAAGACCCAAATAAGGCTTATTACAGGGGTCACTCAACCCAATGAATTACGCAGGGGGTGGGCCCCAGTTAATGGGACTCTGAAAATGACTGCCGAAATAATTCAGGTTTGCATGAAGGAATACAAGACATGCAGGCCAGAGGCCTAATCCACGAGAAGATCAAAACATTGACAAAGGACAGATGTTCTACCACAATTATTGTAGGCCACTGAAGTCATACAAGCAATTAAGGAGCTTGTGCAGAAAAGTTAAAACATGCAAACCGTTCACCCGCCCAACCCATTTTTGGTGCACTGTGGACAGCCAGTGCCACCAATAAAATGGAAGCAAAGGTGCAAGCTAATTGACCACTACATCAGTTCTGAATGTGGCCAGAACTTCTGTTCAAAAAGAAAACTTGAACGCATATGAAACAAGCCTAAAAACAACCGACACACATTATGAAACCAAAACCATTGTGGCCATGATAAACTGCCACTTTGGGAGGAGAGAACAAGTGGGAGGACCCAGGACACTCTACCTTTTACCATGAGGCTCTTTTGTGTACTGCTTTGCACGTGAAGCATGTTCAAGGGACACAAAGTGATTTTAAGCTTTTCTTCGCACAGCATGAACAAACATTCCAATCTATTTGAACTGGTCTGCCAGATTTGTAGTAATTACATACTCCCGCTGTACACATGGAATACTGTTTTGAGAAAAAAATTACGGAATTCAAGAAAATACTTTGCTCTCCCCACTGGCTGTTTCTATCGCCTGGCCTGAAGTCCAATCACGGGGCATTTCATGTTGCACAAGCTATATGAGTGCATGCATACAACTCTTGGCTCTATTATGACCTGGCAATGGCATCTATCCATTCTTTGAACTGTTTATTTTTCACTGCAGTAACATTTGTTTATCCATTTTTTGTGTTACTGCTTTTTTGGCTGCAAAATGCAGGGAGGTTGTTTGGGTAAGGCAATATGGCATAGGTAGGGTCAATGCGGGGGGTCATAGGGGTTAGAAGTTGAGGGTATTGTATACAATATGTCACTGTCGAGTCGACGAGGAGAGTGGACTCGGGGCTGGGTATCGGACGGTGGACCACTCCAGGAGTCCAGAGGCTGCCGCCAGCCAGGCCCCACAACCCAAGCCAAAGCAGCCCACTAGGCCCCCTGAGGCCTGCGCACCATGTTCGGCACGGCACTGGATGGAAGTAGGCTGGCTCTGCCTCTGGCTCAGCAGCACCGGCTCCTGTTCTATCGGAGAGAGCAGGGCAAAGTGAGAAGGTGGCAGCACTGTTTCTGACAGTGACTTGCTGCTACCTGCTGCACTTGTGCCCAAATAAAAATGTCCAGCATCACCCAACCCCCACACTCCATGATGATTGATGTCTGACCTCCTGTCCTGCTCCAGGCCAAGTCACTGACAATATTATTGGTTGGCAATTTCCCTGGCCCCAGGCACTCAGACAACAAAGTTGCTTTCATTTTTGCAAATGCAACAACAATAAGTTGTTGGTTGGGTTGCACTTGCAAAGTTAGAATCAAATTGCAAATGGACAGTATGTGTGTGCATGACTCGTCACAACAAGTATGTTAAAATTCACAGAAGTGGCCCTCGACTCGGCTCCTCCTGCTCCTGACTGGCCGTTGCTGGAGGATGCACTGCCCATCAGCCAGGCCACTGAGGCAGGCCAGCGAGCACGGTCTACTACTCTATTAAGTAAGTGTGTGTTACCTTGCTTTGATGAATGCATCAATCTGCTGTGAGCTGGCTGAGCTGGTCGCAGGCAGCCGGCAGCCGGCAGGCAAGGACAGTAATGTACGTTACTTAAAGTAACGTAAGTTGCAAAAAATACTGTACCTTACAACAAAAAAAATTGTACCTCAAAAAACCGGCCCAGGTGGCTTGTTTATAAAACCAGCCCCAGGTCCTCAAAGTCATTCGGCCACGGGTCGACCGATAACCCCAGTCCAACCCTGCTTTCAACTCTCAGAATGAAGCATATAATCACATATTATCAGGTGTTTTGTCTGAATTGATGGCAGAGGGCCTGTGTGACATCAATAATCCAAGATGGCCACCGCTACAATTTATGATTCAGAATTTGATCTGTATCTCCTTTCAGAGAGATCCTATGACATTTTTTCGGAGGACCTTATTGTTCCCCATAAAAACGGAATAAAGAAGGTCCTTGAAATAATTTGATATCTCTTATAGTTTATAAGTGTCTATCCACAGTTTGTTTTTCATCATTTCTAACATTGTGTTCCTTCTATTTTGTTACAGGTTCTGGTAATTGGCAAGGAAACTTGAACATTTTTTAAGAGAAGTAGAAATGTGAAATTTGATTCTATATTCCAGTAAAATATATATTTTTTTAAACTGACGATACCTCCAGATATCGAAAGTCATTTTAAAGTAAAACTTCCACTGTCAGCCACAAAATGAACATGGATAACAGACTTTTCCTTGTTATTTTATGTCAACAAAGAAACACATCTCCCCTAGTTAATCAAAAACGTTATGGAACGGTTTTAAAGTGAATTAAGAAGAGAGCAGAGTGGAAAAATAACAAATACTTGAACATAAGTCTACAATTAGGCAATTTAACACCAGAAGAACTGAAAAATGAAAAAGCATCATGGCATCCGAAATGCTACAAGCAATGTACTCATAAGACAAACATGGATTGAAGCAAAATGGAGAGCAGTTGTTTGAAACAAAGCTGCCTATCCCCGGACATGAAGAAGAGGAAGAAGTAGAACAAAGCTACACTACAATATAAAAAATACATATGTACGACAGAAATAAATGCTTAATTTGCAATATAGAAGGAACAAGAAGAAATCAATAATATTTGACAGCAACTGATTCAGCAGGCATCAGTTTGAAGAGAGCATTTGAACTGTCTAGCAATTACACATTGAAGATTCGTTTTAAAAATTGGACAGTTCATGGAGACCCTCATGCAAGAGAAACGAAATATCACACACATATAGTGAATGACTTATGTCGCAAGCCTACACTAAGCATGAAGATGCCGCCGAATTAATTTTCTTACGAAGCAACAAATGTTGAATTTGCATCTTCCATCAGGGATTTTCTCCTTCAAGGCACCGTAACAACAATGGGGGAAATTGAAAAGTTTTACAGAAAAATGTAAGCTAACAATAGTTTAGAAGTACGACAGATGAAAAAAGAAAAACAAATCAAATGTTTCATAGAAGAAGAGATTGAATGTATTGCAATATTTTTTAGTAATCGCAAAAGGGTGCATGAACCATAACAAGTCTTACTGAAATGCCTCATACAAAAGAAGGAAAAAATATGAGAACCCTTCTTGAAGCAGCTACAATTTTACAGAGAGCCATACTAACTTGTGAAAAATGGAAATTCACTGCAAGTTTTGAAGAAGTGAATTTGACAGATGTTTTCCAAAGGAAGTTGTTCTTTTTTTACAAGTGGTGCTGTCAAGAACAGATGAATATGAAAAGTAATTCAGAAAAGCGAGATACCACTGGAATGAACAGGGTTCATAAATTGTCACGGATGTTTATACATGAAATGGTATCACCAGGACAAGCTTCCTACACAAGCACTACTACCACACGGCATACCCGAAAAATGCCCTGGCAAATGGCAGTTGGGCTCAAAATGCACACAGTTACCCACAGCACATTCATCATTCAATTTTTGCATAGCATTGGAGCATCTATAAATTATGCCAGAGTCCATCGGTTTGAGACCCAGATAAGACACTGAGGTAATAAAACACATGAATGAGGTTGGAGGATCTTACGTTCCCTCAGAGTTGGTCAGAGGCAGAATTTCTGTTGCTGACAACATTGACTTCCTTGAGAATGATCCCTATGGTAAAGGAACATTGCACAGTACAGTTACAGTGGTCTATCAGGAGAAAGAACAGTCAGATGTTCTAAGCCCAATGGAAATATTCAGACAATCATCAATTTGACCACTGCAGAAGATGCCTCATACCCTGTCTTAGGTCATGTCTTGCAACATTCCCAAATGGTGTAGACCATAGACTCATTTAAACTGTCAAATCACTGATTATACAGGAATAAGGTTATTTTAGATTGCAACAGGCTTGAGGACCTACTCTTGATGATGGCAGAAGTCTTGCCGTTGAGTGATGTTCAAGAATGTTTAATGAAGAGTTGCTGGATACACATAGTAATCTCGGTGAAGAAACTGTGACTGATGATTTTGAGATAGAGTCATAACCACTCACTACAGTCCTGACTTGGCCAGCTTACAATTCCGTTATAAATGATCCTTCAACTAAAGAAACTCGTTTGTGTACTGTCAATCACATTTGTCAGCCCAACAAGCACACAAACACAACTCTCATTCATGAAGAAGTGGGAGAAAATAACTTTTTCTGCCACCCTAGGATCAAAAACAGTTGTAACATTGGATCTCGGCCTTTACATGACTGTTTTAAAATGAGCTTTGGCTAAAAAAGACTTGTCAAAGAACTGGATGTTTAGACCAGGTGAGCTACATGTAATAATAGCGATGCTTCGAGCTACTGGTTCTTTCCTGGATGGTAGATGCACTGAGGCCGCCTTAACTGTACTTTATGATGCAAATGCTGTGTCTATGGTTATATCAGGGAAGTGCGTAAGGAGAGAAGTTGAAGCACACAAGTCACTAAGGCTTGCACTTTTCAAATACGTCATTAATGAATTCTACAAAGTGCTTGTTGAAATCAAACAAAGGATGGAGCCTGAGCGTAAGAAGCTACTTTGAAGTTTACAAGTGGATGATAACAAAAAAACAAAATCAGTCCATAATTATAATGTGTGGGATATATTTTGGGATTATGTTTATTACTGTGTGGTATTTTTATTATGGTGGTACTTAGTGGTAGCTTCTTGCGATAAAATATTGCAGTAACTTGTTGGGGTAATTCACAATGGTAAGACTGACTTCAGAATATTGCCTAACAGCTGTTTTTTACCAGGGTCTTTTACAATAACAAAATACTGGACTTGATACACTCTGGGTAGATAACTTATATCCCCTTCTCAGAGTATTTTATGTGCAACACTGCAAGATGCCCTTGTGGCTGAGTATCAACACTTGTAAGGCATGCACTTGACATAACACATGTTAATGCAGACTCTCTAGCTAAATAGCTACTTTATATACAGCTATCTCTCATTACACTTTTGTCTTTTCTGCATATCAAATAAAAGAGGCTAAAAGCAATAATATGTGATGTGGTTTTTATCGCAAAGTAAAAATTCACATTGCATAAGATGACAGTTTGTCTCACGTTATGTTTACACAATGAACACATTCATTATCTCTCATTACCTTGTCTGTGCCAAGTCTCTTCAACTGCCTTAGCACAGAAATGAACTTGCCAAAAGAAAGTCACTTTGAGAAAAGGAAAAAAAAACAGCAATGGTATTTACGTAATGCGGAAATACACATTAGACAGCACTGAACATGAAATTACCTATCTCCCTGGCTAACTGTCCCACAATCAATCCAATAATCCCTCACTTAGACTTATATATTCAGCCAGATATGCTGGCGATATTTCCTGATTCAGCTCGGCAAGGGAATCTTCCTCTGCCTCCTTACCTCGCTCCAACATCAAACAGTCCCCAGCACTGGACTATCTCTCCACGTATTCGCAGATGACTGACCCAGCAACTCCCTCTCAACCCTTTTAATGACTTCTTCCTGCCACTCAAAGAAAATACCACCCCCTACAGATCAACCCACATCACCCGATCTGCTCTGTTTATCCTCATTGTACCACTGTATTTCTGAAAAATAAATGTTACATTTATTTTCTCCTTCCTGATTTCACAATGCTGCGCCTCAGCAGAGTTGAACTTCATATGTGTTTAACTTAAGGCACCAAATTCAGTCTGCACAAAACTCCATTTTACAAAGCACCATGCATTTTCCAAAACTTTCCAAGTTATTTCCAAATAGACTAATTTGCACTACATGTTATTACGGGGACATTTTTACTGGGGTTGGATTAATTATGTTAATATGTTAGTATTATTTATAATGCAAATTAGTCAACTGAAATATGGTCCTGAAATAATATGCACTTTTAAGCAGGTGTTTTGCATGTCTGCATCTCTATCTAAGACCCACACTAAGACCCACACAACAGCTATATGTGCATGCTAAACTAATAGGCCCCTGCAGTTTAGGACCTCTGCAATTCAGCGCCCCTCCTCCTATAGTTGTGACAGTTCTAACAAATTTGAAAGTGATGGGGAAAATGAGAGCATTTGAGGCAAAAGAATTTCAATTTGCCCTCGATTTGACAAAGTATGATGGTACTTAGCAGGAATTAAACCGATTCAAAGCAAACTCCTGAACATGTGTAGTGTGTTTCAGAAAGACAAAAGTACCCTATTGTGCTTTAGGTTCAGATGAAACTCTGGAACATCAAAACAGGGCAATGACAGATGTAAAACAAATTGTAGGAATCACAGATTATGAAAGGTCAAATCATGACCACATAACAGCATCTAAAGCAACACGGTAAAAGGAATGGGCCCAACAGATCTACACTTAATCATGAAATTGACTAAACCTTTAAATCATGACGGAAAAGAACGAATCAACATCTTGACAGGCAGTTTTTGATGAATAAATCTAGAAGCACAAATCAAGAATGCCAGAAAAAGGTTGCCAATTGTACCTCAGCTTTAAAGAAGACCGGATTGAATCAGACAGTTCTAGCATGTGGCCACTAATGAAGAAAGAGAACCTTCAACTTTGTAAAAGTGCACACAAAGTTGTTAAGACAAAATTATCAGACACAATAGTGCAGTTGAAGGCAGATTGTTAATTGTTCACACTTTGCTGAGTGCATCACGAAGCCAAACTGACATTGATCTACAGGAATGCTTGAGTAATTACGACTTCTCTGCAGTACCTCAGTCAATGTTTAATTTAGCTGGTACAATGATTTTAGCTGCAAATAAAAGCAAGCTGATAAAGATACTGGGATAGGACCAACATACAAAGGTTTCTAGCAACATGATAGAGGTCCCTTCATTTGTTACAGAGAACAGATTATATGTACCATAGCAAACATATTCAGCAGCTGTCCTTTACAGAATGTCAGCCCTGCAAGCACTGCAGAAACCATCATATATGAACTCAAACAATCACCTTGCAATTGAATTCATCAAGAAAAATAGAACCTTACCTGCTCAAGTATGGTGAAATTCATTTAGTATTTGATACCTACCTAGGACATTCACTCAAGAACTTCATGCAAGGGAAAAGAGCAAGACAAGCAGCACCTATTCAGTACAAAATCATGGATTCTACAAATATTGAGAACAGCATGTTTGTCACAGGATTTGAAACTAATAGATGATTTATAGATCTAAAATGTGTTTGCTCCTGCTTAAGGCATACAAAGGTTCAGTCATTACTAGGCCTTCATGCTTTTTCAGGGTGTGATGTTACTGGGTGCTTTACGAAAAAAGGAAAACTATCTTCCTCAAAAGTTGTCAAAGGTTCAGAAAAAGAAATCCTTAAAGCGTTGGGATGACATGAATGCCTAGATGAGTTTAAGAAGGTACATGATAGATTGAAAGAGTGATTCCTTTGTCAAGTCTACACACTTGAATGCCTAGATGAGTTTAAGAAGGAAGATGAACGAATGAAAGAGTGATTCCTTTGTCAAGTCTACTCGCCAGGAACAAAGATTTCAGACATTGGTCAACTGCATTGGTGGATGTTCACAAAAAAGAGATGCAAAGTGAAAATCTTCCATCAACAAGATTCTCTCTAGTACCATACATCTTAAGGACTCATTAGAAGTTCATTGAGTCGCAATGTGCTGATCAACAACACCCAAATCTGCCAAACCTTTCAAAATTAGGGTGGGAGAAGGCATATAATCTATATTCTCGTACTATGTGTACGCTTCCAAGTGCATAGCAATCAGTCGTACTGCTGGTACAGTTTGCATGCATCATAGGATGTGTGCTGTGCATTGCAAATGCCGAGCTCATTAACTAAAGTGCACAGAACTGTGTAAGTGTGGTGGCGATGAAGAGCTCTGTGATCACAATGATTTTGAAGATGATGAAAATGAACTCTGGGACTCAGAAGGGGACCTGTAAAACGTTGATTTCTCTCTTCACATTTAAATAGCTATGTAGTTTTAATAAAAGTAGTATTTCAACGAGAAAGTTGCAAATCATTCCAAACTTTTTAATTTAGTGAGCATTCACTCTAACGTTTGCGATAAAGTAGCAATCATTTAAAAGGCCATATCTCGGAAATGGTTAAACATATCAAAACATTACTTATGCAAACATTTCTATTGCTTTGATCATGTTTAACAAAAAACCCATTTAGTATATTTTTCATAGAACCCGCCCCAAGAAAACCTGTTATTTCTCAAAAATGAAATAAGTATCCGTGACAGTGGCCATCATTAATACATTATTTCACACAGGCCCTCTGTCACACATTCAGATTACACACTTGGAAGTACATGATTGTATGCTTCATTTTCAATGCATCCCTAGGAGGCATACCTTCCCTTCATTCAAAATCCCATGGACTAGGTAATTGTAACAGATGTCCCTCAAATACAGCCATTCACTGTTTATGGTTGCATGTCTGTAATGTGCATTACATTCAATAAGACAAGAGGGGAAGAATGTACATGTTATTAATTGTTTGTTTTGAAGCAGAACATGAAAATGTGTTAGATACATCTGAGATTTTAGATATGCTTTAGATGATTCTACAGACAGACACTCCCCACTCAACCTGACACTTGGTGATCTGCGTCCCCCTATTTCCTCCCCTAGTGATTTTAGATCTTGTGCTGCCAATTTGCCAGCCTTCCCACTACCACATTGTTAGCAACCCAATTCCTTGTATCTCTGCTTCCCTACTGTATAGTTACCCCTATGACTTGTGAATTATTCTGTTGCTTTTCAAAGCTATTTCAAAGCTAAATGAATGATAATAATAATAATAATAATAATAATAATAATATTAATAATAACACTTAAACTAATTGTTTTTATTCAAAAAGTTAGATGCTGCATATTACATTTTTTAACCCCTTAGCTGCAAAGGACGAGGCATCTCGTCCTCTGCAGTGTGTTCCCAGTGCAGATGATGAGAAATCTCGTCTTATGCAATGCATTCCCAGTGTGGAAGATGAGAAACCTCGTCCTCTGAAGTACGTAACTTTGAGGAGGCAGATCATCCCCCCCCTGTCGCAGTGCCGACACTCCCGACCCCCATGCTGTTAATGGAAGGGTTGCCGTGTGGACCTCAGTGCATGATACATGTGTGCCGATGTCATCAGGAAATTAAATTAATGATAACGATGTGTTATTCATATAGCGCCTTTATCCAAAGCGCTTTACAGAGCGCACATATTTACATACAATATCACCCAACCGAAATTGGTACTCAATTTATCGACCTCGGAAGCATGAAAGGCTGAGTTGGCCTTGCCGGGATTCGAACCTGCGACCTTCAGATCACGCTCATATCGCAGCAGCGAGCGCTCAACCCGCTGAGCTATCTTACTGGCTCTGGTAATTAACATGCTGAAGATGAAGGGCTTTGTCGTGTACAGTTAGCATATGCGCTTTTGTGTCCTCGCAGGAATCTCTCATGTCCGCAACAGATCTTTTTGTTCCAGGGAGAGGTGGGGATCCCACCAGGGCTCTTCATAACTGCCGCTGGCTTGGGTGGCAGTCGACCCACATGGGAGGCAGGCACCCAAGGCTGGGGCAAGCACCACCAGCCATCCTAGAGCTCTGGCTAGGCGCGTTAGAGGTTTCCCCTCCAGGGAGAGACAAGGACCCCACCGGGTATCACCAGAATTGCTGCTGGGCTTGGGGAAGGTCAACCTAGATGAGAGAAAGGCGCCCAAGGTTGGGTGCCAGACCACATGCTGTCCTGGAGCTATGGGCGAGCCACAGTACAGCTTTTCACTCCAGGGAGTGATGGGGACCCCACTGTGGCTCCCCAGGACCACTGCTGGGCTGGAAGGTGGCCCACCCAAATGCAAGGCAGACCCCAAGGCCTGGGCCAGCAGCCCCAGCTGTCCTTGAGCTCTGGGTGGGCCAGGGACCCCTGCTGGGCCAGGGGGGCAGTTGACCCACATGCAAGACTCAGACCAGACCGTGTTACATCTTTTCCCTCCATGGAGGTATTGGGACCCCACTGGGGATCCCCGGGACAGCTGCTGGACAAGGGGGCAGTGGACCCATAGAAAAGGCAGATGCCTAAGGCCAGGGGCAGCATCCCTGGCTATCCTAGAGCACTGGCTGGTCCATGTTACAGCTCTCCCCTGCAGGGAGGGTCAGAGACCCCACCAGAGATCCTGGGAATTCCGCTAGGCTTGGGGAGGGTGGACCCACATGGGAGACAGGCACTCATGGGCGAACGCAGAACCCCCAGCCATTCTGGAACACTGGCCAGGACGCATTAGAGCTTTTCCCTGCAGGGAGGGATGGGACCTCACTGGAGCTCCCTAGGAGTGCAGCTGGACTTGTGGGTGGTCAACACACATGGGAGGCAGGTGTCCAAGGCTGGTAGGTACCAAGGACAGTACGAGTCAGTAAATTCAACTTAAAAGTCTGTCTGTATCCAAAACCTACTCTTGCCCTCACAACTAAACTGTACAATGTGTAAGGATATCAGCAACACATGAAAATGTGTTCCAAAATAAAGTTCTAAGCTTCTTACTTCCAGTTCCCATTCATCAAGTTTAAAGCAGTTCAAAAAAGGTCTCAGGGTTCCTTTCCCCAAAGCTGCAACACAGTTCAAAAGGATGTTGGGTATCCTTCCCCAGAGCTACAGCACAATTCCACAAAGGGCCTTGGGGTTCCCTTTCCCAAGGTTGCAACACTTTTAACTTGCCTCTGTATAATCCGTTTTCAAGTCTCTGAATTCTTACAACCAGTTTCAGGTCACCTTGAATACCCTTCAGATTCAACGGCCGAGGCACATTAGGTGTTAGATCCTTTTTTCTCTGCACCTCAGAGCCCTGCTTTCCTCATGGCTGCACTTTCCCCCTAGTTGGTGCCTTGATGTTCGGACTGGCGAGGTCTTTCCATCATGGCCACCTTGCGCGGTCCCAAACAACAGCTCATCTTGTCAGCCTTCCTAATGCCCGCCTTCTGCCCTCATTGACTGGGCATCCTCATCATCTTCTGGAGTGCTGCCTGTGCCAGCAGGCGATTACCGGCCCCCTCAAGGTCCGAGGTACATAAGGTTTTTGCTTCTTGCACCTTTCTCTTTTTCTCTGCACCTCAGAGTCCTGCTCTCCTCCCGGCCTTACTTTCCCCCCCAGATGGTGCCTTGATGTTTGTACTGGCGAGGCGTTTCCATCATGGCCACCCCGCACAGTCCTGAACAACAGCTGATCTTGTCAGCCTTCCTAACACCCGACTTCTGCCTTCATTGACTGGGGATCCTCTTTATCATCTGGAGTGCCGCTGGTGCCGGCAGGTGATTGTTGGCCCCCTCAGAGGGCCTCCATTTAAGGGCCATGACTCTCCCTGTCTGGCCCTGCCCGGGCCTGGGAGGCCTTTTGGCTCATTAATGTCTGCCCTCCATCAGTGTCTCCATTGGGGATTGCACAAAAATATTGTATCTAAAAGGCAGAATGCATGTTTAGAGCACATTTGGCATAGTAGATAAGATCTAAGCCCAGTTTGGTAGTATGAGCTGCAGGGCTGCAGGGGTGTCCCCCGCATATATTATGGGCAGTGCAAGGGACAAACATCCAAAATGCCAAAAGACTGAATTGCAAACTGCAGATTATAAGGCTCCTAGAATGTGTAATTCAGTCTTTTGGGATACAATATTATAACATACATCTTCTCCATTGTGCTCCTTAGTGTGTTACCATCTCTTCAAGTGATGCCTACGGTAAGAGCACTGTGTTTGGGCTTTGCCCAGGCTGCTGCCTGGTTACCCTGTTCCTTTCCGCACTGGTGGTTAGTCCAACAATCCTTGGTCCGCCTGTCTCATTGTGATCTCCTGTTTTGGTGCTTTACATGTCTGCACCCTCCATCTGTATCTCACATGTGGGCTTTGTGACCCCTCCCCAACCTTCTTGCTCCATTACACCATGCAGTGGCCGGTACACCCTGCTCCCAAAAGAACTTGGCCCTGGGCTATTCGCACCCTGTGGATCATGTGAGCTAACACCTGAACCTTGCATTGTACTGTGCTCTATTTAAATTTGAATCTAGGTGGTTGCGCATTTTCATCACTGCATCCAGTTTACATTGCATTGTTTAAATTCAAATCTAGGCGCTTGTGCCTTTTACATCTTGCACCCTTTGTATGAACTGCACTCATGGTGATCCATTTTTCATTCATTCTTAGCACTCCCACCTTTGCTCAGCACTTGTGCACTCCTTATGTAGTAGGCCTCCTTGAGACTTGGCCAGGGCTATGTAGTGCAACCCCTCTCTTCTACTTCCTCTCTTCATCTGCATCCTCCTTCATTTCTGTTCCTAGTGTGCCTCTCCCTGCATTCCCCCTCCTCTCCTACCTCATGTCTCATGCACTTTTCTCCATCTGATTCACGGTCAATCATGTATGATGCACTCATTGTCTTGTTCATCCTACCCTATCCTCCCTGAACCCCTCTCTCTTTTTTTTTATAGCTCTTGCATTATTGAAATTACCATCATGCACGTACAATAATTATTTCATATGTTGTAACCTGTTTGTATTGTATTCCTTTTTTGTTCTATGTTGTACCTCCAAATTCATAGCTCTTACCCATTCTTAATTTTCCATTGCCTATTAAGAATGTCAACTCTGTTTGCCTATCTCCTCTCCCTCCCAGCGCTGGAGCACTTTGAAATGCTTGTTGAGTGTGTAGGCACTACATAAATGACCAATAAATAAAATAAATACATGTAGGTACTGTAGATAGCTTTTCTTCCCATTCACTTCAGCAATCTGGGTTACCAATAAAGATTCTTTACCTGGACTTTCCTTCACTTTCCCAGAAAAGGTTTCAAGGTGCAGTTGTCAGACCACACGGTCCACCCATTACAGGTCACGCAATCTATAACTCTAGGTTTCATGACTACACAGGTTTCTACTTCACTACACCTGTGCTTCAGCTTGTATTCACTCTGAATTCTTTTTGCCAGTCTTTTGGATTTGCCACAGTGTGTTCTTACACACACCTCACTCTGTGGTACATACTCTCTTCCCCCACCTTGCTCTCCTCTACTTTATAACTGTTTGTCAAATGCTTTTCAATTGATTCATAAAGTTGCATTCTTTGCTTTAAAATGTTAATTGTGTGTGTTTCACCTTTGTTTCCATTCCATGCATAAGCTTCACAAATGTTTCCTTCAGTTGAGTATTCAATAGCAGTTTTTTAGTTCAATATTCAATATCACATGCTTTGCATTTCAATTCCTCACTTTTTTGTTCAGCGTTCTGTTCGTAACACTCAACACCCCCTTTCGTTGGCTTTATATCCATTCAACCGGCATCACAATATGCCTCACCGTAGCCCCCAGGAGTGCCCCGGTATGAGTGGTCCCTCATTTTCCCTCTCTATGTTCGGCTTCGCGTACACCTCTATAAATCACACCAATCCGGGTCGATAGTTTTTCTTTTTGGTCCTGTTATGCTCCATGATAGGATTTTTAAGGGGCTGCAGACTGGTACATCTCTCTCAATAAATATAACGCCTATACATTCCAGAAAAAGAAAGCACAAATTGAACAAAACAGGAGTGAGAGGAGTAGAAGCAGTAGGAACGGCAGACATATGGGCGTCAGCAGCATGGAGCAGAGGGAAGATCCAGGATCCATGGCACCTGCAGGAAAGTCTAACACTGGATTAGACACCCAGAAAGGGAAAGGTCTGGAAGGTATGTGCCCAATTGAGAAAACAAATCAAATTGCTGTAGACCAGAATGAGAATAGGGACTTTGATTTGTAGCCCATTTGGATCCTGAAGGGACTAACAATGCTTGCTGATAAGAATGCCACCATACCCCTAATTAATGGGGCAGGCCCTGACTTCCTAAATAGTGAGGAGGACCGAAAATCCCATATTCGTGGGACGCGCCCTATTGCTATTATTGGAGTGATGGTCAAGATATCCCTTTTAGGTGCAAAGGACACACCATTGCTTAAAATGTAGGAGAAAAGTATATCCCTTGGAGTGAACTGGGACACTAAAACCCCACATCATTGAGCCAGGCAATATCATCCTGGCTGGATTACAAATAGTACTTTCGTCATTGTAACCTGGGTAGAAGAAGTGTGAAAAAGAGGTTGCTGGATGCAATTTCCCAGTGAAGTTAGCAAAGGCACGGCCAAGTAATACATTGCCATAAGACTGAACATGTTGCCAAAAAGCACATGAAAACAATACAACTATAGAAGAGCTATGAAGCATGCACATTTCATATCTGTGTAACTTTGTTTAGATTTGAGATTCTGGGGGCATAGGTATCCCAGTCAAAAAAGTGTATGGTTTAACATATCATTACACTATTTATTTGGATGACTTCCAAGGAAAAACCTTATTAGTTCAATGCTAAGAGCCCTCTAGTCCTACACATGGTTCCCTAATCTGCATTTTTTTCATGGGTGAACAAACTGGAAATCTCAGTACTGGTTACTTTGAAGGTTTAAGTAAGAAAGAACAGATTCACTTTTTCAGATGTTAGCAGAAGGTCAGATGGTGAACGACAGAAGCAGGAAGAATATTGGGAGCCACCTGGGGATCCCGCTAGGCCTTCTCTAATAGCTACAAAGATGGGTTCACATTTAAAACATTCAAACACGTATAGGTCATATTCAGTGTGGAAGAATTTGAAAGCCATTTCTTTTTTGAAGACCCTTTGACAAGACATTCCAGATGGAAATGTTAAAAGTTGAAGTATTGTATACAATTACAATTGCAAGAAGGCTTGATCTCAGAATTCTTTATTCTCTTATGGTAAACAGTTCAGGAGTTTGGCAGCTCTGCAGTTCCCAGGAAACGTCAACAATTCAGACAAGAGAAGAGATCACCATCCTCATGCCTCAAGGAACTGTACAGAATTAAGTGAAGCCGACAGAGGTGGCACCAGGAATCCATCCTTCATTATCAGAATGTCATGATGTGACGGATAGGATTCAGCTCTGCAGGAGACCAAGGAAGAGAAGGGGTTAAATTACTCACTCAGCCCTCACACTTCTACAAACCAAAACACATTGCAATCATAGAGGTAAAATAGCGATTGTTAAGAGATATACCTCCTTTGCCTTTCGTGATAATGTGGGCCAAGGGAAGGGTATGCTATTAAGAAGGGTGTGAAGGTGAACCAGTAAAGGCCAAACAACCCAGTATCACAGTAGAAGATAAATGGAATGTCCAATCAAAGATATATATATATATATATATATATATAATTTTATCGAACACACCATCTGCACGTAGAACCAATGAAAACACTGTACAAAACCCATGCAAAAGGACGAACAGAGAAGATGCGACAGACTGGAGAAAGTAGCACTCTGAGTATAGGTTCAGGGGTTGTGGGTAAAGTACTAACCACAAAAGGATACCTTGTTTGAAAACAGAAGCAATCTTGACCTAACCACACTTTAGGACCCAAGTGGACTGAGGGGCAAGTTCTGAGTCAGCAGTTCCTGGATTCAGTTCTTGGTGGGCTGACACAGCCAGACCTGGTGTCAATTGTAGATGCAAGCTGATCAGGCTCAGGTCAGGTGCATAGGATCGTGGAGGCCCCAACAGCAAGCAGGTTTTGAGTAAGTGTGAACATAGTGTCTGTGCTGTAGCAGTGCAGCTCTCAAGGATGCATGTTGGGGCAGTCCAAGGAACGCTTCACAATTGGCCAGGCCAAGTTGGGCTTTAGCTGCTGGGAGGGGGCGAGTGACACACCAGCAGTTCAAGTTGTCAGGTGACGGTCATCAAAGTGGTGATCTTCGGTGCATCTGTGTGCAATTGATGAGGCAGCAGTTCAAGAGCTAACTAGGTTAATCCATGGTACTAACCCCTGGTTAGAGTCAGTGTGTGACTCTGCAGTGATTCAGTGCGGGTCCTGGCATTGAGCAGTTACTTTGGACCTAGCAGGTGATGGCCTTAGCCAAGACACAATGCAGTATTGATCTGGTTGAAAGTGCAAGCAATGTTCGATGTGGTGGAGGAGGGCAGTAACCTGTGCCAGTGACTACCCTCTTGTTCTAGGTGTGGTGAACATGCAGTGACCGGTTCGGTGCGGAAGAACAGGGAGCTTTGGCTGGCCTTGTCCTTCAGTTGGTGTGAGGCCCTCTCAGGGGTACTCAAGGATAGGATGCTTATTTTCCAAGTCTGCTCTCCCAGCTCAGAAGATTCCTGTGCAGAGTAGTATGTAATGATCCACTGCAGAGGCTTCTCCCCATGTTAGGGAACAGACTGTCCTTCTGTCTTGTATGATTCCTTCCTAACTAGTCAGTTTTTGAGGACATGTGGATCTATATTTGTCAGACTTTGTAACATTTGGTCATTGACCACACACACACCGCATTAAATATACGACTCACTTCATTACTATACTCGAATAAGTCATGGTATTGACAAGGCAAGGCTGGTTAGTAACATTAGACATGTCAAGTTTATACAGCAATATTCCACATGAGGAAGGTATTGAGACTGTGACAATTTTGTTACGGAGTCAACAACTTCCAGACGTGAACTATTGAGTTGTATGTGATTTCTTGAGATGTGTGTCATATAACAGCTCTCACAAAACTTAATGGAACTTCAATGGGTGCATGGTTTGCACTTCTTTACACCTACATTTTCATGCAACAATAGAAATTGTCCAAAACTTTGAACTCCACAGAATGGCTCAGAGGAGGTTTATTGTGGCAGAGAAACATCAATGATGTGTTCTGCATCTGGCAAGGTACCGGAACGCATTTAATTGAGTTTTTGATTTGTAGGCCAATGAAGTTCATGATACCATCAAATTTACGTACACCATGTCTAATAAAAATATTGATTTCTTAGACATGACAGTGATATTATACAATCAGAACATGACACAATTCCAAGTTCATCACACGAATACAGAAAATCATTAATTGTTACATTGGAGATCATTCTATCCCAAGAGGCTATTACAAAATATGACATATTCACAGTTCTTGAGAGTAAAACAATGTTTCCCTAAGCAACAGGACTTTGAGTATGAAGCACAGATCCTCAAAGACACATTCTTAAAGCAAGGATATCCTGAAAAGGTCATCACTAAGGCACAATGCATGGCTGCCACCGAAATTGCGTCCGGGTCTGGGTTCCAAGAATGAGGAATTACCGGGCCATTCCGAGTTCGGAGGGCCCAGTAATTCCTCCTTCTAGGAACCCGGACCCAGACCTTATCCATTCCCATTCCAGCCCCCATAGAGCTGAATGGGAATGGGCAAGGGAGCAAAAAACGGCCGATTACGAGCAGCCCGTTGTTTGCTCCCTCCTCCTCTCGCGGGACCCGCTCTGCATGTCAGTGGGTCCCACGAGGGGACCTCGTAATCAGGCGGGACGGGGTTGACAGCGCTGGCACCTTTACCGGCGCCGTTAACCCCGTCCCGCCTGGGTTATGATGAGGCCCCATGAGATGAACATCAGGCATGGTTCAGTTTTTGATGGGTTTCTGTTTGGATAAATAGCATGGTTCACATCATGTATGTTTCTCTACATGCAATAAGGGTTCATCACATACAATTGGAATTTTGTTGAAATTAACTTGGTTTGGAAGTTCAAAGATGGCCACAATAAAATATATATATATATATATATATATATATATATATACACACAGTGAAAAAACATTGTTAAATGGACATTATGGTTAAGTTGCGCTAATAAAAACCTCTCAAATTCAGTGAAAAAACTTTGTTAAAGGGACGTTATAGTTATTTTGCAGTAATAAAAATCTATCCAAATCAGTGGAGAAAGTGCATTGATAGGATATTATGGTTGCAAGTAAAATTAAAAAAAAAAACAGAAATTCACCAGTTATGGTAAGCTAAGCAACCATAACTTGCGCCACCACCATGCACTGCTAAGACTAACAGCAATTACATCAAAGATGACATCACAAATGTCATTGATGACATAACTGATGACATACTGATGACATCACATGTCTGGCTCCCTCCTTTTTGTTCAATGACATATCTAGGCCAGGTGGTTTTCTTCACTGACTGTCAGGAACTAAACATTCAAAAGGTACTATATTTGTAGACCTTACCCTTCTCATATGTTCTTACACTACTTTCCTTAGGGTTCAGTCACATCATATGATACATATACACAGGGGGAAGAAGCAGGCCTGAAACACAGCAATCATTTCTGTGCATGAAGATAATCAGTTAGGTTATGAACACTTTCTGGTATTACTGCTGTTTTTTTGCTTACTTTACTTTGCCTGTATATGCTCATATTTGTATTTGTTGTGATCTATTTATGTTTTGTGTCTAGTAGTACAGTTATGTAGTAAGTGAGGCATTATTAGCTACTTATTCATGTTTCACAGTACGCAAAACTCTGATACGAAAGCATTCATCATTTTACTATCCAACATGGCAAGATTATGAATATTGCACCTCTATGGTACATGCTGCAGACATTGCCTATGTTTCTACATGAGTAGGTTCCTATACAGGAAAGAACTCTGTATTACAATGGGGTTTATAGCAATACATTGTTTAATGAAATACGTAGCTGATGATATATCTCCCAATGACCCCTGACAGTTTTTTGCCAACATTATAATTGCAATCCCTTGTAGAGACTTTTCATGAAAAGTAAATGTACATGTGATGTCATCAGTGATGTCATCAATGACATGTGTGATGGTGGTGGCGCAAGTTATTGTTGTTTAGCTTACCATAACTGGTGAATTTCTTGGGTTTTTCATTTTTTCTTGTAACCATTATCCTTTCAACACAATTTCTCTACTGGGTTGGATAGGCTTTTATTAGTGCAAAGTGACTATAACGTCCCTTTAACAAAGTTTATTTACTGAATTTGATAGGTTTTTCTTAGCGCAACTTAACCATAATGTCCTTTTAACAAAGTTTGTTCACTGAATTTCATAGGTTTTTACCAGGATACCCTCAATTTGTGTAGATGTACCATACAACATACCTGGCCAATGCTGATAACCACATAGTCCACGGACTATGCGACTGTCCGCGGACGTCGGGTAGCATTCACACCACCAAAAGCTCAGGGTTGTCTTACATTGTTGTAGCATGCAGCAAAGAAACTGAAGATGTTTAAAGAGCAACACATAAGTGTATTATGAGGAACAATGAAGTAGGTGTATACACTCTGTACTTATAAAAGCAGCAGTGCAATTGCATAGGGTGTGCAACATGCTGGAATGCACCAAGCAGGAAAATCACCTGTGCTTTCAACAGTATTACCTCAGTGCTGCTTTACATACAAATTGAGAAGCAACTCTCAGTGGGAGAAGTTCAATGTAGTAACAGCAGACATGCACTAGATTGTAGTAAGTACACTATATTTTTTCCTGTAACTGTACAGTTTGTTCTGTGTACATGACTAGTAAAAAGTATGTTTTCTTTTTTACACAGAAATGGCAAGCACCCTGGAGTGGCTTGACTATAATTTCCCTCTTGAAGAAATGAGTGTAGATAGGAACTCCAATGGTACACAGTGCAATTTGAAAAGTAAGAAAATTAATGCACATTGCTTCACATGTAACTGATTTTTTTTTTTAACACTACATACTGGAAATGAAGGGAATGGCCGGGAAGCACCAGTTGTGACACACGTGCATGGGCACATACAAACCCAAACTGACAGTGTGGGCAATGAACTAGTGAGCCTGGGGGCAAAAATGGGCCAAGTGAATAACAGTTTTGCAGACTTAAAGCTATTTGTTCAAAGGCATATAATGGAAAATATAAAGTACCACTGCCCCACTTGCACCTATACCCCTTCCCCCTGTCCCAGCAAACCATCCAAACAAATTCCCTGTAGGCAAAGATGTTATGATGAGACCTCAATCCCTTCCTTCCCTGACGACCAGCCTGTGCAGAACCCCAATTCCCCTGTATATGTTTCCATTTGCACTACAACTTCCGGTACCTAATTGTGTGTGTAAATAAAGTCCTATGTATACTGTTGATGTGTGTGTGTGTGTGTTTTCTTTTGAAAAGCCCTGTTAGGAGTCCACAGAGTGTGTGACTGTCCGGCCTGTCTGTAATCAAAATGGATGTGGCCTACGGATACTCTGCCTGTCCGGGCTGTCCGCAATCCAAATGGTGGTGTGTGTAGGATACCGCGCCTGTCCAGACATGTCCGCAAAGTTGTGACGTACATCTAATTAATTTGGGGAGGCTTCTCCTATCCTGCAGGCACCTGGGCGCACGGCCATCACATTCCCTGTGTCCTACTGAAAACGTGCCTGGCTGGCATGGCCGCAAAGTTGTGGCATACTTCAATTAGTTCGGGGAGCACAACCCTGTCTGCCAGGCACTTGGGCGCATGCACATCTCGTCCCCTGGGTCCTACAAACACTGCGTCTGTCAGCATGTCCGCAAATCAGTGGTGTACTTTAATTAGCTCGGGGAGCCCACCCCTGTCCGGCGCACACCTGGGCACATGTGAATTACAACCCCGGGGTCCTACGAACACTGTGCTTGATCGGCATTTCCGCAAAGCAGTGACATATTTTAATTAGTACAGGGAGCCCACCCCTGTCCGGCAGACACCTGGGCACATGCACATCACACCCTCTGGGTCCTACGAACACCCCGCCTGTTTGGATCTGTCTGCCGCATGTGTGTCACACCTTTTATTAGTTAGGGGAGCCCAACCCTGTCCGTAGGACACGTAGGTGCATGCACACAACGGATCCCATGCAATAGGTGTCTTATGGACAACTGTCCCATTCGTGAACGCTTGCAATGTCATCATGTGACTGCACCCACCATGAGTGTCGGCCTTATTCACAAACAGGGGCTGGGCCCCATAACAGCAAAAAAGTGCTTTGTTGGCTATTCCAAGGTGTTTTGAGCTAAAACTTCACCCTTGCAGAGTTCCCAGACCACATCCTGGTCAATCTGGAGACTTTTTGCAAATTTTTGGGCCCAGCTTAGAGTTCGAAGTGTCCACAACATGCAAGACTGTCTGCAAAGCACTTCCCTGCACCCATATAAAAGGTGACATGCCAGTGCTGGTCCTCATTCTGTTTTTGGATACCCTGGACAGAGCACTGAGCCAGCTTGGTGCTTGCTCGTTTCCTCAACTCATTTGCTCAATAATGGCATCCTTTTCCGCTTTTGCTGCTTCTGCTGCTGCTGGCTCTTGAGCATCACCCCCACCACCACCATCACCATTTTCTGGAGGGCCTGGGAAGGGGAAACAGGCATGATGATGCAGAGGGGGAGCAAGAAGAATAGGAGGATGAGGTAGTGAAGTCCCCACTACCAGCTGCCAACGTGAGTCTTGGGTGTGGAGGCTTTTTACCACTGTTGAGGGTGGGATAACCAGACTCGTGCATCCAAGGTTCACTGCAATGAATGCAAGATGGTACTGAGTCGCAGCAAACCTGGGATGTACAGTTATGGGACCACCTCTATGTGGTGACACCTGAGGTCGAGCCACAAGACAGGAGTTTGGAGGGTCGTTGCCTTTGAACAAGGTAGTAGATAGACACTCCTGTGTGGCAGCGGATCCCTGAGCCAGCCTCGCAGGCCATACACACAGCAGTAGTCCCTTAACTTTCAAAGGTCACTGTATTATGTGTACTGTGATGCGGTACTCTGCAGGGGTGAGCAATCCTGGAGTTCTTTTGAGGCTATGGTCTGGGAGCATGAGGGAAAGTGCCCCCTACCTCGATGAGGCTCACCCAACATATTCGTCTCTCCACCTACCCTTGTGGTTTGTGCCCTTTCCCTTCCTTGTGTGTCATGTTAAAAAAATAACCCAAAAAATATAAAACAAGAAAACCCACAACCAAAACAGCTCTTTTCAGAGCCACCTTTCACAGTTTAAAAATAGAGCGTTTTAATGAAATGGTGCAGGCCCCTGTGCAGTATGCAAAATTTTAAAACAAGTTGGGGGTTGTGCCATCAAAACCATTCCATTCTATACTGGGAGAAAGTGGTGGCTCTGAAAACAGCCTTTTTCGTTTTTGTTTGAAGTGGCCAACAACTACTGCACAATTGCTTGCAATACTTGTGTTAGGAAGATTTCATATTTGAATGTGATTTTCCCTCCATGTGTCAACCCCCAAACCTTTTGCTGCTGTTCTACACCCTGATCTAACATTTGCTAGAGAAGCGCAGCCCTCAGCCGCACTTCTCTGGGCTTTCGCTCACTTCTTATCGGGAAACTGACATGCCCGTAACACAGTCAGTACTGGGAGACTTTGTTTCCCTTAGTCCTTTCCTCATGGTGCAGCTTTTGTGCAACATGTAACAAGAGTGCAATGTAACTTACTTTACAGCACCCTTGGGTCTCTAATCATTCCAAAGGCCCTAGAAACTCTCACTGGACCTATTATGAACTGTGCAGATGTGTCATGGACAGGACTGGGGCAGCTATCGTTTATCTTATGTTTTGAACCCTTTTTTGCCATGTTATCTGCGGTTACTGCGTTTGGCACAAATAGGTGGCCTGCCTCCAAAATGGCCATGCCTCGAGATTTTTTGTCCTGTCCTTCATCTTCCCCAGGTGGAGCAGACCCGGGTCATATTTGGTCATGCACTTTCCCGCAAAACCCAAAGCTTTCACAGGCTTCTGCATGCCTTGTGTGTGTGCCTCCAGGATGTGGGCTAGGATCTCTGTTCCCAATACACATCCTGGGTGCCAGAGAGTCTGGAGTGTCCTGAATGCCTGGGACCACTGTGGTCTGTGATTGGTCCACGTATGGAGTGAGTGTTTGTGAGCAGATCTCCTATTGGGTCCTTTCCGTTTTGGCATGAAGGGAATTTTGGCTAAGAGGAGGCCGAAAACAACACTACCATGTCGATCTCCTTAGTTCACATGAACAAAGGATAAGGAGCCACGTATCCTGCAACAAGAAGCCGAGTCGAGGAACCGCTGGTGACCCGCTGGAAGTTTTGGCACCCTGAGCCCGCTGTCTTCCTGCGAGACCCCTCTGCATCTGATCGTCCTAGAAGGTCTGCAAAGGCGCTTTGACCCATTGGAATAGTGGGACCAACTATTCTCGGCACCTTCATTAAACCCGAAGTTTCCCTGGGCCAACCAGTGGGCTGACCAGCTTACACAGGACGATTGCTCTGTCAACACTGCAGTTTAGAGGAAGCCCTCGAAACTTGGTATACTGCTTGCTTGGTGTCCACTGCACCCTCACACCGAATTTCGTACACTTGGCATTCCCAGGTCTGAAGTGAGACGAGTGCACCCAGACCAGAGTAAAAGCGATTACTGTGTTGCCCTGCTGTGGCAACGACCTGTGCAAGTTCGCTGCACTTGTGACCCTCTTGACCCTGAAGCCTGCTACCCCGGAAACTACACGGTGTCGAGACATCCTGATTGAAGCATTCGAACCTGCCAGCGAAGTGGACTGAACTGGCCAAGTCTGGGTCTGCCTGCGTCGGGGACTGGTGAATAGGCAATACCCCAACCGGTGGTCCCTAGCGCAGGAGCCCATTTCTTTTCCACCGCTGTTGCGAAATAGTGACTCTATCCCACACTCTCAACCTGCCTCTGCCCGCAAGTGGAGGTCCTGGTTGAATAGTGGGGACTTGTTCTTCATCGACCTTATCCGCCTTCCTGAGCTGCTAGTGACCCTTGAAGAGACCCTGTTTTGTCCAGTGGCACAAGCGTGTGCATGTACTATTGAGCGTAAGGCTCCTGTCTTCATAGGGCTTGGAGTGCCTCTTAGTTAGGTGTATTCTTGATGTGGAACTGGGTCTATAGATTACTTGCACTGCCTGTTTTACTCCCCATCTAGGTGGTCTACATATTTCGTACTGCTTAATCCATTAGAACCCTCTGGTATTGTATATATAGTGTGTTGATTGCGATGTGTTGGTTTACTTCAGTATTATTGTGATTCTTTGCTGTGGTCTATATTACAAAGGCCTTGTAATAAATGTGTCTATATTTTTTATATAACACCTGTCTGGAGTAATTTGTAAGTGTCCTTGCTTTGTGTGCTCATTGAGGTCTTTCAGTCACCCTCAACCCTCTTGAGACTTAGTCATAACCGCCTGCCATAGCTACCCTGATTGGTCTGGCTTGTCCAGAGGTTACCCTGTTCCAAGAAACTAGGTTGGCCTTCTGAACCTCTGCCCCTCCAGGTCAGAGTTCAGAAATCCTTCTTAACAACTTGCAAGAAGGGCTGCAAATCATTTTGGATATTTTGCTAAAGAATGTGATTGCCAGCATCAGTAAGATGGACGCCATCTCTGCGGAAAATGTTGTGCAAAGAATTGTAATGTTTTCATTGTGGAAGGAAGACATACCGGCAACTTGCAAAAATGCCCAAACAGCCTTGTTGACTTTGCACCTGGCTTTTTCCATTTGTAGACCAAATGAAGAAGAGCGCACCCACATCTGTCTCTGGGCACAGCATGAGAAAATTACTTGAGAATTTGGAAACATGTCCATGACTTACCCAAGTGCCTCCTTCATCGCAAACTGCAGATAGATTCCAGTAACATGGCATAAACTGTTCCCTCCACAATGAACAAAAATAATGGCTGGATGATGTTGCATCACCAAAACGGCCCAAAGGGGAAGCAAATCCAGCAACTTCATGCCAAACACTCCATACCGGTGCACATCCAGATGAGGGAATCCAAGATGTGCTGCCACTCCACAGTGCTCTGCATACATCTGAAACTTATGTATCCTAGTGTCCCCCAAATTCCAGACACTCTCCTTCCTAGAACACACAGCCATAGGAATAGCCATCTGCACTCCTCTCAGCACAGCAAACAGAGCCTCTGCCATACGCTCTCCTTGCACACCACACAGAGTGAACCTTATTGACCAGTCCCTTGGTCTCCACAGTCCCATTTCCATGCCTACCATCCTTAAAAGTCACGGATGTGGCATGAGCGATTTGCAAACTACTGTGATGTTCGTGGATAAATCAACCAAATCAAGGGAGTGGGGAGAGAAATTTAACCCAGAGTAGGAGATTTCCTCTATTGTGGTGGCTCTGAAAATAGGCTTTTTTATCAGGTGCTAGTACACAAACACATTTCTTTCTATTTTTAGGGGGGGTTTCTTCTCTTCTTTTCCTCCTTACTGCCTTACATCAACCACTGGAAAGAATCCCTTGGATTGCAAGAAAAAAAGAGCATTTCCAAGAATGGACAATGAAACACTGTCTGTGGTAAAATAGTGTACACTAAGGGAGTCAATGTTGTCATTAGAGAAAACAGACATCTCAGCATGTCGCAAAACTACACACATGCCTCTATTGATGAGGCACCCTCCAGCATTTTGCTGGGGATTAAAGACATTGGGGTTGTTCTATCGTGCTCTAGGTGGTATTTTGGAATCAGTTCTTCCACCAACAGCTTCAGTACAGGAACCAAACTTGGAGCACTGATGTTGTCCAAATGCTCTACTCCACTGTGCACCACCGAAACATCAGGACTACCAAAGTACCCATGTCTCTGCAAAGAGCAAGCAGGCACACTGTTCCACAAAGCCTGCAGGCCTGGAAACCCATGATCACCAGAACCACCTCTTGCCTGGTCATACCTCTCCAGATCATACACAAATGAATCTCCAACTATCCATACAATAAGTTTCTGCCACTCTCCAACACCAGCCATCTTCACTACACTACCAACAAAGTGATGAAAAAAAAGTGTTACCCTCCCTTCATGTGAAGCACAACTTGAACACCTGATTGGCTAATCCCTACAGTCCCATTTCCCTACTAGGCATGCTGAGAAGCCCTGGATGTGGCACGCCATATCCACTGACTACCCCTTTGTCCGCAGACAGCCCTACTTCCCTTTACACTTCATTCTTTGCAGCACTCCCACATTGGCTACTTTCAAGCAGTCATACAACCATCCACCAATCACAGGCAAGAACTCTACATCTAACTCTGTCATCACGGTCCAAGACTTTAGAGGTACTGTTGCACTGTTGAACACTCAGAGTACATTTCTCCTCTAATTGAAAAGCACCTCCATCAAAAAGTACTGCAAAACTCTCCAACATTTCTGCCACTTACCCTGCTTAGCCACCAGAATAATTGTACTCTGATTTGTCCCATCTCCTGCCATCATGTGGCAGTTACTTACGATGCTGCATGCTTTCAAAGTTTTCTTTTAATGCCCACTTGCAGAACAGCTGCAAACCTCATGTTTCAATTTCATCAGCACTCTCTCCGTTGTTTTTGTAAAACAAAAAAAGAAAACCACATTGGGAACATTTGCATAGCAAATTCAAATGGCAGATCCTATGTTAAATTCCAAGAATGCACACAGAAAAGTGAAACTGCATGGCAAGTACATACACTGCAAAATTGCCAAAATGCACCATTGGAAGGAAAGCAAACAAAATGCATGTGCACATTGGCAACAGTGCTATCTATAAATTTGAATCGATAAATGCAAGAACAGGAAAGGATTTCTGCACTCATGTAGACATGAATCAGGCATCTATGTGTGGGAAAGTTAATACAATTCTATACAAGGTAGCATTCTCCTTTCCAATCTGTACATCCTTCTGCCCTTTTTCTCACCCTATTAGGACTTGCACTAACCCATTTCCAAAGCAAGTAGTACAACAGCATCTCACACACTTGCAAAAGTGCAGCCCCATAGGACGCAGTTATCACTGCAGCACTGGCCCCCATAGCAACGATAATGATGCTCCCAAGTCCCAACTCCTATGCAGTGTTGTTCAATTGGACACATACTAACTCTTCCTGCCAACAAATCCCCCTACAATTTAAAATAATGTGTTGTCCTAGTGCTATTACTGTGCCATTAACACTAATACCCACTAACTTCTTTCTTTTGCAATTGCAGTGAAAAACAGCCTCCTTAAAGCCAGTGACATCGCTAATAGAAGTTAAAACCCAGAAGAAACCTATTCTCCAGATCCAACAAAGTAAGTGCAGTACAGTAGTCGTATTCTGCCTGTTCCTCAGACAGTAAAGTGTTGTTTTATTGTAGCCTAGAAAATTCTATCCAACCCAACAGCACTTGTTTCACTCTTACCCATTGCACATTAGCAGGTCCACGCTTTGTATTTCCATCTGAACACCAGTATGGTAACACCCACTAGTTTTGTGAAAACATCGTAATGTCCTTCTTCTTCAGGCACAGTACACTGTCATACACACTGAAGCAAACCTTTCACACAGGAACACACACACATACCAGTACAACCTTCCCAACCAAAAGAAACAACCCTTTCCACAATCACACACCCCTCTATGTATGCCTACCCTCATATTCAGACACTCATGCAAGTGCACAAAAATACATTGCACACCTTCCAAACCAACACTTTTCTCCAACAGACATAAGAGAATGCCTACCAAAAAGCAACTCTGTAGAAAACAATGCAGAAATTGATCAGATAATACTCAAAGCATGCAAAATAGTCATCCACCTCTACCAGAGTTTGTACGAAAAGTACAAACAAAACAGCTAATACAGTCACTGAGCAAAACGGAACCAGGTAGCAGGAAAAAAGTTGTGACCCCTCTTCCAAAATGTAAAAATAAAAATAAATGCATTCAGAAGAATGCAACTACAACTAGTGCTAACACTGCATCAACCAATGTTAACGTAGCACAGGTAATCATTCCAAAAATGTTCAAACACAGAGTCCTTCAGAACCAGGGGAGAAATCACAATCAACCCTTAAAACTTACCGCAGAAAACTGATCTTGGAAGTTCTCCTAGACAGTACAATGCTCCTCAAAAGGAAATTGTTTATATTAATTTTAAACAGAATGAAACCACTGACAAAATTAATTAGTAAACTACAAAAAGTACTTCACAACATACACAATATCAACATATCTACCTTTGAAAACTTCTGTGCAGGTGAGTGGATTCGTACAACTAGCACAGAGCCATATTTCAATGAAGAGGCCTACAAACAAGAGCAAAGAAACCAAATTGCCATACATAGCAGTGGCCAAGGGTATGAAAAGGTAGACAGCACCATTATGGAAGAAGAAACACTGATTGAAAGAATATTCCGAACAAACTTACAATCAACTCTCCATTGCACCAAAACAATCCATCCCATCTACAATGTGCCGTGCACCTCAATGTGTAACGTATGGAAACAATCCTTCAAAATCTTTACGGCAATTCTTCAATCAGTATGTCAAAGCCAAAGACAAATTATAAATGAAAATATTACAAACCATGGACTCCTGTACAGTGCACAAATACACAAGACTGCAAGGACATTTATTAGCCTGCATTTCCGTGCCTACATGCAGAAGCACCTTCCACCACATCAAAATGTTAGCAACACACCATTCTACTATACAACATCTTGTTCAGAGACTGTACTATGCAAAAAGTCCTGCTTTAGCACCAGAGCATTTAAATCACATTCTACTACATGGCACAGCCAAAGAACTGATAGAAATAGACCACATCCAAAGCAAATATTTTGGAAGTGAACAGCACTTACAAAATCCAGGAACTTTAGAACAGAGTAGCAACAACCTTGCAGACACTAAGCTTCTATTTCACACATACAGAAAAGAAATAGCAAAGTTTAAAAGCACATCTGCTGAAGAACCAAACCAAGTATGTCTCTGTTGTCGCAGAACCTTTTATACAAAGAGCACCAAAACTGTAATTAATGCATACAAAATAGAAGACAATGAGGGATCCCAATGGTTCCAATTAGCTCTCTACCTTATAGCAGAAAACTAATACGAAATTACTAAACCCTCAATACTTTGCACATGCTGCACCGCAAAGCTTGATAATAACCAAATGCCTTTACTGGCTATGTCTAATAACTTGGAAATATTCCCACTTCTAAAAGCACTCCAACAGCTTAATTTAAATGAGAGCATTGTAATCCAAACAGTACACCCATTTCAAGCGATAATATGCCTTCAATCAAAAACAGCCAAGTTGCCTCCTTCTGAATTGCTGAAAGGCATTCGTGTCAACGTTCATGATTTAAGAAGCCTGAGAAACAAAAACGTTCACCTTTCAAAATGGAAAAAAAAAAACTTGTGTTCTCTCACACGGACCACCAAGGACCATCATTACATTGTTTTGCTAATTTGCCATACGGCAAGACAAGGACACAAAAGTACAAAAAACATTGTCAGCGCCAAGTTATCCGCAAAATAAAAAAAATGTTCGTTTTATGGAGCTTACAATTTCTTGTGAACATTCTTTGAAAAATAAAAGCACTTGCAACATTGCACATTATTGTTGATGTATTATTGAAATATTGACTTACAAAATACTATTTATGGCAAGACAGAAGGTATGCTCTGTGTGAGCAGGTCTGTTTTATCTTGTGTTTATCTTCCTGTTTAAGTGGGCATCGGTCATGACATGGCACGTTGAGTTACGCTAGCCACAAATGTAGTACAAATAGCTGCAGCAGATCATTGGCACAAATGATGTCAGTTTTGGGGGCGGGTGTTTTGATTTATTACCACACCCTCACTTAAACTTAGGTCTGATCGATCCACGCATAACATTAGCACAAGACGGCTGTGCCCAACATGTTCTTTTTGCATCTGTAAAAGTGAGAAAGACTATGGTAAAATACATATGAAATGTGTTTATAATCGATCAACGTATGATTATAACGACTTGCCCAAACAATCGGTACAATAAAATTTCACTCTATGCACATATTTGTCGAATCCACATACCAATATCACAATGTTTGCATGCAGAGCTAAATTATGTTGCGATGGGTGTGGCCAGGGCCTAGACTGTTGGGTGCATGGCCCACGGCCTACTGACTCCAGCCATGTACCTAAGAGTTTAGACCTTGGCCACACCCACCACAAAATAATGCAGCCCTGCATGCAAACATCTGCCAAGTTACCACAACCCACAAACAGAACACAGCCACCTGCAGCCCTACCCACTTCACTTCACATACTATTGTAGTACTTCCAACCAATGCACAAATGCTTTGATACATAGCCTCTGCACCCAAGACTCTATTAACTGCCCGCATCCAATATATCATAATACAGTAAACTACCCAAGAATTTGCTCAGTGGCAACAACCCACACACATAGACCATCCACCTAAATCCCTGTCCACTTCTGCACACATAGTATTCCAACACTTCACCGAGTGGGCATACCTTTGGACTGTTGGTTCCATCACCTCCAGCCATGCACCAAACACTGTAGTGCCTGGTCACAATCACCACAACATAACACACCGATTCACCCAACAATCTGTACACTGGTCGCAAACCACACACATCAGCCAACAACCTGAAACGCTCTCCACTTCTATACACATAGTATTCCAATGCAGACAATCAGTCACCACACACTTCACTCCAATAAACCCGCCACCTAAGCCCCTGTACAATTTTCTAGGCATACTATACACCCTCAACAATACAAACAGTAGTTATACCATTATAAGAATCTTACTGTTTTGTAATCTGCACATTACATTCTGTACACATATTTGTGCATTCCATACACCACTATCACAATGTTGACAACATGGCTATGTTATGTTGTAGTGGTTGTGACCAGGGCCTACATTTTTGGGTGCATGGCCAACACAACATAATACACTGTACACACACATACTCATACCATCTACAATCTTCTCCCCTGCCCTAATTAAGCCTCCCTACAGTCACCATATAAAATGCTTGCCTCAGGACCTATCCTACCCTAATGAAGGCTGCCCGCCTGAGGATCTATCTGCAAACTGACTCGTGGGTGCAGTAAGCCAACTGTCTGAGGCCCTGTCCTCTCTTCTATACACATACTATTGCAGTACTTGCAAAAAGTGGGCAGACTGAGGATTTATCTGCGAAATGACTCTTGGGTGCAGTAAGTCAACAGTCTGAGGCCCTGTCCACTTCTGTGCACATACTATTGCAGTACTTGCAACCAGCGGGCAGGGTCTTGGGTGCATGGCCTGTGGCCATGTACCCAAGAATCTAGGGACTTACCACACACAACACAGCATAATACACCCTAAACAAACATCCTCGTATCATCTACAATCCACTCCCCTTCCCTAATTAAGCTTGCCTGCAGTCACCACATAAATTGCTCGCCTCAGTCTGAAACCCTGTCCACTTCTGTACACATACTATAGCAGTACTTGCAACCAGTGCGCTGACTCTTGGGTGCCTCCGTCCATGCACCCAAGAATCTAGGGGCTTACCACACACAACACAGCATAATGCACCCTATACAAACATCCTCATATCATTTACAATCCACTCCCCTTCCCTAATTAAGCCTGCCTGCAGTCACCACATGAAGTGCTCGACTCAGTGTGAGGCCCTATCCACTTCAGTACACATACTATTGCAGTACTTGCAACCAGTGGGCAGACTAATGATTGCATGGCCTCTAGCCATGTACCCAAGAGTCTAGGGGCTTAGCACACACAACACAGCATAATACACCCTATACACACATTCTCATATCATCTACAATCCACTTCCCTTCCCTAATGAAGCCTGCCTGCAGTCACCACATAGTGTTTGCCTCAGGACCCATCTTAGCCTCATGAAGGCTGCCCACCAGAAGACCTATCCGTGAGCTTCTGCGGTATCGCAGGCACCGCCGACACACCACCGTCTTCCACCTAAACAAATACATCATATGATCCATTTTTCACTCCCCTACCCTTTCCAGCCCCTCTTCCCACCACAGATGCCTCAATGCATATTTTGGACCCCCTTTTGCCACAGTACTAACCTCAGATACAACAGCGCGGGCGTTTTCGAAAATTGGATGCACATCACGCTTATCACCAGCCAATCAGCGGTGCGCCATATGTCCGCAGACATCACACCATCCTCCAGTCCAATCAGGGTCCTGTTTGCAGAGCAAACAGGGAAATGGGCCCGCAGAGCAGAAACACTAAAATGGGGACTCCAGGTCAAGTGTATTCAGGGCCATGCCTGGAAAGCACAAATATATATAGAACAACTAAGAGGCCGTGATAAGCAGACTTATTTAGGTGAAAGGCAAAACAGAAAAAAATTATTATTTAATACATACTGTTATCAACATTGATCAATTCGCACAACTCACGATTGGAGGTGAACAAATTCAATTCACATCCATAAACATGTTAATAAAATATATTTATTAGTTATAAAAACTACCATATGGATTATAAAAATCTAATAATGTATCACAATTAGAAGAAATGTATGGACCACAATAAAATACGATACGCCTAATAATTCATGTTAATATTCACAATACATAATAATTCATATTGACATTCACCATACATAAGGGACCTCATTACGAGGTAGGAGGTAGCCATGGTGCTATTAGCGCCATGGCTACCCCGTTAACGCATTCTGGGTCCGTGTTCCCGGAATAGGGATTTCCCGGGTCATTCTGACCTTGTAGGACCCGGTAAGTCCCCATTCCAGGAACCATTCCCCATTCCTCATTCCCATTCGAGCCCCCATAGGGATCAATGGGGATGGAGCTGTTAGCTCTGAAGTCCCTTGACGGGCCCCTTCCATAACGCCTGGTAAAACCAAGCGTTGAGGAAGGGACCCGCTAAGGGACCTCAGAATAGGGTGATAAGGGATTACGGGCACCGGTGTCCTTACCGGTGCCGGTAATCCCTTACTGGCCACCTCGTAATGAGGCCCAATGTAACAAACCCAGAACCACTCACATCTCCAACTACTCCACCCATACAGCAGTCATTCAAATTCATCAAACTCAACACACGTTAATTACAATAATAATCAAACGAATACAAACACACAAATGTAAGACTTATATCACAAAGATTGCCAGGAATGACAACATCTAGCCAATGACAAACAACACTACACTGCCAAATATAAAGTTTCCAATAACCAGCAAAACTTGACTTGTCACATTAATTCATCATTATTCAAGACACAAATCAAAAACCTAACATGTTTCTTTCCATCTTCATTATTAAACTTTTTGTGGAAATTCATCAGGGATATAGAAGGTCTGAAGTCTTCGGAGCAGAATGATACTGGGTTATTGCAATCTACAGAATACAACTGCCTTTTCCTGACACCTAAATAAGAAAGCAAGAGTTACTGAACTCATACCATATAACTTTAATGAGTTCAGTATATATTTAATACGCTCTGTAAATGAGCGAACAGCAAAAAGGCGATCAGACCTTACAAGACACACATTCACCTCAAAGGTGGTCACTAAATTAATTGATCGGACCAACAGAGCAGAGAACTATATAAATGTTGTTCTGGCCCAATGTACTGATTGAAAGAGTAAAAGAGGCTGTCCCTAAGAATGGCATAAAACATAACTCTGTGTAGTAATTAATTACACCGATATCTGAGTACCACTCAAGATGTTGGAATGGAACATTAACTTCTAATAAAATAGACAAAAACTGCCAACCACCTGATTATATGGTATTAGAACATAGACAGGCACCAGAAAGTTATTTGTGAAAAGGAGCAATCGAAACTGCTAATTAGAACCCTATGATAATAATCATCCTCACCCATATAGCAACAAAAGGGGGCGTGAGTTGTATAAAACTGTTCTAAATGAGCAGGCATGTAAGTAGTCAAGAAGTACCACTTAGGCTACTACAGGGCGAATGCTGGTCTATCAGCTGTTGTGGGTTGTTGAAAGCTGTTTACCACACACAAGCGATGTTGATATTAACAGTGAAACATCAACCTGCAAAGGGGGAGAAAGATATACATAGCAGGAGTTACTTACTAGTATACTAGCTAAGAGGGGCCACCACAGCTTCCTTTGAAAGTCAATCCAAAAAGAAATCGACAAATGAAGTTCAAAACCACACTTACTTTTATAAACAATGAAAGCAAAACGCTTTTTGCAAAATCCGGCATGGCCGTACTGAGTCAAACAGAACAGAAGGGGCAGTGCTCGCAATACACACGACTCCTCGCTAGCTTTAATTAGTGGCTGTTGTGAAGCAAACAAACAGACGAGATAAGACTCTACGAAAGTGTAGGCAGCAACGCAATTTACAGCTAAACCAAACATGGATAACTTCAGAAACAATGCATAAAAGCGTCATAATATCTCCAATACGGTGAACGCCCGAGGATCTGTTGCCTGTCGCAACTGAAAAACATGCAGTGTGCGAGGCTTCTCGAATTGTACAATGTGGCGAAATGCCACTGCAAACAAAACAGGTGATCTATAGTCATAAAAATATCTAAACAACCGTGTCAATGGAGACTTGTATGGCTGATGAATCAAAGAGCCTGCACACAGCCCTAATAACGCGTAGCACTCACCAGGAGCAAATCGCAGGACCAGTATTCATTGTCAAGATGAAACATCTGTCTAAAACATAGTGAACGGACTAAGGGACGTGCTTACAACTGTGCTATATATATGGTCAGTGACTAATACTCACTTCACGTTGTGCAGCTGAATAATGACCCGTTCAAGCTACCATGTTGAAGTAACTAAGAAATGCTTGTATGTGCCCAGTGGAAAAAACTATTCACATAATGGAAAACAACCAGGAATACAACGGACCATATTGAAACTGATTGAGATCCCAATCGGAAATAAGGGCTATAGATAATAGTAAAGAGAACACGTTATTCAATCTAAAAATTACAATTACAGAACAAGATCTAACTGTTTGTTAAGACCAATCTCATGACTTTTGGTTAAAAATATTAACCTAATTTCTTCTCTCACTAAAATATTTCTGCTTGTGTTGCAACCGTTAGCAGTCTGCACTTTCTTCAAAATCGTCCATCTTAAATCGTCACAGTCGTGGTTGTTGGCCAAAAAGTGCACAACCATGGGAGCTGTTACATTTTTACTCCTAATACAGCTCTTGCGCTCAGTTATTTGTGTCTTCACTTTTCGTTCAGCCTGTCCAATATACAACTTTGGACAGGAGCACCATATGGCATATATAACACCGCTGGTTACAATTGTTGAACAACTTCTGTTGCCAAGGTTTGGCTAAACCTATGTCCATGCACGTGCTACGTTTAGTGGAGGCACAGCACTTGCACATGCTGCATGGGGCATGGCCACTCAGCTTTTCCAAGCTCCATTGTTCAGTAATAATTTTTTGAGAAGTCAACTGATCACTGATATCGTTCCTTGTCATCAATTCTTTTAGATTGCGCCCACGTTTAAATGTACATCTAGGGGCGGGAATGGAATTGTTTCCTTTTGATAGAATGTGCCAATTATTCCTGATAATTCTTACAATCTTGTGTTACAATGGATTGTAAGTACTCACAAACACTAATTCATCTGGATCTGGTGTGAGGGATTTTTTCTTATACTCAAATAGTGCTTGTCTGTGGTTGTTTGAGGCCCTTTTTAAAGAACGCTTGACAATCCTCCAGGGGTACCCCCGTCGGATGAGGTTCTCACTTAGAATCCCAGCTTCCTCCTGAAATATGTCAGGATCGGTACTGTTATACTTCAACCTCAAAAATTGGCCAACAGACAAGTCATCTCGAAGTGTTTTGGGGTGGAAGCTATCGTATTTTAGTAGAGAATTACGATCGGTGGGTTTATGGAAAGGTTTGACTTGTAAAGTATTATTGATGTCATTCACTGCAATCATTAAATAGTAGCACAGCCAGATATCACACATTTTTTGGGACCTACATTTTACCTGTTTTTTATTTACAATAGCATGCTTTTGGGACCAAGCCGACGCTCCTGCCGCTGCAGCACTGCGAGAACAAGCATGTCTCAGGCTGCCTGTTACCCCTCTGTGAGCAACCAGCAACATGGATAGGGTAGAGGAACATTATTAATGCAGGCAACGCTGCAACAGTAATGAAGAGGGCTTTTACTCACCGTCCCATATTTTAAGCCCTGATGAATGTGGTTCAACCACTCTTCACCACAGAAACCGGTCGGCTATAAAATGACCTGACCCAAGAGTACAAGACTACCTGGAGTCAGTGCATTTGGTTTTTGAATCCCCAATACAACAACTCTGTGTATTCCCTGTTTTTTAACGGAAATATTGAGAGAGAAAAATTGAGAAATTGATTGAAGAATATTCCACCATTCTTCTTTTTCCTTGTTTTAACATTTTGCACCCGCTTAATAGAGAAAATCCATTAAAATTCTGTTTATGTTCATCTAGAATGCGGCAAACACATGATCCATTGTGGTCCAACATGTGTTTTGTTAGCACGGCCCCCTCGAGACTTGTAGCAACTTTGCGATCGTACGCACTTATTCTGAACAGCAGGGATTTACCCCTTTGACATATGGAAGCTCATTTTTCACATTATGTGACAGGGGCATCTTACATGACTACAAGACTAAACTATAGCCCTGATTTGAAAAAGGTCCTTGGAGGACCGAAACACGTGTCATCAACTATAAGGGCAATTTTCTGAGAAATAAAACTAATTTGCAAAAAATTAGGCGCAGTCTCTTTCCAGGTTACTTATACCTTACAGTGTTTTTTAGCACAGCACAGTGCATTCACATACGCTTGTAAGTTTATTTAGAGACACGTTGCTCTTTCAAAACCTTTACTCTAACAAAGAAACTGTGTGTTTCTTAAGTGTGAACAATGAACTGGGTAACCCACAGTAGGCAATCCCAAAACGGTCCTCGTTGTTATATATACAGCACTTCTCACTGCCCCACACTTTCCATCCCTTCTTCCCAAAACCAGATGCCATAAAGTATGTTTCCCAGGCCCTTTAGCCGCCGCATTGTCCTTGTATACAACCTGCCGGCGTTATTGAAAACTTATGACGCACATTACGTCACGCACACTACAGTGCAATTGAATTATTTGACCGCACAGTGAACAGGGAAATGGGATGCCGGAGCGGGGCCAGATATGACTAATTTCAGTGGGCACACTGTTACGTACAACAGCCCCAGCCATGCAAACAATGCCTTAGGGGCTTGGCACACACACCACAACACTATCCTCAGATACACCATGGCAGTGGTTCCCAAAACCTTTGATGCACAGCACGCTTCCCTCCAGCCATCCACCGGCGGCGTACAATTTTTGCCAGCATCCGGCGTAATGCAAGCCAATAAGTCTTCTGTCTACGTAGAGAACAGGGAAATGGGTCAGCGGAGCGGAGCCAGATATCACACATTTTTGAGATGTACATTTCAGTTCAAAATTGGTCAGATTTCCACCAAGCACACAAAAGCACGCTTTCTGAATCAAGCTGCCACAAATTTGGTTAAAATCCATCCAGCCGTTCAGCCTGTAGCTGTGCACAACATTTTTCCGCATTCAGCCCATGGAGAAAAAAAAATGTGAGACCCCCCCTATAACTTTGCTCCCCCTCCGTGAAACCTCACCCAACATTCCAACATAATTCAGCCTGCCCCATATACTTTTTTTTGGCAAAGTTTGGTGAAGATTCGTCCACGGGGAGCAAAGTTATAAGCCGCTGAAAAAGGGTTTAGCAACTTAACCATAACTACACAGCCGCTACCGCGGGCCATGTAATATATATATATATATATATATATACAGAGCTTGCCGGTGCAACCCCGTCGAGATGAGCAGCACTCTCGTGAAGGATCCTAAAAGTGAAAAAGCCAAAAGTCCAAAAGCTGAACAATTAACAATTTAATTTAAACTTTATTGAAAAAAAGCATAATTTCATGAACATATCATCCTCCCAATGCAGTATGTGCAAGACAATTAAAAAGCAGTTGACGCGTTTACCACTCGCACGTGGCTTGTTCATAACTATATAGTCTTTGTTTATGTATTGAAGATCATCTGGATTCCATGAGAGAATTTGCTGAGGTCGATGCTAACACTGTTATTTTCAGAATGTTGAGAGGCAAGCTATAAGCTGGGAACTGGGAGACTTGTTATAGTGACACATGTGTTGGTGGAGATAAGTCTACACGGATGAAGTTGCATTACAGGTTATACACAAATATTGATGCATGGGGGGTCAGTAGAGCAGTGGTTTCTATCAGTTTAGTTGCAGTAGGAGTGACATAAATCTGACTTGTTGTTTGGTATGTGTTGCAAAGGCAGCAAAATTGTTAAATAGGTAAACATGATGCATTGATAGGGAGTTTGCTATATGTTGAAATATCAAGCAATGAAATGTATTGTGCATGATATGTATGAGCACACAATTGAGATTTATGGTTAGATTATAAATAATTGTTAGCTGAAAAGTTATGCAACAGTGTTCATTCTCTATATTTTGTGTGAATTTGTTTAGGTTTGTGAACACGACTTTGTGACCTCATGACAATCAGAGGTGATTGAACCATGTGCATCTCGTGTGGCTGTTACATTTAATGAATGTTGCTTTTCAAGCTATTTATTTGGGAAAAAAATTCAAAATTCACATTTAATTAATGTATAAGAAGCAGATAAATAAATAAAAATATCACTTAGAAAATAAATTGGGATATATGTAAAAATGAATAAGGATTCTCTCTGATAGCAGGGTTTTAAACCCTTTCAGTGAATTCTGCTTCGTTGTTCAGTGGGTTTACCTGTTGTGTTGTTTTGTGTATGGAACTTTTGCATTCCCAACTGGGAGACACAGGAGACACGTTTGAGACAACTTCATTCAAGAATTTCGAGTGCTCTTGTATTTATAGAAATGTTTTGGATGATTCCTTCTTCATCTCATGTTGAGGGCTTTGGAGAGTGCAACCCTCCAAAAGGAAGTCCAGTGAGATCTTCAGAACATAACTGTGCTCTTAAAGGATCCAGGAGGATCTGAGTGAATCTGTTGAAGGGGTGAAAGAGACCTTCTTTTAAAGCCAGAAGTCCTCAGGTGATTGGGCTAAAGCTAGCCTGCCTCATTCATCAAATCCCTGCTCTTGAACAGAGTGGACTTTACATGTCTCACGTCAAACCCAAAGTGCTTTGCTCCAGAGGAAATGGAGAGGACAGGAAAGAGAGAGGGGGACAGTGATAATCAACAAGGTACAGGCCTCCTTCCATTGACCAGAGTCCTTGACCCCCTGGGAGTCAAAAGTGCCAGGGGGGCCTCTAGAACTGGCCGACCCCGATACCCCTGCCCCCAGCTGGCCTCGGATTACCCCATATGCTTTCTCAGTGCACTACACACCTCCCAAAAACATGTATTAGGCCATCATCTTCCTGTGCACCCAGCTCTGCATCAATTATAATAGGTCTTACTCAACAACTTCCACAGCAATGTTCAAAACAATGTCTGAGTAATCCTTTAACTCAGCATTTAGTACTAAATTGTCTTCACCCCCCTAAATGGGCCACTAACTGAGTGCAGCCTGCCTTTATTTGGGTTCTGATCTGGCCCTCCCATTGACTTCCTATGATTCTCACGCTCATGTCTCCACTAAAAGGCCCATGATTATAGTCATGTCAGCTGTCTTAGCTATATCTGTTCTCACTGCTACTAGTTTGACATCAGACATACTAATTACATCTGATTATGTAACCTCATCCTGCATGGACCCACATGTTGACAATATGTAGCAGAGTAAACCTCCTTAAAAAATTGTTCGCTGAAATGGCCAACTTCAGACTTTGAAGCCACTTTAGCCACTTCCTTCTAAAACCAATCATTGTGCCACATTCCATACTTTACCTACCAATATCTATCGCTTTATGTGTGGACATGTCTTGAGAGTTTATTGGGCAAGCAGGACATTGGACGTGTTAAATCCCCCATGACTAGGGCGGTTCACAGAATTTCAGATGTCACTTCACAGAATAGGGGTGTGTCCAGAAGCATAGATTTTGCGGCCTGGATGCGGCTCCTCATTCTCTGGTATACAGGACAATCTATATGCTCCTACAAAAAGAGGGGGCTTTTGCAACCAAACTGAAAGTGGGGTTCAAAACATATCTTATCCCACCCATTCTATGTTCATAATGCACATGCAGAGCAAAGGAATCAAAATGCATCATATCAAATGAATTGGTTTGAGCTACTACAGTGTACGCCAGTAGAATATCGTGCCCATATCTGCAAGTTCACAGCCACTAGATGATGAGATAATCCAAACATCATCTACACAAATCAAATGAATGGAGCAGACCCAGAGTAGGAAGCTGAAAAATTGATGTAGGATAAACCATGGGCTCTGCTTTACTGCATTGGGTTGAGAGGAATAGTTAGGTCAGAACCTCCATGGCTTATGTAGGAGAGATGAACAGACTCTAGGTCCTAGTTGTGTACCAAACGGGGGTCTATTTGGCATAATGATTCACAATGCCCCTACAAATCAAAGGGGAAAAAACATGAACTTGAGCTGTAAGAGAGGTGAGACAGAATGACCTATGTTAGACATTTGGTACTCATGCGTTCCTTCAAACCCATAGAATTCTGGTTGCAGTTTGTCTACATGGGAAGGTAGGTGAATGGGATATTGTGAATGTTCTTGTCTGAGGAAGTGATAGCATTTGATATAACCGTGTATTGTGGCAGGCTGTTTGAGGAATGAAGAAAAACTACTGCTGTTAAGAGATTGGCCCATTATAGAACTGGCTCAGGACATCCAATCTTCATTTCTACACTTTCTGGAAATTGGCACGCCCTATTTTCGGAAATCCATACTTGTTATTCTCCATGCTCCCACACATTTCTACCCCTTTTTTGAGGATCAAAGGATTAAGAATGTTCAGGGATCATACAACTACTTTACGAATATGAATAAGGTGCCGAGGGAACAACATAAAATATTCTTGGAATTGCAGTGCATTACAAAATGATCGCCCTACACATTTGTCTTTAGCCTGAAGATAAGGGATGTGTCAATGCTGTCAATGCACCCATTCACTGTGGGGAAAATCATACACAACCTATGGTGGATTGCTGCATTTTAACTTTGTGTGGACGTAAATATTCAGGGAGTTTTAATGAGATAGTTGACCTCATAATCAGGTAATTTTACCTCTAAAAGAATTCTCAGTAATACCTATGAGGCAGATTTCATAGGAATTAATTTGTTTTCCATTTGCACGAGAATGTCATGCTGGCTTAAAACAAAACTCATTGACAAGACAGAGGAGGTCAACATAGTGATGTTTTATTTCCACTTTGACTCTACTCTTCCTTGTAACTGACGAAAAATGGGACAGGGGGGGAAATGGATGCATACAAGTGTCACTCCGCACTTTTATATCCCAATTTTCTGTTCCTGCCTATTTGAAATGATTGTAAGATTCATAAAGATTGCCAAAAAATGATGCAAATGTAGATGCAAAGCGACATTTAAACAGATGTTATGAACTTTTCTGATATAGTATATTTTCTGTTGATATAGTATGTGGGATGTATTAACCCACTCATCCGAGCCCTGCAAGAGTACTGTGCATTGTTGGCAGCAGAAACATCAAAATGACCACTGGAAAGCATGCTGCTCGCTCAAAACCATCCAAAAATGTGCAGTAAAAATCTGAAAGATAGGCTGCCATCCACTTTTGCCTACATTAATGAGCACAGGAGACCACTGCCAAAAACCACCATTGGGCTACCCACACAGTAGCCTGAAACCACTTGGAAAAAGCAATGCTGATTGCCAAAAGCAACACAGAGCTGTGTGGGAATCTGTTTCTTGAATGTCAAAAATGTGCTAAAATCATGGCTCACAAATCGCCAAAAAGATCCAACCTTCTTGTTGGGTGTTCCACAGTATTCTACTGCAAGAATCCACATCAATACAATGTCAGCAAGAATCATATGCTATCAAGCTAACTCTCTTTTTAAAGATACTGATGTAAAGACAGCAGTCAATAATGGGTGTAGTACCGTTGCTCACCACTACCAGAAGCCAGCGTTTTAAACCATTTCTTTGTAAACGTTAAACATGGAACCCCAAACTATGCCAAGGAATACTGGCTATCAGAAGCCTAAGGGGTAGAGACAATGTAAAACTATATTCTGAAATGACTTGAAGGAAGCAATTGTTTAATGTATGTATTAAAAATGTGGGTTATATTGTGAGAAAAAGACAAATTGTAGACATTGGTTGCAGAGTTATAAAGTGTTCCCACACTGGGATCAAACAGAGTCCGCACCTCCCCCCTGGACAAAAGAAGCTTCCTTCTGTCCATGGGAACCCTTCACACCTGGCCTTCCTACAAATAGGAGAGGAGGAGATTTCCCCTGCTGGCAGGAAAATGAGACAATGGATTCTTTCAGCTGAATACATTATGCTGATTTGGGTGTGAATTGTCAACAACAACTGCTCTGGGAGAGACAGGCCATGTGACATCTGACTCACCCAGCTCTGGGGGGAGGGGGGGCGAACCAGATTGAGAGGTGAATTCAATTGAGAGCAAATGTATGTTTTATAAAATTGCTTATAACACATTTGACAAAAATATGAAACTTTGGGATTCTTAAAATGACAAATTCACTCACGGTTCAAGACTAAGCTGGATGCCGTACGATGTTCTGAGACCAATCCCCGGGATTTATTAATATTGTAGATACAGTGTTTAAGCTAGAAAGATAAAAAACTTACAATAATATGCTCAGAGAGGGTGTGTATGTCTGTGTAAAATTGGGTGCAGAACCAATCCTGGCAAACCCACCAAAATCGCGAATAAGTTGTCATTTCTGAACCCAAGCACGTAGGAACATGGGACTTGAACAGAGACATGCCTTGATTAATCTGTGATGTGTACATGTAGTCTCAACAACTTGTGTATCTGGGAAATATGTTTTTGGGAAAAATTGATTTTCTAAGTAAAAGCAAAGGGGAGTTTCTTCACTAGATTGTAAAACACAGCATCACTCTGACTCATTCTGACACGCTAATCCTTTCTCCAGTCAGGTCACAGGGAATACTCTAACCTATCAAATCCTTAGGGGGTTGGGCATGTAGAATCAGCCTTCCCACCCACTTTGAAAACACATAAAAAGAGACTGCTTAGGACAGGCAAGGACACACTCACTTTTCCACTTCAACTGATTCCTGTGAAGCACTCTGCCGGACCAGATCCAGACAATATCCAGACTTCAGACTCCAGATAGATCCAGAGATCAGACTCTAGAACCAAGCTCCAGAATCCAGAATCCAGAACTTTGAAGCAAAGGCCTAATTCACAAGCTGAATCCTTCTCAGTAGGCCTCAGAACTTTACCAACCTGATTCTCACATTCAACTGCCGGGCTGAGCTATTCTATTCTAGCCAAGAACCCTGAGCTAGGACCGAGGTCCAGATCCAGAAAGCAGCGCTGTATCCAGAACCCGTCAGACCCCGACCAGAGGCCGTGCTGTGAGCAGATCCAGTGCCTGGCGAGTGAAGTCCAAACCTGACCAGATCAGTGATGAGGCCCATTTCCATTCCATTCCAAAACTAGGAGTGAGTATCTAGTTTAGAACTGTACAGAACCAATCTCTTAGTTTAAAGTAATCCGCTTCCATTCATTTCAACCTGTCCAGAACTGCAGTTAGAATTTTGTGTCCATCGTGTGATTTCAAATCTGTAAAAACGCCATCTGTCATTCTGAAATCTTGACTTTATTTCTGAAAATCTACCTTCACAAAAACATCCGTAACTTTTGAACCGCACGTCCTAGAAGCAAAATTTAACTGTCATTTTAGACATTCCTTATAGTTTTTCCATAATCGCGATTTACACACGCGGAAAAAGTGCAGCGAATTGCAATTTAGCTCAATTTGACCACATGTTAAAATTGCTGCTGCTTGCTTTCAACTGCTTAGATTCGTTTTCAACCTGGTAATCACTCATGAATCATTGCTAGTGTTGACCGGAACTAATCCAAAGTAACTCTCACTTATCCTGAATATCCCTTAGTGAATTAAAAGCATTTTTGTATATTTTCCCATCCTTTGCAATTACATTGAAAAGCATTCTGACCTGTGTTTTAAAATCATACCTGTTTTCTCTAAGCTTGCTGGGGGGAACTGGAAATTAACTGCATTTTTGATCGTATTCCTGAAACCTGTGTGCCCTCATTTCCATCTCTTCATATTGCATAGGGGTGGAGTGAGTAGTCACAGGGGAAAAAGTGACCATATTGTCTTTTGATTGAAATCATATCAAGTCTATTTCTGTGTTGCATTATTTCCCATTATTGCATTTCCTTGAATCACATAAGTATTCTCTGCTACAGTATCTTGCATATTATTACTCCTAATTGATTAAAGAGAGTGCCAATTTTGTAATATTACCCATTGTTGATTACCGTCCACATGCATAAGTGTGCTATTCAAATATTATTTTATTCATAAAAGTGTGATATATATATATATATATATATTGTTTAATTCTTCAAATAAATCTTTTAATTTGCAAAACAAACCAACTTCTTGGCTCAGTGAGGTCAGGGGGGATTCAAAGAGAGGGGCGTTATATAAGGGTTCATCATCCAGATTTAAGAACTTTGACATAAAAATATATAAATAAGGGCTTCCATTGGGCATCCCATCCTAAGCATTGACTTAGTTGGATTGCTGGATTGAAGTCACTTACAAGTATTGCTAAGACTAGGGGGGTAATTCATGGAATCAAGCGCAGAAGAGGTGCATGCGGCTGTGCACAGAGGGAGCATGCGCTAGCTTGTGCCTCCCGCCTGCTCCAAAACCCATTTTGATGCACCACGTATTCATGGATTTAAACATCCATAACCAGCCGTGGCGCAGCGTGGCGCAGCGACCCTGCAGCAGCGCGAGTTATGCCCCAACGCCGCCCCATGCGCCAAAAACATCCGCACAAATCCCCTACATGGTGCAAAGGCCAGTGGACCAGCATACACCCCCCAACAACAAAATTGCGCTAAAAACGCCACTCAGCCCTCACACGACAACCCAATCGCGTGTAAAACTCCTTGCGCACACCTACGAATATGCGTACTCTGCTCGCGCCATCCCAATAATGTGAAAAACTCCCCACGCACCCCTCGGAATATGCGTACCCCGCTCACGCCAGCCCAATCGTGTGTAAAACTCCCTGCGCACCGCTCAGAATACGTGTACCCCTTTCGCACCTGGTCAATCACGTGTAAAACTCCCCACGCACCCCTCGGAATACGCGTACCCCGCTTGCGCCAGCCCAATCATGTGTAAAACTCCCTGCGCCCCCTCAGAATATGCATACCCCGATCAAGCCAAGCCAATCACGTGTAAACCTCCCCGCGCACCCCTCAGAATAGGCGTACCCCGCTCGTGCCTGCCCAATCACCTGTAAATCTCCCCGCGCACCCCTCAGAATACCCATACCCGCTCGAGCCGCTCCAATCGTGTGTAAAACTCCCCGTGCACCCCTCAGAATACAGGTACCCCGCTCGCACCAGGCCAATTGCATGTAAAACTCCCTGTGCACCCCTCGGAATACGCATACCCTGCAAACGCCAGCCCAATCGCGTGTAAAACTCCCCCCGCACCCCTCAGAATACGCATATTCCACTCGAGCCAGTCCAATCGCATGTAAAACTCCCTGCGCACACCTCAGAATACATGCACCCTGCTTGCGCCAGGCCAATCGCGTGTAAAACTCCCAGCGCACCCCTCGGAATACATGTACCCCGCTTGCGCTAGTCCAATTACGTGTAAAACTCCTGCTCACCTCTCTAAATTTGCATACCCCACTTGCACCAGCCCAATCGCATGTAAAACTCCCTGCGCACCCCTCGGAATATGCGTACCCCACTTGCGCCAGCCCAATCACCTGTAAAAATCCCCAGCGCAACCCTCAGAATATGTATACCCCACTCGAGCCAGGCCAATTGTGTGTAAATCTCCCCGTGCACCCCTCAGAATACGCGTACCCCGCTCGCAGCAGCCCAATCACGTGTAAAACTCCCTGCGCACCCCTCGGAATATGCGTACCCTGCTTGCGCCAGCTCAATCACATGTAAAACTCCCGCTCACCCCTCGGAATACACGTACCCAGCTCGCGCCAGCCCAATCACGTGTACAACTCCCTGTGCACCCCTCGGAATACACGTACCCCACTCGCACCAGGCCAATTGCATGTAAAACTCCCTGTGCAACCCTCAGAATACACATTCCCCCTCACGCCAGCCCAATCGCGTGTAAAACTCCCCCCGCACCTGCCAGAATATGCATACTCCACTTGGGCCAGTCCAATCGCGTGTAAAACTTCCTGCGCACACCTCGGAATACATGTACCTCGCTTGCGCCAGGCCAATCACGTGTAAAACTCCCTGCACACCCCTCAGAATACATGTACCCTGCTTGCGCCAGCCCAATTGTGTGTAAAACTCCTGCTCACCCCTCTGAATTTGCATACCCCGCGTGTGCCAGCCCACTCGCATGTAAATTTCCCTGCGCACCCCTTGGAATATGCGTACCCCACTTGCGCCAGCCCAATCACCTGTAAAAATCCCTGGTGCAACCCTCAGAATACATGTACCCCGCTCGCACCAGCCCAATCACGTGTAAAACTCTCCCCGCACCCCTCAGAATATGCATATTCCACTCGGGCCAGTCCAATCGCACGTAAAACTCCCTGCGCACACCTCGAAATGCATGTACCCCACTTGGGCCAGCACAATTGCGTGTAAAACTCCTGCTCACCCCTCTGAATTTGCATACCCCAGTCGCGCCAGCCCAATAGCATGTAAAGCTCTCTGCGCACCCCTCGGAATACGCATACTCCGCTCACGCCAGCCCAATTGCATGTAAACCTCCCCCCGCACTCCTCAAAATACACATACTCCACTCGGACCAGCCCAATCACGTGTAAAACTCCCCCCACGCCCCTCAGAATATGCATATTCCACTCGGGCCAGTCCAATCGCATGTAAAACTCCCTGTGCACACCTCGGAATACATGTACCCTGCTTGCGCCAAGCCAATCGTGTGTAAAACTCCCAGCGCACCCCTCAGAATACATGTACCCCGCTTGAGCCAGCCCAATTGTGTGTAAAACTCCTGCTCACCCCACTGAATTTGCATACCCCACTCACGCCAGCCCAATCGCATGTAAAACTCCCTGTGCACGCCTCGGAATACGTGTACCCCACTTGCTCCAGCCCAATCACCTGTAAAAATCCCGGCGCAACCCTCAAAATACGTATACCCCCTCGAGCCAGGCCTATCGTGTGTAAAACTCCCCGTGCACCCCTCAGAATATACGTGCCCCGCTCGCACCAGCCCAATCGCGTGTAAAACTCCCCGCGCGCCCCTCGGAATATGCGTACCCTGCTCGCGCCAGCTCAATCGCGTGTAAAACTCCTGCTCACCCCTCGGAAAACATGTACCCCGCTCACGCCAGCCCAATCACGTGCAAAACTCCCTGTACACCCCTCGGAATACACGTAACCTGATTGCACCAGGCCAATTGCATGCAAAACTCCCTGCGCACCCCTCGGAATACGCATACCCCACTCACTCCAGCCCAATTGCGTGTAAAACTACCCCCGCACCCACCAGAATATGCATACTCCACTCGGGACAGTCCAATCGCATGTAAAACTCCCTGCGCACACCTCGGAATACATGTACCTCGCTTGCGCCAGGCCAATCGTGTGTAAAACTCTTTGCGCACCCCTCAGATTACATGTACCCCGCTTGCGCCAGCCCAATTGCGTGTAAAACTCCCTGCGCACCCATAGGAATATGCGTACCCCACTTGCGCCAGCCCAATAACCTGTAAAAACCCTGGTGCAACCCTCAGAATACGTATACCCCGCTCGAGCCAGGCCAATCGTGTGTAAATCTCTCCGTGCACACCTCAGAATACACGTACCCCACTCGCACCAGCCCAATCACGTGTAAAACTGCCCACGCACCCCTCGGAATATGCGTACCATGCTCGCACCAGCTCAATTGCGTGTAAAACTCCTGCTCGCCCCTCAGAATACATGTACCTTGCTCGAGCCAGGCCAATTGCATGTAAAACTCCCTGCGCACCCCTCGGAATACGCATACCCCGCTCACGCCAGCCCAATCATGTGTAAAACTCCCCCCGGATCCCCCAGAATATGCATACTCCACTCGGGCAAGTCCAATCGTGTGTAAAACTGCCTGCGCACACCTCGGAATACATGTACCCCACTTGCGCCAGGCCAATCATGTGTAAAACTCCCCACGCACCCCTCAGAATACATGTACCCCACTTGCGCCAGCCCTATTGCATGTAAAACTCCTGCTCACCCCTCAGAATACACGTGCCCCGCTCGCACCAGCCCAATCGCGTGTAAAACTCCTTGCGCGCCCCTCGGAATATGCGTACCCTGCTTGCGCCAGCTCAATCGCGTGTAAAACTCCTGCTCACCCCTCGGAAAACACGTACCCCGCTCACGCAGGCCCAATCACGTGCAAAACTCCCTGTGCACCCCTCGGAATACACGTAACCCGCTCGCACCAGGCCAATTGCATGCAAAACTCCTTGCGCACCCCTCGGAATACGCATACCCCACTCACGCCAGCCCAATCGCGTGTAAAACTACCCCCGCACCCACCAGAATATGCATACTCCACTCGGGACAGTCCAATCGCATGTAAAACTCCCTGCGCATACCTCGGAATACATGTACCTCGCTTGCGCCAGGCCAATCGTGTGTAAAACTCCTTGCGCACCCCTCAGATTACATGTATCCCGCTTGCGCCAGCCCAATTGCGTGTAAAACTCCCTGCGCACCCCTCAGAATATGCGTACCCCACTTGCGCCAGCCCAATCACCTGTAAAAAACCCTGGTGCAACCCTCAGAATACGTACACCCCGCTCGAGCCAGGCCAATCATGTGTAAAACTCTCCGTGCACACCTCAGAATACACGTACCCCGCTCGCACCAGCCCAATCACGTGTAAAACTCCCCACGCACCCCTCGGAATATGCGTACCATGCTCGCACCAGCTCAATTGCGTGTAAAACTCCTGCTCGCCCCTCAGAATACATGTACCTTGCTCGCGCCAGGCCAATTGCATGTAAAACTCCCTGCGCACCCCTCGGAAGAGGCATACCCCGCTCACGCCAGCCCAATCGCGTGTAAAACTCCCCCCGGATCCCCCAGAATATGCATACTCCATTCGGGCCAGTCCAATCGTGTGTAAAACTGCCTGCGCACACCTCGGAATACATGTACCCCACTTGCGCCAGGTCAATCATGTGTAAAACTCCTCACGCACCCCTCAGAATACATGTACCCCACTTGCGCCAGCCCTATTGCATGTAAAACTCCTGCTCACCCCTCTGAATTTGCGTACCCCGATCGCGCCAGCCCAATCACATGTAAAACTCCCTGCGTACCCCTCAGAATACGCATAACCCGATCGCGCCAGCCCAATCACATGTAAAACTCCCTGCCTACCCCTCAGAATATGCATAACCCGCTCACGCCAGCCCAATCGCATGTGAAAACCCCCCGCTCCCCTCAAAATATGCATACTCCACTCGGGCCAGGCCAATCGCATGTAAAACTCCCTCCGCACCCCTCTGAATACATGGACCCCACTTGCGCCAGCCCTATCGCATGTAAAACTCCTGCTCACCCCTCTGAATTTGCGTACCCCGATCGCGCCAGCCCAATCACATGTAAACCTCCCTGCGTACCCCTCAGAATATGCATAACCCGATTGCGCCAGCCCAATCACATGTAAAACTCCCTGCCTACCCCTCAGAATATGCATAACCCGCTCACGCCAGCCCAATCGCATGTGAAAACCCCCCGCTCCCCTCAAAATATGCATACTCCACTCGGGCCAGGCCAATCGCATGTAAAACTCCCTCCGCACCCCTCGGAATACGCGTAACCCGCTTGCGCCAGCCCAATCACATGTAAAACTCTTCGCACACCCCTCGGAATATGCGAGCCCTGCTTGCGCCAGCCCAATCGCCTGTAAAACTCCCTGTGCACCCCTCGGAATGCACGTACCCCGCTCGCACCAGGCCAATTGCATGTAAAACTTCCTGCGCACCCCTCGGAATACGCATACCCCGCTCATGCCAGCCTAATCGCGTGTAAAACTCTACCCGCACCCCTCAGAATATGCATACTCCACTCGGGCCAGGCCAATCGCGTCTTAAACTCTCCGCGCACCCCTCGGAATACAAGTACCCCTCTTGTGCTAGCCCAATAGCATGTAAAACTCCTCACCCACCCCACGGAATACGTGTACCTCACTCGCGCCAGGCCAATCGCATGTAAAGCTCCCGCTCACCCCTCTGAATTCACGTACCCCGCTGGCGCCAGCCCAATCGCATGTAAAACTCCCTGCGCACCCCTCGGAATACGCATAACCCGCTTGCGCCAGCCCAATCACATGTAAAAATCCCCAGCGCAACCCTCAGAATACGCATACCCCACTCGAGCCAGGCCAATCTTGTGTAAAACTCCCTGTCCACCCCTCAGAATACACATACCCCGCTTGCAGCAGCCCAATCACATGTAAAACTCCCCGCACACCCCTCGGAATATGCGTACCCTGCTTGCGCCAGCCGAATCGCGTGTAAAACTCCCGCTCACCCCTCGGAATACGCATACCCAGCTTGCGCCAGCCCAATCATGTGTAAAACTCCCTGTGCACCCCTCGGAATACACGTACCTCGCTCGCACCAGGCCAATTGCATGTAAAACTTCCTGCGCACCCCTCGGAATACGCATACCCCACTCATGCCAGCCTAATCGCGTGTAAAACTCCACCCGCACCCCTCAGAATACGCATACTCCACTCGGGCCAGGCCAATCGCGTGTAAAACTCTCCGTGCACCCCTCAGAATACAAGTACCCCTCCTGTGCCAGCCCAATTGCGTGTAAAACTCCCACTCAACCCTCTGAATTTGCGTACCTCACTCGCACCAGCCCAATCGTATGTAAAACTCTGTGCGCACCCCTCTGAATATACATTCCCCACTCACGCCAGCCCAATCTCGTGTAAAACTCCCCCCGCACCCCTCAGAATATGCATAATCCACTCGGGCCAGGCCAATCGCATGTAAAACTCCCACGCACCCCTCGTAATACACGTACCCTGCTTGCACCAGCCCAATTGCATGTAAAGCTCCTCACACACCACTCGGAAAAAACGCGTACCCCACTCGCGCCAGGCCAATTGCATGTAAAGCTCCCGCTCACCCCTCGGAATACACGTACCCCGCTCGCACCAGCCGAATCACGTGTAAAACTCCTTGTGTACCCCTCAGAATACATGTACCCCACTCACACCAGGCCAATTGCATGTAAAATTCCCTGTGCACCCCTCGGAATACGCGTACCCCACTCGCGCCAGGCAAATCGCATGGAAAAAAATCCCCCCTGTGGTGTGGGCTGGCTGTGTAGCATGGCCTTGGGTTGTAGTATTGTCCCCTGTGGTGTGGGCTACCTGTGTGGAATGGTCAGGGTGGATGGTCTGTCTGCAGGGCATGGTCAGGGTGGATGGGTTGCCTGCGGGGCATGGAGAGGGTGAATGGTCTGCCTGCAGGGGAATGGGGAGGGTGGATGGGCTGCCTGCGGGGCATGTCCACGGGTGATGGGCTGGCTGCTGGGCATGGTCAGAGTGGATTGGCTGCCTCTGAGGCCTGTCCAATGGTGATGAGCTGCCTACGGGGCATGGTCAGGGTGGATGGGCTGTCTGTGGGGCATGTCCAGGGGTGATGGGATGGCTGCGGGGCATGTCTAGTGGTGATGAGTTGCCTGCAGGGCAGGCGGAGGGTCGATGGTTGCCTGCGGGGCATGGTCAGGGTGGATGGGCTGCCTGTGTGGCATGGGGAGGGCAGATGGACTGCCGGTAGGGCATGGGGAGGGTGGATGGTCTGCCTGTGGGGCATATCCAGGGGTGAAGGGCTGCCTGTGGCGCGTGGTCAGGGTGGATGGGTTGCCTGCGGGGCATGGGGAGGGTGGATGGTCTGCCTGCGGGGTATGGGGAGGGGGGATGGTCTGTCTGCGGGGCATGGTCAGGGTGGATGGGCTGCCTGTGGGGACTGTCCAGGGGTGATGGGCTGCCTGTGGGGCATGGTCAGGGTGGATGGGCTGTCTGCGGGGCATGTCCAGGGGTGATGGGCTGCCTTCAGGTCATGGTCAGAGTGGATGGGCTGTCTGTGGGGCATGTCCAGGGGTGATGGGATGACTGCGGGGCATGTCCAGCGGTGATGGGTTGCCTGCAGTGCATGGGGAGGGTGGATGGTCTGCCTGCGGGGCATGGTCAGGCTGGATGGGCTCCCTGCAGGGCAAGGAGAGGGTAGATGATCTGCCTGTGGGGCATGGGGAGGGTGGATTGGCTGCCTGCGGGGCATGTCCAGGGGTGATGGGCTGGCTGCTGGGCATGGTCAGAGTGGATGGGCTGCCTGTGAGGCCTGTCCAGGGGTGATGGGCTGCCTGCAGGGCATGGTCAGGGTGGATGGGTTGCCTGCGGGGCATGGGGAGGGTGGATGGTCTGCCTGTGAGGTAATGGGAGGGTGGATGGGCTGCCTGAGGGGCATGTCCAGGGGTGATGGGCTGGCTGCTGGGCATGCTCATAGTGGATGGGCTGCCTGTGAGGCCTGTCCAGGGGTGATGGGCTGCCTGCAGGGCATAGTCAGTGTGGATGGGCTGTCTGCAGGGCATGTCCAGGGTGATGGGATGGCTGCGGGGCATGTCCAGCGGTGATGGGTTGCCTGCAGTGCATGGGGAGGGTGGATGGTCTGCCTGAGGGGCATGGTCAGGCTGGGCATGGGGAGGGCAGATGGACTGCCGGTAGGGCATGGGGAGGGTGGATGGTCTGCCTGTGGGGCATGTCAAGGGTGAAGGGCTGCCTGCAGTGCATGGGGAGGGTGGATGGGCTGCCTGCAGGGCATGGGGAGGGGAGATGGTCTGCCTGCGGGGCATGGGGATGGTGGATGGTCTGCCTGTGGGGCATTTCCAGGGGTGATGGGTTGGCCACGGGGCATGTCCAGGGGTGATGGGCTGGCTGCGGGGCATGTCCGGGGGTGATGGGCTGCCTGCGGGGCATGGGGAGGGTGGATGGTCTGCCTGCGGGGCATGGTCAGGGTGGATGGGCTGACTGCGGGGCATGGGGAGGGTGGATGGGCTGCCTGCAGAGCATGTCCAGGGGTGATGGGCTGGCTGCGGGGCATGGTCAGGGTGGATGGGCTGTCTGTGGGGCATGTCCAGGGGTTATGGGCTGCCTTCAGGGCATGGTCAGGGTGGATGGGCTGCCTGTGGGGCCTGTCCAGGGGTGAGGGGTTGCCTGCGGGGCATGGTCAGGGTGGATGGGCTGTCTGCGGGGCATGTCCAGGGGTGATGGGCTGCCTTCGGGGCATGGTCAGGGTGGATGGGCTGTCTGCGGGGCATGTCCAGGGGTGATGGGATGGCTGTGGGGCATTTCCAGTGGTGATGGGTTGCCTGCAGGACATGGGGAGGGTGGATGGTCTGCCTGCGGGACATTGTCAGGGTGGATTGGCTGACGGCAGGGCATGGGGAGGGTAGATGGTCTGCCTGCTGGGCATGGGGAGGGTGGATTGGCTGCCTGTGGGGCGTTTACAGGGGTGATGGGCTGGACCCGGGGCATGTCCAGGGGTAAGGGGCTGGCTGCGGGGTATGTCCAGGGGTGATGGGTTGTCTGCGGGGCATGGGGAGGGTGGATGGTCTGCCTGCGGGGCATGGTCAGGGTGGATGGGCTGACTGCGGGGGATGGGGAAGGTAGATGGTCGGCCTGCGGGCAGGGGGAGGGTGGATGGGCTGCCTGCAGGGCATGTCCAGGGGTGATGGGCTGCCTGTGGGGCATGGTCAGGGTGGGTGGGTTGCCCGCGGGGCCTGTCCAGGGGTGAGGGGTTGCCTGCGGGGCATGGTCAGGGTGGATGGGCTGTCTGCGGGGCATGTCCAGGGGTGATGGGCTGCCTTCGGGGCATGGTCAGGGTGGATGGGCTGTCTGCGGGGCATGTCCAGGGGTGATGGGATGGCTGTGGGGCATTTCCAGTGGTGATGGGTTGCCTGCAGGACATGGGGAGGGTGGATGGTCTGCCTGCGGGACATTGTCAGGGTGGATTGGCTGACGGCAGGGCATGGGGAGGGTAGATGGTCTGCCTGCGGGGCATGGGGTGGGTGGATTGGCTGCCTGTGGGGTGTTTACAGGGGTGATGGGCTGGACGCGGGGCATGTCCAGGGGTAAGGGGCTGGCTGCGGGGCATGTCCAGGGGTGATGGGTTGTCTGCGGGGCATGGGGAGGGTGGATGGTCTGCCTGCGGGGCATGGTCAGGGTGGATGGGCTGACTGCGGGGGATGGGGAAGGTAGATGGTCGGCCTGCGGGCAGGGGGAGGGTGGATGGGCTGCCTGCAGGGCATGTCCAGGGGTGATGGGCTGCCTGTGAGGCATGGTCAGGGTGGGTGGGTTGCCCGTGGGGCATGGGGAGGGTGGATGGTCTGCCTGCGGGGTATGGGGAGGATGGATGGGCTGTCTGCGGGGCATGTCTAGGGGTGATGGGCTGGCTGCTGGGCATGGTCAGGGTGGATGGGCTGCCTGTGGGGCCTGTCCAGGGGTGATGGGTTGTCTGCGGGGCATGGGGAGGGTGGATGGTCTGCCTGAGGGGCATGGTCAGGGTGGATGGGCTGACTGCGGGGGATGGGGAAGGTAGATGGTCGGCCTGCGGGCAGGGGGAGGGTGGATGGGCTGCCTGCAGGGCATGTCCAGGGGTGATGGGCTGCCTGTGGGGCATGGGCAAGGTGGGTGGGTTGCCCGCGGGGCATGGGGAGGGTGGATGGTCTGCCTGCGGGGTATGGGGAGGATGGATGGGCTGTCTGCAGGGCATGTCTAGGGGTGATGGGCTGGCTGCTGGGCATGGTCAGGGTGGATGGGCTGCCTGTGGGGCCTGTCCAGGGGTGATGGGCTGCCTGTGGGGCAAGGTCAGGGTGGATGGGCTGTCTGTGGGGCATGTCTAGGGGTGATGGGCTGCCTGCGGGGCATGGTCAGGGTGGATGGGCTGTCTGCGGGGCATGTCCAGGGGTGATGGGCTGGCTGTGGGGCATGCCCAGCGGTGAAGGGTTGCCTGCAGGGCATGGGGAGGATGGATGGTCTCCCTGCGGGGCATGGTCAGGGTGGATGGGCTGCCTGCGGGGTATGGGGAGCGTAGATGGTCTCCCTGCTGGGCATGGGGAGGGTGAATGGGCTGCCTGCAGGGCATTTCCAGGGGTGATGGGCTGGCCGCGTGTCATGTCCAGGGGTGATGGACTGGCTGCGGGGCGTGTCCAGGGGTGATGGGCTGCCTGCGGAGCATGGGGAGGGTGGATGGTCTGCCTGCGGGGCATGGTCAGGGTGGATGGGCTGCCTGCGGGGCATGGGGAGGGTAGATGATCTGCCTACGGGGCATGGGAAGGGTGGATGGGCTGCCTGCGGGGCATGTCCAGGGGTGATGGGCTGGCTGCGGAGCATGGTCAGGGTGGATGGGATGTCTGCACGGCATGTCCAGGGGTGATGGGCTGCCTGTGGGGCATGGTCAAGGTGGATGGGCTGCCTGCAGGGCATGGGGAGGGTGGATGGTCTGCCTGCAGGGCATGGTCAGGGGTGATGGTCGGCCTGCGGGGCATGGACAGGGTGGATGTGCTGTCTGTGGGGCATGTCCAGGGTTGTAGGGGGCCCCCCTGTGGTGTGGACTGCCTACAGGGGGTGCATGTGGCTCCTCACCAGACGGGTGCATGAATATAGGGGTACGCGAGTGCGCTTTTAATGCGATTCCGCTGGTGCGAGCGGGTAAGCGTATACCAGGGATGCGCGAGAAGTATTACACGTGATAGGGCTGGTGTGAGTGGGGTACACGTATTTCAGGGGTGCGCGAGAAGTATTACACGCAATAGGGCTGGAACGAGTGGGGTAAGCATATTCCGGGGGTGCGCAAGAAGTATTACACATGGTAGGGCTGGTGCGAGTGGGGTACGCGTATTCCGGGGGTGCGAAAGGAGTTTCTCATGAGATTGGGCTGGCGTGAGCGGGGTACGCATATTCCGGGGGTGCGCGAGGAGTTTCACACGTGATTGGGCAGGCATGAGCGGGGTATGCATTCCTTGCGCATCCCCAGAATATGCGTACTCTGCTCGCGCCAGCCGAATCGTGTGAAAAAGGATGCGCTTGCTCAGATCACTCACAAACACATCTGGCAAGCAGGTCAAGCCACAACGGAGCCCCCATCACCCGTGAGCATGCCAGCAGGCAGCCCACACAACAACGGAGCCCCTTATCACCCATGAGCATGCCAGTAGGCATGTCTCCAATCATGTTCACCCCCAGTGATGGCAACCTGCCAGCAGGCCCTGACCCATGCCCCCCCACACCACCCTCAGTGACGGCAACCTGCCAGTAGGCCCCGACTCATGTCCCCTCACACCGCCCCCAGTGACGGCAACCTGCCAGCAAGCCTGACTCATGCCCCCCCACACCACCCCCAGTGATGGAAACCTGCCAGAAGGCCCTGACTCATGTCCCCCCACCAGTGATGACAATCTGCCAGTAGGCCCTGACTCATGTCCCCCCACACCACCCCCAGTGATGGCAACCTGCCAGCAGGCCCTGACTCATGTCCCCCCCACCAGTGACGGCAACCTGCTATCAGGCCCCAAATCATGTCCCCCCCCACACCACCCCCAGTGATGGCAACCTGCCAGCATGCCCTGACTCATTTCCACCCAACCAACACATTGTCACAACATCCATGCATGTAGCAAATGTCCCCCCAAATCACACCCCATGTTGGCCCCCCACAGTACAACTCCACACCAATCCATTGACCCCATATTCCCAGTACAGGCCCCATGGCATATCATGCACAGAAGCACACATGCATGCACCCAATGATATGCCCAACATGGCCACAAAGCAGAGATAATGACGACTGACACATGCACCAAACTAATGAGAGCAGACAACACAAATATGTGAACTGATGAAAATGTATTAAATAATAAAATCAACAAAACAATAAGAAACCATGGCAAGGAAAAATAAATGAATGTGAACATAACTGAAATGCAAAACCCACAATTAGTGTGATCCAAAAAAAAAGCAAATCCTCAAAGGACTCCATGTCAAGAAACAAAAGTTATTCAGAATCTAAAGGGTAAATAAAAGAAAACCATTCCATCATGGATGTGAAAAACATAAAAGAAAAAAATCTGCAGTTCTAGTACTATTCTTAATTAAAGGTGTTAGGGTCCATGATCCCAAAACCAAATGAAACCTAGTAAAAACCCTACAAAATACAACTATGTACAAAAGTGCACAAAAGTGGAGCAATGTCCATCGACTCCAAAATAAAAATAAAACGAAAGGAAACCTAAGCCTAATAAACTACATACAATGGCGGTGGGCTAGTCCTACGAGTCTTGGCCAGGGCATCATCGAACTCTGAGTCTATGTCCCGGAGGCAGGACTAGGCTCTGTCCTCAGGGGCTCGCAAGGACACTGACATGCTCTCCACCAACTCCCTGTGAGTCTCCTCGAGAAACTGTGCCCGGCTCAATGCCCGCCCCATGAAGTTCTCCGCCCTGACCATGGTGAGCCGTGCCTTCTCTGCCCGCCGTTGCTCTGCATCCATTTGCGGGCCCATCCGCTGCCACACGGAAGACACACATAGTCCAGGGTCCTCCTGCCCTTCGGCCGATGCGTGTCCTCATGATGTTGTATGCCCCGAGTCCAGACGCCTCCTGCCTGTGCCACCACGACTGGCTCCAGGATCCTGACGACCCCCGGGACTGTCGTGGACGTGCCCTGCTGGAAGTTGCCTGCACATCCTCCATTGCCAGGGATTCTGTTGCTTCGGTGACCACCTCTGCTGAACCTCCGACTCCTGATGTGGCGGGGATGGGATACCCACTAGCCTGGCCGCGGTGGATGAGGCAGGTCCACAGAGTGCCCTATTGTCATCTGGGCCGGAAGACTGCATGGAGGATGACTGGTGCATACTGGGTGCATAGGAGGAGAGGGTTGCAAGAGCGGCCAGCACATGGAGGAACCCTGTGACAATGAGCCATCCTAGCCAGTTCAAGATGGCACACAGCTTTTGGTGATGATATGTATTTTTCCTTCCGGGAATCACACACATCATCATGAATCACATGTGACACTGTCTAGGACGGGCTCAACCATGTCACGAATGTCCTCGTCCACAGGTAGAGGAAGGTCAGTTGATGTGGACACATCCTCTACCTGCGATGGGCCTGGAATGAGGCATTCCAGCTGGTGCAGAGAGATGCAGTCGCAGAGTCAGGTATAGGATTATGCACAAGCCCTCCGAGGCGACCTGTGCTGCCTCCTGCCCCTGTCCCTGGACTGCACCACTTTCAACAGTGGAATCACCCCCACCAGGCCCCACGTGTGGATCTAATGCGGCCTCCTCCTCCTCCTCCTCACCCACCAACAACCTGGATGCCTACGCACTGTCTTCCACATTGTCCTGCACCTGTGGGTTCTCACCTGCCCCTTCCGCTGCTGAGGAGCCTACTCCCAAACTTGGCCTCTTGGGCATCCCCTCGACAGCTGCGGCCTTAGTGACGGACGCGGCACCAGTCCCCTCGCTCCCGGAAGATGCTATAACCTGGAAGTGTGACTGGGCCTTGTGTCTCTGGCCGGTGGAGGCATCCTCGCCGCTCTGCTCCACAGCGTCGTCTGGGCCCTCTTCTTTACTCGCCGCTGTGGAAAGGGAGATATTGAACACAAGCATCAGGTTACTGAACAAGTCTGCTAGACACAAAGCAAATGCACATGAGTGGCACTGTCGTATGTCATAGCCATCATCACCTTCCAAAACACACAGGTCCTTGCAAGCAACACACATGCACATACACCACCACACAGTCATGCATCCATCCGTGTCCACCTCCCATCACAGTGCAATCATGGACAACTAGGCCACAACAGTCAATGCACACATCGAAATGTGCATGTGTCATGCATCCATGGCGTTTCCCAGTCATACACTCACTACTCAGTAACACGCACATGTAAACCATGCCTGTCCATGAGGGTGACATCAGCATCCATGATTCACACAACAGACATGGCCAGGTACAGACACAGGCATGCAATCATGTGTGCATCGTCACATACAGGTGCACATCATGCATAGAAACACACACACCATTGTTGTTGCACACACTTGACCGGACTCACATGCTTCACTGTCATGTCCCTGCACACAGACATCCATACATGGGGCATGCCAGACATACGTCCAAGGTGCACGCACCAGACACACCTTAACATGCACTACGCTGGAGGTGAACACACGGACACTTACCACTCGACTCCGGATGGGTCTGCATCTTGAGGACCTGGTGGTGAAGTGCTGGGTTAATGTGTTCCAGGACCCTCATCTGGATGTTGGTCAGCTGGTCCCGGTGCCCCACTTCTCCAAGAGGAGCAACAAGGCGCTGGGCCTTCCTGAGGGCCCCGGACCTGAAGTCCTCCTAGCGCTTCAGGCCACGGTCGTAGTCGCGGGATGCCACCCCTTCCGCGTTGATGTCATCCACAATGTCCTGATGAACAAACAAAGGGGTAGGAACCCTCTTTTTTGTAAGTGGCCCTGACTCTAGAGGGTTAGGTTGTAATAGTAGAATAGAGAGCAGAGTCAAAAGCTACCCTTGTCATTAATGCACTGGGGGTCGCCCTGCTGCATCAGCTAACAATGCGCAATTATTGACAATATTTGTGCATTGTTAGCTGATGCAGCACTGTATGAAAGGACGGTGGGTCTCATTACACGGTAGGCGGTAACCATGGCGCTATTAGCGCCATGGTTGCTGCCGGTATTTTACCATGTCCGCCTTGGTGGATGGCGGAATTACTGCCCTACTCCAAGGTGAGCGGGGGCGGTAATTCCCCATTCACCAAGGCACTTCCCCATTCCCATTTTTGCCCCCATAGGGCATAATGGGAATGGGGAAGATGCTAATTACGTTACCGTAATTAGCACCAAGGTCCCTTTGCAGCAACCTACTTTAACGGCTGGTAAAACCAGCCGTTAAGGTCGGGTCCCGCAAAGGGAACTCGTCGTAAGGCGGTAAGGGTTTACCGGTACTGGTGCCCTTACCAGTACCGGTAAACCCTTACCGCCTACCGTGTAATGAGGCCCTGTCACCTTTATTTTGTCTACTTACCCACAGATATGCAAAAAAAATGTGTGTTACGCATACCTCACGTGCCACCCAATGGCACACCTGTATTCTTAATGAATGTCAAGGAAACAGATTAAACTTTGTTTTGAACTATATTTTTACTTGTGGTGATCTCTAATAGCTAGTAAACACTAATCTAGTTAATTAATTAATTAATTAATTAATTAATACTGCCAACACAGGGCGACCCCCAGTGAGTTAATGACAAGGGTAGCTTTTGACTCTGCTCTCTATTCTACTATCCACGATGTCCTTCCAGATCCTCCTCCGTCAATCCCTGTTGAGGCGCGAACTTGAGAAGAGGGCATCATAATTCCACAGGACTTGCTCCGCCAGGATGCCAACTTAATTTTCAGTGAAAAGTCTCTGACTGGGGGTTGCCACTGGCCCCAGCTGGTGTTGAGTTGGACATGGCAAACCCAGAGGCAGATGTGGGTGGGCAACTTGGTCCTGGGGCTGGGCTGTGGAGCGATGATACACCAGTCGGGAGTCTTCTGGGTCAGCAGAGGTGGTCTTAGTCACAAGATCCTGTGCTATGGCTTCTGTGCAGGCACCAAATAGCAGGGCACGTGGGCAGCAGGCAGGCAGCAGCAGATGGCTCGTGGGAGGCTGCTCAGGGTTCTAGGGGGCAGGAAAATGGCCTTCTGGGCAGGAGCGTGGTCTTCCATGTGCTGTTATGTGGCCAGCTTGATGCAGAGTGAATCCGCACGTGAAAAAAACAGTATGTCAGTGTGTAATTCAAGGAAAGGGCCTTAGCACGTAAGCACGTAAGTGACGTTATGCACAATGGCATTTCCCTCGACACGGGTGCAGAGTGAATCCGCACATACAAAAACAGCACATCCGCATGTGAATGCATGTAATTCGAGGAATGGGCCTAAGCGTGCAAGTGATGTGACACACGCAGGTGTTTCCCTTGGCTCGGGTTAACGGTGAGCACGGCCCAGCAGTTTGCTGTTCGTGCTTTTCATGGTGACCGATGCGTGTGTTGCTACTTCTTGTTGTTTCACGCGCCATCACTTCACAGTGGATCGAGGACCTCTTCTTTTGGCGGGGGTCTTGACTATGTGTGTTTTTCTTTCCCACGCTAGTCAGATGGTGAGTCGTGCACACTATTTTTCCCACTGCGGGTGCCCCTGTGTATCGCGTACCCATTTTTGAGGTCATGGTAGCCTGTGTATCCCACACATACATGTTTTTTGTGTCCCTCAGTGCCACTGCATAGTGCAGAGGTTAATTCCACACATGTGGGCTACCGAGGGTTGCGTGCATGGTTTTATTGCAGCTCTGGGGTGCCTGAGCATTGCGTGACTGGTCATTTTCTCACAGGGGTCACATACAGCCTTGCAGGAGCACAGGGGTGTTGTTTACATCACGTACCCCACCCTCTTTACCCAAATTGCCCAGGACAATTGTCTTGTACACCTACCATTGGCACTAGTACATCCTTGCCAAGGTTGGGAGGCCACGAAGGTGAGGGGCGCCTCAGTTGGGCATCCTCCAAGTAGTGGGCATGGTCAGGGACGTGGCCGGGTGACCAGGGAGTAGGGGGAGTCCAGGGTGGCTGCAGAGGGGAAGAGGCAGGGGTGCGCCACTTTGGCAGGATGTTCAGCCACGTGTTGGTGCAGTCATGCCACCATCCCCTGCGGCTCCAGGAGATGCAGCTCTTGCATCTGACACTGGCGCCTATGTGACCCAGCAGTCAGTTTCATCTACTGTCACAGGCCCAACGGTAGTGGTAGCTGCAGGTGCAGCTGTGGCGACCACCACCCAGGCTCAGGGTCGGCCAGCGCATGATGTGTTGGCACCTGAGGACTCCCAGGCTGAATTCCAGGTGGTCAGGAGGCACAAGTAATGTGCGCGCAGGTATGCTCTGACCGTAGCACATGTCCCTGGGGCAGTGTTGTCATCTGCTGCCCCAAGCAGCCGGGTGTTGGCAACTGCATGGGCAGATGCAGCCAACACCACCCCGGCTGAGAGTCTGCTAGCCAGGACTGTCTCAGTCACACACCTTGGCACAGCAGCTTTTGTTGCGCTGGGCCCTGTCAAGAGCACCCAGCAGCTACTGACGCAAGTCAGGGCTTCCACCCCAGTTCCACCTGCCACTCCCTTGGTCCAGTCCACCAGCCCCACTGCCTGTACTGATCAGGGGGGAATTTGCCAGTCAGGGTCCGTACCACTGCCCAAGAGGAGGAAGGTTTCTCCTGCGCAAGAGGCTGGGCCCTCAGACATGTCTCCTGTCTTCGGCACATCTAGGAAGAAGCCTTTCAACAAGCAGGAACTGGACTTACTTGTGGACTACATGTCAGATATGAGGTGCATACAGCTCAGGAATGCAAAAAGCATTGGGATGACCTCTGACACTGTGCTAAGCAAAAGCGTGCCTCCAATTATGCCATGATTCAGGTGACTAGCAGTGGGCCACCACCTGAGGAGGAAGAACTCACTGCGAACGAGGAGATTGCTGCTGAGTTCATCCCGGCAGAATTGATTGAAGGAGTGGGAGATATGCAGGATTATGATGCCCCGTCCAGTGTGTGGTGTTGCGTGTTTGTCCAGCCCATTTGTTAGTTTGTGTGATGTGATGTGCTTTACTGCCACTACATGCTATGTGTTCTCATGTGCGAGTTATGCAATGCTTCACTAATGTGTGTCTGTTGTGATGCATGCTGCACATGTGAAGCAGACAGTGACTGTCCTCATCACCACATATGCACCCTACTCACATGCTATTCACCCGGCTTCCCCTCTGGTCCATGTTCCAGCTCACTGACCTGTCTGCATGTAGTCTGTGGTGTCTTTCAACTCAGCACTCGGACTGTCATAGCATGACTGACGTGCATGTGTGTTCAGCCTGCATGTGGGTACTCCACGCGGGCATGCATCCTTGCCCCTCCACCCCGTGCACCTCAATTTCACTACGCACTGGTGGGTAACATTTTGGACTAGTGCAATGGGCTGTTTCACGCTGCTGTGTACATGCACACTTCCCCCTGCGAACCTGCCAGACACATACTGTGGGGTGCATCCTTTGTCCTTGATGCAGGGTGTCTCTCTTGGACTGTGCAGATGGCAGATGCTCTCCGAGGACATGAGTGCCCATTCATGCTCCATGTGCATTCCATGCACGCCCCTATGTGTCCTTGGAAGGATGATCATTGTAGTAGGTGTCCGGGATTACATACGTATCATGGCATTTGGTCATCCATTCCATGCTCACTCTGGCTCAGTCATGCATCACGCACATGTTTAGGGTGTCATTGTCTGTGTGGGGCACAGGCCTCCCCCTGTTGCAGGCCCCCTGACTCTGTTCAACTGGTGTAGTGCCTTCTGCATGAATGGGTCTACTACTGACAGTTCATCATGTGTCCTTCTTACTGTCCCATTCTCATCTGCTGTGGTGTCAGTTGACTGAGATGATTCAAATGACACTAGCCAACACTGCCAATACACAGTTCTCTCGTCAACCTTTCATTGCCATGCAATGCCACTCTGTATTTTCAATAAGGGGGTGGGGGTTAACTGTAGCCATGCAACCCAGTCCATGCACATTGCACATGATGGCTGAACTTGCTCTTACACTGACATCATGTTAAGGGATTGACATCAAAACGTACATGTTGATGTAGGTTGTTGGCAATGTACACATGTACTGCACTGCACCCACCCACTTCTGAGGCATGTTACACCATTCTACATGCCTACTCACTGCTGCAATGTCAAAGTGACCATGCATGTATGTTCCGATGTTCATCCCTTCACTGTTATGTAACACACTAGCACAGGTGCATCCTGTGACACATGTACTCTGTATTGGAACACCCGAGCGGGTGTTTTGCAAAGTTGGAAGCTGCTTGCTTTGTTGTATAGGATATGGGTGTGTATGAACACGGGTGTATTTGAACACTTTCACATACACATATGCAAGCAGCTTCAACTGTGTGTTGTGCAACATTGCAGCTACTTACTTAGGTGTTTGTGAAAGTGTTTATTTACACATGTGTTCTCTGAAGCATTTTTGTTCAATAACTAATATGTCATTATTTTACGTAAATGCTGCTGAGATTTCAGCATTGAGCCCCTTATGTTAAACCGGCACAATCCTGAAGGTGCACTGTTGTGCACTACGAGTGCGCCCAGGCCCACTTTGCAATACTGGTGGAGCCTGGGTGTGGTGATTTGACACACTGATTAATGTTTTTTGGCTAATTCAATGCACAAAGTGCTGAATCAGGCCCTGAGGCGTGTTCTAGAAGCTTCATGAACTGGCAGCTTGGACCGTACTGGGTGTTATGGTCCCTCATACCTTGTTGAAGGCCCTCGCTTTGCTTGGGACATTCACTATGTCTTCTGGGCCCATGACTACTGGTACTGGCCGAGCTGCAGATCGACGAAGCTATATTGTCGATGATGATTTAGTGATGTATGTCTACATGCATGCTACATGTGTCATGGTGTGTTCTGATTCACTTGCAACTGTGCTCCAGACTGTTGTGTCCAGGGCTGGCAATCACTCCAGCTCTGATAAAAACTCACAATGTTGAGTTGGGTGCGCATCATGACGATTCGTCGCCGGTGAGTGATCCAGATGTGGATGATCTTCTGTCTGCAACACCTGCAATGAGGGGCCAGACAGTGTTGGAGTGTCTGCCTGTGGTAGTTCTGGCAGCACAGTCAGACTCCACAGAAGTTGCTGATGTGCCTGGGGCATCATGTCAACAGAGGGATGTAGTCCTGCAGCCACGTGCGGTGCCAATCCAGCAAGGACCAAGGCTCCTTGAGTCCTCCAGGTGTAATGTCAGGCAATGTGGTAGCTGTGCGCCACCGTGGAATACTTAGTGGGAGCAATCCATGTATGCCAGTTCACAGTAACAGAGGGCAGCTATTGATAAGATCGCTCAAGGCATGGAATGTGTGGCCCAATCCATGCTCCTCCCTGATAGGCAGGTGGAACTCTAGCAGCAGGCAGCACAGTCCAGGTGCCGCTCACTCAGGCTGGGCATGGCAGCTTCAAACAGGGCACGCTGGGCTGAAATGGTGTCTTTGCGCGAAGCACTTGCTGCTCAGGCAGAGGCATACAGGGAGGCCCGGATGGAACAACAAAAATCCCTCAGATCTACTCTGGGTGTGCTCAACATGACCCAGAGGCAGCAGTCAGAAGTGAGGTCGGAGCAGCTTGAGAATACCATCTCGGCTGAACTATGTGCATGCCGGGAGATGCTCCAGATGTCATGTGAGGCCATGCAGGCAGAACTCTGTGTTACACGTGCTACCTTGCAAGAGGAAGCACGCGTATCATGTGAGGTGCTGCATGCTGACCTACGTGCCATTGCCACACAGGACCAGGCTTACCAAACCTGCATGCTTGCTGCCGTGGAGGGGCAAGCTGTGGATAGGCATGGTCAGGCAACTGTGCCATGTCCACCTTCTGGTTTTCATCCAGAGGCTGAGTAGGATGACGACTTATCTTCCACACAGATCGGGTCGTGCATGCTTTGAGCCCATGGTGTTTTTTTTATCTCGACATCATTGCATGTGGGTGTTGAGGTGCACCCTGTATCTCCCCCCACCTGGGTGCCCCTCCCTCTCCCTGAGTCGTATGTGGCCATTTTTAAAACAAATACTATTGTTTGTCCATTGTGCATTCATGTGACAGTGTAGTGCTTTGTGGCTTTTGAAAGCAACTACTGTGTGTTCCAGCTGGGCCAATACAAGCTTGTCTGGTGTATGTGGAGTCCTGACACATATGCCATTCCTGCTTCCCCTTTCCATGGGCTTGCAAGGATGGTTTGGTGTGACAGCAAATTACACAGGGGCATTGGACATTCGTCATATCTGTGGCCAGTCTGCCGTACTACTTGTGTATACACCCCTAGTGGGGATTATGGATGTTTTCTCCACGGCATGTCTGCAATCAATTTTGGTGAGTACATTTTTGAACTGTGCTTTTATTGAAGTTGATTGTGATGTTTTTTTTACATTTCTTCCCTGTATATGTGCTTGATACAGTTCATGCTGTAGACTGTAGCCTGCACCCTTTGCTGTCAAAGCCACACTGATGGTGGGAGGGGGCCGGGTGGTGACAATATCAAGTTGGTACGTGTTAGGTTCAGCCCCTGGAAATTGTGGCAAAGGTGGAAGCATTAGAAATGTGACCCAAGAACCACAACTCACAGTCCAGTCCTCACCTGAGATGGCCGTCCAGATTACTTCTACGCTCCGTTCTGTTTGGATGGAACGTTGTTACTGTCTTCCCTCTTGGACTTTGCTGCTGCGTGACAACACAGAATTCCTACTGGACTACAGATCTTTTACTCGTTTTTCACGCCTTGGGTCCCTGTTTTTCTTCCTGCTACTGTCCTTGTTGCAGATCTGTCCGCCCCTCTCTCAGGCAGTTATTTCTGCATACTCGTACGCTGCCTCGGTTAGCCTTGGCACACTTCTGTACCACAGCATCTCTCTCTCTCTCGCTCTCTCTCTCTCGCTCCTCCTATCTTTCATCTATTACATCCATACCTTTATGTTGACTTCAGCCTTTTACCAAAGCTATTCAACTGTTCTGGCTCTTAACTTGCTGTCAGCTGTTTCCAGCAATCTCGCATTCACTCTGCCTTTCCAGACGTGTGCTGTCTCTGCCTTTCTCCGTTCACACACTATCATGGATTGATTGGGTTTCAGCTCAACCATCCTGTTGTGCCAGCCTCCTTGGTTATTTTCTACTCAAGTTTCAGCTCTACCCATTAGTAGTGGCATCCTTGGAAGTTATTCTATCATTCTGCTTGGACATGTACTTGGCCATATTCTACAACTTCGATTCATCTACTGGAGACTCTTCCAGGGTTTTTTGGTGCATTGAGGCTTTTTACATGGTTTGGGGGTTTGGCTCCTTGGAGTTCTCTGCGATTTGGTATTTTTACCCGTCAAGGTGGCCTCTGAGGGAGCTAGACCCTATTTACACAAAAGGAAGAACAAGAAAACCAAGGGGAATGGGGATCCTGAAGCCAGGTAGACTAGAAGTAAGAAGCCAACAGACCCCAGGGGCAGCTCTTCTGAAGGTCAAGGTGATGAGGAAATGAGGGAGGGGCTTTCGTTGTCTGACAGTATGCTTGAGCTACAGTGATTGGTCACTGTCTGACATTATTAATGTGGGTACTATGTACATGATGTGTTCTGCTGGTCAATGGATGTTCCTGTGTTGGGTTTAATTTTCAGGTGTCAGGGGATTGGTGTGGTTTTGCACACTGGGCTGTCCACATGGGCAATGTTCACATGTGATGTGTAGAGGACACTGAGGGTCAATTCATTTCACATGCATGTATTGAGTGCATGTCCCTACTGACACACACACTTACACAATGCACCACCACACATACAACCACCCATCCATGCCCAGAAGTGCACACAGATTGCCTTCTCTGCCATGCTGTGTCCCTGCAGCGCATGATCACTTACAATTTTCGGATCGTGTACATGCGTCACTGGGTAATTTTAGTTGCTTGTCCTTTTTTATATGATGCTCAAGGTATATCCCCAACACAATGGACGCTCAGTGTGCTGTGTGCTGAGCGGTGTGTTGCAGGGGACACACACAGCACATGGTTTTTGGATTTGCAGATTTGGATTGCCCAATGTGCATGCCAACAGGCATTCTGTCTTTTGTTGATGGTACCACTGGTGGCATGCATTTGTGTATGACTTTGTATGTGTGGGAGGTTGATGGTCAGTCATTTCATCTGATTCCATGTCAGGTGTGCTTGTCTCAGGCTTGTTTCATTTTTATCACGTGGCACTTTGTGACTAATTTGTCATGTGTTGTGCATTTGGTTTGCTCTTTTGCTGTTGCATGCCATGTCATGGTGTGGCTGATGACGGTAATGAGGGATGGGAGGGTTGTGATGACATACCAGTGATTTTCACGGCCTGTTTTGCAGGGGGTGGTGGGATATGCACCTTGAAAAGTGTTCCTTTTGGTCACACCGCATTGGCTATGTTTAAGTAGCTAGGGATGCACACAATGTAGCACTTCTGTGGAAATATTCCCAGGGTGGGAAGGTTGTGACAGTTGACTGTCTCTTTGTCATCATCGATTGTCACCTGGTATGTGCCAGACCTGTGTGCACTCCGCAGGGGTGGGAGTTTAGGTGAAAAAAGTGTGGCCACAGCTGGGTCCGGGCTGCCTCACCACGTGCCCTTTCCCCTCCCATGAGCAATGCCTGTGCATGCATGTGGTTGGGGATGTGGGGGCACCACCATGTCCACCGGTACGCCCCTCCCTATTGCAACATTGTGCAGGACACATGCTGCCACATGATCCTGCGCACTACTGGGGGTGCATATAGTAGCTGCCCGCCAGAGTGGTCAAGGAAGCGGAAGCGTGACTTCAGCACTTCGAATGTGCGCTCAACTATGGCCCTAGTTGCAATATGGGCTGAGTTGTATCTGACCAGGGCTGGTGTGGTGAGGTTCCGTATTGGCATCATCATGTGGTTTCTCAGAGGGTAGGCACTGTCCCGTGGGGAGGTGATGATGGTTGTCATTAGTTGGATTTGTGTTTTTGACTGTGTGTGACATGCATACATGTGCACAGACATTTCTACTCACCAGTGAGCCATGTGTTGCCATGCTTCCCAGCTTCCAGTTCCCGGCTCAAGGCGGACTTTCTGTATATGAAACTGTCATAGGTAGACCCATTATAGTTTGCATAGACAGAGCTGATGATTCCATGGGCATTGCATGCAACCTGTACGTTGAAGGAATGCCAGTGCTTACATTTGCAGTAGATGTTCTCAGTGGCCCTAGGTGGATGTAGGGCCACATGGGTGCAATCTATGGCACCAAGCACTTTGGGGAAGTGTGCCACCCTGTAAAAGTCCTGGACCACGGCCAGCCTTTCTGCGGGTATTTTGGGCATGTATATGTGCCTGCGGACTCAGGGGCGCGCAGTCATGATTGCCAGCACCTGGTGTAGGCAGTGTGACTGTGTGGGCTGTGAGACACCCCCAACTATGGCAGTTGTCCGCTGAAATGACCCAGTGGCCAAAAAATGCAGGACATTGAGTACCTTTTCCAAGGGGCTCATTGCTTGGTGGCACAAGGTGGGTGATGTGAGGTCATCCTCCCACTCAGTGACCAGGTCTAGGATGATATGAGGTGGAAAACTATACCTGCCATAGACCTCATCATCAGGCATCCCAAAAAGGCTGGTCCTGTGCAAAAAAATGCAGGCCTGGCTATTCTCCTCCTCCAGCGGTGTCCCACGATCACTGCTGCGAGAAATGGGACATTCATCGTAGCTATATATGCATGTTTGTTGTTTGTGCCTGTGCGTGTCTTTTGGTTTGCGCGGGCTGCTTCCACCTTCCTTCGTGTGGCGGACGTGTTTACGCCTGTGCGTGTCTTTTGGTTTGCGCGGGTTTCCCTGTTCGATTCCATGAGTAGATGTTGTTTGCGCACGTGTGGGCCTTCCATGTATTTTCCAGCAGTACTTCCCCAGTTACGCCCTCATTTTCATGCATTGTTTCCCATTCCGTATGTTCTGCCCCCTTTTTGGTGTGTGTGCTACATGTTGTGTGCTTGCGATGTGCGCGTCGCTGTTAGGGAGAATTCTCTGTTTAGGCTGAATTTCCTAACCTAGTGAGTCCCCCAGCAGCTTTGCTGGATTTCGGGAGTTTGTTTTTTTCCATCCTGCCAAGAGTGAGACTCTTTTTCTCCCACTCTTGGACATGTATGTGTGTAATTCCTTTGAATGTCAATGTGTTCTATGGGCTATGGGGTCTTTTACTCCATAGGGTCTCATATGTTTTTCTATGTGTGTTACACTGCACCCTATGTGCCGTAGCACTGGGGCGTCCTAGTGGACCTCCACCATAGACTCCATACCCGGGGACTGACTACTGTCTGCCCGGGCATGTAAAGTCACCATTGGCTTTACTAGACCTAAATTTACTAATAGAACTAGTACATACCATCTTATTGTGGAAGTACTAGTAGGGGTAATTCGATTACTCCTGGATCTGTTACTCAAGGGGGCACTGTCCCGTCCCCCCTCGTCGAGTTTTGGCTGGTGGCAGTGGAAACTACTTGTTATGTTCGACCCCGAACCTAATCCTATGGGATTCGTCCCATTGTTGGAGATTGATACTTTTGCTCGTTCATCTCTAACATACCACCGGTCTACTTATCGTAAATAAGTTTATCGGCTGGTATTTTCTGCCAGAACTCGGTTTTTAAAATGGCGTCTGTGTTCGTCTCTGTGACTCCTAAACCAAAGGTTGAGCCCTTTGTTCCACTTTTGGCGGGCTCTGTACAGAGACCCTCCAAAGTGGTGCCATTCTGTCTGGGTTACCACAGGGGTGTGGGAGGGGGTTTAGGCACCCTAGACCGAGTTGCCTTGCCAACTCCGGTCGCACTCTGGAGTGATTGGCCCAAGTGGTGAGCCTTCCCGCTCACCACTTAGCATGTGTTGATTGACAGCTAGGCTGAATGAATGGGGGTTTCTGCATAAAAGCAGGGCTTTTGGGACTGGATCTTCAGAAGTCGCCACAGGACCTAAGAATCCGACGAGGGTAACGCTGAGCCGACCTGCAACGACGACACCTCCGGTGGAGCCCTGCTGAGCCGACTCACCACTTCCCAACGACAGAGGAGATCTCCCTGCCGGAGAGTCTCTTCCCCTGACTGGTGGGAACAACCAGTCCCCTTTGCTTTTTTATTTGCCCCAGGACGCAGTGGTCGAATTGCCCGTGCAGCGCACCTCGGCAACCGGATAGCCACTACCCCTGTACCGTGACCAAAAGGTGGTGCCTTGTGACGGAGCACTCCGCGGCTGGTCTCTTCCCTGGTGGTGCACCGGACTTCACTTTTCTTCGACGACGAGAACCTCTCTACTCTTGGCAAAGACCCGACGTGCACCCACCACCGGGAACAACTGCCCCTGCCAGAGCTGCCCTCCACAACAAGGTACCGTGTCCCCCTGGCTTCCCTTTCGATCGATTCGAATGAGGTGTCTTAATCCTCTCCTTTCCGTTGGGTCGCCTCTAAGCTTTTCTCATTTATTGTTCTGAACTGGTTCAATCTGCCGATAACAATTCGCTACAAAGACTTGAATGAATCTCCACTAGAGACTTTTTGGGACATATCGCCTTGCCTCTCTCCGAGTGGGCCTGGCCTCTGAACTTTATGATCTATTGTGGTTCTTGCCTTCTTACCGTACATTTTGCCTGTGAAGTATTGAACTGTGTTGATTTCGTAACCTGCCTACATTTTTCTCTCCCATCCTAACTAATATTAGAGTGCCATCTAGGTTGAGGTATACACCTCTGTCTGTAAATAAGTGGTGCCGGTAGAACCTAGACTTGTCGAAATATTGCTAGGGGGATTGATCGTTTCTTCTTCGTAGAGTAATTGTGTTTGATTTGTTTGCCGTGAAAGTGCCATACTGTTTTTCATAGATGTTTTCATTATAAATAAATACCTTAATATCTTTACACTAAGCCTCGTTGCGTGTTTACTTGTTTTGCTGGGAAGAATTGCCCTATTTCGTATACTCCACATACTGCTCAACTCTTCTTGAGGGAAGTCTGACTGCTCAGCCACAGTTACCAAGTGAATCTGTGTGGCACAGACTGCTACCAAGTGGGTTCACCGTCCAACACCTGTAGTCCTAAATCTTTTGCAGTGGTCCCAGAGCGAATTGCACAGGTTTCCGCCTAACACTGGTGTACAGCGGTGGGATTTGTATCGAGTATACAGTTTAGAGTGCTTTTCGACACTGTAGGATAATTAACCACAAAACTTTGCACAAAAAGCAACTTTCAAAAAACATGCCTACGATGGAAACTTACAGTCAAGAGTCCTTGTCAGGTGAAAATACTGAGAGTTTGCGAGCTCTCTGTAGGCAAGAGAATCTTTCTGTAAGAGGCAAGAATTTAGAACTCATAGAGAGATTGCTGGCGAACCAAAGTCTGGGTACTGGTTCAGAGGAAACAAGCTCTCCAGCAAATGTAGATAACAGTAATGGTGTTGATCTAAATCATGAAGAGGCTGACGAGGACGGCGAGGCTAACGAAACTGTCTCTCCTGCTCCTCTACCCGCCTTACCAGCTGTGCCTACGGGGCCCATACCAGGTCCCACGAGTAACACTGCTTATTTTGAACTTGAAAAAATGAAGCTCGAATTAGAATACAAATGGTTCTTGGCTCAATCTGAACGAAACCAAGAGCTCGAGTTCAGACGGATGAATGCCCAGGCTGAGCAGAAGCAAGCTGAGTTAAGACTCAGGGAAATAGAACTTAATCACGAGTTAGAGATGAAAAAGTTGTCTATGGAAAATGCTTCTCTCTCCTCTGGTTCCTCTAGGAGCTCCAGTCCCAAAAGAACCCTGATGCCGAAGAAATTAGTGGGTATGTATGAACCGAGATTGGATGTGTTAGATTGGTTGAAACTGTTTGAATACAATCATGGGCTCCAGGACATCACCGGGAATGCTTTACTTCCCTGGTTGTTCTCTAGGCTCCCTCCTGTTGCGACTGATGTGGTAATGGAGTTGGGGGAGGCAGATAAGACGGATTATGAAAGTGTGAAACTAGCTTTAATAGCTAGATTCGGGAAGACCCCTTCCCAGTATCTGAAGAGGTTTAGAACCCTCAAAAAGCATGATGGTACCCCTTGGGCTACCTGGGTGAGTGAAGGGTTGAAGAACTTAGAGGGATGGATTAAGGGTTACAAAGTGAACACTTATGAGGGTATGAGGAATCTTTTTATGTTGGAGTCTATTTATGATGCCTGTTCTCCTGAGCTCAGACAGCACTTGGCTGATTCGAAGGAATTGGATTCCCGGGAGCTAGCTAAGGCTGCTGAGTTATGGGTTGCCAACCGGGCTACTCATAAGGATTCTGGGGCAACTCAGAAAAAGGATGAGGGAAAACAGCCTAAAAAAGACTCAAAAGAGAATTCTAATAACTCACATTCCAAAGAGGGCCCCAAACAAAACCAGAAGAGTAAGCCACAAGGAAAACCACAGCAGAATAGTGTGTCTTCTGGTGCCAAACTGGGAGGAGGTCAGAACAAGCCACCATTCCAGAAAGAATTGGGTAAATGCTTTGTTTGTGGCTCGACTGATCACGTGAAAGAAGATCCCAGATGTAAGGGTAAACCTTCAGGGGTCCAGCTTGTCTCCTTAGCCTTCGCTCCAGAGGAGGAAGTCCAAATGGCAAGTGGAAACTTTCTACTGCTGGCTGACGAACCCATTGGAGTCTCAGCCAGTGTTTCTTTAGTATCTCTGGGGTTGTGGGAACAACAGAATTTAGATGTCTATAATTCTATCCCCGATAATACTAAAGAGTATTATAAGGACAGTGTCCAGGTGAATGGTCAGGAGACTCCTGCTATTAGGGACACTGGGGCCAGCATAACTGTGGTGGATAAATCGTTTTTTCAGGCTGAGGATGTTGCTAAGGCACCCAAACGCCTCACCAAGTTAGCTGGAGGGCCTGTGGAGATGCTTCCCCAATTACCAGTTCTCATCCAGTGTAATGACATGACTGTGAAGATACCTGTTAGCATACAGAGTGAAGTACCAGGACGCGTACTGTTGGGTAACGATTTGAAAACTCATGAGTTGTATCGCATACTCCCAGACCTCCTAGTAAACGGTTACAGGAGCTAACCAGACCTGCAAGAGAGAGGACCATGCGCGGTACTCTCCAGGAGATGACGAAGAAAGAAATCACTCCTGCTCCACTGGAATTGTCGGCCGCTGTCTCCAAGAAATCAGAAGCGAAAGGGAAACCTAAGGCTTCTATCCCGAAGTCAGCAGCCAGCATTCCAGTGCAGCCCACACGGACTTCCCCGCGGTTGTCCAAAGTTACACCCGTAACTCCACCTCCAGCCGAGGCTGAGAGGGAGGTACAACCCTGTGTGGTAGAATTAGACTCTGAGGAAGAGCTAATGGAGGGCCAGGAACTCATTGGAGATCTGGATCCTGTTGACCATCCTGAGCTGCAGTCTTTACTGGCAGAAGGTGGACCCAGCAGGGCAGACTTCAGTAAGGGACAGAGAGAATGTCCAACTCTGGAAGGTCTCCGCCACCAGGCAGAAGCTCAGGCTGAAGGGCAAGAGCCTGGGAAATACAGGTTGCACTGGGAAGATGGCCTCTTCTACAGTGAACCTACCGAGTCTGCACCTGGAGACTACAAACGACTTGTAGTACCCCAATAGAACAGACCACAGTTCTTGCAGTTAGCCCACGAGATTCCTTTGGCTGGTCACTTGAGTTTCAAGAAGACTAAGGAAAGGCTCTCTCTACTTCTATTGGCCGAAGATGGGGGCCGAAGTAGAAAAACACTGCAGGAGCTGCCACACCTGCCAGATCTCTGGTAAGGTTGGCTCCAAGAATGTGGCACCTTTAGTGCCTCTCCCAGTTGTGGGAGTCCCATTTGAGAGAGTAGGGATTAACATTGTTGGTCCCCTTGATCCTCCAACCTCCTCAGGCAACAGGTTTATACTTGTTGTAGTAGACCATGCTACTAGGTATCCTGTGGCAATTCCTATGAGGACTGTTACAGCTCCGGCTGTGGCTAAGGCCCTCCTTGGTATTTTTAGTAGGGTCGGGTTTCCTAAGGAAGTAATCTCTGACAGGGGGTCAAACTTTATGTCCAACTACATGAAAGCCATGTGGAAAACTTGTGGAGTTACTTACAAGTTCTCAACAGCTTACCACCCACAAACCAATGGGTTGGTAGAACGGTTCAACCGAACCATGAAGAGCATGATAGGTGCTTTAGAGGAACCCCTTAAGCGTAAGTGGGACCTTCTACTACCATGCCTTCTCTTTGCTCATAGAGAAGTCCCTCAGGAGGGCTTAGGTTACTCGCCCTTCGAACTACTCTATGGTCATCCCGTCAGAGGTCCATTGGCCCTGATTAAGGAGGGGTTGGAGAGTGCTCCTTCCCCCAAGCCAGTCAGAGTGACTGACTACGTGATAGGTCTCCGGAGGAGAATGTCACACATGATGACGGAAGCAAGCGATAACTTGAAAGCTGGACAAGCATTGGTCAAGCACTGGCACGATCAAAAGGCTAACATGGTTGAGTTTGCTCAAGACCAGCTCATTCTCGTTATGATCCCAACAAGGCAGAGGGCCTTGCAAGATAAGTGGATCGGACCCTTCCGAGTCGTGGGTAAACTTGGAGAGGTTAACTATCTGGTGGACTTGGGCAATCCCAAGGAGGCTCCGATAGTCTTTCACACCAACCGACTTAAAGCGTATGTCTCGCGACCTGATGTAGGAGCGTTGCTTCTAGCGTCATCCAAGGAAGAAGAAGAGAGTGAAGCTCTTCCAGATCTCCTCAGAGGCTTACCTTTAGATGAAAAAATTGAAGGAGTAAATCTCTCCTCCAATCTGACACCCGAGCAACAAGAAGAGTGCAAATCTATGTTGAACCAGTTTGCCTCTCTGTTCTCACTTTCACCAGGCATGACCCCTTGGGGCCAGCACGACATACTCACTGGTGACTGTCTGCCAGTCAAAAGCAGAGGATACCACATGTCAGAAAACGTACGAACCCACATCAAAGGTGAGGTCAGCAAGATGCTTGATCTCGGGGTAATAGAGCCCTCTACTAGTCCATGGTCTAGCCCAGTTGTGTTAGTACCAAAGGCCAGATCTAAAGAACTTAGATTCTGCGTGGATTATAGAGCTATTAATGCAGTCACCAAGACTGATGCCCACCCTTTGCCAAGAACAGTGGAGTTGGTGGATAAACTTGGCGCCGCCAAGTTCCTCAGCACATTTGACTTGACGTCAGGCTATTGGCAAATAGCCCTGACAGACCATGCCAAGGAAAAAACTGCATTTTCTACCCCCGTTGGCTTATACCAGTTTAAGGTAATGCCTTTCGGATTGAAGAATGCACCTGCAACGTTTCAACGGATGGTAAACCAGGTTCTGAAGGGGATGGAGGACTTCTGCATGGCATACTTGGATGACATCGCAGTGTTCAGCAATTCCTGGGAAGAACATGTAACCCACCTGAGAGATGTTTTGCAGGCTCTTGGACGAGCCAATCTGACCATAAAGGTGAGCAAATGCCAAATTGGACAGAGTAAGGTAGTCTATCTTGGGCATGAGGTAGGCGGTGGAGAAATAAGGCCTTTGCTCAGTAAAATTGAAGCTGTGCAAAATTGGACAACACCGACTACTCAAACCCAGGTGAGAGCCTTCCTAGGCCTCACTGGGTATTAGAGGAATTTCAAAGAGAACTATGGGACCATAGCTTCTCCACTGAATGTCATCTCCTCGCCCAAATTTCCTAAGAAGGTTAAATGGAACGAGGAGTGCAATCAGGCATTTGAAAACCTGAAAAAGGCTCTTTGCCAAGCCCCAGTACTCAGAGCTCCTGATTACCGCCAACACTTCATTGTGCAGACAGATGCTTCAAATGTAGGAATAGGTGCCGTACTCAGTCACCTGGATGGGAAAGGTAGGGAGCACCCCGTTTGCTTCATCAGCCGCAAGCTGAAGGATCTTGAAACAAGGTGGCCAACAATCGAAAGAGAGTGCTTTGCTATCGTGTGGGCTCTGAAGAAGTTTAGGTCGTACTTGTATGGTTCTACTTTTGTCATTCAGACTGACCACCAACCCTTGAGATGGTTAATGCAAATGAAAGGGGAAAACCCAAAACTATTGAGATGGTCGATCTGCCTGCAAGGGTTTGATTTCACCATTGAGCACAGGTCAGGATGTCACCACCAAAATGCTGATGGTCTCTCTAGGATGTATGTCATCGACTAGAGGTATGAGATTCATCCAGGAGTGGATTAAATCCTCCTGTCCCTTAGTCTTGGGGGGGGCGAGTGTTAGGGAGAATTCTCTGTTTAGGCTGAATTTCCTAACCTAGTGAGTCCCCCAGCAGCTTTGCTGGATTACGGGAGTTTGTTTTTTTCCATCCTGCCAAGAGTGAGACTCTTTTTCTCCCACTCTTGGACATGTATGTGTGTTATTCCTTTGAATGTCAATGTGTTCTATGGGCTATGGGGTCTTTTACTCCATAGGGTCTCATATATTTTTCTATGTGTGTTACACCGCACCCTATGTGCCGTAGCACTGGGGCGTCCTAGCGGACCTCCACCATAGACTCCATACCCGGGGACTGACTACTGTCTCCCCGGGCATGTAAAGTCACCATTGGTTTTACTAGACCTAAATTTACTAACAGAACTAGTACAAACCATCTTATTGTGGAAGTACTAGTAGGGGTAATTCGATTACTCCTGGATCTGTTACTCGAGGGGGCACTGTCCCGTCCCCCCTTGTCGAGTTTTGGCTGGTGGCAGTGGAAACTACTTGTTATGTTCGACCCCGAAACTAACCCTTTGGGTTCGTCCCATTGTTGGAGATTGATACTTTTCCTTGTTAATCTCTAACATACCACCGGTCTACTTATCGTAAATAAGTTTATCGGATGGTATTTTCTGCCAGAACTCTCTGTACAGAGACCCTCCAAAGTGGTGCCATTCTGTCTGGGTTACCACAGGGGTGTGGGAGGGGGTTTAGGCACCCTGGACCGAGTTGCCTTGCCAACTCCGGTCGCACTCTGTAGTGATTGGCCCAAGTGGTGAGCCTTCCCGCTCACCACTTAGCATGTGTTGATTGACAGCTAGGCTGAATGAATGGGGGTTTTCTGCATAATAGCAGGGCTTTTGGGACTGGATCTTCAGAAGTCGCCACAGGACCTAAGAATCCGACGAGAGTAACGCTGAGCCGACCTGCAACGACGACACCTCCGGTGGAGCCCTGCTGAGCCGACTCACCACTTCCCGACGACAGAGGAGATCTCCCTGCCGGAGAGTCTCTTCCCCTGACTGGTGGGAACAACCAGTCCCCTTTGCTTTTTTATTCGCCTCAGGAGGCAGTGGTCGAATTGCCCGTGCAGCGCACCTCGGCAACCAGATAGCCACTACCCCTGTACCGTGACCAAAAGGTGGTGCCTTGTGACGGAGCACTCCGCGGCTGGTCTCTTCCCTGGTGGTGCACCGGACTTCACTTTTCTTCGATGACGAGAACCACTCTACTCTTGGCAAAGACCCGACGTGCACCCACCACCAGGAACAACTGCCCCCGCCGGAGCTGCCCTCCACAACAAGGTACCGTGTCCGCCTGGCTTCCTTTTCGATCGGTTCGAGTGAGGTGTCTTAATCCTCTACTTTCCGTTGGGTCGCCTCTAAGCTTTTCTCATTTATTTTTCTGAACTGGTTCAATCTGCCGATAACAATTTGCTACAAAGACTTGAATGCATCTCCACTAGAGACTTTTTGGGACATATCGCCTTGCCTCTCTCCGAGTGGGCCTGGCCTATGAACTTTATGATCTATTGTGGTTCTTGCCTTCTTACCGTACATTTTGCCCGTGAAGTATTGAACTGTGTTGATTTCGTAACCTGCCTACCTTTTTCTCTCCCGTCCTAACTAATATTAGAGTGCCATCTAGGTTGAGGTATACACCACTGTCTGTAAATAAGTGGTGCCGGTAGAACCTAGACTTGTCGAAATATTGCTAGCGGGATTGATCGTTTCTTCTTCGTAGAGTAATTGTGTTTGATTTGTTTGCCGTGAAAGTGCCATAGTGTTTTTCATAGATGTTTTCGTTATAAACAAATACCTTAATATCTTTACACTAAGCCTCGTTGCGTGTTTACTTGTCTTGCTGGGAAGAATTGCCCTATTTTGTATATTCCACATACTGCTCAACTCTTCTTGAGTGAAGTCTGACTGCTCAGCCACAGCTACCAAGTGAATCTGTGTGGTACAGACTGCTACCAAGTGGGTTCACCGCCAAACACCTGTAGTCCTAAATCTTTTGCAGTGGTCCCAGAGGGAACTGCACAGGTTTCCGCCTAACAGTCGCCCACAGCGTTCAGAATGTCGCAGTGACGTGTGCGCCACGCGCATTTTTGGTGCAGCTCCCAGGAAAAACACATGCACAGACTTCCAAGAATTGCTTGCGTGTGGTTCGCACACTTGCGCTGGATTTTTCTCGCTTGCTCCACCGATTTCAGCGCACAATTATTCCATGAATCGGCCCCAAGGTGTTTTCATGGGAAATAATAATAATGTTGATAATAATAATGATATTATTGATAATAATAATAATAATAATAATAATAATAATAATAATAATAAACTGCAAACAGAAGAGTAAATGATTGAACTTTGCTTGTCTATCTTACCATGTCATATTTTATTATACTATTAGCATGATCGATGTGGCAATTGTAAATTGCATGTATGCACTTTAGAAGTCACTTTCTCACTTAAACCAATGCTATTTAAAGGAAGACATCAGGGAAATACATTGCAATGTTGATTATTACAGGCAAACACGTCAATCTTTAATTTCCCTTGTGCAGCTCTGATAAGAAATCAGAACAATAATTAAAGGCAGTCACTATTTTGTAACTGTGTTAATGAGCGTTTTCCAATGGGCTTTTGCCTTTATAAAGCGCTTCTGTGAATTAGGCCCAAAGACACAACTGCACCATTTGCGCATATACTTGCAATCTGAAGCAGCAAATGCAGGAATGTTACATTGGTGAGACAGGGGAGCTTTGCACGTTCCTAGAACTGTACGTTATTGGTTGCATGGAGCCCTGCTCTACACTTATTTTCAGTCATTTTTAGTCCTTGCTCTTGCGGTAAATCAAACGTATCCTGATGAATGCCCTTGATCTTCCTCGAATGGGACCCACAAGAATCCAAAATGGTGCCACTGATGGAAATATGCAAATGATCACCATTTTACAGCGACCCTGTATCATTTTGTATGCGTAAAATATTACAGGATGTTCAAATCAATTCTTGAGGGACACCTTGTGCAAGTGCTGACTTGCCTATCAGATGCAATGCCTTTCAGAGGCACTTCTTCAGTGGCCTTCCATATGGTAATCACTAAAAAGGCTACCAATTGCTAATTTTCTAAAATTAAAACTGGTCAGCTTCGGGGATTTTGGCAGGATATTAATTTGAGCTCACACGTTATAGCTTCATGTTTCCGATTAGTACTTGTGGAAATAAAATCAAGGCATTCCTTGGAAACTAGCAAAGGCCAACATTTCGAGGTAAATTTTTAGTAACAGCGAGGCATGCACGATCAGGCACGTGCTCTGAATGCTAACATGTCTGTGCTCTGTAAACAGTGCCAGGAGATTAGATTAAACGCCCCCCCCCCATCTCAACTAGCGGTAGACTGATTCCATTGACCTAGCTGAAAACTACTTGAGACAACCGACCCCAGATAGTGGATGATCTGAACGTTTGCTTGGATGGGCATGGATGCCTCATAGTGGCTGTCCTGGTGCTCTGCCATTGTATCTTTTCTGATGGAGACCTGGGGATTCTTCTCATCGTGGCATAAGTCATACCAGTGATCCCATACTGACTCTGAACCAAAGCCGATTGCCATATTATTTTTTGTTCAAGCCACTTTTGGCTCCAACCCAAACTTGACAGAGGGCCTCTTATGAGTTTGGAGGCAGCCATGCCCTTTATAAGGGCATGGCCGCCTCCAAACTCGGATCCGGGTCCGTGGTCCCTGAATGGGGAAATAGCGGGCCATTCCGACTTTGGACGGACTGGTATTTCCCCATTCAGGGAACCCGCACCCGGACAGTCCCCATTCCCATTTGAGCCCCCATAGGGCTCAATGAGAATGGGGAGCATGCTAACAACGGGCCCGGTAATGACAGGCCCGTTAGCATGCTGGTCCCCTCATGGGATCCACAAAGGACATCTGGTCTGACCAGATGTCCAGAGTGGGTCCCCCAAGGGAACCTCGTAATGAGGCGGTATGGGTTAAACAGCTCCAACAGCTTTACCGGCGCCGTTAAACCCATACTGCCAGGGTCGTAATGAGGCCCAGAATGTATGAACGGACAACATGAATACGCACCCACAAAGGCCATTTTGTCTATCGCCTCGAACACTTGAGAGGCGAGAGAAGCAGTACCTACCCTCTGTGAGGTCTTCAAAATATTTCAGAAAATACCAGGCCAGAAGGACAAAGACCACGATAAGAATAGAAAAGATAGCTACTTTATTTAAACGTTTGTTGAACAAAAACAAAATACATATAACATTTTTCTGACCCATGTTTTGATATATCCTTGTTTTCTAAACTAGGGTCCTCCCTCTCAGTCACTGGCACGCACACATTTCACACCATTTGGCTAGGCCTCTAGTTATACATCCTTGAAAAAAAACTGCACGCATTGTTCAGTGGACATATAGGTTATGTTTTAAAATGAAAGTGGTTTCGAATCAACAAAGTGGCTCAGCAACGGCCCCAAAGAGTCAAAGAATAGTGAAAAAACAGTAACAGAAAGGCGCACGATGGATACATACAGAAGATGTAAGACTCATCCAAGGAAGCATGCTGTGACATTCCAGGAATCAGCAATTTATAACTGTGGTATCGAATTTCTCTCCTTTCCCTGGATGGGTGCAGGTACTCCAGAGAGTGTGCGGTCAGAATGGACGATGGCTTGAGTGTAACTGTGCGTGTATGGGGAATGTTACCTACCTGTGTGTTCTCTCCAAGATGGTTAGCACAGATATCTGGAGGGTGGTCACTGGTAGGTAGTGGAGGGACACTCAGGCCATATGTGGTGCAACTGCCCAAGACAGCAGCATTGTGGCACTGCACGAACATTTGGAGAACCTACAATCTGCCCTCCTTGATTTTTTGTGGATGCAATTATAATGTCAAGCTCAAGTTTGAATGTTCCCTGTTTCAGGCAGACATAAAGAATGTTAGTCGGAAGGAACGCCAGACGATTCCACTTGGGATACCAGCAAGGGTCCGAAGCTGCATGCTGATGATTTATATCCACGCGCAGCCAGGCCTCAAACTAGAGGATCCAGAGTGTGCTGCTCAGTGGACCCTTGTGGTGGAGAAGGGGGCATGAACAAACTTTAAAACTCCATGTACTGACGGAGAAGTGCTGGCAAATGATTGCTCTGCAGCAAGGCATGACAGTATCACAGTGATGTATTGGAGTCGCTCATTCAGGAGTTGGCTCAGAACGTCTTAGCCTCATGTTGGAAGTGAGGCTACTGGTCAGTGGTGAGGGTTATGCTGAAACATTAGAAATGCATGGGTTTAGAAATAAACTACAAGGTAGGGTTTTTAAGAGCCTCCACGTATAGTGAGAGTGCTATGACTGTGTACATGTTTTTGTTCAGATATTCTACATAGGTAAATTGCACTAAAGTGCACACATAGCTTAACGAATAGGCTAGAGCCAAAGTGGGTATGCAACCAAAGCGCTATTATTAGTGTCATTATAAGTTGTTGCTCAATCCCTTCCTTAGTTAGACTCCTGCAGTTAGCTCCAAACTTTTAGGGAAGTTGGATCTAATTTTTCTTAGCACCGAAGTTAGGCGTAGGTGTTTCAAAGACATGCTCTTCAATTTTCTTTGCCAAACATGTTTGTGTGTTGGCAAGCCATTTATTGGTGAGAACAGGTTGACAATTACTCAAGTCTTATTAGCAGCCAAAGTAAACTAGTAGTGATCCGCTGCCATACGAATAGGGGCTTCCAACACGCTGTTGGGTATAGCATGTTTGACTTGGTAAGCTTGAATTAGAATAGGTAGATTTAACTGGTTTAACAAGTATGTATGGCATGGTAAACCTCTTCTCAATATACAAGTTAGGAATCAGCTGGACGTTGTACAAAGGTGCGCTGAGGCACAACATGTTGAGCTTTCATTCTGGCAAAAGGGAATGTTGCATGTGTTTTGCCTAAAGGTTGATATTGATATTCGGGCAACAGAGAGTGTTGCCTGCGTTGAGAATGAAAGGTGATATGAATATTGTGGCAACAGTGAGTGTTGTGTTTGTTGTGGCTAAAATGTGTTATGGATACTCCAACATCAAGCATGGCCGTGTGCATTGTGGTTAAAAGATGGTTTAGCTATTCCAGCAGTTCCAGCAGCAAAGAGTGTTGTGACTAAAGGGTGCTATGGCAATACTGGCAATTGGGAGAGTTGTGCGTGTAGTTCCTAATGGGTTGTACAATCTTTCCAGCAATTCAGATGGTGCCTGTCTATGCAACTGTATTGGTGCCTGGCCAATGGTGTGGGGCAGACTCTACTCTGTTGCGATTGGCAAAGGGAATACTGATTGGACTGCTGCTTGGTAGATATATTTAGGCTTCCCCACAGCCCAAAAACTTGAAAGAGAAAATTACTACACCTCAATCCATGCACGTGTCCCTAAATATTGAAGGCTCATTAGCTTCACATTATAATCAGGTAGAGATGTGAGTTAGCAGTGTTGGTAGTACAACCATAGTCCAATACCATCCTCAAGAGTGACACACCCTAATTTATGGAAGAGGAAATGGTACTACCAAGACTGTCAACTCTTCATTTCTATCTAATTATAATTCAGAGCAAATGAGCCTTTAATATTTACAGCCATGCATATGGATTGAGAAGCAGTAATTTTCTGTGTCTGGTCAATGTTCTCTACCTTTCTCTTGCACTACTCCCTTCATTCTCCTCTGATCAAATCCTTTTCAACTTTCTTCCTATCCCTATCATATATTTTCCTCAACGCTACCCCTCTTCTTGCTTACCAACTCTATTCACAAAACATCCAACACTAATGTTCATCGCACTTCCTATTCTCACATCTACCCCAAGTGTCTCTCTTCTTCACAGACTCAACATCAGTTAGCATCTTCATCTCACTTGCTTTATATTGAACTTTGGAATGCACTGTCTGTCTGTAACAAGACTTCCCTTACCTCCTTTGTTTTTCTTCTATTCCATTCTCCCTCTCTTGACCCCATTACCCTTACAGAAACGTGGATTCCTTCTTCAGACTCTGCAACCCTTGCTGCCCTTCACATCCCTGCCTACACCTTCACACACTCTCCCTGCCCAACCGGGAGGCATGGTGGTGTAGGAATGTTTGCATTTTCCAAAATTCCTATCTTTCCTTCTCCCCTGTCTACCGCTAGCTCTCCCTCTTTCGAATACAATATCTCCACAATCACTGCTCCATATGGCATTCATATTTTAGCTCTCTACCAGCCACGTGGTCCAGCTGGTCAATGTATTGACCACCTCTCCCAACTAACTGACTCCTATCCTCCCCATCATCACCTCGTTGTCACTGGTGATTTTAACCTCCCCTCTCTCTCCACTCCACTATCCACTGACTTTAGCTCTCTTCTATTTAACCACTCACTGTCTTCTTTGACCCTCTGACCACCCATTCACATGGTATCTCCCTTGATCTTATTCTCATCTCCTCTCAACTCTACACCTCCAATATCTCCACCACTACTTCTGTCTCTGATTACTCCATCGTCTTTGCCTCAGTCTCCACTCCTACTTCCACCCCAATATCTACATCTAAAACTTCCATTACCAAGCACATGTTTCCCTCTTCTAAATTCCCTATTGACCTCTCTTATCTTCACCACTCTCTCCTCCAATATAAATTCACTGTTCCATGCACTGATAAAGCCTTCACTAACCTTATTGGTGCTCTTAACGCTCCCATGTCCTCTCACCTCCCTCTTACTACATTCACTCCACGTCCATTGATTAGAATTACCATCTGCACCCTGAAAAAAACAATGAGGAAAAACATTCACACTTGGCAAAAATCTAGACACTCCTACGATCTCCAACTCTACCTGACTGCTCTTTGAAACTACTCCTCTACTTTCAACTCTGCCAAAATGTGACTGCAATCTTTCTCTCATTTCATCTCAATCCTCTCAGAATAGGCGCCTCCAAAAATAAATCTCTCAAACTCAATGTTCTCACTTCCTAAACACTCCTCTACTCTTTCTGCTAACACTCTAGCTCTATATATTGCTTAAAACAAAACGAACATTCAAAATACCCCTTCAAACTACCTTCTACCGCCACCTGATAACCTTTCTCTACCACCTCTACCCTCCTCTCCTGTGAGTATGGGCCTCATTACCAGGTGGGCGGTAAGAGATTACCGGCACCGGTAATGACACCGGTGCCAGTAATACCTTACCACCCAATTCCGAGGTCCCTTAGCGGGTCCCTTCCTCAACGCCTGGTTTTACCAGGCATTATGGAAGGGACCCGTTAAGGGTCTTCAGAGCTAATAACGGGCCCGCTAACAGCGGGCCCGTTATTAGCTCCATCCCCATTCCCATTGAGCCCTATGGGGGCTCGAATAGGAATGGGGAATGGTTCGCGGATTGGGGATTTACCGGTTCCTCCAAAGTCGGAACACGGACCACAGTGATTTTCCAGGAAATTTCCAGGGAATTCCAGGAACACGGACTCGGAATGCGGTAAGGGGGTAGCCATGGCACTAATAGCGCCATGGCTACCTCCTACCTCGTAATGAGGCCCCATGTCTTCATTTTCCCCCAATAACCCTGTTAAGATTATTGACCTTCTCCTCAGGGCTAACCCTTCATGTGCACCATCTCAACCCTCTACGCCCACACAAAGGGAAACTCTTCAACTCCTCTCTTGAGAGTGCCATCCGTCCATCATCCTACAAGTTAGCTACTATCATTCCTATCTTTAAAAAATCTGGCCTAGATCCTAACTGTTCTGTCAACTTTTGTCCTCTCTCTCTTCTACCTCACTATTCCAAAATCCTTGAACATGTAGTATTCAACTGACGCACTGAGTTCCTTGAAACACAAAACCTTCGGGATCCTTTTAAATCTGTTTCTGACCTCTGCCCTCTACTGAGTGAGCTCTCCTTAATGTCAGCAACTACATCTCTTCCGCACGTCATGCTAACTTATAATCTATTTTAATTCTTCTCGACCTCAGTGCTGCTTTTCATATGTCAGCCATTCTGACCTTCTCTCAACACCATCTCTCCTAGGCATCAAGGACAAAGCCCTCACTTGGATTACTTCATATCTTGCCCCCAGACACTTCCAGAATTCCTGGATATGCCTTAACTCTTGCTCACCTCCTTATTGTTGGTGTGCCCCAAGGGCAAGTCCTGCGTCCACTTCTCTTCACTCGCTATACATCTTCTCTTGGCACATTGATCTCCTCCTATAGCTTCTCCTATCATCTCTTTGCTGACGACGCCCAGGTATTATTATACTTTCCCTCCTTATCTGACAAACTACAGTAACACATTTCTAACTTTTTCTCCACCATTAAATACTGGATGTCTTCTCACTCGCTCATGCTCAACTCCATTAAGACTGACATTCTTTACTTCCCATTCAAACGGGGCAATCTCTTCCTCTCCTCCTCTTCTATTCTTCTTTCATGACTAACTTTCCTACTCTGATTCTGCTGGCACCCTTGGTGTCATCTCCCAACTTCTTCCTCTTCATCTCCAAATCTGCCACTTCGGCCAGACTTAATCTACTCAACATCCGGAAAAATAAGAGATCTTCTTCTCTTCAAAACTCCTAAATACCTAATCGCCTCTTTAGAATTCTCTCAGTTTGACTACTGTGCCAGTGTCCTCTATTGCAACCACAACTATGCTTTTTCACCTCTCAATAATATCCTCATATTTATGCCTGTACACTCTTCAACCTCTCGCGCTTCACCTCCAACTCCCAGCTCGTCATCAGCTAGGCTGGCAATCTATGAGATAGAGGCAACGTATAAACCAATTCTCATCATCTTCAAAACTATACACAGACTTGCTGCACCCAATCTCACTCCCTACTTCCCTCCTCACTCCCGGTGATCGTCCTCGACTCACCTCCGTGCCACTGATCATGCCACTTGTGCTCCCTCTCATTTCCGATTTCTTCTTCTCCTTGCTCCCTTACTTTAAAATGTCCTTTTTCTCCCTCTCTACACTACTCACACTCTATCTGTATTTAAATCCAACCCCACCACATCTCCCTGTTCTTCTTTCCACACTGCTGTACGACAAACCCACACACTTATCCCTCATCCTTTCATCCTAAATCTTAGCACTTCCTACACTATCCGATTCCAATATCAGACTCTACTGTGCATATCCCTTGTTCATGTTTCTACCTCCCCTGCATCATCTGTTTTTATATCCACATCCTTTCACCCATTGTTAATGGAATTGGCCCTCTGCAATGTAATTCAATGTTAAAATACTTGCTGTGGTTGTTTTAGTGCAGACCAAGAGCAGTATAGATCTGAGGAGAGTGGGTCTGGTGCATGGGGCTCATGTATCCATGCAAATGCTTGGTTCCTGAGGTCAGTAGGCATTTGGTTAGGCGCAGAATTGTACTGGCCATATAGGTAGTTGCACAATACCCTGTGGATATTGATGTCATTTCAGTCTTCATGGCTCTACTTTGTGTCGCATGTCTTTGTCCCCCTAGTGCATGTGTGTCCCAGCCTGGCCCTATGCTGTTTCTGTATGTGTATAGATCATGGTGGTAGATCCTCACAGAGGCCAAGTAGAGGTTGTTCATTTTCCTATGTGCCCCTGGAAGTCATTGTGAGTGGATCTATTGCAGCAAGTCAGGCAGAGGGTTCTTATTTTTCTGTTTACCCCTGTTGGTTGTTGTGAGTAAACATGGTGTAGGCTTGACTACAAGGTTGTAGTGTGACACATTGAATTGGGCCTGTTGGGCTTGTCTTTTAAATAAAGGAGGTGTGTGGTATATGTTTTCTCCCCTTTGCCTGAATGGGTGCCTGTGCACATGAGAACATGTAAAGGATTTGAAATCCCATCCTCCGCCTGCATTCATGGAATGCAAACCATCCACAAGGAGTAAAGCAACAAGCAAAGTAAAGGTTTAAAGAAAGGTTCAAAAGGTCCTTTGATGGTGAAAAAGAATTGCCTATCCCTACTATGACATTTCATTGTGTAGTTCCTATATATTTTGTTTAGCAGAGTAACGCCATGGAACATATAGATCATTCAACTTTTAGGCGGCGTAGCTACCTCTGCAGAAACATATCTCACAGGCCAAAAATAGTTGTGGTGTACTTCCAGAAACACTATGGGCCATGTTATAGAAACCTTCCATCTGGGTAAATGCTGGGTAAATGCTGTTAGCACTTTTCCTTGTGCAAATAACATATCAATTCGAGGCATTTTTGCAACATAGTCATCCTAAGCAATCAGAGTTCCCTCCTGCAGTCTGGACACATTTCAAATGTCAAAGTCTCATGAAGCATCCGTCCTCCTCATTCCCTATGGGACTCGAATGGGAATGGGGAGTCATTTTTCTGGCGCCTGGATATGGGGAATTACCAGGACCACCTCGGCTGTAATGCCCCAGTAATTCCCCATTGCCAGGCACCGGAAAAAGACGACCCTGGCGCCAGCCGTGTCGTTTCAACTGGCAAGGCTACCGCCAGGGTCGTAATGAGGCCCAGTGTATTTATAACAAGATGGAAAAACGACAACTTTGTGTATGGGTCTGTGGTAATTCAGGTCTAATACTTGTTATACAATGCCTATCCAGGTACAGATATTTATGCGTGCACAACACCATTAGAGAAGCACCGTTCTTGCTCCAGTCAGCAGTAGAACAGCCAACTCACAGCAGGTCAATGTCCTCTCTCTGTTCCTTCTTATCATGGATAGTTACATCCAGCTCTTTACAAACAGGAATGGGCGCCCTGCTACAATGAAGCATCAAATTACAGTGCAAAGAACGTGGCTGCCATTTAATTGTAAATATCCTTCTTGTGTGTTCCAAAACTGATATTGGCACTGGAGCAGTCCTCCACCATTCACCAGCCCCATCCACCACAACACACTTTCCCTGCCCATTTACCATTTTCCCAGGTGTCTCCTCTTCTGCACTCCAGTTATATGGGCATTGAAATGGGGCTCTCTCTTGAGCTGCTTTTCCATTTTCCTTGCTTGCCATCTAGGATTGGGCTTTTTTTTTGTCTTGCTTCAATTAACCCTATTGAGCGAGAACTGATCGCTGCTTTACATATATGCAATGTCAATAAGGTATTCCATGAAAGGCCTTACCAGAAGAAAATGACCACAGACCCTTGTTCCCACTTCAGAGCATTCTGTCAAGCGGAACAACAGGATGGCTGGTAAATAAAAACCTGTTTTGACTACAGGACCTTTTGAAATTGAGTTGTCAGCTGTACAATACGCATTGATATTACACCCACGGGATGCACTACCCCAAAGTGTTCTTATTGAATATCACAAACTGCTCTAACCTTACATAAAGTAAAGTGGACTGCACAAAGCATCAAACCCATGAATGTATTTCTCACTGTTTTTTCAGGAGCATGTACAACGTTGGGCAACTTAAAATGGGGAAGAATGGCTAGAACTCTTATTTATTAAAAATAGTTTTCCCCAGGTAGATCTTTAGGTTCTTCTGGAGCAGAATCTACAGAATCATCTAGAGGTCTATGTGACCAATTAAGTTGTGGTTCACCTCCCTGTTTTAGGGTCTTGAATCGTTGATCACCCTAGAACATATTTCTCCCCTGCTCTAGGAATTAATGGTCATTGTTTCCTATGGGCCTGGCACAGGACCATTTCCCTATTCCTCAAGCTAGCTACAATCTAACATTTGCAATTCTCTGCCAGGTGCGAGATCATCCTCCCACTTGTGCCAAACAACAAATATGCGTATGTTGGCTTACTGTCTGTCTTCCACTTGTGTATGCCTTCAATGGACTTCCCACTGTCCTGGCCACTTCATATTTCTACTTCTCTACTCCATTGTCTCTCGTTTCTCCCTCACATTCTTTGACTTCCCCTTATCTGGTGCGTTTATATGTTCTCTTTCTTTGTCTCCTCCAACCTCCTCTTGTTCCTCCAACTCTACTTGCATCTCTAACTTCCCATGAGCCCACAGTTCCTCCTGCACCTCCATTGTCTTCTGCAACTCAAACTACACCATTCTGCAGCTCCCTGCTCTGCTACTCAACATGCCCACACCATCCTCGTCAGAGCATGGGATTTTATATTAGCTATTGAATCCCTCCAGCTGAACCAGGGTTGTGGAAAGAACTGGTAGTGCGATCTGATAATCTCCCATGCTCAGAGTGAGTGGGCCACTGTGTATCAATTTTATTGTAATGCCTTCTCTCTCAATGCGGGCTGAGCCTCCATCTTAGAACTGGCAGAATTATGCATGCATGCTTGGTTGCACACTATGAGCTCTACAAGTGGAGCAAGAAGATTCCATATTGGTCAATTACTTTGGCTCTTGGTAGCAGCATGCCTGCTTCCAAAGAATTCTTCTTTACTGAGCAGTGGCGCTGGAAATAGGGGTGCTGGAAGTGCTGCAGCACCCCCACAAATCTTCAAGAAAACGTACTGCTGACAGAATGGAACACAAAGATTGTGGCACATCAGTTTTTTCTTTTTTTATATACTTAAGTAAGTCTGCAGGCAGTGGCTAGGTTCCTTAAGAGAAGCAAGAAGTAACCATGACGCAGACGTTGTTTTTTTGTTGTTGTTAACTATCCACCTCATCAATGAAGGAGGTATTCAACAGACAACTCTTTGGTGTTCTTTGTCTTCGATTTGGTCATTGAAGAGGCTAGTTTTAATGACATATATCAAAATAAAAGGGTACCTGTTACCCTACTGGTCCTCCAGGTAAGATATAAGTAAACAAACATCAATGGACTATAGCTTAGAGTTTGGAAAGAAACGTATTTATACAGTTCCTACAAAAACATCAAATGTATTACACAATGTCACATTTGAAAAACACTGTAGCATATTCTCATAAAAAACAAATACACATTTCTATTTGAACATAAATCACACATCACTCATTTCACTCCACCATGCATTCACATTCGCTCATTATCAAATAGCACCCATATATTGCATGGGTATCAAATTACAGGTTCTATATAACCTTCAACATTTCATAGGACTATTCCATCACACCCTGCACAAATACAAATGTGTCACTTTGTTAAACAGCTACATCAGCTTGTCAACTAGTCTACACGTGTTTCAGTTGGTTCTGTGGACTTCTGATGTTTCCCTCTCTTTATATAACCTTCTTCAGGATGATGATGTGGCTCTAATAACGCCTCACCCTTACAACTATCCAGTGGGAAATGTCCTCTCAAAACACTAAAATACAAACACTGCACCCTCATTAAAAGATGGATCTAACCAACCTCATTATTTGTACACCAAAACCACAGATCAATTGTGTTCAATTATTTCATAATCATAAATGTTTGCACTCACCTCTAATAGTATATGATACTATTGGAGGTGAGTGCAAACTTCTATGATTTTACACAGACATTTTTCTGTGGTTTTGGTGTAAAAACAATGAGGTACCTTTTTCCAAACACACACTTAACAACACACAGGTATGTGGGCATTGAATCAATTGGCATGAAGAGTCAAAAGAAGCTGATCAGACTACTAAGTTAGAAGCAGGAGCTAAATAATGCTCAGTTCCTGGACATTTCTAAGCCTGCAATTCAACACAATTAGCTTGGTAGGAGCCGTTCACAATCCATGGAACTGTCAACTACCATGCTAGTATTAAAGTCAATGAAGGATCCACCAGAATGCACAGCATATTGATCTATATCTCTTCTCAATGGTGATGCTAAAATATTTGCAAAGATTTTAGCGACCCATCTGATGTGCATATTCGCTGGAATAGTTCACCGACTCAAACATATTTCATCCTGGAGCATAGTATGAATGACAATATAAAACGGGTCAGAATTGTAATTAATGGGGGAGGAAATCCGGACAGAAATTGGCATTGCTGGCATTAGACATCTGGCGGTCATTTAATAGCTTAGGTTGGACATATGCAGAACTGGCCTTAGGGGCCTATGGTTTTGGATTGAGGTTTACCAAAATGGTATTAGCAAATTACAAAAAACCCTGACCATGAGAATTATTGTTAATAGGTAATTGACAGAACCTATTCAGATTTGGCAAGGAATGAGGGAGGGCTGCCCGCTATCTCCCATTGGCTTTGACCAAGCTGTAGATCCCCTGGTCTGTCTAATGTGGAATGATGATAGGATAAATGGGGTGACTCATGGAGGATAATAACGTAAAATAGCGGTACATGTGAGCGAATCTTCCCTATCGGCGATCCTGAAATATCTACACTAGTTTGGTAAGGTTTCGGGATTCACTATGAATTATGGGAAATCTGAGGCTCTCAACATCACAGAGGACCCGGAAGTGGTGTAGGAGCACAGGAGGGTGTCCCCTATCATGTGGATCGAAGAGATGGTGGAATATTTACGAGTAACATAACCCCAAAATATCAAGTATTATATAGGGCCAATATCCCAGAATTCTAGGATGCTGCCCTGAAAGGTATGATGTATTGGGACCTGCCAGACACATCCTGATTTGCTAGGATCACAGCTACTAAAATGACCCTATTGTCCAGATTTCTTTATATATTAAGAGCCTTACCTATAGCCATCCTATTTAAAAAGATGAAACTCCTGCAGAGGGAGATCTTCTCATTCATATGGAATAAAATCCATGATAGTGTGGGCGTTGAACCCTGCATGCAAGGGATGGAGGGATGTGCAGCAGCAAGCTACAGCCATCCCTCCATCAAATATTCCCTTTATTGGTGGTGGGGTGAAGGACAGAGGAGGATACCTACTGACCTCAACAAAATGAGCATTGCATTACTGAGACAGGGGACTGAGACTAGAGGGGATACAATTGGATCTTGGACAGCTATCACAAATAAGTGCTAATCCAGAATACATCAAGAATTATTAATATAGATAAGAAAGAAATGATTTGCTTGCCCTGGCAGACATTTATGCAGAGGGAAGACCCCTGACGTTTGTAGAATGTAAAGAGAGGTTTACAATGGGGCACTGGATAGCTCATTGGGAAGTGATCCAGGCTAGTGGGAGTAATCCAGGATGCTTAGAATTCACAAAGAAGGATGGGTGAAGAAGGGGAAAGAGTTCCAAATTGTACAAATCGACAGATAGGGGTCCTCAGAGGACAATGCATATCTAATGCCTAATCAAGAGCCCAAACTATTGGCTTTTCCAATGCGGGTTATTAACAGACACTCAGTGCAAGGAACAGATGCAAGGACACACATATTGATTATAAATCAAGTGCCTGAAGGCACACTTGGTTGATTTATTTTATTACACCAGGAGTTGGACTATAATGGCAAATGTGCCATTAGCTTAAAGACGTCTGCTAAAAATGACATAGGCAACCCTTTAAAAGAAGCTCAGAGCTAAGTCACAAAGAACCCATGGGGGAAGTTATTTTTTTTTTTACTTGCTTTTATTGATTTTACAAAATAGAACAGAGAAACACTTCACAGAGCATATAAGTAAGTATACAACCGAGAAATAAAACTTTTATCATGAGGAAACCTGCCGCTGTAAGTTCAGGTTGTATGTGCAATGGTTGTTTCCCTATGCCCATATCCCCCCACAACCCTCTTGAATATATTGTCACTGGTTGGCAGTATTTTAGTACATGTTAGACAGAGCATTGAGTAGGTGGATGCATGGTATCGTGATGATATACAGTATGATGGTAGGTTCAAATGGCAGAACAATGTGGGCACGGTTATATTCAGTCAATTAACGTCATCTGAAGGCTTGTATATTCCACAGCACTTAGGGTGGGTCTATATATTTGAGGCGGAAGTCAGTCCAGGCCATGTCTACCGATGAGCAGTCTCCATGAAGGGCGGATGTCAGGCTGTCCATGCAGTATATATATTTGGCTACTATGAGCCACTCAGGTTTTTTCGGGAGGGATGTTCTTCCCCAGGTGGTGGCCAGGCATGCGTGTGCAGCTAGTAGCAAGCCATTGATCATTTTTGGGAGTTGGAAGATGTCATCTCCACATTCTTCAAGCCCAAATAGAACCAGAAGAGGGGTCTTTACCCTAGTTATGCCATCTAGGTCCTTGATCCAGCTGAGTACTTTATCCCAGAATGTCTGAGCGGCCAGACAGTCCCACCATATGTGCCAATAGTTGGCCTTTGTGCCACATCTGTGCCAACTGTGTGGGTCTGCGCCCTGGTACATCTTTGCAAGTCTGTTGGGGTTGTATTGCCATCTATTGAGCAGTTTGATTCGGTGCAATTTGTATTGGCATGCAATAGACTTTTGCAGTTCTGCTGCAGATTCGTGACCAGAGTTTGGGGTGTAGTTCTCGTTGCAGGTTGGATTCCCACTTATTTTTCAAGGCTTCAGCGGAGATGTTGTTCGATTCTAGTAGGGCGGTGTACATGGCTCCTATTATACCTCTAGAGCCTGTTCTGGTGTTCAGTATCTTTTCGAATGGGGTGCATTATCTTTGCATCTTGTACTTCCATTTTATGTCCGTCATGATCCCTTTGAGTTGTCGGTATTGGAGGACAGGGAGTGTGTGTATGTCTAAGGCATCTGCCAGTTCCTGTATAGTCAGGAAATTGCTGTCATTCCATAATTGGCCTGCTCTCTCTAGCCCTGCCTCATACCAGGACTGAAAACGGATTGGTTCTGGAATTTCATCGCGTATGCCTGGGACCCACATGTATGGGGTGTTCACGTATGCTTCCGAGGAGCCTGGGACTGGGCACCCAAAGCCACTCTCCTACAGTCGCAGGTTCAAGGTGATAGTTGTCTAAATCCACCCATTGTAGATCTTTCCTTTGCCTGAGGTGTGGGATTAGTATTAGTAGTTGGGTGGGATTATAATATAATTGTATGTCCGGGAGTGTAACACCTCCAACATCTTTGCAAAGTCTGAGATGGTTTTAGGGAATTCTAGGTTTCTTGTTTTGCCATAAGAATGTCAGCATCGACTTTTTGATCGACGTGAAGAATGAGTTCGGAATGCGGTTAGAGAGCATCTGAAACAAGTATAAAAGCTTGGAAAGGACCACCATTTTGAAGGCGTTGAGTCTCCCAACCAAGAAATTGTAAGTTTATCCCATTTTTTTGCAGTCAAGGCCAATCATGGTGAGTAAGGGGGGGGGCATTTGCTTCGTATAAATCTTCAAGGCTGCGGGTGACATTGATACCGAGGTATCAAAGAGTGGTCAAGCTGACTTTCATGCCAAAGGGTTGGAATCTTAATACTGGAGCATCCTTGCTGGAGTCCAGGGGGAGGATGGTGGAATTTTCTTTATTTATCTTGAGGCCTGCTAGTTGTCCGTATTCTTTTATCGTTTCAATTGCTGCTGGGATTGACATTAGGGGGTTAGTGACGTGCAGGAGTATATCATCCGCATAGAGGCCTAGTTTATATGTCCATTCACCAACCGTAGTTCCTGGTACCGGCTCATTGCACCGCAATATCTTGGCTATCAGTTCTAGTGAGAGGATGAAAAGTATTGAGGACAGCGGGTAGCCTTCTCTGGTTCCTCTTTTCAATTCAAACCATCTTGAGAATCCACCGTTGACCGCCACACTGGTTTTGGGGGTGGTGTAGATTGCTCGGATTCCCTGGTGGAGTTTTGGACCTATGCCTATTTTCATTAGGACTCTCTCTAGGAAGTCCCATGCCACCCTATCGAACGCCTTCCCAGCGTCTAGCGAAAGGAGCGTTGGGTCTTCATCTATGGTTTGCTCTTGGTGGACAAATGGAGTGTTTTCCTCACTGTGTCAGCTCCTTGTCTGCCCACAATAAAACCCACCTGGTTAGGGTGTATCAATTTGGGTTGATGTTTCTCCATCCTGGCAGCAATAACCCTGGAATATATCTTTGCATCGATGTTGAGGAGAGATATCGGACAATAGGAGCTGCAGTTTTTGGGGTTTCTCCCCTCTTTTGGTATTACAGATAGTAAGGCTTGGGTGAATGAGGGGGGTGCTGTGCCAGTTTTTAATATATTGTTGAATAATGATGTTAGGAATGGGGTGAAGAGTGTGAAGAAAGTCTTGTAAAATCCTGGGGTGTACCAGTCGTCTCCAGGAGCCTTACCCAATTTTAGACGCTGGATGGCCTGTTTCTCTTCATCAACCGTGATTGGGGTTTCTAGAGCTTCTGATTCCATGAGGGAGAGCGAGGGGATACGTGATTCAGCAATGTATGTATCTATGGTTTCAACAGACGCCTTTGGTGCCTCTGTGTAGAGGTCTTCATAGAATATGGCAAATGCTTCTTGTATTTCCTGAGGGGAGTTGACTATCACAGGGTCATGATTGGGCCCTGGCCTTTCTATTTCTTTGATCCACCTATCAGTTCTTTGTTTCCATAGTCGCGCTGCCAGGATGGAATCAGCCTTGCTTCCTTTTTCATAGAATTTTTCTTGATAAAGTGCAGGTTTCGGACTATCTTCCCCTCTTCAAGAGCATTCAGTTTGTCTCTGAGATTCCTGGCTTCTGCAAGGTAATCTTGCCTCTGTGTAGGTACTGATTGGGCGCACTCCTCTGCTATCCTTATTTTGTGTCTGAGGTTATTTTCGATCAAAGATCTCTCTCGTTTCTTCCGGGCCGCTTCTCAGATGAGGATGCCCCTGAAAGTAGCTTTAGCCGCTTTCCAAACCGTTTCCATGCAAATGTCCTGTGTGGTGTTGGTAAGGAAGAACTGTTCAATTTTGGTTTCAAGTTCTTGTTTGAAGAGCGGGTCTTTCCATAAATGATTGTTACACCTCCACTTTGAGTTTCTGCGGGGGCGTTCGGTCCATTGTAGATCTAGCAAGACCATGTTGTGGTCAGACCATGCGATTGGGTGTATGTCGGAGCCAGATGTAACATCTAATAGACTTTCAGTGACGTAAATATAGTCAATTCTTGTAAGGGTGCAGTGAGGGGCGGAATAGAAGATAAAGGCTTTTTTTTCCAGGTGCAAGTGCCTCCAGGCATCTCGCAAGCCATACAGTTCGAGGGTTTTGTTAATTTTTGCAGGTTCTGGTTGTTGGGAGTTGTCTTGTAGGTGTGTTTTTGTTTGTCAGTCTTTATTTGCACCCATCCATGTGTTAAAATCTCCGACTAGCACTAGGTATCACTGAGTTTCTTTATAAATCTTTTCTACAGTTCTCTGTAGGAATCTGTTTTGGCCTTCATTTGCTGCATAAATGGTTGCGAGGTAAACGTGTATGTTTCCAATTTGACCAGAGAGCAGGCGAGCTCTTCCTTCCACATCGGACCATGAGTTCTGAATTTGGATACGAATTCCCTTATGTATCAGGATTCTGACTCACGCTTTCTTCACAATATTCAAACTCCAGTATGTGTCTCCTATAAGAGCACCCGGGATGTTGTGGTCTTCTGCCCTGCGGTATCTGGTTTCTTGTAGGAACATAATGTCAGTTTTGGACTTCTTGATATCTCTGGCGATTAAATACCTCTTTGTTGGGTAGTTCAAGCCTTTGACATTTATCGTGGAGATTCGTAAGGTATCAAGCCCACATACATCAGTCGTTGATGGCATGATTATCAGTTGCGGTGTTTATCCGCTGTTCTGTGTTCTTCATGCTCATTCTGCGAGATAGTACCTTATGTGGTGTTGGGTGCCTTCTCAACTATGTTGAATCTACCAGTGACAATTGAACTTCTTTTGGTCTTTCCAGTTTTCCCCTCTCTCCCTCCCCTCCATCCGCTCCCCTGTGAACCCTCCCCTGATGGCGCTCGGTGGTCATCGATCACTGGATTTGGATGAGTCCGAGCCACCAATGGGTTCCTTATTCTTCACCCCCTTATGTCGTATCTACATATCGGGTGCCCCCAATTGCTTCCATCCGGATGCCACTTAACTAAAGACGGATGTATCTATGGTGGATCACAAGCCATTCACGATTCATCATTTTGTGAAAAGCTATATATCTTGTATTTGCAGTTGTTGGGAGTTGGGGGTTTTAGGTAGGATTTGTGTTTTGAGAGGTAGTTGTTGGTGAGGTGTTGCGTCTCCTAAATTTTCTCGACCCAGGTATCTTCTTCCTGTTGGGCCCTTTGAGCTGCTGTTTCAAATTCTCAGTAGGATGTGCTTGGTGGCCTGAGCAGGATTCGATTCCACCAACCAATTCTTCAATAGCGTCATTTATCTCTATGTCAGTGACAAGCTTGTGTTTCCGACCCTCGTGTTCGAACATGATAGAGAAGGGATATGCCCATCTGTGGCGAATCCCTTTGTCTTTGAGCCATTTAGTCAGAGGGGAGCATAGATGTCTTTTGGCGAGGGTGAGGGATGACAGGTCCTGGTAAATCATGATCCGTGCAGTATCCAAGAGTATGATGCCTTTGGACCTAGCTCTTTCAAGGATTCTGGATTTGTCCGGGTAATTATGGAAGCGGACCAGAATTGATCGTGGGCCTTCTTTGGGACCACCTGCCCTGTGTAGTCTCTCTATTTTTACGGCATAAATCGAGTCATCTTCAAAAAGTAGCGTAAGAATCCGATGTATGATGTTTCACCTTCTGTTTCGGGGATTCCAAAAAAGCAGAGGTTATTGCGCCTTTCTCTGTTCTCAAAATTGTCAATTTTTAGCGCCATATCTGCTTCGCAGCATTCTATCTTGGTTAATCGGACTTCTATTTGCATCTTGACCGTGTCAAGAGACGATTGGTTGTGTTCAACCTCTTTAAGTCTGTCTTCTATGTAATCAATTCTGCTGTTGATTTTCTCTTCTTTATTGCCTATGTCTGTGAGTATTGCCATTATTTCACCTAATAGGGTGGCTATGTCTCCCTTGGTCGCTGTGGAATCCTTGTTGTTGGTGGCGATGTCTGATCTGAGAGATTGCGAGTCTTCTTGTATATCTGGGGAGAATGCAAATTTGGCCAAATGTATTTTGTAGTCCATATGGTGTGGTTTGCCGTTGCTTTTTATGGGGGGGGGTAGATGGCCTCAGGAGCTAATCACCACTCTGATTTTCACAGGCGAAAGATTCTTTCCTGCGGGTAGAGGTGTGACTCTGGAACATGCTGCGACACCGTGGGATATAGTGTCAGTCACATTGTTTGCATGCAGGGGGAGGCGGGCACACGCCCCTTTGGGGGCCTTGCACCTCGATTTGTTCTTTGTTGGTCTTTGTTCAGTGATTGGGTCCCTTTTCGTGTAGGCCGGCGTCAGTTGCTTTGTGGTTGGATGATGTGTTGCATTCAATGCTGAACCATTGGTCAAAAAATTATCTGGCGGAATGTGCTGCTAGTTGTAAGTTGATTTAATTACGTTGATCAGGTGTGTCTTGGGGTTGCAACGTGTGCAGCAGTGGATCAGTCACTCAGGTGCAGTTGGGACAGGTAGATCCCCTTCTTTGGGGCCACGCACCTTAGACAGTGGTTCTATGGTTCTTTGAGCTGTTCCTTCCTTCCCAGAGACTGAAGTGTGTCATCTGTGAGGTCGGGTGTCACTTTTCCAGTGAGAGCGGAGTGCATTCTAGGCATGTGGTGCGTATCTTCAGCGATGGCTCTAGGGTTGTATACAGGATTTTCCCCCCACATGTAATGTGTATGATTACAGTTATTTGAGGACCGTTGTACTCCGCAGTGCGGAGTTTGCGGAGGTAGGTGGATTTTCCCCATGATGGCCTCTGGGGAGTGGGAGGTGCCCCGTGCGTGAAAATATGCTGCCCTCAACATTGTCAGATTCAGGTGGTGAATGGGGGGGCGTCAGGGATATCGATCACCCAGGCGGGCCTTCCCTTTGGCAGGGCATGGGATGGGTTCTTGTATGTGCCTCTGCTGTGTTCTCCCGTTGTCTGCCGCCAATGCTCTGGCTCGTTGTGGGGTGCAGGCGGCGGGCAAGCTCTGCCTTGGTCAGCCGCTGTCGGAGCTGCGTGCTCCCCTGTTATTTTTCGTCTGCGGTCTCGTGGTAACATGTCTGTCATGGTTCTCACGGTGGGGCCACTGATGGGGCAAGGATCGCCGTCCTCGGTAAGCCACTGGTGTGCTGCCGCCTCTGGCGTTTCTTCCATCTGTTGCGTTCACTGGGATTTCCAGGGGCCATGACTAATCATGCCGCAGGAGCGTTGCAGTGCTGCTCACCTCGGTGTATCGTGCGTGAGCGCTCAGGCGACTTGTGTCTCCCAGGGCCGAGATCTCCACGTAGGAGTTTGCTGAGTTGTGTGCCACAGCGAGGGCGCGATCCGGCTCACCTCTGTCTTCAGCATTACTGTGGAAAGGCAGCTCCAATTTGAGTCAGATTTTTGCTAGGCTGGGACGCCCATTGTTCACCCAGATGTGGAGCGGCAGGGAGGGGCTCCAGATTCAGGCAAATGGGGGTACATTCGCTGTTTTGGGGTTCATGAGCACGCAGAGGTTTTAGATAGCTCCAGCCATCTGTGCCCCCCTTGGTGGTCAGTAGGGGAAGTTCTTTTTTAAATGCAGCGAGGCAGGTAGTGGTTGAGAATGGGGATAGGGATTAGCAGGGCCATGAGCGGTTAATGGGTGGATACATATTCAAACAGTACCCACAGCATGCATGTCTCCTCACGTGCCATATCTCTCCCAGCTTCACTTCCCATGCCAATAGTTGCAGCTTATAGTCGGTGATTAACTGGCACTTAATTGGCAACTTCTGATTCCAAAGTTCTCAAGTTTCAAGGGGCCATGTGTGAGAAGCCATTCAATCATGTTGTTCGCCCTCAGGAAGCTGGGACTTGGTTTCTGTCACAGAATTCCACGCAAAGACAGGACTGGATGGCCTTTTCTCACCTCACATGGCCATGGGAAACCTGAAAGCGCAGTTATCCCAGCCTCCATGCTACTTTAAGAGTTACACATTTCAGATCAGACTGCAATGTCAGTGAGCTCAAACATATTTCAAGTAAGAATTTTGATTTGCCTTCATCTGCAAACCAATGGCTAAGGTGGTATATTGTGATTTGCCCATAGCCATTTCCCCCTCCACCCCTCCATTCAGGTCTCTCAAACAGCCAAACTGAAAAGGAAAAGTGTTGCTGTACATATTTCAGGAGTGATTATGGGAAATGCAAGGATTTGTCACTTGGCAGGGTTAACATGCTTTATAAAAGTAATTATGAAAACATTTCATAAATAAATGTATATTTTTAATGGAACATTGCCTGCATTTCTCAGTAGGTCTTATATACTTTCTTGTATTGAGAAAGTGCATGCACTTCTTAGAGGTGTTGCTATACTGTTAACAACATCATATTGGCTGTCTCAGAGAATAGTTAAAGGACTGAATAGAAACTATGTTTGAACTCATCTCTCACTATTTATGAGCACGTGTTATGAATGGCATGCAGTTTGATAGTCTTCAATTTCTATAGGAGACATGTATAGTGTGTTCAATGCAGCATCTTTCATGGCCTCTACACCTTAAAAGACTGAAATTCACCGAAAGGTGTGCCAGATGTACCAGCCTTTCAAAGGCACCATCTAACTGAAAAATCTCCTTATATGCATTTCATTATCAAAGTAGGCAGGCAAGTGTTACATGTTAATACACTGCACAGGTTTTGGGGTCTCCAGCCTGTTGTGATGCATATCTCATTCAGTTAATGTTCCTGCTGTAGTGAGCTACACATAACCTGTAGTTCCAAGGTTCCAATCCTGCTGTTTGCTTTGTGAGTTGGTGCGTCTGCTGCGCAAATGTATGGTCAAAATGTAGGCCATGGGTTTGAATCGCAGCTGAATTGACTAAGTCTTACATTTATCAACTGTACAGCTGGATCGCTAATGCAGCAGGGCAACACTTCTCTGCCCGAAGAGTATAGTTTTAATGGAGCAATATGGTACTTTTCTTTAGGACTGTTATACAATTAAAAGAGACTGCAAGGGGTCTCATCAAAATGGCTATTATTGTAATCAGATAGTACTTACACGTATTAGCATTACTAAAGTGTTCTTCTTAGGACAATAGAGTTGTACCGCCCATGCTGTCAGGTCATGGCGCTCCACATCACCTTTTCCCCCTGTCCCAGAATGGAAAGCATCACTTTTTGTATTTGCTTCCACATGGCAATGGCTGTTTGAGCCAATCGTATCGATCTGCATCACCATCTGTAGGATATTTTGACTAATCAGACCAGCTGGAACACCTGGGTTGTTAGGTGCAATTTTTGTGGGTCCAACCTGGTTTTGGGATCACCAAGAGTGCCAGTATGCCGCTTACACACCGTTCCACTACACTAGATGTGGTATAAGTGTTCCACACTTCTTCTAGGACAGATCGGAATTTTTCAGCAGGACTGCTGTACCTTTTATAGCACAGCACTCCTCTTTTCAAATTGCTGTTACTCTAGAAAAAAGACAGGTGGCTGCTACGTATTTCATGGACAATTCCATGTGGCAGCTCTTCTCGGAAGAGCTACTTTACTTTTAGAAGTGTATCACAGGCGCCTTTTTAATTTGCACCATAAAGTCCAAGAATTTAACTCATATGACATATGAGCTCCTTCTGATCCTCTTGAGCCAGTTGAGTGAACTCTGACACAGTAGAACTAATCCACACATTTTACAATATCTTCCTTCATTTTGCTGAAGCTGTACAGATCTTTAAGAAATGTATCTTATGTTACAGCATACCACTGTTGTACTTGTCGGTTTCATGTGCCTCTACTGAGAGAGAAGCATATAATCCTCCCACTTTGCTTGATTAACCGTACAGGTTGATTTTTGTTTAATATCATATGTCAAGTCTCTGGGCTTAGCAGACGTTTTATCACATAACACTGAGGCCATGCCATTGATCAGCACCACTTAATAGATGGACACAGGTCTAACTATAATTCAATTTCTTGCATTAGCCATTGGACATATGTCACACACATGGTTGATGATCTGTCATTGGTACACAAAGAGGAACCATTGACTCTCTGTTCTATTACATTAGCTTTTAACTCAAAGAATTGAACACTTTCATCCATTTTTTACAACAGTCATAGTTTTCTATATATATGGAGAACATAGTACTTTGCCACTTTCAATATATTCAGAAACTGACCTCTGTATGAGCATGTGATGTGCATGTTCTTTCCAAATGCATGTATCCAGTGTTTCTTTGCAAGCAAAGAACATGTGAAATCTATTCACTTACATAGAGAAAATAGTGTCAGAGGGTTTCAGATGTCCGTTGTGTGCATGTGCACATGTACTCTATGCGTTAATGAAATGAATTACTTATCTGTCTCCTCCCAGTATGGTGATAGATCAAAATGGGCAGAAAAGGTCTGACCTATCAGTCACTGTAGGGGTGTAATTCGTTCCCATAGCCATTTTACAGGAACCGAAGGAGCACTTAAGAGACCACTCCAATGGTGAACCTGCTCTCAAAAAAAGGCACAATCGCAGGCATATCCTATCTTTATTAAACATGTTGAAAATGTGCGTCCAATACACTGCTGGGTAACATAGTTTCAAAATTACTTGGAAGTCATTTCCCCACACCAGAGAGTTCCCTGAAGGGAGTTTGCATATTTTCTACACCTGCTGGATCACTAGCATAAGGAATGTTGATGTCTCCATGATTTTGGCGACATGACATCATTAGCCAGCACCCCACTCTGAAAATTGTTCCAGCTCACTGTTAGTAAGTATTAGCAACATGGGCAAATCTGAGGGTCCGAGCTAACTGGGTTTGCGGATTTCAGTGAACTATTCTGAGCTTGCGTCCTTAAAGAGCAAATTGTAGCAGCCTCAGACATGTAGTTAGCCTCTGCACCCCAGCACCCCATGTTTTGTGGGTGAGACCTGGGATGCCTCCTGCACCACTCTAGGTGCCACATTACTTAGTGTGTGTTGTGAGTAAGCCATCTGAGCCACCCCCAAACACATCTTAAAGGTTGGGAAGATGGCATTGCCATGAATCCACTGGCCAAAGACTTCATGACATTTCAGAACATTCACAATAGACAAGTAGTTATGTTAATGTATTTAATGTAAGATTTGAACACACATTTACCTCTTAACGCATGCATTTTCCTTCTTCAACAAGTCTAATGAAGGAATACACACACCAATGTGCACTTTGTAATGTCTTAATAACTAATATTAGCACATTTAGTACAACTACATTTAAATATTTGTTTTTTTGATTTATCTGAGGAGGTGAAGTCCACATATATGTGTGTTCTCCTTGACTAAATTGCAGCATTGCGCTGCATTAGCTCTATCATACGATAACTGTAACGACTGCTTATTTTCGCAAAAAAAGCCTCAGAAACGATCATCTGAAAAGCTGATGCATTTATCCCTTCAATTAAGATTTTCACTTGACAACATGCATTAAGTAACCTGTTAATGGAGTTGTTTTTCACATGTTGTACTGGTTGCTGATCATACATTAATCATCATGTCAGTTTTATAATACAGGTGAATAGTGAGGGATCCATTGACTAAAGCTGCAAACTCACAAACCCGCATTTCACTGTGGAGACTGGGATTCTAATTGCACATGACCGTATTCTCTGAATTCCTCCTCACCACTCCTCAATCTACCTCCACCCCACTTGGCTCTGGAGTAAAGGCTGGCAAGATCCATTCTTCGTTACTGTGCACTGACTGTACAGGGGCACAGGGACAGCCACCGGAAATCAATCCGTTGGCAGGTTCATCTGCAATGAGCTAGCTCAGCTGACGGGCAGGGACCTTGGGCACTAGAATTCTTACGGTATGTGAATTGCCTTCTTAGGGTGACTTCTGAGCAATTTCCTGCCACCCAGAGCCCCTCACCAGGGGACAGGAGGAAGGGTTGATAAGAAGCTGTTTTAGGAAGTGATACATTATTCGCTTCACTATACAGACTTTGCAGACTTTGCAGGGACACAGGGGAAGCCTCTGGCAGTCAATCAGGAGGCAGGCTCCCGTTCCAAGCGCACTCTCTTCATGTGGGCATATTTTAAAAGGGCAGGAGAGAAAATTACATTGAGAGAAGTGTAACAACTGTTTACACCTGAACAATATGTCTTGGACAGGCCAATAGGCTCTGTTGTGGCCCCTTCATCTTGAGAGGTACTGATGTCATTCCAGCATTGGGGGTGAACTCACAACCCTGTTATTTTTGCACACATGAAAAACGTAGGCTATGGTGTTCCCCACTTTTATAAAGACCTGGTGCATGGATTCCTCTGAAAATGCAGGGCTCATGTCAACAATGCATCTTACTTCTATGATTACGTGTGTGCAATGCAGGCTGAATTGATATTCCTGACTGAAAATGCTGGTCCAGCCACTTCAGGCAAATTCCTCCTGATTGTTTAATATGTTATATTCCTTGACCTAATGGGTTGGGGTTGTTATCATTGCCCAGGACGAATTTGCTGCATCAATACATGAATTCCCAGCTCAACATATTAGAGATACTGATCACAGATGTACAATTGTTGACCAAGACTTCATGATAATTATTCTGTTATTTTCCTTCAATACCAACTGGCCTATATATTGAACTACTACAACCTTTCCAGTAGATCCAACCGACAAACAGAAAACAATGTGATTCTAGGTGATTTTAATACTCATCTGGATAATATATCTGATTGACTCTCCTTACAATAAAATATATGTGTAGCACATTTATCCTGTCACTATCTGCCTTAGAAAACACACATATTTATGGTCATTCTGCAAGCAACATTGCAGTTAGAGAGTTGCAAATTCACACCTCTCCACCTCTGCCCCTTGGGCAGATCATTTTCTTGTACATTCACCAAATCACCCTTCTTGATCAACATCCTGCTTCTCCAGACTTGCCAGCTTCTCACTACTTTCAGCCACTCTGACACATTTCAGAATCTGTACTGGTGCAAGCAGTATCTCCTTTGCTAAAAAGTGGCTTTATAGCAGGCAATTGTAATTAATGAGTTACAAAATATACTATTACTGTGAAAGTCGCATTTGATTCGTTAGCCCTAGTAGACATTTGCAAATAATAAACGATGTATGCCCCTTGGTTCTGTCACACATGGCCTTAGATATAAAGAGGTATAAGCACTATTTTAAGAAGGAAATGTTGCTATAGAAATTTGATTTTAAGCATTTTTCAAGTAAAAGGATGTGTTTACACCTCCATAATCAGAAGCAATGCCAACAAAGACAGAGTTGTATTTAAAGTTAAACAGATTCTTACAACCCATCCTGCCAACATGAAATGTAGGAATTGGTCTTCTGAATTGTGGAATGGCATTCACAAATATTTGTGTAGCAAACTCTGTAAAAGAAGGTAGTGCGCTTCTCAGGTTCTCTTTTCTTTCTCTGTGTTTGTTTGCACCAAGGGTGAGACTAAGCAACTCTCTATGAAGACTTCCTGTGTCATATACCTATATCTATCATTTGGGAAATTGCAAAATACACGTGCCTATTCTGACCAGGATCATTAATTCTTCATTCTGGGAGAAAGTTTCCTTACTGTATCAAGCATGCTTTCATTCATCCTATGATTAAGAAACAAAATCTGGATCCAGAGAATCCAGCCAGTATTGTATTCTTCCACTGAATTCTAAACTCTTGGAATGTTTTCACTCCACCCAGATTCAAAATATTATACTTACCAGCAAGCCTTTGGTTGACTAACAATCTGTTTTTTACTGTTAATGGGACACATTTGCCTCTTGTCCATTTGGGACATCAAGCTCAAGCAGCTGACCAAGGTCACTGTTCCATGGTGAGCTTGCTGGATCTCTCAGTGGCCTTCGATATGGTGGACCATGGACTGCAACCATCTCTGTGGTTCACCAAATAAACTATCACTTAAGTAGTTTCCTTTTTGACCACGAAATCCCAAATTGAGGGTCTGGGATTTTGCTGATCCACTACTTTTGATACATTTTCCAGAATGCTACTGGGCTCACCCATCCCCACTTGCTTTTATATCTAGCACCTTTTTGATATAAATCAAGCATATCACATTCAATATCATTCATATGATGATGACACAACATTCATCTTTAAACACTAGTGTTCTCGTCCATAGCTCATACAGTTTAACAAACACCTTACACCGATACAACTGTGGATGCAAAGCAACTGGTTACACCTCATTGAGTCAAAGATAGAGATCATCATCCTTGGCCCAAAGTCAATTTAAAATTACATCACTCCTATGATTCAATTTCCTCATATCCTGAAATGAGTTACAATTGTGAAAACCCAATTACAATCCCAGGGGTCCTTTTGGATTCTACTGAATCTCCTTTAACCCACGATGTGTACAACAGAAAGCCTTGCTTTGTTCAGATGAAAATTCTCACACAGATTCTGCATTTCCTCCCTGCAAACAGTTAGGTGGTAGTGGTTGGAGCCTAAATCAATGCTTGGCTAGACTATTGCAATGCACAATATTCAAGACTCGTGGATCCATCGATCAATAAGCTGACGTCAATTCAAAACACAGAAGTAAGACAATAAGACTGCTTACATCTCAAATTCAAGGTGATCTCTTCATTGGCTTGAGGAAAAAAGATGCACTTGTGTTCAAGGCACAGTGATTTGTTCATAGAGCTCCATGGTAACAGGTGCCTGTCCATTTTACCTCATTGAACTAAAGGTGGAATCCTTCCCGCATCCTCACATCAGTTAACAGAAACTTTCACACCATTTCCAAAACATGTCGTGTCTCTTGTTGAGATCACTGTTTTTCTGTCTGGGGTGCAAAATATTGGAACGTCCTCACTGATAAGATCATTTTTTTTACTCTTCTTATGTCTTTTCTCTTATCTGGATAATTCCTAAATGTTTGCTTCAGCAGTGATGAACAGTGCAAGTAGGCAATCAATTTTGCAATGCAAACTTTTCAAATTGTCCTACACACTCACTTGTAGAGACCAACGTATACAGCAATACATAATTATGTACAGGTATTGGAATAGATCATTTGCCAACATGTGTAAAATGAAAAGCTTGGAGATAAACGAGGAAAATCCTAGGTTATGCTGTGCCAAGGTAAGAAAAGGCCCAAATACAGAATTGTTGAAGAAATCAATCGGCATCTTCTTGAGAATGGAGACTCTTATGATTATTTGGGCCTACTTTTCATTGGACAAGGGGTGCTAGGTAATAATTAGTTCAGTCCTACTGGCGAGGACTACACAAGACTTATCTGCTTGGTATTAGGTAGCTGTAGAGCTGTACAATTGAAATCGGTAAATACAAGCAGCCAAGTGACACTTACACAATTAAAATGTATATATAAATATTTATTTATAATATATACAAGGTTTAAATGAGCATTCTTTAAAAAGTGTTATCTACTAGTAACATTAAATCAAAGTTTGGATTCAGTTTGTAAAGGACAATAAACTTTAGTAAATATGTTATGCTAACACATTTTCCAGCACACAGATGTAACTTGAGTTAAGGTCAGTATTGCACTTATTTTCAGTTACCAATCCAGTTATTGAGTTTGTAAATGAAGGAAAGGTTAGAATCAGATTTAGAACATACTTTCCACAATGTAAAACAATTACAATCTCCCAAAGGGAGGCAGATAACTTGTATCCCAGCAATAATAGTGTCCACAATTATGATCTATGAGGGAACAAGTACACCAAAGCCAGTAGGGTTAGGTGGGTGCCTTTAGGGAGCCAGGACAGCCGAAGTTAATGGAGAAAGTCAATAGTTCTGATGCACTTCTTCTCAGGTAAAGTCTTGACAAAGTTAGTAAGTTCAGCAGATATCACAGTAACTCAAGTCAGCTACTTTGTAGAAAGCAGAGGCTGTTCAGGCCAGTGCAGGAGAGTTTTTATCAACTCTAACGCAGAACAAAAGTACTTTGCAGGATAGGAAGCACAACTTATGGCTAAAAGCTGAACATCCCAAGCCCCACAGTACCTGTAATTTAAAGAAAGATTTTCCGGGCTGGATTCCTCCTTGCTACAGCTTGGCAGACCCTTGTTCTTGGACCTTGGCTGTGGTGATGAAATGAAGAATGTCTGGCGGGCTCCTGTGCAAGTATTCGGGAGAGAGACTCCTCAGCTATGGATTTCCTTTGTTTCAGCTGCACTATGGTGTGTTGGCATGTTTTCCTCGATGTCAATGAAGAACAAATATCTATGGTTGGATGAAGCTTGCTGCTGGTCTCTGGTGAGGGGAGTCTGAATCAAGATTTACGGCCTCTGTAGGGTTCCCAGGATTCCCACAAAGATTTGGCCAGATTCAAACTTCGCAAGATGGTGCACTTGGCAAAGGTCAAAGGACCTCTGGTATTGGGATTGTGCAGCTCCGGTGAGCTACAGCAAGTCGGGGGTTGCACCAAATGGGAGCTTATCTTGAGGCTAGTTGGTCCCACCAGCCCAAGGGAGCAAGTCATCCCATAAGGTTCTTCCCAGCCGATATGAAAACGGGGTCAGCACAGCTGCAGGCCTTCACTGGGCCCTTTGCGGACCAGTAGGGTGCTGTCAGAATCTCATCATGTCTTCTTCTTTGGATGTTCCTCTCCAGTGGTCGACTCTGCCTCTAGTCCCAACAACCTTGCTTTTTATGCAATTTCCCATTCATTCACAACCTATGCTGTCAATCACAGCAGTTTGACTGTCCTTTGCAGACAGTCAGCTGTCCAATCAAAACTGGTTTCACTCAGGCACACCCAGAGACAAAGGACAGGGGAGTTTCTGGTCCCTCCCTCACTGCCTGCCTTTTCAGACACACTGGATCCTGGCCAGGCTTCGGGGCTAAAGCCTGCTAAAGGCAAAACACACAAACAACTCAAACCTGCATCATCTAACAGAGCAACAGCCCAGAAGAAATGAACAAACAGAAAATGGCAAAAACAGAAGACAGGGGCCATTTTGGGAAAATGGACACCCATGGGTGATGTACTGCAGCTGAGAGTTCATCCTGCACTAAAGATGCACACTGGTAGTAACATTTAAACCACTGCCACCAGCCATTTAAAGTAGGTTAGTGTAACAAAAAATGTCACATGAGAAGTTTGATAGGAATCACTAGGTAACACCCCAGCACTCCACAAAGGTTGGTGTGTGCTGGTCCTACAAAGAGAAAAGTAAGACAGGGATCATCTTACTATTTCTGGGAACGGTAGTGCTGGGAACAGTAGTGCTATTTGCCAATTGCCTGAGGTCAAGTCAAATGTACTGAGGAACTTGGTAAATCCAAGTTTATCCACTAGTTCATATGACCTTGGTAAAGGATGGACATCAGTCTTGGTGACTCATTCAGAGCCCTATAGTCCATGCAGAATCTCAACTCTTCGGTTCCTGCTTTTGGCACTTGCACAACTGGATTAGACCACAGATTTATGGATGGCTCAAAAACCCAAAGGTCAAGCATTTTATTGACCTCCTCCTTTATATGTGTTCTGACATGATCAGACATCGTATAGCTCCTGCTTTTCACATGGAGAATGTCACCAGTGAGGTTATCATGCTGGCCCCATGGGGTCGAGCCTGGTGTCAGTGAAAATAGTGAGTAAAACTGACAAAACAGAGATGTGCACCCCCACCTCCCTGTTGCTACAGTGTCAGATCTGATGAAAGTTTAACTCCCTCAATGGTTTCATCTGAAGGTTGTCCCCTGAAGTGATCAGGAAGAGACTCACTCTCCTCCTCCTCTTGATCAGAGGCTAAAAGCAAAGCTCCTAGTTCTGGTCTGGAAACATAAGCCTTCAAACGGTTAGTGTGATAGACCCTAGGGGCCTCCTTGGGGTTTCCCAAGTCCTCTAAATAATGCACCTCTCCATGTTTGCCTACAAACTTAAAGGGTCCAATCCATGTGTCCTGTAAGGCCCTCTGCCTTGTAGGAACCATAACCAATACTAACTGCTCTGGAGTAAACTTCACCATGTTGGCCAGCTGGTCATGCCAATGCTTGACCAGAGTGTGACCAGCTTTCAGGTTTTCTGATGCTTCAGTCATTATTAAGGCCATCCTCCTCCTGAGACCTAGCACATAGTCAGTGACACGGACTGGTTGTAGGGAAGGAGCAATCTCCAACCCTTCTTTGATCAGGGCTAAGAGGGCTCTGACTGGGTGACCGTAGAGGAGCTCAAATGGGCTGAAACCCACTCCTGTTTCAGGCACCTCTCTACAAGCAAATAAAAGGCATGGCAGTTCAGGTTCCGCTTTCTTCTATGGGGTTCTTCTGAGGCACCTATCATGCTCTTCATAGTTCTGTTAAACCTCTCAACCAACTCATGGGTTTGGGAATGGTAAGCTGTTGAGCACTTCTAGGTCACTCCACAGTTTTTCCACATGGTCTGCATCTAGAGGGATATACAGATTGACTCCTGTCAGAGATACCCTCCTTAGGAAACCCCACCCTGGTAAAGATACCAAGGAGGGCCTTAGCTACTGCTTGTACTGCAACAGTTCTCATAAGTATGGCCTCAGGGTACTTGGTTGCATGGTCTACCACAACCAATATAAATCAAAATGGTTGCCTGAGGTGGTTGGAGGGTCTTAGGGTCCAAGAATTCCAAATCCCACACTCTAATAAGGAACTCACACCAATGGGAGGAGCACTAAAGGTGTCACATTCTTGGAACCACTGTTGTCAGAGGTGTGGCAGCTCCTACAATGTGTATCAAGATATGCACCCATCTTGGGCCAGTAAAGATACAGAGAAAGCCTCTCTTTGGTCTTCTTGGAGCTCAAGTGATCAGCCAGAGAAATCTCATGTGCTAGTTGTAGGAACGTAGGTCTAACCTCTTGATGTGCTACCAGTCCTCTGGGGAAGACTCTGTAGGCTCACTGTAGAGGAGTCCATCCTCCCAGTAGAGTAGGGTCTATGCTTCCCTGGTTCTTGCCCTTCCAGCTGGGAAGCTGTCTTTTGTTTCAGACCTTCTAGAGAGGGACACTCTCTTTCTCCTCTGCTGAAGTCTGCCCTAGAGGGTCCACCTTCTGCGAGTAAAGTGTGCAGCTCAGGATGGTCTCTAGGATCCAGATCTCCTATGCAGAGATGACTCTCCTCCAGTTCAGTTTCACCAGTCACTGGATTTTCAGGAGTTGGTTGATCCTCCCACTCACCCTCAGCTGGGAAGGGGGTCACAGGTGTGACCTGGGACTATCCTCTCAGGGAAGTCCTGGTTTTCAGTACAGGTTTGGGTTTGAGACCCTTTTTCTTTCCAGAGACTCTGGATTTCTCCTTTGAGCCTTTCTTCTAAGAAGTGGAAGGTTGGCCTGTATTCTACTTTGAGAGGCTAGATTTCTCTCTAATCTCAAACAGAGAGTCTCTTAAGGTTGCCTGTCTGGCCAATCTTGTCAGCTCCTGTTTCATTTTGCTAAGAGACCCAGGGGTACTAGACATTACTCAAAGTCATTACCAAACAGGACTCTCTCAGATACTTCAGTTTGTACACTGACAGGGATTCTCGCAGTCATATTATTGCATTGGATTAGGGCTGGCAAAATAGGAACCATTCGGATAGGACCTCCTGCAAGTTTAGTGGGTCCTTTGTGTGCCTTAGCTACATCCTCAGGTTTGAAAAAAACATTCATCAACCATGGTAATGATGGCCCCAGTGTCTCTAACGGCAGGACTCTCCTGGCCATTCACAAGTACACTCTCCTTGTAATATTCTTTGGTGTTGTCAGGTATGGTATTATAGACATCTTTATTCTGTTGTGCCCACAGACCCAAGGACACTAAAGAAACACTGGCTTGAACTCCAATGGGTTCTTGAGCCAGTAAGTGAAAATGTGCACTAGCCATTGGTGCTTTGTCCACGTAGTCAGCGACTGAGTACAAAGTTGCACTCAGTGCATTTCACTTTTGTAGCTTTAGGTTTTGGTACATTTCCAAAAGTAGTAAAGAACTGCCACACACATGATTGTCTCTGGGTGCTAGAGGTAGGTAATTCCTCTACCTCAACTTCTTGGTCCTCTTCATTATCTTTGGAAATACTGTGCTTTTTTCTTCTGTGGGTCCTCCAGATGGTGGTGGTGGAGGCTCTTTGGGAGGAGGGATGGCAATAGCTGATGCCATTATTAAGATACATAGCAGCTTTGTTACTATTCTTCCAAGTATGTGCTTTGTACTAGATTGATAATGAATAATGAGTATGAATAGGTGTAGGAGCTATGCAAGGGTACATTTTGAGCTTGAAAGCTCCTAGATCAGTAGAAAATGCAGTTCCTAACAGTCCTCGAAGCAAGGATCCGAACGCGAAGTGCAAACACGTTCATGGACACGTCATCATGCCGCACGCAGGCGAATGGTCACGTGGCACTGGCCGGAAGGTCTACAATGACGCCAGACATTCGCAGACGTCGACAGATGCAAAAACAGTGGAAAAGAATTGAAGTGTTAATAATTATGCTAGAAGGTGGGAAATGGCAGAGTTTAAGGTGAAACGTTGTAAATTGGACAAAACATTTCTATATTGGGGTAAGTATGATATTAGTAAATTGTAGGAAAATATCATGCATGGTAAAAACCCATGAAAATCTCTGAAAAAAACTTTGTTAAAGAGACGTTATGGTTCATTTGCACCAATTTAAACCTATACAATTCACTGAAAAAACATTGTTACAGGGACGTTAAGGTTAAGTCGGCCTAATCAAAACCTATGAAATTCAATGAAAAAACTTTGTTAAAGGGACGTTATGGTTAAGTTGCACTAATAAAAACCTATGAAATACAATGAAACAATGTTGTTAAAGGGACGTTATGGGTGCAAGTAAAACCAAAAAACCTCAGAAATTCACCAGTTATGGTAAGCTAAGCAACGATAACTCGGACGGTGGTGGCACAAGTTATGGTTGCTTATCTTACAATAACTGTCGAATTTCTGAGGTTTTTCGGTTTTACTTGGAATCATAACGTCCCTTTAACAAAGTTTTTTCTTTGAATATATATAGATATATTCAGTGAAAAAAACGTTGTTAAAGGGACATTATCGTTACAAGTACAACCCCAAAAAACTTGCTTTGGCCAGTCATTGTAAGGTAAGCAACCATAACTCGTGCCACCATCGTGATTGTTAATATTGCACCGCCATCATGTCTGCTGTACACAATGCCTATGTTTCTACATGTGTGCCTTAGTATACTGGAAAAAACTTCATAATAGAATGCTGTTTGTATCATTGCATTGCTTAGTGCACTACCTCATGGTATTTATTCCAATGATCCTTGATAGTTTTTTATCAACATTACAATAAGAATTCCTTGTACAGACTTTTCATGAAAAGTAAATGCACATGTGATGTCATTAGTGATGTCATCAATGACATGCGTGATGTCATCTTTGATGTCCTGGGTATTAGTCTTAGCAGTGCACGGTGGTGGCACAAGTTATGGTTGCTTAGTTTACCATAACTGGTAAATTTCAGGGGTTTTCGGTTTTTCTTTGAACCATAACGTCCCTATAACAACGTTTTTTTCAGTGAATTTCATAGGTTTTTAGTAGCACAACTTAACCGTAACGTTCCTGCAACAAAGTTTTTTCACTGAAAATAGATATATAGATAATGTAAATTTGATAAATGTTTACTAGGATGCCCTTAGTTTATATACATATAACACACAACATACCTGCCCTAGTGGGTCTGATGTCCGGGGACCATGCGCCTGTTCGCAGACGAACTCGGACAACATCAACACTATCCAAAAACTCAGGGGGTATCTTACATTGTTATATCATAAAAAAAAATACTAAACATGTTCAAAAAGCAGCACATAAATAAATTACATTCAATAATAAATAAGAGCTGAAACTGTGCATATAAGACAGTAACAGTCCAATTTCATAGCATATGCAACATAGTGGAATGTACCAAAACACAATAAATATGCCTCCAACAGAATTACTTCACAGAAATTACACAGCACAAATCAACAGGACACCTATGCAGCAGTAACAGCAAAACATGGTAACAAACTAGTGAGTATGCTGCATTTATTGTATATATTTATAAACATTCTGTATTAGGTACACTAAAACTAATATATATATATTTTTTACACTGAAATGTCTAGTACTTTGGAATGGCTGGAAGAAAATGTTCCTCGGGATGGAATGAGTGAAGACACTGATACCAATGGTAGTCACCACACTTCTCTATATAAGCAAATTAATAACCATTACTTTATGTGTACGTAACAATTTAACCATTTTTTTTAACATACCGTACAGACATTAAAAATAATATACCAAGAGAGACGTTAGAAAATCCTCTGCAGCGAATGGAGCTAAACATGGATCTGTTAATGAAAAATGTAATTCTTTTAAAACACTTTGTGGAGGAACATATAAAAGAAAACATGAAATATCACTGTCCCACATGTACATGTTCCCCATCTCCATGTCCCAGCCAACTATCCCCAAAATCTCCCCAGCAAGAAAAACGTTATGATGAGACTTCAGTCCCTTCCTCCCCTACCATCGAGGATGTCCAAACCCCTAATTTCCCTGTATTTGTTTCAGTTTCTGTTCCCCCTCTCTTTTGTAATTTTTATACTTTTGTACAATAATAAAATATTAAGTGTGTTGTTATTATATTTTTCTGTGTCTTAATTTTTTAAAAATAGGCAGTTAGGGTGTCCGTGAACAGCGCGGCTGTCCGGGATGTCCTCAATTAACCATAATGGGGGTGATTTAAGGACACTATACCTGTTTGTATTGTTGGCAATCAAAATGGAAGTGTCATTAGGACACACAAGATGTCTGTCTGTCCGCAACTAACCAAAATAGGAGTATCCTAAGGACACATACCTGTTCTCACTGTCCTCAATCAAGATGGAAGTGTCCTTAGGACACACAAAATGTCCCCCTGTCTGTAATTAACCAAAATTGGGGAGTCCTAAGGACACTATACCTGTTCGAATAGGCCGTAGTCAAAATGGGGGGTGTCCGCAGAACACTAAAGATGTCCGTATGTTCAAAGCTATGCAAAATAAAGTGTCCTAAGGGCATTCCCACTGTTCGCATTGTTCGTAACCAGAATTAATATGTCAGAAGAACACATAGCCCGTTTGCCTGTCCACAAGGTTGTGAGACACATTTATTTTGGTAGGGGACCTGAACACTGTCCGTAGAACACCCGCATGCATGCGTAGCACACCTTTGCCCCTACGAACATAGTGCCTGTCCTCAACTGTCCTCCGCACATGTGTCACACTTTTAGTTACTTGGGGGACTGGAACACTGTCCGTAGAACACCTGCAGACATGCGTAGACCTGACCCCATGCATTTGGTGTCCTACCGACAGCCGTCCCATTCGCCATCTTGTTCTCGATGTCATCATGTGACCGCACCTGCGCTAAGCGTAACAAACACTGTCTGAGCCGCTGGACACCTAAAAAGTGTATTTTTCAGCAATCCAAGGTATTTTCCTGGGACAGTTCACACTTGCACATCTCCCACACTATGCCCCTGCCGATCAGCATACTTTTTGGAATTTATTAGCCCTTTCTTGGTGTTCGTAGTGTCCTGGGATAGTGCGGGGGTCCGCGAAGCGCATCCCAGTACCCCTATACAAGGCCACACCTGAGAGCTGCTCCTTATTCTGTTTTTGGGCTTCCAGTACAGAGACTGTTTCTTGTTGCATTGGACTGCTCTTGCTCTTTATAACAGCTGTCCTGCTGGCATCCATGACTGGTGCTGATGCTACTGCTGTCTCAGCAGCACCCCATCCCCTCCACTATCAACCCCTTCCCGAGGGCCTGCAGCGGAGAACAGGCATCAGGATACAGAGGACAGTGTTGAAGAGGATGAGGCAGTGGAAGTCCCTAGTACTAGTTCTCACCATGAATCTTGGGTGTGGAGGTTATTTACCACTGTTGATGGAGTACCAAAAGCATGTCCACACAAGGTGACCTGCAATCTGTGCAAGATGGTGCTGAGTCATGGGAAACCGGATTTGTACAGCTTTAGTACTTCCTCAATGAAGCAACACCTAACATCGTTCCACGGTGGGGCTATTCGTATCATTGTACCTTGCGTAAACATATTACGTTGAGTTCCCCTACAACATCCTCCTTTCCTGCTCCTGCCACCACAAGAGACACTCCTGTGGGGTAGTGCATCCCTCCAGCTGCCTCACAGGCAATACATGATACTGTTGATCCTTACCTTTCGAAGGTCACAGTATTGTGCATGTACCTTTGAGGTGCTTTCAAGACTGTGGTCAAGGAGCATCAGAAGAAGTGCTACCTACCTAAATAAGGCCCACCCGACATTTTCCTCTCTCCACCTGCCCTTTCTTATACCCGTGGTTGGTGTCCCTTCCTAACCCTCCTTTCCCTTCCTTTCCTTGTGTGTTGTGTTTAAGAAACCAAAAAAAATATAAAACAACAAAAACCAAAAAAGGCTCTTTTCAGATCCGCCTTTCACAGTACAAAAAGAAAAGTGTCAATGAAATGCGCAGGGCCCTGTGCATTTTTAGAAGTCTGCGGACAGTCTGCAGGCATCTAAAATGTGTGCAGTGCTACCCTGTCACAACCATTGCACTTTTCTCTGGGAGGAAGTGGTGGCTCTGAAAAGAGCCTTTTTGCTGTGTTTTGAAAACTTCAAATAGTCAACACCTACTGCAAAATGGATTGCTCTAATTCCAAAATATGTTGCAATGCATTTTGGACATTTTGCAGAAAAATCTGATTACCTCCAAAAGTAAGATGTACTCCGTATCTGCGAAAAATGTGTGTACTACGGAAAATGATGTTTTCATTGTGAAAAGAGGACATACCAACATCTCGCAAAAAGGCACAGACAACCTTGTTAACATTGTGCCTTGATTACTCCATTTGTGGACCAAATGAAGAAGAACACAGCCACATTTGTCTCTGTGAAATACGGGAAATCATCACTCTGGAGTTTGGATACATGTCCATGACTTTCCCAAATCCTTTTTTCATTGCAAATTGCAAAGAGATTCCAGACACATGTCCTAAATTGCTCCCTCCACAATGAATAATAATAATGTCGGGATGACATTGTGTTACCAAAGTAGCACAGATAGGTACCAAATCCAGCCACTTCATTCAATGCACTCCATGCCAGTGCACTTCCACATGAGGGAATCCAAGATGTACAGCCACTCCGCAGTGATCTGCATGCACCTCGAACCAATTTATCCACAAATCTCCCAAAATCCAGACAATCTGCTTTCTGAAACACACAGCCATAGCTATCTCCTCTCTTCGTAGGAAAAAGACTTTCTGACAAACTCTCTGCTCACACGCCACACCCAGTAAACCCTATTGACCAATCTCTTCCTGTGCTACGTCTTTTTAGAATGTTAATTGAACTGCATAGTTTTGAGGTGGATGTATTATGTTTTTGGGTTGTGGGCATTTGGTAGCTGTTTGTTTCTATGGGTGTGTTATGCTGCAGTGGTTGTGGCCAAGGCCTAGAGTCTTGGGTGCATGTCCGAAGGCTTCAGCCATGCACCCAAGCCTCTAGGCCCTGGCTACAACCACTGCAGCATAACTCTACAATGCTACCAAACATTTTGATTGTGGTATGTGGGCTGGTTAGGGAAAATAAATGCTAAGGATTTGATGGGGTCACCAGCTTATTACTCAGTAGGTGATTACTATGTACTGGGTGATTTTGTGTTGCTTGGAGATGCGAGAGTCTGAAATAAAGTAAGGGTTGCAAGGAAGGACCTGGTGCTTGTGTTGCAGACTGAAGGGAAGGGGGGAGATGTTGTATGTCTTTCTTTACAACACTGTACATAGTTGTAGATGATGAGATAGATATCACTGTACCTGTGCATAGTTGAATGCTGTTGTGAAATCTAGAATGCAATGGGCAACCAACTGGAATGAGAGAGCTGTGGACATTGGAAGAAAAGTTGTAGAGGCAATGATGTTGTTTCAGCTGGGAGCTTTCCGAATGATATTGGCTATCTCTGTGCATAAATAAAGATGCATGTACTCATCTTGGCTGTGTGTAATTTTATAACACACTAGAAAGCCTTTTTCCATAATTATACTGTTATTTCTCCCATCTTTTAACATGAAATGACACTTTGTTAGATAGCTGTGTGTGTTGTGTCTGATTACTATCATAATCATTTCTAAAGGAAGTTCAAATGATATATTTTATGTAAAATATCCAGAATTTATAGAAAGGAAATTGTATGTACATCCAATGTACTATATTGCGTTAAATGCTGTTATGGTTAAAATGAGGATAAATAGGTGGCAGTGGTTACACACATGACAGAATGAATGAAGAGAATAACAGTTTCCACATCACAGTTAGTAATATGGGTAAACAAAAAGTTGGAGAGCAGACAGTTTTGCAAGTGACACTTGATCAGATTGGAGAAATGACAGTAAGATTTATTTATAGGTTATACAGAGTAAGTTGAAGTTATCCTGTTTATATGTATGTATACAAGAGCTGTACATGTACTGTCCAGAAAATATTCATAACTGTAGTTCATGCATGTGGATGTGTATGAATCTGCAAGCAGAAGTATTGGAGAGTTTTATAGTAGTTGTTGCTGTAGGTGCTTTGCAATCACAGCACAGTTGTACTCAGAGTGATCAACAGTACATCTAAAGTGCTGAACTGTGATGATGGAGTTAGATGTAGAGTTCTTGGATGTGATTGGTGGATGGTTGTGTGACTGCTTAACAGTAGCCAATGAGTGAATGGTGCAGAGAGTGAAGTGGAAAGGGTAGAACGGCTGCCCCAGTGTTAAGCTCTCCACAGACAGCGCGGCTGTTCGCACACAGGACATGCCACATCTGGGGCTTCTCTGCATATCTGGCATGGAAATAGGACAAGGGGAATTAGCCAATCAGGTGCTGAGGGTGTCATTCATAGGGAGAGAGGGTATTCATCTTTTTCATTGCTGTATGCTGTGAAGATGGCTTTGGTTGCCGAGATGCACAGAGTTAGAGTGTGGATAGTGGGAGATCATTATATTACTAATCTGCAGTGGTATGCAAACATGAGTGGCATTTCAGACAATGTTGGAATGCAGGGAGTGGAGGCTACCTGGTGTGATGTGCCAGGGAAAAATGTGCAAGGTGTTTATACACTTTGTAGAAATATGGCTTATTTTAACACTCCTGACATTCTGGTGGTAAATTGTGGAGCAATGTATTTGGGCTATCTGAGTGCAACAAGTTTTGCTGGATGCACTGAAACAGTTGCTAAAGAAACTGATGCACCTGTTTCTATCTGCTAAGGAAGAGAAAGCAAGATGATGTGTCACTTCTCCATGTCTACCTTTGCTCTCTGGCTACTCCAGACCAACCCATTCCAATGTCTGCTTGCGTCAAAGCTACTCCAATGATCAGCACACTGGTGTGAGGCTGGCTTTGTTTTGTCAGTGCTACCTCATAAACACTGTTAGAAGGATACCTCCTCGGGTAGATTTCAATGTCCTGGGGTCAAGGTGTGACCCTTGTTGTTGGAAGATAAAAGAGGCAACATTGACGCTATTGTTACACATAGCAGCTGTGGAGACATTCAACTTAGACACCAATATCCATCATTAATGCCATAGTTAAGCCCTGCTCGCAGACCTGACACTAGTGTGATAATAAATTGATTTAGCAGCATAAGTGTGGGGATGGTCATTAATTTTCTAAAGATGAATGTTCCACCACACTGTTTACAGCATATCACAATCAGAATTAGGATTAGATGTGCAGACAGTTAAAATGCCACCTTCCTAATTCCAAGATGGCGGCCGAGACGGGTAGACGTGCGTGAGCGTAGCTCCGTCCCCAAGCTCGGGCCGTGACAATAAAGAAATGAAATAAGCAGGCGCTGTGCCCACCAAGACGAACCTTCCTTCATTGGACAGAGAAAAACGGGCGAAGAGGAGCCGGGACGAACGGATTGTGGGTGATCGAGAAGGGACCCCCGGTCCTGACCCAGGACAGTCTTCCCGCCGGTGTAGACCCGAGACGCTGCGCCGCCAGGCCGAGGAAGGTGCCTCTGGCACGGGGCCAGTGAATAAGCCGGAAACAGAGGAGCGAGTCCTGGAGGGGACATCCGGACCCCCGTCGGAGTGCACCCCTAAGTGAATCTAGGCTGCGGTCCCCGCCCCGCATGGAAGCAGTGAGAGAGGAGCAGGAGGACACGGAAGCCGAGGGAAAAGGAGGGGACCAGACGGGTGAGCAACCACCAGGGAGAGGGAGGCGCCAGGCGGAAGGAACCGCACCCCAGAGCACACCGGCGGGGAGCGGACAGCAAGCCCCAGCACACCGCGGCGGATACAGACGGAGCCCAGCAATCCAGGCGTGATAAGCAGGTATGAGGCGGGGCAGAGTTCCGGGGACGAACGGGGAGGGCTCCCTCGGCGCGCCCAGCTACGTGGCCCCAGCTTGCAGATTAGGGGCCGAATCGGTGGTCCCACATAAACAGGCCACACTGGGAAAGGACCGGGGCCACCACCATACAAAGGACCCGTGGGGAGCATTTTGGCGCCCAAAGGAACAGACGCCCAGGTACTCACAAGAGACTCGCCACTCTGAGAGCAATAAGAGAGGCTGAACGCCACCAGCCCCCTGCGAAAAAAGACCTCACACCAGAGAAACAGTGGGGCACAAGCCCACGCGGGGGCAAAAACGACCCTACACAAAAGTATCCGAACCCGGGAGGCCCAATGAGAGAAAGACACAGGGATAGCGCATCGGGCAAAGAAGTCACACACATGTCCAAAGCCGAGGTGAGGCAGGGGTCACAGGCTGCAGCAACTAACAAAAAAGCAGCCAAGCAGGTACAAGATCTGACACACATTTGGGGAACTGGAAACGCAGGACAAAGACAACAAAATAAACAGAATAGTAAAGAAGCAGACCCAATAGAGCATAGCGAAGAACTAGACATGGCCACTCGGGAAGACATGAAAACATGGTTTAAAAAATTCCAAGACCAGTTAATTGCCTCAACTCAGTCACAATTCGATAAAATGAAAGGGGAACTGAAGCAGGCGGTACAGGAGCTAAAAAAAGGCGTCGAATCCCTAGTGGAGAGGACGGACAACCTGGAAAAGACAGTCCAGAACGGAGGCGACTCTACAAGCTGAGGCACAAGACCGCCTTGCACGTCTGGCGATGGAACTCGAATCACAATGTGAGGACTTGGAAAATAGATCGAGGAGATCAAACATTTGCATCAAAAATATGCCGGAAACAGTAGAGGATAAAGATCTCTGCTCATCTGTGCAACAAGTATTTCATGATATTCTGGGGGACGTTCCCGGGGAAGACATCTGCATCGATAGAATACACAGGGTAGGCCCCCGGAGAACATGGGATCCAGGATCTCATCCCAGAGACGTCCTAGTAAATACTACTGTTCCAGGACCTGGCTCAATCCACGCTCAGAAAGAGAAGAGAAATGAGCCAATTGACCAAGATCCTATCAGAAAAACAAATCTGGTACAAATGGACATTCCCCTTTGGCCTTCTATTCTCATGGGAAGAAAGGCAACATCGGATCACAACATGCGAAGAGGGCCTCAGGATTATGGGATGTTAGGAACACGAATCTGATCCTACTAATACAAGAGAACCCCCAAAACAATGGAGACAACCAAGGGGATGGCAAACAGAGAAAAGAAGGGCAAGACTCCAATCACGCAATCCAGAATAAAATTAACGCACCAGAAACAGTAGCTCCTATGCAGACTAGGAGGGAGAACAAACACTGGCACGAACATCCTAGCAAGGGCTAGTGCCAAAAAGTAGGCGTGGCAGAGCCACGGGACACCAGTGGAATTCGCACCACAAGCAGGGTTTAGGATCCCCTGTGAATAATTACCCTGAGACTATAGAGGGCATGGAGCAAAGGCACCACGCCGGAGCAAACATAGGGCCCAGAGTCCTCCTCAGGGACAATGTTGGGGGGGAAGGAAGGGAGGGGGGAGGTGAGGGAGTTCAAGGGGACGTTCGGGGGGAAGACTCACACTCCGATTTAAATGCATCCCATGGCAACCCACAGGAAGTTCCCAATAAGAAAACCCAAGTTCACGTGAAAGAATGGGGCTGAAAATCCTCACGTTTAACATTCGAGGGCTGAACACACCGGTGAAGAGGAAGAAAACTGAACACTTCTTACAAAGGGAAAAGTTCGACATAATATTGCTCCAAGAAACCCACATTCAGAAAAAGAGGAAAAGCCTACTTCGGATAAAAGGCTACAAACAAATCATCCAATCCAACGATGACGAGGAAAAGAAAAGTGTACTCAGCCTTCACCAACCATCTGCAGGTCCAAATCAAGGAGACATTAGCGGACAAAACCGGCCGACACGTATTTGTGAAGGCCCAAATAGACAACCGTAAACTTACCATTGCAACCCTTCACTCCCCGAACACGGGTCAGGAAGGATCATCAAAGCAACAATAAACACACTAGAAAATTTCGCGGAGGGAGAGGTGATCCTAACAGGAGACTTCAATATAGCGTGGAATCTAACAGAAGATCGTTCGAATCCCAAAACCTGCCAACAAGGGGCCCCGTCGCACACACTCAGACAGACTATGCAGAATCTGTAATTAGAAGATGTGTGGAGAAGACTCAGAGGATCTACTAAAGGTTATACGTATCACTCACACGTACACGATACAAGTTCTAGGATCGACTACATATGGGCCACAGCAGGCCTAGTCGGAGAAATACAGGACATAGAAAAAGGCACAATCTCACTATCAGATCATGCCCCACTATGGATTACCCTTCCTAGACTGCGAAAACAATCCGGCCTATGGCGCTGGACTTTCCCTAGAGAAATGATTCAAGAAATAGTGACAAAAGAAATAATCAAAGAGAAAATTGAGGAATACTTTGAGAATAACGTTACCCCGGACGTCTCCCCGAGCACCACATGGGAAGCCTTCAAAGCAGTGATAAGGGGACATCTAATAGCGTTAAAAGCGCAAAAAGATAAACTTTTACACAAATGGGAAGACAAGTTGGGGGCCAAACTGGAAGAATTAAGGGAAGAAATGACCAAGAACACCTCAAGGAAAATGAAGAGAGCTTACCATCACATCCAGAGTCAGATAGAACTGATAAGAACAAAGAGGGCCTGAAACGCAACTACTTCACACCAAACACTGGTACGCAATGAAATCGAATAAAGCAGAACTCAAAGGCAAACAGCAAGAACAAATAGTGAAAACTCTGACGGGCGGACAGGGAGTTAAGAGAACACAAACGAAGGATATAAAAGAGGTTTTCCGAGAATTCTACCAGACTCTGTACACGTCAAAGCGTCCGAGCGAAGAGGCACAGGCGGCATTTTTGTCGGGGATAACATAACCTACAGTGGCTCCGGCAGAAAGGGAAGCTCTCGATCAACCAATCACAACAGAGGAGGTGCTGAAGGCAATAAGAGACCTTCCTAAGAATAAAGCTCCAGGGCCGGACGGCTTTATCGCAGCATTTTACAAAACATACGCGGAAACTTTATCGCCCTATCTAACTACGCTATTTAACACCTTCAATTCAACGCGCAATATAGCAACTTCCATGAATGACGCCAAGATTCTAGTCTTCCATAAGAAAGGGAAAGATCCTGAAAGTCCAGGCTCATATCGACCAATCGCCTTAATCAATGTCGACGCCAAACTCTATACAAAAGTCCTAGCCAAAAGGCTTGCACCCCTGCTCCCCAAATTAATTCACCAAGAACAATCAGGCTTCATCCCCAACAGAAAGACCCACAACAACATAAGACGAATTATCCACCTTATAGAAAAGACCGGAATCATGGAAATCCCATCGGCAATAATAGCACTGGATGCTGAAAAAGCATTTGACAGGGTAGAGTGGTCGATGCTATTCGTTATACTACGGAAAATGGGCATGGGGAAAATTATATCGGCATGATTTGTGCAAATTACAACTCACCGAGGGCCAGGATTGCAGTCGACGGCAAACTCTCGGACCCAGTCATAATAGGCAGGGGAACAAAACAGGGATCCCCCTATCGCCCCTACTCTACGCAATCTTCTTGGAACCCCTATTAACGAAGATCAGAGCGGCCCCGGACATCAAGGGCATAGAAATGGGAGGGCACACACACAAAACGGCGGCATACGAAGACAACATGTTGCTGACCATATCAGATCCAAGCAACACACTTCCCCTCCTTATCCAGCAAATAGACGACTATGGAGAGATATCGGGGCTGAAAATAAACAAGCATAAATCGTCGGTAATGGCCCTGGCGGGAGACACAGAGGGAATATACAAGACAACTAAAGACCTAAACCTACTAAAGGCCGAAGGAGGAGTGAAATATCTGGGAGTAATCCTGACCCCTAAGATAAATGACCTCTATAACGGAAACTACCCTAAACTTATAGAAGACGTAAGAACTGACCTAAACATATGTAACCCTCTATCAATATCCTGGTGGGGCAGAATAACGGTCATCAAAATGACGATATTGCCCAGGCTCCTGTATTACTTCCAAGCTCTCCCCATCCGAATCCCGGCAACATTCTTCAAGACCCTCTCTAAAATCATTACAAAATACATTTGGCAAAACAAAACACTGAGAATGTCCAAACAGATGCTTACTGCACTTAAATCAGATGGAGGAATGGCGCTCCCCCACTTCAAAAAAATACTACGAGGCGGCACAACTGTGGGCCCTACATAAATGGATCACAGACAACTCAGAAAAATGGTGGGAGGCACAGGACAGAGCTGTCGCAAGATCAAAACTGCCCCACCTTCTATGGAGGAGACCCAAGCACAGACATCACAACATCAAACTTAGCGAAGTTATGAACACCACCATGGAAATATGGAACAGAGCAACCAAGAAGGAAACCCTAACGAAGGATCCCGCCCCCTTCATGCCACTGTTCGACAATCCAGACTTCCCCCCCCGGACTGGTGAAAGGATCCTTCAGGAAATGGCGCGAGGCTGACTGCACAAAGGTGGGTGATATGATAGAAGGCCAACATATCAGAACCTTTTCAGATTGCCAGGAGCTGCTGGGCCTCACAGACAGGGATAAATATCAGTACGAGCAGCTCCACCACTGGCTCTCAACACCATGAATAACAATAGCATGGACAAGGGACCTCACCCCATTTGAAACATATATTTTCACCCAAACGGGGGGGGGGAATTTGTCTCCGCACTCTACAAATTTATAAACGCCCAAGAAGAAAACATCACGTGGCAGTCCATAAAAAAGTGGGAAGTAACCCTAGGGAAACAAATTGATCGGGACCAATGGCCATACTTCTGGCTAATAATCCCAAAATGGACACGTGCAGTTCAAACGAGGGAAGCCTGGATGAAAGTGATGGTCCAATGGCACTATACGCCGGAGAGAATTCACAAAATGTTCCCAACAACGCAAGGGAAATGCTCGAGGGGATTTGATTCCTTGGGAACCTGGAGACACATCGGGTGGGACTGTATAGTACTGCAACAATTCTGGACAGAAGTGAAAGCACAGATGCAGAAAATCTTCAAGGGCGCGGCCAATTTAGGAGAGGAGATATGGCTGTGCGGTATGTGGGCCCCCCGAGATAAGTCCTTTACCAAAACTCAAAAATGGAACTTTATGGGATTCCTAATATCAGCATGGCTAGCCATTGCGCAAAAATGGAAACAGAAGACCCCCCCAACTACACAAGAAGGCTCAGGAGGATCTGGAACTATGTAGCCATGGAGAGGATCACCTATAACCTTCAAGGAGATAGACAGAAGTTCACCACAGATTGAGGAGACGCCATAGACTTCCTGCAAAGCGATTATATACTGCAATGGTGCCCACACAATATCCGCATTCTTGATATGTTTACAGCTTAAAATGAACACTTCCAAGGGTTGCAAAGACAATGCATGGACGTTAAACCGGAGGAGACGGAGGGGGGTGGGAGGGAGAGGTTTGTGGGACTGTGTTGTGTCCCGATGTTTAAGTTTGAAGAAATGCCAATAAAAATATTTTTTTTTAAAAAAAAGCCACCTCCTCCTAAACGGACCTTGTGCCCCACCACTGACAGGGATGCATGGGTGATTTTGAGCCTGCTCTGTGGCACTTCAGAGCTTGTGATATATATTTCAGTAGACTAGTTACAGCAGGGCACATGTGTGCACTATCATTTTTGCATGGATCATTTTGAAAAGTGGGCCTATTTTGCAGAGATCCCTTTCATAAATAGAATTACCTGTATCATTTCATGGTAATGATAAAAAAGGGATATCTTTTTCTCACCAGATGATACTCTTTCACAAAGACACATTCCCAACAACCAATCAAACCATACCAGCTCAGTTAATGCTTCTTGGAACCTAAGTGTCTGGATTGAATCACCCTAACCTTAAAGGAACCTGATTGGTGAACGTTTCAGTGCCTGAATTATACCAATTATACTAGTTGGCAGTTCAAGTTACAAACATGCATGTCTTAAAGCTGTGTGGTGTTCTTATTAGTAGTACTCGTAGCGCTGGTCCTTCACAGTAAAACCACTTCACTCTCTTTCAGAGTCCGAATAATGTATCCAGGTATTGCTATGGATACTAGATATGATGTAGCATCAACCATGAAGGTGACAGTGCCTAACCTTGCATGTGCGTGCTGCTCTACTATACTACTTTAGCCAAGACTAATGACTGGGTGTTACTTTGCAAGCTGTACAATCCCCCTTTGGTTTACATTTCACTGCAAACTTGATCCTGCAAGCTTCCAAAGTCGTAGTCATAGTATGTGTAGTGCTGATCTGCGTCTGGATTCTGATAAGTCTTCTAGGAAGCTAGGAACAATTATTATTACTATAATTTGGCCTGCTGCAGAACAGGCTACAATTAAAAAAAATATATATCTTACCATATGCTGCTCCCTCACCTGAAATCGAACGAGTTGAGCATTTCATTGGTGACTGCTGGCTTTTCTGACTGCATCTGAAGTCCTATTGGGCAAGTTCCCTAGTTTCTAAGAGATGATGCCAGAGATGCGTGAAAACTTTGTTAGCAGAACATATTATGTACACGCTTGTCTGAGCCCAGTCTGGCGTGGAATGAATCACGCTTTGCATCAGTTTTATTTCTCACATCCTGCTTATTAGTTGCATTTTTTTTTAAATGATCATTGTAATGTCAGCAATTGTAGTCATGTTCGGGAGGGTGGAACAGGGGCTTGGGCAGGGACGTCATTTCACCAAAATGCCAGGAGTAGCGGAAGTGACATAACACGACCCTTGACCGCTGATGACAACACAGGAAGTAATGTCATTTGACCCCTCCCTGAAGTCACATCGCAGGAAGTGGCATCACATAGCATTGTTTCTAAGTACACTACGACAAATATGGTTACGATATCACTGTAAAGTGATCTACTTTTCATACAAAAATGGATCACCATATGTATCGTATATGAGCGCGTATAGGCCCATTTTCCAAATTACTGTGAATGCTAGCAGACGTCCAAGGCCAAACAATGATGTGTTATTATATAGCACTTATGTGTAAGTGCTTCACATAGACCAAATATACCTATAATATCACCCAAGCTGTGTTGGTACACATTTATCAACCTCAGCCGGATGAAAGGCTGAGTTGACCTTGCTGGGAGCCGAACCTGCAACCTACAGAGCACACTCTTATTGCAGCAGCGAGCGCTCAACTCACGGAGCTATCTTACTGGCTATAGCTATCAGAAAACGAATCAATAAAGAAACACAGAGCCACATGCTACTGGCCACAGCCCAGGAGCCCCAATTTAAAAAAGGAACAAATGTTTTACTTTTTAATTGTTTTAGGGGTAGCAAGGAAGACCACAGGGGTAGCAAGGGAGACCTCAGGGGTCGCAGGTGCGACCCCTGGCAACCCCTAAATGACGTCCCTGGGCTTGGGGAGGGAAGTGATGTGGGAACGGGAAGAGGCAGTTCATGTATAAAGGAGGTGGAATACAAATGTTGAGACCATAGCTCTGTCTCCATTTGATTATTACCGCAAACAGCGAGGCGCGTGCTGTGGCAACCCTCAACCAGAGGTTCCGGTTGAGGCAGGCATCACCGACCTGACACTGGCGATGATGGACAGCCCACTTGTGTGTACGTGGCCACGACAGCCAATTCACACTCATGTCAAAAGGAGCCGGAAGCTCCAAACTGTTGGAGGAATGTCGGGGGGAGCAGCAGAGTGCAGCAGTGACACAGGGAGGAACCTAGGGATCCAGGAGCAGTGTCTCTGCCTATTTCAGGCGACTGTGTCCTGTGTGTGTGCCACTCCACAACATTCAGGCACATCCAACCAACACTGAGAGGAGGGAGCCCAGAGAACATCCCACAACATGTCAGACTAGGACATCCCGGATACAGTTCCGGTGACTCAACAACCACTGGGACATCAGAGGGTGTCAGAATGCCTGGCAGTGCAGTTCCAAGGTGCATTTGACATCTCGGACACCAGAAACATGGGACCCAGATAAGCCAAATGGTTCTGGGACTTTGATTTATTCATAGGGGCCATTGGCACAGTGGAAGATGCACGTCAACAATGCTTGTTGAGTCTGGCAGCAGGCCCAGCCACCGGAGACATAATCTATGAGTTCTCGGCTGACTCCATTGACGCAATCCATGGCCTCAAGATGGCTCTAGCCATATATTTTACACGCCACACCAACGTTGATTACGAGAGGCATCTATTCCACACCACAAAGCAGACGAAAGGGGAAATGACAGGGGCCTTCGTAATGAGACTATGCAGTAAAATGAAGTACAGCAACTTTTCAAACTATTCAAACACAGAGGTAATATAATTGCAGATTATTGCAGGGTGTGAGTCCAAATCGTTCGGAGAAAACTGCTACAAAATGCACAATCATTGAAGGAGATTTTTATGCTGGCAAGTGCGGAAATGGCGATTGACTCGCAAGTGGAATCATTTGGAAGCCAAAAAGGACACCAGCTGGCGGGAGATGCCAGACCAGCAGGTGAACCATTCTGCTATCGATACAGAGATAAGTACCCGCAAGAGGGCACATTCTCAACCATTGGACAAAGGTGCTCATACTGTGGAGAGAAAAAAACATTTCACGTCAGTGTGCCACCTTGCAAAAGGGCTCAGGCAGGAAAACCGATGGGGTCATGTCCAGCAAGTCGCGTAGGAGGCCTGCCATCATGGCAACAGAAACCTCTCACGTGGCTGCACAATTATTTCAGCAGGGAAAGGAATGCGAGAGGAGAGATCACAAATCGGCTGCTGGAGAAGCAAGAAGAGAATGGGAGGAAGAAAGGTCGAGGAAAGAAAGCAGGTGGTACCGAGTGTCCAGCAAACGTCCGGAACGCCATTCAAGGCATCACGTCCTTTACTTAGTTGAACAATCTCCAAAAGACACAGACAGAGTTCCTCAGAGGGGGAGCAAGAAAGAAAAGGCTACCACTACCCACTAGGAACTCAAAATGTGACCATGCACAGCCCCACTCTCCTAATGCAACTAAATGAGACAGTAACCAAATTTCTCAAAGATATGGGTGCCACCGTCAATGTTATCAGCGAACAGGTATCCCAGTCATTACCACACATACCCTGCCTATACACAGCGGAAATGGATATGTACACTTATGGCTCGAAAACTATCATGAATGCTTGGGACAATTTGAGGCACACTGTCAATACAAAATGCAGCCAATGAATATACCAGTACATTTGATCTTCACTCCCACAGAGTCCGGGTGCTTTATGAGCTTCAAGACAGCAATTGAAATGGGACTCATTCATGTCCTTTATAAACCCATGGCCCACAAGTGTATTGATACCATGGAGAGGATAGAACAGCTCCACCCAGCCTTATTCAAAGGAATTGGAAAGCTCCGAAATCATCAAATCACACTTCACATTGACCCAGAAGTACGGCCAGTAGCTCAACACTATAGGGGAATCCCAGTGAATATTCAATGTTTGGTGGAGAAAGAACTGCATAAGCTATTAAGCCAGGGCATCATAGACCCAGCACCGGGGCCCACGCCCTTGGTGTCATCCATCGTGCTCATCCCATAGAAATGTGCAGATACCATCCGGCTATACGTGGACATGAGGAGGCCAAATTAAGCCATCAAACGGGAGAGACATTTGGCCCCCCGCATCACAGACATGGTTCATCTCCTCAATGGAGCCAAAGTGTTTTTGAACCTGGACCTTAACAAAGGGTACCATCAGCTGGTCCTGAGCCCCGAGAGCAGGTACATTACCACATTTGTGACCTACCTAGGGTTATCCAGGTACAAATGACTAAGCTTCAGTGTTTTGTCAGTTGCAAAAAATTCTTCCAGGCTGAAATACACAAAGTCATTAAGCATATTCCAAACTGTATCAATTACAGCGATGACATCTAAGTCTTTGGCACAACAGAAAAAACATGCAGTTCACTAGCGCGAGTGCGCATGGCCCTGGAGGCAGCCAACCTCATGTTGAATCGTGACAAGTGTGAATTTCGGAAAGGTACCCTCTGATTTTTCCGGCACATTTTCTCAGCGAATGGAATGACACCGAACCAAGAAAAGGTACATGCATTGAACAAAACGTCACTGCCAACTAACGTTTCAGAAATCCAATCGTTCTTGGGTCTGGCAAGTTATTGTGCCCACTACATCAAGGATTTTGCAACGATTAGTGAGCTCCTGAGGGCATTGACCAAGCAGCACATGCCTTTTCACTAGTCGACAGTGTGTCAATAAAGCTTTGCATCCATTTGCAACAGGATAGCGAAGGCAGAGAACATGGCCTATTTTGAGACAGAATTGACAGTCAATGCTAGCCCAGTGGTACTGAGAGCCATATTTGCACAGAAAAACCCTGATGGCACGGGACAAAGACACATTTTCTCATATGGAAGCAGGCGTTTGTCCAAAACTGAACGAGCCTACTCCCAGGTGGAAAAAGAAAGCATGGCAGTCGTGTGGCCCTGCAAACATCTGCACTTGTTCCTCTATTGCAAGTCTTTCACAATTATTACAGACCACCAGGTTACTGTTCCTATATGGAAAACCACAAGCAAAAATTGAACCCTGCATTGCATGGTGGGGTCTGTGGCCTCAAGACTATGCATTCAACATCATTCACAAACCGGGGAAAGAGGCCAACCTGGCTGACTTTTTATCACAACATCCCAGGCAGGAACACACCCCAGAACTGTCAGTGGCAGATCGCTACATTAAATACCTCATCCATCAAACAGTCCTGCAAGGCATAGGTCCACTGCAGTAAGCAAAGAAGACAGAGGGTGACATTGAGTTCCAGATAATAATGGATGGACTGAAGACAGGAAAGTGTCAGGCAGCTAAGGAAAGGAGTAGGGGGGAGTCGACAGAAACAATAAGGGATGTGGACAGTCTACTGCTGATCAAGGAAGAGCTAGCCATGTCAGAGGAGAATGTACACCTAAAAGGTAAAAAGATCATCATACCAAGTCAGCTCAAGCGACAAGTATTAGACCCAGCACTTGAGGGACACCGAGGGATTGTCTCGACAAAAATAATGCTGCGCCAGCAGGTGTGGTTTCTGAAACTAGATGGAATGGTGGAAGACTTACAACAAGACTGTCCTACGTGCAGCCTAATAACCCCTACCAGACATCCTGAACCACTGAACATGTCACCACTGCCATGGACCAACGGGAGGGGGGAAATACGTATTGGCAGTAATGGATGAATACTCTAGATTTCTCGAGGCACAAGTGGTCTCATCCACGGCGGCCTATCAAGTCATCCCCGTATTAGACAGGATCTTCACTGCCTATGGCATTCCCCAGCAGGTGAAATCAGACAATTGGCCACCTTTCACAAGGCAAGACTTCCAGGCTTTTGCAGAGTACATTGGCTTCAAATATAGGAAGGGGATTCCTTTGTGACCCCAGCAAAAACAAAGAGGTGATGGCTGGAAGGTTTAGACTGAATCTTAACCACTGGCATTGCTCGGGGCAACCCTCCAGACCATCGTTCTTCGCCTGCCAAGCCATTACAGAAGGGGAAAGACCATATGCAAATCAGGCATGGGCCCACCCCAAAAGGGGCAGTCCAGCCTGAACTGCTAGGTCACATCCCTTCTGCACGAGACCACAAGCATCCCCAAACATGTTTCGCCCTTGTTGTGGCTCATCAGTGAGGAGTAGCTTGGGTCTCTAGTCCCAGCAGGCACGGGACCCACGTCTGGGCATACCCGTCCCACTCGGGGTGACAAAGCAAAAACAAAGAGGTGATGGCTGGAAGGTTTAGACTGAATCTTAACCACTGGCATTGCTCGAGGCAACCCTCCAGACCATCGTTCTTCGCCTGCCAAGCCATTACAGAAGGGGAAAGACCATATGCAAATCAGGCATGGCCCCACCCGAAAAGGGGCAGTCCAGCCCGAACTGCTAGGTCACAACCCTTCTGCACGAGACCACAAGCATCCCCAAACATGTTTCGCCCTTGTTGTGGCTCATCAGTGAGGAGTAGCTTGGGTCTCTAGGCCCAGCAGGCACGGGACTCACGTCTGGGCATACCCATGGCCCAGAGCAATTGCCAGTAGTTTAGAAACCTTCCACCCATCACTTTTGTGGTCAGTTTGTTTCTCCTTGTGAGAGAGGGTATGCCCAGACGTGGGTCCCTTGCTCGCTGCGCCACAGGGAACCAGGCTGCACCTCACTGAGGAGGTCCAACAAGGCCGAAACATGTCTGGGGTTGCTTGGTTTTCTGTGCAGAGGGGACCTGGCCTAGAAGTTCGGGTTGGGCTGCTACCTTCGGTGCGGCAGCTGCTGACTGATTTGCACATGGCTGGTCCCCTTTTGCAATTTGTACAGATGGGCTAAAAAACGGTGGTGTGGAAGGTTGGCCCAGAGCAATTGCCAGTGGTTTAGATTAATTCAAAACCTTCCACCCATCACTTTTGTGGTCAGGTCCTTTGTGACCCCAGGCAAATGGCATGATTGAGCGCTTCATGGACAAACTGAAGTGAACATTGCAAATCTCCCAACTAACAGTACAACCAGGTGCTGCATCAGCTTTTGAGGGACTTCAGGAGCACCCTGCACAGCTCGACAGGGAAGTGCCCAGTTGAAGTCATGTTTGGAGTGTTCGCGTCTGACTGCCTCGCCAAAAGGGAACCTCCGAGCATCCTGATGGAGACCAGGAGATGCGAGTCAAGGATGCTGCCTCTAAGGAAATGATGAAGGCCTATGAAGATCACAAGAGGCAAGCAAGACCATCTACCTTAGCACTAGGCGACCTGGTGGTTGTGAAACAAACTCGGGCCAATAAGGGTGATGCTTTCTTTCATGAAGATCCCCTCATCATCACCATGAAGAAGGGTTCCCTCAACACAGCAGAGGGTGATCGGCGTCTGGTGACCATGAACTTGTTGAATTTTAAGAGTCTGTCTGGAATACATCAAGGTCGATGACAAGGAGCACAAGAAGAGGAAAGGGACTACTCATCGGACAAGTTGTACCATGGAGACGGAGAAGAGTCAGATGCGTCAGGTCAGGAGGAACTGGAGCTGGGTGACCAGCGGGAAAGACCAGAGCCAGGGGACCCTCATCACAGAGGGCCCGGACCAGACCCTGCAGACTTATTGAAGAAATGGGGTGAAGTTATGTTGTCAGTGTTTAAATTGCGGGCCGGTGTAATGTTGGGAATTGTAGTCATGTTTGTGAGGGCGGGAACAGGGCCACAGGGAGGGAAGTGATGTGGGAACCCGAAGAGGCAGTTCATGTATGAAGGAGGTGGAATAAATACATTGATGCCATAGCTCTGTCTCCGTCTGATTATAACCGCACAGAGTGAGGCACATGTTGCGACAACCCTCAACCAGAGGTCCCGGTTGAGGCAGGCAACGACGACCCAACAGTCATGTAGAGTTGACAGCAATATTTCAAAATATGTAATTTACCAGTGTGATGTTCGCCAACTACTGTTTGTGCATGTTTCACGTGGTAAGTGTTGTACTGAAACCAGTTAACTCTATCACTAAGGGTCTGTTTATGAGTCTAGTGAAAAAAGAAAAACATATGTATTAAATACCTCATATGTTTACAATACTGCACAATTATAAAAACGGAATTAGATAATTGGGTCTATATTAAATACTACGTGGATAAATCGATGTTATTTAGTCAACTATCTTCCCTTCACTTAACAAAAATCCATCGTCCCCATGGCCTCCCTTTCCACACAATTTAAAATGTAATGGGCATAATTTACAAATAAGTTTTCAATGGGGGTTTCCCACTGAAAAACGCGTTTGTAAATCAGCCCCAATGTAATGTTTCTTAAAAAGAACCTCTAGGATTCTCCTACAGAGGAACTGCATGAAGAAGGAAAAGACATCGGCCCTCATTCCAAGGTTGGTGCTAGTCATGGCGCTATTAGCGCCATGACTAGCACCAATACCGGTACCGACACCGAAGTGGCGGTATAGGGACTCACCGGTCCATCCGAGCTTTGCGGGACCAGTAAATCCCCTTTTTAAAAGCCATTCCCCATTCCCATTTGAGCCCCCATAGGGCTCAATGGGAAGGGGGAAGGCGGCAATAACGGTACCGCAAATTGCGGTACCGTTTTTGACCCCGGTATCCCTTTGCGGGTCCCGTCCTTAACGCCTGCTAAAAGCAGGCGTTAAGGGAAGGACCCGCAAAGGGACCTCGGAATAGGGCGCAAAGGGATTACCGGCACCAGTGTCATTACCGGTGCCCGGTATCCCTTTGCGCCCGGGTCGTAATGACTCCCATCATGTTTTAACGTGTGTGTTATCCTTTCAAAATTGCTTAGTGTGTTCACTTGTTCTGAGACAAAAAAATTGAAAAAGTATACAGCCCTTCACCTCAGTTAACAAGAAAGGATTCTGGCACACTTAGTGCCTGATTTACAAAAAAGTTTTCAAAAGGCAATCGCTATGCAACCACTTGTCAGCATCTCTAATGTGTCAATTGTGTGCAAATCAGTGTGGGAGCAGACTACCTTACATCAAGATCACACATTATAGTGCAAAATGCTCACATAGCATCTGCAGTGAATTTGGATACGGTTGCAAATGTGCTGAGTGTTCTTGTGTCTAAATTGCAGCAGCAACGGCCAAATGTTCAATTCTCTAACTTTAGAACCTCATAAAGTTCCACTTACTGATACACGATTAAACAAACGTCTCTATGATATGCGTTTTATTTAAGCAATAGAACCCGAGCGTCGGGGGCATTACCGACTCAGGTAATGCCCCGGGGCCCATAGGTAAGGACTCGAGCGAAGCAAGGGCCTTACCGAAGGCCCCTGGGCATTACCAGAGTCGGTAATGCCCCCGACGCGAGGGTTCTATTGCTATTAGTACCCCGGCCCGCAAAAATTGCGTGACCGGGGCACTAAAAGCTTCTTTTTTTTTTGTCCCGAAACGCTGCAGCGTTTCGGTGCTGCAGCGTTTCGGAAAAAAAAAAAAAGAAAATGGCCGCAGCCATGGACAGGGAAAACGGAGTCTGTTTTCCCTTTCCATGGCGGCCATCAGGAGTGGACGTGCTGGGAACACAAGTGTTCAAAAAAAGGATCAAAAAGAAGGTAAGTGGGGTTGGGAGGGCGGGAGTGGGACGAAAAAAAAAACGTGCCCTCTCCGAGTCTCCACACGGCTGGAGGCTTCCCTCGTCCCCCACTGGGGACGTGGGACCAAGAAGGTAAGTTGGGGGGGCGGGTTGGAGGGAGGCAAGGGATCTAAAAAAATAAAAAAATTAAAAAAAAGACTTACCCGAGTCCCCGGCGGGGGACAAAGGCAGCCTCTCAGCCACGGGGAGGCTCGGAGCGGGGATGGCCCCGCTTCGAGCTTCCTCATTGGCTGAGGGGCTGCCACGCCCCCTGCCAGGGACAAAGGCCATGGAATCCCGACGGAGGGATTTCCGGCCGGTTAGGGACCTGGCGAGAGCCAATCAGAATGCTTGTTGCATTCTGCTTCGCTCTCGCCGGGTTACTAATTATGAATAGAGTTCATAAATAGTTTCCATCTCTTCAAAATATTTGGAAACCTCAGCAGAGAACTCTCGGTAGAAATCTGGTCAGGGAAAGCGTGCCTGCTCTAAATGAATTCAAATGAAGATAACAGTACCTGCTTTGGTAAGTCAATCTTTGCATTACATTTTTTATTAATGTGGGTCGGAGCTCTTATCCATGCCAAGTGATGTGTTCGCGGCGGCGCGAGGCTTACTTTGCTGTGGGTAAATTAGTGATGAGAAGCTATTGAGATGTTTGCACAGATGTTGAGCGAGAGGAGATTTGTCACTGAAAAATCTGCCAATGAAATAAAGGTCTTTTCAATTATTTTACGTTCGCATAATCCCCTTATCTGATTCAAACGAGCCCAGCATCTGTAATGTTTGCTTATCAGAATCATCCTAAATGATTTAGAAACACTTATCTGTAGCTATGTTGTCCCAATGGTAAACAGTGGTCCCTATGCTAGTCTGTGCCACGTTGATTATCCAGATAATCTTTTGACATGCTAGGATTAGTTGCCAGATTCTAATTATACACTACAAAATGGGGATGCAATCTTGTTATTAAAGATATCGACTAAATGCAATATGCCAGATTGACCAGGATAGAGTGTGCTTTATTTAGTTACTATTTGTTGAACAGAAGTTGAGTCAGCCGTATACGCTTTTCTTAACTGTGCATGCCATATTGTGCAAATGGAGACAGTCTAGTTCTAATTCAAACACCTGTATTGACTCGTTTGTATCTGACATTAGTTATATCACATTTCATAAACCATACAATTCCCGTCACCCACAAGATTTTGAATGATCGGTTGCCTGCAAAAGGAGCAACAAGATGGCATGGGTGTCCATATGCCTGGTGCCTATTCATACGGTGAATGGCATCTAGACGGGTTAAGTTTGTGTGATGACGTCATCCATAACCACAGCAGTTAGATTGACCACTATATTAACAAGAATCTTTCCCACATCGGCAAATAGCAGATTATAATATATGCATAGAGTTCTATTCGGGGTGAGATCCCAGCATTATATATTCCGAATGTTATTCAGTAACTACAATTTCAACAATGGTACTGCTCACACCCAGGCGGTATTAAAACTGAAATACCGTTCTAAAGTTCATAGCATGCACTCTAGGGGGTAGGAGTGACAGAAAGTACGACCTGTGGCAGTGGAGATTACCTATAGGTAATACATCCATTACCCCCAAAGTCCCTCGACTTCTTCCCAGTACTCAGTAAAACGATGTTTGGGAAAGACCAGAGCAATCCAAAACATCAGTACAACCATATCCAAGCATGTACAACCAGGTTTCTGTGTTAACAATACATCACAGTGGAAAGGTAGCCTTAAGAAGTGGATGCACAAATACATGATCTATTTGCCCTGGAAGATGGAGCAAGTAGTAATCACAAACAGACTATTGAAGGAACGAAAATAGTTACTCTTTCAATCTAACTCAGAAGGACCTGGCAGGCATCAAGCACAGCCTTGTCAATATAGAGCACAGAACTGATCTTATAGGGAAGTCTTGACTTCACAACGTCCTGGAACAAATGAAAATTAGGTGTCAAACCTTAACAACGCCAAGTGAGGATTTAGCTGAAAATAAGGAGTGGAACACAGCAGAGTGTCCAGCATCCCAATTCCCCTCCTAGCCATAGTTTTGACCACTAAGAACATAGTTTTATGACTGAGGAAATTGATGTCTGTTGTGTCCATGGATTTTTAGAAGCCACCATTCAGGGTCTCAAGGACCACAGGAAGATCACAGGCATGCATGAGCGATGTGCTACTTGGCTTTGCATCGTTGAAACACTTCAGCAGCCTAACCACAAAGCTTTCATCCCGACGAAGCCCAAAACATGAATGCCTGTCTGACCTATTGATCACCCATTGGGTCTGCAAGTTAAAAGGTGAAAGACCAACAGCAAACCTATCCTACAGGATTTGGGCAATATGTGAAATGTTTCACTATAGTGGCAGTACACCTCTACTCCAGCAGCAAGAAGTGAAATTCCGCCAGGGTTTGTCATAGGAATGCCTAGGAATACCTGACTCCTGGATGGAACAGGAAACATTCACAGGGAGAAACCAGTCACCAAGCACTTTTCATTCAAGGATCATGCCTCCCAAACTGAAATTCTGCCTGGCAGGAGGAGAGAAACACTACTGGATAGCAGACATGGTGAAAAAGGTAGGGCAGCTCAAATGCCAAGCTGAGAAAAAGAGGGAAACAAGTCCACATGGATCATTCAAAGGCCCCTTGGCATACGCATAATGGGAGGAAAGGTATCCATTAAGACATTTCTCAGACCGAGGGACCAGGGCATCTATCCACCATGTCATCTGATCTAGAACCTTGTGATGAACTGCGCCAATGGAGCAACCTCTGTGGACCTCATATGGTCCACGGTTAGTTGGCATAGACTATGATAGATCCGTAGGAACAGCTCAGGAAGAAGATAAAGCTCCTGCAGAGATGGAAACTTCCAACTCAGAGATTATGCCAGAGATTTTTTCACCTCCTGATGTGGGATTTACAGATGTACAAAACATTTCTCTCTGCCCAGCAGACCAGCTGAAGGATATCCTTTCCAAAGCGGCTGACCCTGCTACATCCTTGCTGATTGATCCAAGCCATCAATGGTTTGTTTTCTGTTCTGACCAACACTTGATGCCCCTTGACCTGGAATGAAAATAATCGTGTTACAATGTAAACTCATCACCCTCTCCAAGTAACCTGAGCACCCCTGCATAGTAGTCTCTCCAAAGAAGATCTCCCAACCTAGCCCACTGGCATCTGTTTTCAGCATAACATGGTTGGAATGGTGCACAAGTAATCGCCTCAAGAGATTGACCAAAACAAACCACTGAATCCCCCAATCATGGGTAACAGAGTCTTGAATTTTTAAGAAAATCATGTCCAGTGCAAATACAGGAACCAGATTACAGAAACTATGCACAGGTCTAAGAGCAAAGTCGCACGGTATTGACACTAGGGCAAGTGTGCCCTATCTCTAAAAACTCTTTAACATTTTACAATGGCACTGAAAATGTATCTTTTTTTGCACTATGGGCATTTTTGGCCTGGTGTTTATACCATGCCAAACTGCACTAGTCATGGTGCAATGGTTTCTAATAGGTCAAAGTGTTCTTTATAAATAAGTCAAACGTATCCCTAGTGCTAATACCATGCAACTTTGCATTTGCACCAGTGCAAAGTTTCTGCAATATGGCCCGTGATGTGCTAAACGTGTCAGAGTTGGAGATGAGCACATTGGGTCAGAAACACACAAGTAGCCATCACATCTGTTACACTGAGACATTGTTTTGCTGAGGGTGCTTCCAGATTGCACAGCTTTGACACTTCCAAGATGATGGCTAAGGGTTTTTCCCAGGGAAGGTGTACCGAGAATAGATGGGTTATAAACAGGACACTTATAAACTGAAGTTGCTATTCTGCTTTTTGGAGAGGAACCCAGACACTGTTAAGGATTTTATGATACAGTGCAACAACTATAATTTCATTTTCAGAAGCCTGGATGCAATAGTTGTCCAAGAAGGGGAATTTGTCCATGCCCCCCTTCTTCAGCAAAGCCTCTAGGGCCAGCAATGTGACAAATAATAAATGATAATGATGAAAACTGAATAAGTCCTATCTCTAGTGATGAAGTGTAGAGGAGGAGCTAAATGCCTCTGATGGAAGTCCTGCCCCTGTTTTGCCTATATGTTGGCAGCCGGAAATTGGAACATGCACAACACCAATAATGGTACCTATACCACGAAGAATGCTCGAGACAAGGTATCCATTGAGAAAGCCCTATATGATGTACTCACTGAGAAATTAGTCTCTTAAAGGAGGTTCCTGAAGAAGTGTGAAGTGGTGAAGGCAAGAGACTGGTGATGTCACATGAAGCAGAGATGACCCACCAAGAAGAGATGCTAGGGAAGAAGGTGAAGAGACCTTATAGAAGTCGATGGTGAAGTAAAAAATTGAGTAACATTTAAAATGAAGATTGCACATGAGGGGAGCACTGATGAAAATGCAAGATGTTTTATAATTTTACAGATGCTGAAATGCAAGTAGGCTAAGTTACCATGAAGGCTGGCCATACGTAGTGAATAGACTGCTGGCAGTGCCAACATTATATATATATGTGTATAAAGTCTGGATGTTCCACGTGGCACTTTAGCAAACTAGAACCTCAGTTGCAAAAAGGCTGAAAGTGTGGGGCAGTAGAGAAAGACAGTTGACGATGAAGGAAGATTCAAGAAGGATTGTCTGGCCCAGTGTCAAGGGTTGGTGCAGCCAAGGAACTGGTTATCTATTTGAGAAGATACAATGAACATGAGAAACGAGGCAAGCTCCATTTGAGGTGCAATGGAAAAACACTATCAGTGTCAAGTTGTGTTCATTTAATAGTATTAAAGGTGAAGAAGGAGCTAAAAACATGATCTCCTGTCACATGGTGTAGATGAAAATAGACTTTGGGCAAGCTACATCGAGACTGAAGATAAGGCTGTCCTCACACTCCCATCTATTCTCAAGCGCAGTGATACTTTGTAAGGCTGAGTTCAAAGACAATTCGAATGGCAGACAACAGGAGTGATGATGGATGATGGGCTAATTGGGTGGGAAGGCATGGTCAAGTCCACCCACAAGCACCTGGGGTTCCAGCTTGCGTGCTGCTAGCGAGTGGAATATTCCAGAAGGGTCCAAGTGTGCCAACCAATTATAGAGGGCACGTAGCAAAGAGCTCTATAGTTTGAAAGCCAATGAAACGTGTATTTTATGAGACTGAAAATGACTTGCACTAGGGCTGGGCATAGTTGTCCACATGATTCGGAAGACCCAATCACAATCCTATTCCCCATAGAAAGTATATGTAGATGTTCCCCGTAGACCAACCACAACCCAACTTAGGCTTTCTTATTTTGCCACGTAGTATGACATCAGTGATGATGAATTATTTTCTATATAACTGTGTTTTTTCATGTAACATGTTGAGAGACTTGAGCGAATGTCCGCTGATGTCCATTGTACTCCCTGTTTTAGATAATTGTTAATAAAACAGCTGAAGTTTGCCAATTTCCTGAGTCAGTCTTATTATTGGTGTAAGAGTACATTCTGCATCCCCATCCATCCCATATAGCGCTACCTCGCTTAAAGGGCCTGCGGGTTCAGAAGGCTAACCCCTCTTGTGCACCATCAGACCCCCTTGCTCATCATCTAGTCAAGACTATTGCCCCATTAGTGGTCACTCACCTCACCCTGTGTCTCTCCTTCCACGGTACTTTAAAGTGCTCAAAAGGGTTGTGTTCAACTGTCTTGAACATTACTTAGACATCCACAACCTTTGAGACCCGCTACTCCACAGAAACTGCTCTCATCTTCTCTGCTAAGAACTCCAAGCTATCCTAATTTTCATTGGCATGTTGCTGCCTTTGCCAATGTGGATCACTCTTATCTCCTTTATACTCCTTAATACTATCTTTCTTCTTGGGATTCGCGATCAAGCATTTGACTGGATTTTATCTTACCTGGCCGCTCACCAATTCTCTGTTTCCTGGAGCAACCACACCTCTAAATACACTCCTCTAACTGTTGGTATTGCACACAGCCCTGTCTTGGGTCCTCTCCTCTTTATACTCTACACCTCTGTTATCGGGGCATTAACCAAAACAGAGATGCTCTTCTGCACTGCCAAATACTCTCTCTTATCTCTTCCCCTGTCTTTCCAACTCCTTCCTGACACTCTGCCCTACTCTTCCTCAGCTAGAAACCTCAGTGTCATCTATGACCCTTCTCACACCTATGCTACTTTCATCTCCAAAACTGCAACTGTGTCTCACCTCAACCTCCTAACTATGAGAGAAATCAGGCATCCTATCAACACCCTCAAGTATCTCTTAACCACTCTTGTATTCTCTAAACTGGACTACTGTGCTAGGGGTTCCATGTGATCTTACCAAAAAGAATTTAAAAAAAATGTTACCAGAAAAAAAGAAAATCACATATTTGTTCTTTTTAAATTGGGCACCCTAAACCCTCTGTTTCCCCAAGCTTCTGACCCACCCCAAACTAGCTACCACACCTTTTAACTGTTTACCCCCAACCCCTATATATTTAGCTTTTGGTATTTTTTCAGTAACATTTCATTTGTTCTTTTCTTTTCAGTTATATCACTGGATACCCTGTGCCAGAATTCTCTTTGGTCTTCCCAACTAAGCTTTCTACAATACACTCATTAACTTTGCTTCCAGAACTCTCTTTGAACTGCCTCACTTCACAACTACTTCCTCATACTGTCAGCAGGTTGGCCAGCTGATGATATAAAACAGGGCCAGATTGAAATTGTTTCTCCAGGTTCACACATCTATCCACGGAAAGGCACCACATAATATATCATCATCTATCCAACTCTACAAGCCTTCTTGTAATCTCTGCTCTGCCTCCTTGAGTACCCTTGTGGCACCTCAGCCTCCCTGTCCATCCTCTTGCTTCCGCTCGTTCTCTTTTCTTGCTCCACTTGCAGGGAATTGTCTAATGCAGACATCTGAGAAACAGTCCACATCGATTTGTTAAAAAACAAACTAAATGCCTACCTCCTCACCTCTGTGTTACCCTCTTAACGTATCTCTAATCTACCTTGTAGCTAACATGTTTCCCTTACCTCAACCCTGCATCTGCCCCTCACTTTCTACTGTCTTCACTCTAGCATTTCATCCATCATGATCACCCCCATAACACAGCTGGCCGTACCACCTACCTGCACTTAAACATTTTGAATGTTGGTTGTCCTTAATCTATGCATGTCCACCCATGTATTGACCCCTGTGACTGTTCAATTTAATGCCCCACAAACTTGTCAGCATGCCACTCAAACTCTCCCCATTGTAAGAATCTCATTGCTTCCCATGAAATCAGATGTCTTATCTAGTGTACGTTCTTTTGTGATCAAAATAGTATTGTCCCTCCCTGTATGAATAGATACATAGAAAGTCATTGTAAACATTTGGTGGCAGAATCAGAATCTAAACGAGAGAATGGTAAATTGGAAAGATTGGTCTCACACTACAAACTGTAGCAACCTGCTCTCCACATGAAGAATGGGGACAAGGAGATAGGCCTCACTAAGATCAAGGGAGGCCAGCCCATCACCAGTGGAGGGGGAATATTGTTTTGTTCTTCATCCAGGAATTCCATATTGCATTTCACATTTGGAATGAACCAGTTAGCAATCTTTAGGTCCAGGCTCAACCAACAGGCCCCTCAAGATATGGCACCAGAAAGGAAGTCAAACAGCACCTCTAACTCACTGGGATTGACACACTCCACTGATCGCCCCGCTTGTACCATATATTCCAGATATTACCATTCCGTGAAAAGCCTGGTCATATTGTCATTGATCATGGGAAGAACATTTTTGCTGAGACCCCACATTGCTGATTATGGGACTTATCGGAGATTGTTCTTATGAAAATTGTATCTACTGAAACATATGTAAAAGGAAAACCTCTACCACCTCTGTGCCAGATATGTCCCTGATTGGTTCCTCTCATGCCACCTCCGAGGATGGGGAAGAAAATGTGGATTCTGAGAGGAATGAAGAGAAGGAGTTCTATCTCTGTCCTTACCTACTATGTGCCGGCTTGTGCTTTCCTAATATTCTTATATTGTTGCAGCATTTCTCTAATCAGCTGCCTCATCCTTAGATCAGAGCGTGAGCTATGCATTTTCCTCCCTTCCTAGGTAAGATAGTTATTGTTATTTTGCATTTATGTAGCACCTTATATACCATTGGTATGGTCTGAAGGCGCTGGTAGGTTGAACACCCTTGGGAACCGAAGTTCAGATCAGTAGAGACAGTAGAGAGAGACAAAAGGTGCGTGTGAGCACCGGGTATGTGTGCAGCTTGTGTGGTATCCGTGTAATAGCTGCTTCTTAGCGGTAGGTGTGGTGGTTGAGAGATCAGGAGTATGTGTTCGTTCTGGCAGGATTTATCCAGACCGGATGTGGCTGCGTTAGGCCTGAGGAGAACACCTGGCTGGGGGGTGAGTAACCAGCGATGTTTACTTAGAATGATGTGGAGTGATGGGCGGATGTTGGTATGAGAACAGTTATACTGAATGGTGTCATAGTATCTCTGTGTTCTAGTTGAGTGATGATGTAAAGGAGAGAGTAAGCGTGGTGGTGAGTATGATGGGTTATGTGCTCTTTCAGACATTCTCTGCATTCCAAACCCTACTATATACGTCACGTAATTCTGTGCGCTCCAGTCCGTTCCATGCACTCTTATCCACTCCATGCATCCCAGTCAGCTCCATACACTCCGGTCCGCTCCACGCATTCATGCATTCCAGCTCGCCCCGCGCGTTCGAGTCCGCTCTGCGTGATCCAGTCCGCCAAGCGTGCTCCAGTCAGCCCTCCACATGCACTCTTGTCTGCCTCACGCATGCACTCTTGTCTGCCTCACGCATGCACTCTTGACTGCCTCATGCATGGACACCTGTCTGCCCCATGCATGCACTCCTGCCTGCCCCATGCCTGCACTCCTGTCTTCCCCATGCTCTACGCATTCATCCATTCTATTCATCCCTCTACGCACTCATCCCTTCTATGCACTCACCCCCTCTACACACACTCACCCCCTCTATGCACACTCACCCCTCTATGCGTACTCACCCCTCTACGTGCACTCACCCCTCTTTGTGCACTCACCCCCCTCTGCGCACTCACCCCTTCTATGCCCTCACCCCCTCTACGCCCTCACCCCCTCTGTTCTATACACTTATCTACTCCTCTGCTCTATCCACTCATCCACTCCTCCCCTCTATCCACTCATCCACTCCTCCGCTCTATCCACTCATCCACTCCTCCGCTCTATCCACTCATTCACTCATCTGTTCTGTCGGCTCATCCGCTCATCCACTCAATCCACTCTATCTACTCATCCTCTCTGTACACTTTGTCCGGTCAACCGCTCTATCCACTCATCCGTTTTATCCACTCATCTGCTCAATCCACTCGCCCGCTCTATCCACTCATCCGCTCTATCCACTCATCCGCTCATCCACTCATCCGCTCTATCCACTCATCCACTCTATCCACTCATCCGTTCTATCCACTCATCCGTTCTATCCATTCATCCGTTCTATCCACTCATCTGCTCTATCCACTCATCCGCTCTATCCACTCTATCTACTCAACTGGTCTATCTACTCATCCTCTCCACTCATCCGCTCTATCAACTCATCCGCTCTATCCACTCATCCACTCATCCGCTCTATCCACTCATCCGCTCTATCCACTCATCTGCTCTATCTACTCATCCGCTCTAACTACTCATCCGCTCTATCTACTCATCCGCTCTATCTACTCATCCGCTCTATTTACCCATCCGCTCTATCCACTCATCCGCTCTATCCACTCATCCACCCACTCACTCATCCGCTCTATCTATTCATTCATTCTATCCTCTCTATACACTCATCCGTTCTATACACTCATCCGCCCTATACACTCATCCGCTCTATCCACTCATCCGCTCTATCCGCTCTATCCGCTCATCCGCTCTATCCATTCATCCATTCTATCCACTCTATACACTCGTCCGCTCTATGCACTCATCCGCACTATCCACTCATCCGATCTATCCACTCATCTGCTCTATCCACTCATCCGCTCTATCCATTCATCCGCACTATTCACACATCTGCTCTATCCGCTCTATACACTCAGCAATACAGTCATCCGTTCTATACACTCATTCGCTCTGTACATTCATCTGCTCCAGCGATCTACACACTCTCTGCACTTCCATATTCGTCAGTTATCCACACTCATGTGCTCTACCTACTCATCCACTCCATATACTCATCTGTTCTACACATTTATGCGTTCTGGACATTCATCTGTTTTACGTACTCTTGCATTCTACTCGCTTTTCTGTATTTGCGCACTCATCCGCGCTACACGCTCGTCAGTTCTACACATCCAGCCGCTCTACACACTCATCCACTCACCATGTTCATCCATTCCATACACTCACCCGATCTACATTTTCATTCGATTTCCACACTCCTTTTAACTACATAGGTATCTGTTCTTCCATTCATGCATACTTCCACTCAGCACATTAATTTGTTCCACCTGTTTCATCCATTTCTAACTAATTCATCCACACCATTCACTTCATTCACTCTGCATGCATTCTGTCCATTTCAGGAGTTTAAATCTCTTTACTGTTTCCGTATGATTTACTCTTATTAGCCATTTCACTGCTATGATCTAGTTTATTCGTTTAATTCTGTTTGTCCTTCTAGTATATATTAGGGGTTATTAGTTCTCAGTTTCTTGCATCAGGCAGTTTGATGGATTGGAGTCATTGAGTTGCTGTTGGTCTGTTTGGGTTAGTTTGGTGCGGGTTGGTTTTAGGGGAAGAGCCAGGTTTTCAGTAGTTTGCGGAAAGACGTTAAATCCTCAGTTAGGCGGATGTGGGGTGGGAGTGAGTTCCAAAGCATGGGGGCCAAGGCTGAGAATGATGATCCACCTAACCTGCTTGAGTTTGTCTTCGGTATGGCTAGGAACCCGGCAGAGCTTGATTTTAGGGTGCGTGGGGGGTGGTAGGGTTTTAGCTTCTCTTGAAGATATTGAGGTCCGGTTTTGTGCAGTGCACGATGGGAGATGCAAAGGTTTTTAAAGTCACCCTTCGGGCTACTGGGAGCCAGTGCAGCGTCTTAAGGGCTGGGGAGATGTGGTCTCTTGGGCCGAGTGCAAGTAGCAATTTGGCTGCAGCATTTTGTGCCCTTTGGTACGCGTGTACTCCGAGTTATAGGGGGTTTGCGTAGCCCAGTCTTGATATAATGATTGATTGGACCGCGGAGAGTCTGTTGGGAAAGGAGAGGTATGGAAAGATGCGCCTAAGGGTTTTAAGGTGGTAGTGGCAGGACTTTCAGACGTTGTTGACTTGGCGCGAGAGTGTTAGGTCTGAATCAAGGGTGCATCCAAGATTTTTCACTGATTTGGAGGGGGTCGGTGAATTGCCCATGGCTGATGGCCAGGGTAGTGGGTGTGGAAGAAGTTCGGAGTTGCCACATACCATGATTTCCATTTTGGAGGGGTTTAACAAGAGGTGGCTTTGGGTCGTCCAGAGTTCTATGTCAAGGAGGCAGGAGGCCAGGTCTGGTCGGGAGTTGGGTTTTGAGTTCAGGAGTTTTAGAATTAGTTGAGTGTCGTCGGCGTAGTTGTAGCACAGGATGTTGTGCGAACAAATTATTGGTGGGAGGGTGATCAAGTAGAGATTGAACAGGAGGGCAGATAGGCATGCTATCTGATGGCCAGGGTAATTATTGGTGGGAGGGTGATCAAGTAGAGAGAAGCTATCCATTTAAGAGCGGTTCCACGAATTCCTTGGGAGTGGAGGCGGTTTAGGAGGATTGAGTGATTTATTGTGTCAAAGGAGGCAGATAGGTCAAGGAGGATTAGTGCTGCGCATCCCGCAGAGTCTGCCGTCATTTTAAGGTCATCCCAAATTGAGGTTAGGGTGGTTTCAGTTCCATGACGGGCTCTGAAACCTGATTGAGCGGGGTCTAGGAGATTGTTGACTTCAACAAAGGCATTTAGTTGGGAGTAGGCGGTTCGGTCAATGAGTTTTGCAAGGAATCTGGTGTTTGAGATGGGGCGGTAGTTTTTGGGCTCGAGAGGGTCGAGCGAGAATTTTTTAATTAGAGGTTTGACATGAACCGTTTTGAATGCGTCGGGAAAGATACCAGAGGAAAGGGAAGCATTTATGATGGATCTTGCGTGTTCTCCTGCGCAGGTGGAAGCGAACATTTCTTTGAGGGTTGTGGCGCAAGGGTCCAGCGGCGAGCCAGATGGTTTGCGGGAAGAGAGAAGTTTGAGAAATTGCTCTGGTGATATTGGACTAAAGGATTCGAACGTTGGTTGCGTAGTGGTCGTGCCTGGTGGGCCGGCCGGTATGGGGGGAGAATTGCTTGGTGGATGTAAGAGTATTTGTTCTTTCGAGAGCCGTGGTGTAAAAGTGGAGGGAGAGTGAGTCGCACAGTGATTGTGAGGGAGTCGGGACTGTGATGTTGCAAGCCGGATTGGTGAATTCGGACATGATTTTGTGGAGTTCTTTGCTTGGGTTTTTGCAGTTTTCGATTCGGGAGTTGTAGTGGGCTTTTTCTGCTTTCCGGATTTCGGCCTTGTAGTGATAAAGGTGTCGGGCCAAGGTGGCCCTTCTCTCCTGGGTTTTAACTTTCTGCCATTTACGTTCTAGGTATTTATATAGTTGTTTGGTGATCTTCAACTCAGGTGTGAACCAACTGGGGAAGAGGCTACGGCGGGTTGATGGTTTGCAAGGGGGTGTGAGCCGCATCAGAGATGCGTTGAGCCATACGTCAAAGGCGTCAGGGGTTAGTTGTTTGTTGAGTTGGGAGGTGGGTGGTGGAGACTGGAGGAGTGCGTCGGCTAGGTCTGGGACGATTATTAGTTTTTTCCAGCACTTGCGTAGATTCGGCGGTTCATATTTGAGTACGGGAAGGGGGTCGGGTGAGTGAATGGCAAACAAGAGAATGAAGTGATCGGACCAGAGGATAGGGAAGGGGGGGTTTAAATGAATCAGGGTGTTGGAACTAAAAATTGCATCAAGAGTGTGTCCTTTGTAGTGAGTCGGGCCGTTTATGTGGGGTTGGTGGTTAATTGCATCCAAACTGTCAACCAGAGAGTGTGGCATAGGGTTGGTGGGGATGTCGAGCCATATGTTGAAGTCTCCAAGCAGGGTGAGGTTGGGATGGTTTAGTTGAAGGGTGGCAATACAGTCGCAGAGGTTGTTTGCAAATTGTCTATCGGGGCCTGTAGATTATTAGTAAGCTGTGTGAGAGCGACTGGAAGAGGGATAGTTTAACAAGGAGAGATTTGCAGGAAGGAATGGAAGGTTGGTTGTCGATGATTGAGTCGTGGAAGAGAGACTTGTAGACGAATGCTACTCCTCCTCCTCTGGAGGGACGGTCCAGTGGGATGAGGGAGTAGTCAGGGGGAAAGTCTTCATTAGCGATTGGAGCGAAGTCGTCCGAGAACCAAGTTCCGGTTTGTCAGAGGTGAGGAGGTCAAAGATACAGTGTCTGTTTTTTGCTACGGATCGGGCGTTAAATAGGATGCAGTTCACATCGGTAGGCGCGGTTGGTCTTGGAGACGAAGGGGGTGGTGGCTGAGAGAGTGGAGACTGGGGAGGGAGAGGAGTAGCGGGGGTGATGTTCGATGGGAATAGTGGGCGAGCAGAAAAATTGGCGGGCTTCGGGCGGGATTGGGTAGCTGTGTGTTTTAGGATGATCGGGTTTGGTTCGGGAGATTTGACGGTGGGGTGAGGTCGGTTAGGAGTTTCAGTTGCAGATGATGAGAAATTGAGTGAGAGAGGTTTTAGGAGGGGTGAAGCCACGGGGGAAGGAGGTGATTATGGGAATGATGTGGTGGGTCGAGACAGGGGAGGTGAGGAGTGCTGAGAGATTGAGGGGGACCAGGTACGTTTCCTCTTTAGTTTCTTTGCAGCGATTGGAGTGTGAGAGAGGATAGGGGGTTCAGAGGGAGAGAGGGATGCAGCTTCTGTTCTTGCTAGGGCTAGGCGTGCAGTTTTTAGGGAGGGGAAAGGGTGCGGTCGGGGGGGTAGCAGAGGTTTGTGGGTAAGGCGGGCGGTTGATGATTGCAGGGCAGGGTGTGCCTGTTATGATAGTGAGGGGAGCGGGCATGGATAACATTGGCTGGTCGGCGGTGGGGTTCGGGGGAGGAGTGGTCTTAGGGTGGTTGGCTCTCCATCGTGCCCCTCTGGCTTGGTGTTTGGAGAGCAGAGTGGTAGGGAATGCAAAGGGGGGAGGGATGATTTGGGCAGGGGGGGACGGGAGGGCAGGCAGATCGGGGAGTGGGGGTGGTCCACAGTGGTCCACAGTGGTCGTTTCCGACAAACTCTGGTGAGGTGGGTGTACTCATGCTTGGTACAAGCTTTAGGTGGATTTTAGGAGGGTTTTCTAATTGTAGTTCTAAATTCAGTGGGCGCACGCTTTTAGGCTTTCTAATTTTAGTTCCAAAGATCAGTGGGGGCACGCTTTTAGGCACTCTTCTAAGTTCAATTTGCGGATGGATGATATTGGACTATTAGGTGCACTTCAAGGTTTGTCTGTACATGGAGGTGATATTGAGCTATTAGGTACTATTAGGCATACTTCTAGATTCAGCTGTACACAGAGATGATATTAGGCTACTAGGTGCTATTAGGTACACTTCTAAATTCAACAGCACACAGAGATGGTATTAGGTCTACCTCTAGATTCAATTTGGTATAGAGAGGATATTAGGCGCATTTCTAGATTCGATTGTACACTGAGATGATATTCGATCTACCTCTAGATTTAATTTTGTATAGTGATGTTAATAGGTCTATCTGTAAATTCAATGTTTTTTTTTTTTTGTAGAGGGAATGTTAGACTATTAGGCACACTTCTCTCAATTCGACTTTATACAGGCAGCGTATTAGGCATGATTCTAAAATCAACTTTGTACAGAGAGGTTATAAGGGAGATTAGTCGATTCAACGAGGCACAGTATTAGACTAATAGGATATTGGGCCCACTTCCGATTCAACATTCACAGCGGGGCAATTGAGACACTTCTAGATTCACAGATGTTATTTGGTGCACTTCTAAGTTCACTTCTAACGCACTTCTAAATTCAACTTTCACAGAGGCTATTTGGCACACTTCTAAGTTCAACTTCTAGTGCACTTCTAAATTCAACATTCACAGAGAGTCTATTGGGTGTACTTTTAAATTCAACTTTCACAGAGGCTATTTGGCACACTTCTAAGTTCGACTTCTAGTGCACTTCTAAATTTTACTTTCACAGAGAGTCTATTGGGTGTACTTTTGAATTCAACTTTCACAGTGAGGCTATTTGGCACACTTCTAAGTTCGACTTCAGTTGCACTTCTAAATTCAACTTTCACAGAGAGTCTATTGGGTGTACTTTTAAATTCCACTTTCACAGAGGCTATTTGGCACACTTCTAAATTCGACTTCTAGTGCACTTCTAAATTCAACTTTCACAGAGAGTCTATTGGGTGTACTTCTAAATTCAACTTTCACAGAGAGTCTATTGGGTGTACTATTGCATTCAACTTTCACAGAGAGGCTATTGGGCACACTTCTAGATTCAGCTTTCACAGGGATGCTATTGGGCACCCTTCTAGATTCAACTTTGCACAGAGGTGTTACAGGGCACACTTCTCAATTCAAATTTGCACAGAGGTGTTACAGGGCACACATTCTAAATTCACAGAGAACTATTGGGCTCACTTCTAAATACAACTTTCAATGAGCGGCTGTTGGGCACACTTCTAAGTTCAACTTTCACAGAGGGGTAATTGAGACACTTCTAAATTCACAGAGGGGTTATTGGGCACACTTCTAATACAACTTTCAATGAGCAGCAATTGGCCACACTTTTAAGTTCAACTTGCACCTAAAGGCTATTGAGCAAACTTTTAAATTCAACTTCAAATGCACCTCTAAATTCAACTTTTACAAAGAGACTATTGGCACACTTTTAATCGATTTTCACTGAGAGTCTATTGAGGGCACTTCTAAATTCAACATTCAATGAGCGACTGTTGGGCCCACTTCTAAATTCAAGGAGAGGCTATTGGGCACACTTCTAAATACAACTTTCAATGAGCGGCTGTTGGGCACACTTCTAGGTTCAACTTTGACAGTGGTGTAAATGAGACACTTCTAAATACAACTTTCAATGAGCGGCTGTCGGGCACACTTCTAATTTCAACTTTCACAGAGGGGCTATTGTGCACACTTCTAAATTCAACTTCTAATGCACCTCTAAATTCAACTTTTACAAAGAGTCTATTGGCACACCTTTAATCGATTTTCACTGAGAGTCTATTGAGGGCACTTCTAAATTCAAATTTGCAAAGGAGTGTTACAGGGCACACATTTAAATTCAGCTTCTAATGCACTTCTAAATTCAACTTTCACAAAGGGGCTATTGTGCACACTTCTAAGATCCGCTTTCACAGAGCGACCATTGGGCACACTTCTAAGTTCAAGGAGAGGCTATTGGGCACCCTTCTAAATTCAGCATTCAATGAGGGACTGTTGGGCACACTTCTAAGTTCAAGGAGAGGCTATTGGGCACACTTCTAAATTCAACATTCAGTGAGTAACTGTTGGACACACTTCTAAATTCAAGGAGAGGCTATTGGGCACACTTCCAAATTCAACATTCAATGAGTGACTGTTGAGCACCCTTCTAAATTCAACATTCAATGAGGGACTGTTGGGCACACTTCTAAGTTCAAGGAGAGGCTATTGGGCACACTTCTAAATTCAGTATTCAATGAGCGACTGTTGGGCACACTTCTAAATTCAGTATTCAATGAGCGACTGTTGGGCACACTTCTAAATACAACATTCAATGAGCGGCTGTTGGACACACTTCTAAATTCAAGGAGAGGCTATTGGGCACACTTCCAAATTCAACTTTCAATGAGTGACTGTTGAGCAGACTTCTAAATTCAACATTCAATGAGGGACTGTTGAGCACACTTCTAAATTCAACATTCAATGAGTGACTGTTGAGCACACTTCCAAATTGAACATTCAATGAGTTACTGTTGAGCACACTTCTAAATTCAACATTCAATGAGCGACTGTTGGGCACATTTCTAAATACAACATTCAATGAGCGGCTGTTGGACACACTTCTAAATTCAAGGAGAGGCTATTGGGCACACTTCCAAATTCAACATTCAATGAGTGACTGTTGAGCACACTTCTAAATTCAACATTCAATGAGGGACTGTTGAGCACACTTCTAAATTCAACATTCAATGAGTGACTGTTGAGCACACTTACAAATTCAACATTCACCGAGTGACTGTTGAGCACACTTCTAAATTCAACATTCAATGAGGGACTGTTGGGCACACTTCTAAGTTCAAGGAGAGGCTATTGGGCACACTTCTAAATTCAGTATTCAATGAGCGAATGTTGGGCACACTTCTAAATTCAACATTCAATGAGCGACTGTTGGGCACACTTCCAAATTCAACATTCAATGAGGGACTGTTGGGTACACTTCTAAATTCAGTATTCAATGAGCGACTGTTGGGCACACTTCTAAATTCAACATTCAATGAGCGACTGTTGGGCACACTTCCAAATTCAACATTCAATGAGGGACTGTTGGGCACACTTCCAAATTCAACATTCAATTAGGGACTGTTGGGCACACTTCTAAATTCAGTATTCAATGAGCGACTGTTGGGCACACTTCTAAATTCAAAATTCAATGAGAGACTGTTGGGCACACTTCCAAATTCAACATTCAATGAGGGACTGTTGGGCACACTTCTAAATACAACATTCAAGGAGAGGCTATTGGGCACACTTCCAAATTCAACATTCAATGAGGGACTGTTGGGCACACGTCTAAATTCAAAATTACATGTATAGGACTGAGTTTCCCAATGCAATTATTTTACAGATATGGGATTCTAGGGTGAGTGGTAGGGTAGTATGGCTAGAAGTAATTGCTTCTGTCCCCGCCCTTGCCACACTTACTTATTTTCGGCTTCTTGCTTCTCCTGCGGATACCTGCAGACACTGCCTGGAGCCGTCACTGAAGGAGCCGTCGTTCGCCTTGGGTGCTTAGCCGAAGGGCTGCCGGGCAGAGGGCTGCCCCGGGAGGACTGGTTATGAATGGGAGTCCTCTTGCCAGGACCACTCAGAGTGGAGGGCGGGGTGAGAGGCGGGCTGGGAACCAGGAAGTGGGGAGCGCTGGCGAGGGCTGCACGTGGGGGAATGGAGGGAGGGGGATGGAAGCTATGGGGATGGGGCCCAATGGGCACTTCAGGTCTTAGCAGATTAGAGTCAAAGGAAGCAGGAGGCAGCGAGGGTTGCGGGCGGTGGAATTCGGGGCCTGGGGCTGGGAGATTAGGCTTATTGGTGCGGATGCACCTTAAACTAAATAAGGAGAGCCACAAAAGGGGGCAAACTCACCCAAGGAGCACGGCAGCACAAAGGAGACACGGATGTTGGTGTCTGTGTACTACGTTCACAGGCAGGGACCGGGGGCCAATCAGGCCACAGAGGAGGGTCGGGGGTGGGAATGGGAAGTACCAGGAAGCGGGAGGCAGCGAGGGTTGTGAGCGGTGGAATTCGGGGCCTGGGGCTGGGAGATTGGGCTTATTGGTGCGGATGCACCTTAAACTAAATAAGGAGAGCCACAAAAGGGGGCAAACTCACCCAAGGAGCACGGCAGCACAAAGGAGACACGGATGTTGGTATCTGTGTACTACGTTTACAGGCAGGGACCGGGGGCCAATCAGGGCACAGGGGAGGGGAGGGGGTGGGAATGGGAAGTACCAGGAAGCGGGAGGCAGCGAGAGTTGCGGGCGGTGGAATTCGGGGCCTGGGCTGGGCGATTGCGCTTATTGGTGCGGATGCACCTTAAACTAAATAAGGAGAGCCACAAAAGGGGGCAAACTCACCCAAGGAGCACGGCAGCACAAAGGAGACACGGATGTTGGTGTCTGTGTACTACGTTGACAGGCAGGGACCGGGGGCAAATCGGGGTGCAGGGGAGAGTCGGGGGGCGGGAATGGGAAGTACCAGGAAGCGGGAGGCAGCGAGGGTTGCCGACGGTGGAATTCAGGGCCTGGGGCTGGGAGATTGGGCTTATAGGTGCGGATGCACCTTAAACTAAATAAGGAGAGTCACAAAAAGGGGCAAACTCAACCAAGGAGCACGGCAGCACAAAGGAGACACAGATGTTGGTGTCTGTGTACTACGTTCACAGGAAGGGACCGGGGGCCAATCAGGGCGCAGGGGAGGGTCAGGGGCGGGAATGGGAAGTACCAGGAAGTGGGAGACAGCGAGGGTTGCAGGCGGTGGAATTAGGGGCCTGGGGCTGGGAGATTGGGCTTATTGGTGCGGATGCACCTTAAACTAAATAAGGAGAGCCACAAAAGGGGGCAAACTCACCCAAGGAGCACGGCAGGACAAAGGAGACACTGATGTTGGTATCTGTGTACTACGTTTACAGGCAGGGACCGGGGGCCAATCAGGGCGCAGGGGAGGGGAGGGGGGTGGGAATGGGAAGTACCAGGAAGCGGGAGGCAGCGAGGGTTGCGGGCGGTGGAATTTGCGGCCTGGGGCTGGTAGATTGGGCTTTTTGGTGCAGATGCACCTTAAACTAAATTAGGAGAGCCACAAAAGGGGACAAACTCACCCAAGGATCACGGCAGCACAAAGGAGACACGAATGTTGTTGTCTGTGTACTACGTTCACAGGCAGGGACCGGGGGCAAATCAGGGTGCAGGGGAGAGTCGGGGGGCGGGAATGGGAAGTACCAGGAAGCGGGAGGCAGCAAGGGTTGCGGGCAGTGGAATTCGGGGCCTGGGGCTGGGAGATTGGGCTTATTGTTGCGGATGCACCTTAAACTAAATAAGGAGAGTCACAAAAGGGGGCAAACTCACCCAAGGAGCACGGCAGCACAAAGGAGACATGGATGTTGGTGTCTGTGTACTACGTTCACAGGCAGGGACCGGGGGCCAATCAGGCCGCAGGGGAGGGTCAGGGGGCGGGAATGGTAAGTACCAGGAAGTGGGAGGCAGCGAGGGTTGCGGGCGGTGGAATTCGGGGCCTGGGGCTGCGAGATTGGGTTTATTGGTGCGGATGCACCTTAAACTAAATAAGGAGAGCCACAAAAGGTGGCAAATTTACCCAAGGAGCACAGCAGCACAAAGAAGACACGGATGTTGGTGTCTATGTACTACGTTCACAGGCAGGGACCGGGGGCCAATCAGGGCGCAGGGGAGGGTCGGGGGGCGGGAATGGGAAGTGCCAGGAAGCGGGAGGCAGCGAGGGTTGCGGGCAGTGGAATTCGGGGCCTGGGGCTGGGAGATTGGGCTTATTGGTGCGGATGCACCTTAAACTAAATAAGGAGAGCCACAAAATGGGGCAAAAGTAACCCAAGGAGCACGGCAGCACAAAGGAGACACGGATGTTGGTTTCTGTGTACTACGTTCACAGGCAGGGACCGGGGGCCAATCAGGGCACAGGGGAGGGTCGGGGGGCAGGAATGGGAAGTACCAGGAAGCAGGAGGCAGCAAGGGTTGCGGATGGTGGAATTCGGGGCGTGGGGCTGGGAGATTGGGCTTATTGGTGCGGATGCACCTTAAACTAAATAAGGAGAGCCACAAAAGGGGGCAAACTCACCCAAGGAGCACAGCAGCACAAAGGAGACACGGATGTTGGTGTCTGTGTACTACGTTCACAGGCAGGGACCGGGGGCCAATCAGGGCGCAGAGGAGGGTCGGGGGCGGGAATGGGAAGTACCAGTAAGCAGGAGGCAGCGAGGGTTGCGGGTGGTGGAATTCATGGCCTGGGGCTGGGAGATTGGGGTTATTGGTGCGGATGCACCTTAAACTAAATAAGGAGAGCCACAAAAGGGGGCAAACTCACCCAAGGAGCACGGCAGCACAAAGGAGACACGGATGTTGGTGTCTGTGTACTACGTTCACAGGCAGGGGCCAATCAGGGCGCAGGGGAGGGTCGGGGGGGCAGGAATGGGAATGGGAAGTACCAGGAATAGTGGCGAAGAGGAGGAAGAAGACATTAGACTTCAACTTCCTATGTCTTCCCTTATATATATTTCTCCATAGCTGCTGGCTTCAAGCAAACACTTCAGTGCTTGTGGATGACAATGTTGCTCCTAAAGATGCTGTCACAAATATACATTTTTATTTGCATGTGCTTGCTGCCAAACAAACTCACATCCATGGTCTAGAAAACATCATGATAGTAAGGACTGGAATGTGCGAGATATAGGGACATAACATACTTGCCTGTATAGCCAAACCTCCATGTATTTCCTTTGGAGCTCAGTGGTGATGCCAATTAGGCTGCGTATAGAGCACTGCTTTGTTCAATGAACCTCTAGCCACAGGCACACTTCAATTTCTAAAGGCATTACCTACTTACCTGGGGTGAAAATAAGCTGACCATAGGTTCTCTCTCGACAGTAACTGATGGGTAGATGACTGACAGCATGGAGACAAAGAAATCAATCCTGATGAAGATGACCCCAAAATTATGTCATCGAATCCGGTCGACCAGAACCTTTGCAGACATCTCAAAGTTATCCTTGATACTTGCTTGAAAATAACAATCAGAAATTACCAATAACTAGATGACTGGAAAATGTTTATGGTTTTATTGTGTTCCATGTTTTATATTAGTTTCTCAATGATGCAATCAATGTTTATTGTGAGAAACATCTTGATAAAGTAAAGAAAGCATTTAAAAATATTAAGGACAAAAGACCAATTGATGAGAGAGTGTCTGCACTTTCTGTTATTTTAAGCAAATACAACTTTTATGATTACGTAGAGCACAGGTTGTGAAGGGTGAATAAAACATGATGGTGCACCACTCACTGAATACTCCCAAGTGAACTCTTCTACCATCAGTGCAGTCATGGGACTGGATCCCAGATTGTGTTTCTTAGTGAGAATGAGCTAATCATTGTAGCAATAGGGTGAGCTTTCCTTTGGCACAGCACCACAACCTAGGGTGAGTAGACCTTGTAGGGCTGGGGTGTTTTTCTGGCTAGGGTGAGAATTAGGGAACACAATGACAGTTTTGTGAAATGACCTAAGCTGTAATGACCTGTACCTGTCCTTGTTTTGTGTGATACCTTAAAGTAAATATAACAGGAAGAGTTGTACACCCATATGAGGTGTATTTTTATACACAACAAATTAATTTCCCTGAGTGGTATATGATTAACAACTTGGGCCATGTGACTTGATGCTTTCAAAACCATTTAGACCCACAAACACAACCACTCAAAGCCTGGATTGATGGCATCCACTGTTGTACATTGTATTAAGGTACTCTGAACTGAACCTGGCCCACCTTTCGGGGCCCTAGAGACTGGCTGTGTCTGGTTTGCACCTTTTTCCACTGAAAGAAATATCCCTTTAAATGAATTGTGATTGTTGATTGCCTTTTTATCCCTGTTTCATTACCCAGAATGTAGCATCTTGGTTTATTTTGGATAATGTAGTTCTTTCTTATAGGGGCATGTTTTTATTATGTTTTTATAGTTTTTCTCTACCTTGGTGTGTTTAATGCTGCTGGATCACATTCATAGACTTTTTGAGAAATTAGCCTTTCATCAGCCTACGTTACCACAAAAACAAAGGAGGATAAACTCTTGGCTCTGTCTGTTTTACCTTTATAAATGGGATTACTGTTGGTTAGTAGAAGTGTGGCACTGGTCAGGTGGTTTAGCCACTATTCATTCTTGTACTTCTTTCCGAGCAAAAGTAATTTAGTCACAATAGGGAAATACACTATTCAATTCAATTTGTCAAAGTATCTGTCTGCTTTCCTGATAACTGATGACCATAGGTATCCTATTTGATTTAGAGATGACTTTCAACCAATAAGTGCATTATACCGTGAAGTGCTCCACCTCTTCCTGAGCATGTGAAGAAGAGCTGCTCCACGTTAACAATTACTCCAGCATATCGGGGTACACAATCTCATTGCAAGATTGTGCCTACATTTGAAAGCATATGCTAGAATCGCCTCAAATATGAACACATATGAAACTACTCGACAATCCAATAGGCATACCTCTCAACTCACACGCTTTTGGTGGGTTACACTGCCACTTAGGCAGCTCTCTCACCCGCCAAGCTCCCTGCACGCCCATAGGAATCAATGGGCTTTGACCCGCCAAATGCAAAATCGGGTTTTTTCATCCACCCAAGGGCCATGAAAGGTTGAGAGCTATGCCAATAGGTTCAAATCCAGACTCTTTTTCATAGGATGAATTCGTACAAACCAAACACGGATGAATGACCATCGAAGTGCCGTGTTAAAGATGGCAGAACTTAATGGATCATTAAATAAAGTTTCAACAGAAGGATCCCCCGTCAAGAGAGCTATTCAACTGTACTTATTTTAAGGAGGCTTCCAATAAAACATAGTTCAGATTGGCACCATAAACACTCACAAAAAAGCAGACATCTTACTATAGCCACAGAAAAGCATTCACCACCTGAACCAACATAGACCTACCCCAGACGGAAGTTAGCCAGTCCGAATGTTGGGTGTAATTCAGCCTGACGTCAGTCTTACTTTGTGCTGCCAGGAAGTATCAAAAAGACTGGCAATGTTATAAAAAAAACAATATAATTAAGAAAAACTATTGATCAATCACCAAGTCATAGACAAGTGCAATGATACAGGGGCTGATTCATGGAATTTGTGCGTCAAAAAACAGCGATTTGTGCGCCATTCTGGCCACAAATCCCTGTTTAACAAATGGGGATTTAGGGGCAGAATGGCACACAAATCCCCATTTTTCAGCGCACAAATTCCATGAATCAGCCCCACAGTCTGTTGTTATGTTTTAGTTTAGACTTTAACTAATTCTGCTTCACAGTTTTCATCAAAAACATAAGCAGAAACAATAGGCATTATTTATTCCAAATACATTTTGTGTTAAAATCACCAGACCCCCAATAAAAGTTACATTGAAGTTAAACTCACTCCTGGCCATCAACATGTTAGTTCCAACATGTTAGTTCCTATTGATCATGTGAAACCTAAAATATGTATCTAAATGCTCTTCAAAATTAACCTCAACTCATATTCAGATTATGGAAGCCAAAATGTGCATGTAAGAACAGTGAGCTCCTAGCATGTTAGCACAGACGTTGGACTGGCATTGGAGCCATCCACATTTTGAGAGGTTGGACGGCCGGCACAAATGCTGCAGAGCCTGGACCCCATAAAACATAAGAATTAGGCAAAGCAGACAGGACCCTATTTTATCAGGTTGCCGCATCCCTGTGGAGAGAAGACTTGGTCATGTTGACATCTCACGCCCCATATCTCGAAGAACTATAAGCATATGAGAAATACTTTCGTAACACGTAACAAAGCGTTAGGGAAATGCACCTGGGACTACAGTGGATCCATCATATGATGGCAGTGCTCTATATAAACCCTGATACTCAAAGTGGAGAGAATGATGGTTTTGCATATGTATCAGTTATATTTAGGGAGATCTGGACAATTTGCCATAAAACCTTGCATAGTGTTCCCCTGAGCTATTAGTTGAAATTCTCTATTTCTTCTTGCCTGTAAATGGCGATGGGAGGATCCATTCCAGAGAATAACTACGACACATGTTATAGCATAATGCACACTAGAAAGTGCCATGTGGTGCATAATGTTGGTCAAAAGTAACCATAAGAGAACATGAAAAGTATTGAAAATGAACGTTAATAAATGCTGTCATGAGTGCAAAGTAATTATAGTAGTTTTATAAGTAAGATTTTAAAACAACGATGTTCATAAGTGTATGAGTGCATGTGGTTCTATATGACACACAATGGCCACATATGTTTCAACGCTTACGGAGTGCAGTCTGTGATTTGTGATCTCCCCATGAATATATGAAATGCACAGTGCTTATTATGAAAATCCTTTCCATTGATGTCACTGATCTCAATAATGACATATTACACTATGGGCCTGATCACGAGTTGGGTGGTATTCTGACTAGGATACCGGCCAACTTTATTTGTCCGTTTTGTTTTAGTGCCTGCCTGTCCGACATTTCTCTGAGGCATAGATCCCAGGGACAATGCTGTAGGTAACAGTTTCTTATGTGGGAAATAATAAGTCCTTTTAGCCAAACTCATGTTAAAGTCATGGTCCCTCACAAATGGGAAATGTCAGAACCATAAATAACACACAGTAACCATATACCATGTAACCATAGACAAACATATTTAAAGGGCAATACAATGAAATAAGCTTGTGCACATGGAAAATACCAAACACTCAATAGAATACTCCCCCTTTTTAATCCTGTCCAGGGAACATAGTGAAGAAAAGGTTTGGAAACTTTACTAACAAATGTCAAATGGCCGAGGGAACACACAAAAACTGACACCAGATGAAACTTAAGGAGTTTTATTAATCAAAAGTAAACCATAAGACAATTGCATGGAAATGTCTTCAAGATGGCTGTAACATAAATAATCTTTTGAAATCAGGATTACAACAAAGGACAGCAAACAAAAAGACATTTAGAAAGTTCCAGACTGGACGTTCTTCTGTTTAGGTCACTCTAGCACCCAGTCTTTTAAATTATTCTAGAGACCACAATGCCTCTCCACCTCTCACAAAATATAGGGCTTTTTTCCCTTTGCCAAGTGTCCTAAAAGCCGCCCTTCACTGGGATTCTCCTTCTGTCTATAATGTGTTCCTCTTTTCCAGGGCCAAGGGGCTCTCCCCCTCTCTCGTTATACTAAGGTATATGGTGCCCTGCTCACCCTTCCACACCCCATTGACTGGCTCCTGCCAGCAGGCCCCGACTCATGTCCCCCACCCCACCCACCCTCCACTGACGGGCACCTGCCAGCAGGCCCCAACTCATGTCCCCACCCACCCCCCATTGACGGACACCTGCCAGCAGGCCCCGACGCATGTACCCCACATCAACCACCCACCCCCCATTGATGGGCACCTGCCAGTAGGCCCGACACATGTGCCCCACCCCATTGACAGGCACCTGCCAGCAGGCCCCGACTCATGTCCCCCACCCACCCCCCATTGAAGGGCACCTGCCAGCAGTCCCGACTCATGTCCCCCTACCCCCATGCCCCCATTGATGGGCACCTGCCAGCAGGCCTGACACATGTGCCCCACCCCATTGACGGGCACCTGCCAGCAGGCCCTGACTCATGTCTCCCATCCACCCCTCTTTGACGGGCAACTGCCAGCAGGCCCCGCCTCATGTCCCCCCACCCCACCCCCCCATTGACGGGCACCTGCCAGCAGGCCCCAACACATGTCCTCCACCCCATTTAATGACAGGCGCCTGCCCGCAGGCCCCGACACATGGCCCACCAAACACCATGTCATAACAAATCAGACCCATGGCCCTAATGCCAACCCAAATCCCCCCTCCCCCCAGTACAAGCATGCAACCATCCACTGCACCCACTCCCAAATTACCCATGCCATGAGAGTCTTAAAAGAACCAGCATTGTCATGCATAAATGTACAACAGAGCCACACAGTGGCAACACATGACTGAGGAAATGCTCATAGAGACATGCACAAAACCAACGAGAGTACACAACACCAATAATGAAGATATATGAAATGTATTAAGAAACATAATGAAATAGCATAATGAAAATCAAACTTGCAAATTAAGAAATAATGAAAGCATTACCCAAAAAAAGTAACGAAAGTATGTACAAGTCTTGAACTATTTACAATGCAAGTCCAAAGGATCCATAATCCCCAAACAAAAGGAAACCTACCAAAAATCCTATGAATAAAAAACTATATACATAAAGTGGAGCAAAAACCATGAACTCCAAAAAAAATACAAAACTAAGGAAACCTAAGCCTAAATAACTATGTACAAAGACGGCGGGCAAGTCCAACGGCTCACTCTTTGATGTTCCGGGCCAGGGCATCATCGAACTCCACATTGATGTTCCGGAGGTGGGCCTCTTCCCTGGCCTTGAGGTCTTGCAGGGATGCAGCCATGGCCTCCTCCAACTCCCTGCGAGTTGCCTCGAGGCACTCAGCCTGCCTCAATGCCCTGTGCATGGAGTTCTCCGCCCTGAGCATTGTGAGCCATGCCTCCTCCGCCCGACCGCTGCCACACGGAAGACACTCCCAATCCTGGGTCCTCCTGCTCTCCAGCCGATGCCTGACCCTGTGATGTTGATGGCCCCGAGCCATGATCGCTCCCACCCTCAGCCTGCTGCTGCCGTGCATGTGCCCTGCCTGTTGATGCCTGCACGTCCTCCTCTTGCTGTGGTCCAGTTGGTGGGGTGGCCACCCCTGCTGGACTTCCGACTCCTGACTGTGGCAGGGATGTGTCCTCCATCAGCCTGGCCGCTGGCTCAGGGGCAGCTCCACAGGGGGCCCAGGTGATACTTGGGCTGGAAGATGGCACGGAGGACTACTGGCGCATAGGGGGGTTCAGTTGAGGAGGGGGTCACAAGAATTTCCAGCACACGGATGAACCCAGTGCCGACGACCTGTCCTAGTAGGTCGACGCGGCCAAAGAGGGATCTGAAATGACCTGCATTGTCCAGACGAGAACCCTGCACGTCATCGCGAATCCCTCGTTGGTGCAATTCCACCCCAGCTAGGACAGGCTCAATACGGTCACGGATTGCAACATCTGCAGGGAGAGGGAGGCCAGTTGTTGTATGCGCATCCCCTCCCTGAAAACGGCTCTGGCCGGAGGCATCCCTGCTGGTGCCAGATGATGCATTCACAGGATTAGGGCCAGGATTACACACAGGCACCTCCGCGGCAGCCTGTGCTGCCTCCTGTCCCTGCCCCTGGACTGCACCACTAGCACCAGTGGAATCCACCCCTCCAGGTCCTGTGCGTGGGCCTTCCGCAGCCTCCTCCTCAACCAAACACCCCACCAACCTGGATGACTCTGTGGCATCTTCCTCCATAGACCCCTGTGGGGGCTCAGCTGCCCATACTGCTGCCGAGGAGTCCACCTACAAACGCTGCCTCTTAGATGTACCCTCGGCAGCTGCGGCCATGTACGTGGCACCAGACTCCTCACTCCCCGAAGAGATGACTACCCAGGAGGGGAGCTCGGCCCTGCATCTCTGGCTGGCCGTGGGATCCCTGCCGCTGTGCTCCACAGCACTTTCTCCGCCCTCTTCATCAGTTGACGCTGCAGACAGGGAGAGACAGAACACAGGCATCAGGGCACTGTACAATGTTCGTATACACACATGACAGTTGCACATGAGTGGCAGTGTCAAACTTTATAGATGGCATCACACTCCCCAACACACATATCATTTGAACCCACACACATGCACAAATTTACAGGAATGGTGCATCAGGCAGCAGCATCCATACACACACAACAGCATGAACATCCAAAGGTCAGCCTGACGTCACAAGCAACACAGGGAGTGCCAAACACATGCACACATGCCACCAGACAGACATGCATCTGTACATCTCTACCACCTTTCACAGTGCAATCACCGGCAACTATGTCACATCTGCCAATCGGCTCACTACATGTCTGTGTCACATGCATCCATGGCATATCACAGTCGCACCCATGTCAAACACACACACACGCACATGTACATTGTGCACGTACATGAAGGTGGAACCAGCATCCATGTGTCACACCCCAACCATGGCATAGTACATACACAGAAATGCTAACATGTGTCCGTCTCCACATGCATTTGTGCATCATGCTTTGGAACACATACACCATTGATGTGCATCACACATGACTGGACTCACATGCGACAGGCTCATGTCCCTGCACATACACATCCATACATGGGCCTTTCCAGGCATATGTCCATGCTACACACTCCTGGCACACCTCAACATGCACTGCGTCCAATCAGTAAACATGGACACTTACCGCTCGACTCCGGACGGGTCTGCCTATCAAGGACCTGGATGTGAAGCACTGGGCATATATGTTCCAGGACCCTCATCTGGTTGTTGGTAAGGTGGACCCAGCACCGTTCTGCAGCCGCTCTGTCCAAGAGGCGCCGCGCCTTCCTGAGGGTCCTGGACCTGAAGTCCTCCCAGCGCTTATGGACGTGTGGTAGGTCACGGGTTGCCACCCCCTCTGCATTGATGGCAAAAACAATGTCCTTCCAGATCCTTCTCTGTCCATCTTTGTCGGCGCGTGTTCTTCCGAAAAGGGCATCATAATGCAACAGGACTTGCTCCACCAGGGTGCTAAGCTCTTCTGCTGTGAAGCTGGCAGCCCTCTGTCTCTCTGGCTGGGGGTTGCCAGTGGTCTCAGATGTTGTTTCCCCCAAAATGGAAACCCCTGAGGCAGGTGTGGGTGGGCAACTGGGCCCTGGTGCTGGGCTGTGGAGTGATGGAACTGCAGTCGGGAGTCTTCTGTTCCAGCAGGGGTGGTCACAACAACTGGACCCCTGTAGATGGCTGACATGCAGGCACCAAATAGTAGGGCACGTGGCCAGCAGGCAGTCAGGCAGCAGTAGATGGCTGGTGGGTGTTGGCTTGGAGCGCTGGGGGGCAGGAAAATGGCCTTCTGGGCAGGAGCATGGTCTTCCGTGTGTTGTTGTGTGGCCAGCTTGAAACGGAGTGATTTTGCCCATGAAAAAACAGCACGTTAGCATGTCATTTCAGGAAAGGGCCTTAGTGCGTAAGTGCGTATATGACGTAACACACATAGGCATTTCCCTCAGCACGGGTGCATCCACAAGTGCAAAAACATCATGTCCGCGTGTGAATGTGTGTAATTTGTGAAAAGGGCCTTAGCGCGTAAGCGCACAAGTGACGTTGTGCGCGCGGGTGTTGCCTTCAGCACGGGTTAAAGGTGAGCGTGGGCCAGCAGTCAACTGTACGTGCTGTTCATGGAGACCGACGCGTGTGTTTACTCTGCTGGAATAACACGCGATTACTTCACAGTGTTTGAAGTTCGTACCTCTTCTTTTGGCGAGGTGTTGCCTACGCGCACAAGCGCTTGTGTTTTTCTTTTTTTTTCCACGCAAGGCAGGTGGTGAGTCGCGCACACTATTTTTCCCACTGTGGTTCCCCCATGCATCGCGTACCATTTTTGAGGTCATAGTAGCCCGCGTGTTCCACGCGTACGTGTTTTTTGTGTCCCTGGGTGCCACACCGTACTGCTGGAGGTTAAATACATGCACGTGGGCTACATTATTTTTTTTTCTAATTACAATTACTTGTTCTCATATTATGTCAATTTTTGTATTTTCTTTTCATTTTTGGGGGTGCCTGAGCATTGCGTGACCTGTCATTTTTCCCCAGGGGTCACAGACAGCCTTGCAGAAGCACTGGGGTACCTATTCCATCAAGTACCCTGCCCCCTTCTAGCCAATTGCCCAGGACAATTGTTGAGTGCACCTCCCATCGGCTATTTTACATCTGTGCCATGGTTGGGAGGCCACCAAAGGCTAAGGGCGACAAAGCTGGGCGTCCCTCCCAGGGCCGGGCATTGTCGGGCACGTGGGCGCAGAGACTAGGGAGGACAGGGAGTCCAGGGTAGCCAGGGTGGCTACAGAGGGAGAAGGGGCAAGGGTGCCCCACTGGGGTGGGATTCCCAGCCACGTGCTGGTGCAGACATGCCACCACCCCCTGTGGCTCCTGGTGATGCAGCTGTTGCGTCACAACCTGGCGCCCATATGACCCAACAGCAATTTACATCTGCTGTCACGGGCCCACCAGTGGTGGTAGCTGCAGGTGCAGCTGTGGGCACCACCACCCGGGCTCTGGGTCAGGCAGCGCATGTTGCGTTGCGTGACGAGGACTCCCAAGAAGATTTCCATCTTGTCCGGAGGTGCAGGTTACATGTGTCCACTGTAGCTGTGACTGGGGCACACATATTTGGGGCAGTTATGACATCTGCTGCCCCAAGCAGCTGGGTGGTGGTAACTGCATGTGCAGATGCAGCCAACACCACCCCGTCAGTGAGTCAGACCGAAGCCAGACCTTCTGCCCTCATACCAACACCCACTGCCTTGGTCCAGTCCACCAGCGCCACTGCCCCTAATGATCAGGGCCAAATTGGCCACTCAGGGTCAGTACCACCGGCCAAAAGGAGGAAGCGAGCTCCTGCACAAGAGGCTGGGACCCCAGACACAGCTCCGGCCTCCGGCATGTCAAGGAAGAAGCCTTTCTGCAAGCAGGACCTGGACTTCCTTGTGGACTACATGTCAGAACACCAATGCGATATGCTTGTGGGCCCACAGTGCCATACAATGCATCACCAGCATTGGATCCACTAGCAGCATGTTGTAGATGGTGTGACAGCCATGGGATTCCAGGTGCTTACGGCTCAGGACTGCAACAAGCATTGGAATTACTGTTGGTGACTGGTGGTGGGCCAACACCAGAGGAGGATAAACTCACTCAGCATGAGGAGATCACTTCAGAGTTCATCCCGGAAGAACAAATCCGTGGAGTGGGAGAGAGACGATGGATTATGTACAGATGCATTGTCTGGTGAGTATTGATGCATGTAACTCATTGACATGTGTGTTTGGCATGTGTGACCCTCCCAGCTACAACTTGGCTCCTTCCTTTCTTCAATCTCCCTCTCTACCTGTGGTGTTCACCAGGGATCAGACCTCTCGGCCTGACTTTACAAACAGCACCTGGCAGCTCTCGCCTTCTGCATTTTCATTTTCTGCTAAGACTTCCAGTGTTATGCTGATAACAACCAACTCATTTCCAGGCTGCCCTTGGCCACCTCTTCTCCCTCCCTTATTTCTGATAGCCTCATTGCCATTTGCAATTGCGTACTGCCAACAATCTCTGGCTAAATGCCAGCAAGTCTGACATCCTCCTCATTGGTACGCCTTCGCCATCCTTTCCCCTCACTCACTGGCCAGCCTTACTTGGTTCTTCTCTTACCTCCACCTGCAAGGCCAACATCCTCAGGGTCACCTTTGACTCAACATATTCCTTTTCCACACACATTTCAGACATATCTTGAGATAAATTAACTTCTTCACCTCCTCAGGGGTACTGTGCCTTTCCTATCGTTCACTCTCATGCTCTGGTTTACTCAAGGTTAGAGTACTGTGACAGGCGCTTTCAATATTCGACCTGCCTCCAAAATCCGCACTCCACCACTAATCCATTACAGGGCTGCGAGACTTGTCCTTGGCCTCATGCCCTTGGATCCTACCTTTCCAGCTCTGTAATCCCTTCATTGGCTACCAGTGGATGCAAGGATGATACTTCAGACCCTCTGTATTGTGCACAATAGTTTTTTGAGACTGGGTCCAAAATACCTTCAACAATCCCTCTGCCAATTTCTCCCCTCTTGAGTCCTTTGCTCTTCTACCTCACACTCCCTCCAGGTTAGTCACTAATTGAATATATAACCCGGGGGCAGATCTGTGTTTAAGGCTGGGAGCACCCTTTGGAACAGCCAACTGGCCACGTTGAAACTTGTGGAGAAACATCTCTGCTTCCGGAAGCACCTTGAGACCTTCCTATTTGCTCCTGCATTAGCCCTCTTCTCCCCAGATGAACATTATCCTCTGTTGGCACTGTGACCCTGCACACACTCTGTCCTTCGGGCCCAGGTACCTGCTCACACTGCCTCCCTGCTGCACTGCCTCCAGGCCTCCCATTGCAATGGGTCCAGTGCGTGTACCCATACAGTCCCCCACTCTTCTTCTGTACTCATCAGATTTGCCCTATCCAAATTATCTTGAACTTGCCACTTGCTGTCTGCACTACCACCTTTTGAATGCCTATTCTATTATTGGACTTCATTTTCCTTCTTTTGCCTCCTCTGTTTGGCACAATCCCCTTCTCCCCCTTCCAGGGTCTTCAACCCTTTATCCCTTCTCCATGCACTTGTGTGTTCTCAATCTCACTGTGCCCAGTATGATAGTTGTTTTGAATTCCTTTTCTCCCTTGTTCCCCTCCCTTTGCTTGTTTGCGCTCTCAGCCACTTGTGTACGGATGCACATGGATCCCTCTGTTACAGGCCCACTGCCTCTTTTCAACTGGTGTGTCTTCTACATGCAAGGGTGTACTATTGATGGTTCCTCACCTGTCCTCCATCATGTCCACTTCTCATCGGCTGTAGTGACATTTGAATGACGAAATGCAATAGACACATGCCAACACTGTCTGGTAATGCACAGTTCTGTGGAGAACCTTTCATTGCCATGAAGTGCCTCCCTGCTATTGCCCAGAGGGTGGGTGTTTCACAGTATCCATGCTACATGGTGCATGCCATTTGCACATTATGGCTGCAATTGCCCTTATACTGCCGTCATGTTTGGAGATTGTCATCACTACGTACGTGTTGATGTTGGAAGTTGAGGGGCTACACATGCACTGCACTGAACACACCCACTCCTGTGCCAAGTTCAGCCCTTCAACATGCAAACACAATGCTGCTGTGTGATGGTGGCCTTTACATGCATGTACCCATGTCCTTCCTTTCACTGTATAGAAAGGCACTAGCGTAGGTGCCTCCTGTGACACATGTCCTCTGCATAGTTGATGGTAGTTGAGTGCTGCACATGAACATGCATGTTACATGTGTCATGGTGTGTTTAGTTTGATTTCTAGCTGTGGCTATTTTTGTGTTCTCACATGCTTATGCTAGGTGCCATCTCTTTGATGCCATCTCTCATTTCTGCATTGGATATGTGCCTGCTAGAGGTTGTGTGTGATGCAGGTGATGTGCAACATGCAATACATGTGTTGCCTTCATATTTTGCACACATCCTTTTCTGCTTTTGGGATACCCTTGTATTGCAATGCCACTGGATACATGTTGGGGTTTGAGTTGCCTGTGACATGGCTGTTTCATTAGTTGGCTGTCAATTTTGTGAACTGTATGTGTGTAGTATGTACTACTGACATGCGTGTTCTTGTTTCTTTTCTTTATGTTGCAGGTGATGACGCACTGGAGGCACAGGATAAAGATGTCATCCCAGACAAAGTGGTCAGTTCACATGACCAACCAGCCACCAGTGGTGCTCCAGGCCTTCATGTCCAGAGCTGACTCTGAGTCAGGCTCTGATGTATCCTCTGACCAATATGTTGAGCCGGATCTGCATCATGACGTGTCATCACCGTTAAGTGATCCTGTGTTGGATGATCTTCTGTCTGCGTCACCTGCAGTAGGGGGCCAAGTAGGATTGGAATGTCCGTCTGGGCATGGCAGTGTCTGACAAGGCGCGCCGGGCTGAAATGGTGGCTCTGCGTCAAGCACTTAATGCTCAAGCAGAGGCACACCGTGAGGCCCTGAGGGTGGAACACCAATCCGTCCAATCTACTCTGGCTGCGCTCTGGATGAACGAGAGTAGGCGGACAGAAGACAGGATGGTGCAGCTTGAAAGAACCATCTCAGCTGAGCTCCAGGTGAGCTGGGAGTCGCTCCGTTTGTCATGTGAGGCCATGCACGCAGAACTCCGTCTCACACGTCAGTCCTTGCAGGAGGAAGCACGTGTGACACGTGAGATAATGCATGTTGATCTACGTCTCATTGCCATGCAGGACCTGGCTTACCAGACCCGCATGCTTGCTGCCTTTGAGGGGCAAGGTGCAGCTAGGAGTGGTGAGTCAACTGAGCCACGTCCACCTTCTGATTTCCATCCAGAAGGTGACAATGACAACCACCTCCCACATAGGTCGGGCCGTGCAGGCGCTGAGCTCAGTGAGTTTTTTTTTTTTAATCTCACACCCAACATCTACACATGTGGGTGTTGAGATGCACCCTGTACCTCCCCCCTCCTGGGTCATATAAGGCATTTTTATTTTTTTCAACAATATTTATTGTTTGCCTGCAAATAATATAATATTTTCTTACAATTTTTTCTTTTTTGGTAAGTAAGTTTATTAATATTTTTTTTCTTCAAATTTTTGCTTCAATTCTTTTTTTCTTGGTTTTTATGTTTTTTTATTACTTTCCTTGTTGAAACATTATACTTTTTTAGAATGTTTTATTTACTGATTATATTTAATTTTTTTCCAACAAATAATTATTTAATTGATTTTTATTTTCTGCTGATTTTTTATTTATTGCATTTTCTTTTGTCGATTGTGCATTCATGTGACAGTGTGGTGATTTGTGGCATTTGAAGGCATCCACTGTGTGTTCCAGCTGGGCCCATTCAGGCTTGACTTGTGTATGTGTTTTGCTTGGGGTCCTGACACATATGCTACTCCTGCTTCCCCTTTCCATTTGCTCGCAGGGATGGCTCGGTCTAACAGCATCCCACACAGGGGCATTGGGCTTCCGTCATATCTGTGGACAGCCTGCAGTCCTTGTGTTTACACCCCTAGTGGGCATTCCGATGCCTTCTCCAATGCATGTCTGCACTTCACTTTGGTGAGTATTCTGTTGACTGTGCAGTTCATCATGTTGCTTATGATATTTGTTATGCATTGACTGTCGATGTTCATGCACTTCCTACTGTAGGTGGTACCATGCACCCTTTGGCTGTGTAACACACACTGATGGTGGGAGAGGTCTGTGTGCTGACAATGTTGAATTGGGACACTTTCCCCACAGTGATTTTGATATGCCACATGAAGGCTGCACGCTGAGTTATCCATGTCACCAGGCATTTCAACAACCACCCATTCCTTGCTTGCAACACTTTGACCATCTTGCAGCCCTGTCTGGTGTTTTGATGTGCCATTTGAAGTATGGACACATTGCTTTTGACTTGACTGTCATGTTTGTATCCTGGACCTGCTCCCTCTTCCCATAAGTTGCACTTGGCCCTTGTGACAATCCGGCCAACCAGGAGGCTGGAGCCTGCCACCACTACCAAAAGCCCACAATGGAGGCCCTGTCTAGCCCTGTCCACTAGCCTTCTGGGTCCCTTGATTGTCCCCCTGTCTCCCCTGCCCCTGCCAGTCTCCCTCTGTCTCCCCCCCTTCACCATCACATCCCCTCTCCGTCTTCTTTCCCTCTGGCCCCTGTCTGTGCTTTCTTTCCCCATCTCGCCCGTAATGCATTTTGACCTTGGCCCCCTCCTCCCTTCTCTCCTCCCTCTCCCTCTCCACCACCCTTTACCCTCCCCCTTGTCCTCTGGCTGTCATGTTCCACCACTACCCCAATTGCCATCAGGCATGGTGATACATAGCCGCTTGTTCTTTGCAGACATTTGCCCTGCTGCCTCCGTCCATCTGCCCCCCACCTTCACCTTTTTTAGTATTATTTTGGCACTTACTTTTATCATTGGTCCCTCCACCACTGATTACAGGTCGTCTGTTCCCCCATTCCCTTCTGTCTTTCTTCTCCCCCTCCCCAGCACTATCTTGATTCGTTGTCGACCTTCCACAGTTGTCACTTGTTTTGTTACTCTCCTCACCTCTTCGCTCCTCTTTCCTCACTCCCCTCCTTATGTGACTTCTGCACTGCAACTATTGCAGTCAGGCATAGCAATGTTGATGTTAGTTTTGTTTTCCCACATTCCCTCCCTAAGACTCTCCCTTATTGTTCCAGGCACTTGTAATATGTACTTTGATTTGATAGTTCACTTTCACATTGTGGACTGTTTGAAGGACTTGTAGAAATGTACTGTTCTTCTCTGTTGTTCCCTCCCTCATTGAGACACTTTGATGAACTTTGTGTGTAGGTCCTATGAGGATTTTCAATGAATCCGTGATGGGTCACTCTCTGCCATTGTCGATGTGGGGTACTCTGTACATGATATGTCTGCTGGTCAATGGCTGATCCTATGTTGTGCTTTATTTTGAGGTGTCAGGGGATGGGTGTGGTTTAACACACAGGAGGGTCCTTGAGTGCAATGTTCACATATGCTGTGTACAGGACACTGATGCTCACTTCATTTCACATGCATGTATTCGATGCATGTCCCTACTGACACAAACACTTAGACAACACCCCCCCACACCAACTACATTCACACCATGCACACACATGCACCCAGATTGCCTTCTCAGGCATGCTGTGTCCCGACAATCCATGTTCACTTATGAGTGATTGATCGTGTACATGCACGACAGGGTACAATTTGGTTGATTGCCCTTTTTTTAAATGATGCTCAAGGGGTTTCTCCAACGCAATGCACATTCACTGTGCTGTCAAGTGAGCAATGTTTGATGTGTCAATTTTCGATTGTCCAATGTGCATGGCAACAGGTATTCTGACTTGTGTTGCTTGCACCACTGGTGGCATGCATTTGTGCCACCATTTACTGGGTGTGAGGTTTTGTTCAGTGATTTCTTCAGATTTCATGTCAGGTGTAATTGTCTGGTGCCTATTTACATGTCTCACGTGGCACTTCATGACTATTGTGTCATGTGGTGTGCATATGGTTTGATGTCTTGCCGTTGCATACCATGGTATGGTGTGGCAGACGGGGGACATGGGGGTTGGGAGGGTTTGGGTGGTATACCATTACTTTCATGCTCTGTTTTGCAGGGGGGGGATATGCACCTTGCATGTGTTCCCTTTGGTCACATGGGATTGGTTGTGTTTAAGTAGCTAGGGATGCACACAATGTGGCACTTCTTTGGACACATTCTCCGGGTGGTAAGGTTGTGACAGTTAACTGTCCCTTTCTCATCATCGATTGTGACCCGGTATGTGCCAGGCCTAGTGTGCACTCTGCGGGGGTTGGAGTTTAGGTGAAAAATGTGGCCACAAGCTGGGTACGGGCTGCCTCACCACATGCCCTTTCCCCTCCCATACGCAGCGACCGTGCATGTGGTTGGGGATGTGGAGGCACCACCATGTCCACGGGTACGCCATGCCGTGTTGCAACGTTGTGCAGACACATGCTGCCACAATGATCCTGCACACCATTGGGGGTTCATATAGTAGCTGTACACCAGAGCATTCAAGGGAGCGGAAGCGTCTTTGAGCACCCGAATGTGTGCTCCACTATGGCCCTGGTTGCAATATGGGCTGTGTTGTATCTTACCTGGGGTGGTGTGGTGGGGTTCCGTATTGGCGTCATCATGTAGGTGCTCAGAGGGTAGGCACTGTCCCCTGGTAAGGTGATAATGGTTGTTATATTTGTCTGCGTGACATGCATGCATTTGTACTTATCTAGGAGCCATGTGTCGCCATGCTTCCCAGCTTCCAGGCCAGGCTCAGGGCGGACATTCTGAATATGAAACTATCATGGGTGGACCCTGGATAGTTTGCATAGACAGAGGTGATGATTCCCTTGGCATTGCATACCACCTGTACGTTGATGGCAGTACATGCGGTTTTGATAGATGTACTCAGTGGCCCTAGGTGGACGTAGGGCCACATGGGTGCAATCTATGGCACCGAGCACTTTGGAAATGTGTGCCACCCTGTAGAAGTCCAGGACCACGGCCTGCCTTTCTGCGGGTGTTCTGGGCATATATATGTGCCTGCGGACTGAGGGCAGTCCAAAATATGCAGTACATTGAGCACCTTCTCCAAGGGGCTCAATGCTTGGGAGCACAGGGTGGGTGATGCGATTTCATCCTCCCACTCCCTGACCAGCTCTAGGATGATATGAGGTGGAAACCTATAGCTGCCATAGACCTGATCATCCAGCATCCCAAAAAGGCTGGTCCTGGGCAAGAAAATGCAGGGCCTGGCTATTCTCCTCCTCCTGCAGTGTCTCATGATCACTGCTGTGAGGAATGGGACATTCATCGTAGCTGTAGATGCTTGTTTGTTGTTTGCGCGCACTTTTATGCTGCGCGTGAGCGCTTCCGCCTGCTTTCGTGTGGCGGACTTAATTGTGCGTGTGTGTTTTGACATGCACGGTTTTCCCTATTTGATTCCATGAATACGTGTGTTCACTAGCGTGCGGGCGTGGTGTGTGTTTCCCAGCTGTACTTCTCACGTTCTGCCTACATTTGCACGTGTTGGGCCCCATTCCCATGTTACGCCCCCTTTTTAGGTGTATGCATGAGAAATTGTGCACTTTCCCCGTTTCGCGTTTGGAAAGTCACAGTGACGTGTAAGGTAAGCGCAGATTTGGTGCACTTCCCAGAAAAAACATGCACAGGTCCGTCCATGAATAGAACGCGTGCGCCAGCTTTTTCACGCTTCCTCCAGCTTGCGCCACAAATTTCGGCGAACATTTATTCCATGAATTACCCCCTATATATATATATATATATATATATATATATTTCTTTTCAAAGAAACTTTTTTTGATATTTTAGATTGTTTTAATTATTATATTTTAATCTTCTAATCACCTGTATCTTTAATCTTTTTTCATTGGTGATCTCCTATTAGATTTGTTTTTTTAGAATTTATTTTATATCTTTTTTTTATAAAACATTAAAATAAGATATTATTAATTTCATAACAAGCTTACACCCATACAACTAGGCCAGTGGCCTCAGTCTGATACAAAAATGAGTGTTTGTAAAATAATAAAATAAAATATGATGTTGTTTAACAATGAAGTCAGAAAACGATCAGGAAACTGTTCTTGGTGAAGTGAACTGCCAAATCTCTGTAGGTCAGAAATTGTTCAGGAAACTGTTCTTGGTGAAGTGAACTTCCATCCTCTGTAGGTGGGACTTCTTTTGGGGTCCATTTTTTTTTTCTCCAGGGGAATCCATTGCAGTAGCATACTACAAGGATCTGAGGCTTCCATGGTACACTCTAACTCCCAGAGTGCTAACGGTAGAAGTAGTTATTTTCTAAGGTAAAGAGAAAAAGACAATTTAAGAATCAAGTACATCAATCCATTTACTTTTCCCTTTTCATTTGGATATCGGAAATCAAAATAAATTATGTACACAAATGCACATTATACACAAAATACCATATAATGCAGTGAGAACATCTCTTTAGGACAGTCTGAAAATAGCACACATTAAACGCACTAATAAATCATAGTACTTTTTCAGGCAACTGTTTCAAATGCAACCATTCTTAACACAACATCTAATAAAAATAATGCAAATTAACTAAACTTTTACCTATTTACAATACTGCTTTCTCTTTGTTACCTATTTTTATATTATTTCACTCATTTGATATATCTTTCCCCTTTGATCCCCATTTTGATATCTTAAAACTATTTACACCCCTTCACCTGCTGTGGTAAGTCTATTTAATATGTAAGCGCTTTACTTTCACAACATCACATATTTCACTCTAAGCTAGTCTCAGTTCACTCTAGCATCTTCACCTCATGTTTCAGGTAGAAGTTCTTAATCTGATTAACATGGACACAGTGTTCTACTGTTAATTCCCCCTCCTTTTCAGCAATTATGTAGACTGCAGGTGAAACCATATCTACAATTCAAGATGGCCCATGCCATGCTGCAAGAAATGCAGAGTTTTTATGCTTACCTTTCCCAAAGGTGAATTTGTAGACCTGGTCTCCTACGTCATATTCTCTCAAAGATGTCTTCCTATCGTAATATGACTTTTCACTGTCAGTGGCCTTTTCCAAATTCCGCTGCACAAATGAAAAAACATATTGCAAGTGCTTTCTCAGTTCTTCCACATATTCATGATTTGTGGACACATTTGCAAGAACCTGTTAATTTGTTTTGTAGAGCAAGTGTTGCAGCAAACCCATTTTCCTACGGTCAAAATGTTGTGGGGCTGATATTTGTTGATTTAGATGGAGTCAACCTGAGAGACATTAATACCAAAGGAAGCCACAGATCTCAGCTAGATCCTGCTTCAGCCACAAACTTTTTCAACATGTCAACTATCAATTTGTTACACCATTCTACTCCCCCTGAAGAGGAGAGCCGGTTAGAAGTGTGTAGCTTCCTCTTCACACAATTTTGTCATTAGTGCACTAGTGAAATGACTTCCACAGTCTGATGCTATTCTTTGAGTTAAACCAAATCTTGAAAAAATATGATTCACAAGTAAAGTGGAACTCATTTGTGCACTGCAATCTGGAGCTGGAATGAACACCACCCATTTAGAGATTAAACAAATGACCGTTAACATGTACCCGTTTCCCCTTGCTGATCTCAGCATAGGCCGTATAAAATCTACTTGTAAAGCGGACCATGGGAGTGTCAAATCCCTTTTCATTAATGCTGCTCTATGAGCTGGTGACGCAGGCTGAAGCTGTGCACACACTAAGCACCCTCTGGTGTAGAACTCAACCTTTTGAGAAGTGTGGCCAATAGGCATAATCTTTTAAAATTTCCATAGTTTTCTGTGAACCTCTGTGGCCTGCTGTTATGGCATCATGGGCATGATGTAACATCAATCCCTGAAATGACAAAGGCACTATCCATTGGATTTGGCCTGTCATGGATTCTCTAATCATCAGTCCATCTTGTAACCTAATTCTCTTTTGATTTTTTAATAACACTGTCAATTCTTCTTTCCCTTTGCAGTCGTTATCATTCGGAGGATTGTTCTGCATCTATCAAATTGTTGTACAATGGGCCTAGAATAAGATCCTCCTTTTGTGCCTTAATCAAGTCTTGATCTGGAGTATCAAACTTCCATTGTGCCGCAGGCTATTCAACTGTTTTCAGAGTTCTGGAGCATGTTATCGCATCTGCCTGTATTTCACAAAGCAGGCGTTCAGTAGAAAACAACCGCCTCATTACAGCTCCAATTTTGGCTAATTGATCTCCCTTATCATTTCATTCCTTATCCTCACCTGGTAATTTCAAATGGCCACATATTTTCCTCCAGTGGATTATCAAGTCATTTTCTGACACAAGTTTGTCTATAGCTTGAATCATCTTGCCATGTTTAAGTGGCTTCTTGTTATATATTTAAGCATGTCTTTCACTTTCCAGCCAGTTAAATTCTCCACAAAGCTATTTAGCGCATAATCAGAATCAGTGACTAAAACTATTTCTTTAAGTCTATTTTCTCCTACTGTATATATTGCCTTATAAAGGGCGGTCAACTTTGCAACTTGACTGCTTTTGGGGCCTATGCTCATGATTACTCTTGGAATGCTGCCTCATTTTAACCACACATTTCCTATTCCTGAGTTATTTTTAGCATCATTTTTTCTGCATGGCATGCACATTCATCTACATAAACAGTTGGTAAATCCTTAGATGTCTCTATGTTTAAAGCCTTGTATGGGATTACTCAAATTAATTTAAACTAGTCTCTAGCTCGGTGTCATCAGGCGCACAGACAGCTGCACCATCATGCAACTCTGCTAGCTCTTGAGCAACTTTTGTCCATATCTCACGTCTACCGGAAATACTTCAAGTGCTAATGTCCATGAAGTTATTCTTGACTGGGCCAAATTCCCTGATCTGATACCCTTGTTTGGCAAAAATTGCAAAGGCTGGTGATTTGTTTCACCAATCACCCACTCCCCTTGAATTATTGGACATCAATGTCGTAATGCCCAGACAGTGGTCGGAAGCACTTTTTCATATTCACTAAATTTGATCTATCTCTACCTGTGACAATGCCTTGCTAGCATATGCAATGATACATTTTGCATAATTTTTTTTGATATAATACTGCTGAAATACATTGATATGTGAATCCTATTTCTACAAAGAAGCCTAGTTTTTCATCACAGCGCTTTAATTAGACACACTTTTAGCATGGCCACTGACTCACTTTGTTCTTTTTACCATTTCCAAGATACACTTTGCTTCAGTAATCTCATCAAAGGTTGTGTAATCTCTGGATCATTATTAATAAACATTCTGTTGTAACTTGTCATTCCTAACAAACTCTTTAAGCTTTTCAAGTTAGTGGTATCTTTTAGTTTCTGAATCGCTTCCACCTTTTTCATCATCAAAGTTTATTCAGATAGAGATCCATAAACCAAACATAAAACAGCAATACATCAATACATCAGTACATTAATACATCAGTAAACATCAACAAGTTTATGTAAAAACAGTGAAAAAAGGCAATTCAGGTTAAAAATTAAAATTAGAAACTTGCCTTCAGGCATCATTTTCCTCCAATACCAGGCTTTTCTCTCAAATTCTAGGCAGTCCCAGGCAACCAGGGTTGTTTCTGCGCACAATAAAAAAATCAGAGCAGGATAGGCTTGTGTAAAATTTGCAACCTTAAGTAACGGTGCAATAGTGTTCTTTCTTATATCATAATAGAGAGGGCAGAGCAAAATAAAATGCAAGAAATCTTCTTCTGCAGTGCTGCACCCCAGGCAAACTGTGCACTGCTCAGGACTCGACCGGTTATTAGTAATAGTTCTAAGCCACAATAAATTAAATCTTGCCCTCGTTAGTGCCCAGCGGTCTGTTATTTTGTTACTGTGTAGTAGGTAAAGTTGAATACCATTAGGGACTGAAATTAACAGGTGCTTCCTATTGGATGCAAGCATAAGCCCCAATGTTTCCCTCTTTGCCATAACTATAGAGATAAACATGCTTATATTTGTAAGCTATAATCAGAGTTAAAAGAGCAGAGGGGCATGGCAGGTTTGGGGTATTCATTTGCAGTAGGCACTGGGACATAAAGTTCAATTAGGGGATCTTGTGCCAAGAAGAGCTCTGCAACAAAGTTTTAATGATCATGTGCGTCAGTTTAGCTCTTAGATTTGACCAAAGCGCCAACCAATGTGAAAGTGGGGCAATATGCCAGTCATCACATATATGTGTGGTACCCAGTTCAAAAAACGAGACAGGCCCACAATGCCTGTTTCATTCTAAAGCACTGTTTCTCTGTGTGTAAAGTCCACTGCCAGTTTTCACTAAAGGTGATGCTCAGGTAATCACATGTTTCTACCCGGTGTATGATTTCACCATTGCTCACCATTTTTTGCATTTATATCCTTTCTCCTCCCCTGCTAGACCATGCCATCACTTCTGATTTGTCAGTATTTAGACATATTTTTAAGTCACACATGAATGCAGTGTAGACATCCATTAAATGTTACAGAGCGAGTGGGGTGCGGGCCATCAAGACTGTATTGTCTGAATTGCCGAACAGGGAGGGGAATTACACCCATCTTAAAATAGTTGGCCATTGATTTGACCAATGCCTTATGTAGGCCATTCATATAAAGCGCAAACAAGACAGTGGCTACAACACAAACTTGTCATACTCCCGATGCCACCTCAAAGTATCCCATGCATTGGCCCTGCTACCCAAATCTCACACACGCTTTGGTATCCTCATGGACGATCTGTAATACATTTACCAGTTTGACAGGACACTGCATGGACCTGAGCACCGCCATAGTGTAGCTCTATCAACTCTATCTAAGGCTGTGCTCATGTCCATGAATGCCAAACAGATTGATGCATCCCTTATAAAAATGGGGGATGCTCCAGCCAGGTACAGGTTAAGAGCTTGATCTTGTGTCCCCCAAACCCAGCCGGAAACAATATTGGATATCCAAAAGGATATCAGTGTCAGAAATACATTGTTCCAGATGGTCCAGGACCACAAGTCCAAAGATCTTAAAAGAGGAGTCCAGTATGGAGATAGGCCTGTAAGATAGAGGGCTTGCTGGATCATGCTTTTAGATAGATGATAGCATTTTTCTAGGATTGTGGATATTCCCCCAATTCCAAGTAGGCATTAAAACAATTAGTCAGTAAAAGAACACACAATTCCTGCTCCTCCTTAAATAAATCATCAGGTATTGCATCTGTGCCAGGCGCCCGATTGTGCAATTTCGGACTGAAAGAGTTCTCTTCCTCATTCACAGTCAGATGAAGTGTGGAAAACTGCTCCCTGACTCATATCTAACTGTCTGTCCTTTGAATAGCGATTTGAAGTGGTCTAACCAGACACTAGAACTCACATAATTCTCTCTGTGAATATTTCCCCTCTTAAACCCTGGGCCGCCTGCAACAAATTCCCAAAATATTTTGGAATTCCGATTTGAAACTGTCAATAATAGTTCTTCCCAATCAAGGTTTTCTAGGCAGTTCATTCTTGCGTTCAGAGCATTTTTATACTGTACCCTCGCACTGATGACCTCTCCCCTAGTACTAGCCCTATCCTGCAGTATCCCCTTCAGATTATTATATGATGTCCTGCAAGTATCATCAAACCAACTCTGTCTACTGCTCTGTTTAGTTTTAAAATCATGTTGAAATAAGTCTGTCAGAGATTTCCATATTTTGGCGATGCAAGTAGAATAACCCTTGGACATGTATCATGGTAAAGGCTAGATACAATATGGTCCACATTCAATGGATTGCCTTAAACTGGGTAGACTTTCGGTCAAGCTACGCCCATTTTATCCTACGTTTACAAAAAGGATTAATATCACAGAGGTCTAGATGCAAGTGCTTGACAATCAAGGTCAGGGCGTGAACTAGGCTCAAAACTATCCTCAAAGGGAAGTGGTTAATACTGATCTCATCTATAACTGCAAAGTCCACAATTAGCGGCCAGTGTAAAACTTGTTTGCAAAAATAATCAATTATGGATGTTGCTTGAGTGTTTACAAATGTAGTCTTCCCCGGTAAATCCGAGCCTACACGTAAATTCAATGAACAGACTCCCCAGTCCACAAGCCATGTGTTCAACTGCAAGCACTTAGAGCACATTCTTTCATCAGACAATTGGGGGCTAGGGATCCCATACACAAAATCTTAACCTAGGTCCACCAAGCCCATTGGGATCCCATTACCCAATTTAGCATTAACGCCCCCTCCTAAACCTCAACCGTGTACTCACTCAGCATAGAGAGGTATTTAGATTCAAAAAGTTATTTCAATGCCTCTAGACAATCCTTATCCGAAGCATGGGGCTGTTGTAAAAATCAACCAAGAGCAGTGCCTGGCCCTGCACAGGGAAAACTGCCACACATTGAAGAATCTGGTTATTCAGTTCCGTCTCTACTATGTGGTGTCTCAAGGAGGACCTAAGCAAAATAGCCATTACCCCATAACAAAAGCCTCTTTTACCCTTCCTTGTTGGTATACATATTGAAATATAGCCATCAAGGCATACTGGGTTCATTGCCCACGTTTCCTGAAAATAAATTATGTTGTAAGACATCAATTATGCGATCACTTCCCTTCTAAAAACTGAGAAATGTCAAGGCTTCCCTCGGGGGTGGGGGGTGAGGTGGCGGGTTCACTCCACGATAGGGGAACTCGTAGCCCTTTGTTCCTTCAGAGGCCCTTGTGAGTCCGGGGCCCCACCCCTGAGGCAAACAGTCCAATCCAATTCCTCAATACCTGCCAAAGCGTCAAAGTGATTAGGAGTGACAGTTGCCTCTGTCCCTGCCTATTCTGCTACCCAGCGTACCACTAACCACCCCTCTCAGCTTATTAGCCTCCAACTCCTGCCGTTGGCTCAGTGGGGCAGTATGGGGTGGGTAGAAGGCAGCTAGGGGGAGGAAAGGACTTGTATCAAAGCTGGTCACTTTGGTACGCCAAGCTGGATTAAGTGCAGAAACAAAATAATCCAGCATAGACATGGCTATCATTGAGACTACCACACAATCCCCCTCCATTCATTTGGGGATATTTCCAACCCAAGCCACCCTTCTCTCCATCAACATGCCCCTAGGATTAATCTGCATCCCTGGTAGGTGGGTATTGATCCATTGGGAAGTTTTATTGATCAGGGAGGTTGTTGATTCTTCCATTCCTTTTTCTAAATGGATCAGGCCGGAGATCAATAACTACTCTCTTTGGACCCAGCACAACTGGTTTCCAAAGTTGTTATCCAGGGGTAGGTGTCAGCATTATATCTTTATTTGCTGTCACAGCAACCACTTTGGAACCTTGCCTGTGCTGGTGTATATGGAGTGGGACTATTAGGGGTTCAGAATTTTTTGGAACACGCATCTCTTTCTGGACTGGCTGAGGGTTTCATTCCTTGCAGATGAGGCATTGCTAACTAATGTAGGTGTATTTCTTAGTTTTACAGTCACCCTAGGATCCTGTACATCCCTCTTCAAACCCCTAATTAAATAATCAATAATGGAGAACGATATGTTCAAAGAGTCCTTCAGTGAGGCAATAACAGAAAGAAAAGGGGCCAGCTTTTTATCCAAAACCTCATATATTATTTTAAAATCTCTGGAAATTGATTCCAGTGAATTATCGTTGAAGGTTGGTGGTGGTGGTAGGGGAGGCAACCCTAAACTCTCCCTGCCCTGTGTCAGTAAGTTCTGACTAACCGACACAGGCTCCTGGCCTGGTGTGCCCATACAGGTCTGTGTTCCCATCACCACTTGTTCACTGAGATTAAGACATTGAGAGAAAATAGGGGGACCACTATTTGGGGAGGGCAATGGAAGTAGTATACCCTCTCGGTCACTTGTGTGGGAGAAGGCCACTTCCATTGCCCTTTCTGTATTCAAAATGTGCTCCTCTATTTTTCCGGCCATTTGTTTCAAATACTCCTTCAGGGTTAACTGGTGAGAGGATGATCCTGACCCCAAAACAACCTGGCAGGATTTACATTTTTTGGTTTTAATAACAGCCAGCAGTTGGTTCTTCCCTTCAACAGCCTGACTTGGTTTACTTTTTTTGGTTCTATTCACCACTAGGGGTAGATCTCTAGCTTTACATGTGGACATAATGCTGTGAGCACTAAGCTAGTTACCCAGAAATATATACAACACAATGGGGCAAAGCAAATACTGTGAAAGTGCAAGAGTGAGAATGTCAAAAAATGGCATACAAGCATAAAAGGTATAAAAATCACAATCCTAATACGACATCATTAACATGCATTAAATCAATAAGACCATGAATATTACAAGTAGAGTAGAAATGGACAGGAAGTGGATAAAAAAGGTTAAAATTAGATTCATTAAAATTAATTGGCATTAATATATCATCAATATATAAAAGAGGATCCCCAGTGTGCCTGGTTGCAATTTCCGCAGACCGCACTGCCCAGCCGCTGCCACTGAAGGGGAGTGGGCACTCACATCCCCTTAGGGGCATGCAGAGGGCAGACAAAATTATAGGTCGTTGTCCAAAACGACAGAGCAACAGGGCAACCACCAGATTCAAAGGCCAGTGAAGAGGAAAAAAAACAGAGACAAGTCTAGAGCCAACGGCAGGGCACGCCCGATAGTTTAAGGAGCCACCTTAGTCTGTCCCTCCCCCCTGCCCCTTGGGACTTTCAGCGCTTAGGACTTACAGTGCTAATAAAGGGGTGAAAAAAAACAGCAATAGCAGAAAAACAGTTGCAGTGGCCACAAAGACAACAATGACTGAGTCAAGAGGCCCACATACTGAATTGCTGGGTTCCACGTGATGTCCTGTGAGCAGCTGCGCTTGACTAGGGATCAAAGGGGATATAGGGCTTGGAGGCAGTGACACATATAACCTCCTAATGTTCCTCCATGCACCTAAAGTGCGGACTGCACAGACTATGAGGGACTCTGCCTAGACTCCGCCACGCTCTGCTCCAGGGCCACGGTTTTGAAAGAATAGCCCCACCTCCACTGCAAACATGGAAAATAGACCGTGGACTGCGCAGACTGTGAGGAACTCTGCCTGGACTCCATCACGCTCTGCTCCAGCACCACGGTTTTGAAAGAATAGCTCCACCTCCACTGCAAACACGGAAAACAGACAATGGACTGTGCAGACTGTGAGGAACTCTGCCTGGACTCCACCACGCTCCGCTCTAAGGCCAAGGTTTTGAAAGAATAGCCCCGCCTTCACTGCAAAGGCTGAAAACAGACCAAGGACTGCGCATACTGTGAGGGACTCTGCCTGGACTCCACCACACTCTGCTCCACGGCCGAGGTTTTGAAAGAATAGCCCCGCCTCCACTGCAAACACAGAATACAGACAGCAGACTGTGCAGACTGTGAGGGACTATCCCTGGACTCATTGTTCTTTTGTGGGTTTAATCCATGCTCTGTCACTTCATGGACTAGGAAGTTTAAACTTTTTCTGCACCACTGTGCTTTCTGTAAAAATATGTTTGCCCCAGCCTTCTGTAGCTGACTGAGGGCATGTCTAATCTCATTAAAATGACTTAGCAAATCTTCATTTTTGATTAGGACATCATCCACATAAACTATTGTTCCTCTTTCAGCTGCATCAGGGAGTGCCTTGCTCAGGAATATCCCAAACTCACTCCCACTATTAACATACTCAAAAGGCGTCCGGGACCATGACTTTTGTGATTTGTCAAAAAAAATGAAAATACATTTTTAATGTCGTCAGCTAGTGGCACACACCAGTATCCAGCTGTAAGATTTAAGGTGGTAAATACCTTTGACCCGTTAACTTGTGCAAGGCCCTGATCAATAAATTGGAGGGTCCACCTTGAAACAGGTACCTTTTTGTTTAATTCTCGTAGATCTGCACACAAGTGCCATTGGGTTTTAGCACACCTAATATAAGAGTATTTCATTTACTGTGAATAGGCATAATCAGTCCTCTAGATTCTACATTTTTGATATTTCAGCCATTGACTCCAGACATGCCTAGGGCAACCTATATTGTGCACAAATATTGGCTCCCTACCATGTCCTTCTGGTAGTGTGAAAACATGCAAATCGGTCAGCCCACAGTCATAGGCATCTTTGGCAAAACCCTGTTTGAACCTCATACATATTTTCCTCAATTAGTCTTTTTCTTCATTTGTGCATGCATCTGCAGCTTGAACTGCTCCTCTACCATTTTAGTAAACTCTGGGAAATCCTCCAAAGGAGCAACCTCTGTACCTTCATCTAACCATGTGACAGTGTCTCTTTGAAGAGTCACTACATTCAAATATTTTGGAATATTGACGCCCACTTCAATGTGCTGTTTTTCTCTTTTAGATCCACCTAATTTGAATAGCATACAATCATCCTGATGACAGCGTACCATTTCACTTGGCACATTGGGGTACACAGACTGAACTTTAAAGATTTCATTAGGGTTAGAATCCAATGATTCTGCTAATTCATCCTGTGCAGTCACATAGCCTTCAGGGATATTCCCGATCACTGGGTTACTGAAATCAGCAGTGTAGTAAAATCTATGTATTGCCATTCCTAAGGCTGTATCCTCTTCCAAATGAATGTCTTGACACCCTTTATTGTTCACCAGGATTCGAATGGCTTCATCTCTATCAATAGTGTATATTCACATTCTAATCCTGGCTGCTGTATGGATTAATTTAGGCACACATGCATCAGAATATTTTATCTGTTGTTCCTTCCTGTATTTTAACGCAACTGTTCATTGTCTGGTAAATGGTAACATCCTTTTTTAACTTGAAGCTCAATGGCATATGGCATCATTTGGGCACAATGATAAGCGTGTCTCTTGTCTTTAAAATCAGGTGCAGTTCCACCTAATCGGGACCAGACCATTTGATTTAGAAAGTCTAATGTCATGCACGTTCTGTGCATAATGTCATTTCCCAAATAGGATTAGTTTTGTGTTCCGCACATTGTGATGAATGCTTTTAGAGCCAATTGTAATCTTTAGCATGATCTTCCTACAATTCCTTGTCCCAACTCGGGGTCATCTAGGCCAAAGATGTGTTGTTTTTTTCTTTTAAGCTTTGCGATCTCCTCTCTGTCAAGTATGTGCAGTAGAACCTTTTCACTAATGAAATTCCTTTCATGCTCCAGCACCAACGTGGCTTCAATCATTTCAGAATGCCCATTCACATGTATAAGGATCCATTGCTGCCGTGCTCCCATGTGTATTTCTGCAGTTGTTGAAATGTGTTTTTCCTGATTTAACTCTGATTTAATTCTGAACTAATATTTGGTTTCTATTTTTCTTCATTTAGGTTAAAATACAAAATGTTTTCATCTATTTCTGTTTGCCAGTTTTCTTTAGGGTCTCAATAAATCCCCAAATACTGCTTTTCTTTTTTCTGCCAGACATTAGTCCTGGTTCCGAGAGCCTTACCCAGATTCTTTAGCTCACTATATCTCACAGAGGTGAAAAAGTCTTGTAACCAGGATTAATGTCTGGCAGAGGGACTGCCAGGACCCTCCTTGTTTTTTGCATATTTAAGTAACTTTGGGTATCACCCTAAGTTACTATGGGAATCCAGGCGTGGACCCCTTGCTCACTATTCTTAGAGAGGCACCGCTCCACCCTACTGATGAGGTCTAACCAGACCGAAACAAGTGTCTGGGGTTGCTGTTGGTACTCTTGTTCAGAGGAGACTTGCTTAGCATTTCGGTGCTGGACTGCGGTTGGGCATGACAAAGACTGATGTGATTTAGATATTTCTCCTCTTTGAAAGATAGTGAGCTAAAGATTCTGGTTAAATCTCTCGTAACCGGGACTAATATATGGACTCCCAGGACCGACCTTGTTTTTTGCAGTTTTGGGTGTGTGGCACTTATCTGCATTTTCTATGGAGCCTGTCATTTCTGTCCCTTGGAACATCTGTGGTTCAATATACTCCTCAGGTGACTGACCTGCACCTGCCTTTTGGACAATTGTTTCCTCTGTGGGGGTATCAACAGTATTTTGAGTATCATGCAAGGATAACCTATCTGTTGATCTTAATTCTTCATTCTGTGTTTCATTTTCACATTGGTTATTCTTTTTAAATCTGCTTCTGTGTTCTTTGGATTTTTCTTGTTCATTTTCCCTTTTTTACTCTTCATCTTCACACATCGAATGGTCTGATCTAACTGCAAATTAAAACACACTCCCTTTTTGTGTGTGTTATAATTAAGGTCTCACTTTCAGTCATTTGTCTTCTTGTTTTTAGATCGGCAAGCAATTCAGTATTTATATTCAAATGCGATTCATGGGCATCTGTGTTTTTTTCAGGGCAGAGGTGATTAGCTAGTCACTTGTTGTCACTGCATACAAGATCACACCTATGACCTTCTGCACCTTCACTTGGCTGTTGCTTTTGAACTGCACATAATTGTCCTAATCTATTCAGACAACATTTTGACTTGGGACTCTAAGCATTGAAACCTGTCCATGTCTCCGAATTTCTCTCTTTGTGGTCTGGGCTGGTAATGATTAAACTCGCCCTGATTAGACCTGTTCTGATATCTTTCAGGAGATTGATTTCTATTTGTGTTACCCCTCAATTGACGCGACACAAGCTGTGGAGAAGGTGGAGTGACCATCCTTTGACCATGGTTAACCTGTGGTGGGGACTGATGATATTGCCAAGGTACATAATTCATATTTTGTCTTTCATTTGGTGTAAAATATTCTCTATGCTGTTTTCCATTTTCAATTAATCCAACCACATATCTTAGTCTATCTTGGTGGCCATATACCATTGTAATAGGGTCAAATCTACTCTTGACCTCTAGAGTTTGGTGTGGGCCATTATACATTTGATTTTGATTGTTATTTAGTCTGGGTATATCATGGAGAAATCCCATTCTGGGAAAACTAGCAGGGTATGTGGGACTAATGTAAGAACTTCTGTCGCTTGGATCAATGGATTGGAACATAGGAGTCTAGGGTAATGTCCTCTGTGGAGCCACACCCCTTTGATTAGGTGTCATGTAGTTATTTGCCTGAGTTTGGGCTGATTCTAGCGGCAACTTTACAGACTTTACCTCCAAAATCGCTGGTGTCGATTCCTTAGACTTTGGTTTTGCCTCTTTATTCCTAGGCCCCTCCTCTTTTGGACCAAATATCACTTTATACAGTTTGGTCCCATGTTCTATTATCCATTCTTGTGATTTGAACCTGTCAAATTCATGCATTTATTAGGAGACAATTTCTTTTTGGAGCCCATAAATGTATGCAGCTTTAAATTCTACTGAGTTAGGGATAAAGGTCACATAAAAACGTGAAAATGCTCTTTTCAAGTTTTGAAAAACTGGTGAGGGGGTTCATTTTGATGTGCCGCCACACTGTAAACTGACTTCCTTTATAGACTGATAAGTTGAGAATTGATGCCTAGTCTCTTCCTCAAAGTCTACCCATGACAAATGTTCCTGTTCATTGAGACCACAAATAATCCTGGCAGGTGCTGCATCTAGAGCCAGGTGAACATACCATCTACATTGTTCCCTAGGAATCTGAAGGTCCTTGAATATATCATGAATCACGTCCAAATGATCTTCCATGCAACAATCCCCTCCCCTTTTGATTGTTTTAATCAAACTCTTGATAAATTTCATATTTTATTTTTAAAGGACTACATAGTGCATTCTGGTATATGTCATTTTGATGCTCATTTCTGTTCTCTTGTGGGCAAGAATGTGTATAGGTATTTGCAGTTGATTCAGAACTTAACATTGGGTTATAACCAGGTCTGGCCATGTGGACAGCTGCTGGTACATTTCCCTTGCTAGGGCTGTGATAAAGTTATGCTCCAGTGAATATAGTACACTGTCGCTTTTCCTGAGACTTGAAATTGAATATTTGCTGTTCCAGGTTTTGCACTGTCCATCAAGTTGCTCTCCTTCATGACAGGGAGAAAAATTCTCATCCCTGACCTTATTGATTATTGCTTGTAATTCATTGATCTGTGTCTGACAATGATCAAGTGCGTTGGCTTTTCTTTCGTTTGCATTCAGTAATTTAAATATCTCTTGTTCCAAAGTACGGAATTCCTAGTGTTTCTCACTGTTATCTTCTCTTAGGTGTTTGAATTTCAGAAACTGTAATATATTTATCATCCAATGTTGGTTTTAAATGGGTGAATTCTTGCTCACTTTCATTAGGTTCTTTCTCTCTCAGCCAATTGAGCAGCAAGGTCCCTACGTTTGGCTTGCAGTTCTGTGTCTAGCTCTCTGTGCTTTAATTCCGCTTTCATCTGCTGCACTTGATCACATTCATTGTCCAAACTGCACTGTAAATTGCTAATGCGCTCACTGTCTTTTCCTTGCATCTTTATGGATCTGTGTAGCAGAAACCAAAGTTTTGTATGCATGCTGATGTTGCAATTCTTCTCCTCTGTGCTTTCTGGTGCTCAGGACAGTCTAAGGAGACACATCTTCACAATACTTCCTTTGTCAAAAATACCTCCAAAAACCTCTTTTTCCACTTCTGTGCTAATCCTACATTTAGGGAGAATTCTCATTTCTGTACTAATTTCCTCCAACCTTAGAGACCCCTCAGCTCTTTTTCTGGATTTAAGGACTTTTTAATTTTAACCCTGGGGTCAGTGAGCCCTTTTTCTCACTCTCTCATGTGTGTTGACCTGATTTGGATTATTTGGTTCCTTTGTTTTTGGAGTCTGACAAACTCAACAGGTATTTACTTTTTGTATGGTGACACTTACCTTTTCTCTTTGTAGGTCCAGGACACACCATTTTATGTGGAGTCTGGGAGGTTACTTAGTAGACCCTTATCTTACCTACATATGTGACATTTTTTATTACCCTCACTCCTTTAAATGGCTGGTGGCAGTTGTTTAGTTTTTCTACCATTGTGCATTTCTACCACAGGCTGAACCCTCATCTGCAGTATAGCACCCATGTGTGACCATTTTGGCAAAATGTCCCTGGTTTTATTTTTTTGCCATTTCTTTTTGTGAGGACTTTATTGGGTTTTATTCTGCACACCAAACCAGTTTTGAACCTTTGATTTGTTTTGCCTTTGGCAGGATTCAGTGCTGAAACCCGCCTTTGGCCTCAGTGTGTCTGGAAGGGCAGGAAGTGAGGGAGGTGCCTGAAATTCCCCTGTCCTTCATCTCTAGGGAAACCTGAATGCACCCAGTCCTGATTGGTTGGACAGTCACCCTCATGTTTAAGTGACAGCTAGGATGTGTATGAATGGCAGAAACCTGCTTAAAGGGCAAGGGTTTTGGGACTGGAGACAGAGTCCACCACTGGAAAGGACATCCTGATAAAGAAACTATGAATGAAGCTTGCTGCATCCTCCTGGACAATTGAACTGCCTGGTGAAGCCCTGCTGCTGTGCTGAAACTACTTTTTTTAATCGACAAGAGAAGCTCCGGAAGGGACTACTTCTTCCGTTGGGTTAGTGGGACTAACTAATCCCGAGATGACCTTTGCTGGAATACCTTCTCCAACTGGCTGTACTTCTTTGCTGCTGCAGGAACCGAGTGCCAGGGGTCGAGAAATCTGCAGTTGAGTGCAATGACTGTAATCCAGCCAAAAGCTCAGGAGTCTCTTAAAGACACTTCCGAAGCAGGACAACCAACGCTCGAGTCACCTCACTAGAGTGCAGGACTCAAGCAGTGAAGGTGTCAGGAAAGGAAGAAGGCGATGGATATGGCAGGGGAAATGTGCACAAAATACACAGTAAACAACCTTGAATCTAACAACGTGCATTCAATACCCAAGACTCGTGTATACCACTATATGAAAAGGAATGTAGGGTAAGCACTTAGAACCTCCTTATGACTGAAAGGAAGGTCGGCAAACTCCTTACCCACTATGCTATTACAGATACTGACAGCGCTAAACCCACGTAGAGGGCAAGCAGGGACAGAATCTGTGAGCTGACACTCTAGACGGTACTGAATAAAGAATTTGGAAACAGTACTCACGAGGACCGGAATGACCACATGAATGCCAGTACTCACGAAGACCGGAAAGACCACTTGGATGTCCGTACTCACGAGGACCGGAAAGACCACTCAAAAAGTCTGAACTAAACCCACAACCCTGTAGATCAAACAAGAACCCAGAAGGCAGTAAAAGCAAAGAGTGAGGATAACTAAATACCTAAACCCAAGTCAAGAGGCAAGAAGGAATAGAACAGTGTGGAAAACAAAAGATAATCACACAGGAGCTAGTTACAACAGCTTCCCACACCTAATAATAAAATAGGAAATAAATGCAAAAGTGTAAAGGAAAACATGGCATGGATCCCAATAGAAGGTAAGGATCAGGAGCAGTGAAAACGATATCAAAAGGGAAACCTTCCCACCCATCCAAGGTGAAAAGGCAGGAAACTAAACCTGTAAGGGAAGATTAATGCATCAAGTCTTTCAGTAGCAAAGGACAATTTCTAGGAAACAGTGAACACAGGCAATTGGGCTGCAGCAAAAGGAAAGCTCAGAGAAAGGCTGCCTGCAGACAGAGAAAGAAAGAAAGGGAATTCCAGAAGGCAGAAAATCAATTAAGCATACAAATACGAATTCCAGGACAAGGAACAAGAAACACTAACTAGAAACTGGGCACAAAAACCAGGAACCAGGAACAAGGGACCAGTCACGACAGGAACGCTGCAACAATGACCAGCGCTGGACTGAAGCAAACTGAGGCTTTTTAAAGCTGCTTAACAAGCACACCTCTCAGGTGTGCCGCCTGCTGCACCTGCAGCCACAGGTGTTGCCTATCCTCCACCCAACCTTGTCCTGCAAGGGAGGAGGTGAAGCAGTGAGCCAGGCATTCTGGGAAGCATAGTCAATCTGGAAAGCATAGTCATTAGATTAAAGTAGCATGCTGGCTGCCAAAAACCTGGAATGGATCCGGAAGGGAAGTAACTTGGAAAATAGGGTTTTAGTGCTCCTAATTCATCACAGTACTGTAGAGTAAGGTTCGGAGGAAATGTCCAGTAGGGAATAAACCCCAAATTATGCCCCCAAGTGGCGGGAACGGGAGCGAAGGGAGCGAGCCGTGACAGTATACCCCCTCCCACGGCCAACTCCAGGTGACCGTTACCCGCACAAAACATCTTCCTTCCACGACAGGAGCGCTTTGTCTTTGGAGGTAGCACTGAGGAAAACGATGACCCGCAGGCAAAAGTAGAAGGACTGGAATGCATAGAATCAGGCCGCAGTTTATAAGAGTCATAGGCAGGAATTCGGTGAGGAAGAGACTCATGGGTCGAAGAAAGGCATGAAGGACTTGCAGGACCCAAAGCAGAGGTGGAAGGTCCAGGAAGCTTAGTCACTGGAAGAGGATATGCATACATCTTTGAGGAAAGAGGCAGGCTGGTGCTACATGCCTTAAACAACGGTAGAAGTTCTGTTAGCCTCACTGCCGAGAGTGGACACACAGGAGGTGAGGAAACAGCAGGTTTCAGGAAATGTTTATGTTCGGAAGAGGAAGGTGGCGGCTGAGGTAGAGGTTCGGATACTCTGTCATCCATCTGGGTAAAGGTTTGTGGTTGAAAGTGACAAAGATTCGCCTGCATATGTTCCATGCCTTGGAGGTCTGGAGATCCAATGGGTTGTACGAGGCTGGCACTCCCGTTGACAGTCATGTAGCCAGGAACGTTTGGCATACGGATAGGAGTGTTAGACGCAGTACTCGGAACATCAGGCATACTAGCAGCGGGAGCAAAAACAGGCACATCTTGAACAGCAGCAGACATTCCCCTCCTTTGGCTACTAGCACCCAACTGGCGCTGCAGCTGGAGGGCCGTGCCCGTCCCCTCCCTCAGGCTCATGTGGGATCCGGCAACAAAAGGGTTGTCAAGCGGTTGATCCAAACCGGACTCCAAACGCGGACCGTCCAGCCCGCTATCCTGGTCGGCTACTCGTTCGGTGACTGGGCCGTGGCGGATGGCATCCGTTTCCCTCTCGTAATACTCCAGGCAAGTCCAGCGGCCTCGCATGTGAGGCCCTCCCGAGTCGTGATCCGGCTTGATGTTTCTGAAGAGAGAGCTGGCAGAAGTCTCAGGCTCAGATGTTGCATATTCGGGAGGCACTGATGCTACAGTCAAGTAGTTGGGAGAATTGTTTTGTGTACAAGGCAGGCATTCTGGTGATCCCCCTGAAGCATAAGAAGGGCAAGAGGGACCTTCATCGGTAAATGGTTGGGATTCAGGAGGTATCTCTGAAGCAGAAGAATATTCAGCATGATCAGACAAAGTAGACAGGTACGCCTTCGATATTGGCAGCAAGGCTGAGCAGGATACGGGTCTCTCATGAACCGAAGCAAACCTAGCAGTAGGCTCTGGGACCGAAGACATGCACTTAGGACATGCTACCGGAGGCTCCATGGCTGAAGGATAACCCGCTGGATGAGTCACTGCAGCCGAAGACAGGCATGCCAGAGGAAATTCTGAGGCTGAGGGCATGCAGGCTGGAGCCATCTTGTTAGCTGAAGACAAACTTGTCAATGTCTTTGGCTCTGACTGCGTACATGGTGAAGGCTCTTGGGTGACAGGCAGACATAGCAATTTTTTATTGATCGAAGATACGTGTGCCAACGATGACTGCAGAGCTGTGGACAGGATTATTGAAGAGTCAATGGTAGTAGGAGGACAGTCTGAAGTCCCAGAAGTCGACAGACACACTTGTGGTTCAGGAATGGAAAGCCCCTTTAAGGCAGTTGACCCCTTGGCACCAGTAACCAAAGTCTGAGCTGTACCCCTGCCGTCCCTCTCCTTAGTGGATGACACAGAGTCTCTTCCTTTGTAGAAGTCAAAATCAACCAGAGGAATCACCATAGTAAAGTCTCTGTTAATCAGGATTTCGTCAATTGACCATTCCTCTGTCTTAGCTTCTGAAAGTGGCTGATTAACAATCAACAGTTCAGGGATCGCCTGCCGGGTTTTTGGTTCAGTAATCTGTGGAATGAGTCCATCAAAACATGAATTCTGCACTGTCTTTGACTGCTCGTAGTGACCGAAATTGGCAGAAGGAAGAGCGAACACAGAGGTAGCATCGTTTTCCACATCAGCTTGAATGTCTACTTCAGTCTCAGCAGCTAGATCAAGGGCAGAACCTAAGCCTACAGTTGTGACTGATTCTGTGTATGCCACCATTGTGGATTGTGTTTGGAAATCAGAAGCATGTATGTGTTCAAGCTCAGAGGTATGACAAACTGCTACACAGGAAGCCTCAGGTAAAGGAGTGGCTTGTGAATCTTCAGCTAACAGCAATTCCTGACAAACGGTAGGACAGTTGTCAGAACCTGTGCCCTGAATAAGCGCTGTGCTTGAAAAAAGACTTTCACTCCCAATAGATCTTACATATTGACAAGTATCATGATTTACAAAAGTCTCCGCACTCAGGGACTGAACAGTATTCACTTCATCAACGGATAAAGTTGGAGGTGTATTCAGAAAAGACTGTAACATCTTATTCTCCTCTTTTAAGGAAATGTATTCTTGTTTTAACTCCTCAAATTCTGCTTTCAGAATGTCCCGCATTAACTGTACATCCCTATCAGTAGGCACAGGGGAAGGCATGGTGGCATCAGGGCTGGATCCTGCCCTAGCCATCTGGAAGTGCACTGATTGTATATTGTAATCTACTGCTTACAGGTCTTGTGATCTATACTCTCTCTTACCGACGTGGTCTGTGTTTCTTTTAAGCAGACTATTGGCATCAGACCCCTTGGCATTAGAGACCACAGTAAGAACCTGTGCAGAGGAGTAAGCTGTAGACTGAGGGCAGAAAACAGAAGATATGCAAGGAACCCCTCCATTCTTCATGCTTGAATCATGAAACTGTTCAATCTGAGGTAAAGCACAACCGGAGTCATGGGGTTCAATAACAGAGGTACTTGTGTGTATAAATTCTAGCAGTGTGTTGTTTTCCACTGCTAAGGCTTGTGCGGACATAGACTCTGGATCAGAATTAAAGACAGAGCTAGGATCAGGCAATGTAGGATGGGCCACCCAGTGGGAAAAATACTTTGCACGTAAATACCCATTCGTGTCAAGGAGTTCATTTAAGTCAGGAGCAGAGATTCGATTTTCACGGGTAATTGTAAGGGAAGCTTTCTGTATAAACTTGTTAGAGGCCTTGCTGCCTTTCCTTCGTAATCTGGCCATGTTCAAACGGGAACAACGGCTGGTCATTCTGTCAGGAAAGGAAGAAGGCGATGGATATGGCAGGGGAAATGTGCACAAAATACACAGTAAACAACCTTGAATCTAACAACGTGCATTCAATACCCAAGACTCGTGTATACCACTATATGAAAAGGAATGTAGGGTAAGCACTTAGAACCTCCTTATGACTGAAAGGAAGGTCGGCAAACTCATTACCCACTATGCTATTACAGATACTGACAGCGCTAAACCCACGTAGAGGGCAAGCAGGGACAGAATCTGTGAGCTGACACTCTAGACGGTACTGAATAAAGAATTAGGAAACAGTACTCACGAGGACCGGAATGACTACATGAATGCCAGTACTCACGAAGACCGGAAAGACCACTTGGATGTCCGTACTAACGAGGACCGGAAAGACCACTCAAAAAGTCTGTACTAAACCCACAACCCTGTAGATCAAACAAGAACCCAGAAGGCAGTAATAGCAAAGAGTGAGGATAGCTAAATACCTAAACCCAAGTCAAGAGGCAAGAAGGAATAGAACAGTGAGGAAAACAAAAGATAATCACACAGGAGCTAGTTACAACAGCTTCCCACACCTAATAATAAAATAGGAAATAAATGCAAAAGTGTAAAGGAAAACATGGCATGGATCCCAATAGAAGGTAAGGATCAGGAGCAGTGAAAACGATATCAAAAGGGAAACCTTCCCACCCATCCAAGGTGAAAAGGCAGGAAACTAAACCTGTAAGGGAAGATTAATGCATCAGGTCTTTCAGTAGCAAAGGACAATTTCTAGGAAACAGTGAACACAGGCAATTGGGCTGCAGCAAAAGGAAAGCTCAGAGAAAGGCTGCCTGCAGACAGAGAAAGAAAGAAAGGGAATTCCAGAAGGCAGAAAATCAATTAAGCATACAAATACGAATTCCAGGACAAGGAACAAGAAACACTAACTAGAAACTGGGCACAAAAACTAGGAACCAGGAACAAGGGACCAGTCACGACAGGAACGCTGCAACAATGACCAGCTCTGGACTGAAGCAAACTGAGGCTTTTTAAAGCTGCTTAACAAGCACACCTCTCAGGTGTGCCGCCTGCTGCACCTGCAGCCACAGGTGTTGCCTATCCTCCACCCAACCTTGTCCTGCAAGGGAGGAGGTGAAGCAGTGAGCCAGGCATTCTGGGAAGCATAGTCAATCTGGAAAGCATAGTCATTAGATTAAAGTAGCATGCTGGCTGCCAAAAACCTGGAATGGATCCGGAAGGGAAGTAACTTGGAAAATAGGGTTTTAGTGCTCCTAATTCATCACAGTACTGTAGAGTAAGGTTCGGAGGAAATGTCCAGTAGGGAATAAACCCCAAACTATGCCCACAAGTGGCGGGAACGGGAGCGAAGGGAGCGAGCCGTGACAGAAGGAAGCCCAACCGGTATCCAAGATCCGTGATGGTGCTGTTTACCGAGCGCTGAAACAGCGAAGTGCAGCTGATCCAAAAGGAGCACGAAGCTGACACCGACCTTCAAATTGCTGCTGCAGGAGAACCCAGACGTCCTCCCTCTTGTCCCCACAACTGAGGCCCAGGAACCCAGGATATGCATCGCTGCAACCAGACAGAAGTCAGATGGACCCTCTTCTTCTAACCAAAGGTACTTTTCTGACTTGGGGGTAGTTACCTCAGTGTATGTAGTTTGCTCTTCTCAGTTGAGATTTGCAGTGGCTGCATTTCTACAGTTGATTCCAGCTCCACTTTTTCACAAGTGTAACAGTTGTGACCCTACAGGGTTTTTACTTTAACAAACTTTGTGCAAGACTTTGATTATCTAAGAAGTGCCTGAGCTCCATAGACTTTGCTCCAATTGACTTTGGCTGTCCTGGCTCCCTGCAGACTCTTCATACTCCATTTGACTTTGAATCTTACTGTCCCTCATAGGTGATACATTGGTTTTAAACTAACATTTGCTGGGAAAGGTTTTTATCTAGATTTAATTGAAAGATTGAAAGTGCTCACATGCTCTGAGGACCTGTTTAATAGTTTTCCTTTCTTTACCCTTTCCTTTCTGTGAATTCAGAATTTACAAAATGCCATAGTGATATATAAATGCAAGTACTGTTCTAGTTAGTGAAGTCACCCCAGGGTGTAGGAAGTTTGTATGAATCATCTCTAAAGCATCTCTACTAGCTTCGTGATACCTCTGAACAAGTATTTTTTAAGTATATCTGATTGCTACATATATTGCCCTTTTTAAAGAATGCTTATTTAAAACTGACAGGTAGGTAAATAAGTAATAATTTTACTAGAAACCTTGTAAGTGTTATCTGGATACATGTATTTGTGGCTTTCATTGCTACAGCTCTACAGCTCACATATACCCCTGCTGAGTCACTCTACCAGCTTGTGTAGCACAAGCCTATGCCAATAGGTGGGTTGTCTAATTCAAAGAGGATAAGGGCTGTTTAGTCTCCCCCAGGGTTACCACATCAATTCTTGCCTAAAATCCACGTTGTCAAATTTCCGGATGAATAGTTTGTGTGTACATATAGCTTTGCCTTGAGGTAATCTGATAATTCAGAAAATTCTGTCTGAATCTGTGAATTGGTGTTACTATTGACAATAGCACACAGTACTGCACTACCTCATAGCTCTAATTCAAAGTTATGCTTTATGATGCAAGGCCAGACTCAGTAATTATTGTACCACTTCCCGGCCAGCACACCAAGATGTTACATATCTTTTTGGCTATATTTTTGATATCTTGTGGCATTTTTGTGATATTGTGGTATTTTGGTACTTTGTGGTATAGTGGTCATTTTGGTACAGTGCTGGGCGTAACTTCAGATTACAGCCTAAAAATTGTTCTTTTACCAGAATCACTAATGGTAATGAAATACCGGATTTAGTACACTCTAAACAATTAACTCATTCCTTTCTGTGGTATCTCAGCTACAATACCACATTATGCCCTTTTGGCTTGCATCTCAGAATTCATTTACAATGTAAATCTAACACAAATCTCAATTCAGAACCTCTGAGAGTAACAAAATGTACAATGACTAACTTGGCTTCTATATTTTACCTCAGGTTCTTCTTCTCTCTTTATGCCAACCCAATAAAGCTGAGCACAGAATAAGTACACTAATTCACCTTTTTTCGAATTGTTATTCTTTATCAGAAGTTATGCAAGTTACACAGAATGACATGTGCATCCGCGTTTAGTTTAGTTTTAGTTATTTCTTATATAGCACAACACGCTGTGGGCCTCAGTGCAAGACAAAACACATCAAGCCAAAAAATACAAAACATAACATAAAAATACACAAGGTTGGACATATTGGAATACATCATAAAAGGGTAAACAAAGGAATTCACAAGGCATACGTAATCATAAGAAACAAAGTCAGTTCACAATAATTCTTAACTTAGTAAAGGAAGACATATTCCACAGGTTTATATTTTTGTTCAAAAACAAGGGTATGCTGCATAAACCATATCCAACGACAATACAATCTGTGAACACCAGTTATTAATCTGAATCCTTCGAAGAACTCTCAGGTCTTGAGTTCTAACATAGTTATAGCCCACTTTTTGATTGAGCCAGGCTAAGATTTTATTTTTAAGCGCTTCCCTTGATTCTTTTTTCCCTTGGCTTGTCCACGTTGGTGATGATAATTTTTCTGGAGTCCATAGAGAAACCCCTTAGGCTGGGATCTGTAATTTTTGCTATGGACAACTTTTTGAGGCGTATATCCTTCTTAACTAAGGGATCAGGTGAAATAGCAAGTTTAGTAGGGGTAAGAATACCACTAGAGGGAAATTCACCAATCGAGCCAAGAACAGGCTTGGCTACCATGACCTGATAAAACATTCCTTTGTGTGGAGACTCTTCAAAACAAGTTTGGGAGTCCTGATGGACTCAGTGTTGGGTATGGGGAGTTTGAACAAACTTTTCCTCCCCTGTAGGCTCAGTTTGAGGGGACTTATTCCAGTTTAATAGTTGTAGAGCAAGCATTTTGGTGCCTAAGAAAACCACCCAAGCACAGATCATCAGCATTTAAGCATGCAACAAGATCCTGAATCATGTGTTCTTTGAGGAGCAAACAATTTTCTGGAATATTAGACTCACCAGACCCCTTGCCGGTACCGTCAGGGGTGACTTCTGCTGTACACTCCCCTGTTTTTTCTAACCGAGATGGAGATATCGGAACACACATAGGCACTTAACCTTCTAATTTATCAGGTCTCTTATCCTCTAATGGTGCCCTATCTACCCTCACCTGAGCATCATGAGAAAATGTCACCTTGTCCAGTATCTGCATATTCATAGAGGGGAGGGGACCAGCTTTGGTGGCATCACTCTTGTAGACTTTATTAATCGACAAGAGATGATCTTTCGGGGGCATTTGTCTCCTTTTTTCACTTAGTGCCAGAACTTCCGACAAATGACTACCATTCCTGCAGAGAGCAGGAGATGTAGACTGTGGAAAGGATTCCACCCTGAAACGGAGGGGTTAATAGGTGGTGTTAATCCAGAGACAGAGGCAATCTAAGTGAACAGATCTGTATCATTAGCCCTGTTATTCATAATTTGTGACCATGTGACTGGTATTTTGTTAATAAATGATTACAACCAGGGTGAAACAGGAGCACCGTAGTTGTGGAAAAATGACGACAGCTTGCCAAGAAATACAGCAGGGAGCAAAACAGACTACTGAGCACCATAATAGCAATAGGTTCAGTGAGGCACTGCCAAAGCTCCCGCAGGCATGAGGCAGCAAACAAAATCCCCGGTATCGTCCAGGTCTGCGATATACGCTGTATGTTGCAATTGAAACATAAGTGAAGCCTTTCCTCCAATGGGTTTCAAAACCTTCTATTTGCGATAATGCCCAGTGTTCTGGCAACATTGGCTTTGAACTTCGCGAATTTTTTTGCAGAGCACAGTCTTCTGTCACATCTGAGTTTTATTGCAGCAAAACCTGGGGAAACATGAACAAAGTTTTACATACATGTTTATAATGTCATTGTGCAGCACCTAAAAATGAAATGACTTACCCACTCTACACTATCTAACATCAAGCATTCACTCATCAGCACACTCTGCAAATTAACTTAACTTACCAAAGAAATCGTTAATCATGTGTGTCTTGAACTGCTTCCAACCCCAATCTAGTTATTGGACAGAAGAACTCTTATCTGGTCCACTCCCTTTTCACCTGGAACAAAACCTCTACCAGTCTTTCTGCTCTCGAAGTCAGCCAGAGGAAAAGAGCGCATTGAACAAACCCTCTTTAGATAGCGGCCAGCTCCCGGGCCAGAAGTGAATGAGTGACCTTGCCATTTCTGCTTCAAGTCTTTTTCTAAGAACTCATGTGTCATTCAAACCACCTCCTTTTTTGTCAATCAGCCAATCCAAGAATGTTCTGATCATGTCCAATCTCACCACTTGGAAGTGGAAATAATAGCTACATCCCAGTCTTGTCTTCGTGTCTAAATGTTTTTTAGACAATGCAATGTCTTCAGCACAATGGATCACACGTTCCATTCTTCTCATTTGCCACGTCCCCATTCAGACACTGTGCAGCTTTAAGCATGGCATTTGGTTTATTTTATTTCCAAACTACAATGCATTTCCATCAATCTGCACCAAGTTTATATAATCGACATGGACTGGTTTGCACCAAATATTAGAATGGGAATCTGTTATATGTTAAATGGATTAGGTAAATTAGTATGTTAGTTTCATTTTATTTGTATTCCTAAGTGCAACTCATTCCACAACCATGGTATCGTGGAGCAAAGTGATTATTTTTCTAGCATGTGTTCTGTGCATTGCCAACAATGGCATCTACTAGATTCAGCCTGAGTATCACACCCTGGCGTCATACACATGAGTCTAACACCCTTGGCCCTAGTTAAAATTCAGACCTTTGCTAAAATGTTGATGATGAAATGTGGAGCTACCCTTGTTGAAATTCAGAATAGGGAAAAGTATTTCCCTATTACATTTCCCTACAGTGCCCTGCTCACTCCCACAAGCATATGATGCCATGCTCACTAAACTTCACCCAGTGATTTTGTGCCCTGCTCTCTCTCTCTCACACCCCCTCATTTGATCTCCCCCCTCTTGTGTAGTTCAGGGGGATCCTCTCCCCCTCACTGGAACAAACCCATTTCTGGGGTTCGAGTGTTATTCCCCTCTCATTGGAGAATACACATATACTGGGGTTCTAGGAGGTCACTTCTTGTTCACAGGAGCTCAGCTGTTGTTTATAGGGATTCAGGGGGATCTTCTCCCACTCAATGAAGAAGTAAATTCTTTCGTGGTTTACAGTGGCTCGTCTCTTGTTCACTGGTGCGCAGCCCTTCACTAGCGGGGATCCGGGGGATATTCTCCCCCTCAGCAAAGCACACCCTTCTTCTAAGGTTCATGAATTCTCCCTACCCCCTCAATGAGGTACACCACTTTTCTGGGATTCAGAGGGCTCCTCTTACCCTCACAGGCACACACCCCTCTTCTGGGCCCAGGGTCTCTTCTCTTCCTCACTAGAGCACATCCCTCTTCTGGGCTTGTAGGGCTTTCCTAAATTGGTGCTCTCCCACATACTGAGCAAACTCCTTTCCTCAGCTCCTAGCCCAAAAGACACTATCTGTGTTTCGTAGCCTCAATTTTTAAGAACTCACTGTCCTCCCATCGGCTGAGGCAGTCTTTGAATTGATTGGTTAATTAGCTTACTATTCCAAGTCAGGGAAAGGCATATTTAAAAGGCTTGACACCATTTTGGATAAATTGATTTCCATTGTAGGAGCTGGTGTCAGTCTGCTGCTCTAATTCTGTCTTAACTTCTGGATTACCCCCTGCATAGAGGTTAATGTTATGGGTTTCTGGTGTTAGAACAGCTATATCAAGGTACAAGAAAAACCTCTGATAAAGTCCGAAGCTGTGAATAATTTCTACTTCGGGAAGGTGAATGCTTCAGCTACCGGGGGATGGAAATGCATTCCCCTTTAAAAGTACTGATGCTGCAATGGGCGATTGGAATAAATAAGATTTCCTCTTCAAAGATATGCATCTATTGTCTGAGGTGTTTCTCTGCGTTTCCACATAACATATCTTCCTCTGAACCCTTTGTAGACATTTTGGAATCTGCTATTGGTGTGGGAGCTCTAAACCTGATAGATGCTCGAGACACACTCCAGAATACCCTGTTTTTAACCTCTCAGAGGGTTCTGGTAAAAATCTTACATGGCTATTCTGCAATCACCTCCCCCTTCTTGTGCATTAATATTCAGCCTTGCACCAAATGATAGCCAGGATGATTGTCTGTTTGAGTTGGTGTTGTTCTTTCAGCCCTTCTCTCATGCAGACAGGGGACAGGATGCACACTTAACCCGATGACTGTGTCAGTTAGAGAACTCTTATATGGAAAGAAACACACTATATAACAGAGCAATATACTGTTATTAAAATGAACTTGTTCTTCCTTGTAGTCTTGACCTGTAGGGGGATATTCACCTTCTTGGGCTGCTTGATCTTGATTCAGGTATCAGTGACACTACCATATTAGTTGGTTGAGTCTTGCCAAATACAGTACTGTGTTTAAACTTGAACTGGCTGGCAATGTGGCACCTCTGCTTCAAGAGGTACTGGGACAATTGTCACATCAGCAGATGTTATATCATGCACCTTCCTAACACTTTTCTGTTTGATGCACACACTCTCTGCATTTCCTAATATACAACCTCTCTCACACCACCACCAGCAGCATCAGCATCTTAAAATATGCTTTCAACCCTTCTAAATCCTTGTAGTGTGCTCCTTTCTGAAGCAGACAGTGTGCTCATTTTAGGGAAACCACAGATTAAATAATATGTGTTACTCCCTGGGCAAAATTGTGATTTATCAAAACTCATGCATAGGCCACATGAACCCTTTTCCTCTCAAATGTTTTTACTCTGTCCTCATTTCACTTTCACGGCCTGAATGGACTTCCAGGCCTCCCTAATGACCTTGATGTTCCCATAGACGACCCTGATTTATTGCACCCAAGAGCATCATTAGTTACTAACCTTGTATCTTACAGTTCCTTTCTGATTCCTGGCAGCACTTTGAGTTTTGCATGCAATGTGCAAATCTGCAGTGACTATCCTATAAAAATATGACAAAGCAAAACAATCGAATAATAAATAAATCAATGTTTCCACATCCAATTATTCACCACCTATCTACAGATGCATTCAGTATTATTTTATATATTCCCTGATATTATTCATGTGATCTATTAAATTGTTGACCACTATGGGCCTCATTACACGGAAGGTGCTAAGGGATTACCGGCACCGGTAAGGTCCCCGCTGACGGTAATCCCTTAGCAACCTACTACTAGGTCCCTCAGCGGGTCCCGTCCTTAACGTCTGGTCTGACCAGGCGTTAAGGACGGGACCCGCTGAGGGACTTCAGAGCTAATAACGGTACAGCGAATTGTGGTACCGTTATTAGCTCCTTCCCCATTACCATTGAACCCTATGGGGGCTGAAATGGGAATGGTATTTGGAATGGGGACTTACCGGGTCCTCCAGGGTCGGAATGACCCGGTAAGTCCCCATACGGCCTACCCGGACCCGGTACCCGGTAAGGGAGTAGCCATGCCGCTAATAGCGGCATGATTACCTCCTACCATGTAATGAGGCCCTATGTCTAAGATTTGATATCACATTGCTTTAAGGCTGCCATTGATTGCTGTGGCTTACCATTGTGAGTGTCTGTAAAATAAAGATTATTATGTATTACACGGCCGTGTAGTTATGGGTAAGTTGCTAAATGGCTTTGTCCCGAAAGCTTGCTCTTGTAAATTTGGTGAAGATCCACCCAGTAGTTATTTTTAAAACAGGCAAAATGTAGGTTACAAAAATAAGTGATATCTGCCTCCGCTCCATGGACCCATTTCCCGGTTCACTCCGCGGACAGGACTCTGATTGGTCCGGAAGGCCGCGTCATGTCTGCAGACATCCAACGCGCCCGCTGATTGACTGGATAGAAGTGTGATGTGCGTCACAGTTTCCCGAAACGCCCGCCATGTTGTATCCATGGATATTTGCGGATATCGCAGCAGCGAACAGGGCTGGAAAACATGTTTTGGGGCATGTGGTGTAGGGAAGAGGGGCTGGAAAGGGGGAGGGATAAATGGTGCATATGATGTATTTGTTTAGGTGGAAAAAGAGTGTATTGTGTCTTCAGTGTCCGCGGACACCGCAGCAGTTTGCAGGTAGGTAGTCAGGAGAGCAGCTTATCTGGTGACTGTGTGCAGGCTTCATTAGGATAGGGCAGCAGAATGTAGATGATATGAGGACGTTTGTATAGGCTGTATTATGTTGTGGTGGTTGTGGCAAGCGCCTAGTCTGCCCACTGGTTGAAGTACTGTAGTAGTATGTGTAGAGAAGTGGACAGGGCCTCAGGTGGCTGGCTTATTGCACCCAAAAGTTTGTGGACTGGTTGCAAGTACTGCAATGTACAGTCGTGGACATGGCCTCACATGGCACGCTTTTGTGTGTGGGTTGTGGCCAATGGGCAGATTGTTGGGTGCATAGCTGTATTATGCTGTGGTGATTGTGGCCAGCTACTAGACTCTTGGGTGCAAGAGGTTGCTTGTATAGTATGTATAATTGCAAACTAAAAATAACCGTTTGCCCTGCACAAACTATTAACTATAACTTAGTATACACCAACTGAGCCATTAAGACAATAGTTGCACTGATATACATTTATTTGCCCAATGACCCCATTATTATAGTCAAAGAAACAACAACTGTGCAAAGGAAACACTAATATTTTTTCCCACATAGTACTTAAAAAGAAAAGTAGTGGAATTGCCATTGATCACACTTCACACACCGATACAAAAATCAGAGTTTGTCTAAACAGGCAAGGCATGTGTCAGACCAGTTTACGTCGGAACGCGGTGTGAAACAAGGATGTACGCTTGCCAAGGCTCTCTTTATCGCCTTTTTAGGAGATTTTCAATACACCCAACCATCGGTCAGATCGTTTCCACCCAAAGTTGGTAACAACTCAATATATAGACTCTTCTACACGGATGACTTGATCCTGACGGACCAAACAAAAATAGGCCTCCAGCGCCAATTAACCAACTTGGCCGAATACATACACAGAAACGATCTTGAGAGCAACACTGCAAAATCCAAAATCTTGATCATGGGGAAAAATCGACCAAAAGTGACAGGAAACGGCAGTTGGTTCCTGAACAACATGAAAATAGAGACTGTCACCAACATAAAATATTTGGGAATAATGATTGACTCAACAAGATCAGAAAAGTCAACATACTTGACTCTGTGGATTAAAATTAAATTATTGACAACCCAGACAAGGCTAGTGGACCGTAAATACGGGACATTTTCCCTACTACCTGCAATTCAATTTTACAAACAAAAAGTGGTACCATCTGTTATCTATGGAATGGACGCGGCCCTAAATATTCAGTAAAATATATGGCCGAAATTGGAAGGTTTCCTTTGAAAGCTGTATTGGGGTTTCCCAAATCGACATCAATCTCAGCTATTAGATGTGAACTAGGTCTATTATCGTTGGCAGCGTCGGTTGAACAAAGTCAGATGAGACTCCTTCGGAAAATCATTGCGCCCGACACACGGTCGATCTACAAAATGATCCAGGTGGAACTCAGCCAAGAACGCTGTAAAGCTTTGAACAGGTGGGAACAGAAGCTCATAAAGAAGCTTACTGATTTGGCCTGCACGCTTGACGATCTATTGCAAAATCCTGAAAAGATAAAAACCAAAATAGCTCAAGAAGATTGGATTCAAATGTGTGAAATAACAACGGCCAACAAACTACTACACCATCTACCTCCAACGACAAATAAGTTGAGATTACCACTGAATTACTGCATAAAATTTCCTAATAAGAGACTGCAAAAAACTGTTATGAGAATGAGATTAAATCAAATGCCAACTCAAGAAATCAGAGCTATCCGCTCCGAAGGACTTCCAAAAACCTGCAGGCTATGTGCAGAGGCTGAATCGCTCAAACAGCTCACTTGAGGCAAGCTTTCTTGGTACCCTTAATGTATGAGGCCACACTTCGTGAGGAGGACACCTGGTGGTGCCGTCTGGTGGCCGGTGAAAAAACAAAATGGTCAACAGCGGCAGTTAAGATACTAGAAGCCGCATTGAAATTGGCAATAGAGACTGCAAATCCAGCCAGTATCAACTAATAGCAATCTATTTTTATAAATGTTATGATCCTTTACATCTGTTTTCTGCTTCTTCTTCTTCATTTTTTTTATTTCGCTTTGTTTTCTTCTCTCCTTTTTCTGACAAACTGACTTCATGTAAAAGTCAACATTTTGTTTTGATTATGAACAAGTAAATAAAAAACGTACTGAGTATGAGGGTCTACAAACTGTCCTCAATTACCTGTGAAATGACCAACTGGTATAATGAGGCAACAACTATCTAACAATGCCCATGCGCAACTGCATGTAACTACGCCCATACTACTGTATACTACTGCACAGTGAAAAATCGAAATCCACCAACAAGAATGAACACACTTGAAGACATACCCTGCAAAACTGAGAAACTGTAATACACCAACTGGTATCTAACTGCAACTATAAAACTACAATATTACTTCCCATTACTACACAATTGTAAATCCACCAGCAAAAATGAAAGTTCTTCTGAGGAAACCCTTCAACAGTTATTAACACTTATTAATTATAAACAAGCAGAATACATTAACTGGTATCTTACTTCACCCGCAGTACTACAATATTACTTCCAGCGGTCAAACTGCCAAAATCAACCTTCAGCAATCACAGTGCTACAAACATAACCTCAACAACTTTGAAACTAACAACAGTTAGAATACGCCAACAGGTATCTAACTGCCCCCACAATCCTGCAATATTAGTTTGCAATACTAAAGTAAAACACCAGCAGCAATCAAACGCATGAACAAATGCTGCTAAAAAGAGGAAACAGATAAACAGTTAGACTACGCCAATTGGTATCTAACTGCAAGCATAGTACGACCACTTCCAAAAGGAAAATCATACAGCATTTCAATTCCTCCTACTGCAACAGTGCTTTTAACAAGAATACCTCATAGATATGCACCTTAAACATTCCTTTGAGTACTTCATACGTCAATGAAACAGAGTCTGCCACATAACAACAAATTAATGTAGAAGGTTTGTTTTAATGCTGCATGGAGTTTTTTTCCCACAGAGCCAATGATTATGTAAACAAACACAGCAACGGTGCACATTGCACAGTACACTTGTTTAAAGCATAGTAGATTGAAGCACTAATTATGAGGGTCCATAAAGTACATTAATGTCTGATATGGAATGCAATATGACATTATGAAGTACCTAGCCTGACATGTTATGTTTTCATTCATCACAGTCAATGAAACAAAGATTTTGCCTGCATTTCCACATGCCACAATATTCAAATCTGCAATTGCCACTTCAACAGTATTCTACACTGCGTTCAAAAAAGGTTTGCAGTGCCTCAACAATATATACAGTGAGTATATGATTATTGGTGACATGCTTCTTTGTAATCAGAACATTTCATTTTATACACATATTTATGCAATCCATATGCCAGTTTCACATTGTTGAATGCATAGCCGTATCATGTTGCAATGGTTGCGGCCATGTCCCTAGATTCTTGGGTGTATGCCCTACGGCCTCCGTCCATGCACTCAAGAGTCTAGGGCCTGGCCAAAACCACTGCAGCATAATACTGCCATGCACCCAAAAATCTGCCCAGTGGCCACAACCCACACACACAAGACAGCCACCTCAGGCCTTGTCCACTTCAGTTCACATACTATTACACTACTTGCACCCACTGCACAGACTCTCATACACCCAAGAATCTCTGGCCAGTCCAATAAGCCAGCTGCCGCACACCCTGTCCACTTCTGTACACATACTATTACAGTACTTCGAGCCAGTGGACAGACTGTTGGGTGCATGGCCCAAGACTCTACTGACTTCCCACAACCAATACAGCATAATACAGCAAAACACCCAAAAATCTGCCCAGTGGCCACAACGCACACACATCAGCCAGCCACCTGAGGCCCTGTCCACTTCTGTACACATACTATTGCAGTACTTGTAACCAGTCAGCAGACTCTTGGGTGCAATAAGCCAGCCACCTGTGGCCCTGTGCACTCCTCTACACATACTATTACAGTACCTCAACCAGTGGGCAGACTCTTGGGTGCATGGCCTTTGGCCATGCATTCAAGAGTCCAGGAGCTTGCCACAACCACCACATGCAATTAAACATCTGTTGGTGGGTATTGGGCAGTAGGCTATCCTACTTTAGTAGATCATTGAGTACATTTTGGTTTCAAGAATACTAAGTAGGTGTTTGCAAGATTTGCTGGTAATCTCTGCTTCAGAGTAATGGAAGTATCTTGACATTCAAACCACCCACATTCTTTTTAATGTATGCACTATAGTGACCTGAAGTGGTGATGGCACCCATGTGGTAGATTATGCCTACTCTTGTGAAGGTTTTCTTGCCAAGTGATACTTGCCCGTGTGTGAAGCTAGTAAGCTTTCAGTTGTTTTTGGTACCATCTGCATTGTATCATAAAAGCATTACTATTACGTATTGGCTATGTGAGTGTATCTGCAAGGTGGAACGATTGTCTGAATGGCAAGTAGTACATACTATGCCATAGTTTGCATTTTGTACCAGCTGTTGAAATGGAATGGATTCACAGTTAGGTATAGATATATACACAAAGAGCTAGTTAGGGACTTGTTCCTGCACCACATGGCTGCAGAGAGTGCATGTATGTTTCCACATGTATAAAATCTGGAAGATGTCCTTTTTCTAGGAATGTTTTTGCCCTCCAGTACTTGCAGTACGTACATTAGAAATTCTTGGGGATCTTCTTGTGTGTTTTTATAGCGAATCTCACCATTCCTGCATAGTCCAATTTGTGCCTTATTCCTGAGCCACTGTAAGAGCTATCAGGATTGTTTGTTTCATTTCTATGAAGGAGTAGAATTTGCAAACACAACTGGTCTGCACCGTTTAAGTAAATGTTTTCAGAAATTGGAGGCAATTGGAATAGAACTTTGATTGCCACATTTGCATAGCAATTTACACCAGTTGTGTTGGAAAATTTGAATGGACCAGACAGTTCTGTGTCTGACTCATGTGATGGCAGTGCACATGCTTTTTCTGAAGAGGTAGTTCTCTTTGTCTTTGCAATTGGGTATGCATTTGCCTTTTCAGTACATCCTTCTGTGGTTGTAGTAATTGATGTAGTACCAGCTGCTTTCAATTTCTTTGATGGTACTGTTGGGAGATCATGTATAAGTTGTGTTTGCACTAGTTTTCTTTTACAATGGGGTGTGTAGAGTGCACGTATTCTGTTGAGCTCTACGATGCAAGGAATGTCAGCCTTGACTTTGCTTGCATCACAATTGACTAGAAAGAGACCTTCAAGTGTACGTAGGCTGACAGTGCTACGTAACTCATGTCTTCTTTAAAGAGTGCGCTGCCAATGTCAATCAATGCTTGATCTAGAGTTAGACTTTGCGATATATGAATAGTGACTTGACTACATATGTTAGAGACAGAGAAAACCGTTCTCTGCGTACATACATGTCTTTAAAAAGAAGGAATCATGCTTTTAAACATCTTTTCCGTTTAACTTCTGAAAGTTTGTCAAAATGAATGTTGACAAACTGAATGCTGTTGTCATGTGGGTATGTCTGGAAGCCAACAACTGTACCAAGTGCTCCATTAACTAAACCTTGCTCCACGTCAGGGTTACACTTTAGCATTACTCTACAGTTTAAACACAATGTCAACATTTTCTCCAAAACAGCTGTGTTGGAGATAGAGTTTTCTAAGCTATTTAGTCATGCTGTTGCTTGTTGACACATAGGTAACATGCATATCCAATTTTCTGTGGAGTAAATTTGCATTAAGGACATACATTTTTACATTTTTGTGTGCTAATTGTTTCATGATATCAGTAGCAGATGTGTTATGCCCATATAGCTCATGGCTGCATCTGCTATTTAAGATAGACTGTGCTTCCTTAGAAAGCACACCAATCCAAATACTTTTCAAAATGTTAGCATAGGTGAGGTATGCAGACTGACACCTGTATTCAGTTTGTTCTCTGTATTGGAATTGTCGCCAGAGATTTACATTTTCTATGCTGCCCAGTATGTTACAGCACAGTATGCGTCCTAAGGTTTTAAAAATATGTTCACTTTTCACTGGTGTTCATTGAAGTTCTCCAAAAACAAAAACATGTTTTCCTCCAAAAAGTATTTTGTAGTCCATTTTAAAGACCTCTTCCAATCTGAGGAGAATCAAAGCTGACATTAGGTTGGAGACCATGAACACCCCTTTATGAGGAGCATTTTCATTTGTTTGAAAACTCTGCATAGCTCCATAGCAGCTTCTGCTGAAAGTTTGTAGTAGTCTAATTTGTTTTGGTGTTCTACTGTAAGGATTAGCAAATAGTGCAAAGTAACACCACCTATGTTGTAGGCAGCTAAACCTGTGGGGACAGTTATAACAGCTGAACGCTTGTTGTTTGTCAATTGTTGGAGGAACTTGCTGATGATTTTTATTAAGAATGTTTTGCCTGAACCAGCTTGACCACTTGCATAGAGCAGTACAGGTTTATAGTTTTGACAGGTACAAGTTTTAGTTTTGTGCTGCACACCATGTTCGATTTCTTTACGCTGCTCATTATTCAGTTGTGATTTCAGTAGAGAAAGTGCTGACATATGGTGTTTTTTTTTTTACTTTAGGGGATGAGTTGCACATATGCCTAGGTGTCTGCCGGACATGAGTGGGGTCCTCAAACTAATTAAAGTATGTCACTGCTTTGCGGACTGCCAGATAAGCACTATGTTCATAGGACTCGGGGGGAGAGATGCGCCAGCCCCCAAGTGTCCACCAGACAGGGATGGGGTCCCCAAACTAATTCAAATGATGCCACAACTTTGCAGACATGCGGGACAGGCACGCTGTCCCTACGACACAGAAAATGAGATGCGCATACACCCAGGTGTCCGCCGGACATGGTTGGGGTCCCCAAACTAATTAAAGTACATCACCGCTTTGCGGACATGCCAGATAGGCACAAGGTTTGTAGGACTTGGGGGGAGAGACGCGCATGCGCCAAGTGTCCGCCAGACAGGGGAGGGGTCCCCAAACTAATTAAAGGTACGTCACAGCTCTGTGGACATGCAGATAGGTGCGGGGTCCTATGGACACCTCCGTTTTCAATTGCAGACTTCCCGGACAGGCACAGTGGGTGTATGTAGGACACCTATGTTTTGATTAATTGCAGACATCCCGGACAGTCCCACACTCCACAGACTCCTAACAGGGCTTTTAAAAAAGAAAACACACAGACAGCAACAGTATACACATATAACTCTATTTACACACATAAATAAACACAATTAGGGAAGGGGTAGCACTTATGGAAACATATACAGGGGAATTGGGGTTTTCCAGAGGTTGGGCATCAGGGGAGGAGGGGTTTGAGGTCTCATCATAACGTCTTTGCTTACGGGGAATTTGTGTGTTGGCTGGGACAGGGGCAAGGGGTACAGGGGCAGGTGGGGCAGTGGTATTTAATATTGTCCATTATATGTCTCTAGACAAATTCTTTTAAGTCACCAAAACTGTTCATTAATTGGTCCATTTTCGCTACCAGGCTCACTAGTTTATTTTGCACACTGTTACTTTGGTTTTCTATGTGCCCATGTACTTGTGGAGGAGCTGCTGCTTTTGGGCCATTCCTTTCATTAACCGTATGTTCTGTTAAAGAAAAAAATATGTCTCAGGTACATGTGAAGCAATGTGTGTTAATTCTCTTACTTTTCAAAATGCACTGTGTACCATTGGAGTTACTGTCTTCACTCATTTCATCATGAGGGACATTTTCCTCAAGCCACTCCAGGGTACTTGCCATTTCTGTGTTTACTAGTATTTTACACAGAACAAACTGCACAGTTTGGAACAAATACAGTGAACTTACCACTTTGTAGTACAGTTCTGCTGTCAGTACGTTGCACTTGTCCCACTGACAGTTGCTTCTCAGTTTGTATGTAATGTAGCATTGAGGTAATACTGTTGGAAGCACAGGTTATTTTCCTGCTTGGTGCATTCCATTATGTTGCTTTTATAATACAGATTTTGTAGAGCTTTTACATTTTTCCTTACAATTCACTTTTGTGTTGGTCTTTAAAGATGTTCATTTCTTTGCTGTATGCTACGAGAACCCCCACGCTATTGGGCAGTGTGGATGCTATCCGAGGTGCGCAAATAGCCGCACAGGCCGCGGACCCTGAGGTTATCAGCATGGAGCCAGGGGGTTAAGTATGGTGAATGGTACATCAATCCAAATTAAGGGTATCCTGGTAAAAACCTATGAAATTCAGTGAACAAACTTTGTTAAAGAGACGTTATGGTTCAGTTGCCCTAATAAAAACCTATCAAATTCAATGCAAAAACTTTGTTAAAGGGAACTTATAGTTACTTTGCACTAATAACAACCTATCCATATTATGGTTACAAGAAAGAGAGAAAAACAAATGGAAATTTGCCAGTTATATTAAGCTAAGCAACTATAACTCACACCACCACCGTGCACTGCTAAGACTAACACCCAAGATATCCAAGATGACATCACACATTTAATTGATGACATCACTGATGACATCACATTTCTGACTCCCTCTTTCTTTGTTCACTGACATATCTAGGCCAGGTGGTTTTCTTCACTAACAGTCAGGAACTAAAAATTCAAAAGGTACTATATTTGTAGAACGTACCCTTCTCATTTATTCTTACACTACTTTCCTTAGGGTTCAGTCACATCATATGATGCATACACATAGGGGAAGAAGCAGGCCGAAAACACAACAATTATTTCTGTGCATGTAGATAATCAGTTAGATTGTGAACACTTTCTGATAATACTGCTGCTTTTTTGCTTACTTTACTTTCCCTGTATATGCTCATATTCATATGTGTTGTGGTCTCTTTATCTTTTGTGTGTAGTAGTACAATTATGTATTAAGTGAGGCATTATTAGCTACTTATTACATGTTTCATAATGAGCAGGACTCTGAAATTAAAGCACTTATCATTTTACTATCCAACATGGTAAGATTATGAATATTGCACCTCTATGGTTCATGCTGCACACAATGCTTATGTTTATACATGAGTAGGTTCCCCACCACATCCACATTGGCCAGACTTTGGGGAGCAGTCGTGGCTTCCAGGTTTATAAAGTGAAAAATGGAACTTCAAGTCCCAGAATGGAAACAAAATATCTAGAACTACATGAACACCTACAGATTAGAATGCATCATGTTGGCAAGTATGCATATACTCCTAACATATTAAACTTCCACAAACCAACTGCAATTTAAAAGTTTACTAAAAATCTTTTCCATCAATGTTTCTTCCCTTTTACAAAACGTTATAGAGCTTCTTATAAATGCCCATAAACATTTCTTAACCATCATGAAAATATTCCTAAAAGCATCAATTTTATTAACTCCTTCCTACATAAATAACAACCCTGCTTACTACATGTACTTCGCCATTACAACATATCACCACTAACTTTCTTTTACAATTACAGGGAAGAAGCACATTACCGAAGATAAGAGCTGAAAAAAGAATACCCTTCACTTCCAACAAAATAAGTACATTAAAGTACCATGTATATGTATGTAACTAAACCAGCAGAGTTCCACTATGTATTACCCCAAACTACTCTTTTCAAACCAACATTTATTTCACTATAAGCCATTATATTTCAGAATTCACACTCTTCCTATTCCCATCTAAACACCATCATTGCAACACCCACTCTGTTCCTCAAACAGCACAATGTCCATACAGATTCATCACACCACCACTCCCTTACTCACTAACCCAAAACCATCACACCTGTGCACAATCTTACTCTCACAACCTTCCCAACCACAACTGTTATGCCACCTCCCAATCAAACAGCACTCACACTCTTCCTCTTCCCATCTAAACACCACCATTGCAACACCTACTCTGTTCCTCCAAACAGCACAATGTCCATATGGATTCCATCACACCACCACTCCCTTACTCACTAACCCAAAACCACCACACCTCTGCAGAATTTTACTCTCACAACCTTTCCAACTACATCTATCTTACCACCTCACAATCAAACAACACTCTATTCATCTCCACAATCCCATCCACAAACCCCTGCGCCATACATGTGTACACATTGCACAACTTTCCAACCCAAACGTTCTCTTTTACCAACAAACACAACAAAATGCATACTAAAAAGTAACTCTGTGGAAAACAAAGAAAAAAAAGAGTAGGTAATAATAAAAGTACACCATATAGTCATCCACCGCTAAAACAGTTTATAGAGAACATTAAAACAAAAGAGCTAGTAACCTCACTCAGCAAACCTAGACCAGCCACAACTAAAAAAGGTAATGACCCTCTTGCAAAAATGAAAAGTAAAAAGAAATGTACAAAGAAAAGCACATTTGCAAAACAATGTTTTAAGTTCCTTGCCAACGCTCCTTACATGAGTTTGCTGGAAATCCGACCATGTTTTTTTTTCCAAAAGTGTCAAAATGTATGTACATACCATAGTCATATAACTAAGCCCCCACTTGACCAAACCCATTCAGACTTTACACGAACATTCAGGGTTGGGTCTATAATCTTTCTAAAAACATTTGTCCACATTCGTCAAACTGCAACAAAGTTATAAGCCATTTAAAAATGTTGAGGCCCCTCCTTAATTTAGCCCCCTCTTGACAAAATCCCACCAAACTTTACAAAAACATTTATGTCTAGAACTAAAATGTGTAGATTCTTCAAATGGCACAACATTTATAGGCCTTTACAATATTTTGGGGACAGCCCCCTCTAATTTTGCCCTATCTTGACATAATCCCACCAAACTTTGCAAAACCATTCAGAATCAGGTGTAGAATTGAATTCCAAAATTTCATTGAGTGGAGCCAAAGTTATAAGCCATCCAAAAACTGCTTTTCACCAACCCAGTAATGCAGAAAGAGGCATAGATGTCCCTGAGCATCTGAAGTGTATTCGAACAATACAGTATTGTACCCGAACACCCGTACTGTTTGCAGACATCGGGGGTGAAAAACACCTGTTTTTTGGCTTCTTACGGCTATATCCCTCCCATCCTCATCCCCCCTCACCTTCACAGAGATTGTTTGATAAGGTTGACAAGTGCAATGTTGTGTTTTTGTCCATGACTCCAAAATGGCGGGCGTTTCCAAAAAGCTGACACACTTCACGCTTTTCGCCATTCAATCAGTGGGCATGTAAAATGTCCACAGACATCACTTTGTCCTCTAGGGCAATCGGATCCCCATCTGTGGACTGAACAGGGAACTGGGTCGTGGACCAAACCCAGATCTCACAATTTCTTTGTACCTACTTTTAGACCGTTTTAAAAAAAAAACAACTGGGTGGATTCACACCAAATTTACAAACGCAGGCTTTCGGGACCAAGCTGCCACTCCTGCCACAAATTTGGTAAAAATCGGTCCAGTGGTTTAGGCTGTAGGAATGAGCAAACAATATTTTGCATTGTGTCTATGGAAAAAAAATTGGGATCCCCTATAACTTTACCCCCGCTTCCCGAAACCACACCAACCTTACCAAACTAAATTCAGTGCGGGACATACACTTTTATTGGTAAGGATTTCTCCTGGAGGTGTGAAGTTATATGCTGCTCAAAAAGTGCTCTTCCTATGAGTTTAGCAACTTACCATAACTACACGGCTGCTACCACAGGCTGTGTTATTACACAGTTACGGTAGTGGCTGTGTAGTTATGGTTAAGTTGCTAATCCCATAGGAAGAGCACTTTTTGGGTGGCTTATAACTTCGCTCTCCCTGGACGAATCCTCACTACACTTTGCAAAAAAAGTATATGGCCCACTCTGAATTTTTTCTGCAAAGTTTGGTTAGGTTTGGTCCAGGTGGGGGCAAAGTTATAGGAGTGTCCCAAAATTTCTTTTTTTCCCATAGACTGAAGGGGGAAAAAACTTTGTGCACGCCTACAGCCCAAACAGCTGGACGGATTTTTGCCAAATTTGCGGCAAGAGCAACGGCTTCGTCCCGAAAGCGTGCTTTTTTAAATTTGGTGAAAATCCATCTAGTAGTTTTTTTTTAAAAAAAACAATCAAAAAGTAGGTTTCAAAAAATGTGTGATATCTATGTCCGCTTCGCAGACACACTTCCCTGTTCGCTCCGCGGACAGGAAACGGATTGGGTAATCGGCTTGCATCATGTCCGCGAACATGTGACGTGTTCGCTGATTGGATGGTGAACAGAGGCAAAATGCAGTTTTGGGGGGTGTTTTGGTGTGCAAGAGTGCTTGGGGAGGTTTGGGGAGTAAGAGATGGCCAAATACTGTATTTGTTTAGGTGGCAGGTGCCTCTGATGTATTCGCCATGCCCGCGCTGTCCGGGATGTCCGAATTAGTCAAAATGAGGGGTATCCTAAGGACACTATTCCTGTCCATGCTGTCCGCAGGCAAGTTGAAACTGTTCTAAGGACTCGCGCGGTGTACGTGGACATCAAAAATGCCCATATGGCACAGTTCAAATGTTCGATTCTATGGATGGGTGTGATATGCTGAGGTGGTTGTGGCCATGCACCCAAGACTGTAGGCTCTGGCCACAATCACCGTAGCATATCACACCCATAGATCACACCCATAGAATTGATTATCTATCAAAAATTTGCAAATCTACAGTTTGTGTACTGTTGATTTGTATAGTTTGTATGTGAAATTTTGGCTACGTCGTCATTAAGATTGTAGAGTTTGGTAACAAGCACTGCAGTATAACATATCCATGAAAGTAAACATTTTGTATTGTGGTGTATGGTTAGATGTTTGCTTCAATGGTTCTGTTATGCAGCAGTATTTATGCGTTTTATTAGAATATACTTACTGTTTGATTTTTTAGATTGGATATATTTTTTCATGAGTTGGGTAACTGGAGCAGATATTCTTTTTCAATTTCTGTGATAAAAGAAAAGATCATGTTAGTGTAGGTCTTTTGACCCCCATATTTAGTAGTTAACAAACCAGTGTACTGTGCAGTTTGCTTAGTTTCTGTGTTTGTCTTTTAAATCATCGGGTCTGTGAAAAAAAAAATCCATTTTGCATTAAAAAAACCTTTTTGTGTTATGCTCCAGTCTATTTGTTTGTTTGTTTTCAGTGTTCACTTGTTGTTTCTGGCTAATGTTGTATCTGTTGGCTTGTTGCAGATTGTTACATACGTGTTGTTGAATTTTAACTGGTTATAGTTTTTTATTTATATTTTCAAGTTGCTGATCTATCTGTTGGGTTGTTGCAGATTTTTGGAGCACGTAGATATATGTTGGCATATTTTAACTGTTTATTTCTTCTTATAATTTAGTAGTATTGATTTATCTGTTTGGTTGTTGCAGAATCTTGGGGCAGTTAGACACCTGTTGGCAAATTCTAACTGTTTATTTCTTCAGAGGTATTGATTTATCTGTTTGGTTGTTGCAAAATCTTGGGGCAGTTAGATGCCTGTTGGTGTATTCTAACTGTTTATAGTTTTTTAATTGCAGTTTTATTAATGTTTATGCACAGATTAGTTATTAGTAGTATTGATTTATTTGTTTGGTTGTTGAAAAATCTTGGAGCAGTTAGATACCTCTTGGCGTATTCTAACTGTTTATAGTTTTCTAATTGAAGTTTTGTTAATGTTTAAGTACAGATTAGTTATTAAATGTTAGTTTTAAGAAGATTTAATAAGCGTACTATCATTACATTCGAACCATCCACATTTCTTTTTTATATATGCAGCATAGTGACCTGCATTGGTTGTGGCTCCTGCGTGGTAGATTATACCTATTGTTGTGAAGGTTTTCTTACCAAGTGATACTTGACCATGTGTGAATCCAGTCAGCTTGCAGTGTTTTTTGGTACCATCTGCATTGTAATATAGAAGCATTAGTATTACGTATTTACTATGTGTTTGTATTAGTAAGGTGGAGCGATTATGTGAATTGCAGTTAGTACATAATCTGCCATGGTTTGCATTTTGTACAAGTTGCTGAAATGGAATGGATTCACAATTAGGTATGGATACATACATGAAGCGCTCATTAGGGCTTTGTTCCTGTGCCACAATGTTGCAATGAGTGCATGTATGTTTCCACATGTATGAAATCTGGAAGATTTCATTTATAGGTATGTTTTTGTTTTCCAGTACTTGTAGTAAGTACATAAGAAATTCTTGTGGATCTTCTTGTGAGTTTATACTGAATTTCACCATTCCAGCACAGTAGTCCAATTCTTGTTTTATTCTATGAACACTATATGTGTTGTCAGGATTGTTTGTTGCGTTTCTATGAAGGACTAACATTTGCAAACACAATTGGTCTGTACTCTGTAAGTAAATGCTGTCAACAATTGGTGGCAATTGAAATTGAATATTGATTGCTACATTTGCGTAACAACTTACACCAGTTATATTTGAAAATTTGAATGGACCAGATAGTTCTGTGTCCAAGTCATTTTTTTGGATTGTGTGTTGCTTCTTTGAATAAGTATCTGAGTTACTTTGAGTAATAGATTCTTCTTTGGTAGTGGTAATTGATGAAGTATTAGCTTCTTTTGCTCTCTTTGGAGGATTTGCAGTGAGATCCTGTTGCATTTCCGTTTGAATTAGTTTTCTTATACAACGTTTTTTTTTGTGCAACAACATATGTTTTTAGTTGGGGTGTATAGTGAACATAGTCTTTTGTATTCTAAAATGCAAGGAATATCAGTGTTTACTTTACTTGGATCAAAGTTGATTAGAAATATACCGTCAAGTGTACGTAAAGAGTGATAGTCCTATGTAGCGCATGCCTTCTTTAAAGACTGCGTTCCCAATATCTATCAATGCTTTATCTAGGGTAAGACCTTGTGATTTGTGAATCATGACTGCGTATGCTAGAGTTAGAGAAATGTTTTCTCTGCGTAAATACTTGTCTTTGAAAAGAAGGAATTGAGCTGTTGAGCGCCCTATCCTTTTTACTTCTGAAAGTTTATAAAACAGAATATTGACAAACTGAATGTTGTTTTCACGTGGGTATGTTTGAAAGCCAACAACTATACCCAGTGCTCCATTAACTAGTCCATGCTCCACGTCAAGGTTACGTTTAAGCATTACTCTACAGTTTAAGGATAATTTTAATATTTTCTCCAAACCAGCTGTGTTGGAGATAGAATTTTCTAAGATATTTAGTCGTGTTGTGGCTTGTTGACACATGGGTAGTGTCATTCCATGTGCGTCCAGTTTGTCTTTGGAGCAAATTTCAATTATTGGTTGTATTTCTTTTTTCAACATTGTTTCATTGAATTTGGAACAGCTTGCAAGAGTTGGCATTAAGGTCATGCAATTGACATAGTGTGCGCTAAATGTTCCATGACATCAATAGCACATGAGTTATGGCCATAAAGTGCATCGATGTGCTGGGTTGTTAATATTGCTTGTGCAACTTGAGATAATACACCAACTCTAATACTTTTTAAAATGCTGGCGTGAGTTCTGCAGATTGGCGCATGTTTTCTGTTAATTCTCTGTATTGGAAATGTTGCCAAAGGTTTACATTTCCAATGCTGCCAACAGTTCTACGTCAGAGTTTGTGTTCTGAGGTTTTAAAAATAGGTTCACCTTTCACTGGTGTCAATTGAAGACAATCTCAGAAAACAATTATGTGTTTTCCTCCAAAGAGCTCTTTTTAGTTTGTTTTAAGTACTTCTTGCAATCTGAGGTGAATTAAAGCCAACATTAGATTTGAGACCATGCTCACTTCATCTACTTGTAACATTTTCATTTGTTTTAACACTCTGCGTAGTTCCATTACAGCTTCTGTAGAAAGTTTGTAATATTCTAATTTGCTTTGGTGTTCTACTGGAAGGAGTAGTAATCAGTGTAAAGTGACACTGCCTATGTTGTAGGCAGCTAAACCTGTGGGGGCAGTTACAACAGCTGACAGTTCGTTGTTTGTCAATTGTTGAAGGAACTTGCTGATGATTTTGATTAAGAACGTTTTGCCTGAACCAGCTTCACCACTGACATATAGTAGTATAGGTTTGTAATTTTGGCAGATACATTCTTTATTTTCATGTTGTACACCATGTTTAATTTGTTTTGTTACTTCTTGAAAAATGGTACGCTTCTCTTTGTTCAATTTTGATTGTAGTACAGTTAAGTCTTCTGTATCTTATTCATAGTGGCACATGGTGTTTTCTACTTCTGTCATAGCTAATTCTGCCTCATTTGCTATTAGTGGTTGTCCCAGTGGTTCCTTCCTGTTACAGAAGGTTGACTACTGTCGGGAGTGTCCTTATCTAGTTGGGCCTGGAGTTCTTCTTCGTGTTGCTGTTCATTGTACAGCATTGTTTTGTACTATGTAAAGTTTACATCAGTGATAGTGCTTTCATTTGCTTTGACATTGTCTTCATAGGAGTCATAGTTTTCTAGTATCACTTCTTCTTTTCTCCATGGTTTAAAAAGTTGTAGCAGGGACATGTAAAATAGTTGTTTATGTTGAGGAGTTTTTAATTACAATTTGATATGATTAATTAAGATTTGTTTGGTAAGTTTCACTAAGCTGCCTTCAAAATGTGTCACTCTATATCTACCTTTATTTTTCATCAGGTTTTATATTATTTTTGTATGTGAAGTTTTGGTCTATGTGGTATAGACACATGCAGGCCGAATCATGGAATAATTAGCGCGGCGCAAGTGGCCAAAAACGTGCGATTCGCAGTGGAATAGCAAAAATCGCAGTGCAAGTGCGAAAATCGCACGAAAAACAGAGCACATCGATTCATGGCAGGCCATGCGCGAGAAAACCATCAATGTGCACTAAAAGAGTGCGCTGCACATGTTGGCGCACAGGCCATCTAACGGCGTGCGCCAGGTCACAGCGAAAATCGCACAGGCCACAGCGAAAATCGCACATAGCGCGGCGCACACAACAAAAGTAGGCGGAACACGGGGCGTAACACTCGGAATGGGGAACAACTTGCCAAAATGTGGGCGTCACGGGGGAAGTACAGGGTGCAAGTGCGCGGAACGCCCACACGCTCGCCTACAACACGTATTCATGGAATCGAATAGGGCAAAAAAGCGCACGGTCAAACCAGTGCACAGGCACAAACACGACCGCCACAAGAAAGCAGGCGGTAGCGTCTCAGCGCCTGTAATAAATGTGCGCCAAAAGGTGCGCCAACAAATAGCACCTATATACAGCCATGATGAATGTCCTATACTGTGGCCCTCCAGGACAAATGACGTGCAAAGGGGTACCCACAAACACGGACACCCGCTGACTGAAAAATAACGTGTGCGTGTATTCCGGGGTGTGCGGGAACTTTCACACACAATTTGGCTGGGTACGTGGATCTCAGGGGTGCGCGGGAACTCCCACACACGATTTGGCTGAGTACGTGGATCACAGGGGTAGCGGGAAGTCCCACACGCTATTTGGCAGGGTACGTGGATTTCAGGGTTGCGCGGGAAGTTCCATGCGCGATTTGGCCGGGTACGTGCGCGGGATCTCAGGGGTGCGCGGGAAGTCTCACACGCGATTTGGCAGGGTACGTGGATTTCAGAGGTGCGCGGGAAGTTCCACACGCGATTTGGTCGGGTACGTGCGCGTGAATTTACACACGCGACTTGGCTGGGTACGTGGATCTCAGGGGTGTGCGGGAAGTCTCACAGGCGATTTGGCAGGGTACGTGGAATTCAGGGGTGCGCGGGAAGTTCCACACGCGATTTGGCCGGGTACGTGCGTGGGAATTTACACACGCGATTTGGCTGGGTACGTGGATCTCAGGGGTGAGCGGGAAGTCTCACACGCGATTTGGCAGGGTACGTGGAATTCAGGGGTGCGCGGGAAGTTCCACATGCGATTTGGCCGGGTACGTTCACGGGAATTTACACACGCGACTTGGCTGGGTACGTGGATCTCAGGGGTGCGCGGGAAGTCCCACACGCGATTTGGCAGGGTACATGGATTTCAGGGGTGCGCGGGAAGTTCCACACGCGATTTGGCCGGGTACGTGCACGGGAATTTACACACGCGATTTGGCTGGGTACGTGTATTTCAGGGGTACGCGTGAAATTCTACACGCGATTTGGCTGTGTGCTCCCAGGTATTCCCTGTACACCCTCCACGGCCCCTGCAGGCAGCCGACACCACAGTGGACTACCCTGCACACCTGCTCATGTCACCCAGCACCCCCACCCCCCAGCATCCAGGGGCAGACTCCACCAGGCCCCCACTCATGTCTCCCACCACCCCCACCCCCAGCAGTGCAGGGGCAGCACCACCAGGCCCCCACTCATGTCCAACTCATGTCTCCCACCCCTCCCAGCATCCAGGGGCACCCTCCACCAGGCCCCCACTCATGTCTCCCACCACCCCCACCCCCAGCCACCATGGGCATCCACCACCAGGCCCCCACTCATGTCTCCCACCCGCCCCCACCCCCCAGTCACCATGGGCAGCCCCCACCAGGCCCCCACTCATGTCTCCCACCACCCCCACCCCCCAGCAGTGCAGGGGCAGCCCCCACCAGGCCCCCACTCATGTCTCCCACCACCCCCACCCCCCAGCCACCATGGGCATCCCCCACCAGGCCCCCACTCATGTCTCCCACCACCCCCACCCCCCCAGCCACCATGGGCAGCCCCCACCAGGCCCCCACTCATGTCTCCCACCACCCCCACCCCCCAGCATCCAGGGGCACCCTCCACCAGGCCACCACTCATGTCTCCCATCAACCCCACCCCCCAGCCACCATGGGCATCCCCCACCAGGCCCCCACTCATGTCTCCCACCACCCCCACTCCCCAGCCACCATGGGCATCACCCACCAGGCTAACACTCATGTCTCCCACCACCACCACCACCCCAGCAGTGTGGGGCACCCTCCACCAGGCCACCACCAATGTCTCCCACCACCCCCACCCCCCAGCCACCATGGGCAGCCCCCACCAGGCCCCCACTCATGTCTCCCACCACCCCCACCCCCCAGCCACCATGGGCATCCCCCACCAGGCCCCCACTCATGTCTCCCACCCACCCCTACCCCCCAGCAGTGCAGGGGCAGCACCACCAGGCCCCCACTCATGTCCAACTCATGTCTCCCACCCCTCCCAGCATCCAGGGGCACCCTCCACCAGGCCCCCACTCATGTCTCCCACCACCCCCACCCCCAGCCACCATGGGCATCCACCACCAGGCCCCCACTCATGTCTCCCATCCACCCCCACCCCCCAGCCACCATGGGCAGCCCCCACCAGGCCCCCACTCATGTCTCCCACCACCCCCACCCCCCAGCAGTGCAGGGGCAACCCCCACCGGGCCCCCACTCATGTCTCCCACCACCCCCAGCCACCATGGGCATCCCCCAACAGGCCCCCACTCAGGTCTCCCACCACCCCCACCCCCCCAGCCACCATGGGCAGCCCCCACCAGGCCCCCACTCATGTCTCCCACCACCCCCACCCCCCAGTATCCAGGGGCACCCTCCACCAGGCCACCACTCATGTCTCCCATCACCCCCACCCCCCAGCCACCATGGGCATCCCCCACCAGGCCCCCACTCATGTCTCCCACCACCCCCACCCACCAGCCACCATGGGCATCCCCCACCAGGCCCCCACTCATGTCTCCCACCACCCCCACCCCCCCAGCCACCATGGGCATCCCCCACCAGGCCACCACCCATGTCTCCCACCACCCCCACCCCCCCAGCCACCATGGGCAGCCCCCATCAGGCCCCCACTCATGTCTCCCACCACCCCCACCCCCCAGCCACCATGGGCATCCCCCACCAGGCCACCACCCATGTCTCCCACCACCCCCCCAGCCACCATGGGCAGCCCCCACCAGGCCCCCACTAATGTCTCCCACCACCCCCACCCCCCAGCCACCATGGGCATCCCCCACCAGGCCCCCACTCATGTCTCCCACCACCCCCACCCCCCAGCCACCATGGGCATCCCCCACCAGGGCCCCCACTCATGTCTAGCACCACCCCCACCCCCCAGCCACCTTGGGCATCCCCCACCAGGCTACCACTCATGTCTCCCACCCCCCAGCAGTGCAGGGGCAGCACCACCAGGCCCCCACTTATGGCCCCTATCACCCCCACCCCCCAGCCACCATGGGCATCCCCCACCAGGCCCCCACTCATGTCTCCCACCCACCCCCACCCCCCAGCCACCATGGGCAGCCCCCACCAGGCCCCCACTCATGTCTCCCACCACCCCCACCCCCCAGCAGTGCAGGGGCAGCCCCCACCAGGCCCCCACTCATGTCTCCCACCACCCCCAACCCCCAGCCACCATGGGCATCCCCCACCAGGCCCCCACTCATGTCTCCCACCATCCCCCCACCCCCCAGCCACCATGGGCAGTCCCCACCAGGCCCCCACTCATGTCTCCCACCACCCCCACCCCCCAGCATCCAGGGGCACCCTCCACCAGGCCCCCACTCATGTCTCCCACCACCCCCAGCCCCCAGCCACCATGGGCAGCCCCCACCAGGCCCCCACACATGTCTCCCACCACCCCCACCCCCCCAGCAGTGTGGAGCACCCACCACCAGGCCACCACCCATGTCTCCCACCACCCCCACCTCCCCCAGCCACCATAGGCATCCCCCACCAGACCCCCACTCATGTCTCCCACCACCACCACCCCCCAGCCACCATGGGCATCCCCCACCAGGCCCCCACTCATGTCTCCCACCCACCCCCACTCCCCAGCCACCATGGGCAGCCCCCACCAGGCCCCCACTCATGTCTCCCACCACCCCCACCTCCCCAGCAGTGTGGGGCACCCTCCACCAGGCCACCACCCATGTCTCCCACCACCCCCACCCCCAGCCACCATGGGCAGCCCCCACCAGGCCCCCACTCATGTCTCCCACCACCCCCACCCCCCAGCCACCATGGGCATCCCCCACCAGGCCCCCACTCATGTCTCCCACCACCCTCAGCCCCAGCCACCATGGGCATCCCCCACCAGGCCCCCACTCATGTCTCCCACCCACCCCCAGCCACCATGGACAGCCCCCACCAGGCCCCCACTCATGTCTCCCACCACCCCCACCCCCCCAGCAGTGTGGGCACCCTCCACCAGGCCACCACCCATGTCTCCCACCACCCCCACCCCCCAGCATCCAGGGGCACCCTCCACCAGGCCCACACTCATGTCTCCCACCACCCCCACCCCCCAGCCACCATGGGCATCCCCCACCAGGCCACCACCCATGTCTCCCACCACCCCCACCACCCCAGCCACCATGGGCATCCCCCACCAGGCCACCACCCATGTCTCCCACCACCCCCCCAGCCACCATGGGCAGCCCCCACCTGGCCCCCACTCATGTCTCCCACCACCCCCACCCCCCAGCCACCATGGGCATCCCCCACCAGGCCCCCACTCATGTCTCCCACCACCCCCACCCCCCAGCCACCATGGGCATCCCCCACCAGGCCCCCACTCATGTCTCCCACCACCCCCACCCCCCAGCCACCATGGGCATCCCCCACCAGGCCCCCACTCATGTCTCCCACCCCCCAGCAGTGCAGGGGCAGCACCACCAGGCCCCCACTTATGGCCCCTATCACCCCCACCACCCAGCCACCATGGGCATCCCCCACCAGGCCCCCACTCATGTCTCCCACCCACCCCCACCCCCCAGCCACCATGGGCAGCCCCCACCAGGCCCCCACTCATGTCTCCCACCACCCCCACCCCCAGCAGTGCAGGGGCAGCCCCCACCAGGCCCCCACTCAGGTCTCCCACCACCCCCACCCCCCAGCCACCATGGGCATCCCTCACAAGGCCCCCACTCATGTCTCCCACCCCCCCACCACCCCAGCCACCATGGGCAGCCCCCACCAGGCCCCCACTCATGTCTCCCACCACCCCCATCCCCCAGCATCCAGGGGCACCCTCCACCAGGCCCCCACTCATGTGTCCCACCACCCCCACCCCCCAGCCACCATGGGCATCCCCCACCAGGCCCCCACTCATGTCTCCCACCACCCCCACCCCCCAGCCACCATGGGCATCCCCCACCAGGCCCCCACTCATGTCTCCCACCCACCCCCACCCCCCAGCCACCATGGGCAGCCCCCACCAGGCCCCCACTCATGTCTCCCACCACCCCCACCCCCCCAGCAGTGTGGGGCACCCTCCACCAGGCCACCACCCATGTCTCCCACCACCCCCACACCCCCAGCCACCATGGGCAGCCCCCACCAGGCCCCCACTCATGTCTCCCACCACCCCACCCCCCAGCCACCATGGGCAGCCCCCACCAGGCCCCCACTCATGTCTCCCACCACCCACAACCCCCCAGCCACCATGGGCAGCCCCCACCAGGCCCCCACTCATGTCTCCCACGACCCCACCCCCCGGCATCCAGGGGCACCCTCCACCAGGCCCCCACTCATGTCTCCCACCACCCCCAGCCCCCAGCCACCATGGGCATCCCCCACCAGGACACCACCCATGTCTCCCACCACCCCCACCCCCCCAGCCACCATGGGCAGCCCCCACCAGGCCCCCACTCATGTCTCCCATCACCCCCACCCCCAGCAGTGCAGGGGCAGCACCACCACGCCACCACTCATGTCCAACTCATGTCTCTCACCACCCCCACCCCCCCAGCATCCAGGGGCACCCTCCACCAGGCCCCCACTCATGTCTCCCACCACCCCCACCCCCCAGCCACCATGGGCATCCCCCAACAGGCCCCCACTCATGTCTCCCACCACCCCCACCCGCCAGCAGTGCAGGGGCAGCACCACTAGGCCCCCACTCATGTCCAACTCAAGTCTCCCACCACCCCCACCCCCCCAGCCACCATGGGCATCCCCCACCAGGCCCCCACTCATGTCTCCCACCCCCCAGCAGTGCAGGGGCAGCACCACCAGGCCCCCACTCATGTCCCCCTGCACCCAGGTCCTCACAATCCCCAATCATGTGCGTTATGGTCAGCCTCCACAGCGAAAAGGCCCTACCAAGTAACCCATTCACCCACATGGAAATGGAAATTACATGTTACACCCCCAATGTTCATAAAGCAAATGAACCCATGTCCGTCACACACAATGGTTGCAAATGAATGGGAAAACACCCAACATGACATGCATGAAACCAATGAGATGATACCACACAGTGAAGTATGAAAACAAAATTGTATTAAAAAAAAATTGAATGCAAATGAAATGAAACAAACTACAATGGCAATGAAAAAAAGATAAGCTGCATGTCCGTCCAAAAAAATCAAAACTACAAATCCAAATCCAAAAAAGTGTTGTTCAAAGTCACATTAAAAATAAAATCAATCCGAGAGAGAAAAATAAATGCAAAGACCATTGCTCCATGGAGAATAAATCAAAAATAAAAAAATAAAACAATCCAATGAAGAACTATGTACAAAACATCCAAGGGTCCATGAGCACAACTGAACAAAGGAAACCTACAAAAAACCCTAACTAAAATCCAACTATATACAAAAAGTGGAGCAGTGTCCGTCGATTCCAAATCATAAGAAGAAACAAAGGAAACCTAAAACTAAAGAACTATATACAAAGGTGGCGGGCAAGTCCAGCGGCTCACTCCGTGGTGTTCCGGGCCAGGGCATCATCAAACTCCTCGTCTATGTCCCGGAGGCGGTCCTGTTCCATGGCCCGAGGGTCCGCAGGGACAACGCCATCTGCTCCTCCAACCCCCTGCGGATTGCCTCGAGGCACTCGGCCCGCCTCAGGGCCCTCCGCATGGAGTTCTCCGCCCTGACCATCGTGAGCCGTGCCTCTTACGCCTGCCGCCGGTCCGCACCTATCTGCTGGCACAACCGCAGCCACACGGAAGACACTTCCTGTCCTGGGTCCTCCTGCCTTCCGGCCGATGCCTGCCCCTCCGATGTTGATGGCCCCGAGCCATGATGCCTCCCACGTTGATTCTGCTGCTGCCTCCGACGCAACTGCCTCTGCCTGCACGATGGCATCCAGGCTGATGGAATCCACCGACGCAGTCGTGCACGTGCCCTGCCTGATGATGCCGGCACATCCTCCATCTGCTGGGGTACAGTTGCTGTGGTGTCCACCCCTGCTGGACCTCCGACTCCCGACTGTGGCAGGGATGGGATCCCCACTGAGCTGGCTGCATTGGTCAGGGCAGGTCCACAGGGGGCCCTGGTGGCATCTGGGCAGGAAGACGGCAAGGAGAACGACCGGCGTATAGCCTCCACAGAGGAGGAGAGGGCCGCCAGATTGGCCGACACATGCAGGAAACCCCCGAACATGGAAGATCCCAATTGGGCCACGTCGGCACGGTGCTCTTCGTGATGATGTGCGTGCTCCTCCCGGGAAGCACGCACGTCTTCACGAATTGCACCCGCGCTCATCGCGACCCCAATCAGGACCTTCTCCATACGGAAACGGGTCCCCTCGTCGCAGGTGGAGGGGAGTCAGGTGACATGGACATCCCCTCTACCTGCGGACGGGCCTGGGACGGGGCATCCCTGCTGGTGCATGGTGGTGCACTCACAGGGTCAGGGACAGCGACATGCACAGGCCCCTCCACGGTGACCTTTGCTGCGTCCTGCCCCTGCCCCTGGACTGCACCACTTGCACCAGCACAGATGCCCCCACCAGGCCCCATGTGTGCCTCAGTGGCGGCCTCCTCCTCCTCTGTGGAAACCACCAACCTGGATGGCTCCTCACCATCTTCCGCCATAGCAGGCCCCAGTGGGGGCTCACCCACTCCTTCCGCTGCAGCCGTGGGGGCATCCCTGCCGCCTTGCTCCACAGCGCCGTCTCCGCCCTCTTCTTCACTAGCCGCTGCGTAGAGGGAGACATAGAACACAAGCATCAGTGTACTGTTCAATGGTCCCCTAGACAGGAAGCAATAGCAGATGAGTACCACTGTCAAAGTACACTTCCATCATGTCCCTCCACAACACATGGGTCAGTCCAGGCAAAACACACACAGTAACAGGCATGGTGCATGCCATGGACATGTCCATACATGTCCAATGGACTCTTGAAACATACAATGATATGGAACTCACATTCATCATGGGTCATGCCTATCACATGCACACACTTCACCTCAGTCACATCCATCTGGCCTCATACACCCCAAACACAGCGGATACAAGGGTAACTAGGCTGCATCAGTGAATCTGTGCATTGTCACACACATGTGTCATGCATCCATGTCATTCACAAGTCACAGACATGCAGGTCAGGCACACAGACATGGCTACCATATATGTACCTGGCATCAGCACCCATCCCTCACCCCCACCCATGTCCAGGAACAGAGACTGGCATGCTCTCATGTGTAAAATCTGCATAGGGCTCCCCATGTGGCATTTAAACACATGCAACAACCATGTGGTTCACACATCACTGGTCGCACATGCATTACCATGATGTCCCTGCACACATACATGACCTATGTCACACATACAGGCAAGTATCAGACAACCAGCACACCGCAACATGCCCTGTCTCACACAGCAATGCTTGGACACTTACCGCTCAACTCCAGACGGGTCTCCCTCTCAAGGATCTGGGCGTGGAGCGCTGGACGTACGTGTTCCAGGACCCTCATCTGGATGGAACTCATGCGGCCCCGGCCCCCTTCAACGAGGCGCCGGGCCTTCACGAGGGTCCTGGACCTCAAGTCCTCCCAGCGCTTCTTGATCTTCTGGACGTCGCGGGTTGCCATCCCCTCCGCCTTGATGGCAACCACACAGTCGGCCCAGATCCTCTCCCGTCCTTCATTGCTGGCGCGGGACGATCCAAAGTGGGCATCATACTGCCCCAGGACATGCTCCACCAGGACACCAACTTCGGTGGCAGTGAAGCTGGTGCCCCTCTGCCCCTCTGGCCTGGGGTTGCCACTGGTGCCAGATGTGGAAGTGCCCAACATGGCAAACCCAGAAGCAGGAGTGGGTGGGCAACTGGGTCCTGGGGCTGGGCTGTGGAGAGATGTTATCGGGAGTCTTCTGTTCCAGCAGGGGTGGACACAGCAACTGGACCCCTGCAGATGGCTGATGTGCAGGCACCAAATGGCAGGGCACGGTGGCAGCAGGCAGGCAGGCAGGCAGCAGCAGCAGCAGATGGCACGTGGGAGGCTGCTCGGGGCACTGGGGGGCAGTAATTCGGCCTTCTGCGCAGGAACGTGGTCTTCCGTGTGTTTTCGCGTGGCCAGCTTGATACGGAGTGATTTGGCACGTGAAAATCCTGCACGTCAGCGTGAAATTCGAGGAAAAGCCCTTAGCGCGTAAGCGCATCAGCACGCATACGCGGTTCTATTGGACCAAAGGCCCTCAGCGCGTATGCGCGTCTGTGACGTGACCCGCACGGGTGTTTCCCTCATAGCACGTGATGACGGAGCACACGTGGAAAGACTGCACATCAGAGTGTCATCGCGTGTAATTGGACAAAAGTGCGCGTACACGCGATTGGCCTATGTACGTGTATTTCAGGGGTGCGCGGGCACTTACACACGCAAGTACATCAGCGCACGTGTATACCGGGGTGCGCGGGAATTTCCACACGCTATTGGCCTGGGTACTGGATTTCAGGGGTGCGCGGGAAGTTTCACACGCGAGTACATCAGCGCACGTGTATACCAGGGTGCGCGGGAATTTCCACACGCTATTGGCCTGGGTACTGGATTTCAGGGGTGCGCGGGAAGTTTCACACGCGAGTACATCAGCGCACGTGTATAGCGGGTGCGCGGAAATTTCCACATGCTATTGGCCTGGGTACTGGATTTCAGGGGTGCGCGGGAAGATTCACACGCTCGCCTACAACACGCGCAAAGAAATACGTACGCCAGTAGGAAGCAGGCATACGTCGACCCGCAACGCATAAATTTGCGTGCAAACAAAATAACAAGCTCAGACGCCAGGATGAATATACCGTTCCTAGCAGCAGTGGCCGTGGGCTACCAAAGGAGGAGGAGGAGGATAGTCAGGGCCAGAATATTCACACCCAGAACCAGCCTTTTCGGGATGCCTGATGACCAGGTGTATGGGAGGTACAGGTTTCCACCACACATAATACTGGACCTGGTGAGTGAGTGGGAGGATGACCTCACATCACCCACCCTGTGCTCCCAAGCACTCAGCCCCCTGGTGAAGGTCCTCAATGTACTGCACTTCTTAGCAACTCGATCATTTCAGCGGACAAGTGCCATAGTGGGTGGGGTGTCACAGGCCACGCAGTCACGCTGCCTACACCAGGTCTTGAACATCATCACTGCACGCCCATCAGTCCGCAGGCACATATACCTGCCCAGAACACCTGCAGAAAGGCATGCTGCCGCCCTGGGTTTTTACTGTGTGGCACGATTCCCCAAAGTGCTAGGTGCTATCGACTGCACCCATGTGGCTCTACATCCCCCAAGGGCATCTGAGCACATCTATAGGAACCGCAAGCACTGGCATTCCATCAACGTCCAGGTAGTATGTAATTCCAAGGGAATCATCACCTCAGTATATGCCAACTATCCCGGGTCCACCCACGACAGCTTCATTTACCGAATGTCCACCCTAAGCCGGGACCTAGAAGCTGGGCGGCATGGCGATACATGGCTGCTTGGTGAGTATGAATGCCACTGCACATGCATGCATGTCAGATACTGAGCAAGGTCACAACCCCACCAATGATACCAATCACCACCTCCACAGGGGACAGTGCCTACCCTCTCAGCCCCCACATGATGATGCCAATTTCGGAACCCCACCACGTCACCCGAGGTAAGATATAACACAGCCCACATTGCAACCCGGGGCATAGTGGAGCGCACATTCGGAGTGCTTAAGTCACGCTTTCGCTCCCTTGACCGTTCTGTCGGGCAGCTGTTATACGCTCCCCCAGTAGTGTGCAGGATCATAGTGGCAGCATGTGTCCTGCACAACGTTGCAACATGCCGGGGCCTGGCCGTGGACATGGTGGTGGCCCCACATCCCCAACCACATGCACGGCCGCTGCGCATGGGAGGGTAAAGGGCACAGGGGGAGGCAGCCCGTACACAGCTAGTGGCTAATTACTTCACATAGAAATCACACCCCTGTGGAGTGCACACTGCCCTGGCACATACCATCTGACAATCATTGATGACTCAACCTGACACTGATCCTGAATGTCTGGAGAATCAACCGTCAAAACCATATCAGCCTGAGATTGTTCACCTGGAATTGTTACAATGTGTGCATCCCTACCTACACAGACACCACCAATGCAGTTTCATGAAAAAACACATTCATGCAGCTAAAATGAATACCCACTTGCAAAATGCAACATGAGGACAGTGCCATGTCACCCAAACCATCCCCAGCAACGCCACACGACACACCGTGCCATGTCATGCTATGTGCAGGTAAACAAAGTAATCCCCACAACATGACACAAGTGTCACAATGTACAGTGTCCCTAATTGAAACTTGCGACACCTGAAATGCTCACAGTAATGCAGGACCAACAACACACTTGAGCAGGTATTTAGCAATAACACTTATCAGCCACTGACCCTCCAAACTACCATTAACATGACATTACGAATGTAAGGAATTAGTAGTCTCACCACCTGGAAATGCCTGCACTCCCACCACTTCCAACTGTACAGTGTTGCCGCCATGTAGAGTTGTAGGTGCACTGCTGCCAACATGGACCCCATCTCCAAAGTAGAGGGCCTTGTGTAGACATGAGGAAAGGACCTGCAAATTAGGAGGTAGACACGGATGACGAGTTACACATCAATGCAACATGCAGTGTACAACACAACAGCAATATGCACTAGGAATGTATACACAGTATTGACTAGACTACCCACACATGTAGTGGGAGTCCAATGTCACCATGTACGTCAATGTCACTTGGGCACACCCTTTGCAAGCCCATGGAAACGGGAAGCAGGAGGGGTGTGTGTGACAAAAACCCAAGCATCTGAACCAAATACATGACAAGCCTGCATGTGCCCAGCCACAATGCAGCGTATGCCCACAGGAGCCACATAAGGCAACACATTGTCCCAAAAAAATAAAAATAAAAAATAAAAATAATAAAAAAATCAACAAAAATCAAAAATGGCCATTAATGGGCCCGGGGGGGGTTGGGGAGGCCACCCAGGAGGTCCGAGGACAGGGTGCACACCAAAACCCACCTGTGTGGATCTTGGGAAAAAAAACACCTCCATGGGCTCATGGCCCACATGGCTACCCTATTGTGGGAGTATCACTGCTGTCGCTATTATCACCCTGTGCAGCTGCATCCAGAGGTGGTTGCACTATGGGAGGCAGCCCACGCAAGGCCCTAGTCTGTTCCTCCATGGCTGCAAGCATGCGGGTGTGGTAGGTCTCGTTCTGGAGGATGAGTGTGCGGAGGTCCACATGCAACAACTCACGGGATGCCCGGACCTCCGCCCTAGTTGCCTGCATCTCAGCTGAGAGCGTACGGGTGAGACGCTCCAGCTGCTGTTCTGTCCTTCGGTTTGTTGAAGCCTCAAGCTCAACAAGAGTCGTCCTGAGGTGAAGGAGCTCCTGCCTCAGGGCTTCCCTGTGGCCCTGGGACTCTATGGAGATGGCTTCCTGAAGAGTCGCCAGTGCCGCCCGCCTGTTCCTGTTGGACGCCAACATGTCCTCCCTGTGTGACTGGCAGATGGAGTCGGTTGCCTGCTGTAGTCGCTCCATTAGCCTTTCGGGGGGGACAATGGAAGTGGCCACCCTATCCATGGCCTGAGCCATCATCTCTGATGATGCTGCCTGTTGGGTTGCCATACCGTAAATGGATTGCTCCCATGTGGTATTGCCAGGTGGCGTAGGGCCACCACGTCGGCGGGCACCACACCTGTCTGGGGCAAGGCGAACTGCGCCTTGCTGTGCCGGCACTGCCTGAGGCTGGAGGACTGCATTCCCCCTCTGATCTGCTGGCCCAGGAACAGGATCAGATGTCGCGGAGTGTGACCCTGCATCCGTAACCACCAAAGGCGTAGCTGCCAACACTGACATCCCCATTGAGGGTTCTGACCCTGGTGCAGGTGGGTGGGACAGAACAGAATCCCTCCCAGGAACACTCACCTGCGACGGCACGTAGGTCTCATCATCGGAATCAACACCTGAGTACAGCTCGGGGGAGGTGCAGCCAGAGACACCCCTTGAGAGCACGACCTGCAGCACTTGTGGGTTCTCACCCACCACCACACCACGTCCCTACACTGGTGGTCGGTCGGCCCTCGGACCCCTCCTGGGTCTGCACCATCTCCACAACCCCAGCAGTATCAGGTGCATCTTCCCCTGCAAAGACATAAAAGCAAACAAATGGAAACAGGCATTAGCACCATGGCACACAATGAGGGCTGAGAAGCAGGAGAACCAGTACTTGATTGACACTTGTCCCACATGACTAAAACCCTCCCCTGTATGCACCCTCACTGCGTATGAAGGGCAGGCAAATGGCACACACTGATGACACCAAGATGGAAGATGAACACATTTTCTGCATGCTGCCTGGCAGTGGCATCACGCATTGGCCTGTGATTGCCAGGTGAAATACACATGCCATCACACAGATGGCATGTACCATTGCTATTGAGTGAAGATGGAGAGGAGGGCAGCACTTATTATTCATTCAGTCCAGTTCCCGCATGTAATAGCTTTTCAGTATGATTTTTCACCTGGAGCTGCCAGTCCAAAATGGTCCGATTGCACAGGGACATGTGTGAACAAATGATATCCAGGTAACAAAGTCACTCCACTTTACCATAGCCATGTCAGACATGTGACTAGAGGACTGAGAAATGCCTAGTAAAAGTGGTGGAATGCAAACAATCTGCCTGAATGAACAGAGAAAAATAAGCAACAATGTTGTGGCAAGGTGACACTTCAAGGTTAACTGGCGTGCTTTTGGGCTAGATGTCTACTGTTGGCAGAAGGGATACTGCTATGGCCAAATGCTGCTGTGCAGAATGTATTGCATGAAGCACATGGGTGACCCAAATGACTCAGGCGCACACACCCTCACCTGGCACACAAACAGAAGCCCTCACACACACACCATGCACATGGATGACGCACACATGCATGTGCACTCACCGGACAATGCCTCATAATCAGGCAGATCTCCCACGCCTTGGATATAGCAATCATTGGCTGTGCGCCTCACGATTCCAAGGGCACTTACGATGTCCGCAACGGTCTGCCAGTGTGCCTGGCGTTGTGCAGGTGTGGTCTTGGATCCTGCAACAATGACCATCTCGTTATCATGTGCGGACACATACTCGACAAGTGCATTCAGTTCGGCATCTGTGAAGCTGGGCTTCCTCGACGGGCCGGACTGTGTAGCCGTGTCTGGGGCATCAGCCTGTGCCGGACGAGCACTCTTCCTCTTCCGCTTGGAAGGTGGTGGTGATCCTGAGTGTCCTGCGCCACTCTGGACACTAGGGGCAGGAGCCCTGGTGGACTCTGTATCAGGAGTGTGGGATTGCACACTCAGCATGGGAGTTGGTGCAGGCATTGGCTCAAGTGTAATGGTGTCAGGGGGAATGTCAGCAGGATGGACTAGGACCGACACTGTCCTGGCTGGGTGTGTGAGAGCTGGGGTGGATGGAGCCGCAGCTGCCCCTGCAGCCTCTCCACCCTGCCTACTTGGGGCAGCAGATGACCTTGTTGCCCCTGATCCACGTGGCCTGATGACATCAACGTGCACCAGCGCACGTGTCATAGGCCTGCTGACCTGGAAGTCAGCCATGGAGTCAGCCAGGTCTGGTGCCACAATGGGCTGGTCCAACAAGGGCTGAGCATGGATGGTGTCAGCCACATCAGCCTCAACCAGGGGCGGGGGGGGGATTATGGGTGCCCTTGACTGGTCCTCCACACATGGGGGGACAGGGTCACCCTGCAAGTAACGACCACGTCCCCTACCGGATCCACCACGGCCACCACTTGTGGCTCGTCCACCTTTGCCACCCTTACGGAATCCTCGCCTCCCAACCATGGCACTGATGTTAATGTGCGTATGGGAGTGGCTGTAAACTATTGTCCTGGGCAATTGGGGGTCAAAGGGGTTGGGTACCAGATGGTAATTGTACCCTAGTGCTCTAGCAAGGCTGAATGTGACCCCTGGGGAAAGATGACGGGTCACGCAACGCACAGGAAGCCCAAAAAAGGGAGATGATGTGCACGCAACCCCTCCTAGACCACTTGTGCGGAAAAAAAAACCTGCACTACGCTGTGGCACCCAGTAACACAAGAATGAACGTATGTGTGTCACACGCAGCCTAGAATGACCTCTGAAGGGGTAGGCTACACACGGGGCAAGCACAGATGTTAGATACGTGCGTGACTCACCGTCTGCCAGGAAAAAGAGCGTGAAAAAGAAGCGCTTTTGGTTGGCAACACCCCCGCCAAAAGAAGATTTGTACGCTGTCTGAGGAGACAGGACAACAGTAGAAGTGAACACTGTTTGAGGGAACAGGCCCAGGAAAACCAGAAAAAGAGAAAAAAGAGAAAAAGCTGTCAGAGGTAACAGGGAGTACGAACATGAAACGCTGTGAAGTAAATCGCGTGTGAAACGACAAGAAGTACAGAATTCACCCACTCACTCTCCACGAAAAGCACGTACAAGGAAATGGTGTTCTACACGTACCTTTTATGCAGGCCTACACGTCCAGCGTCACTTCCGCGTGTACACGCTAGGGCCATTTCCACCAATTACAGCTTTGTCACTTCCACGTGTACCCGCTGTATCCACCAATTACACGCTTTGTCACTTCCGCGGGTACGCGCTATTTCCACCAATTACACGCTTTGTCACTTCCGCGTGTACATGCTTTTTCCACCATTTACACGCTTTGTCACTTCCGCGTGTACGCGCTTTTTCCACCATTTACACGCTTTGTCACTTCCGCGTGTACGCGCTATTTCCACCAATTACACGCTTTGACACTGGGACGTGTCTTTCATTTTTTTAACACGCAACATTTCAAACGTGTGCCATATTCAACGTGCACGTGACTTCATAGACCCGCATACGCTGGTGGGCTTTGGGCCAATGAATGTACAGACGTGTGCTGACGCGCTTATGCGCTAAGGGCCTTTCCTCGAATTACACGCAGACGTGCAGGATTTTCACATGCAAAATCACTCCGTATCAAGCTGGCCACGCGTTCACACACGGAAGACCACGCTCCTGCCCAGAAGGCCGAATTACTGCCCCCCAGAGCCCTGAGCACGCTCCCACCTGCCATCTGCTGCTGCCTGACTGCCTGCTGCCCATGTGCCCTGCCATTTGCTGCCTGCACATCAGCCAGGGGTGCTGTTGCTGTGACCAGCCCTGCTGGAACCAAAGACTCCTGACTGCTTTTCCATCGCCCCACAGCCCAGCCCCAGGACCCAGTTGCCCACCCACTCCTGCCTCTGGGGTTGCCATGTCGGGCACTGCAACATCTGGCACCAGTGGCAACCCCCGGCCAAGGAGGCAGAGGGGCACCAGCTTCACTGCCAGCGAAGTTGGTGTCCTGGTAGAGCATGTCCTGGGGCAGTATGAAGCCCTCTTCGGAAGGTTGCACACCGACAAGGAAGGACGGACTCGGATCTGGATGGACATCATGACTGCCATCAACGCGGAGGAGGTGGCAGTCCGCGACTACGAACGTGTCAGGAAGCGCTGGGAGGACTTCAGGTCCAGGACCCTCAACAAGGCCCGGCGCCTCCTGAGGGCAGCGGATGCTAAGGGGCGCTGGGGCGACTTGTCGGAAGATCAGATGAGGGTACTGGAACGCATATCCCCAGCGCTCCACGTCCAGGTCCTTGAGAGGCAGACCCGTCTGGAGTCGAGCGGTAAGTGTACATGCATAGTGATTGTAAGCTGTGCGTGTGGTGTGCCAGGAGTGTGCAGGTTGAACATGTATTTTTATGTGGGCAAGTAGGGGGGGGTGTACAGGGCCGTGAGGGTGACACATGCGAGGGGTCTCATGTGTGACACATGGATGGTGCTTGTGTGTGTGGGCTTGCATGGCACAGGATGTGGAGGAATGATTGTCAGGTGTGACATGGATGTCGATCGGAACACTGCGACATTTGGCGGAGGTGTACACATGCATGCAAGTTTGGTGGTGTGTGTGCATGTGTAGTGTACTCCCTATGTTGCATGTGATGTGTGGATGACCTTTGGATGCTTATGCTGTTGTATGTGAATGGATGGTGCTGGCTGTTGCAATATGCCTGTGGTATGGCTCATGTGTGCAAGTTGAAATGACATGTGTGTTGGGTATTGTGATGCCATGTCTGAGGTTTACCAATGCCACTCATGTATGACTGTCATGTGTGTATGAGTCCATTGGACAGTGCCCTGATGCCTGTGTTTTCTTTCTCCCTGTCTGCAGCGTCAACTGATGAAGAGGGCGGAGAAGGTGCTGTGGAGCACAGCGGCAGGGGTCGCACCACCAGCCAGAGACGCAAGGCCCGGAACCCCTCCCAGGTTCTGATCTCGTCGGGGAAGGAGGAGTCTGGTGCCGTGTCCCAGGCTGCAGCTGCCGAGGGGAGGTCCAAGAGGTGGAGGTTGGAGTTGGACTCCTCGGCAGCAGAAGGGGCAGCTGGGACCCCACAGGGCCCAACGGAGGAAGATGGCACGGAGTCATCCAGGTTGGTGGGGGGTTTGGAGGAGGAGGAGGCCGTGCAAGCGACAGAGGCGGGGTCTGGAGGTGGGGATTCCACTGGTGCTAGTGGTGCAGTGCAGGATCTGGGACAGGAGGCAGCACAGGCCACCGCGGAGGTGCCTGTGTGCAATCCTGTCCCTGCTCCTGTCACTGCATCATCTTGCACCAGCGGGGATGCCTACCTCCAGACCTGTTCTCAGGGAGGGGATTGGCTTACAACACCTGGCCTTCCTCTCCCTGCGGATGTGGCTATCCTGCACCAGGTTGAGCCTGTCCAGGGTGGGGTGGCGTTGCGTCAACGGGCCATGCGAGCTGACCTGCAGTCTTTTCATGATGAGTCTGCACGTCTTCTTGCATGGCTCGTTGACTGCGTTGACCCACTGGGACAGCTCATCAGGGCTGGATTCCTCCGTTTCCTGGACCTTGTTCCGACCCCCTCCTCCACGGAACCCCCTATGCCCCAGTCGTCCTCCATGCCATCTTCTCACCCATGTGTCACCTGGGTGCCCTGTGGAGCTGCCTCCGACCGTGCGGCCAGGCTGGTGGACAACAGATCCCTGCCAGAGTCGGGAGTCGGACGTCCAGCAGGGGTGGCCACATCAACGACTGCACCCCAACTGGAGGAGGATGTGCAGGCACCATCGGACAGGGCACGTGGACAGCAGCAGCTGCAGCAGCGAGAGGCTGTAGGTGGGAGCCACAATAGCTCGGGGCCTTCAACATCGGAGGGGCAGGCTTCGGCCGGAGGGCAGGAGGACCCTGGACGGGAAGTGTCTTCCGTGTGGCAGCGGTTGGGCCAGCAGATAGGTGCGGAGCGGCGGCGGGCGGAAGGTGCGCGGCTCACGATGGTCAGGGCGGAGAACTCCATGCGGAGGGCCCTGAGGCGGGCCGAGTGCCTCGAGGCAATCCGCAGGGAGTTGGGGGTGAACATGTCGGCCTCCCTGCGGACCCTCGGGGCCATGGAATAGGACCGCCTCCGGGACATAGACGAGGAGTTCGATGATGCCCTGGCCCGGAACACCACTAAGTGAGCCGCTGGACTGGCCCCCGCCATTGTATATAGTTATTTAGTGATAGGTTTCCTTTATAGTTTATTTTTATTTGGAGTCGACGGACACTGCTCCATCTTTTCTATATATTATTTCCATTAGGGTTTTTGGTAGGTTTCATTTCTTCTGTTGGGATGATGGACCCTGAATACTTTGTACATAGTTGGACTTTGGATTTGGATTTTTTTTTTACTATGGAAATTTTTTTCCATGGAGCAATGGTTTTCATTTTCTTTTTTCCCTTCATTTCCTTTTTATGGACTAGAACTTTGGAAGACATTTTTTAGGATTGTCATTTATTGATTTTAATTTGAAAAGGGACAGGCAGCTTGATTTTTTTTTTTTTTACTTGTGTATTTTGTTTCATTTTGATTGCCATTACTGTTGTTATTAACACATTATTTGGATTTTTTCATTCTTCAATGTGTGGTTTCATCTCATTGTTTTCATGCATGTCATGATATGGGTTTTCAGGTTCACTTGCAACCATTGTGTTTGTGTGAGACACATGTGTTGATTTACATTGTTTCCATTGGAGTAGTATCATGGGTGCATGTAATACTTGGTTGTGTCTTTGGGCTGTGGTGGCTGGCCATGAGGCTCATGCTTGAGGATTGTCAGGGCATGTGGGCAGGGGGACATGGGTGGGAGCCTGGTGAGTGGGGGCCTGGTGGAGGCTGCCCATGGTGGCTGGAGGGTGGGGGTTCAAGGGGACATGAGTGGGGGCCTGGTGGAGGGTGCCCCTCAGTGCCGGGGGGGTGGGGGGTGGGAGACATGAGTGGGGGCCTGGTGGAGGGTGCCCCTCAGTGCTGGGGGGGTGGGGGGTGGGAGACATGAGTGGGGGCCTGGTGGAGGGTGCCCCTCAGTGCTGGGGGGTGGGGGGTGGGAAACATGAGTGGGGGCCTGGTGGAGGCTGCCCATGGTGGCTGGGGGGTGGGGGTGGTGGTAGACATGGGTGGGAGCCTGGTGGAGGCTGCCCATGGTGGCTGGGAGGTGGGGGTGATAGGGGACATGAGTGGGGGCCTGGTGGAGGCTGCCCCTGCACTGCTGGGGGGTGGTGGTGGTGGTAGACATGGTTGGGGGCCTGGTGGAGGCTGCCCATGACTGCTGGGGGGTGGGGGTGGTGGGAGACATGGTTGGGGGCCTGGTGGAGGCTGCCCCATGACTGCTGGGGGTGGGGGTGCAAGGGGACATGAGTGGGGGCCTGGTGGAGGGTGGCCCTCAGTGCTGGGGGGGTGGGGGGTGTGAGACATGAGTGGGGGCCTGGTGGAGGGTGCCCCTCAGTGCTGGGGGGTGGGGGGTGGGAGACATGAGTGGGGGCCTGGTGGAGGCTGCCCCTGCACTGCTGGGGGGGTGGGGGTGGTGGGAGACATGAGTGGGGGCCTGGTGGAGGCTGCCCCTGCACTGCTGGGGGGTGTGGCGGTGGGGGACATGAGTGGGGGCCTGGTGGAGGGTGCCCCTCAGTGCTGGGGGGGGGTGTGGGGTGGGAGATATGAGTGGGGGCCTGGTGGAGGCTGCACCTGCACTGCTGGGGGGTGGGGTGGGTGGTAGACATGAGTGGGGGCCTGGGGGAGGGTGCCCCTCAGTGCTGGGGGGTCGGGGGGAGGGAGACATGAGTGGGGGCCTGGTGGAGGCTGCCCCTGCACTGCTGGGGGGTGGGGGTGGGGGTGGTGGTAGACATGGGTGGGAGCCTGGTGGAGGCTGCCCATGGTGGCTGGGGGGTGGGGGTGGTGGGAGACATGAGTGGGGGCCTGGTGGAGGCTGCCCCTGCACTGCTGGGGGGTGGGGGTGATAGGGGACATGAGTGGGGGCCTGGTGGAGGCTGCCCCTCAGTGCTGGGAGTGTGGGGGGTGGGAGACATGAGTGGGGGCCTGGTGGAGGCTGCCCATGGTGGCTGGGGGGTAGGGGTGGTGGTAGACATGGGTGGGAGCCTGGTGGAGGCTGCCCATGGTGGCTGGGGGGTGGGGGTGATAGGGGACATGAGTGGGGGCCTGGTGGAGGCTGCCCCTGCACTGCTGGGGGGTGGTGGTGGTGGTAGACATGGGTGGGGGCCTGGTGGAGGGTGCCCCATGACTGCTGGGGGGTGGGGGTGCAAGGGGACATGAGTGGGGGCCTGGTGGAGGCTGCCCCATGACTGCTGGGGGGTGGGGGTGCAAGGGGACATGAGTGGGGGCCTGGTGGAGGGTGGCCCACAGTGCTGGTGAGTGGGGGTGCTGGGGGACATGGGCAGGTGTGCAGGGTAGTCCCCTGTTTTGTGGGCTGCCTGCAGGGGCCGTGGAGGGTGTACAGGGTACACCTGTGAGGACCCACCCAGCCTAATCGCGTGTGTAACTTCCCGCGCACCCCTGTAATACACGTACCCAGCCAAATCGCGTGTGATAATTCCTGCGCACCCCTGTAATACACGTACCCGGCCAAATCGCGTGTGATAATTCACGCGCACCCCTGTAATACACGTACCCAGCCAAATCGTGTGTAAAACTTCACGCGTACCCCTGTAATACACGTACCCAGCCAAATCACGTGTGATAATTCCCGCGTACCCCTGTAATACATGTACCCTGGCTAATCGCGTTTAAAACTTCACGCGTACCCCTGTAATACACGTACCCTGGCCAATCGTGTGTAAAACTTCCCGCGTACCCCTGTAATACACGTACCCTGGCTAATCACGTGTAAAACTTCCCGCGTACCCCTGATATAAACGTTACCCGCTTTGCGTTCCTTGTTTGCCAGCCCTGTAAACTGGTCTAGGGTTAGCGCAGCCCTTTGAGATGATTTAGCGATTTTGATGGCTTTTCCTTGCGCGAGGGCGTTCTTGGGGGCGTTACTGGCGCTGTTGCAGGGTCGCTGCGATACTCTGCGCCACGGCTGGTTTGGGAGCCTAAAATCCATGAATACGCTGTGCGCGGAAATCGGTTTTAGCGCACGCACCTGGCGCAGACAATCGCACGCGGACACCCTGCGCCAGCTGCTTGCGAAACTTTTCTGCAAAATTCTATGAATTACCCTGATGGTTTCCAAAGTGTTACTCCTGTTTGGATAGTATGTGTCTAGTAAATTGTTTTTCAAAATGTCTTTGCTGTTGGGATAAGTTTTGGTTATTGTTTCTATGTCGTTGTATGATTTGAGAACTCTTTTTCTAGATATAGCAGGACCAAGACTTAGCCATACTATATTTTCAGATTTTCCATACAAAGCAGTACAGGTTAAACAATCTGCTGCTTCATAGGAGCCACATTCTCTATGAGAGAGCATTGTTATGCCTAAGCTGTACAATTTCTGAGATAGTGTTTTGTCCAACGATAGGTCATTCCAGAGGTCTTGAAGCTCTCTTTTTTCTGCTTTTGTTAAGTAGGCTGTACTATATTGTGCAACTGCAGTGGAATTGTCTGCAATGTACTGCACATCTATGTCTGCATTCCATAAGAGGGCAATGATTGCATTGTAATCATTGATATATTTTGCTTCTTCTGTTCTTTTTATGTAAAATGTGTTCTTAGGTGATTTACCTTTAACACTATGTCTAACTGAAGACATGAAGTTGTTCACTTGACATGTTTCTGTAACTGGTCTAAGGAAACCAAAACAGCATTTGGTGTAGTATTTCTCTTCGCTTTGTATTTGCAACAACAATATTTGACACATTTGTGTCTTTGAAATTGTACAATTTGTGCATGAAGATTACTATTTGTTGCTTCCGATGAAATTTCCCAAATTACATATTTGTTGATAAACTGTAAAACAGTGGCATCGCTGTCTTGACCAAATTTAGGAGCATCTTTAATCCATAAAAGCACGTGGATATGTGGTGCTCCTCTAGCTTGGTATTCTTTTCTGCAAAAAAAGTGTTGCACTTCTCTGAGGGGAGGAACAGTTTTATTACAAATAAAGTGTAGCATAGCAATGAAACAATGATGGAAATATCTTGAAAGATTAACAGGATTTAGAGAGCAAAGTTCTCCAAGTGTTAGTATATCTATGTTTGTTTTGTTTTTGTTTGATATGCATAGGAAATCATGTAAATCTTCCCATGCATATTCTGCACAACTTAATGTAACAAATCAAGTGGGTGGGCCAAGGTTTCTTAATATACAATGTACATCTCCTTGACGACAGAACCAGTATTATTTTATACCACGCATGTTTGCTAACAGATGTGTAATGCTTTATTGAAAAACCTCATCTTTTTCTTGCACTTTTTGTATTAATTGCGCAGATGACATATTTTGAAAGTGGGTTCCTCATTTCAATGTTTGTGCAACTCCGTAACATAGAGTTGTTAGTTCAGTTTCAAAGAGTAGGTGGAATATGTATTCCACATTTTGTCTAAATCTGGGATCTTCAGAATATATTTGTAACAAGCAGTATTCTGATGCTGTTATCTGAATAGGTCTATCATCGTACCTCCGTCCTCCTTTGCCAGTAGGAAAGAGTAGCGGAAAAGCATGTGCTTCTATACTTTTTTCCCATAGGCTGATTGGTGATCCTTTGGTTTGTTGCATTTGGTACATTTCTAGTGCATCAGCTATGGTGTCATTAGAGTGTAATGGATGAATTGTATAATGGTCTAAAATATTGGATACTGTAGCAGGATCTAGAAGTTCAAATTGAGCATGTGAAGGAGTTTGGTTGTTGTCAAGTTTTGTAGTGCAGTAAGTGCAAAGTATTAGTGGGTCAGTTATTTCGTATTTGTTTTCTACTATAAGGTAGAGAGCTAATTCAAACCATTTGGAATCTTCATTGTCTTCTATTTTGTTTGTTACGAGTACAGTTTTTGTGTTACTTTTATAAAAGGTTCTTCTGTAATACACACACACATGGTTTGGTACTTCATCGGATGTACTTTTAAATGTTAGTATTTCTTTTTTGTATGTGTGTAGTAGAAGATTGCCATGTGCAGAATTGTTGCTAATCTGTTGTAAAGCTATTGCATTGTGGAAGTGGCTTTCACTTGTCGGGGGGGAAATTCTGCCCAGGTCGGCCGGGCCGTCCGCAGACCTCCGGGCAGGGAGGCCCCAACTCCTCCCGTATATCCCAGCAGAGGTAGAGTATGAGACACACGCAAGAAGCAAGGTGACTCTGCTGTTTATTAGACAAAACGGCAGGGATGGGTCAAGGAGCATACGCGTCCGTCCTGACACACACACAATCGTGGGGCTTGCAGGCCCTTTTTACCTTAGTATGACGCGCTACTTGCGTCACTTGGAAAGTTTAGCAAAAAACCTATCTCCACTCTGGATTGGTTACTCGAGTGGTAGGGTTAGTACAGCATACATATAGAGAACGGTGTTAGTGGTTGAGGGTTAGTCAGGTGGTATACCTGGGCTGTCCCTTCAATTTGATACATGAAAATTGTTACATGAAGACCTCTGAGGATTGGTCAATGGTAATGGCGTCAGTGATAGGAGCCCCATGTTCTGATTGGTCCGCTCGCGAGCCTCCCAGTCTGGGACTATCGCTGTTCCCAGCTCGCAGCGCACCTGTCATTTGCAACAATGTTTTAATATGGGTAGGTGTAAACAATGTGAGGATTTATTCATATGTTGGGAGGTCGACTACTCCCACTGCTGCAGATGTCCAATGAGTCTTTTAATTGTATCTGCCTGTGTCTTGAAACGTGGGATTCAGGCGTCTCCTTCCTCCTGGGCTTGGCATCCTGTCAGGTTTGGCTTTGTCACGTGAGGTGGGACCGTGTTTGAGGCAGAATTCAACACAATTAATATTGTTTTCCTACTGTGTGCCTGGTTTATCTTGCAGGTGCGACCTTGGCGTTGGCTTGCAGCGTGCGAGATTGCAACATCGTGCCCTTGGTGGTGTGCTTTCGCCGGGCTCATTCTGCAGGGTCAGCAACCCAGTTCTTGCTCATTCAATGTTCATGGAAGCTTTTGCTTGCGGCCTACTTGGGCCTGGTGCATAGGTGGAACCGTTTGATGCAGAGCGCTTTAGGTTACGGTATCATATTGCTCTATCCTCAGTATCGTGTCTCCGTTATATTCTTCATTATGGTATATGGTTCTTAGAAGAAGCGTGAGCAAGCCTTTTTAGATAAGTTCATGATGCGTCTTGCGTTTCTGCATTTTGAGAGCCTATGTGGATAATAATAAAGATGCACGTCCGTGGGTATGTCTGTCGCCTACGTCATAGCACTGAGTATGTTCTTCGTGTGGATTGGTGTGGGAGTGTCCGGTGTGCATGTTTGCACAGGTGTGCTGACCGTTGGCTAGGTCGTCATGGCATCTCTAACGACGTGTAGGTTTAGTCGAGTTGATCCGTGCCGCAGGTGTCGGCATGGACAGGGCGGGCTGCTGGGCAGGTAGATGGGCACATCCGTATGTTCCTGTACCAGGGTATTTGGTCGTCTGGTAGATAGGCAAACTACTCTCGTGGCGGGTGTCTAGGCTGTGATCCTCTAGGCCAAGCGCGAGAGGGGAAGGGCGGGAGCCTGTTCTTCCATTCTCCCACTTCAGTCCCCCCTCTGGTCGACTTGTCGACCACAAATATATCCTTTTCTTTATCTCCTCTTACTCTCCCTCTCCATATTTTAGTTATTCCTCCCAAATGTCCATAGTGGTTAACATGGTCTTCAAATGACCAATACATATATTCACAGGTTCCTCCAGGAGTGCAGTATACCCATTTCCCTATGTAGCTCCTTGGGTTTCTTGGGTTTTCGAGCTTCACAGATGGTGGGTCCAGGTGGTTGGTGATGATCTGGTTGCGCAACTTCTCTCTCTCTTTTATGATTGTGCCTGTGTGTTGGCCGTCATCTGTTGGCATCAAGAGGTGTATACCAACCATTTCGATCATCTCGTCTGTGGTGCGTGCCTTCCGGGCCTTCCAAAATCTTATTATGATCAGTGTAGCTCCAGCCAAAATAGTACATCCAACTATAATCTTCAGTCCATCCGACAGCCAAGATGGCATCCATGACCATAATATTGAAAACCAGCTCTCATCCTTTTTCACACCTTTACTTTCATCCATCATTTTTGAGTGCATCTGGGCCAATTGTGATACAGCTTCCGTGAGTGTACCATTGTCAGCATCGTTAGCAGGAATGAATGTGCAGCATGATTGTCCTATCTTTGCGCAAACTCCTCCTTTCATTGCTGTGAGGAGGTCCAGTACATATCTGTTCTGTAGTGCAACCATTCTTACTGCTCGCAATTCCTCTTTTATTGCGTTGAATCCATTTACTGTAGAGTTAATTGTCATCATTAGTTCCCACCTAGTTATCTGGAGCCATTTCGCGTTTGCGTAGGCCTGCAGTCCAGGATGTATTATTGAGGAGAAGAACATAGCTGCTCTGCTTAATAGTCTGTGTTCCAGCGGAATTGAGGTGAGTGCTGTTTCCGACCTTCCCCACAGGTAATTTCCTGTCAGAGGTTCTCCTTGTCTCTTCCTTCTGTTGAGGACAGTGTTGTTGCCGTTGCGTCGGTTCTCTGGCCCTTTCCGAGGCTGTGCAGATCTCCTCTTCCTTTTGTTCCCTTCATCCATCCTGGGGAAATTCGCCATATTCACATGCTTCTGGGGTACCACTAGTGATGGTACATTAACGTGTACTATAGTGCATACACCATTCCACAAAGGGGGCAGTGTGTGGTACGCCTTGTCTCCACAGGCCCAGTAATGGTCCATTACTACTGCTGTTCCTGCTCCCCCCTCAGGTAACTCCATCACGCTTTCACAGTTGGTGGTGTATCCTACATCCACCTCTCCTTTATGTTGGTAGCATACCTTAGGCGCAGTTAGCGGCAGTATTGTTATTGGGTCTTCATCCTTCTCCATCCACGTGAGCATGGGTATGTACTTGATCCAAGTCATCCAACATCTATGGTTATGTCCATCAATAGTTGAAATATTTTCTCTTGTTACCATGTTGCTGCCAACCACTCCTATGTCCCATTTGTTGTCCATGTACACCTTCCCTGTTATTATCATCAGTGGTCTTTCCCAACATCCGTTTTTACCAGGGACTTCAGTAGCGTACCAATCACATGGTAGGTACTGCAGTGTTACTTTCTTTGTTTCTCCTTTTTCAGGACCACTTGTTGTGTATTTGAATCCTTCAGCATGTAAACTGTTCTTGTGGTAACTCAAATAAGTCTTAAGGAAGTTGTTTTCATATGGATATGTATCTCGTGTTTTCCACACCAGATGCACCACTGTCCCTTGAAATCTTCCTTTCGTCTGGAACAGTGCCAGGTATATTATACATCGTGCTATTTTTCCATCTATCTCCGTGGCAACAAATGTTCGAGAAGCGCTCATGGCGTATGGGATCAATGAGCAAACGTAGCAGCTGTCTTCTGTTGTCTGCTTACCTATGTGGGTCATGTGTTGATACCATATGTTGTTTGAGATGTGTGCTGAATCTTGTACATAGTTGTCAATGCCTTTATTATCTGAGTATGTACTGCGTTTAACTCTATTTTCCTTGTGTGGGATTTTACTAGTACCACCTGACATAAATCCTGTTGTAGCTGGGGGTGGGGGTGTATTAGGTTTGGGTACAGCAATAACATTGATAGCATAGCTGTACTGCCATACAGAGGCAGCCAAGAACCCGGTGATCATTAAAATCCCTATCAATTTTATTACAAATGCTAATTTCACCGGCATTTTGCTCTTACCTTGCTGCAGTCCGGCAGCTTATTCTTGCGACGTTACAGTTGCCCGCCTGAAAATTCTTAATATGCTTGTTATTGATGTTAGTTGTCGTTTTTTAAGCTCTCCCTATCAGGTAGTCATTCAGTGCCCAGGCGAAGAGCTGTTCCCACGCCAATCTAAGCGATCTATCTCTTAGGGCAGGCAAGTATGGTTGGAGGTGGGGCATTGAATGTTCTATGGCCAAGAGGAATGCTGTGTAGTAGACACGTACCCTCCTTCTTTTCATGTACGTTGGCCTTTTTATTTCATATACAAATTGGTGTGACAATTCTTCCAGGTAATTATCGTCTGAGGGTACCATCTACTCCTGGGCAGTGAATTGGTTAGTTATCTACTTTCTTAACAGTACAATAATACGCTGTACCTGCATGTGCGAGAGAAAAGAAAGAGAACATTCAGGTGTTTACATGTGTATATGTGCAAAACAATGTCCTTCAGTTCCGTTATTACTACAGTGGGTAGGGGGTCAATGGGCAGAGGTTTTGGGGCTCAACTGGCGGAAGTCTCTGTACCCTTTGATCGTGTAACCATGGGGTGGGCGGTATGGGGATCACCCCTTTCTTTTCTCATAGTTGTCTCTGGGGAATATGGGGGGTGGCAGGGTATGGGGACACTTAGGCCGTTACTTGCGGTAGAAGTCTCTTCCTCCGTTGGTGACGCTGCTGTTGTTCTTTCAGTGGCCCTGTCGGTGGCGCTGGGGCGGGTCTGGAGTTTGTAGATCTTTACGTCATGTAGGTGGTTCCAGGCACGTTTGTCCTGTAGCTTTACTGCTCTCGTTGATACCTCCTCTACCAGATGGGGGCCAGTGAAGCGTGGACTGTTCCACTTCCTGTTGAAATTGCGAAGTAGTACGTGGTCACCTTTAGCAACCTTGCACAGTCTTTCCTTTTCCAATTCTTTATCCGCGTCTTCTTGTTGATCGCTGTTAGACCCGCCCCGCGTGTGCTCGAGCTTTTGAGACACAAACACTACACTAGTAATCAGAGAAGACACATATTGGTACATTTCATCACCAAGGACACCTGCAGTACTCTCGTGGTCAGTAAATGCTCTTGATGTTGGCGTTAGGGGAAGGCGCATTTGACGTCTGGTAACCACCTTGTGAGGGGTGAGGTGGTGGTCGGAACCTGGTCTATTCCTTAGCTCAAATAGGGCTAGTGGAAGGCAATACAACCAACTCTTCTTTGTTGTTTGCTGTATTTTTGCAATTGCCTCCTTTAATAGGCCATTCAGGCGTTCACATAGACCGTTGGCCTGTGGGTGGTATGCACATGCAAATTTATGCTTGATGTTCAGCAAGGATGTGATGTGCTGGAACATTTCGTTTGCGAAATGTGGGCCATTGTCTGACCTCAGTACCTCGCACACTCCCCACCTGGTGAAGACCTCCCTCACTAGGAATTTAGCTGCTCTAAATGCATCTGGGTGTGAACAGGGCCCTTCTTCAATCCACCTCGAGAATGGGCATACTACTACAATCATATAACTATTTCCTTGACATACGTTGATCATATCAACATAGTCAATATGGAGATGTCGGAAAGGTCCCTCTGGCCGGGGTATAGTACCTCTTATCACCTTCAGAGTGTGACCGGCCGTAAACTGTTGACATGTGAGACAATTGCTGATAAAATTTGACACATGAGAATTTAACTCGGGGCAGAACCAGTCTTCCCTAATTCGTGCTGCAATTACTTCCTTGCCTGTGTGGGCTGGGTGATGTAGTTGGCTCAGGGCGGTGTTCAATAGTGCCAGTGGTATTACAATCTTTCCAGTGTCACCCTTGCGCCATAGTGCGTCGGTTGGTGACAATGTGCATCCTCTTTTTACCCATATTTCTTTTTCGGCCATTGGTGCAGCCGCTTGTAACTCCATAATCTGTGTGGCTGGGAGATGGGTGTACCCTTCTCTTATCAACATCTCCTTAGCCATTCCCCCCCCTCTCCCTCTCTCTGACTCTGGGGGGTTCCATATCTCACCAAAATATGCAGCATACTTCGCATGTGCGTCTGCTGCTGCATTCCCTTTTGAAATGTGGTCTTCACCATTGGTGTGTGCGGTGCATTTGACCAAAGCTAATTCTTGGGGGTCATTTATTGCATCAATTAGTTCAGCCAATAGGAGGGCATGTTGCACTGGAGTGCCATCAGCTCTCCTAAACCCTCTTCTTCTCCATTTCGACAGCCCTGAGTGGACAGTGGACGTAACATATGCGCTGTCGGAATATATGTTCACTCGTTTGTCAAAGCTTTCCCTCAACGCCAAAATCAGTGCAATTAATTCTGCTGCTTGAGCGGAGTAATGCTGTGGTAATTGTACACATTTCATTGCCACACACACCGGTACCTCCATCATTTTTACCACTGCTGCCCCAGTCCTCCTTATACCATCCCTTTGGTCGATAGTTGATGACCCATCAATGAACAGGAGCTCACCTCCCTCTAGTGCATTTTCTTCAACCTTTCTAGTACATGAGTACATTTCAGTTATTTGCGTACAGTCGTGGGCATAATATCCCTCCTCAATTACTTCTGCTAGGAACCTTGCAGGGTTGACCGTGCTACATCTAACAATTGATAGTTCAGCTCTGGATAAGATGATCTCATAACCTGATGCCCTTTGCGTGGTTAGGGTGGACTTAGGTTTATTCAATATCGCAAATAGTGCATGTTCCACAAACAGTGTAGTTGGGCACCCCATGGTTATTGCTGATGCTTTTTCTACCGCAAAAGCAGCTGCGGCAAGACCTTGTTCGCAAGGGAAATGACCTAACATCACAGGATCTAAGTGGCCACTGTAAAATGCTACTGGTTTGTAGCCCATGCTTGTTTTTTGAGCCAACACTGCTTTCATTACTGCTGAGTCGCAATGTGAAAATATAAAGAATTGTCGCTCATAGTCTGGGGTTGCCAGCAACGGAGCAGTTGATATTGCATCTTTCAGTTCATCAACAGCCTCTCTCATTTCCATTGTCCACCCCAACTTTATCTCCCCTTTATTAGCTTCCTTTAACCCCTCAAGCAGGGGTCCTATGTATGAGCTGTAATCAAATACCCATGCTCTACAGTAGTTGCACAGACCCAGGAACTGCTGCAGTTCCCTCACTGTTTGTGGGATTGGCATTTTTGAAATGGCCTGTGCCCTTTGTGGTGCAATCTTTCTTCCATGTTGGAATATGAGCTGAACAATGTAAAGTACCTGTTCTTGACAGTACTGTAACTTTTCCATATCTACCTTGTAACCTTTTTCAGCCAATATTGTCAGCATCTTTAATGAGTCTTCTCTGCATGTTCTTTCGTTTGTACTGCAAATTATTATGTCGTCGACATACTGCAACACTGTGCTTTCCACTTCAATGTTACCCAAATCCATCTGTATTACTCTGTTGAATATTGAGGGTGATTCGCAGTACACTTGTGGTAATCTGGTGTGTTTCCACTTTGTGTTTCTGTAAGTGAAGCTTGTCAGATCTTGTGAGTCTGGGTGCAATGGTATTGAGAAAAAGGCATTTTTAAGGTCGATCACCGTAAATCGTGATGCTTCCGCTGGAATGCCACACAATATTGTGGCCGGGTTTGCGGCTATGGGGTATTCTGCTTCTACTATGTTGTTCAAGGGCCTGAGATCCTGTATGAAGCGCCAAGACCCCCCTAAAGCCTTGCGCACTGGGTATACAGCCGTGTTATATGGTGATTCTGAGGGGACCAATATGCCATTATCTATAAGGGCCGTTATGGTTTCATATATGCCCTCATCTGCCTCTTTTGATAGTGGGTACTGTTTCACTCTGGGGAGTATTGCACCTTTTTTCAATTTTATCCTTACTCCCCCTATACTTTTTATGCACCCCACGTCATAGGGGCTAGTAGTCCACAATGATGTGGGTACCTTTGTCATATCCTCCTTAAAGAAGGGAACTGGGGTGGATGTGGGTGCCTCAAGTGCCATTGCAATTTTCTGTGCTTCTTAGCCATATTTCCACACTCATCATAAACACCATTTCACCTTCCTCCTTTTCTTCTGAGAACAGCTCGTCATCTGACACCTGGGTGAGCCTACATCCTTCTGCTAGTGCTATCACTGCCTTCCATGCTCTTCCTTCTCTGTCTTGGGCATGTACAGCAATGTAATCAGCTGTTGCTATAATGCTCTCAATGTCCACTGGAACCACCTTTCCTTCTGGTTCATTGACTGGTGTTTCTGGTCTGAACAAATAGGCTGCTGGCCTCCTCCAGATCTTTCCCTCTATCCCTGGCATCCATGCAAATGCCATGTCTGTCCCGTACTGGAAGAGTTCGCCATCTACTGGCTCCGCCCTAATCGCTGTCTGTCCGCAGTATGCTTGCATAATCTGTCGTGCTGTGAGCATGTTAATCCCTGGAGTAGAGCAAATTATGCCGTCCTCAGTAAAGGAGATCGTCATATTCAATCTGTTCATAATGTCTCTCCCCAGTATATTTACTGGTGAGGCACTATAATATAAAAGTGGAACTGACATGCCATAATCTCCTATAGATAAGGGAATGTTATCAGTAAAAGGAACCAACCCTCTAGCCCCAGAGAATCCTTGGGTGTTCATGGCTTTGCCTGACATCTTAAATTTACCTTCCCTTATGCAAGACCGGGTCGCCCCGGTGTCAACAAGGAATGATAATTTTTTGTCACCTATCGTTACCTCTATGCGTGGTTCCTCCGCACTATTAGGTGTTACTGACAGGATGGGACACACCAAGGCCGTCTGTGGGCTGTCCTATTGAGGGTACAACGATTGACCATTTCCTGTGTAAGGGTTGTGTCCCAGGACCGTCACCCTACCCAGTTGTGTTTGTTGTGCTTGGGGTTGTTGTGTTATCGCTACCTGTTGTTGTGGCAGTGAATATGTCTGTGGCTGTTGTTGTGTTATTAGTTGTTGCTGTTCATTTCCCTGTTGCAACGTCTGCTGTTGCTGTATGCCCTGCTGTTCCTGTGTGGGCCTTGGTTGTCCCTGTTCACTCCATGATGGTGTTCCTGGTCTTACTCTACACATGCGTGACATGTGCCCTAATAATCCACAACTCCAACACACCGGTGGTTCCCTACTCTGCCATGGAAAGCTCCCTGTGTTGTCCTGGTATACTGGTTGCCCTGTGGGGTAGGAATTTCTAAGTCCTCCCACCTGCTGTTGTGTGTTATATCCGTATCCTCTCCCTCTCATAATTCCTCCTCTTCCCCTGTTGTAATTATAATACCCAGCTCCTGGCATTGAGTATCCTCCTCCCATGTTGGTCGTGTATGGTTGGAGTGGCGGCACCTGTTGTGTTATAGTCTGTGAGGGTGGTATTTGGGAGGGATCTTGTGCGGCCACTACTTGTGTGGGGCTTTGGGTCATTGTTGTAGGCGTAGTTATTAGTGCCCCTTCCATTGTGTATTTAGTAAGTTTTTTCTGTACTAGTTTAGCCTCTTCCGTTTTCCTGTCCTCTTCCTTTTGTTTCATTTTTCCTTGCCATGTCCTGCAATGGTGCACTATTGTCAGTTGTATTTCTGGCCATGCTTTTGCTTCCATTCCCACTACTTTCTTCAGTTGTTTCTGAACTCCTTCTGGGAGCCCTTGTACTAGTATATGATAAAATATTGCTGGTGTTTTGACCCATTGTTCTCTAGTTTCCATGCGCCACTTCTCTTGGATTTCCTGGATATAATCAACAGGATCTTCGTTCTCACGCATCTTGCGTGAGGTAATTGCTCCTATGTCTGATGTGTCTGGGTACTGTACCCTCAATGCCTGCAATAGTGCATGTCTGCAGTTTGCGAATGGTGCCCCATCATGCAATGTGTTTGCTATTGTTACCCCAGGGAATCCCGCTCTCTTCCAAATGTCATCCGCTGCATCCCCTAATATCGATATTAGAAGGCCCTTTACATCTCCCACTGCCAGTTTCTGTCCTGCGTGTGTTTTTCCATTTCATATATCCATTTACCCGCACCTCCACTTAGTGATGGGAGCCTGCACTTTATATTCTCTTTGTCTGTATGTTTCCAAGGGACGTACTGTGGTCTAACTCCTCCCCTCTCCAGAAGTGGCATTAAGTTATGTCTCGTTTTACCCTTTGTGTTCCATAAAATCGAGTCCTCACACCCTTCCTCTTCTTCCCTCTCTTCTACATCGTCAATTTCGTCCGTATTTCCCCTGCTCGTAACTCTTTCTTCTCTATCCTGTCCCCTTCTTCCATCATTTCCTGTATTTAATGTGGGCATGTGTATTCGTCCTTCCTGCCTGCATCTAGGGAGGTCTCTAAGCCGACATGCATAGGGTGTCAGTTCGTCTGTGAAGGGCGCAAGTTTTATTGTACGTAATGAGCGTGAGGTGGTTGAGCATGTAGGGTGGGGTGGGAGAGGGTGTGATGTGGACGGTGCGGCCTCATGTGTCTGTCTTTCCGCTATTCCTTGCTCTTCCTCCTCACTTCTCTCCAGTTCATCCTTTCTCCTACGGATCCATGGTGAGTCTGTGTTGGTCCGGGTGATGTATAGTTTATCTAGGCTTTCCCTTTCACTGTTTCTTCCTTCCTTCTCCACTCCTTCTTCTTCCTCACTACAAAAGTCACTCATAAACGGCAGCCCCCACTCTGTCCTTTTTCCTTTGATTGTTACTGTTTTTAAGTCTATCAGGTCCGGTTCTCCCTTTTCTCCTTTACCAACCGCTCCCCTTTGCGCTGATGTTGTTGCTACTTCTGTGTCTCTATATACATCCCCCTTACTTCACTCTCCCTTCTCCTATCTTCTCTTTCTCCTTCATTTCTCTCCTCCATCTCCCTACCATTTTCCTCCCTTTTCCGTTTTAATTCCTCCATTACTTCACTACTCACCTTTTCCAATATCCTTTCATCCTCTTTCTTCCTTTCCCATCTCACCCTCTCCCTTTCTAATATACTCTCTATCACCCTCCCTTCTTTGTATTTCTTAGTCGTTTCTGATAGTAATCTCTTCTTCCACATTGCCATTTCTCTTTCTTTCTCTTCTTCTTCCCTTTTCCTCTCTCGCAGCACTGCTCTTGATACCCTTTCTGCTGCTGCTTTTACCCTTTCAGCTTCTCTCCTTTGCTCCTCAGTTCGTTCCCTTATTTTTTCCAATTCGTTCTTACCTCTTTCCTTTCCCTCGCTCTCCCTCTTTCCTCCCTCTTGAGCTGTTTGATCAGTTCATTCTGCTCATCCCTTAACTCTGCTAGTCGTTCCTCCAAAATCTCTTCCTTTTGTTGTAACAGCTCTTCCCCTCTCATTCCACTCTCCCTGGTATTACCTCGTCTGTTTTCCTTACTACCTCCTTCTCTTCTCCTGTTAATGAACCTCGTAATTTTAATAGTATCTGTGCAGCTACCCACTCATCATGTCCTATTTCCACAGTTTGTTCTTCTCCAGTCCTCCCCTCCCCTGCTGGCATCTTCCTATGAGCCACATATGGTGGAGGGCTGTATGCCGGGTTCGAGTACCCCTCAGCCGCCCTTAAATGTCCTCTTTCTATTTCTAATTCTCTTAAAGGGTACAACCCCTCTCCCTCTGTTTTCACTACCTTTACGAGGGGTATATCGTTGCTCGGTTCCTTTTTTATTTCATTTGATTTATTATTCTTTTCTCCTCCCTCTTGTCCGTTCCCCGTGTTCTTTGGGTCTTCACTCCCCTTTTTCCCATCCTCTCCTTCCTCCTTAATCTCTTTTTCTTCCGGTATTTCCCCCACAGTGAACATTCCATTTGGTCCTGGTGGGGACCCTTGGAACATCCTCCATAAGTTAAACACCTCCACGTGGTTTGCCAACTTCTTCCCTTTGTATGTATTATGCAGATGGTTTAATAGTGAATGTTGGGCATATGGATCAAAGCTACCATTAGGCGGCCATGGTGCTATCATTTTGTTGTCCGTCCCCTGTGTCCATTCTATGCTATACTTGATCAGTTTCTCCCTATGGGGTGACAGTGTTGTACATATGTGTTGTAGTGGGGTAGTGAGGGTGTTCCCCCACCCTCCCAATCCTGTCCCATGTGACATAGTAGCACTCCACTTGTTACCCTTCCCCTATTTGATAGCGGTTATCTCACTAGCAGTTTACAATATACAGCCTTATATCGTTGCCTGGCCCCGTAAGTTTGGGGACTTGCGATAGTCTGCTAAGGAAAATTATAAAAATATAGTATTTACATTTGTATATTTTCTTCTGTCTTTCTTCCTTTACACGACACCCTTACGGCCCCCTGCGGCCGAGGCGCACCTAGCACCCTGCGGCTGCGTACCCCTTGTGACGTTCTTATACAGTCGTCCTATTTTTCACTTGCTCCTCCTCCTTCTTCTACACTTGCCGTGGCCGGCGTTCTCCGTGCGCCGCCACGTCCCCCGTTTCGCCTTTCCTCGATCAATTCATTACTGTTTATCTCCGTTTCCACTCCCTTACCACAGTTCTCTTCCCCTCCACTCTCAGAAAGAAAGATGCCTTGTGCTCGGGATATCCTATGAAAGCCCTACTGGTGACGTCACCGATCGCTTCAAACTACTCGTAAGTTCTTTATATATTCTTTAAGTCCAAAATACACTTGCAATCTACCCCCGTTAACCTCACAGCTGTCTTCCTGTCACTCCTGGAACAAGGTAATCAATAATATAATCGGACTGCGCACGCTGCGTCGCCTCGCGTTTGATATGCCCCTCACCAGGAGGGCTTAACCAGCCAATTATCTTCCGTATTGGGCAACTAACTAGCTACCGCCTACAGGGAAACGTCATCTACCTATCGAGTTTCTTGCTCGAACAATAGGGATCCTCATCTACTCATTGATCAATAAATGCCAAATCGTAGGAAACCACACACACACACACCTTCACACGTAGTCGCGACCTAGGCCAATCAGTGTCTACGAGCGGCCGCACGTGATGTTTTCGTGCTCCGCCCCCTCTCTCGCGTAACGTAACCGACTGCTCTCGCACTCTTTCGGCTACCATTCATTTCATTGCCTACATTAAATTGTCAAACCTTCGCCGCGCACCTGTGCAACACCTCCCACCTCCCGTATTTAATTCCCCCGCCCCTCACAATTTCACATTGCTTGTTGTGCGTGGCATGCTCACCAAGTTCTCTTGATGCGGGGCCGCTCGACTGCGTGCACCCCTCCAAGCGGCTCGCCACCTCCCCTCGTCTGGACCACGTCTGGACACTCGCCAACCGCGGGCGGGATACTTCTCAACCGGCTCCCGAAGGCCAATATCTGGATTGCGCTGTCCGGTCTTCTCGCAGTTCCGCGATGGTCCTGTAGTCCTCAGAAGGGGGCACCGGCAGAGGGGGCCGCGCCGCCGGGCCTCCTCGCAACGGGATTACCTGGAAAAAACTAAAAATAAAAAAGCAGATCTTAAACAGATCTCAGCAGTGCCTCCAACTTGTCGGGGGGGAAATTCTGCCGAGGTCGGCCGGGCCGTCCGCAGACCTCAGGGCAGGGAGGCCCCAACTTCTCCCGTATATCCCAACAGAGGTAGAGTATGAGACACACGCAAGAAGCAAGGTGACTCTGCTGTTTATTAGACAAAACGGCAGGGATGGGTCAAGGAGCGTACGCGTCCGTCCTGACACACACACAATCGTGGGGCTCGCAGGCCCTTTTTACCTTAGTATGACGCGCTACTTGAGTCACTTGGAAAGTTTAGCAAAAAACCTATCTCCACTCTGGATTGGTTACTCGAGTGGTAGGGTTAGTACAGCATACATATAGAGAACGGTGTTAGTGGTTGAGGGTTAGTCAGGTGGTATACCTGGGCTGTCGCTTCAATTTGATACATGAAAATTGTTACATGAAGACCTCTGAGGATTGGTCATTGTTAATGGCGTCAGTGATAGGAGCCCCATGTTCTGATTGGTCCGCTTGCGAGCCTCCCAGTCTGGGACTATCGCTGTTCCCAGCTCGTGGTGCACCTGTCATTTGCAACAATGTTTTAATATGGGTAGGTGTAAACAATGTGAGGATTTATTCATATGTTGGGAGGTCGACTACTCCCACTGCTGCAGATGTCCAATGAGTCTTTTAATTGTATCTGCCTGTGTCTTGAAACGTGGGATTCAGGCGTCTCCTTCCTCCTGGGCTTGGCATCCTGTCAGGTTTGGCTTTGTCACGTGAGGTGGGACCGTGTTTGAGGCAGAATTCAACACAATTAATATTGTTTTTCCTACTGTGTGCCTGGTTTATCTTGCAGGTGCGACCTTGGCGTTGGCTTGCAGCGTGCGAGATTGCAACATCGTGCCCTTGGCGGTGTGCTTTCGCCGGGCTCATTCTGCAGGGTCAGCAACCCAGTTCTTGCTCATTCAATGTTCATGGAAGCTTTTGCTTGCGGCCTACTTGGGCCTGGTGCATAGGTGGAACCGTTTGATGCAGAGCGCTTTAGGTTACGGTATCATATTGCTCTATCCTCAGTATTGTGTCTCCGTTATATTCTTCATTATGGTATATGGTTCTTAGAAGAAGCGTGAGCAAGCCTTTTTAGATAAGTTCATGATGCGTCTTGCGTTTCTGCATTTTGAGAGCCTATGTGGAAAATAATAAAGATGCACGTCCGTGAGTATGTCTGTCGCCTACGTCATAGCACTGAGTATATTCTTCGTGTGGATTGGTGTGGAAGTGTCCGGTGTGCATGTTTGCACAGGTGTGCTGACCGTTGGCTAAGTCGTCATGGCATCTCTAACGACGTGTAGGTTTAGTCGAGTTGATCCGTGCCGCAGGTGTTGGCATGGACAGGGGGGGCTGCTGGGCAGGTAGATGGGCACATCCGTATGTTCCTGTACCAGGGTATTTGGTCGTTTGGTAGATAGGCAAACTCCTCTCGTGGCGGGTGTCTAGGCCGTGATCCTCTAGGCCAAGCGCGAGAGGGGAAGGGCGGGAGCCTGTTCTTCCATTCTCCCACTTCAACTTCCAAAATATTTTTTCTGGATATGCTCAATTTCTTTTAGTAGGTCTTTGGCTGTACCATGTAGAAGATAGTTATTTAAATTGGCTAGTGCTAAAGCACAATTTTTAGCATAGTACAGTTTATAGACTAGATTTCTTATAGTTGAATGATGTGTTGATATCATTTTGATATGATGGAAGGTGCTTTTGCAAATAGGTCCTGACATGCAGGATAATGAAGGTCCTTGTAGTCCTGTGTATTTGCGCACTGGACAGTTATCCATCTTTTGCAGCACTTTCATTTTGTCTTTGCCTTTCAAATACTGATTGAGGAACTGGCGTAAATATTTGAAACATTTTTAGGGAATGTTACACATTGACTTGCATGGCCATTTGTATACTGGACATTATGGTTCAGTCGAATGGAGAGGTAATTCTGAGTTTTCTGGGGATATTTTTGTAAGCAGTATTTCTTGTTGCATTATGGTATTATTAAGGTTTTCATAACCTCGTCCACTGCTATGTATGGCAATTGCGTTTGTTTGGTTTTGTTTGTATGCGTCTTCATTAAAATATGGTTCTGTGCACGTAGTGTGACTCCATTCACCTCCACAGATATTTAAGAAGTTATTTTTGTTGACATTCTGTTTATTGAGAAGTATTTTTTGTAATTTAGTAGTTAGTTTGTCAGTGGTTTCATTCTGTTTAACACTAAATTAAATAACTTTCTTTTGAGAAGTATTGCACTGTCTATCAAAGCTTCTAATATTAATTTTCTATGGTAGGTTTTAAGGGTTTTGCATGATTTGTCTCCTGTTTTTATAAGATTCTGAAGGACTGTGTGGCGGAACATTTTTCTAAAATACTTTTTTGATATGGTTACTTGCTAGTATATCAAGATTTATAGGAGTAGTTGTAGCAGTAGTGGTAGCTGAATTCGTGTCAATCATTTTCTGTTTCGTTTTACAATTTGATAGAGGAGGCAATGTTTCTGTACTGGAAGCTTGTTTTGTTTCGCTAAATGACTGTATTAGCTGTTTTGTTTGAACTTTTTGCACACACTCTGCTAGAGATGAGGGCTTATTTTGGAAACTTTTATTTTCATTTGCTCTATTTCTGCCTTGCTTTCTACGGACTTGCTTTTTGGTAGGCATCCTTTGGGTCTGTTGAAAAAAAAAAGAAGGTATGGGTTGGGCCGTTCTGCAATGTATGTGTGCTGTGTGCATGAGTGTCTGAGTATGATGGTAAAGATGTATCTGGTGGTGTGTGATTGTGCATTGAGCAGCTACAATTCGTTGGGAAGGCTAATCGTCTATGTGTGTGTTACTATACTGTGGTTCAGATGACAGTAGAAACTGAGCTAGTGGTACTGAGCTAGTGTTGAGGAGAAGCACTAATAGTACATCTAATGGTATAAGATTAAAACAGTTCTTTGTTTTGTAGTACTAACATTCTAGGGGTTGAGTTATGTTATTTGTGTTCCAAAAACAGGGATTTGTGTGACATTCTAACTGCTAATCCCTGTTTAATAAATGGGGATTTGTGGGTAGAAAGGTTCAGAAATCTCAGTTTTCTTGGTGCGCAAATTACATGAATGAACTACACAGTGTGTTTGAGTAACAGTAAGAATATTAGGGTAGTATTGTACTTACTCTTTTTTTTGTGGAATGAGCAGGTTTCGTCGGATATGTTGCTTGTTGTTCAGATTCTGTTGCTTTTTGAGGAGAGTGGTCTTCACTGCAATTGTAAAAGAAATAAGTTAGTCATTTTGTGTGTTTATATCACTGATGTTCATTTAGATGTTGATTTTTATGTTTTTGTAGTAGTATTCTTGTTTGATAGCTGAACATAGTGTATGCATGCATTTCATTTGACTATGTGCAGCCTTTATATTTTATTTACAATATGTTAGTTCAACATGGTTTGCAAATGAGTAGAATTTTAAGTGTATGAAAATCACTTGTAGGCTGATTCATGGAATTATTTGCGCCGAAAAAAAGAGATTTGTGTGTCATTCTGCCCGCAAATCCATGTTTAACAAATGAGGATTTGCGGTCAGAATGGCGCACAAATCCCTGTTTTTCAGTGCAAAAATTACATGAATAAGCCCCTTGGTGTTTTAAAGCTGTGTTGATGATAGCAGACTGGTTTCGAAGTGACAGTTGATTATAGTGGATGGGAAAAATTGCACTAAGTTCATTTTATAGGTTATGCAAGTTTAGTGGCATTACTCTGTTTGTATGCATTCATAAGAGTTGTCCATGTACTGCGAATAAAATATGCATACCTGTAGTTTGTATTCATGCATGTGGATATGCATGCAGCTGTAGGAAGAAATCTTGGAGACTTGTAGAGTAGTAGGTGCTTTCCAATGATATGAGACTTGTACTCAGAGTGATCAACAGTACATTTGAAGTGCGGAACTCTGATGATGGAGTTAGATGTAGAGGTCTTGGATGGGATTGGTGGATGGTTGTGTGACTGCTTAGCTGTATCCAATGAGGGAATGCACTGAGAGTGATGTGGAAAGGGTAGAAGGGCTGGCTAAGAGTTACATGCTTCGCGGACACCGCGCCTGTCCGCGGGCAGGGCGTGCCACATCCGGGGTTTTATCCAGCATGGAAAGGGGACTGTAGGGATCAGCCAATCAGATGTTGAGGTTGTGGATTTGTGTTGAAAGAGACTGTGTGTAGTGAAGATGGCAGAGGTGGAGAAAGTCAGGGTGTTGGTGCTTGGAGATATGTTTGTGCATGGTTTACAGCAGTATGCTCAATGCAGGCATGTGGCAAAAATTTCGATGTTAAAGGAGTGGAGGTGGTGTGGAGCACTGTGCCTGATTGCAATGTACAGGGAATTGTACAAGTTTGTGAAGATATGGGCAGGATGAACAGTCCGCATCTGGTAATTTTGCACTATGGTGCTTTCCATTTGGGCCACGTCAGTGCCGTTACTTTGTTGGCAGATTTGGAACACTTGGTTCAAGCCGTAATGAACATCCTTCCAAAAGCCAAAGTAATTTTTTCTGGATTACTACCTAGGGCAATATGGGACAATAGTTCTGTTTTTTGTCCTCAGCAAAGCATTGGTAGGTGTGCAATCAACCAAGGGATATGTGCTTTCATGCTTAGAGCCAACCTCAAAGAGGAAATGGGGCACAGTATTTAAATTTACATTCACCACGCTCAGGTTTTCGATATGTATGCAGATATGGCGCTAGTCTGCGGATACCACGTATTACATACAGGGGTTTCGGGGTGGAGAGGCATTCAAATGAGAATGAGCAGACCTAGGGATTGGTCAGTAAAGTTTACTGGGTCTGTGTGTAAGGAGAGAGTTTGTCAGAAGTCTTTTTCCTGAGAGAAGAACAGATAGCTATGGCTGTGTGTTTCCAGATTATATGGATTTTGGGAGACTCATGGATACATTGGTTGGAGGTGTATACAGAACGCTGTGGTGTAGCTGCAGATCTTGGATTCCCTCATGTGGAAGTGCACTGGCATGGAGTGCGTGGAATGAAGTGGCTGGACTTGGTACCTCTCTGTGCTACTTTAGAGGCAGAGCATCATCCAGACATAATTATAATTCATTGTGGAGGGAACAGTTTAGGAAATGTGTCTGGAATTTCTTTGCAATTTGCAATGAAAGAAGGACTTGGGAAGGTCATGGAAATGTTTCCAAATTCCCAAGTAATTTTTTCTTGTATTGCGCAAAGACAAATGTGGCTGTGTTCTTCTTCATTTGGTCCACAAATGGTGAAAGTGAGGTGCAATGTCAATAAGGCTGTTTGTGCCTTTCTAAGAGATGTTGGCAGGTCCTCTTTTCAAAATGAAAATATTATGTTTCGTAGCACATACATTTTTCGCAGAGATGGAGACCATCTCTCTCATGCTGGCAATCAGATTTTTCAGAGAAATGTACAAATGCATTGCAACCTTTTTTGGAATTAGAGTCATCTATTTTGCAGTAGATGTTGACGATTTCAAGTTTTTCAAACACACAAAACCACCACTAAAACGTCTCTTTTCAGAGCCACCACTTCCTCCCAGAGAAAAGTGCATTGGTTTTGGTAGGGCAGCACCCTAAAATTTGATATGCCCTAGGACTGTCCGCAGACTTCCAAAAAATGCATAGGGCCCTGCGCTGTTTATTTGCCACTTCTAATTTTAACCTGTGAAAGGCGGCTCTGAAAAGAGCCTTTTTTTGATTTTTGTTGTCTTATTTTTTGGGGGGATTTTTTACACACAACACACTAGGAGAGGAAGGGAAAGGAGAGTAATGAAGGGACACCAACCACAGGGATAAGAAAGGGCAGGTGGAGAGAGGAAGATGTAGGGTGGGCCTTTCTTAGGTAGGTAGCAGGTCTTCTGGTGCTCCGTGTCCGTAGTCTCAAAAGCACTTCGAAGACTCTGCCCCCTGCAGACTACTGCATCGCAGTACATACACAATATCGTGACCCTCAAAAGGTAAGGCCTGTGAGGCAGCTGGAGGGATGCGCTCTCCCACAGGAGTGTTTCTTGCGGTGAGAGAAGCAGAAACAGAAGATGTGGTAGAGGAACTCAACCTACTACGTTGATCACAAGGTACAACCTTACGAATGGCGCCACTGTGGAACGACGTTAGGTGTCGCTTCATGGATGTCGTACCAAAGCTTTACGAGCCACGTCTCCCACGACTCAGCACCATTTTGCACTGTTTGCAGGTGACCTTGTTCGCACGTTCTTTGGGTACGTTAACATGAATGGTAAACAACCGCCACACCCAAGACTCCCAGCGAGTGCTGGTAGTAGGGAGTTCCTCTACCTCATCCTCTTCATCCTCTTCATCCTCGTTCTCTACATCCTCATGCCTGTTCCTCTCTGCAGGCTCTTGGGAAGGCAGTGGTGGTGGAAGGTTTTGGGTGGTGCTGAGGCAGATGTAGCAACAGCAGCCATGGATGCCATCAGGTTTGGTGAGATAATCTCAGCAAGAACAGAAAAGGCAGCAAAAGTCAATCTGCAATAGCCATAAGTACAATGAAGATCAGCTCTGGGGTGTGGCCTTTTATAGGGGTGGAGGGTTGCGCCTCGCAGACAGATCGAACACTCTAAAAAGGTTCAAAAAGTTCCAAAAAGTATGTGGAAAGCCAGGGTCATTGTCAGGGATATGTGCAATGGTGCATTTTTACTGTAAAATAATTTGGATTTTCGTACAGACTCCGTAGGGACATCAATTTGCATGCGCTAACCAATCTCCGTGCACTTGGTGTCCTGCGGACAGGCTCTTCCTTCGCGGACTAGTTCGCGAACGGATCATATGACCGCGCCCACGCTCATCGTGTGTCCTGAAATGCGGACACTGTTCGTGTCCCCGAACAATTTAAAAGTACATTTTCAGTTAATCCATAATATTTTTCAATAAAATCTCACCATGGCACAAGTCCCACATAGCAATCTTGAGTTTCTTTATACCTTTTGAAACTTTCCGATCCTTTTTTGTTTTCGATCTGTCCACGGACAGTGCGCATGTCCACGAACCGCGCACAAGCACCCCTATAAAAGACCACGCCCAAGAGCTTATTCCCATTGTGTTTCTGGCTATTCTTCATAACACAGTAATTTTTGCTGCCACCTGCAGACTACACCATCATCGAGATGGCATCCTTGGCTGCTGAACTGCCGCTTGGTGCTGCACCTGCTTCAGCACCACCCCCACCCCCTCCACCACCACCACCTCCCCAAGGGCCTGAAGAGGGGAACAGGAGTGAGGATGCGGAGGAGGAAGAAGAGGATGATGAGAATGAGGTAGAGGAAAACCCTACTACCCGCACTAGGCGTGAGTCTTGGGTGTGGTGGTTATTTACCATTCATGGTAATATTCCTAAGGCTCGTGCGAACCGTGTTACCTGCAATGAGTGCAAAATGATACTCAGTCGCGGGAAGCACGGTAAGTACAGCTTTGGGACCACTACTATGAAACGACACCTGAGGTCATTTCACTCTAGGGCTATTCGCAGGGTTGTACCTTGCGAAGAACGTAGCAGGTTGATTTCCTCTACTTCATCCTCTGTTTCTGATCCTGTCACCACAAGGACCACCTCTGTGGGACAGCGTCTTCCTCAAGCTGCCTCACAGGCCATACAGAATGCTGATGACCCTTACCTTTCGAGGGTCACAGTTGTATGTATGTACTCTGACACAGTACTCTGCAGGGGGGAGCGACTTCGGAGTGCTTTTGAGACTATCGTCTCAGAGCACGAGAAGACCTGCTCACTACCCAAATAAAACCCACTCTACATCTTCCTCTCTCAGCTCGCCCTTTCTTATCCCTGTGGTTGGTGTCCCCCCCTTTACCCTCCTCTCCTAGTGTGTCGTGTCTGAAAAACCAAAAAAAATACAAAATTACAAAAATAAAAAAAAAAAGGCTCTTTTCAGAGCCGCCTTTCCAAGTTAAAAAATAGAAGTGAAAATAAATGAAGCAGGGCTCTTTGTATTTTTTAGAAGTCCGCGGACAGTTCGCAAACATTAAAAAAATTGGGTTGCTACTCCATCACAAAAATTGTAATTTTCTCTGGAAAGAAGTGGTGGCTCTGAAAAGAGCCTTTGGGTGGTGTTTGTAAGTCAAAAATTGTAAATGCTTAACATCTACTTCAAAATCGTTGTTGTAATTCCAAAAAAGGTCGCAATGCATTTTGTACATTTCTCAGAAAAATCTGATTGCCAGCATAAGTAAAATGGACTCCATCTCTGCGAAAAATGTATGTACTACAAAACATAATATTTTCATTGTGAAAAGAAGACATGCCAAAATCTCTTAGAAAGGCACAAACAGCCTTATTAACATTGCGCCTTGCTTTTTCCATTTGTGGACCAAATGAAGAAGAACAAAGCCACATTTGTCTCTGCGTAATCCGTGAAAATATCACTTGAGAATTAGGAAACATGTCGATAACCTTCCTAAGTCCTTCTTTCATAGCAAATTGCAAAAAAAATCCAGTCACATGTCCTAAACTGTTCCCTTCACAATGAATTACAATTTTGTCTGGATGTTGCTCTGTCTCCAAAGTAGCACAGAGAGGTAGCAAGTCCAACCACTTCATTCCACGTACTCCATGCCAGTGTACTTCCACATGTGGGAATCCAAGATCTACAGCTACTCCACAGCTTTCTGCATGCACCTTCAACCAATGTATCCACAAATCTCCTAAAATCTAAACAATCTGTTTTCTGAAACACACAGCCATAGCTATCTTTTGTTCTCTCAGCAAAAAGAGTATCTGAGAAAATCTCTCCTGGCACAACACACCCACCAAACTTTCCTGACCAATCCCTTTCAGTGCTTATTCTCATTTGCATGACTTCTGAACCCAAAAATCCCCGGATGTAACTCCCGATGTCCGCGAACTACCGCCATGTCCGCGGACATATCGTAACCCTTCTACCATTTCCACTACACTCTCTCTGCCATTCCCTCATTGGATGTACCTCAAAAATCACATGACCATGCACCAATCACATTCAAGACCTTTACATCTAACTGCATCATCATAGATCAGCACTGCAAATGTACTCTGAATCTCTCTGAGTACAAGTGTCATTTCATTGGAAAGCACCATCTACCAGAAATACTGTACAAGTCTTCAAGATTTCTACTTGCAGCTCCATGCATATCCATATGCATGAACACAAACTTCAGGTATGCATATTTTCTGTATAGTAGATGAACACATTTTCAAACAGACTTTTACCTTGTAAAATCTGTAAAATTAATTTACTGTACTTTTTTCAATTTCCTAAAATCAACTATCACTTATAAACCTTTAGACTATTTACTTTCTTTATACACACAAACTCAAATCATGTTAAACTAACATGTTTTAAATGAAATATATAGACTACATATATTCAAACAAAATTGCATGCAAACACAATCTATGTTTAAACCTTTATAAAAATACTTATACAATTTTATATTTTTTGTTTTTATTTATTTATTTACTTAATTACTTTAAATTAGACATGACATTGAGGCGCTATTACCTAGAACAGTTTACTTACAGAAATAGTGGTATTCACTAATATATTATATATTTCACAAGACATAGTAAAGATATTTTTTTTTTGCTACAGTTAGTCATTCAATACAATTTTTTCATTAAGAACATATCATATGTACTGAACTGATGCAATGTATCTTATGTAAATAAATTAGTTTAATGGTTTTACAGAAGGCACTGAGGATTTCAATTACAAAAATCAATATCTAAATTAAAAACAGTGCTATATACAAACAAAGTTACTAATTTGAAGCTTTTACAATTGCAGTGAAGACCAGTTTCCTGAAAAGAAGCAGCCGAATTCGAAGAAGAAAGAAAAACTAAGAAGTTACCTGTTCATTTAAAAAATAAGTAAGTAAAATATCACCATCATATTTGTATTATTAATCAAATATACTATAACATTAATACGAGCTATTTTGGTTTCTAAAAATAGAGATTTTGTACCATTTTGTCCAAAAATGTCCATGTCTTAAACAGCGATTTACAGCCAGAATGGCCCACAAATTTCTATTTTTGGACACACAAATTACCCAACTGAACCACTACAATTTTCATATTATAGAACAAACAACTGTTTTAATTGTATACATTAGATTTCCTATTTGTACTTTTCCACACCACTAGCGTACTTTTTTTTTGTCATCTGAACCCCAGTTTAGTAACACATAAATTCAAGAATACCTATCCCTACTAGTTTTAGTTCCCAATGCACAATCACACACCATTACATACAACTTTATCATCTTACTCAAACACTCATGCACACAGCACACATACATTCCAGAACACCCCAACCCATATCTTCTTTATTTTTTTCAACAGACCCTAAAGAATGCCTACCAAAAGTCAAGTCCGTAGAAAGCAACGCAAAAGTAGAGCAAATGAAAATAAAGGTGTCCAACATAAGCATCCATCTCTAGCAGAATTTGTAAAAAAAAAGTTGAAACAAAACAGCTAATACAATCATTTAGTGAAACACAAGAAGTTTCAAGTACAACAACTTCGCTTCCTCTATCAAAATGTAAAACAAACCAAAAAACAATTAACAGAAAATCAGCTATCAGTACAGATAAAACTACTTCTTCAAATTTTAATATAGTGCAAAGTAAGCATACCAAGAAAAGTATTTTAGCCAAAATATACCGTCAAAATCTTATAAAAACAGGAGAGAAATCAGGTTCAAAGCTTAAAACCTATCGTAGGAAATTAATCTTAGAAGCATTGATGGACAGTGCAATTCTTCTCAAAAGAAATGTATTTATTTTACTGTTAAACAAAATGAAACCACTAACAAAACTAATAACTAAATTACAAAAAAGACTTCTCAATAAGCAAAATGTCATCAGAAAGAACTTCTTAAGTATCTGCGGAGGTGAATGGAATCACACTACGAGCACAGAACCATATTTTAATGAAGAAGCGTACAAACAAAAGCAAACAAATACATTTGCCATAAATAGCAGTGGTCGAGGTTATGAAAAAGTGAATAATACCATAATGGAACAAGAACTACTCCTTAGAAAAATATGCCCTGAAAACCTAGAATTACCCCTCCATTCAACTGAATCAGAACGTCTAGTGTACAAATGGCCATGCATGTCAATGTGTAACATTCCCAAACAATGTTTCAAATCTTTATGCCAATTCCTCAATAAATATGTAAAAAGCAAAGACAAAAACAAAAAAACAATTACTGCAAAATATAGATACCTGTCCAGTGCGCAAGTACACAGGACTACAAGGACATTCATTGGCCTGCATTACAGGACCTACTTGTAAAACCACTTTCCATGATATCAAAAGGATATCAACACATCATTCAAATATGAGAAATCTAGTCTATAAACTGTACTATGCTAAAAGTCTTGCTTTAACACTAGCAAAGTTAAATAACATCCTTCTACATGGTACAGCAAAAGACCTACTTGAAGAAATTCACTATATCCAGAAAAAATATTTTGGAAGTGAAAGCCATTTACAGAATGAAATAGCTTTAAACCAATTAAGCAACAATTCTACACATAGCAACCTTTTGCTAAACACATACAAAAAAGAAATACTAAAATTTAAAAGTACATCAGCTGAAGTACCAAACCATGTATGTGTATGTTGCCGTAGAATTTTTTTATAAACGTAACACAAAAACTGTGGACCTATCATACAAAATAGAAGACAATGAAGATTCTAAATGGTTTGAATTAGCTCTCTACCTTGTAGCAGAAAACAAATATGAAATAACTGAGCCCTTAATACTTTGCAGTTATTGCACTACAAAACTTGACAACAACCAAACTCCTTCACGTTCTATCACAAATAATTCGGAATTATACCCAGTACCAAAACCTCTACAACAACTTAATTTATATGAGAGCATCATAATTCAAACAGTACACCCATTTCAAGCAATAATACGCCTTCAACCAAAAACAGCAAAATTATCTCCCTCTGAATTGGTAAAAGGCATTCGTGGAAAAGTAGTTTATTTACCATTAAATCTAAATGAAAATGTTCATACTCTAGGAGTGCAACGTCCAATGCAGCAATCTTTAATTATATTATTAAATGGAGTACCTACAAAAGACAAAAAAATATGGCAACAGCTGGTAGATTTATATAAAGTTAGACAAGCCTTCCAATATCTTAAAGAGAACAATGAATATTACAAAGAAATTAATATTGAAGAAAACTTGAAAGATACAACTGAAATAATTCAAGAAACACAAGAAGCTGGTCAATTTGAGCTACTAGATCCTGCTACAATATCAAATACTTTAGACCATTATACAATTCATCCTTTGCACTGTAATGACACCGTACAAGATGCACTGGAAACTTACCAAATGCATCAAACAAAAGGATCACCAATCAGTATATGGGAAAAAATTATAGAAGCACGTGCTTTTCCTCTACTCTTTCCTACTGACAAAGGAGGAAGGTATGATGATAGACCTATTCAAATATCAGCTTCAGAATACCTCTCATTACGGATGTATTCTGAAGATCCCAGATTTAGACAAAATGTGGAATACATATTCCACCTACTCTTTGAAAGTGAACTAGCAACTTTATGTTACGGAGTTGCACACATATTAAAATCAGGATCACACTTTCAAAATATGACAGCTACACAATTATTAGAGAACGTGCAACAAAAGGATGAGGTTTTACAATCAAATATTACAAATCTATTAGCAAATATGCGTGGTACTAAAGAGTACTAGTTTCAACGTCATGGAGATGTACGTTGTATGATCAGAAACCTTGGCCCACCCACTTGGTTTGTTACATTAAGTTGTGCAGAATATGCATGGAAAGATTTACATGATTTCCTACGCATATCAAATAAAAACAAAACAAACATAGATATTCTAACACCTGGAGAACTTTGTTCTTTGGATCCTGTTAATGTTTCAAGATATTTTCACCATCGCTTCATTGCTATGCTACATTTTATTTGTAATAAAACTGTTCCTCCCTTTGGAGAAGTGCAACACTTCTTTTGGAGAAAAGAATACCAAGCCAGAGGAGCACCACATATCCACATGCTTTTATGGATTAAAGATGCTCCTAAATTTGGTCAAGACAGTGATGCCACTGTTTTACAGTTTATTGAAAAATATGTCACTTGTGAAATTCCATCAGAAGCCACAAATAGTGATCTTCATGCACACATTTTACAATTTCAAAGACCAAATGTGGAAAATATTGTCGTTGCAAATACGAAAAAAAAGGCAAATACTACACCAAATGCCGATTTGGTTTCCATAGACCAGTTACAAAAACAGGTCAAGTAAACAACCTCATGTCTTCAGTTAGACATAGTGTTAAAGGTAAGTCACCTAAAAATACATATTACATAAAAAGAAAAGAAGAAGAAAAATATATCAATGATTATAAGGCAATCATTGCCCACTTATGGAATGCAAACATAGATGTGCAGTACATTGCAGACAATGCTACTGCAGTTGCACGATATGTCACAGCATACTTAACTAAAGCAGAAAAAACAGAGCTCAAAGACCTCTGGAATGACCTGTCTTCAGATAAAACAGTATCTCAGAAATTATACAGCTTGGGCATAAAAATGCTCACCCATAGAGAATGTGGATCTTATGAAGCAGCTGATCGTTTAACTGGTACTTTATTGTATGGTGAATCTGAAAATATAGTATGGCTAAGTCTTGGTCCAGCTAAATCTAGAAAAAGAGTTCTAAAATCATATGAAGATATAGAAACAATAGCCAAGCATGATCCCAACAGCCAAGACATTTTAAAAAACAATTTATTGGACACATACTACCCAAACAGAAGTAATACTTTGGAAAACATGTGTCTATACCAAATAGCCCAAAACTACACATACAAAAATAATATGAAACCTGATGAAAAAAAAAAGGTAAATATAGAGTGACAGACTGTGAAGGCAGCTTAGTTAAACTCACTAAACCAAATTTAATTAATCATATCAAATTGTCATTGAAGACTCCTCAACATAAAGAAGTATATTACATGTCCCTGGTACAACTCTTCAAACCATGGAGAAAAGAAGAACAATTACTAGATAACTATGACTCATATGAGGATGCTTTCAAAGCAAATGAAAGCACTATAACTGATGTAAGCTTTACACAGTACAAAACAATGTTGCACAATGAACAGCAACAAGAAGAAGAACTCCAAGCCCAACTAGATAAGGATACTCCTGACAGTAGTCAACCTTCTGTAACAGGAAGCCAAGAACCACTGGGAGAACCACTAATAACAAATGAGGCAGAATTAGCTATGATAGAAGTAGAAAACACCATGTGTCAGTATGAAGATAAGGAAGACTTAACTATACTACAATCAAAACTAAACAATGAGCAAAGTAGCATTTTTCAAGAAGTAACAAAACAAATTGCACATGGTGTAAAACATGAAAATAAAGACTGTTCCTGCCATAATTATAAACCTATAATACTGTATGTCAGTGGTGAAGCTGGTTCTGGCAAAACATTCCTAATCAAAATCATTAGTAAGTTCATTCAACAATTGACAAACAACAAACTGTCAGCTGTTGTCACTGCCCCCACAGGTTTAGCTGCCTACAACATAGGTGGTGGTACATTACACCGATTACTACTATTACCAGTAGAACACCAGAACAAATTAGACTATTACAAACTTTCTGCAGAAGCTGCAATGGAATTATGCAGAGTATTGAAACAAATGAAAATGCTACTAATAGATGAAGTGAGCATGGTCTCCAACCTGATGTTAGCTTTGATTCACCTCAGATTACAAGAAGTACTCAAAACAGACTATGAAGAGCTCTTTGCAGGAAAACACATTATTGTTTTTGGAGATCTTCAATTAACACCAGTAAAAGGTGAACCTATTTTTAAAACATTAGGGCACAAACTCTGCCGTAAAACTGTTGGCAGCATTGGAAATGTCAACCTTTGGCAACATTTCCAATACAGAGAATTAACAGAAAACATGTGCCAATCTGCAGATCTAACTTATGCCAACATTTTAAAAAGTTTGAGAGTTGGTATACTTTCTAAAGAAGCAGAAGCAACATTGAAAAGCCGGCACATTAATGCACTTTATGGCGATAATGCATGTGCTACAGATGTTATGGAACAATTAGCCCACAAAAATGTCAATTGTATGGCCTTAATGCCAACTCTTGCAAGCTGTCTCAAATTCAATGAAATAATGTTAAGTAAAGAAATGCAACCAATAATGGAAATTGGCGCCACAGACAAACTAGATGTACATGGTATAACACTACCCATGTGTGACCAAGCCACAACAAGACTAAATAATTTAGAAAAATCAATCTCAAACACAGCAGGCTTAGAAAAGATGTTAAAATTATCCTTAAATTGCATAGTAATGCTTAAACGTAACCTTGACGTGGACCAAGGACTAGTTAATGGAGCACTGGGTACAGTTCTTGGCTTTCAAACATTCCCACATGACAACAAAATTCAGTTTGTCAATATACTCTTTGACAAACTTTCAGAAGTAAAACGGATAGGACGCTCAACAGCTAGATTCCTTCTCTTCAAAGATATGTATGTAAGCAGAGAACAATTTTCTCTAACTCTTGCATACACAGTCACGATTCATAAATCACAAGGTCTTACCCTAGACAAAGCAATGATAGATATTGGTAACACAGTCTTTAAAGAAGGCATGAGCTACGTAGCACTATCACCCTTACGTACACTTGACGGTCTATTTCTAATCAACTTTGATGCAAGTAAAGTGAACGCTGATATTCCTTGCATTTTAGAATATAATAGACTTCGCTCACTATACACTCCCCATCTAAACACATATTATGTTCCACAAAAACTAAAATGTTGTAAAAGAAAACTAAATCAAACAGAAATGCAACAGGACGTCACTGCAAATCTTCCAAAGAGAGTAAAAGAAACTAATACTTCATCAAGTACCACAAACAAAAAAGAATCAATTAGAGAAAGTAAACCAGGTACTTCTTTAAAGAAGGAAGACAAACTCCAAAAAAAGCAGTTAGATACAGAACTACCTGGACCATTTAAATTCTCAAATATAGTTGGTGTAAGTTGCTATGCAAATGTAGCAATGAATAGTATATTTCAATTACCACCAATTGTTGACAACATTTACTTACACAGTACAGACCCTTTGTGTTTGCAAATGTTAGTACTTCACAGAAATGCAGCAAACAATCCTGACAACACATACAGTGTTTTTGGAATAAGACGACAATTGGACTACTGTGCTGGAATGGTGAAATTCACTATAAACTCACAGGAAGATCCACAAGAATTTCTAATGTACTTACTATTAGTACTGGAAAACAAAAACATACCTATAAATGAAATCTTCCAGATTTCATACATGTGGAAACATACATGCACTCTGTGCAACAATGTGACACAAGAAGAAATTCCCAATGAACGCTTCATATATATATCAATACCAAGTTGTAAATCCATTCCATTTCAGCAACTTGTACAAAATGCAAACCATGGTAGATTATGCTCTACCTGCAATTCAGATAATCGCTCCACATTAGTAATACAAACACATAGTAAATACATAATACTAATGCTTCTACGTTACAATGCAGATGGTACCAAAAACAACTGCAAGCTGACTGGATTCACACATAGTCAAATATCACTTGGTAAGAAAACCTTCACAACAATAGGTATAATCTACCACGCAGGAGCCACAACCAATTCAGGGCACTACACGGCATATATAAAAAAGAAATGTGGATGGTTTGAATGTAATGATAGTACCAATACTCTAAAGCAGAGATTACCAGCAAATCTTACAAACGCTTATTTGATGTTCTTAAAACCAAAATTTGATAAATAAACTGTATTTAAACCTTTAAGTAAATTTGTGTTAAAAAAATATACATTGTTAGAATACTCCAAAAGCTATCTAACTGCTCAAAGATTCTACAACAACTAATCAGATGAATGAATACCACTGAATTAGCCCAAAAAATACACAGTTAGAATACACCAATTGGTATCTACCTGTCCCAAAATTATAAATTTGTGTTAAAATAATATAAACTGTTAGAATACTCCAAAAGCTATCTAACAGCTCAAAGATTCTACAACAACTAATCAGATAAATGAATACCACTAAATTAGGCCAAAAAATACACAGTTAGAATAAGCCAATTGGTATCTAACTGTCCCAAAATTTAACAATATCCAAATAGATAAATCAAAACCACTAAAATATATTAAAAACATAGACAGTTAGAATACGCCAATTGGTATCTAACTGCTCCAAAATTTTATAATATCAAAACAAATGAAGAATCTGTTACTGCTCCAAAAAAAATACAACAAAGCAAAGTATAAAGCATTAGCCAGAAACAAAAAGTGAACATTGAAAACAAACAAACAAATAAACTGTAGCATAACAGAAAAAGTTTTTTTTTTAATCCAACATGGATTTTTTTTTCTCCCACAGACCCAATGATTTTAGCAACAAATACAGAAACTGAGCAAATTGCACAGTACTCTGATTTGTACTCTACTAAATATGAGGGTCGAAAAAAAATAAAAGTATATTGCTTATACAATGTAATAAATCATTACAAAAAACTAATACTAACATGCTATTTTCTTTTATCACAGAAATGAAGAAGAAAAACATGGACTCCCATTACTAGACCAAACAGTAAGTATACAATAATAAGGACAACCATAGCAGCATATCACATCCATAGTATCTATTACCTTTGTTCCTTATACATTTGTTTTTCACCCAAAGTTATAAGCAAATATGAATGTGATATGCTGCGGTGGTTGTTGCCAGGGCATAGAGTCTTGGGTGCATGGCCAAATGGCCATGCACCCAAGACTCTATGCCCTGGCAACAACCACCGCAGCATATCACATCCATAGAGTCAAACATTTCAACTATGATCTATGGGAAACCTTTAATGTCCGCGAACAATATGAGTGTTCTTAGAACACTTTGAACTTGCCAGCGAACAATACGGACATCGTTTTCAGGACACCCCCTATGAACATTTCAGAACAACGCGATAGTTCTTAGAACACTTTCAACTTAACAACGAACAATACGGACAGCGTCCTAAGGACACCCCCTACAAACATTCCAGGACACCGGGAGTGTTCTCAAAAACCTCTTCAGAACACCCCCATTTTGTTTATTTGCGAACATTTCAGGACATCGCGGGTGTTCTTAGAACACATTCAACTTGACAGCGAACAATACGGACAGCGTCCTCAGGACACCCCCTACGAACACTCCCCGGACACCGCGAGTGTTCTTAGAAGCGTCTTCAGAACACCACCATCTTGTTTATTTGTGAACATTTCAGGACACTGCGAGTGTTCTTAGGACACATTCAACTTGACAGAGAACAATACGGACAGCGTCCTCATGACACCCCCTACGAACATTCCAGGACACCGCGAGTGTTCGTAGGACACATTCAACTTGACAGAGAACAATACGGACAGCGTCCTCAGGACACCCCCTACGAACACTCCCCGGACACCGCGAGTGTTCTTAGAAGCGTCTTCAGAACACCACCATCTTGTTTATTTGCGAACATTTCAGGACACCGCGGGTGTTCTTAGAACACATTCAACTTGACAGAGAAAAATACGGACAGCGTCCTCAGGACACCCCCTACGAACATTTCAGGACACTGCGAGTGTTCTTAGGACACATTCAACTTGACAGAGAACAATACGGACAGCGTCCTCAGGACACCCCCTATGAACACTCCCCGGACACAGCGAGTGTTCTTAGAAGCGTCTTCAGAACACCCCCATTTTGTTTATTTGCGAACATTTCAGGACACCGCGAGTGTTCTTAGGACACATGCAACTTGACAGAGAACAATACGGACAGCGTCCTCAGGTCACCCCCTACGAACACTCCTCGGACACCGCGAGTGTTCTTAGAAGCGTCTTCAGAACACCCCCATTTTTTTTATTTGCGAACATTTCAGGACACCGTGGGTGTTCTTAGAACACATTCAACTTGACAGAGAACAATACGGACAGCGTCCTCAGGACACCCCCTATGAACATTTCAGGACACCGGCAGTGTTCTCAAAAACGTCTTCAGAACACCCCCATTTTGTTTATTTGCGAACATTTCAGGACACCGCAGGTGTTCTTAGAACACATTCAACTTGACAGAGAACAATACGGACAGCGTCCTCAGGACACCCCCTACGAACATTTCAGGACACCGGGAGTGTTCTCAAAAACGTCTTCAGAACACCCCCATTTTGTTTATTTGCGAACATTTCAGGACACCGCGGGTGTTCTTAGAACACATTCAACTTGACAGAGAACAATACGGACAGCGTCCTCAGGACACCCCCTACGAACATTTCAGGACACCGGGAGTGTTCTCAAAAACGTCTTCAGAACACCCCCATTTTGTTTATTTGCGAACATTTCAGGACACCGCGGGTGTTCTTAGAGCACATTCAACTTGACAGAGAACAATATGGACAGCATCCTGAGGACACCCCCTACAAACATTTCAGGACACCGAAGTGTTCTTAGAACATTTTCACTTTGCTTGAAAACAAAACGGACACATATTGAGTCCTTAGAACACCCCCCAGTCAGTTTATTTAGAACATTTCAGAACACCCGTGATGTCCGCAAACAAATCGAACACAAAAAGAACGTCTAACACATAAAAAACACAACTTTCATCCTATCTCATACACTCCCACCCTCCCCAAACACTCCTACATACCAACACACTCTACAAAATATACATTTTGAACAAAGTTTCACCGCGCTGTCCGCGGACGTCCGCGAATCCAAGATGGCGGGCGCTACCGAAAAATCTGACGCGCTTCACGCTCCACGCCGTCAATCAGTGAACACGTTGCATGTCCGCGAACATCACGCAAGACGATTGGCCAATCAGGACACTGTCCGCGGAGCGAACAGGGAAGTGTGTCCGCGAACCGAACACAGATATCACTAATTTTTTTTTACCTACTTTTTGGTCATTTTAAAAAAAACTACTGGACGGATTTTCACCAAATTTGCAAAAGCACGCTTTCGGGACCAAGCTGCTGCTCCTGGTCCAAATTTGGTGAAAATCCGTCCAGCGGTTTGGGCTGTAGACGCGAGCAACATTTTTTTCCCATTCAGTCTATGGGAAAAAAAAAAGTTTTGGGACCCCCCGTATAACTTTGCCCCCCCTGGACGAATCCTCACCTAACTTTGCAAAAAAATTCAGAGTGACCCAAATACTTTTTTTTGCAAAGTTTGGTGAGGATCCGTCCAGGGAGAGCGAAGTTATAAGCCGCCCAAAAAGTGCTCTTCCTATGGAAATATCAACTTAACCATAACTACATGGCCACTACCGTGGCCATGTAATATATACATATACATATATACATTCAACGAAAAATCTTTAGTTTCATGGAAGTTAAGGTGAAAACTTAATGCAACAAAGACTGTGATCTGTGATGTCTTCATAGTGGTCATAGCCCTTACACCAGGGGGCACACAGTTAAGGTGGCTTTAGTTGAATTGCAGGGGTATTTTCACATTAACGTCCACACAACTAAAGTTTTTTCCTTGAATTTGCAAGGTTTTGTTACAATATATTGCTCACCTTAACGTCGCTGCAACTAAAGAGTAATCCTTGAATTACTAGGGTTTTGTTATTCCATACATAATTGACATTATTAATACAGACAATTGCATTTATGAAAACAATGTATCACATGTAGAATGTAAAATAAAATGTAATTGTGCAACCACATTTCCCCCACAACCCTGTTCTAGAAAAGCGTTGTCTGCATATTTATTTAACTTTTAAAAGTATTTACATTTATAATTATATGTTCTGTTGATGAATAGAACGTTATTAAAGTGTTACAGTAACTGTGTACAAATACTACTCTCAATATATCTTACGATAAATCTTTACAAGACTGCTGCCCATATATACAGGTAAATATGTTTTTTTTGTAAAAATCAGTTTTATAGCCGCGGCTATCAAAATGCATACACAGCTAAATGGAATAATGACTGGTGGAGTCTACTCATGGCTCCCACATGGAATGGCCATGGATATAATGAAATACATAAGGATGAGTCATTATTTTTAACACACACTGTATTGAAAGGATCAATTAAAGCTCTTTGATCCATATTTACAGTATGTCTTTATTGGATATTTTTATAACTGAACAGTTGGCCCTGAAATGGTTTGTTTTGGTGGATAAGCAGAAAAGAGGTAGGAAAAGGGAAGGGAAAAACACCCGGAATTATACATACAACAAAAGGTTAAAAAAAAGAACATTACATATTTCTGCATTTTATATTTTGTATTTTTTTGTGATTTCTTTTCTAAATAATGGGGTAAAAATAAATTGACATTTTAAAATATTCCTAGAATTGGCAAGTTTCCGTACGATCTGAATGTCATGCGATCCCCCTTATGGAGATTGTGGCGGCGGTTCCGATGGAGTGGACATTAGAGAATACACAGGCTTTTTCTCTTTCTCTGGTAACGGTCTAGTCTTTGCATGTTTTTCTACGTTGTGACATAGCCATTGCCGGAAGACTTACTCCACGTCTTCCTGGCAAACGGCATGTTGCAACTGTGCGTTTTCTCGCTCTTGGTTGCTGTACGCTGTGTTGTGTTTTCTTACTGATCTCCCTGCTCATTACGACTCCTGTCGTTTCCCATTTTCCCTGCCGCCACTATTTCCTCCATTTTCCCCTTTTTGCTAATTTCCTCTCTGCTTGTTTCCCGGCTACGGCTCCCTGGGTCCCTTCCAGACTCTGCTGCTTTCCGCGATCCTCCTTCATTGGACCACAAGCTCCCGGCGCCTCCTGGATTACGACTTCACCTCCGCTGCCTACCACTTGGACCATCAAGAGGGGTTTTTTGTATGCCTTTGGCTTTTTCCCCTACTTTCACCCGCCTGCGGTGACGGGGCCGCAGAGGCCGCTGTTCACTAGCGACCGCTGTGGCTTCCCACCGCAGTTCGGATACCGCCTCCGCCGGCTACCATTATCGTGAGGCTCAGCAATACTCTACAGACTCAAGCTCATCAGGTGAGGAGTCAGAGGAGGGAAGTGGGACTGACAAGTTTGAAATTCAGATTGTTAATACGGAATCTGACACTGAAAGAGCCTTGGCACAAGTATCTAGGGTGTCACCTAGCACGTCGATCAAGCTGTAACAAGTTTTAATGAGGTTGGGAGTTAATTGTTGGAAAATAGTTAAAAGAACGTGGATATCCCCAAGCTTTGTGACAGCTTGTGTGAAGTTCCTCTCTGCAAAACCTTATCGTAGAAATTACACATGACCTCCTTGATCTCCTTTTTGCTGTGTTGATTCTTTTTTCAGAAATATTGCCAACTATCAGCTTCATTCATTTGTGCACATTGCTTCTTCTGTGGCGGTAAAGCTGAAGCCACCAAACCACCTCGTCCTCACTGATGGTCATAGTAATTTTGAAATGCAGGACGGTGGAGGAAAATTAAAAACTGTAAAAATATACAACATAAAAAGGACTCTGCCACTAATATCAAAACATATCTAAAAGAAATATGACAAAGCTAAAAATAAAATAATTGTACAAACTACAAAGCACAAAGGACAAAGGTATAGGAAGAAGAAAAAGAAAAAAATGAATGGATAAATCAAATAACTGCTTCTAAAAGTTCCTGAGGGTTTACAATAAAGTTCACCCACCAAGAGACAAAAAGCAATGACAGAAAACATGACAAAGGTGTTTGGGAGAGGGGTACAACCACAATTACGTGATATAGCCATCCGGGATCTGTTATCCGTATGCGTGGATACGCCCAAGTGCAAGGACGTGTTTGAGCCTAAATTATTGACCAATAACATGGCCCAACAAGGAGTCATGCCTGCACTTGGCATTAGCCACACCAATGGAAGACCAAATCACTTTGAAAGCTGCATTGACATGGCTACGTGACTTTGCGCCTGTTTTTAACAGCCATTCGGATCATGGGCTGCGATACCCTTCTAGCTGTGTCAATGAATATGCCAATGTAACACTGTGGTGCATTTACGCGATTATGGCAATGCCTTTTCATGAAATCCGTGCATGCAAAATGACCCATTAGGACATTGCACTCCTTCAAAGGTGCTACGCGTCTGTGTGCCTGATGCGCCAGCCAATCACATCACACACTGCAACTGCTATCTGCATCAAGGAAAGGTCCAATCACACATTGAAATATATTGACACGGCTACAACCATGCTATATGAGGACATGCGCAAGTGTGGAAGTGTCCAATCAGGGCATGTAGCGGTGTATAGTCACTAATAACTACCCCACCAACTAAAAAAAAAAGATTATTTTGATTGTTGACATCTCTGCTTGTTAGTGAAAGGTTATCCAGGTAACTGCAAGAACATTTGGCACTTTAACCCCGTAATTCTTCTTCCATCTTAACCACTTTTCATCAAGGCTTCTTTTCCCTTTTCCAGTGATTTGTTCAGTTTGTCTATTTTTTGTTTATGTTTTTTATTAAATGTTTTATTTTTTGTGGCATTGTCTTATTAATGTTGTCATGTTTGCTGTTTTACATTTTCCTCCCTAGTTGGACATTCCAACATGTCCAACCAAGATAGCAGCAGTAGCGATGTCACCTGGGTGCCCAATCTGTCGGTACCCAGGAAGAAATCAACTGGAATGAAGACCACTGTAGACAGTTGTCAATACTTCAAGGTGAAAGAACACTGTACTAAAAAAGAGGTGCAGGACATACTATGCACATTGTGCAAGAAACCACAAGGATGTGGCCCTTCTAATGTTCTGTCATAATGCCTGGGAGCCTCCATCATAATAAATCATCTCTTGTGAGTCCGCTGGGATGGTGTAGATGATGCGTATTGGAAATTACACAAGCACCACAAAATAAAAATGCATGGGGCTCATGCATTACATGCAAGGAAATCAGCACCACCTCCAGCACCTGCATCCACCAGTGGGCATTACTGAAGCTGAATGAAGCCTCAATTTCTGCAGCTTTGTCAACTGCACTTGTTTCAATTTCACCGACTCCCAATGTCCCATTTATTTATTTATTGTGCATTTGTAAGGCACATATACATCAAGTAAATTGTGTTTCAAAATACACAGAGGGTAACAGGGGGGGAGATGGTAGTGAAAGGCAAATATAAAAAATGAAAGAGCGAAGAAGTCCTAGTAGGCCTTGTGAGCAACAGAGCGTGCAAGTGCAGAGTTCTGAGAGACCTGTGTGAACTATGCCACTAATGGGCAGCCATGGCAGATGCCACAACTAAGGAATTGGGGAACCTAACATCTCAAAACACCAAATTAACTGTCATTCTTAGTCTTTTTTGTGTAATATGTTCCCCCCTTTTTTTCTGGAAAAAATTAAAACAACTCAAAATAAACACAAATGAAAAATTACCCCCAAAAAATTGTCCTTTTCATTTTAATTCCCTTTGATATATGTTTCATCCTTATGTTTTTTCAATCCCTGTTCCACCCCTTGCTTTCCTTCCCCCAAAACAGCCCAAAAGTAGATGACATTGAACATAGACTATAAAAATATATTGCAATATCTATCGTAATTTATTTTATGCAGTTTGAGTGTCTAAAATCCTCCTAAATCTTTGCTTATAACTGAGATCACAATGTTAACAGGGGGCATGTAGAATCACTCCAATCATTGCATTGCTCACCTTAGCCGTACCTGCATATAACTGCAGCTCATTGGCTGACACTGTAGCCGTGGTTAGAAATAATAATATAAAAAATATAAAAATCTGTGTGTATACATATGTGCATTGTACATATATATATTATATTTATCAAATGTCTTACCTAATACCTTTATATGTGTCATCTTCTTTCTTGAATATTAGTTACTCTGAAACAGAATGAAATGTATTTCATAATAAAATTAAAATAATATTTTTTTTTTCAAAACAATACTAAGTGAATAAAACATCAAGTCTTTAACATATTTAACAATAAATGACATGGCCATGGTAGTGGCCATGTAGTTATGGTTAAGTTGGTGTTTCCATAGGAAGAACACTTTTTGGGCGGCGTATAAGTTCGCTCCCCCTGGACGAATCCTCACCAAACTTTGCAAACAAAAGTATATGGCCCACTCTGAATTTATTTGCAAAGTTTGGTGAGGATTCGTCCAGGGGGGGCAAAGTTATAGGGTGGGTCCCAAAACTTTTTTTCCCCAAAGACTGAATGGGGAAAAAACTTTGCTCGCGCCTACAGCCCAAACCGCTGAACGGATTTTCACCAAATTTGGACCAGGAGTAGCGACTTGGTCCCGAAAGCAAGCTCTTGCAGATGGTGAAAATCCATCAAGTAGTTTATTTTTTAAATGACCAAAATTAGGTCATAAAAAATTAGTGATATCTGTGTTCGGTCCACGGACACACTTCCCTGTTCGCTTCCCGGACAGTGTCCTGATTGGCCAATCAGTTTGCGTGGTGTCCGCGGACGGGTGACATGTTCGCTGATTGGATGGTGTGGAGCGTGAAGCGTGTCAGATTTTCAGTAGCGCCCGCCATCTTGCATTCGCAGACGTCCGCGGACAGCGCGGTGAAACTTGGTTCAAAATTTGTATTTAGTAGAGTGTGTTGGTGTGTAGGAGTGTTTGGGGAGGGTGGTAGAGTATGAGATAGGTTGAATGTTGAATTTTTGTATGTGGTAGACATTCTTGTGTTCGATTTGTCTGCGGACATCACGGGTGTTCTGAAATGTTCTAAATAAACTGAATAGGGGTGTTCTAAGGACTCAATATGTGTCCGTTTTGTTCGCAAGCAAGCTGAAACTGTTCTAAGAACACTCACGGTGTCTGGAAATGTTTGTAAATAAACAAAATGGGGGTGTCCGGAGGACACTGTCCGTATTGTTTGTTGTGATGTTGAAAGTGTTGTAAGAACTCTCGCGTTGTCCTGTAATGTTCGTAGGGGGTGTCCTGAAGACGCTGTCCGTATTGTTCGTTGTCAAGTTGAAAGTGTTCTAAGAACTCTTGCGGTGTCCTGAAATGTTTGTAAATAAACAAAATGGGGGTGTTCTGAGGACGCTGTCTGTATTATGTTCCTAAATAAACAAAATGGGGGTGTCCTGAGGACGCTGTCCATATTGTTCTCTGGCAAGTTGAATGTGTTCTAAGAACACTCGCTGTGTCCTGAAATGTTCGCAAATAAACAAAATGGGGGTGTTCTGAGGACGCTGTCCGTATTGTTTGTTGTCAAGTTGAAAGTGTTCTGAGAACTCTCGCACTGTCCTGAAATGTTCGTAAATAAACAAAATGGGGGTGTCCTGAGGACGCTGTCCGTATTGTTCGTTGTCAAGTTGAAAGTGTTCCAAGAACTCTCGCGTTGTCCTGAAATGTTCGTAGGGGGTGTCCTGAAGACGCTGTCTGTATTGTTCTATGGCAAGTTGAATGTGTTCTAAGAACACTCGCGGTGTCCTGAAATGTTCGCAAATAAACAAAATGGGGGCGTTCTGAGGACACTGTCCGTATTGTTCGATGGCAAGTTGAAAGTGTTCTAAGAACTTTCGCGTTGTCCTGAAATGTTCGTAAATAAACAAAATGGGGTGTCCTGAGGACGCTATCCGTATTGTTTTCTGGCAAGTTGAATGTGTTCTAAGAACACTCGCGGTGTCCTGAAATGTTTGCAAATAAACAAAATGGGGGTGTTCTGAGGACGCTGTCCGTATTGTTCGTTGTCAAGTTGAATTTGTTCTAAGAACTCTCGCGGTGTCCTGAAATGTTCGTAAATAAACAAAATGGGGGTGTTCTGAGGACGCTGTCCGTATTGTTCGTTGTCAAGTTGAAAGTGTTCTAAGAACTCTCGCGTTGTCCTGAAATGTTCGTAGGGGGTGTCCTGAAGATGCTGTCCGTATTGTTCGCTAGCAAGTTGAAAGTGTTCTCAGAACACTCATAATGTCCGCGGACATTAAAAGTTTCCATAGGCCATAGTTGAAATGTTTGACTCTATGGGTGTGATATGCTATGGTGGTTGCACCCAACACTCTATGCCATGGCCACAACCACTGCAGCATATCACACTTATAGTTGCTTATAACTTTGGGTCAAACACAAATTTATAACGAACAAAGTTATAAGATGCTGTGGGTGTGATATGCTGCGATGGTTGTGGCCAGGGCATAGAGTGTATAATATACTTACTGTTTGGTTAGTAACTGGAGTACATGTATTTTTTGTTCATTTCTGTGATAAAAGAAAATAGCATGTTAGTATTAGTATTTTGTAATGACTTATTACATTGTATAATCAACATTTTTTTTACCTTCATATTTAGTAGATTACAAACCAGAGTACTGTGCAATTTTCTCAGTTTCTGTGTTTGTTGCTAAAATCATAGGGTCTGTGGGAGAAAAAGAAATCCATGTTGGATTAAGAAAAAAACCTTTTTCTGTTATGCTACAGTTTATTTGTTTGTTTGTTTTCAGTGTTCAATTGTTGTTTCTGGCTAATGCTTTATACATTGGCTTGTTGCATTTGGAGCAGTAACATATTTATTTGTTTGGATATTGTAAAATTTTGGAGCAGTTGGATACCAGTAGGCATATTCTAACAGGCTATTTTTTGATATATTTTAGTGGTATTGATTTATCTGTTTGGATATTGTTACATTTTGGGACAGTTAGATACCAATTGGAGTATTCTAACTGTCTATTTTTTTTATATATTTTAGTGGTATTGATTCATCTGTTTGGATATTGTTAAATTTTGGGACAGTTAGATACCATTTGGCATATTCTAACTCTATTTTTTGCTTTAATTTAGTGGTATTCATTTATCTGATTAGTTGTTGTCAAATCTTTGGGCAGTTAGATAGCTTTTGGAATATTCTAACAGTTTTTATATTACAAGTTTACTTAAGGTTTAAGTACAGTTTAGTTATCAAATTTTGGTTTTAAGAACATTAAATAAGCGTTTGTAAGATTTGCTGGTAATCTCTGCTTTAGAGTAATGGTACTATCATTACATTCAAACCATCCACATTTCTTTTTTATATATGCAGTGTAGTGCCCTGAATTGGTTGTGGCTCCTGCATGGTAGATTATACCTATTGTTGTGAAGGTTTTCTTACCAAGTGATATTTGACCATGTGTGAATCCAGTCAGCTTACAGTTGTTTTTGGTAACATCTGCATTGTAACGTAGAAGCATTAGTATTACGTATTTACTATGTGTTTGTATTACTAACGTGGAGCGATTGTCTGAATTGCAGGTAGAACATAATCTACCATGGTTTGCATTTGTGTTGTGCAAGGAGAGAGTTTCTCAGATACTCTTTTTGCCTAGAGAACAACAGATAGCTATAGCTGTGTGTTTCAGAAAACAGATTGTTTGGATTTTGGGAGATTCGTGGATACATTGGTTGAAGGTGCATGTAGAAAGCTGTGGAGTAGCTGTAGATCTTGGATTTCCACATGTGGAAGTACACTGGCATGGAGTACGTGGAATGAAGTGGTTGGACTTGCTACCTCTCTGTGCTACTTTGGAGACAGAGCAACATCCAGACATAATTGTAATTCATTGTGGAGGGAACAGTTTAGGACATGTGTCTGGAATTTCTTTGCAATTTGCTATGAAAAAAGGACTTGGGAAGGTCATGGACATGTTTCTTAATTCTCAAGTAATATTTTCAAGTATTGCGCAGAGACAAATGTGGCTTTGTTCTTCTTCATTTGGTCCACAAATGGAAAAAGAAAGGCGCAATGTTAATAAGGCTGTTTGTGCCTTTCTAAGAGATTTTGGCATGTCCTCTTTTCACAATGAAAATATTATGTTTCGTAGTACATACATTTTTCGCAGAGATGGAGTCCATCTTACTTATGCTGGCAATCAGATTTCTCTGAGAAATGTACAAAATGCATTGCGACCTTTTTTAGAATTACAGCATCCATTTTGAAGTAGGTGTTGAGTATTTATAATTTTTGACATACAAACACCTCCTAAAGTCTCTTTTCAGAGCCACCACTTTCTCCCAGAGAAAATTGCAATGGTTATGATAGGGTAGCACCCCAAATTTTTAGATGTTCGCGGACTGTCCGCGGACTTCTAAAAAATACAAAGGGCCCTGCTTCATTTATTTTCACTTCTATTTTTTAACTGTGAAAGGCGGCTCTGAAAAGAGCCTTATTTTTTTTGATTTTTGTTATTTTGTATTTTTTTGGGTTTTTTATACACGACACAATAGGAGAGGAGGGGAAAGGAGGGTAAACAGGGGGACACCAACCACAGGGATAAGAAAGGGCAAGCTGAGAGAGGAAGATGTAGAGTGGGTTTTATTTGGGTAGTGAGCAGGTATTCTCGTGCTCTGAGACGATAGTCTCAAAAGCACTACAAAGTCGCTCCCCCCTGCAGAGTACTGTGTCGCAGTACATACATACAACTGTGACCCTCGAAAGGTAAGGGTCATCAGAATTCTGTATGGCCGGTGAGGCAGCTTGAGGAAGACGCTGTCCCGCAGAGGTGGTCCTTGTGGTGACAAGATCAGAAACGGAGGATGAAGTAGAGGAAATCAACCTACTACGCTTCTCGCAAGGGACAGCCTTGTGAATGGCCCCAGAGTGAAATGACCTTAGGTGTCACTTCATGGTAGTGGTCCCAAAGCTGTACGAACCATGCATCCCGCGACTGAGTACCATTTTGCACTCATTGCAGGTGACACGGTTCGCACGAGCCTTAGAACCATTCCCATGAATGGTAAACAACCGCCACACCCAAGACTCACGCCTAGTGCGGGTATTAGGGATTTCGTCATCCTCTTCTTCCTCCTCTGCATCCTCACTCCTGTTCCCCTCTTCAGGCCCTTGGTAAGGTGGTGGTGGTGGAGGGGGTGGGGGTGGTCCTGAAGCAGGTGCAGCACCAGGTGGCAGTAGTGCAGCCATGGATGCCATCTTGATGGTGGTGTAATCTGCAAGTTGCAGGAAAAATAGCTGTGCTCTAAAGAATAGCCAGAAACACAATGAGAATAAGCTCTGGGCGTGGTCTTTTAAAGGGGTGCTTGTACGTGGGTCGCAGACATAGGCGCTGTCCGCGGACAGATCGAACACAAAAAAAGGTTCAAAAACTTTCAAAAAGTATGTAGAAACTCAGGATTAGTATGTGGAACATGTGCTATGGTGAGTTTTTATTGAGAAATATTGTGGATTACTTGAAAATGTACTTTTAAATTGTTCAGGGACACGAACAGTGTCCGCATTCAGAACACGCGATCAGCATGGACGCGGTCACATGATCGCTTCGCGAACATGTTCGCGAAGGAAGCAGCTGTCCGCAGGACACCAAATGCATGGACATTGGTTCGGGCATGCGCGTTGATGTTCTACGGACACTGTTCGGGTCCTGAAGTAATTAAAAGTGTGTCACACGTCAAACGAACATTTCTGGACACCGCGTGTGTTCTAGAACAGTTTGAAGTTGGTAGCGAACAGTATGGACAGGTAGACTGTTCTTCAGGACACCTCCATTTTCATTTATTTACGAACATTTCAGGACACTACTTGTGTTCTTAGAACAGTTTCAACTTGCTAGCGAACAGTACAGACAAGTATAGTGTTTTTCAGGACACCTCCATTTTCATTTATTTACGAACATTTCAAGACACCAATTGTGTTCTTAGAACAGTTTCAACTTGCTAGCGAACACTACGGACAGGTGTGGTGTTCTTCAGGACAAGTCAATTTTCTTTCATTTATGAACATTTGAGGACACCGAGTGTGTTCTTAGAACCGTTTCAAATTGCTAGCGAACAGTACAGACAGGTATAGTGTTCTTCAGGAGAACTGCATTTTCGAATATTTATGAACATTTCAGAACACCCGCACTGTCCGCAGACACCTACATTGTTTTTTTTTTAAACGGAAACAAATTACAACACAATATAAAAATGTAACTTTATTTAACATATATTAATAATTTATGACAGAGAAGGTGAGGCAGAAATGGAAACAAAAACAGGACTATTAGGGGTTTCAACATGATTGGTATCAGGTGAAGAAGGGATGGAAGTTTCATCAAAACGTTTTGGGTTATGGAGAGGGTTTGGGGACAATTGACTGGGACCTGGTGAGAGGGGACAAGTACATGTAGGACAATGGTATGAGGTTTTTGTTTTAAAATGATCTTCAACAAAAGTTTTCAAATTATTAAAATTGGTCAACAATAAACCCATTTTTTCTTTTATGCTGTCAAGAGTGTTATCCATAACAGTTTCTTCAGAGGTATTTTCTATTTTGTTATGCTCATTACAAATGTATATATATATGTTAAATGTATATAAAATAATAATAATTAAATGGTTTATATTGTAAAGTGTTTACCATTAGTTTCACTATCCTCTGACATTTCCTCATGTGGGAAATGCTCCTCTAGCCATTCCAGAGTACTAGACATTTCTGTGAGAAAAAAAAAATAATATATTTTTTTTAATCTAATACAGAAAGTTTATAAATATATGAGTAAAATGAAGTACATGTAATATTTCAGGTAAGATATGTTCTAAGTACTCTGTAGGTCTGGTGGTCTGTGAGGTAATTATGTTGGAAGCCAATTTATCTTCTTTTGGTATATTCCATTTTAGAACATATTGTATTTAAATGAATGGTTAGTGTGTTACATATATGGGTTACATTTCTTATGTATTACTACATATAATATGTATGTGTGCTGCTTTTTGAATTTGTTAAATGTTCCTATGTTATGATATAACAATCAAACATACCACCCCAGAGTTTTTAGGTAGTGGTACTGTTCTCCGAACATTTCCGCGGACATTAAAAGAGTTCGCGGACATCAAGTTCAGTAGAAGGGGTTCGGTATTTTCCATATTACATGTACATAAAGTCAAAGTTATTATTGTTAAGTTGTGCTACTAAAAACCTATGAAATTCAGTGAAAAAACTTTGTTAAAGGGACTTTATAGTTAAGTTGCGCTATTAAAAACCTATGAAATTCAGTAAAAAAACTTTGTTAAAGAGACGTTATGGATAAGTTGCGCTACTAAAAACCTATGAAATTCAGTGAAAAAACATTGTTAAAGGGATGTTATGGATAGAAGTAAAACCGAAAAACCCTTGAAATTCGCCAGTTCTGGTAAGCTAAGCAACCATAACTCGCGCCACCACCGTGCACTGCTAAGCCTAACACCCAGGACATCAAAGATGACATCACAAATCACTTTTAAAGTGACATCACTTTAAAAGGAAATAGCAAAACTGGACAATTTGCAAAGTACTTTTATTTCACCAATAATGGCCACTGAATGATAATTTGACGAGTTTGTGTATATAATCGTCCAAAATAAAACGTACATAATATTCAGCATTTCCATTCTATCGGCGTAACGTAGGCAATCTGTTCAGGTCAATGAATTTTCATGAAATGAAATTACATGTTCCTTTGTCAAATTTTTGAATGGTGAACATTATCATATTTGAACATCTTACATCCCTCCCTTCATGCATTCCTTTCGGAATTCTCCCTTTGTTTCAAGGCCAAAAAACAATTCAACCTTGTACCATGTACCAGGCGTGGGTTTGCTCAGCTAGGAAACAATAATTCAACGGCGCTGACTTTCACTCAGAATGGGAGCCGATAGCCCTTCAGACCACAGTGACATTACAAATATTTTTGAAAAACATATGTATTGTTTGCAACCATTCACCAATGCAGGTGACATTTCTACAGATGTATTATGTTCCTCTGGAGAACTTTGGCCTCTCCAAACTACTCCCACAATCAGGCCACACCACCTGTCACCTCATCCCATCTCCTCTTCACACGGCAAATCACGTAAACATTTTTGAAAGGAGCAAGTCTCGAACCCTGAAAAAATGTGCTTGTATGAGAATGTCAGAGCAAACCCTGCTGCAACCCCCTCCAACCACGCCACGGACCCTGACCCCAATAACCGCAGTTATATATCAGAGGCCTATAATTTGCACACTTGTGTTTGTAGTATCTCACTTTCGGTCACTAGCGAGATGAACGGTGTGGGCGTCTTGCCACCCTACAAATACTAACACATAGTAAATACATAATAGTAATGTTTTCACGTTAGAATGCAGATGGTACCAAAAACAACTGCAAGCTAACTTGATTTACACATGGTAAACTATCACTTGGTAAGAAAACCTTCACAACAGTAGGTATAATCTACGACGCAGGAGCCACCACAAATGCACGTCGCTACACTGCATATATAGAAAAGAAGTGTGGACGGGTCAAATATAATGATACCAACTGTAAGACAGAGAATGAGAAGGTCTGCGACCTACCTCAAGAAACCGCACCCTACATCTTCTTCTTTCCACCTGCTGGGGACAAAAAAGAAAACTATTGTCCCATATTGCCCTAGGTACTAAACCAGAAAACATAACCTTGACATTTGGAAGTATTTTAATTACTGCCTGAACCAAATATTCCAAATCTGCCATCAAAGTAGGGGCACTGACATACCCCAAATACAAAGCACCACAGTGCAAAACAACTACATACAACTACATGGAATGTATACCCTGCCCATATCTCCACAAACTTGAACAATTACCTGCACATTAAAACCAGGAACAGTGCTCCACACCACCTCCACTCCTTTAACATCAAAATTGTTTGCCACGTTCCTACATTTAGCATACTACTCCAAACCATGCACAAACATATTTCCAACCACCAACACCCTGATTTTCTCCACCTCTACCATCTTCACTACACACAACCTCTTTCAACACAAACCACAACCTCAACATCTGATTGGCAGATCCCTACAGTCCCCTTTCCATGCTGCATTTGCTGAGAAACCCTGGATGTGGCACGCCCTGCCCGCAGACACCTGCGGTGTCTGAGGAGCATGTAACACTGGGGCAGCCCTTCTACTCTTTCCACTTCACTCTCTGCACCATTTCCTCTTTGGCTACTGTTAAACAGTCACACAATCATCCACCAATCACATCCAAGAACTCTACATCTAGTTCTATCATCACGCATCAGCACTTTAGATGTACTAATGATCACCCTCAGTACAATGTGGCTGTCACTGCAACAGAACTACAGCAACAACTACTATAAAACTGCCCAATATTTCTACTTACAGATTCATGCACATCCACATGTATGAACACAGACTACAGCTATGAATATTTTCTACACAGTACATGTCCAGGTTTTGTAGGAATACATATAAACAGAGTAACTACCACTTACCCTGTATAAACTGTAAAATGAACTAACTGTCATTTAGCCCATCTCCTATGATGAATTGTCAATTGCAAACCTGTCTTCTCTCCAAATTATTGTTTACTCACACAGCTATCTAATATTTTTTTTATTTCATATTAAAAGATGGGAAAAATAACAGTATCATTATGAAAAAGACAGTCCAGTGTGTTATCAAATTACACGCAGCCAGGATGAGTACATGCATCTTCATTCAAGCAAACACACAGACAATCGGCCTCATTACGACATTGGAGGTAGGCATGCTGCAATTTGCGGCATGGCTACCCCCATTCTGGGTACCAGTTCTGGGTTCCCTGAACGGGGAAATACTGGGCCATTCTGACCTTGGAGGGCCCGATATTTCCCCATTCAAGGAACCTGGACCCGGCACATCCCCATTTCCATTTGAACCCCCATAGGGCTCAATAGGAATGGGGAGCATGCTAACAACAGGCCTGTTAATGACAGGCTGGTTCTTAGTATGCTGGACCGCTCGCGGGACCCACTAAGGACGTCTGGTAAAACAAGGCATCCTTAGCAGGTCCCGTGAGCAGACATCATAATGAGGTGGTAGGGGGTTAACAGGGCCAGCAGCACTACCAGCCCTGTTAACCCCCTACCGCCTTCCTCGTAATGAGGCCAATATCATTACAAAGGCTCCCAGCTCAAACAATACCACTGCCTCTATATGAAATCCTACTCCTTTATTTCCCACATCTTCACAAATGCATACATTGCATGATTTCCTGTACAATCTCTGCCATTTACCCAGTAAAAATAGCAAAAAATGCATATGATTATTTCTTCCACTTCTTATCATCCAATAACATAACATTAAAAAAACAAGTGTGTTCTATATGTTTACTATTATACTCATTTGTAAAACATATTCAACTAACAGATTCTAAATAAAATATACAGGATGCACATAGGCAAAGGAAAGTGCATATGCATACTAAGCTCACTTGTAAGAAAACACAACTACTACAGAAAAAAAACAATGTCTACATTAACAAAAGTGTTATAAACAGACACAGGGCCTCATTATGACCCAGGCGGTAAGTTACCGCCTGGGTCGTACCTTTACCACCATGGCGTAAACTACGTTTACGCCATGGTGGTTGGCGGACTTACCGCCCCATTCCGAGGTTGGCGGGGCGGTAAGTCCCCAATCCCCATTTACCCTTCCCCATTCCCATTTTTGCCCCATAGGGCATAATGGGAGTGGGGAAGGCGTTAATTACGCCACCGTAAATTACGGTGGCGTAATTAACAACAAGGCCCCTTAGCGCCATGGATTTTAACACCTGCTAAAAGCAGGTGTTAAATCCTCCATGGCGCTAAGGGACCTCGGAATCAGGCGGTAAGGGTCGGCGCTGTTTACGCTGCCGTAAACCCCTTACCGCCTGGGTCGTTATGAGGCCCACATTCACTAACTTCTTTCTTTTACAATTGCAGTGAAGACCACTCTTCTAAAAGCAGCAGCATCTGGAGTACGAACAACAACTTCGAAGAAACCTACTCTTTCCATATAAAAAAGTAAGTACAATACTAACATAATGTTCTAACTGTTACTCAAACACACTAGCATGTTAGTATTTTAGAACAAAGAAGTGTATTAACCCTTTCCCATTGGATGTAATACTAGTGCTTCCCCTTACCAGTTGCATACCTTATATTGTCATCTCAAGCCCAGTATAGTAACACACAAATACAAGAATAACCTTCACAACTTGATATAGCTGCCCATTGCACAATCACACACCTCCACGATCATCCTTACCATCATACTCAGACATTCATGCATAAAGCACGCATACACTGCACAACAGCCCAACCCACACTTTCTTTTTTTCTCCAACAAACCCCAAAGAATGCCTACCAAAAGGCAACTCTGTAGAAAGCAATGCAGAAGTAGAGCAAATCAAAATAAAAGTGTCCAAAATATTCATCCATCTCTAGCACATTTTGTACAAAAAGTTCAAACAAAACATCTAATACAGTCATTAAGTAAAAAAAAAACAAGCTTCCAGTACAGAAACGTTCCCTCCTCTATCAAAATATAAAACGAAACAATAAGTGATTAACAAGACTTCAGCTACCACTACTGCTAACGCTGCACCTATAAATCTTGATATAGTAGCAACTAAACTCACCAAAAAAATATTTTACAAAAAATGTTCCGCCACAAAGACCTTCAGAACATTATAAAAACAGGAAAGAAATCATGCACAACCCTTAAAACCTACCGTACAAAATTAATCCTAAAAGCTCTCGTAGACAGTGCAATCCTTCTCAAAAGGAAGTTATTTATTTTAGTTTCAAACAGAATGAAACCACTAACAAAACTAACTACTAAATTACAAAAAACACTTATCAATAAACTGAATATCAACAAAATAGCTCCTTAAACATCTGTGGAGGTGAATGGAGTCACACCACAAGCTCAGAACCATATTTAATGAAGAAGCATATAAACAAAAGCAAACAAACCCAATTGCCATACGTAGCAGTGGACGAGGGTATGAAAAACTTAATAACACCATTATGGAACACGAAACTCAACCCTTAAAACTTACCATAGAAAAGTAATCCTAAAAGCTCTCATAGACAGTGTAATCCTTCTCAAAAGGAAGTTATTTATTTTATTTTTAAACAGAATGGAACCACTAACAAAACTAACTACTAAATTACAAAAAACACTTCTCAAAAAACTGAATATCAACAAAAATAGCTCCTTAAACATTTGTGGAAGTGGATGCAGTCACACCACAAGCACAAAACCATATTTAATGAAGAAGCATATAAACAAAAGCAAACAAACCCAATTGCCATACATAGCAGTGGACGAGTGCATGAAAAACTTAATAACACCATTATGGAACAAGAAACTCTGCTCACAAAAATATCCCCAGAAAACTCACAGGGTAATTCATATAATTTCGCACAAAAGTGGCGCACACGGCTGGCGCACAGTGTGCGCATGCGAATGTCTGCGCCAGCCGCGTGCGCTAAAATCGATTTCCACGCACAGCGTATTCATGGATTTTAGCCTCCAAAACCAGCTGTGGCGCAGAGCGGCGCAATGACCCTGCAACAGCGCCAGTTACGCCCCCAAGAATGCCCTCGCACAAGGAAAAGCCATCAAAATTCCTAATTCAGCGCAAAGGGCTGCGCTAACCCTGGACCAGTTTACAGGGCTGCCAAACAGCAAACGCCAAGTGGGGAACCTGTATTACTCGGGTGCGCGTGAAGTTTCACACGTGAAAGGGCCTGTGCGAGTGGGGTACGTGTATTACGGGGGTGCGCGGGAAGTTTCACACACGATTGGGCTGGGTACGTGTATTTTGGGGGTGCGCGGGAAGTTTCACACGCGATTGGGCCTGGGTACGTGTATTTCAGGGGTGCGCGGGAAGTTTCACACGCGATTGGGCTTGATACGTGTATTTCAGGGGCGCGTGGGAAGTTTCACACACGAAAGGGCCTGTGCGAGTGGGGTACGTGTATTACGGGGGGGCACGGGAAGTTTCACACGTGAATGGCCTGGGTACGTGTATTTCAGGGGTGCGCGGGAAGTTTCACACGTGATTGGCCTGGGTACGTGTATTTTGGGGGTGCGCGGGAAGTTTCACACGCGATTGGGCCTGGGTACGTGTATTTCAGGGGTGCGCGGGAAGTTTCACACGCGATTGGGCTTGATACGTGTATTTCAGGGGCGCGTGGGAAGTTTCACACACGAAAGGGCCTGTGCGAGTGGGGTACGTGTATTACGGGGGGGCACGGGAAGTTTCACACGTGAATGGCCTGGGTACGTGTATTTCAGGGGTGTGCGGGAAGTTTCACACGTGATTGGCCTGGGTACGTGTATTTTGGGGGTGCGCGGGAAGTTTCACACGCGATTGGGCTTGGTACGTGTATTTCAGGGGCGCGTGGGAAGTTTCACACACGAAAGGGCCTGTGCGAGTGGGGTACGTGTATTACGGGGGTGCACGGGAAGTTTCACACGCGATTGGCCTGGGTACGTGTATTTCGGGGGTGTGCAGGAAGTTTCACACGCAATTGGGCCTGGGTGCGTGTATTTCAGGGGTGCGCGGGAAGTTTCACACGCAATTGGGCTTGGTACTTGTATTTCAGGGGTGCGCTAGAAGTTTCACACGCGATTGGCCTCGGTATGTGTATTTCAGTGGTGCGCGGGAAGTTTCACATGCGATTGGGCTTGGTACGTGTATTTCAGGGGTGCGCAGGAAGTTTCACACGCAATTGGGCTGGGTATGTGTATTTCAGGGGTACGCGGGAAGTTTCACATGCGATTGGCCTGGGTACGTGTATTTCAGGGGTGCGCAGGAAGTTTCACACACGATTGGCCTGGGTACGTGTATTTCAGGGGTGCGCATGAAGTTTCACATGCGATTTTGCTGTCAGAGCGGAGAATGCGTATTTCGGGGGTGCGCGGGGAGTCCTACACGTGAATTGGCAGTGTGGGTCCTCCCAGGTGTCCCCTCTACCCCCTCCACGGCCCCTGCAGGGAGCCCACACCACAGGGGACTATCCCGCACCCCTGGTCATGTCCCGCAGGCAGCACGTCCACCATAGGCATGCCCCCCAGCCAAGCCACATGTCACGTTGCAATATGATCACCAACTCATGTCTCCCAGCACCCCCATCCCCCAGCAGACAGGGGCACCTACCAGCAGGCCCCCACACATGTCCCCCAGCACCCCCACCCCCCAGCATGAGGGGCACCTACCAGAAGGCCCCCACTCATGGCCCCCAGCACCTCCACCCCCCAGCACTGAGGGGCACCTGCCAGCAGGCCCCCACACAAGTACCCCTGCACCCCCACCCCCCAGTAGTCAGGGGCACCTGCCAGCAGGCCCCCACACATGTCCCCCAGCACCCCCCCCAGCACTGAGGGGCACCTGCCAGCAGGCCCCCACACAAGTCCCCCTGCACCCCCACCCCCCAGCACTGAGGGGCACCTGCCAGCAGGCCCCCACACAAGTCCCCCTGCACCCCCACCCCCCAGTAGTCAGGGGCACCTGCCAGCAGGCCCCCACACATGTCCTACACATGTCCCCCTGCACCCCCAACCCCCCATCATTGACAGGCACCTGCCAGCAGGCCTTGACACATGTCCCCCAGCCAACACGTCATCACAATCCAGATCCCTGGCTCTTATGGCCACACAAATCCCAACCCTAAGCACCCCAGTCCAAACACCCAACCAAGCTTTACATCCACTCCAAATTGAAATCCCCATTACATGATAGATCACAAATAAGCAGTATGCGCATGAGTACAAGTCTGTCCGACCCACACAATGGCAACACATGACTGAGAAAACCCACATTGTGACATGCATGAAACAAATGAGAGAAGACCACACATCGAAGTAAGAAACAATAATGTAATCAAGTCAAAATGAAGGGAATGAAATAAAAACACACAATAATGCCAATAATATGGAAAATGCAGCATGTCCCAAAAAATGATAAATAAAAAAAATGAGAATCCAAATGAATCCAAATGAAAATGTGTCCAAAGTCACCGTCCAACAAAGCAAATCCAAAGGGAAAGAAAAGCATAATATCTATTGATCCATGGTGAAGAAAAATAAAGATGAAGGAGAAAAATCCACTGTAAAACTATGTACAAATAGCAAATCCAGGGTCCATGAGCCCAACGACATATGAGTCCAACGACATAAATGAAACCTACAATGAAACCTACCTAATGACTAACTATATACAAAAATGTGGGGCATAGTCCATGCGCCCCAAATGAAAGAAAAAAGAAATGAAACTTAACACTAATGAATGGCGGCGGGCAAGTCCAAAGGCTCACTTGTTGATGTCATGGGCCAGGGCATCATCAAACTCCTGTTCAATGTCTTGGAGGCGGGCCTGTTCTCTGGCCCCGAGGTCTCACAGGGATAACGCCATGTCCACCTCCATCTCCCTGCGAATTCCCTCGAGGCACTCAGCCCGCCTCAGCGCCCTGCGCATGGAGTTCTACGCCCTGACCATCGAGAGCCATGCCTCCTCCGCCCGCCACCGCTCCGCACCTATCTGCTGGCCCAACCGCTGCCACACGGAAGACACTCCCATTCCAGGGTCCTCCTGCCCTCCGGTCGATGCCTGCCCCTCTGATGTAGATTGCCCCGAGCCATGATGCCTCCCACATTGAGCCCGCCGCTGCCTCCGAAGCAACTGCCTCTGCCAGCACCACGGCATCCAGGCTGATGGAATCCACCGACGCTGTTATGCACGTGCCCTGCTCGATGATGCCGGCACATCCTCCATCTGCTGTGGTCCACTTGCTGTGGTGTCCACCCCTGCTGGACCTCCGACTCCCGACTGTGGCAGGGATGGGATCCCCACCAAGCTGGCTGCGTTGGTCAGGGCAGGTCCACAGGGGTCCCTGGTGGCATCTGGGCCGGAAGACGGCATGGAGAACAACTGGCGCATAGTCTCCACAGAGGAGGAGAGGGCCGCCAGAGTGGCCGACACATGTACAAAACCCCCGACCATGGACACTCCCAACTGGGCCACGTTGGCACGCTGCTCTTTGTGATGACGTGCGTGCTCCCCCCGGGAAGCACGCACGTCATCACGAATGTCATGCGTGCACAACACGACACCAATCAGGACCTTCTCCATACGGCCAGGGGTCCCCTCGTCCGCAGGTAGAGGAGTGTCAGATGACATGGACATCCCGCCTACCTGCAGATGGGCCTGGGATGGGGGATCCCTGCTGGTGCATGGTGGTGCAGTCACAGGGTCAGGGACAGCGACATGCACAGGCTCCTCCTTGGTGACCTGTGCTGCCTCCTGCCCCTGGCCCTGGACTGCACCACTTGCACCAGTGGTACCACCCCCTCCAGGCCCCGTGTGCGGCTCAGTAGCGGCATCCTCCTCCTCTGTGGAAACCACCAACCTGGATGGCTCCACACAGTCTTCCGCTGTTGCAAGCCCCTGTGGGGGCTCACCCACCCCTTCCGCTGCAGCCGTAGTGGCAGACGCAGCACCAGTCCCCTCACTCCCAGATGATGGTAAATTCTGGGAGGGTGACTGGGCCTTGTGTCGCCGGCCGGTGGGGGCATCCCCGCCGCTTTGCTCCACAGCGCCGTCTCCGCCCTCTTCATCACTTGCTGCTGTGTAGAAGGAGACATAGAACACAAGCATCATGGTACTGTACAATGGTCCCCTAGACAGGAAGCAATAGCAGATGAGTGGCACTGTCAAACATCACTTCCATCATGTCCCTCCACAACACATGGGTCAGTGCAGGCAAAACACATGCAGTCACAGGCATGGCGCATGCTATGAACATTAGCATACATGTCCAAGGGACTCTTCAAACATACAATGCTGGTTTGAAACTCACATGCATCATGGGTCATGCCCATCACATGCACACACTTCACCCTAGTTTCATCCATCTGGCCTCGTACACCCCAGACACAGTGGATACAAGGATGAGTAGGCTGCATCATTGTCACAGACACTCAAGTCAGACACACAGACATGGACACCATTCATGTCCATGACAGCAGCACCCATCTCTCACACCCTATCCATGTCCAATAACAGAGACAGGCATGCATTAATGTGTGCATTCCCCATGTTGCTACGCATGTTGCATTGTAACACATGCATCAACCATGTGGTTCACACATTACTGGTCTCACATGCATGACCATGATGTCCCTGCACACACACATACGTACATGGCCTATGCCACACATACAGGCAAGTATCAGACAACCAGCTCCCTGCAACATGCCCTGTCTCACACAGCAATGACTTGGCCACTTACTGCTCAACTCCGGATGGGTCTGCCTCCGAAGGATCTGGGCGTGGATCGCTGGGCCTACACGTTCCAGGACCCTCATCTGGATGGTACTCATGCTGCCCCGGCCCCCCTCCACGAGGCGCCGGGCCTTTATGAGGGTCCTGGACCTCAAGTCCTCCCAGCGCTTCTTGACATGATGGTAGTTGCGGGTTGCCACCCCCTCCGCGTTGATGGCACCACTGCATCATCCCAGATCCTCTCCCGTCCTTCCTTGTTGGCGTGTCTTGTTCCGAAGAGGGCATCATAATGCCCCAGGACATGCTCCACCAGGACACCAACTTCGGTGGCAGTGAAGCTGGTGGCCCTCTGCCTCTCTGGCTGGGGGTTGCCAGTGGTGCCAGATGGAGATGTGCCCGACATGGCAACCCCAGAGACAGGAGTGGGTGGGCAACTGGGTCCTGGGGCTGGGCTGTGGAGCGATGGAATCGCAGTCGGGAGTCTTCTGTTCCAGCATGGGTGGACACAGCAACTGCACGCCTGCAGATGGTTGACGTAAAGGCACCAAATAGCAGGGCATGTGGACAGCAGGCACGCAGGCAGCAGGAGATTGCTGGTGGGAGCGTGCTCGGGGCTCTTGGGGGCAGGAAAATGGCCTTCAGGGCAGGAGCATGGTCTTCCGTGTGTGTACGCGTGGCCAGCTTGATACGGAGTGATTTGGCACGTGAAAATCTTGCACGTCAGCGTGTAATTCGAGGAAAGGCCCTTAGCGCGTAAGCGCGTCAGCACACGTACGCGATATCATTGGACCAAAGGCCCTTAGCGCGTAAGCGCTTCTGTGACGTATTGTGCACGGGCGTTGCCCTTTCATGTGTAAAACTTGACGCGCACCCCTGAAATACACGTACTCCGCTCGAACAGGGCACTTTCGCGTGCAAAACTTCACGCGAAACCCGTAATACACGTACTCTGCTGAAATCACGGGTGGAACTTCCCGCGACCCCCAGGAATACACGTACTCCGCTCAACAGGGCCCTTTCGCATGTAAAACTTCACGCAGTACCCCAGGACGTACCCCGCTCGCTCGCACAGTGCCAATATTCATGGGCTTCGCAGGAAGTTTCACACGCGATTCCAGCAGGGTATGTGTATTTCTGGGGTTTGCGGGAAGTTTCACATGCGATAGGCCCTGTGCGAGTGGGGTACATGTATTTCTGGGGTGCGTGGGAAGTTTCACATGCGATTCCAGCAGGGTACGTGTATTTCTGGGGTTTGCAGGAAGTTTCACACGCGATAAGCCCTGTGCGAGTGGGGTACGTGTATTTCAGGGGTGCAGGGGAGTCCTACAGGTGAATTGGCAATGTGGGTCCTCCCAGGTGTTCCTTCTACACCCTCCAAAGCCCCTGCAGGCAGCCCACAACACAGGGGACTACCCTGGACCCCTGGTCACGTCCCGCAGGCAGCCCATTCACCATGGGCATGCCCCCCAGCCAAGCCACATGTCACCTTGCACTAGTGATTACCAACGCATTACCCCCTTGCACCCCCACCCCCCAGCAGTGCAGGGCACCTGCCAGCAGGCCCCCACTCATGTCCCCTTGCACCCCCACCCCCCAGCAGTCAGGGGCACCTGCCAGCAGGCCCCCACTCATGTCCCACTCATGTCCCCTTGCAACCCCACCCCCTGGCAGTGCAGGGCACCTGCCAGCAGGCCCCACTCATGTCCCATTGCACCCCACCCCCCAGCAGTGCAGGGCACCTGCCAGCAGGCCCCCACTCATGTCCCACTCATGTCCCCTTGCACCCCCACCCCCAGCAGTGCAGGGCACCTGCCAGCAGGCCCCCACTCATGTCCCCTTGCACCCCCACCCCCCAGCAGTCAGGGGCACCTGCCAGCAGGCCCCCACTCATGTCCCACTCATGTCCCCTTGCACCCCCACCCCCCAGCAGTGCAAGGCACCTGCCGGCAGGCCCCCACTCATGTCCCCTTGCACCCCTACCCCCCAGCAGTGCAAGGCATCTGCCAGCAGGCCCCCACTCATGTCCCCTTGGACCCCTACCCCCCAGCAGTCAGGGGCACCTGCCAGCATACCCCCACTCATGTCCCCCAGCATCCCCACCCCCCAGCACTGAGGGGCACCTGCCAGCAGGCCCCCACTCATGTCCCCTTGCACACCCACCCCCCAGCACTGAGGAGCACCTGCCAGCAGGCCCCCACTCATGTCCCCTTGCACACCCACCCCCAGCACTGAGGGACACCTGCCAGCAGGCCCCCACTCATGTCCCCTTGCACCCCCACTCCCCAGCAGTGCAGGGCACCTGCCAGCAGGCCCCCACTCATGTCCCCTTGCACCCCCACCCCCCAGCAGTCAGGGGCACCTGCCAGCAGGCCCCCACTCATGTCCCACTCATGTCCCCTTGCAACCCCACTCCCTGGCAGTGCAGGGCACCTGCCAGCAGGCCCCACTCATGTCCCATTGCACCCCACCCCCCAGCAGTGCAGGGCACCTGCCAGCAGGCCCCCACTCATTTCCCACTCATGTCCCCTTGCACCCCCACCCCCAGCAGTGCAGGGCACCTGCCAGCAGGCCCCCACTCATGTCCCCTTGCACCCCCACCTCCCAGCAGTCAGGGGCACCTGCCAGCAGGCCCCCACTCATGTCCCACTCATGTCCCCTTGCACCCCCACCCCCCAGCAGTGCAAGGCACCTGCCGGCAGGCCCCCACTCATGTCCCCTTGCACCCCTACCCCCCAGCAGTGCAAGGCATCTGCCAGCAGGCCCCCACTCATGTCCCCTTGGACCCCCACCCCCCAGCAGTCAGGGGCACCTGCCAGCATACCCCCACTCATGTCCCCCAGCATCCCCACCCCCCAGCACTGAGGGGCACCTGCCAGCAGGCCCCCACTCATGTCCCCTTGCACACCCACCCCCCAGCACTGAGGAGCACCTGCCAGCAGGCCCCCACTCATGTCCCCTTGCACACCCACCCCCAGCACTGAGGGACACCTGCCAGCAGGCCCCCACTCATGTCCCCTTGCACCCCCACTCCCCAGCAGTGCAGGGCACCTGCCAGCAGGCCCCCACTCATGTCCCCTTGAACCCCCACCCCCTGCAGTCCGGGGCACCTGCCAGCAAGCCCCCACTCATGTCCCCAAGCACTCCCACCCCCCAGCACTGAGGGGCACCTGCCAGCAGGCACCCACTCATGTCCCACTCATGTCCCCCTGTACCCCCACCCACCAGCAGTACAGGGCACCTGCCAGCAGGCCCCCACTCATGTCCCCTTGCACCCCAACCCCCCAGCAGTGCAGGGCACCTGCCAGCAGGCCCCCACTCATGTCCCCCAGCACCCCCACCCCCAGTACTGAGGGGCACCTGCCAGCAGGCCCCCACTCATGTCCCCCTGTCCCCAGGTCATGACGATCCTCAATCATGGCCCTTATGGCCAGTCTCCCCAGCCCAAAGACCCAACCAAGTATTGCATCCACCCACATAGAAAAGGCAATTACATGATACAACCCCAATGGCAAGTATGTAAATGAACACATGTCCGTCACACACACACAATGGTTGCAAGTGAATGTGAAAACCCATATCATGACATGCATGAAACCAATGAGATAATACCACACATCGAAGTATGAAGAAAAAAATCTATTAAAAGCAAAATGAATGGAATTAAAATCAAACAAACAAAAATGGGAATAAAAAAAGAAAAGCTGCATGTCTGTAAAATAATGAAAAAAAGAAATCATAATCCAAAGGAAAGTTGTCCAAAGTCACAGTCCAACAAAGCAAATCCAAGGGAAAAACAAAAGTGAAAACCATTGCTCCATGGGGAAATCCAAAATAAAGAGATGAATCCAATAGTGAACTATATACAGATGAACAATCCAGGTTCCATGATCACAACTGAAGAAATAAAACATATCAAAAATACTACCTAATGAAAAACTATATACAGAAACGTGATGCATTGTCCAAGCGCAACCAAAATAAAGAAAAAACCAAAGGAAACCTAACAAAATCTAACTATTTACAAGGGCAGCGGGTTAGTCCGACGGCTCACTTTTGGATGTCCCGGGCCAGGGCATCATCGAACTCCTGCTTAATGTCCCGGAGGCGGTCCTCTTCCACGGCCCCATGGGTTCGCAGGGACAATGACATGTTCTCCTCCAACTCCCTGCGAATTGCCTCGAGGCACTCGGCCCGCCTCAGGGCCCTCCGCATGGAGTTCTCCGCCCTGACCATCGTGAGCCATGCCTCTTCTGCCCGCTGCCGCTCCGCATCTATGGCATGGCCTAACCGCTGCCACACGGAAGACACTTCCCGTCCTGGGTCCTCCTGCCCTCTGGCCGATGCCTGCCCCTCTGATGACGAAGGCCCCGAGCCATCATGGCTCCCACCTTGTTGCTGCTGCTGCTGTGCCTCTGCCCGTGCCCTGGCTCTTGCTGCCTGCACATCCTCCTCCGGCTGGGGTGTATTTGTTGAGGTGGCCACCCCTGCTGGACGTCCGACTCCCGACTGTGGCAGGGATGTGTCCTCCACCAGCCTGGCCGCAGGGTCGGAGGCAGCTCCACAGGGCACCCAGGTGACACATGGGTGGGAAGATGGCACGGAGTATGACTGGCGCATAGGGGGTTCAGTTGAGGAGGCGGTCGGAACAAGGCCCAGCAAATGGAGGAATCCGGCCCTGGTGACCTGTCCCAGTAGGTCGACGGGGTCAACGAGCCATTCGAGACGACATGCAGTCTCCCCATGAAAAGACTGCATTTTGCCTCGCATGGCCCGTTGACGCAACGCGACACCACCCAGGACAGGCTCAACCCGGTCCCGGATAGCCACGTCTGCAGGCAGAGGAAGGCCAGTTGTCGTAAGCTCATCCCCTGCCTGAAAACGGGTCTGGACTTAGTAGTTATCCCTGCTGGTGCAGGGTGATGCAGTCACAGGGTCGGGGACAGGTTTACACACAGGCACCTCCACGGCGGCCTGTGCTGCCTCCTGTCCCTGCCCCTGCAGTGCACCACTAGCACTAGTGGAATCCCCACCTACAGACCCCATCTCTGTCCCTTTGCACGGCCTCCTCCTCCACCAAACCCCCCACCAACCTGGATGACTCTGTGCCATCGTCCTCCGTCGGGCCCTGTGGGGTCACAGCTGCCCCTTCTGCTGCCAAGGAGTCCAACTCCGACCTCCTCCTCTTGGACCTCCCCTCGGCAGCTGCGACCTGGGACCCGGCACCGGACTCCTCACTCCCCGACGACATGACAACCTGGGAGGGGAGCTGGGCCTTGCGTCTCTGGCTGGCGGTGCGATCCCTGCCGCTGTGCTCCACAGCACCCTCTCCTCCCTCTTCATCAGTCGACGCTGAAGACAGGGAGAGATAGGACACAGGCATCAGGGCACTGTACAATGGACTCATACACACATGACAGTTGTGCACGAGTGTCATTGTCAAACTTCAGACACGGCATCACAATCCCCAACACACATGTCATTTCAAATCACACACATGAGCTATTCCACAGCCATATTGCAACAGCCAGCACCATCCATACCCATACAACAGCATGAGCAGGCAAAGGTGAGCCAGACATCACATGAGACACAGGGAGTGCACTTGACATGCACACACGCCACCACACATTCATGCATGTGTACACCTCCATCAAGTGTCGCAGTGATGAGATCGGCATCCATGTCACATCTGGCAATCAGTCTTCTACATATCAGTCTCACATGCATCCATGTTGCATGACAGTTGCACACTTGTCAGATACACATACATGCACATGTACAGAGTGCAGATACATGCAGCTGGAACCAACATCCATGTGTGACACCACAACCTTGACAACTGACATACACAGTCATTCAAACATGTGTGCTCCCACATCTGCATTTGGCCTGCATGCTTACCCACAAATACACCATCCATGTGTCTCACATATGAAAGGACTTGCATGTGTCAGCCTCACGGCCCTGTAGATACACATCCATACATGGCCCTACAAAACCACATGTGCAACCTGCACACTACTGGCACACCACCACACGCACAGCTTCCAATCAGTATGCATGTACACTTACCGCTCAACTCCAGACGGGTGTGGCTCTCAAGGACCTGGACGTGGAGCGCTGGGCATTCCAGGACCCTCATTTGATCTTCCGACAGGTGGCCCCGGCGCCCCTTAGCATCCGCTGCCTTCAAGAGGCGCCGGGCCTTGTTGAGGGTCCTGGACCTGAAGTCCTCCCACCGCTTCTTGACATGATGGAATTTGCAGACTGCCACCCCCTCCGTGGGGATGGCAGTCACGATGTCCGTCCAGATCTTGGTCTGTCCTTCCTTGTCGACGCACGACCTTCCGAAGAGGGCATCATACTGCCCCAGGACTTGCTCCACCAGGACACCAGCTTCGGTGGCAGTGAAGCTGGTGGCCCTTTGCCTCTCTGGCTGGGGGTTGCCAGTGCCGCCAGATGGTGTAGTGGTGGACATGGCAACCCCAGAGGCATAAGTGGGTGGGCAACTGGGTCCTGGGGCTGGGCTGTGGAGCGATAGAATCCCAGTTGGGAATCTTTGGTTCCAGCAGGGGTGGTCACAGCAACATCACCCCTTGCTGACGTGCAGGCAGCAAATGGCAGGGCATGTGGGCAGCAGGCAATCAGGCAGCAGATGGCAGGTGGGAGGCAGTAATTCGGCCTTCTGGGCAGGAGCGTGGTCTTCCGTGTTTGAACGCGTGGCCAGCTTGATATGGAGTGATTTGGCATGTGAAAATCTTGCACGTAGCGTTTAATTTGAGGAAAGGCCCTTAGCGCGTAAGCGCGTCAGCGCACGTACGCGATTTCATTGGATCAAAGGCCCTTAGCACGTAAGCGCGTCTGTGATGTAACGCGCGCAGGTGTTTCCATCCTAGCACGTGATGACAGAGCACACATGGAAAAGCTGCACGTCCGAGTGTCAGCGCATGTAATTGGAGGAAAGGGCGTGTACTTTTCAGTGTTCTTTCAGGCTGATTGTTTCAATTCTCCCACTTTTGCAACACATTCCTCTGCCCTATGGTGACATATGTGACATGCTTCTGTCATTGAAGAACCCCACATTGGCTCACATGTGTCACCTTGGTAGTTGAATGATTTGACCATTCAGGCTGAATGAATATTGTCCTGATCTCATGATGTTTTTGGGCCTGTTTGAATGTGGAACATGCTAGTTGTTTCCTGTCATGTTGAAGTGCACAAGCATTGATGTGTACTTGACCCTGCAATCACTGTATTTTTGTGCACTGGATGTGTTGCAGTGTGTGGCACATGGCGTATCTTTTCACGCTATGTGGCATTTTTCATCTCTTCATGTCCATCTCACATGGATGGGTGACAGTACTCATTCACTGACATGTGGATGTACTTGTGGAATGTACCATGGCTATGGTACATGCCATCTGTGTGATGGCATGTGTCATTTATGTGTATAGGACATGCCACTCACAGGCCAATGTGTGATGGCATGTTGTATTTCGCAAGGGGGTAATGCATTTAGCGGCATATGTGTCTTTTGATGACACAGCATTGGTGGTGTTTCTGTGGGTAGTGATGCACACATTGTGACACTTACAGGTGACCAATCTCAGTCTGGTATGGTTGTGACAGTTGACTGTCCCTTGTGTCATCATCGATTGTCAGCTGGTATGTGGCAGGGCTGTGCACTCCACAGGGGTGTGATTCTAATTGAAGTAATTAGCCACCAGCTGTGTTCGGGCTGCCTCACCCCGTGCCCTTTCCCCTCCCTTGCGCAGCGGGCGTGCATGGGGTTGGGGATGTGGGGGCACCACATGTCCACCGGCAGGCCCCGGTGTGTTGCAGCGTTGTGCAGGACACATTCTGCCACTATGATCCTGCACACTACTGGGGGAGCGTATAACAGCTGCCCGCCAGAACGGTCAAGGGAGCGAAAGCGTGACTTGAGCACTCTGAATGTGCGCTCCACTATGCCCCAGGTTGCAATATGGGCTGTGTTGTATCTTACCTCGGGTGGCGTAGTGGGGTTACGAATTGGCGTCATCATGTGGGTGCTCAGAGTGTAGGCACTGTCCCCTGGGGAGGTGGTGATGGGTATCATTAGTAGGGTTGTGACATTACTCAGTATCTGGCATGCATGCATGTGCTGTGGCATTTATGCTCACCAAGCAGCCATGTATTGCCATGCCGCCCAGCTTCTAGGTCCCGGTTTAGGGTTGACATTCTGTAAATTAAACTGTCGTGGGTGGACCCTGGAGAGTTGGCATATACTGAGGTGATGATTCCCTTGGCATCACATACTACCTGGACGTTGATGGAATGCCAGTGCTTGCGGTTTCGATAGATGTGCTCTGATGCCCTGGGGGGACATAAAGCCACATGGGTGCAATCAATGGCACCTAGGACTTTGGGGAATTGTGCCACCCCGTAGAAATCCTGGACGGCAGCCTGCCTTTCTGCAGGTGTTCTGGGCAGGTATATGTGCCTGCGGACTGATGGGCATGCAGTCATGATGGACAAGACCTGGTGTAGGCAGCGTGACTGCGTGGCCTGTGACACCCCTCCAACTATGGCACTTGTCCGCTGAAATGATCCGGTGGCCAAAAAGTGCAGTACATTGAGGACCTTTTCCAGTGGGCTGAGTGCTTGGGTGCAGAGGGTGGGTGATGTGAGGTCATCCTCCCACTCACTGACCAGGTTGAGTATTATGTGAGGTGAAAACCTGTACTTCCCATACACCTGGTCATCAGGCATGCCAAAAAGGCTGGTTCTGGGTGTGAAAATTCTGGGCCTGACTATCCTCCTCCTCCTGCGGTATCCCACGACTACTGCTGCTAGGAACGTTATGTTCATCCTGGCGTCTGAGCTTGCTTGTTGTTTGCGCGCATTTTTATGCTGCACGGGTCCACGTACGCCTGCTTCCTGCTGGTGTACGTGTTTCCGGATTAGCGCATCTTTTTTGGCACGTGCGTGTGGGCGTTCCGCGCGTTTGCCTCCTGTACGTCCCCGCCAACCCCAGTAATACACATACCCCGCTTGCCCAGGCCCAATCGCGTGTAAAACTTCCCGCGAGCCCCTGAAGTACACATACCCCGCTCGCCCAGGCACAATCGTGTGTAAAACTTCCCACGAGCCGCTGAAGTACACGTACCCCGCTCGCCCAGGCACAATCGTGTGTGAAACTTCCCGCGCACCCCCGAAATACACGCTATTTTAAACACACCGGGTGTCTGTGTTTGTCGCGTACACCTTTGCACGTCATTTGTCCTAGAGGGCCACAGTATGGGACATTCATCAAAGCTGTATATACAGGCTTTTTGTTAGCGCACATGTTTTTAATGCGCAGGGACGCTACCGCCTGCCTTCGTGTGGTGGACATGTGTTGATGTACATAGTTGACTTTTGGTTTGTGTCGTGAGATCGCCATTTCACTGCTGGGGGGTGCAAGGGGACATGAGTGGGGGCCTGCTGGCAGGTGCCCTGCAATGCTGGGGGGTGGGGGTGCAAGGGGACATGAGTGGGACATGAGTGGGGGCCTGCTGGCAGGTGGCCTGCACTGCTGGGGTGGGGGTGCAAGGGGACATGAGTGGGGGCCTGCTGGCAGGTGCCCCTCAGTGCTGGGGGGTGTGTGTGGAAGGGGACATGAGTGGGGGCCTGCTGGCAGGTGCCCCTCAGTGCTGGGGGGTGGGGTGCAAGGGGACATGAGTGTGGGCCTGCTGGCAGGTGCCCCTCAGTGCTGGGGGGTGGGGGTGCTGGGGGACATGAGTGGGGGCCTGCTGGCAGGTGCCCTGCACTGCTGGGGGGTGGGTGTGCAAGGGGACATGAGTGGGGGCCTGCTGGCAGGTGATCTGCACTGCTGGGGGGTGGGGGTGCAAGGGTACATGAGTGGGACATGAGTGGGGGCCTGCTGGCAGGTGCCCCTCAGTGCTGGGAGGTGGGGGTGAATGGACATGAGTGGGGGCCTGCTGGCAGGTGCCCTGCACTGCTGGGGGGTGGGTGTGCAAGGGGACATGAGTGGGGGCCTGCTGGCAGGTGATCTGCACTGCTGGGGGGTGGGGGTGCAAGGGGACATGAGTGGGACATGATTGGGGGCCTGCTGGCAGGTGCCCTGCACTGCTGGGGGGTGGGGTTGCAAGGGGACATGAGTGGGGGCCTGCTGGCAGGTGCCCTGCACTGCTGGGGGGTGGGGGTGCAAGGGGACATGAGTGGGAAATGAGTGGGGGCCTGCTTGCAGGTACCCCTCAGTGCTGGGGACCTATTTGCAAAAGCACCTTCCATCATATCGAAATGATATCAACACATCATTCAACTATAAAAATCTGATCCATAAACTCTCCTATGCTAAAAGTCCTGTTTTAGCACTAGTGAATTTAAACAACAATCTTCTGCATGGTACAGTCAAAAAACTACTCAAAGAAATAGAGCATATCCACAGAAAATATTTTTGAAGTAAAAGACACTTACAAAATGCATTAGCATTTGGGGGGTGGGTGTGCAAGGGGGCATGAGTGGGGGCCTGCTGGCAGGTGCCCCTCAGTGCTGGGGGGTGGGTGTGCAAGGGGACATGAGTGGCGGCCTGCTGGCAGGTGCCCTGCACTGCTGGGGGTGGGGGTGCAAGGGGACAAGAGTGGGACATGAGTGGGCGCCTGCTGGCAGGTGCCCTGCACTGCTGGGGGGTGGGGGTGCAAGGGGAAATGAGTGGGACATGAGTGGGGGCCTGCTGGCAGGTGCTCCTCAGTGCTGGGGGGTGGGTGTGCAAGGGGACACGACTGGGGGCCTGCTGGCAGGTGCCCTGTACTGCTGGGGGGTGGGGGAGCAAGGGGACATGAGTGGGACATGAGTGGGGGCCTGCTGGCAGGTGCCCCTCAGTGCTGGGGGGTCGGTGTGCAAGGGGACATGAGTGGGGGCCTGCTGGCAGGTGCCCCTCAGTGCTGGGGTGTGGGTGTGCAAGGGGATATGAGTGGGGGCCTGCTGGCAGGTGCCCCTCAGTGCTGGGGGGTGGGTGTGCAAGGGGACATGAGTGGGGGCCTGCTGGCAGGTGCCCCTCAGTGCTGGGGGGTGGGTGTGCAAGGGGACATGAGTGGGGCCTGCTGGCAGGTGCCCTGCACTGCTGGGGGGTGGGGGTACAAGGGGACATGAGTGGGACATGAGTGGGGGCCTTCTGGCAGGTGCCCCTGACTGTTGGGTGGTGGGGTGCAAGGGGACATGAGTGGGGGCCTGCTGGCATGTGCCCTGCACAGCTGGGGGTTGGGGGTGCAAGGGGACATGAGTGGGGGCCAGCTGGCAGGTGCCCCTCAGTGCTGGGGGGTGGGGGTGCAAGAAGACATGACTGGGGGCCTGCTGGCAGGTGCCCCTCAGTGCTGGGGGGTGAGTGTGCAAGGGGACATGAGTGGGGGCCTGCTGGCAGGTGCCCCTCAGTGCTGGGGGGTGGGTGTGCAAGGGGACATGAGTGGGGGCCTGCTGGCAGGTGCCCCTTAGTGCTGGGGGGTGGGGGTGCAAGGGGACATGAGTGGGGGCCTGCTGGCAGGTGCCCCTCGGTGCCGGGGGTTGGGGGTGTTGGGGGACATGAGTGGGGGCCTGCTGGCAGGTGCCCTGCACTGCTGGGGGTCGGGGTGCAAGGGGACATGAGTGGGACATGAGTGGTGGCCTGCTGGCAGGTGCCCTGCACTGCTGGGGGGTTGGGTGGAGGGGGTCATGCGTTGGTGATCAGTAGTGCAAGCTGACATGTGGCTTGCCGCCTGGGGGCATGCCCATGGTGGATGGGCTGCCTGCGGGACATGACCAGGGGTGCAGGGTAGTCCCCTGTGGTGTGGGCTGCCTGCAGGGGCCGTGGAGGGTGTAGAGGGAACACCTGGGAGGACCCACACTGCCAATTCACATGTAGGACTCCCCTGCACCCCAGATATACACGTACCCCACTCGCATAGGGCCTGTCGTGTGTGAAACTACCTGTGCACCCCCAAAATACACGTACCCCGCTTGCCCAAGGCCAATCGCGTGTGAAACTTCCCGCACACCCCAGATTTACACGTACCCAAGCCAATCGCGTGTGAAACTTCACGCGAACCCCAGGAATACACGCACTCCACTCGCACAGGGCCTATCGTGTGTGAGACTTCCCACGAACCCGAGATTTACACGTACCCAGGCCAATCACATGTGAAACTTCCCGCGAACCCCAGATTTACATGCACCCCGCTCGCCCAAGGCCAATCGCGTGTGAAACTTCCCGCCCACCCCCGAAATACACGCACACTCTATTTTTGACACAGCAGGTGTTCGTGTTTGTTGCGTACCCCTTTGCACATCATTTGTCCTAGAGGGCCACAGTATGGGACAATCATCAGAGCTGTATATAAGTGCTTTTTGTTAGCGCACATTTTGGCGCACATTTTTTCATGTGCAGGGACGCTACCGCCGGCCTTCTTGTGGCGGACGTGTTTAGGCCTGTGCGCGTCTTCGCCCGTGTGCTGGGTTGCCCTATTCGATTCCATGAATACGTGTTGTATGCGAGCGTGTGGGCGTTCCGCCCACTTGCCTCCTGTACTTCCCCCATGATGCCCACATTTGCACACGTTGTTCCCCATTCCGCGTGTCACACCCCGTTTTACGCCTACTTTTGTTATGTGCGCCGCACTATGTGCGCTTTCGCTGTGGCCGTAGCGCACACTGTTAGATGACCTGTGCGCCAGCATGCGCCACACAGATTTTCAGTGCACATCCCAGATTTTACTTGCGCACGGACTTCCATGAATCGATGTGCACAGGTTTTGCTGCGATTTTCGCACTTGCACTGCGATTTTCGCACTTGCTCTGCGATTCGCACAGTTTCGCACGCTTGTGTGGGAATTTTCAGCGCACATTAATTCCATGAATCGGCCTCTCAGTATATCACATCTCCATTCTAATAAACCAAAACATCCAGTCTACAAATGGCCGTACACATCAATGTGTAACATTGCCAAAAAATCTTTCAAATCTTTACACCACTTCCTTAATCACTATGTAAAAAGCAAAGACAAAATCAAAATGAAACTATTACAAAATATGGATGTCTGTCCAGTGCGCAAATACACAGGACTACAAGGACAATCATTAGCCTGCATTTCAGGACCTATTTGCAAAAGCACCTTCCATCATATCAAAATGATATAAACACATCATTCAACTATAAAAATCTGACCCATAAACTCTTCTATGCTAAAAGTCCTGTTTTAGCACTAGTGAATTTAAACAACAATCTTCTACATGGTACAGTCAAACAATTACTCAAAGAAATAGAGCATATCCACAGAAAATATTTTTGAAGTAAAAGACACTTACAAAATGCATTAGCATTTGGGGGATGGGTGTGCAAGGGGACATGAGTGGGGGCCTGCTGGCAGGTGCCCCTCAGTGCTGGGGGGTGGGTGTGCAAGGGGACATGAGTGGCGGCCTGCTGGCAGGTGCCCTGCACTGCTGGGGGGTGGGGGTGCAAGGGGACAAGAGTGGGACATGAGTGGGGGCCTGCTGGCAGGTGCCCTGCACTGCTGGGGGGTGGGGGTGCAAGGGGAAATGAGTGGGACATGAGTGGGGGCCTGCTGGCAGGTGCCCCTCATTGCTGGGGGGTGGGTGTGCAAGGGGACACGACTGGGGCCTTCCTGGCAGGTGCCCTGTACTGCTGGGGGGTGGGGGAGCAAGGGGACATGAGTGGGACATGAGTGGGGGCCTGCTGGCAGGTGCCCCTCATTTTTGGGGGGGTGGGTGTGCAAGGGGACATGAGTGGGGGCCTGCTGGCAGGTGCCCCTCAGTACTGGGGGGTCGGTGTGCAAGGGGACATGAGTGGGGGCCTGCTGGCAGGTGCCCCTCAGTACTGGGGGGTGGGTGTGCAAGGGGATATGAGTGGGGGCCTGCTGGCAGGTGCCCCTCAGTGCTGGGGGGTGGGTGTGCAAGGGGACATGAGTGGGGGCCTGCTGGCAGGTGCCCCTCAGTGCTGGGGGGTGGGTGTGCAAGGGGACATGAGTGGGGCCTGCTGGCAGGTGCCCTGCACTGCTGGGGGGTGGGGGTGCAAGGGGACATGAGTGGGACATGAGTGGGGGCCTTCTGGCAGGTGCCCCTGACTGTTGGGTGGTGGGGTGCAAGGGGACATGAGTGGGGGCTTGCTGGCATGTGCCCTGCACAGCTGGGGGTTGGGGGTGCAAGGGGACATGAGTGGGGGCCAGCTGGCAGGTGCCCCTCAGTGCTGGTGGTGGGGGTGCAAGGAGACATGACTGGGGGCCTGCTGGCAGGTGCCCCTCAGTGCTGGGGGGTGAGTGTGCAAGGGGACATGAGTGGGGGCCTGCTGGCAGGTGCCCCTCAGTGCTGGGGGGTGGGTGTGCAAGGGGACATGAGTGGGGGCCTGCTGGCAGGTGCCCCTTAGTGCTGGGGGGTGGGGGTACAAGGGGACATGAGTGGGGGCCTGCTGGCAGGTGCCCCTCAGTGCCGGGGGTTGGGGGTGTTGGGGGACATGAGTGGGGGCCTGCTGGCAGGTGCCCTGCACTGCTGGGGGTCGGGGTGCAAGGGGACATGAGTGGGACATGAGTGGTGGCCTGCTGGCAGGTGCCCTGCACTGCTGGGGGGTTGGGTGGAGGGGGTCATGCGTTGGTGATCAGTAGTGCAAGCTGACATGTGGCTTGCCGCCTGGGGGCAAGCCACATGTCAAGCAAGCCATGGTGGATGGGTTGCCTGCGGGACATGACCAGGGGTGCAGGGTAGTCCCCTGTGGTGTGGGCTGCCTGCAGGGGCCGTGGAGGGTGTAGAGGGAACACCTGGGAGGACCCACACTGCCAATTCACATGTAGGACTCCCCTGCACCCCAGATATACACGTACCCCACTCGCACAGGGCCTGTCGTGTGTGAAACTTCCTGTGCACCCCCGAAATACACGTACCCCGCTCGCCCAAGGCCAATCGCGTGTGAAACTTCCCGCACACCCCAGCTTTACACGTACCCAGGCCAATCGCGTGTGAAACTTCACGCGAACCCCAGGAATACACGCACCCCACTTGCATAGGGCCTATCGTGTGTGAGACTTCCCACGAACCTGAGATTTACACGTACCCAGGCCAATCACGTGTGCAACTTCACGTGAACCCCAGGAATACACGCACCCCACTCGCACAGGGCCTATCACATGTGAAACTTCCCGCGAACCCCAGATTTACAAGCACCTCGCTCGCCCAAGGCCAATCGCGTGTGAAACTTCCCGCCCACCCCCGAAATACACGCACACTCTATTTTTGACACAGCAGGTGTTCGTGTTTGTTGCGTACCCCTTTGCACATCATTTGTCCTAGAGGGCCACAGTATGGGACAATCATCAGAGCTGTATTTAAATGCTTTTTGTTAGCGCACATTTTGGCGCACATTTTTTCATGTGCAGGGACGCTACCGCCGGCCTTCTTGTGGCGGACGTGTTTAGGCCTGTGCGCGTCTTCGCCCGTGTGCTGGTTTGCCCTATTCGATTCCATGAATACGTGTTGTATGCGAGCGTGTGGGCGTTCCGCCCACTTGCCTCCTGTACTTCCCCCGTGATGCCCACATTTTCACACGTTGTTCCCTATTCCGCGTGTCACCCCCCTGTTTTACGCCTACTTTTGTTATGTGCGCCGCACTATGTGCGCTTTCGCTGTGGCCGTAGCGCACGCTGTTAGATGACCTGTGTGCCAGCGTGCGCCACACAGATTTTCAGTGCACATCCCAGATTTTACTCGCGCACGGACTTCCATGAATCGATGTGCACAGGTTTTGCTGCGATTTTCGCACTTGCACTCCGATTTTCGCACTTGCACTGTGATTCGCACAGTTTCGCACGCTTGCGTGGGAATTTTCAGCGCACATTAATTCCATGAATCGGCCTCTCAGTATCACATCTCCATTCTAATAAACCAAAACATCCAGTCTACAAATGGCCGTACACATCAATGTGTAACATTGCCAAAAAATCTTTCAAATATTTACACCACTTCCTCAATCACTATGTAAAAAGCAAAGACAAAATCAAAATGAAACTATTACAAAATATGGATATCTGTCCAGTGCGCAAATACACAGGACTACAAGGACAATCATTAGCCTGCATTTCAGGACCTATTTGCAAAAGCACCTTCCATCATATCAAAATGATATTAACACATCATTCAACTATAAAAATCTGATCCATAAACTCTTCTATGCTAAAAGTCCTGTTTTAGCACTAGTGAATTTAAACAACAATCTTCTACATGGTACAGTCAAACAACTACTCAAAGAAATAGAGCATATCCACAGAAAATATTTTTGAAGTAAAAGACACTTACAAAATGCATTAGCTTTACAACAAACTAGCAATTGCTTTACAAATAGCAACCTTATATTAAACACATACAAAAAAGAAATACTAAAGTTTAAAAGTACCTCAGCTGAAGTACCAAACCATGTGTGTGTGTTGCTGCAGTACTTTTTATAAAAGTAGCACAGAAACTGTAGACATAACGTACAAAATAGAAGACAATGAAGATTCCAAGTGGTTCCAATTAGCTCTCTACCTTATAGCAGAAAACAAATACAAAATTACTGACCCCTTAATACTTTGCAATTACTGCAATGCAAAACATGACAACAACCAAGCACCTTCACGTGCTATCACAAATAACTTCCAAAACCCCTTCAACATTTAAGAGAGCATCAATTTAAATTTATGTGAGAGCATCATAATTCAAACAGTGCACACATTTCAAGCAATAATACGCCTTCATCAAAAACAGCAAAATTACCTCCCTCTGAATTAGTGAAAGACCTTTGTGGCAAAGTACTTTATTTACCATTAGATCTCAAAGAAAATGTACACACTCATACACCACAATCCAAAATATTTACTTCCAAAGGTATCTTATAACGCGATCCTATTACAAACTCTACAATCTTAACTGCATAGCCTAGCCAAAACTTCACATACAAACTCTACAAATGAAACAGTACACAAAATTTTGGGTTCTGATATTTGATGGGTGTTTGATTCTATAGGTGTGTTATGCTGCGGTGGTTGTGGACAGGGCCTAGACTCTTGAGTGCCGTAGGCCATGCACTCATGAGTCTAGGCCCTGGCCACAACCACCGTAGCATAACACACCTATGCTACTAAAGATTTTGACTGTGGTATGTGGGCTGCTTGTAGGGGATATGAATTACAATCAATCCTCCACTAATGACCCCAAAACAACATTATACCAAATTAAAATAGCCAATAGTGTATTTATTATGTCCTCAGACAGCCGCGAAGACCGCAGACATGGCGAACACATCAGGGGCACCTGCTACCGAAACAAATACAGTATTTGACCCATCTCTTACTCCCCAACCCTCCGCAAGCACTTCTGCACACCAACACACTCCACAAAATTGCATTTTGCCTCTGTTCGCCACAGCGCTGTCGGCGGATCCAAGATGGCTGGCGCATTGAAAAAATGTGACGCACCTCGCACCTCATTCCAGCCAATCGGTGGATGCATTGCATGTGCACGGATATAACAAAAACCGATTAACCAATCAGTATCCTGTCCGAGGAGCGAACAGGGAAGCGCGTCCGCGGAGCGGACATAGATATCACCCAATTTTGTGCCTTAAGTTTTAGTCATTTAAAAAAAAAAACACAGGACGGATTTACATCAAATTAACAAAAGCACACTTTCGGGACTAAGCCGCCTCTCCTGCCACAAATTTGGTGGGAATCCATCCAGCGGTTTGAGCTGTAGGCATGCACAAAGTTTTTTCCCATTATGTCTATGGGAAAAAAAAGAAATGTTGGAACCCCCCTATAACTCTGCCCCACCTGGGCCAAACCTTACCACAATTTACAAAAAAAGTCAGAGTGGGCCATATACTTTTTTTGCAAAGTTTGCTGAGAATTCGTCCAGGGAGAGCGAAGTTATAAACCGCCCAAAAAGTGTTCTTCCTATGGGATTAGCAACTTAACCATAACTCCACAGCCACTACCGTGGGCTGTGTAATACATATATATATGGACATATATATATATATATTTTGCAAAGTTTGGTGATGTTTGGTCCAGGGGGGGAAAAGTTATAGGGGGGGGTCCCAAAACATATTTTTTCCCCGTACACTGAATGGGGGAAACATTTTGCGCACGTCTACAGCCTAAACCACTGGACGGATTTTCACCAAATTTGTGGTAGGACAAGAGCTTGGTCCTTAAAGTGTGCTTTTGTACATTTGGTGACAAAAACTCTAGGCCCTGGCCACAACCACCGCAGCATATTGGTGGTTGTGGGCAGGACGTATAGTTTTGGGTGCATGGCTGCAGGCTGTAGGCCATACACCGAAGAGTGTAGACCCTGCCTACAAGCAGTGCAGGATATCTCATTCATACATCACACCCACACATTCGATTATGTATCTGGTAGGTGTGGGCAGGGCCTAGAGTCCTGGGTACAAATTGAGTGCATGCTACAGTTATAATGTTTCGTTGTATGGGTGTGTCACTCATGTATAAGCGACCATGGGTGTAATATGCTGCGGTGGTTGTGGGCCTGGCCTAGAGTCTTGTGTGCATGGTGCAAGGCCGTAGGCGGTAGGCCATACTTCCAAGATTCTAGGCCCTGGCCACAACCACCGCAGCATATTACAGAAATTGATACAACTGTAGTATTGCTTATGGGTCAAATGGTTGTGGAGAGTGTGTAGAGACTTGGCTGCATGGCCAAAGGGCATGCACCCATGAACAAAGTTATACGCACTGGAGCTATAAGCCACTTCGCACCCATACATTGAAATATGTATGGACATACATCTAAGACTTAAGGCCCTGGCCACAACCACCACAGCATGTCACACCCATGGCAGCGTACTAATCAATAGCACACCCATAGGAAAAAATAATGTTATAACGACATGTACTCAATTTCAATGTTCGCTAACACCACGCGTGTCCTTACAACAGTTTGAAGGTGCCTGTGCGCAGCATGGATGTAGCTGTACGTAGAAATCCGCGACACTTGCACAGTCGTTTTTGAAGTAGGTGCTTTGCAATGATATGCAACTTGCATTCAGAGTGATCAATAGTACATTTGAAGTGCAAAAGTTTGATGACGGAGTTAGATGTAGGGATGGTTAATGTGATTGGTGGATGGTTGTGTGACTGCTTAGCTGTGTCCAATGAGGAAATGGAATCCAAGTGATGTGGAAAGGGTAGAAGGACTGGCTAAGAGTTACGTGCCGCACGTAGACAACGCTTGTCTGTGGGTAGGGCGTGTCACATACAGGTTTCTACAGAAAATCCAGCATGGAAAGGAGACTGTGGACATCAGCCAATCAGATGTTCACATTGTTCCTTTGTGTCGAAAGACGGTGCGTATACTGAAGATGGCAGAGGCGCAGAGGGTCAGGGTGTTGGTCCTTGGAGATATTTTTGTCCAAGGTTTACAGCTCTATGCCGAAAGTAGGCATGTGGCACATCATTTTGATGTGAGAGGAGTGGAGGTGGTGTGGAGCGCTGAGACTGATTGACATGTTGCGGCACTTCTCCAAGTTTGCACCGAGATGCGTTCGATGACCTCTCCTCATGTGGTACTTTTGCACTATGCTGCTTGCCATTTGGGCTTCGTGAGTTCACATACTTTGTTGAAAGATTTGGAACAGTTGTTAAAAGCAGTCTTGAACATCTTTCCAACTGCAAAATTATTTTTTTCTGGGTTACTGCCTAGAGAAAAATGGGACAATAGTTCTGTTTTCTGTCCTGATCAAAGTATTGGGAGGTGTAACATCAATCGTGGCATGCATGCTTTTATGTTATGTGCTGGTATGTTTTTCTGCAGCCACGAGAACATTGTTCCCAGTAATGCGGCTTATTTTGAAGCAGATGGTGTTGCGTTATCTTCTTTGGGAAATGCCATGTTCTTTTGGAATGTGAGGCTTGCTTTGGAGAAGGTTCTGTAATGGTTGTAGGAGTAAAGTAAGAACAAAAAAATGTAAAAAAGAAACAAAATGACAGGTGTCTGTAAGGCATCTGCCCAAAAAAAAAAAAAAAACAGCTTTTTTCAGAGCCCACCTTCAAGGGGAAAAGGGGAATAATATTGAATTGTACAGTCATCACGCTCTGATCCTGTATATGTCTGCGAACATGGCGGTAGTTTGGAGGCGGCGCTTATTACCAACAGGGATTTTGGGGTGGAGACGCATGCAAATGAGAATGTGCGAAGGTAGGGTTTGGTCAGTAAAGGTCAGTGGGTATTTTCTTTATAGAGAAATTTAGTCAGAACGTCTTTTCCCTGACCGGAGACCAGACAGCCATGGCTCTGTGTGCTCGAAAAGAGATTATCTGGATTTTGGGAGACTCATGGATACATTGGTTGACGGTGCATGCAGAAAGTTACAGTCTATCTGCAGATCTTGGATTTCCTCATGTGGAAGTGCACTGGCATGGCGTGCGTGGAATGAGGTGGCTGGACTTGGTGTCTCTCTGCGCTACTTTACAGACAGAGCATCATCCTGATACACTTATCATTCATTGCAGAGGAAACAGTTTAGGCTATGTTTCCGGAATTTCTTTGCAATTTGCAATGAAGGAAGGACTTGCGAAAGTCATGGACATGTTTCCAAATTGCCAAATAGTTTTTTCCCATATTGCACAAAGACAAAAGTGGCTGCGTTCTTCTGCATTTGGCCCACAAATGGAGAAAGCGAGGCACAATGTGAATAAAGCTGTTTGTGCCTTTCTAAAAGATGTTGGCATGTCCTCATTCCACAATGAAAACATTTTGTTTTGCAGCTCTTTCATATTTCGCAGAGATGGAGTCCATCTCACATATGCTGGCAATCAGATTTTTCTTTGCAATGTACAACATGTATTGCAACTTTGTTTGGAATCATAGTCACCTATTTGGCAATCCGTTTTTTCCAAACTACAGTTTTTGAAGCACACACAACCCCACCGAGAGGCTCTTTTCAAAGCCACCACTTACTCCTAGCGAAAAGTACATTGGTTTTGCTTTGATTACCCCCTCCATTTTTGAGTGTCCTACGACTGTCTGCAGACTTTTCAAAAAATGCAAGAGTGCCTACGACGGTCACTTGATGGTTCTATTGTTAAACTGAGAAATATGGCTCTGAAAAGAGCCTTTTTAAAAAAAAATTCCAGTTTACTGCTTTTATGACCAGGACACACTAGGAGAGGAGGGCAAAGGAGGGTAAGGAAGGGACACCAACCACAGGGATAAGAAGGGCCAGGTGGAGAGAGAAAGATATATGGTGGCCTTTACTTAGGTAGGGAGCAGTTATTCTGGTGCTCAGTGACCGTAGCCTCAAAAGCACTTTGAAGACTCTCCCCCCTGCAGAGTAATGCGTCACAGTACACACACAATATTGTGACCCTCGAAAGGTAAGGGTCAACATCTTCGCAATGGCTTGTGAAGCAGCTGGAGGGATGCACTCCCCCACAGGAGTGTCTCTTGTGGTGAGAGGATCGGACACAGAGGATGCTGTGGAGGAACTCAATCTACTACGTTCTTCACATGACACCACCTTGCGAATGTCCGCACTGTGGAACAATCTTAGGTGTTGCTTCATGGTTGTCGTACCAAAGCTGTACGCACCAGGTCTCCCGCGACTCAGCACCAACTGGCACTGGTTGCACCTGACCAGGTTTGCACGTGCTTTCGGTATGTTCCCAAAAACGGAAAACAACCGCCACACCCACGACTCCATCGAGTGTTTGTAGTGCAGAGTTCCTCCACCTCATTCTCTAATTCCTCTTCTTCCTCGATCTGTACATCCTCACTGGTATATCCCTCTGCAGGCCCTTGGGGAGGCGGTGGCAGTGGAGGGTTTGAAGGTGGTGCTGAGGCTAATGCAGCAACAGTAGCCATGGATGCCATAAGGATTATTTACCTAATGGTCACTACAGTAGTAAAGGCAGCACAACTCTAACTGCTATAGCCAGAACCACAATGAAGATGAGCTTGGGGGTGTGGCCATTTATAGGGTTCGAGGGGTGTGGTTAGTGACCATATTGATCACTCAAAAGCGCTGCAAAAATTGTAAACGACACGTTCACAGGTAGAGCTATAGTATGGGACATGTCAAATGATGATTTTATACTGAAAAATAATTTCCCATGCATTTGTAAGTTATTTTGCAATGTTGCAGAAGCAGACAAAGTGCGCAAATTAGTCCACACGCTCAGCGTGGGTGTGGTCACATGATGACGTTCTGAACATATCCGCAAGGGAAAAGCATGCCCGCTGGACACCAAATGCAGACTAACAAAAGTGCACATGCGCGCCAGTGTTCTACGGACAGTGTTCGGGTCCTGCAAATAATAAAAAATATGACACAAGTGAGAGAGACAGTTAGGGACAGGCGGGATGTTCGCAGTACTTATGGGTTTGTTTGTTTGTTTATTATTTGTTTGTTTATTATTTGTAATGCGCCATAATACCCTGGGGTAACAAGACGCAGCAGTTACAGGAATTTGTAAGGCTTAGTTGCGACAATAATGATATATACATACACATATACACAAAAATGATAGTAACAAAGGAATATATACATATATACAGGTTAACACATGTGAATACAGTATGTTCAGATGGCAGAGAGGGGTGCAGGTGTTTGGCTCGGTGTATTTAGAGGACATGCGTCTTCAGCCAGGAGATCATTTTGGATTGGAAATTTTGGTAGGGTAAGTCCATTCTGAGAGTAGGTGGTAGGGAGTTCCACAGATTAGCCGCATTCACTGGGAAGCTGTTGCCTCCTATCATGGAACGTTTGTAGTTAGGGACAGAGAGGCAGTGTATGTATACTGTTCTTGTCGGTCTCTGAGAAGTCTGTCTGTGGAATATGTCAATCAGGTAGATAGGAGCAGCGTTATTGAGGGCCTTGTGGGTGAGAGAAGCAGTTTTTAGGGAGATTTTATCTTTGATGCGGATCCAGTTGTTCTGTTGGCTATATACTGAGATATGATCTCTTCTGGAGATGCCCAGAGCCGCTCTAAGTGCGTTATTCTGGAGAATTTTTAGTTTACTAATAGTGGTTTTGGGGGACCCAAGATAAAGAGCGTTGCAGTAGTCCAGACGGGACAGTATAAGGGCTCTGGCAAGGGTCAAGCAGCTAGTGTCAGATAGAAAGGGTATGGCTGCGCGGATCAATTTGCACATGTAGGCCTTGGAGGACGCTAGTGAGTTCACCTGTCTATTGAAGGAGAAATTGGAGTCCAGATAGAAGCCCAATGTTGTAACTTCATCTCCCACCCTAATAGTGTTGCCATCAATCATGAAAGATGAGTAGGCCGGGCTTAATTTCTTCAGGCTGGCAGTGGTGCCCAAGGTGATGAGTTCAGTTTTATCATCATTCAGGCATAGACCGTGTGTGGCCATCCATCCCTGGATGATGATGTACACTCTATTCCCCAAGCACAAATCCTTCCCATAATCTCCAGAAAGCGGAAGGAGGATCTGGGTATCGTCTGCATAGTTAGTGTAGGTGATACCTAGATGATCCAGATCATCGAAAAGGGGCTTGGTAAATATATTGTACAATGTGGGGGAGACACAGGATCCCTGTGGTACACCACAGGTGATGGGTATGGGGTTGGCTGCATCTATAGGCGAGAAAACCCTCATGGTTCTGCCATTAAGAAATGATCTAATCCATGTAATGGCCTCGGTGGAGAAGTGGGCAGATGTGTGTAAGTGTGTGCATAGGACAGAGTGGTCAACCAGGTCAAATGCTGCAGAGAGGTCGAGGAGGAGGAGTAAGGCAGCTTGGCCATTATCTCTGAGCAGATCAATCTGTGTTTTATGGTCAATAAGGGCTGTCTCGGCCTCGTGTTGGGGACAGAAGCCTGATTGTCTGGTTCCTAATAGGTGATGTTCTTCCAAATACTTCTGAATTTGTACATAAGCGACCTTGTCCAGGATTTTTAGAAGGAATGGTACGGTCGTTATGGGTCTGTAGTTTATGGGCCTAGCCGGGTCAAGTGTGTTTTTTTTAGTAGGGGTAATACCCAGGATTGTTTTAGGTTGCTTGGGATGGATCCAGTGGAGAAGGAGGCATTGATTAATTTTGTGATGAATGGGGAGAGGTTGTGGGCAGTGTCTTTAATAAGCTGTGCCGGGCACAGGTCTCCCTGGCAGTTAGATGGTTTCAGCGACAGGATGATTTTTTCAACTTCAAGTGTGGTCACTTTGGTGAAGTTGAAGCGGGTAGGTTCCCTTGAAGTCTGCTTTTCAGGTGATTTGGGCAAGTAAGGGTTATTCAAGGAGGCTTTTTTGCAGGATATTTTGTTTTGTAGGGTAGCGATTGTGTTGGCTAGGGCGTTTTTGATTTTGGTACACCAATTCTTGTCTTTGATGCAGGTATCTGGAAGTGCTATGGGAGTTTCTACTTCTTTGAGTATAGAAAAAAGTTCCTTCTTATTTGATTTAGCTTGGGAAATACGGGAATCGAAGGAGGTACGTTTTGCTAGGAACATTTATTTTTTGTACAGGGCTGCTAGTTTAGTGAGTTTGGTTTTTTTGGCTGCAGATGGGTCTTTTTTCCAAGTGTACTCACAGTTTCTTTTTTGCTGTCTTAAGTTTTTAAGGAAAGGTGTGTACCATTTGTTCATATGCATTTTGGGCTTACTTGGTCTGAGTTTGAGAGGGGCGACAAGGTCCATGGACGTGGTCATAATTTTATTATATTCCTCGACCAGAGTCTCAGGATCCAAGTTGTCAGGGAGTGTGTTGAGTGTAGGGAGTACATTTGGGAGGAGTCTCTCTGCAGTGATACTCTTTTTATTTCTCGTGAGTGTGGGTGGAGCCCTACTGGTTGGCATGGGTGGAGGTCTGGTGGTGGAGAGCAAGAACGACACCAGGAGGTGGTCAGTCCAGGTGAGTGGTGAGATGTTGGTAATGTTAGCTGAGCAATTATAGTCAGCCACCCAATCTAGCATTCTACCTTTGTCATGGGTAGGTTTCCGACATCTTTGGGTAAATCCTAATTCAGTGAGGGTATTAAGCGTGTAATAGCGAGATGGTCTTCAGGGTCATTGAAACCCATGTTAAAGTCTCCAAGGGTTAGTACCTGAGTGGAATTTGTGAGGTTGGTGGATAAGATAGTATTAAGATCCTCATCAAATGTGCCAATTGTGCCTGGAGGGCTATAGATCACATGGATGTTGAGGGTTTGGGCATTAGTAATGGGAACTTTGACTGAGAGTAGTTCACAGGAAGGGACATTGATGGGACATTGATGGTAGTAGCTAATCTCATAGTAAGACTACATTTATGAATAATGGCAACACCAGTACAATGGGTGTACTGTGCATGTGCGTACCTAATCTGATGACTATACGGACAGGTCCAGTGTCCTTAGGACACCTCCATGTTGTTTGACAACGGATATGCCAGCCACCGCACCTGTTCTACGGACGGTTCCATCTTGCTGCAGACGATACGGACAGGTATAGTGTCCTTAGGACACTTACAATTTGGCTCATTTACATACACCCCACCCACCTGCTATGTTCTAGGAACATGTTTTATCTTGTTTGTGAGCGGTACAGAGAGGTATAATGTTCTTAGCATGCCCCATTCTGTTCATTTACGCACAACTTGCACAGATGGTGCATTCTAAGATCAGTTCCATCTTGGTTGGCATTGGTACGGGTAGGTGTTTTGCCTTTAGAACATCCATATTGTATTGCTTATGGCTAGCTCGAACAAGCGCACTGTTTGCGAAAATTTTAAGTCTTTTTAAAAAACTTTCTTTACTCAAACCCTTACTCTACAACAAATATACAAAAACCTTCTAAAAACACACACATGCTGATGATATTATTCTCCTTGCAAAAACACAGCATGGTCTTCAGATTGCACTAAACAAAACAATTGAATACATGGAACGAACTCACCATAAACATAAAAAAAACTAAAGTCATGACCTTAACACGGAAAGCCCAAGGTAAATTGAAGCTCCTGGTGTTCTTCCTTCAAAAACAACAATTGGAACAAGTCACCACATACAAGTACCTAGGAATCTGGATAAATCAATCAATGAGCGAAATTCCTTGGGCACTCCACTTAAAATCAAAAGTCAAAACGCTAGCCAGACAAGGTTTAATTATCCTCTGGAAATTTTGTAAGTTCTCGATCAAACCTGCCTTAACTTTTATAAGCAAAAAGTAACAGCAATCTTGACATACGGGGGCGAATGCTTGATTAACATGGATCAATCTATATGGATCCAACTTGAAGCAATCTACTGGCGGAAAATTCTATCTCTGCCACAATCAACCCCCATGCCATGAATACGTTACAAGATAGGCCTCCAATCCTTGCAATCGATAATCACATGGAAAATCCTCAACACATATAGGAAACTGAATAACGAAGACAACATCGCAACACTTGATATATTTAGAGCATCGCCATCAGCACTGACAAGATGGAAAGAAGCTGTAGAGCTCATATGCTCGGAAAAAACATACCACTTGACATGTTGTTTAAAAGGCCTCACCACGCCAAAAAACATCTGGCTAGACTAGAAAAAAAACAGAAAAAAAGAAAGATGAATACAAGCTAAATCTTAAATTTGATGGAGAAGCAAGAGCAATAAATCAATTGCCTCATTACCTCAACCTATTTCTAGATCGCCAAATACATGATACCTTCCTAAGATTTAGGTTTAACATCCTTCCGACACGACAAATCTTAGGCATATGGAATCTAAATCCATCAAATAGTCCCAACTGCAGATTTTGCAAAGCCACCAAAGAAACCATCAAACATATAATAATGGAATGTGAAGTGCTGAATCAGAAAAGGCTGACATACAGCAAAAGATATGAGTCAGCAACCATCCCATTGGACACTAAGTCACGATGGAGCAACATTTTAATGGGAAACAACAGAAAAATGGTGTCCACAATTGTCCATTTCTGGAAGGACATCACTGCTGCAAACAATACATAAGTGTTTTAAAGACTATTCTGTTTTCCTCTATAGATTCTCTCCCCCTTTTTTTTCTTCTCTTTTCTTTCTTTTTTCGCTTTTATTCATATTATATTTAAATTGTACTAACATGTTGCACAAATGTAAGGTTTAAGAAATAAACCAAATGCATTTTAAATAAAAAAAACAAAAAATCACACACAAACTTCAATCAAGAGAAATACAGGGGTATGCAGACACTGACACAAATGTGGGACAGTGATAACTTATTTTTCCTCTGACAAATTCCTCCACAACTTGTCTTAAACTGTTAAAATTGTTATTTAGAGTGCCCATTTTAAGTTCTATCCTTTTCAGCCTGTCTTCCTCTGTGTCATTTGTTGGCAATTCTTCTTTTTTCTTCTGGTCTGCTAGAAATAAATATATATATGTTAAATCCCCATAAAATACTGAACATTATTTTGCTTATGCAGAGCACTGTTATGCAATGCACACATGCATTTTAAATAAAAAAAACTAAAAAAACACACATGCACTTCAATCAAGAGAAATACAGGGGGATGCAGACACTGACACAAATATAGGGCAGTTAGGGTTCAACACGGGCTGATTGTGAGGAGATGATTTGTGTGAGGAAGAAGGGATGGATGTTTCATCAAAATGTCTATTTTCTTCATGAAGGTTTGGGGACGGTTCACTAGGGAATGGAGAAGGGGGGCAGGTACAGGTGGGACAGTGATAACTTATTTTTCCTCTGACAAATTCCTCCACAACTTGTCTTAAACTGTTAAAATTGTCATTTAGTGTGTCCATTTTAAGTTCTATCCTTTTCAGCCTGTCTTCCTCTGTGTCATTTGTTGGCAATTCTTCTTTTTTTTCCTGGTCTGCTACAAATAAATATATATATGTTAAATGCCCATAAAATACTGAACATTATTTTGCTTATGCAGAGCAATGTGTACCATTACTATCGCTATCTTCGGACATTTCCCCATGCGAAAATTCTCCTCCAACCACTCCAAAGTACTGCACATTTCTGTATCAAAAGAACAGAAAAAAAATATTTTTTCTGACCCTCATACCAAAAAATGTACACACACATATAAGAAAAATAAAGTTGACTTACTCTTTTGTTGCAGTTTGCCTTTGCTGTAGTGCGTGCGTCTACTGTCGGTCCTGCCTGCAGAGATTCTGTAAGGTACTTGCGTTGGAGTCACACTTTCTTTTGTTATGGTACAATCCATTTCATTCTACATGGTCATTAAATGCATGATTTTTGTTTCAGATGTTTAGGTTTCCCTATTTATTTGCTAGTAATTATAATGTCTTTATGTGTCCTTTTTCAAAGTTAAGCATTTTTTGTGTAACACAATACTACAATTTCAGATGCCCCTGACTGCTTGGGTAGTGATGACCTCGTCCGCGCCCATCCACAGACAGGCGCTCTGTCCGTGCCTTTCCAATATCGGGTTCTGTATGGTCTATGTTATATATTTATAAAGTAATTAAATTATGCTACATGTCTCCCAAGATCACATGATGATAGTGTATAATCAGCAGAAAAACTTTATTAATGCGATATTATGATTAGGTTCCTCTTCAGAAAACCTGTGAAATTCAGTTAAAAAAAAAGTTGTTAAAGGGATGTTATGGTTAAGTTGCCCTACTAAAAACCCGTAATATTCACTAAAAAAAAACTTTGTTAATGGGACGTTATGGTTAAGTTGCCCTACCAAAAATCTGTGCACTTCAATAAAAAAAACATTTCACACATGCCATTATGGTTCAAAGTAAAACCCAAAAACCCCTGAAATTCGCCAGTTATGGTAGGCTAAGCAACCATAACTGACTGCCCCACTATGCACTGCTAACACTAACACCCAGGACATTAAAGATGACATCACAAATGTCTTTTTAAAAGTACCTTTTCAGGCAATCAACATTATTTTATACCATAACACATGTCCCAGACAATAACCCTGACTTTCTACATATTTTTGAGAACTTTTTGAGCACTATTGGGGTGATAGTCCTGTCCGCGGACAGCGCGGGTGTCCGCGAACCGTGCACCAGCACCCCTATAAAAGGCCACACCCCAGACATCATCCTCATTGTGTTTCTGGCTACCTTACAGAACACAGTGTATTTTGTTGCCAATTTTCCAGATTTTCTTCTGAATCCTGATGGCATCCATGGCCCCTCTATGGCCACCTGGTGCTACATCTGCCTCAGCACCACCCCCACCCACTCCACCACCACCACCTCCCCAAGGGCCTGAAGAGTGGAACAGGCATGAGGATGCAGAGGAGGATGAAGAGGATGACGACGATGAGGTAGTGGAAGTCCCTACTACCAGCACTCGCCGTGAGTCTTGGGTGTGGCGGTTATTCACCATTCATGGTAACGTATCCAAGGCGCATGCGAACAAAGTCACCTGCAATGAGTGCAAAATGGTACTTAGTCACAGGAGGGTTGGTTCGTACAGCTTTGGTACGACTACTACGAAGCGACACCTAAAGTCATTCCACGGTGGGGCTGTTCGCAAGATTGTACCTTGCAAGGAGCGTAGTATGTTGAGTTCCTCTACTTCATCCTCTGTTTCCTTTCCTCTCACCACAAGAGACACTCCTGTGGGAGAGTGCATCCCTCCAGCTGCCTCACAGGCCGTTCACAATGCTGATGACCCTTACCTTTCGAGGGTCACAGTTTTGTGTATATACTGCGACGAGGTACTCTGCAGGGGGAGAGACTTCAAACTGCTTTTGAGACTCTGGTCTCAGAGCACGAGAAGACCTGCTCACTACCTAAGTAAGGCCCACCCTACATCTTCCTCTCTCCTCCCGCCCCTTTGTTATCCCCATGGTTGGTATCCCCACTTACCCTCCTTTCCCCTCCTCTCCTACTGTGTCGTGTGTAAAAAACTCAAAAATATATAAAACAACAAAAATTCAAATAAAAAAAAGGCTTTTTTCAGGTCCGCCTTTCATAGTCAAAAAATAGAAGGGGAAATAAATTGAGCAGGCTACTGTGTTTTTTTTTTTTTTTTAGAAGTCTTCGGACAGTTCGCGAACATCAAAAATTTGGGGCGCTGCCCTATCAAAATTGTTGCACTTTTCTCTGGGAGGAAGTGGTGGCTCTGAAAAGAGCCTTTTGTGGTGTTTTTTTTGTATTTGAAAAACTTGAAAAAATCAACACCTACTGCAAAAAAGATGACTGTAATTCCAAAAAAGGATGCAATGCATTTTGTACATTTCTCAGAAAAATCTGATTACCAGCATAAGTAAAATGGACTCCATCTCTACAAAAATTGTATGTGCTACAAAACATAATATTTTCATTGTGAAAAGAGGACATGCCAACATCCCTTAGAAAGGCACAAACAGCCTTATTGACATTGCGCCTCGCTTTCTCCATTTGTGGACCAAATGAAGAAGAACAAAGCCACATCTGTCTCTGCGCAATACGAGAAAATATTACTTGGGAATTTGGAAACATATCCATGACCTTCCCAAGTCCTTCTTTCATCGCAAAGTGCAAAGAAATTCCTGACACATGTCCCAAACTGTTCCCTCCACAATGAATTATAATTATGTCTGGATGATGCTCTGTCTGTAAACTAGCACAGAGAGGTAGCAAGTCTAGCCGCTTCATTCCGCGTACTCCATGCCAGTGTACTTCCACATAAGGGAATCCAAGATCTGCAGCTACTCCACAGCATTGTGCATGCACCTCCAACCAATGTATCCATGAGTCCCCCAAAATCCAGACAATCTGTTTTCTGAAACACACAGCCATAGCTAACTGTTCTTCTCTCAGGAAAAGGTCCTTCTAACAAACTGTCTTCTTACACAACACACCCACCAAACTTTACTGACCAATCAATTCCTCTGCTCATTCTCATTTGCATGCCTCTCCACCCCAAAATCCCCGTATGTAATACGCGGTGTCCGCGGACTTCCGTTATGTCCGCGGACATATCGTAACCTAGATAGCTCTTCTACCATTTCCACTTCACTCTCTTTGCCATTCCCTCATTGGATACAGCTAAACAGTCACACAACCATCCACCAATCACATCCAAGATCTCTACATCTAACTGCATCATAAGAGTTCAGCACTTCAAATTTACTGTAGAATACTCCTAGTACAAGTTTCATATCATTGGAAAGCACCTACTACAAAAACTACTGTACAAGTCTCCAAGATTTCTACTTGCAGCTGCATGCATATCCACATACATAAATACAAACTACAGGTATGCATATTTTCTGCACAGCACATGTACAACTCTTATGAATGCATTTAAACAGAGTAACTGCCACTTAATCTGTATAACCTATAAAATGAACCTACTGTCATTTGTCCCAACTGCTATAATCAACTGTCACTTCCAAACCTGTCTGCTATCTAAACAAATGTTTACACACAGCTATCTAAAAAATTATAATATTAGAAGATGGGAGAAATAACAGTATAATTGTAGAAAAACACTAAGTAGTGTATTATAAAATTACACATAGCCAGGATAAGGTCATGCACCTTCATACACTCACACAGATAGACACAAACATTGAAAAACTCCCAACTGCAATAACAGCACTGCCTGTAAATCGCATCCAACTGCTTTATTACCCACACCGTCACAAATGCATACATTCCATGCTTTGCTATACAGTATCTGCCATTTACCTTATAAAAATTGCAAAATAAGTATATCATTATTTCTTCTGTCTCCTAACATCCAAAAACACAGCCTTAAGAAACCAAGCGAGTTTCATACACTTTCTATTCTACTCATTTGCAAAATATAAAGACTGCACATAGTCAAAGGAAACTGCATACTATATACACACAAAATTACTAACTTCTTTCCTTTACAATTACAGTGAAGACCACTCTCCTGAAAAGCAGCAGAATCCAAAGTAAAAACAACTCAGAAGAAACCTAATCATTCCACACAAAAAAGTAAGTACAATACTACCATAATATTCTTGCTGTTACTCAACACACTGTGCTGTTGATTCAAGGAATTTGTGCACCAAAAAAGATTAGTGCACAATTCTGCCCACAAATTCCCATTTGTTAAACAGGGATTTGTAGGCAGAATGTCACACAAATCCCCATTTTTTAGCACACAAATGACATAACTCAGCCTCTAGAATGTTAGTATTGCAGAATAAAGAACTGTTTTAATTCTATACCATTAGATTTAGTATTTGTGCTTCTCCTCACCACTAGCTTACTTTATACTGTCATCTGAACCCAGTATAGTAACACACAAATGCAAGAATAGCCTTCCCAACTAGTTGTAGCTGCCCAATGCACACACCATCACATACATTTCTACCATCATACTCAGACACTCATGCACACAGCACACATGCATCGCAGAACAACACAACCCATACCTTCTTTATTTTTTTCAACAGACCCCAAAGAATGCCTACCAAAAAGCAAGTCCATAGAAAACAACATAGAAGTTGAGCAAATGAATAAAATGAAGTATCCAAAATAAGCATCCATCTCTAGCAGAATTTGTACAAAGCATTCAAACAAAACAGCTAATACAGTCATTTAGCAAAACAAAACAAAACATGTTTCAAGTACAGAAACTTTAGTACTATCAAAATGTAAAACGAAACAGAAAACGATTATCAAGAATTCAGCTACCACTACTGCTAAAACTGCTCCTATAAATCTTGATATAATGGCAAGTAAGCATACCAAAAAAAATATTTTAGCAAAAATGTTCCACCACAGAGTCCTTCGAAATCTTATAAAAACAGGAGAGAAATCATACACAACCCTTAAACCCTACCGTAGAAAATTTATATTAGAAGCTTTGATATACAGTGCAATCCTTCTCAAAAGAAAATTATTTATTTTAGTGTTAAAAAAATGAAACCACTAACAAAACTAATTACTAAATTACAAAAAAGACTTCTCAATAAACGAAATATCAACAAAAATATCTTTTTAAATATCTGTGGAGGTAAATGGAGTCACACCACAAACACATAATCATATTTTAATGAAGAAGCATACAAACAAAAGGAAACAAACACAATTGCTATACATAGCAGTGGACGAGGTTATGAAAATACCATAATGGAACAAGAAATACTGCTTACAAAAATATCCCCTGTAAACGCAGAATTACCTCTCCATTCGACTGGACCAAAACTTCCAGTATACAAATGGTCATGCACGTCTATGTGTAACATTCCCAAAATCTTTCAAATCTTTACGCCAATTCCTCAATCAGTATGTGAAAGGCAAAGATAAAATCAAAATTAAACTGCTGCAAAATATGGATACCTGTCCAGTGCGTAAAAACACAGGGCTATAAGGACATTTGTTAGAGGGCCTATTTGCAAAAGCACCTTCCATCATATCAAAATGATATCAACACATCATCCAAGTATAAGAAATCTAGTATATAAACTGTACTATACTAAAAGTCCTGCATTGGCACTAGCCAATTTAAATAACAATCTTCTACATGGTACAGCCAAAGAACTACTTGAAGAAATTGACCATATCCAGAAAAAATATTTTGGAAGTGAAAGCCACTTAGAAAATGCAATAACTTTACAAAAAACTAACAACAATTGTACACATGGCAACCTTCTACTACACACATACAAAAAAGAAATACTAACATTTAAAAGTACATCCGCTGAAATACCAAACCATGTGTCTGTGTGTTGCCGCAGAAATTTTGATAAAACTAACACAAAAACTAGAGAATTAACATACAAAATATACGACGGTGAAGATTCTCAATGGTTTGAATTAGATCTCTACCGTATAGCAGAAAACAAATACGAAATAACTGACCCTTTAAAACTTTGCAGTTACTGCACTACAAAACTTGACAACAACCAAACTCCTTCATGTGCTATAACAAATAACCCTACAACAACTCAATTTATATGAGAGCATAATAATTCAAACAGCACACCCATTTCAAGCAATAATATGCCTTACCTCCCTCTGAATTGGTGAAAGGCATTCGTGGCAAAGTAGTTTATTTACCATTAGATCTGACAGAAAATGTGCACACTCTAGGAGTGCAGCGTCCAATAGAACAATCTTTAATTATCTTATTAAATGGTGCACCAACAAAAGACAAACAAATTGGCAACAACTCATCGACTTAAATAAAGTTAGACAAGCGTTGCAATATCTAAAAGACAATAATGAGTACTACAAAGAAAGAAATATTGAAGAAAACTTAAGGGGAACAACTGAAATAATTCAAGAGTCACGAGAAACTGGTCAATTTGAACTTCTGGATCCAGCTGCAGTATCCAATATTTTAGACCATTATACAATTCATCCATTGCATTCTGAAGACAGCATAGATAATGCACTAGAAATGTACCAAATGCGACAAACCAAAGGATCACCAATGAGCATATGGGAAAAAAGTAAAGAAGCACGTGCTTTACCTCTACTATTTCCTACTGGCAAAGGAGGAAGATACAATGATAGACCCACTCAAATAACAGCATCAGAATACCGCTCATTACGAATGTGTTCTGATTTAGACAAAATGTGGAATACATATTCCACCTACTCTTTGAAAGTGAACTAGCAACTCTATGTTACCTAGTTGCACACATATTGAAATCGGGAACACAGTTTAAAATATTTCAGCTACGCAATTAATACAAAAAGCAAGAAAAAGATGAGGTTTTACAATCAAGTATTACAAATCTGTTTGCAAACATGTGTGGTACAAAAGAATACTGGTTCTGACGTCACAGAGATGTACGTTTTATGATCAGAAACCTTGGACCACCCACTTGGTTTGTTACATTAAGTTGTGCAGAATATGCATGGGAAGATTTACATGATTTCCTACGCATATCAAACAAAAACAAAACAAACATAGATATACTAACACCTGGAGAACTTTGCTCTCTAGATCCTGTTAATGTTTCAAGATATTTCCACCATCGTTTCATTGCTATGCTACATTTTATTTGTAATAAAACTGTTCCACCACTCGGAGAAGTGCGACACTTCTTTTGGAGAAAGCAATATCAAGCCAGAAGAGCACCACATATCCACATGCTTTTATGGATTAAAGATGCTCCTAAATTTAGTCAGGACAGTGATGCCACTGTTTTGCAGTTCATCCAAAAGTATGTCTCTTGTGAAATCCCTTCACAAACGACAAATAGTGACCTTCATGCACAAATTGTACAATTTCAAAGACACAAATGTGGCCAATATTGTTGTCGCAAATACTAAAAGAAAGGGACATACTACACCAAATGCTGGTTTGGTTTCCCTAGACCAGTTACAGAAACAGGTGAAGTAAACAACTTCATTTCTTCATTTAGACATAGTGTTAACGGTAATTCACCTAAGAACATGTATTGCATAAAAAGAACAGAAGAATCAAAATATATCAATGATTACAATCAAATCATTGCCCACTTACGGAATGCAAACATAGATGTGCAGTACATTGCAGACAATTCCACTGCAGTTGCACGATATGTTACAGCATACTTAACAAAAGCAGAATAAACAGAGCTTCAAGACCTCTGGAATGACCTATCATCAGACAAAACACTATCTCAGAAATTGTACAGCTTAGGCATAAAAATGCTCTCTCATAGAGAATGTGGCACCTACGAAGCTGCAGATTGTTTAACCAGTACTGCTTTGAATGGAAAATCTGAAAATATAGTATGGCTAAGTCTTGGTCCTGCTAAATCTAGAAAAAGAATTCTCAAATCATATGACGACATAGAAACAATAGCCAAAAATGATCCAAACAGCCAAGACATTTTGAAAAACAATTTACTAGACACATACTACCCAAACAGGAGTAACACTTTGGAAAACATGTGTCTATACCACATAGCCCAAAACTTTGCATACAAAAATAATATAAAACCCGATGAAAACAAAGGTAGATATAGAGTGACAGATTGTGAAAGCAGCTTAGTAAAACTTACCAAACGAAGCTTAATTAATCATATCAAATTGTCATTAAAAACTCTTCAACAGAAAGAACTATATTGCATGTCTCTGCTACAACGTTTTAAACCATGGAGAAAAGAAGAAGAGTTACTAGATAACTATGACTGTTACGAAGACGCTTTCAAAGCAAATGAAAGCACTATCACCAATGTGAACTTTATGCAGTTCAAAACAATGTTGCAAAATGAACAGCAACATGAAGAAGAACTCCAAGCCCAACTAGATAAGGACACTCCTGACAGTAGTCAACCTTCTGTAACAGGAAGCCAAGAACCACTGGGACAGCCACTAATAGCAAATGAGGCAGAATTTCTTTGGCAGAAGTAGAAAACACCATGTGGCACTATACAGAAGATACAGAAGACTTAACTGCACTACAATCAAAACTAAACAAAGAGCAGCGCACCATTTTTGAAGAAGTAACAAAAGAAATTGCACATGGTGTTCAACATGAAAATAAAGAATGTACCTGCCAAAATTACAAACCTATACTACTATACGTCAGTGGTGAAGCTGTTTCAGGCAAAACATTCTTAATCAAAATCATCAGCAAGTTCCTTCAACAATTGACAAACAACAAACTGTCAGCTTTTGTAACTGCCCCCACAGGTTTAACTGCCTACAACATAGGCGGTGTCACTTTACACCGATTACTACTCTTCCAGTAGAACACCAAAACAAATTAGATTATTACAAATTTTATACAGAAGCTGCAGTGGAACTAGGCAGAGTTTTGAAACAAATGAAAATGCTACTAATAGATGAAGTGAGCATGGTCTCCAACCGAATGTTGGATTGTTTTCGAAGATCTTCTTCAATTGACACTAGTGAAAGGTGAACCTATTTTTAAAACCTCAGGACACAAACTCTGCCGTAAAACTATTGGCAGAATAGGAAATGTCAACCTTTGGCAACATTTCCAATACAAAGAATTAACAGAAAACATGCACCAATCTACAGACCTTACCTACGCCAACATTTTAAAAAGTATTAGAGTTGGTATACTATCTCAAGAAGCACAAACAATATTAAAAACCTGGCACATCCATGCACTTTATGGCGATAACTCATGTGCTACTGATGTTATGGAACAATTAGCGCAGAAAAATTTCAATCGTATGGCCTTAATGCCAAATCTTGCAAGCTGTTCCAAATTCAATGAAACAATGTTAAACAAAGAAATGCAACCAACAATTGAAATTTGCTCCACAGACAAACTGGCCGTCATGGTATTACACTATGAATGTGTCAACAAGCCACAACAAGACTAAGGGGGTAATTCATAGAATTCAGCGCACAAGTGGCGCACGCGGCTGGCGCACAGTGTGCGCGTGCAAATCCCTGCACCAGCCGCGTGCGCTAAAATCCATTTCCGCGCACAGCGTATTCATGGATTCCAGCCACCAAAACCAGCCGTGGCGCACAGTGGCGCAGCGACCCTGCAGCAGCGCCAGTTACGCCCCAAAGAACGCCTCTCGCGCAGGGAAAAGCCATCAATATACCCAATCCAGCGCAAAGGGCTGCGCTAACCCTGTACCAGCACGGCAAGCGGGCTATGTGTATCACTGGGGTGCGCGGGAAGTACCTCACGCGATTGGCCCCGTGCGAGCAGGGTACGCGTATTTCAGGGGTGCGCAGGAAGTTCCACACGCGATTTCCGTAGGGTACGCGTATCTCAGGGGTGCGCGGGAATTTCCACACGCGATTGGGCCCGTGCGAGCAGGGTACGCGTATCTCAGGGGTGCGCAGGAAGTGCCACACGCGATTTCAGCAGGGTACGTGTATTTCAGGGGTGCGCAGGAATTCCACACGCGATTGGGGGATACGCGTATCTCAGGGGTGCGCAGGAAGTGCCACACGCGATTTCAGCAGGGTGCATGTATTCCAGGGGTGCGCGGGAATTTCCACACGCGATTGGGGGTACGCGTATCTCAGGGGTGCGCGGGAAGTGCCACACGCGATTTCCGCAGGGTACGCGTATCTCAGGGGTGCGTGGGAATTTCCACACGCGATTGGGCCCGTGCGAGCAGGGTACGCGTATCTCAGGGGTGCGCAGGAAGTGCCACACGCGATTTCAGCAGGGTACGTGTATTCCAGGGGTGCGCGGGAAGTTCCACACGCGATTCCATCAGGGTACGTGTATTACAGGGGTGCGCGTGGAGCACCACACGTGAATTGCACGTGTGGGTCCTCCCAGGTGTTCCCTCTGCACCCTCCACGGCCCCTGCAGGTGGATCACACCACAGGGGCCTACCCTGCACGTGTCCTGCAGGCACACCATCCACCATGGCCATGACCCCCAGCCAACCCACATGTCAACTTGCACTACTGCCCACCAACGCATGTCCCCCTGCACCCCCAGTCACCAGGGGCACCCTCCACCAGGCCCCACCCATGTCTCCCAGCACCCCCACCCCCAGCAGTGCAGGGGCACCCACCACCAGGCCCTCACCCATGTCTCGCACCACCCCCACCCCCAGCCACCAGGGGCACCCACTACCAGGCCCCCACCCATGTCTCCCAGCACCCCCACCCCCCAGCAGTGCAGGGGCAGCCTCCACCAGGCCCCCACCCATGTCCAACTCATGTCTCCCACCACCCCCACCCCCCAGCACTGTGGGGCACCTGCCAGCAGGCCCCCACACATGTCCAACTCATGTTCCCCACCACCCCCACCCCCCCAGCACTGTGGGGCAGCTGCCAGCAGGCCCCCACCCATGTCCAACGCATGTTCCCCACCACCCCCACCCCCAGCAGTGCAGGGGCAGCCACCACCAGGCCCCCACCCATGTCTCCCAGCACCCCCTCCCCCCCAGCCACCAGGGGCAGCCCCCACCAGGCCCCCACCCATGTCTCCCACCACCCCCACCCCCCCAGTCACCAGGGGCAGCCTCCACCAGGCCCCCACCCATGTCTCCACCACCCCCACCCCCCAGTCACCAGGGGCAGCCTCCACCAGGCCCCCACCCATGTCTCCTAGCACCCCCACACCCCAGTCACCAGGGGCAGCCTCCACCAGGCCCCCACCCATGTCTCCCACCACCCCCACCCCCCCAGTCACCAGGGGCAGCCTCCACCAGGCCCCCACCCATGTCTCCCACCACCCCACCCCCCAGCAGTGCAGGGGCAGGCTCCACCAGGCCCCCACCCATGTCTCACACCACTCCCACCCCCCAGCCACCAGGGGCAGCCTCCACCAGCCCCCCACCCATGTCTCCCACCACCCCCACCACCCCCAGTCACCAGGGGCAGCCTCCACCAGGCCCCCACCCATGTCTCCCACCACCCCCACCCCCCAGCACTGTGGGGCACCTGCCAGCAGGCCCCCACCCATGTCCAACTCATGTTCCCCACCACCCCCACCCACCAGCACTGTGGGGCACCTGCCAGCAGGCCCCCACCCATGTCTCCCACCACCCCACCCCCCAGCAGTGCAGGGGCAGTCTCCACCAGGCCCCCACCCATGTCCAACTCATGTCTCCCACCACCCCCCAGCACTGTGGGGCACCTGCCAGCAGGCCCCCACACATGTCCAACTCATGTTCCCCACCACCCTCACCCCCCCAGCACTGTGGGGCACCTGCCAGCAGGCCCCCACCCATGTCCAACGCATGTTCCCCACCACCCCCACCCCCCAGCAGTGCAGGGGCAGCCACCACCAGGCCCCCACCCATGTCTCCCAGCACCCCCACCCCCCAGCCACCAGGGGCAGCCCCCACCCATGTCTCCCACCACCCCCACCCCCCAGTCACCAGGGGCAGCCTCTACCAGGCCCCCACCCATGTCTCCCACCACCCCCACCCCCCCAGTCACCAGGGGAAGCCTCCACCAGGCCCCCACCCATGTCTCCCAGCACCCCCACCCCCCCAGTCACCAGGGGCAGCCTCCACCAGGCCCCCACCCATGTCTCCCACCACCCCCACCCCCCCAGTCACAAGGGGCAGCCTCCGCCAGGCCCCCACCCATGTCTCCCACCACCCCCACCCCCCAGCAGTGCAGGGGCAGCCTCCACCAGGCCCCCACCCATGTCTCACACCACTCCCACCCCCCAGCCACCAGGGGCAGCCTCCACCAGCCCCCCACCCATGTCTCCCACCACCCCACCCCCCCTAGTCACCAGGGGCAGCCTCCACCAGGCCCCCACCCATGTCTCCCACCACCCCCACCCCCCAGCAGTGCAGGGGCACCCACCACCAGGCCCCCACCCATGTCTCCCACCACCCCCACCTCCAGGCACTGTAGGGCACCTGCCAGCAGGCCCCCACCCATGTCTCCCACCAACCCCACCCCCCAGCAGTGCAGGGGCACCCACCACCAGGCCCCCACCCATGTCTCCCACCACCCCCACCTCCAGGCACTGTAGGGCACCTGCCAGCAGGTCCCACCCATGTCCAACGCATGTTCCCCACAACCCCCACCCCCCAGCAGTGCAGGGGCAGCCACCACCAGGCCCCCACCCATGTCTCCCAGCACCCCCACCCCCCCAGTCACCAGGGGCAGCCTCCACCAGGCCCCCGCCCATATTCCCACCACCCCCACCCCCCAGCAGTGCAGGGGCAGCCTCCACCAGGCCCCCACCCATGTCTCCCACCACCCCCACCCCCCAGCAGTGCAGGGGCAGCCTCCACCAGGCCCCCACCCATGTCTCACACCACCCCCACCCCCCAGCCACCAGGGGCAGCCTCCACCAGGCCCCCACCCATGTCTCCCACCACCCCCACCCCCCAGTCACAAGGGGCAGCCTCCACCAGGCCCCCACCCATGTCTCCCACCACCCCCACCCCCCAGCAGTGCAGGGGCACCCACCACCAGGCCCCCACCCATGTCTCCCACCACCCCCACCCCCAGCAGTGCAGGAGCAGATTCCACCAGGCCCCCACCCATGTCTCCCACCACCCCCACCCCCCAGCACTGTGGGGCACCTGCCAGCAGGCCCGCACCCATGTCCAACTCATGTTCCCCACCACCCCCACCCCCCAGCACTGTGGGGCACCTGCCAGCAGGCCCCCACCCATGTCTCCCACCACCCCCACCCCCCAGCAGTGCAGGGGCACGCACCACCAGGCCCCCACCCATGTCTCCCACCACCCCACCCCCCAGCAGTGCAGGGGCAGCCTCCACCAGGCCCCCACCCATGTCTCCCACCACCCCCACCCCCCAGCACTGTGGGGCACCTGCCAGCAGGCCCGCACCCATGTCCAACTCATGTTCCCCACCACCCCCACACCCCAGCACTGTGGGGCACCTGCCACCAGGCCCCCACCCATGTCTACCACCACCCCAGCAGTGCAGGGGCAGCCTCCACCAGGCCCCCACCCATGTCCAACTCATGTTTCCCACCACCCCCACCCCCCAGCACTGTGGGGCACCTGCCAGCAGGCCCCCACACATGTCCAACTCATGTTCCCCACCACCCCCACCCCCCCAGCACTGTGGGGCACCTGCCAGCAGGCCCCCACCCATGTCCAACGCATGTTCCCCACCACCCCCACCCCCCAGCAGTGCAGGGGCAGCCACCACCAGGCCCCCACCCATGTCTCCCAGCACCCCCACCCCCCAGCCACCAGGGGCAGCCCCAACCAGGCCCCCACCCATGTCTCCCACCACCCCCACCCCCCCAGTCACCAGGAGCAGCCTCCACCAGGCCCCCACCCATGTCTCCCACCACCCCCACCCCCCCAGTCACCAGGGGCAGCCTCCACAAGGCCCCCACCCATGTCTCCCAGCACCCCCACCCCCCCAGTCACCAGGGGCAGCCTCCGCCACGCCCCCACCCATGTCTCCCACCACCCCCACCACCCCAGTCACCAGGGGCAGCCTCCGCCAGGCCCCCACCCATGTCTCCCACCACCCCCACCCCCCAGCAGTGCAGGGGCAGCCTCCACCAGGCCCCCACCCATGTCTCACACCACTCCCACCTCCCAGCCACCAGGGGCAGCCTCCACCAGCCCCCCACCTATGTCTCCCACCACCCCCACCCCCCTAGTCACCAGGGGCAGCCTCCACCAGGCCCCCATCCATGTCTCCCACCACCCCCACCCCCCAGCAGTGCAGGGGCACCCACCACCAGGCCCCCACCCATGTCTCCCACCACCCCCACCCCCCAGCAGTGCAGGGGCAGCCTCCACCAGGCCCCCACCCATGTCTCCCACCACCCCCACCCCCCAGCACTGTGGGGCACCTGCCAGCAGGCCCCCACCCATGTCCAACTCATGTTCCCCACCACCCCCACCCCCCAGCACTGTGGGGCACCTGCCAGCAGGCCCCCACCCATGTCTCCCACCAACCCCACCCCCCAGCAGTGCAGGGGCACCCACCACCAGGCCCCCACCCATGCCTCCCACCACCCCCACCCCCCAGCACTGTAGGGCACCTGTCAGCAGGCCCCACCCATGTCCAACGCATGTTCCCCACCACCCCCACCCCCCAGCAGTGCAGGGGCAGCCACCACCAGGCCCCCACCCATGTCTCCCAGCACCCCCACCCCCCCAGTCACCAGGGGCAGCCTCCACCAGGCCCCCACCCATATTCCCACCACCCCCACCCCCCAGCAGTGCAGGGGCAGCCTCCACCAGGCCCCCACCCATGTCTCCCACCACCCCCACCCCGCAGCAGTGCAGGGGCAGCCACCACCAGGCCCCCACCCATGTCTCCCAGCACCCCCACCCCCCCAGTCACCAGGGGCAGCCTCCACCAGGCCCCCACCCATATTCCCACCACCCCCACCCCCCAGCAGTGCAGGGGCAGCCTCCACCAGGCCCCCACCCATGTCTCCCACCACCCCCACCCCCCAGCAGTGCAGGGGCAGCCTCCACCAGGCCCACACCCATGTCTCACACCACCCCCACCCCCCAGCCACCAGGGGCAGCCTCCACCAGGCCCCCACCCATGTCTCCCACCACCCCCACCCCCCCAGTCACAAGGGGCAGCCTCCACCAGGCCCCCACCCATGTCTCCCACCACCCCCACCCCCCAGCAGTGCAGGGGCACCCACCACCAGGCCCCCACCCATGTCTCCCACCCCCCCCACCCCCAGCAGTGCAGGGGCAGCCTCCACCAGGCCCCCACCCATGTCTCCCACCACCCCCACCCCCCAGCACTGTGGGGCACCTGCCAGCAGGCCCGCACCCATGTCCAACTCATGTTCCCCACCACCCCCACCCCCCAGCACTGTGGGGCACCTGCCAGCAGGCCCCCACCCATGTCTCCCACCACCCCCACCACCCCAGTCACCAGGGGCAGCCTCCGCCAGGCCCCCACCCATGTCTCCCACCACCCCCACCCCCCAGCAGTGCAGGGGCAGCCTCCACCAGGCCCCCACCCATGTCTCACACCACTCCCACCCCCCAGCCACCAGGGGCAGCCTCCACCAGCCCCCCACCCATGTCTCCCACCACCCCCACCCCCCCTAGTCACCAGGGGCAGCCTCCACCAGGCCCCCATCCATGTCTCCCACCACCCCCACCCCCCAGCAGTGCAGGGGCACCCACCACCAGGCCCCCACCCATGTCTCCCACCACCCCCACCCCCCAGCAGTGCAGGGGCAGCCTCCACCAGGCCCCCACCCATGTCTCCCACCACCCCCACCCCCCAGCACTGTGGGGCACCTGCCAGCAGGCCCCCACCCATGTCCAACTCATGTTCCCCACCACCCCCACCCCCCAGCACTGTGGGGCACCTGCCAGCAGGCCCCCACCCATGTCTCCCACCAACCCCACCCCCCAGCAGTGCAGGGGCACCCACCACCAGGCCCCCACCCATGCCTCCCACCACCCCCACCCCCCAGCACTGTAGGGCACCTGCCAGCAGGCCCCACCCATGTCCAACGCATGTTCCCCACCACCCCCACCCCCCAGCAGTGCAGGGGCAGCCACCAGCAGGCCCCCACCCATGTCTCCCAGCACCCCCACCCCCCCAGTCACCAGGGGCAGCCTCCACCAGGCCCCCACCCATATTCCCACCACCCCCACCCCCCAGCAGTGCAGGGGCAGCCTCCACCACGCCCCCACCCATGTCTCCCACCACCCCCACCCCCCAGCAGTGCAGGGGCAGCCTCCACCAGGCCCACACCCATGTCTCACACCACCCCCTCCCCCCAGCCACCAGGGGCAGCCTCCACCAGGCCCCCACCCATGTCTCCCACCACCCCCACCCCCCCAGTCACAAGGGGCAGCCTCCACCAGGCCCCCACCCATGTCTCCCACCACCCCCACCCCCCAGCAGTGCAGGGGCACCCACCACCAGGCCCCCACCCATGTCTCCCACCCCCCCCACCCCCAGCAGTGCAGGGGCAGCCTCCACCAGACCCCCACCCATGTCTCCCACCACCCCCACCCCCCAGCACTGTGGGGCACCTGCCAGCAGGCCCGCACCCATGTCCAACTCATGTTCCCCACCACCCCCACCCCCCAGCACTGTGGGGCACCTGCCAGCAGGCCCCCACCCATGTCTCCCACCACCCCCACCCCCCAGCAGTGCAGGGGCACCCACCACCAGGCCCCCACCCATGTCTCCCACCACCCCACCCCCCAGCAGTGCAGGGGCAGCCTCCACCAGGCCCCCACCCATGTCTCCCACCACCCCCACCCCCCAGCACTGTGGGGCACCTGCCAGCAGGCCCGCACCCATGTCCAACTCATGTTCCCCACCACCCCCACACCCCAGCACTGTGGGGCACCTGCCACCAGGCCCCCACCCATGTCTACCACCACCCCCACCCCCCAGCACTGTGGGACACCTGCCAGCAGCCCCACCCATGTCCAACGCATGTTCCCCACCACCCCCACCCCCCAGCAGTGCAGGGGCAGCCACCACCAGGCCCCCACCCATGTCTCCCAGCACCCCCACCCCCCAGTCACCAGGGGCAGCATCCACCAGGCCCCCACCCATGTCTCCCACCACCCCCAGCAGTGCAGGGGCAGCCTCCACTAGGCCCCCACCCATGTCTCACACCACCCCCACCCCCCAGCCACCAGGGGCAGCCTCCACCAGGCCCCCACCCATGTCTCACACCACCCCCACTCCCCAGTCACCAGGGGCAGCCTCCACCAGGCCCCCACCCATGTCTCCCACCACCCCCACCCCCCAGCAGTGCAGGGGCACCCACCGCCAGGCCCCCACCCATGTCTCCCACCACCCCCACCCCCCCAGTCACCAGGGGCAGCCTCCACCAGGCCCCCACCCATGTCTCCCAGCACCCCCACCCCCCAGTCACCAGGGGCAGCCTCCACCAGGCCCCCACCCATGTCTCCCACCACCCCCACCCCCCCAGTCACCAGGGGCAGCCTCCGCCAGGCCCCCACCCATGTCTCCCACCACCCCCACCCTCCAGCAGTGCAGGGGCAGCCTCCACCAGCCCCCCACCCATGTCTCCCACCACCCCACCCCCCCTAGTCACCAGGGGCATCCTCCACCAGGCCCCCACCCATGTCTCCCACCACCCCCACCCCCCAGCAGTGCAGGGGCACCCACCACCAGGCCCCCACCCATGTCTCCCACCACCCCCACCCCCCAGCAGTGCAGGGGCAGCCTCCACCAGGCCCCCACCCATGTCTCCCACCACCCCCACCCCCCAGCACTGTGGGGCACCTGCCAGCAGGCCCCCACCCATGTCCAACTCATGTTCCCCACCACCCCCACCCCCCAGCACTGTGGAGCACCTGCCAGCAGGCCCTCACCCATGTCTCCCACCAAACCCACCCCCCAGCAGTGCAGGGGCACCCACCACCAGGCCCCCACCCATGTCTCCCACCACCCCCACCCCCAGGCACTGTAGGGCACCTGCCAGCAGGCCCCACCCATGTCCAACGCATGTTCCCCACAACCCCCACCCCCCAGCAGTGCAGGGGCAGCCACCACCAGGCCCCCACCCATGTCTCCCAGCACCCCCACCCCCCCAGTCACCAGCGGCAGCCTCCACCAGGCCCCCACCCATATTCCCACCACCCCCACCCCCCAGCAGTGCAGGGGCAGCCTCCACCAGGCCCCCACCCATGTCTCCCACAACCCCCACCCCCCAGCAGTGCAGGGGCAGCCTCCACCAGGCCCCCACCCATGTCTCACACCACCCCCACCCCCCAGCCACCAGGGGCAGCCTCCACCAGGCCCCCACCCATGTCTCCCACCACCCCCACCCCCCCAGTCACAAGGGGCAGCCGCCACCAGGCCCCCACCCATGTCTCCCACCACCCCACCCCCCAGCAGTGCAGGGGCACCCACCACCAGGCCCCCACCCATGTCTCCAACCACCCCCACCCCCAGCAGTGCAGGAGCAGCCTCCACCAGGCCCCCACCCATGTCTCCCACCACCCCCACCCCCCAGCACTGTGGGGCACCTGCCAGCAGGCCCGCACCCATGTCCAACTCATGTTCCCCACCACCCCCACCCCCCAGCACTGTGGGGCACCTGCCAGAAGGCCCCCACCCATGTCTCCCACCACCCCCACCCCCCAGCAGTGCAGGGGCACCCACCACCAGGCCCCCACCCATGTCTCCCACCACCCCACCCCCCAGCAGTGCAGGGGCAGCCTCCACCAGGCCCCCACCCATGTCTCCCACCACCCCCACCCCCCAGCACTGTGGGGCACCTGCCAGCAGGCCCGCACCCATGTCTAACTCATGTTCCCCACCACCCCCACACCCCAGCACTGTGGGGCACCTGCCACCAGGCCCCCACCCATGTCTACCACCACCCCAGCAGTGCAGGGGCAGCCTCCACCAGGCCCCCACCCATGTCCAACTCATGTTTCCCACCACCCCCACCCCCCAGCACTGTGGGGCACCTGCCAGCAGGCCCCCACACATGTCCAGCTCATGTTCCCCACCACCCCCACCCCCCCAGCACTGTGGGGCACCTGCCAGCAGGCCCCCACCCATGTCCAACGCATGTTCCCCACCACCCCCACCCCCCAGCAGTGCAGGGGCAGCCACAACCAGGCCCCCACCCATGTCTCCCAGCACCCCCACCCCCCAGCCACCAGGGGCAGCCCCAACCAGGCCCCCACCCATGTCTCCCACCACCCCCACCCCCCCAGTCACCAGGGGCAGCCTCCACCAGGCCCCCACCCATGTCTCCCACCACCCCCACCCCCCCAGTCACCAGGGGCAGCCTCTACCAGGCCCCCACCCATGTCTCCCAGCACCCCCACCCCCCCAGTCACCAGGGGCAGCCTCCGCCAGGCCCCCACCCATGTCTCCCACCACCCCCACCCCCCCAGTCACCAGGGGCAGCCTCTGCCAGCCCCCCACCCATGTCTCCCACCACCCCCACCCCCCAGCAGTGCAGGGGCAGCCTCCACCAGGCCCCCACCCATGTCTCACACCACTCCCACCCCCCAGCCACCAGGGGCAGCCTCCACCAGCCCCCACCCATGTCTCCCACCACCCCCACCCCCCCCTAGTCACCAGGGGCAGCCTCCACCAGGCCCCCATCCATGTCTCCCACCACCCCCACCCCCCAGCAGTGCAGGGGCACCCACCACCAGGCCCCCACCCATGTCTCCCACCACCCCCACCCCCCAGCAGTGCAGGGGCAGCCTCCACCAGGCCCCCACCCATGTCTCCCACCACCCCACCCCCCAGCACTGTGGGGCACCTGCCAGCAGGCCCCCACCCATGTCCAACTCATGTTCCCCACCACCCCCACCCCCCAGCACTGTGGGGCACCTGCCAGCAGGCCCCCACCCATGTCTCCCACCAACCCCACCCCCCAGCAGTGCAGGGGCACCCACCACCAGGCCCCCACCCATGTCTCCCACCACCCCCACCCCCCAGCACTGTAGGGCACCTGCCAGCAGGCCCCACCCATGTCCAACGCATGTTCCCCACCACCCCCACCCCCCAGCAGTGCAGGGGCAGCCACCACCAGGCCCCCACCCATGTCTCCCAGCACCCCCACCCCCCAGTCACCAGGGGCAGCCTCCACCAGGCCCCCACCCATATTCCCACCACCCACACCCCCCAGCAGTGCAGGGGCAGCCTCCACCAGGCCCCCACCCATGTCTCCCACCACCCCCACCCCCCAGCAGTGCAGGGGCAGCCTCCACCAGGCCCCCACCCATGTCTCACACCACCCCCACCCCCCAGCCACCAGGGGCAGCCTCCACCAGGCCCCCACCCATGTCTCCCACCACCCCCACCCCCCCAGTCACAAGGGGCAGCCTCCACCAGGCCCCCACCCATGTCTCCCACCACCCCCACCGCCCAGCAGTGCAGGGGCACCCACCACCAGGCCCCCAACCATGTCTCCCACCACCCCCACCCCCAGCAGTGCAGGGGCAGCCTCCACCAGGCCCCCACCCATGTCTCCCACCACCCCCACCCCCCAGCACTGTGGGGCACCTGCCAGCAGGCCCGCACCCATGTCCAACTCATGTTCCCCACCACCCCCACCCCCCAGCACTGTGGGGCACCTGCCAGCAGGCCCCCACCCATGTCTCCCACCACCCCCACCCCCCAGCAGTGCAGGGGCACCCACCACCAGGCCCCCACCCATGTCTCCCACCACCCCACCCCCCAGCAGTGCAGGGGCAGCCTCCACCAGGCCCCCACCCATGTCTCCCACCACCCCCACCCCCCAGCACTGTGGGGCACCTGCCAGCAGGCCCACACAACTGCATTTGGCATGCAAGCCTACACACACAAGCACCATCGATGTCTCACACATTACAGCCCTCGCATGTGTCAGCCCCACGGCCCTCTACACCTCCACCCATACTTGACCCCATACAAACAGATGTGCAACCTGCACACTACTGAATAATCACCACACGCACTGCTCACAATCAGGATGCATGTACACTCACTGCTCGACTCCAGACGGGTCTGCTTCTCGAGGACCTGGAAGTGGAGCACTGGGGATATGCGTTCCAGGACCCTCATCTGTTCTTCCGACAAGTGGCCCCGGCGCCCCTTGGCATCTGCTGCCTTCAAGAGGCGCCGGGCCTTGTTCAGGGTCCTGGACCTGAAGTCCTCCCAGCGCTACTTGACATGTTGTAAGTCGCGGACTGCCACCCCCTCCGCATTGATGGCAGTCACGATGTCAGTCCAGATCCGAGTCCGTCCTTTCTTGTCGGCGCGGGAACTTCCGAAGAGGTCATCATACTGCCCCAGGACTTGCTCCACCAGGACACCAACTTCGGTGGCGCTGAAGCTGGTGCCCCTCTGCCTCTCTGGCCGGGGGTTGTCAGTGGTCCCAGATGGTGTTTGCCCCGACATGACAACCCCAGAGGCAGGAGTGGGTGGGCAACTGGGTCCTGGGGCTGGGCTGTGGAGCGATGGAATCCCAGTCGGGAGTCTTCGGTTCCAGCAGGGGTGGTCACAGCAACAGCACCCCTGGCTGATGTGCAGGCAGCAAATGGCAGGGCACGTGGGCAGCAGGCAGTCAGGCAGCAGCAGATGGCAGGTGGGAGCGTGCTCGGGGCTCTGGGGGGGCAGTAGTTCGGCCTTCTGGGCAGGAGCGTGGTCTTCCTTGTGCTTACGCGTGGCCAGCTTGATACGGAGTGATTTGTCACGTGAAAAATCTGCACGTCAGCGTGTAATTCGAGGAAAGGCCCTTAGCGCGTAAGCGCGTCTGCACGCATACGCATTTTCATTGGACAGAAGGCCCCTCAAGCGCAAGCACCCCTGTGACGTGACGCGTACAGACGTGCATGGGCATTTCAGCGCGTGTGAAAAACTGCACGTCCGCGTGTAATACGAGGAAAGGGCCCATGCGGGCAGCGCGCGTGGAAACTGCACGTCCGCGTGTAATACGAGGAAAGGGCCCATGCGCGTAAGCGCGCGTGGAAACTGCACGTCCGCATGTAATACGAGGAAAGGGCCCATGCGCGTAAGTGACGTGACGCGCGCGTGCGTTTCCCTCAGCACGGGTTAAAGGTGAGCGGGCCCAGCAGTTCGCTGTACGTGCCTTTCGTGGAGACCGACGTGTGTTGCTGCTTCCTGGTGTTTCGCGCGCCATCACAACTTCACAGCTATCAAGGACGTATCTCTTCTTTTGGCGGGGGTATTGGCTACGCATATTTTTCTGCATCGCGCTAGTCAGACGGTGAGTCGCACACGCTCTTTTTCCCACTGCGGGTGCCCCTGTGTATCGCATCCATTTTCGATGTCATAGTAGCCTGCGTGTCCCACGCGTACGCGTTATTCGTGTTACTGGGTGCCACCGCGTACTGCGGGAGGTTGAATCCACGCACGTAGGCTGCAGGGTTGCGTGCACGGTTTTACTGCAGTTTTGGGGTGCCTGAGCGTTGCGTGACCCGTCACCACATCACCGGGGTCACATACAGCCTTGCAGGTGCAGGGGGGCTGTTAACATCTTGCTTCCCACCCCCTTCACCCCAATTGCCCAGGTCAATTGTGGTGTACACCTCCCAGTGGCACCACTCCATCTGTGCCAGCACTACTACATCTGTGCCATGGTTGGGAGGCCACCAAAGGTGAGGGGCGCATCAGCTGGGCATACTCCTCGTGGTGGGCGTGGTCGGGGACGTGGCCGTGGTGACCAGGGAGTAGGGGGACTCCAGGGTGTCCAGGGCAGCCACAGAGGGGGAAGAGGCAGGGGTGCGCCACTTGAGCACAATGTTGTGCCATGTGTCAGTGCAGCCATGCCACCACCCCCTGTGGTTCCGGGGGATGCAGCTCCTGCATCTGGCACTGGCACCCATATGACCCGGCAGTCCGTTCCATCGACTGCCACGGGCCCAAGGGTAGTGGTAGCTGCAGGTGCAGCTGTGGACACCGCCACCCAGGCTCAGGGTCTGCCAGCGCAGGCTGCGTTGGCACTTGAAGAGCCCTTGGTAGATCTCCAACAGGCCAGGGGGGAAACCATAGGGGCAGGCCGGGCTGCTCAGACCAAGACACGTGTCCCTGGGGCAGTCATGTCATCTTCTGCCCCGAACAGCCGGGTGTTGGCAAGTGCAGGGGCAGATGCACCCAACAGCACCCCGGTTGTGAGTCTGCCAACCAGGACCGTTGCGGTCAATGACCCTGCTACAGCTGATGTTGCTGCGCAGGGTCCATTAGTGGGCACCCAGCTGCCACTGACACAAGTCAGGTCTTTGGTCATCCCTCCACCTGCCACTCCCTTGGCTCAATCCACCGAACCCACTGGCCATACTGGTCAGGGCGGCATTAGCCAGCCAGGGTCTGCGCCACAGTCCAAGAGGAGGAAGGTTGCACCTGCAGCACAGGCTGGGACCCCACACACAGCCACGACCTCCTGCACGTCGAGGAAGAAGCCTTTCTGTAAGCAGGAACTGGACTTCCTCGTGGACTACGTGCGGGGCCACAGCCGTGACATGCTAGTGGGTGCCAATAGTCAGACTACGGCTGCCCAACGTGACACCCACTGGAAGCATGTTGCGGAACATGTCAGTTCATTCGGCCATGAGGTGCACATGGCGCAGGAGTGCAAAAAGTGTTGGAATGACATCAAGCGCAGCACTAAAGCCAAGCGTGCCTCAAATTACAACTTGACTCTGGTGACTGGCGGTGGGCCTGCACCAGAGGAGGAAGAACTCACTCCGCATGAGGCTCTCGTTGCAGAGTTCATACCACCTGAATTGGTCGAAGGAGTGGGAGAGATGCTGGACTTTGATGCCCAGTCCAGTGAGTGTTGATGCGTGTTTGTTGAGGACGTGTGTGTTTCACTTGTGGGATGTGTTGTGCATGATTGCTGCTACATGTGACGTGTACATGGTTCTGATGTGTAAGTAATGCAATGCTACCGTCATGCATGTCTCCTCTGCCTGCATGCGGGACTCCATGTAGGCATGCTCCTTTGCCCCTCCTCCGCCACTCTGCACCCCAGTTCCACCTTTGCACTGGTCTGCTTCAATCTTGCCAATGTGTACTTTCTTGTTCATGTGTCCTGTGTAGATGCTAACGTCCAGCGTAGAATCTGCCAGACATATGCCGTGTGGTACAGCCTTAGTACTCGATGCAGGGTATCTCACTTGTACTGTGCATGGGTCAGATGTCCCGCAGGGACATGAGTGCCCATTCATGCTCCATGTGCATTGCACGCATGCCCCTAAGTGTCCTTGACTGGATGATCACTGTAATATAAGTCCTTGGTTACATACATTGCCTGCCATCTCATCAGCCTTCCCATGTCAACTGTGGCTCAGTCCTGCGTTGCACACATGTTTAGGCTCTGACAATCTGTGTGGCTCACAGGCCTCAGCCTGTTCAATGGCCAATGACTCTGTCCAACTCTTGTTGTGTCTTCTTCACACGTGGGCGGCCTCCGGAGTTTCCATCATGTGTCCTGCCCACTGTCCCAGCATCATTTGCAGTGTTGTAATTTGAATCACATTAAGCTGTTGATGCCAGTCAACACTGCCTGTCAATACACAGGTGTATGGTCAGCCTTTTGATACCATGCTAGGCATCCCTGCTTTGGTACTGGGGTGGAGGGGTGCTTGGCTTCTAGACATGGTACACATTGAATGCACAATGCATGTGATGTCTGAATTTGACATTGCACTGCCTTCACATTTCCTGGCACACACCATGTAGTGCTTGTACATGTAGGTAGTGAGTGGCGTAAACATTTTCTGCACTGCATAGACCCACTTCCATGGAAACTGCCACCTTTCAACAGGTTTGATCACAGAAGCTATTCAAAGTAGACCCAACATGCATGCCAGGTCATATGTTGTGTGTCACATGTCTGCCGGATGCCTTTGCTGTCGGTGTGTGTGTGTGTCGTGTGCTTCTGACATGTGTATTGACCTTTTTCTCTCTATTTTTCAGGTGATGACGCAATGGAGGCGGAGGATGGTGTTGTCATGCCAGACACAGGGTTGGTAACACCAAATCAACCCGGCACTAGTGGGGGTCGTGGGGTGGTAGGCCACGAAAACCCCCAAGTGCTGCAGTCCATCTTGTCTCTGGCTGCCTATGAGTCCAGCCTTGATGACGACTCTGACGTCCATGTTGAGTTGGATGAGCATCAAGTCCATGTGTCAGGGGTGAGTGATTCTGATGTGGACACTCCTCTGTCTGCGACACCTGCACTGAGGGATCAGACAGTCTTGGTTCATCCGCCCGTGGTGGATCGGGATGCAGGGTCACCCTCCACACCAGTCACTGATGTGCCTGGGACATCACGTCGACAGGGGCATGTAGTCGTGCAGCCGCAGGCGGTGCCAACACAGCGAGGACTCCCGGTCCTTGGGTCCCGCAGAGGTCAAGCCCGGCAACGCGGTCGCCGCGCGCAACCGCTGTATACTGAGTGGGAGCAAGACATGACTGCCAATTCCGAACGGCAGTTGGCAGCAATGGAGAACATCGCTGAGAGCATGGAGCGTGTGGCCCGATCTGTGCTCCCAACTGCTAGGCAGGTGCTTCTCCAGCAGCAGGCGGCACGGTCCACGGCCCGCTCACTCAGGCTGGGCATGGCGGCCTCAGACAGGGCACGCCAGGCTAAAATGTCGTCTCTGCGTCAAGCAATTGCTGCTCACGCAGAGGCGCACATGGATGCCCTAAGGGAGGAGTATGCTTCCCTCAGATCCACTCTGGGTGTCCTTATGATGTCCCAGAGGCAGCAGGCAGAGGAGAGGTTTGCACAGCTTGAGCGTACCATCTCGGCTGAGCTACAGGGTTGCCGGGAGGTGCAGCGGTTGTCCAGCCAGGCCTTGCAGGAGGAACTCCGTGTTACACGTGCTACCTTGCAAGAGGAAGCACGTGTATCACGTGAGGTTCTGCATGTAGACCTACGTCACATCGCCACACTGAACCAGGCTCACCCGTCTGGCAGACTTGCTGCCGACGAGGGGCAAGCTGCGGCTACGCGTTGCCAGGCTACTGTGCCACGTCCTCCTTTCCAGGATGAGCCAGACTCGGACGACCATCTATCTCCCACATAGGTTGTGCTGTGCAGGCGTTGAGCCCATGGAGGATTTTTTTTTGGCTCAGCATCATCGCATGTGGATGTTGAGCAGCACCCTGTACCTCCCCCCTCCTGGGTGCCTCCCCTCCCCCCGGGTCGTATGTGGCCATTTTTGATTTTACTTTTAGTTTAGTTAGTTAAGTTTCTGTTCGATAGTTAGTTTAAATAGGTAATGTAGGTTTTCCATAGTTAGTGTAATTAGTTAATAGTTGAGTTAGTTTAAAATTGCTAGTCTATTGTGCTTTCATGTGACGGTGCAGTGCTTTGTGGCTTTTGAAGGCATCCACTGTCTGTTCCAGCTGGGCCCTTCATGGTTGTCTTGTGTATGTGTTTGCTGCTTGGGGTCCTTGACTCACATATGCCACTCCTGCCTCCCTTATCCATGGGCTCGCAAGGATGGTTCGGTGTTACAGCATTTTACACAAGGGCTTTGGACTGTCATATCTGTGGCATGTCTGGTGCTGTGTGACTTGTGTTGACACCCCTAGTGGGGATGATTTAGGTGTCATTGTCCACTGTTCAGCTTTTGCTAGATGGGGTGTGTCATGATTAATGTGGACATTGATTGCTATGCATTGTGTAGTATGTTTCATATCTTTCCTGTACATGTGCTTGTTGCAATTCATGCTGTAGATAGTGATCCACACTTTGGAGGTGAAAGACGGACTGATGGTGTGATTTGTGATGTGACTCTCTGACATGGTCAAGTAATGAGATGCCTGATGAGACACACACAGATGACTTTGAAGCATTAATCATGTGTTGCATGCCCTTTCTGCAGGGGGATGAGCCTCCAGAGCACCTTTGCCAGCAGACATGGCCCATTGGACGACGGAATTCTGGACCCGTTTGTTGGTGCCCACATGCACATGTGTGCACAAGCAGAGGCACAGTGATTGCAGACCCACATCCTAGAACTGCTGACATGTTCCAAGGAACTCCAGGCAAGGTGAGCATCACAGGGGGGCCAGACACAGCAAAGCTTGCACCAGGCGAGTTGCACATGCAGGCTTAGCCACAGCACTGAGGGTGAGCTTAGACGAATATTGGTGTTGAAGCACACAATGCAGCTCAGATGTGTTTGTGGACTGATGGCTGTTGATAGTAGGGTTGTCTGGGACACATGCAGGGGCAGTGGCACATCCCCTCCGGTACACCAAGGTCCATAGAGGCACTTGTATCAACCATGTAGCCTTCCGAGACATGGAAAGGGGCAGCTCACAGGGACATACAGCAAGGGACATACTCGGGTGCAGTGCATGTCTTTTCCACGTACTTCATGATAAATGCACTGCCAACTTTGTTTCGGTCATGGTGGTACGCAACTTGCTCTGTAGTCATGGCTTGCTATATGGGTCTGTCTGCTTACTCAGGGAACATTGCATGTTGTGTGAATTGTGACACATTGGTGTTCCATTTGCCACGCACCCACCAGCGGCTGACTTACTGCATTGACTGTGTATGACCCGTCACAGGGGTGATGTTATATATGGGTACGAAGCATCAACCACAGATTGTCTGTTTGTAGAGTAGTTTGTTGCTATGGGGCATGTTTGGTGTTGTGTTTTTGTGTAATTGGCACGTACAGGTTGTTGACTGTGGCTCTCTTTGCAGCATTGCAGTGCTCCTGTAACCGGACCTGAGAGTGCGCAGGCAGGAGGCCAGCACTCAAAACCAGAGCTAAGTGTCTTGTTGTTTTTCTTACGAACTTCTCTGCATAGGCTTGCTGGGGAGTGTACTGATGCATGGATGTATGTGTGGTTCAATTTGGTATGTTTTTTTCTCCCTAATCACCCGTGATCCTATGCAATTTTGAAACCTGTACCCTCTACCCGGTGTTCCTGCTTCCCATGCCTATCCAAGCAACGTTCCCTGACCCTCTTTCCCCACTGGGGTTGCGGATGCCTGTGTAAGCCCCGAACTTGCAGGCGCCAAAACCCTAGAGGGGGTGGTTGGTTCGTACCACTCCTGAGCCTGGACTACAGAAGGCCATGACAATGATGTCCAAGTTTGTTTGGATTGTGTATGTGTTCATGCAGGTTGTACATTTTCGTGCATTCCCTAGTTTCATGTGTCATTCCTCCTCCCCTCTCCTGCCACTCATTCCAGTCATCCATGTGTCAACACCTGTCACGACTGCATATCCCTGAACCTCATTCCCCACCAGGGTCTCAGGGGCCTGTGTGAGTTTGACCTTGAGGGCACCCAGGACATGGTGGGGGTGGTTGTTTCGTGACACTCCCGCGCCTGTACAGGGGACCTGTGACAGTACACATCCATTCATGGTGCATCATCCTATGTCATGTACCACACATGTCTCACATCCTGTCGTGACATTGTTTTGCTGTGCTACCTTGGTTGTTGCATCATTGTGGTAGTACTTGGCCTTTGTGAGGTACTGCTACGTCAAGTCATCTACTGGAGGGTGTTCGGGTTCGTTTTTATGCCTTGGATTTTGTGATTTAGGAAATGAGTGTGGATTCTGAGGGTTCAGGCATCTTTTTACACACAAGGTGGGAGATGGTGACGAAGGGTAAAGGTGATCCTGTGGCCAGGTTGAATTGAGGTTTGGAGGCTCCATGACCCAGGTGCAGTTGTTCAGTGGGTCATGGTCATTTGTGAGGGAGGGGGGGTTGTTGTTGATAGTTGCCTTGCCCTGCAGTGTGATGGGAACTCTGACATAGTAATGGTGGTATCCTATGTACATGTTGTGTTCTGCTGATCAATGCCTGTTCATGTGTTGTGTTTTCCTTTCAGGTGCGAGGGGATAGTTGTGGTTTGACATGCTGGGGTGTACACATGGTGGATGTTCACATGTGATGTGTAGGGAACACTGATGGTCACTTGAGTGCACATGCATATGTGGAGTGCATGTCCTTGCAGAACCACACACTTGCACTCTGATGCACTACATGTACTCCCACCCTTGCATATCCACGTGTACACTGTTTGCCTTCTGGTGCCCACTGTGTCCCGGCAGCACATGTTCTGTGACCGATCATTGATCCAGTACATGCCTAATTTGATGTTTGACGTGGTCTGTCACTTAGATGTGATGCTCAGGGTGTGCATCACACACAATGGCTGTTCACTGTGCTGTGCGCTGAGCAGTGTGATGCAGGAGTGGGACACTGCACACATGAGCTGCAGTGTTGATTTTGCAATGCATAATGTGCATGTAGACAGGCATTCATTGTGATGTTACGTCTACGACTGTTGTAATGCATTTGGAAATGACTTATTTTGGGTGGGAGATTTTGTAGGTCTGTCATTTCATCTGATTCCGGGTCAGGCAGCAGTGTCCGATGCCACTGTACATTTAGGACATGGCAATGTGTACCTTATCGTTACTGCATTGGTGTATGGGTATTGCTTGCCATTTCATGTTGATGTTTGGGAGGGTTTGAGTGACATGACACTGATGGCCATGGCCTGTTTTGCAGGTGTGTGTGATGCACACCTTGCATGTCCGGGTCATCCGCTTCTCAGAGCAACTAGCTGGGGGTAGATTTCTCTCTGCAGCAGGGCCCTCCCCCTGGAACAGACTTCCGGCCTGACTTGAACTTGAGGGGAACCATCTCCAGTTCTGGAAGCACCTCAAGACCTTCCTCTTTGCTTCTGCTTACTGTCTGCCTCTCCCTTGCAGAATTCTCCACTGGAACTGCACAGGAGCTGCAACTGGGCCACTCTCACCGACCTCGGTCCCTGGCCCAGCCACTCTCCACTTGCACTGCCTCCCTGGCAACCCCTGCACTGCAGTACTGTCTCTCTATCCCTACAGCCCTCCCTTCCCAGCACTTGTCTGCACTTACCTTTGTAGTTGCCACCAGGCGACCTATGTATTATTTTTCTGGGCTACTTCCCCTGTACTGGACTCCCCCCACCCTTCCCCTTGCACTTTTCCCATTCCCCCTACCCCTGCACTTGCACGATCTCAATGACACCTGGCCTAGTAGTACCGTTCTCTGTGTTCCCTTGTTCCCCCCTCCCTGCCTCATTGCGCCTTGGAATACTTGTGTATGGCCCATATCATGTCATATGTCATATGTGTGCCTTTTGGTCACACAGGATAGCTTGTGTTTAAGTAGCTTGGGATGCAGACGATGTGGCACTTCATGGCAACTATCTCAGGGTGGTAGGGTTGTGACAGTTGACTGTCTCTTTGTCATCATCGATTGTCACCTGGTATGTGCCAGGCCTGTGTGCACTCCGCAGGGGTGGGAGTTTAGGTGAAAAATGTGGCCACAAGCTGGGTCCAGGCTTCCTCGCCACGTGCCCTGTCCCCTCCCATGGGCAGCGCCTGTGCCTGTGGTTGGGGATGTGGGGGCACCACCATGTCCACCGGGACGCCCTGCCGTGTTGCAACATTGTGCAGGACACATGCTGCCACAATGATCCTGCACACTACTGGTGGTGCATAGAGTAGTTGCCCACGAGAGCAGTCAAGGGAGCGGAAACGTGACTGGAGCACTCCGAATGTGCGCTCCGCTATGCCCCTGGTTGCAATATGGGCGGCGTTGTATCTTACCTGGGGTGGTGTGGTGGGGTTCCGGATTGGCGTCATCATGTGGTTGCTCAGAGGGTAGGCACTGTCCCCTGGGGAGGTGATAATAGTTGAGATTATTAGGGTTTGGATATTTGTCTGTGTGTGACTTGCATGCATGTGCAAGGGCATTTGTACTGACCTAGGAGCCATGTGTCGCCATGCTGCCCAGCTTCCAGGGCCCGGCTCAGGGCGGACATTCTGTATATGAAACTGTCATGGGTGGAGCCAGGGTAGTTTGCATAGACAGAGGTGATGATTCCCTTTGCATCGCATACCACCTCTACATTGATGGAATGCCAGTGCTTGCGGTTTTGGTAGATATGCTCAATGGCCCTAGGTGGACGTAGGGCCACATGGGTGCAATCTATGGCACCGAGCACTTTGGGGAAGTGTGCCACCCTGAAAAAATCCAGGACAACGGCCTGCCTTTCTGCGGGTGTTCTGGGCATGTATATGTGCCTGCGGACTGAGGGGCGTGCTGTCATAATTGCCAGTACCTGGTGTAGGCAGCGTGACTGCGTGGCCTTTGAGACCCCCCCCCACTATGGCAGTGGTCCGCTGAAATGACCCAGCGGCCAAAAAATGCAGGACATTGAGCAGCTTCTCCAAGGGGCTCAATGCTTGGGAGCAAAGGGTGGGGGATGTGAGGTCATCTTCCCACTCCCTGACCAGGTCTAGGATGATATGGGGTGGAAACATATACCCGCCATAGACCTGGTCATCAGGCATCCCAAAAAGGCTTGTCCGGGTTGCGAAAATGCGTGCCCTGGCTATTCTCCTCATTCTGCGGTGTCCCACGATCAGTGCAGCGACAAATGGGGCATTCATCGTAGCTGTATATACGCGTTTGTTGTTTGCGCGCACTTTTATGCTGTGCGCGGGGATGGCTCCGCCTGCCTTCGTGTGGGCAGGCGCGTTGACGCCTCTGCACGTCTTTTGCCATGCGCGGGTTTCCCGTATTCGGATACGGTCCGAGTGTCATCGCGTGTGATCGGAGGGGAGTGAGCGTACACGCAACTGGCCTGGGTACGTGTGTTTTGGGGTGCGCGGGAAGTTCCACACGCGATTAGCCTGGGTACGTGTGTTCCGGGGTGCTGGGAACTTTCACACGCGATTGGTGGAAATCCACGTGTGTTCTGTCATCACGTGCAATGAGGGAAACACCTGCGCGCGTGACGCGCTCACGCGCTAAGGGCCTTTGGTCCAATGAAATCGCATATGCGTGCTGCTGTGCATACGCGTTAAGGGCCTTTCCTCGTATTACACGCGGACGTGCAGTTTTCCATGCGCGCTTACGCGCATGGGCCCTTTCCTCATATTACACGCGGATGTGCAGTTTTTCACGCGCGCTGAACTGCCCATGCACGTCTGTACGCGTCACGTCACATGGGCGCTTGCGCTTGAGGGGCCTTCTGTCCAATGAAAATGCGTATGCGTGCAGACGCGCTTACGCGCTAAGGGCCTTTCCTCGAATTACACGCTGACGTGCAGATTTTTCACATGCCAAATCACTCCGTATCAAGCTGGCCATGCGTAAGCACACGGAAGACCACGCTCCTGCCCAGAAGGCCGAACTACTGCCCCCCCAGAGCCCCAAGCACGCTCCCACCTGCCATCTGCTGCTGCCTGACTGCCTGCTGCCCACGTGCCCTGCCATTTGCTGCCTGCACATCAGCCAGGGGTGCTGTTGCTGTGACCACCCCTGCTGGAACCGAAGACTCCCGACTGGGATTCCATCGCTCCACAGCCCAGCCCCAGGACCCAGCTGCCCACCCACTCCTGCCTCTGGGGTTGTCATGTCGGGGCAAACACCATCTGGGACCACTGACAACCCCCTGCCAGAGAGGCAGAGGGGCACCAGCTTCAGTGCCACCGAAGTTGGTGTCCTGGTGGAGCAAGTCCTGGGGCAGTATGATGCCCTCTTCGGAAATTCCCGCGCCGACAAGGAAGGACGGACTCGGATCTGGACTGACATCGTGACTGCCATCAACGCGGAGGGGGTGGCAGTCCGCGACTTCCAACATGTCAAGAAGCGCTGGGAGGACTTCAGGTCCAGGACCCTGAACAAGGCCCGGCGCCTCTTGAAGGCAGCGGATGCCAAGGTGCGCCGGGGCCACTTGTCGGAAGAACAGATGAGGATCCTGGAACGCATATCCCCAGCGCTCCACGTCCAGGTCCTTGAGAAGCAGACCCGTCTGGAGTTGAGCGGTGAGTGTACATGCATCCTGATTGTGAGCAGTGCGTGTGATGATTATTCAGTCGTGTGCAGGTTGCACATCTGTTTGTATGGGGTTGAGTATGGGTGGGGGTGTACAGGGCCATGGGGCTGACACATGCGAGGGCTGTAATGTGTGAGACATGGATGGTGCTTGTGTGTGTAGGCTTGCATGCCAAATGCAGTTGTGTGGGCACACATGTTTGGATGAATGTGTATGTAAATAGACATGTCCGTGATGTCACGCATGTATGTTGTTTTTGGCTGCATGTATCAGCACTGTGTACATGTGCATGTGTGTGTATTTGACAAGAGTGCAACAGCGATGCAACATGGATGCATGTGACAGCGGTATGTGGAAGCCTGATTGGCAGATGTGACATGGATGCCCGTCTGAACACTGAGACACTTGGCAGAGGTGTACACATGCATGCAAGTGTGGTGGTGTGTGTACATGTGTGGTGCACGTCCTGTGTTGAATGTGATGTCTGGCTCACCTTTGGCTGCTCATGCTGTTGTATGTGTATGGATGGTGGTGGCAGTTGCGATATGGCTGTGGTATGGCTCATGTGTGTGAGTTGTAATGACATGTGTGTTGGGGATTGTGATGACATGTCTGAGGTTTGCCAATGCCACTCATGTACAACTGTCATGTGTGTATGTGTCCATTGTACAGTGCCCTGATGCCTGTGTTTTGTTTCTCCCTCTCTGCAGCGTCAACTGATGAAGAGGGCGGAGAAGGTGCTGTGGAGCACAGCGGCGGGGATCCCACTGCCAGCAGGAGATGCAAGGCCCGGCTCCCCTCCCATGTTGTGATCTCGTCGGGGAGTGAGGAGTCCGGTGTTGCGTCCCAGGCCGCAGCTGCCGGGGGGAGGTACAAGAGGCGGAGGTTGGAGTTGGACTCCTCGGCAGCAGAAGGGGCAGCTGGGACCCCACAGGGCCCTACAGGGGAAGATGGCATGGAGTCATCCAGGTTGGTGGGGGGTTTGGTGGAGGAGAAGGCCGTGCAAGCACCAGAGACGGGGTCTGGAGGTGGGGATCCCACTGGTGCTAGTGGTGCAGTGTAGGACCAGGGACAGGAGGCAGCACAGGCCGCCGTGGAGGTGCCTGTGTGCAATCCTGTCCCTGATCCTGTCGCTGCATCATCTTGCACCAGGCAGGGATGCCTACGTCCAGACCCGTTTTCAGGCAGGGGATGAGCTCACGTCAACTGGCCTTCCTCTGCCTGCGGACGTGGCTATCCAGGTCCGGGTTGAGCCTGTCCTGGCTGGTGTGGCGTTGCGTCAACGGGCCATGCGAGGTAACCTGCAGTCTTTTCATGAAGAGACTGCACGTCATCTCGAATGGCTCGTTGACCACGTCAGCCTGCTGGGACAGGTCACCCAGACCGGATTCCTCCGTCTGATGGGGCTTGCTCCGACCCCCTACTCAACTGGACTCCCTACGCGCCAGTCGTCCTCTGTGCCATCTTCCCACCCATCAGTCACCTGGGTGCCCTGTGGAGCTGCCTCTGACGGTGCGGCCAGGCTGGTGGAGGAGGCATCCCTGCCACAGTCGGGAGTCGGACGTCCAGCAGGGGTGGCCACATCTACGACTGCACCCCAGCCGGCGGAGGATGTGCAGGCAGCAGGAGGCAGTGCACTGGCAGAGGCACAGCAGCAGCAGCAACGTGGTGGGAGCCATGAAGGCTCGGGGCCTTCAACATCGGAGGGGCAGGCATCGGCCGGAGGGCAGGAGGACCCAGGACAGAGAGTGTCTTCCGTGTGGCAGCGGTTGGGCCACGCCATAGATGCAGAGCGGCAGCGGGCGGAAGAGGCACGGCTCACAATGGTCAGGGCGGAGAACTCCATGCGCAGGGCCCTGAGGCGAGCCGAGTGCCTCGAGGCAATCCGCAGGGGTTTGGAGGTGGAGACGTCGACGGCCCTGCGGACCCTCGGGGCCATGGAGGAGGACCGCCTCCGGGACATTGAGGAGGAGTTCGATGATGCCCTGGCCCGGGACATCCACAAGTGAGCCGTGAAACTAGCCCGCTGCCCTTGTACATAGTTATGTAGGTAGTGTTAGGTTTCATTTTTGTTTTTATTTTATTTGGACCTTTCGGACATTGGCCACATTTTTGTATATAGTTTATTTTATTAGTTAGTGTAGTTAGATAGGTTTCCTTTATTTTGTTGGGATAATGGACCCATGTACATAGTTCACAGTTGGATTGTATTTTTTTTTCACTTTTTAACCATGGAGCAATGGCTTTCTTTTTTATTTCCCATTTTTTGTGGACATTGACTTTGGACAACATTACTTTGGAATTTTATTTTCGGTTTTGCTTTTTTTAACGGACATGCTTCTTTTCATTTTTGTACATTCACATTTCTGTTTCTTCATTTTTTATCCTATTTATGTTTCCTTTAATACATATTTTTTTGGTGAACTTCAATGTGTGGTATCTCATTGGTTTCATGCATTTCATGATATGTGTTTTGAGATTCACTGACACCCATTGGGTGTATGTGAGGGAAATGTGTTTGTTTCGGAACTTGCAATTGGTGTTCTGTGATGCAATTGCAAATTATGAGTGGGTGGATGCAATACTCGGGTGGGTGTTTTGCATTTGGAGGCTGACCATAGGGACCAGGGATCTAGATTGTGATGACATGTTGGCTGGGGAACATGAGTTGCACATGGGTGGGGGCCTGCTGGCAGGTGCCCCACAGTGCTGGGGGGTGGGGGTGGTGGGGAACATGAATTGGACATGGGTGGGGGCCTGCTGGCAGGTGCCCCACAGTGCTGGGGGGTGGGGGTGGTGTGAGACATGGGTGGGGGCCTGGTGTAGGCTGCCGCTGCACTGCTGGGGGTCGGGGTGGTGGGAGACATGGGTGGGGGCCTGGTGGAGGCTGCCCCTGCACTGATGGGGGGTGGGGGTGGTGGGAGACATGGGTGGGGGCCTGGTGGAGGCTGCCCCTGGTGACTGGGGGGGTGGGGGTGCTGGGAGACATGGGTGGGGGCCTGGTGGTGGGTGCCCCTGCACTGCTGGGGGGTGGGGGTGGTGGGGAACATGCGTTGGACATGGGTGTGGCCTGCTGGCAGGTTCCCCACAGTGCTGGGGAGTGGGGGTGGTGGGAGACATGGGTGGGGGCCTGGTGGTGGGTGCCCCTGCACTGCTGGGGGTGGGGGTGGTGGGAGACATGGGTGGGGGCCTCCTGGCAGGTGCCCCACAGTGCTGGGGGTGGGGGTGGTTGGGTACATGAGTTGGACATGGGTGGGGTCCTGCTGACAGGTGCCCCACAGTGCTGGGGGGTGGGGTGGTGGGAGACATGAGTTGGACATGGGTGGGGGCCTGCTGGCAGGTGCCCCACAGTGCTGGGGGGTGGGGGTGGTGTGAGACATGGGTGGGGGCCTGGTGGAGGCTGCCCCTGCACTGCTGGGGGGTGGGGGTGGTGGGGGACATGGGTGGGGGCCTGGTGGTGGCTGCCCCTGCACTGCTGGGGGGTGGGGGTGGTGGAGAACATGCGTTGGACATGGGTGGGGCCTGCTGGCAGGTGCCCCACAGTGCTGGGGGGTGGGGGTGGTGGGAGACATGAGTTGGACATGGGTGGGGGCCTGCTGGCAGGTGCCCCACAGTGCTGGGGGGTGGGGGTGGTGTGAGACATGGGTGGGGGCCTGGTGGAGGCTGCCCCTGCACTGCTGGGGGGTGGGGGTGGTGGGAGACATGGGTGGGGCCTGGTGGAGGCTGCCCCTGCACTGCTGGGGGGTGGGGGTGGTGGGAGACATGGGTGGGGGCCTGGTGGTGGGTGCCCCTGCACTGCTGGGGGTGGGGGTGGTGGGAGACATGGGTGGGGGCCTGGTGGAGGCTGCCCCTGGTGACTGAGGGGGTGGGGTGGTGGGAGACATGGGTGGGAGCCTGGTGGAGGCTGCCCCTGGTGGCTGGGGGGTGGGGGTGGTGTGAGACATGGGTGGGGGCCTGGTGGAGGCTGCCCCTGCACTGCTGGGTGGTGGGGGTGGTGGGAGACATGGGTGGGGGCCTGGTGGAGGCTGCCCCTGCACTGCTGGGGGGTGGGGGTGGTGGTCGACATGGGTGGGGGCCTGGTGGATGCTGCCCCTGGTGGCTGGGGGGTGGGGGTGCTGGGAGACATGGGTGGGGGCCTAGTGGAGGCTGCCCCTGCACTGCTGGGGGGTGGGGGTGGTGGTCGACATGGGTGGGGGCCTGGTGCAGGCTGCCCCTGGTGGCTGGGGGGTGGGGGTGCTGGGAGACATGGGTGGGGGCCTGGTGGAGGCTGCCCCTGCACTGCTGGGGGGTGGGGGGGTGGGAGACATGGGTGGGGGCCTGGTGGAGGCTGCCCCTGGGGAGTGGGGGGTGGGGGTGCTGGGAGACATGGGTGGGGGCCTGGTGGAGGCTGCCCCTGGTGACTGGGGGGGTGGGGGTGGTGGGAGACATGGGTGGGGGCCTGGTGGAGGCTGCCCCTGCACTTCTGGGGGGTGGGGGTGGTGGGAGACATGGGTGGGGGCCTGGTGGAGGCTGCCCCTGGTGGCTGGGGGTGGGGGTTCTGGGAGACATGGGTGGGGGCCTGGTGGAGGCTGCCCCTGCACTGCTGGGGGGTGGGGGTGGTGGGAGACATGGGTGGGGGCCTGGTGGAGGCTGCCCCTGGGGAGTGGGGGTGGGGGTGCTGGGAGACATGGGTGGGGGCATGGTGGAGGCTGCCCCTGGTGACTGGGGGGTGGGGGTGGTGGGAGACATGGGTGGGGGCCTGGTGGAGGCTGCCCCTGCACTGCTGGGGGGTGGGGGTGGTGGGGAACCTGGGTTGGACATGGGTGGGGGCCTGCTGGCAGGTGCCCCACAGTGCTGGGGGGTGGGGGTGGTGGGGAACATGAGTTGGACATGGGTGGGGGCCTGCTGGCAGGTGCCCCACAGTGCTGGGGGTGGGGGTGGTGGGAGACATGGGTGGGGGCCTAGTGGAGGCTGCCCCTGCACTGCTGGGGGGTGGGGGTGGTGGGAGACATGGGTGGGGGCCTGGTGGTGGGTGCCCCTGCACTGCTGGGGGGTGGGGGTGGTGGGGAACATGAGTTGGACATGGGTGGGGGCCTGCTGGCAGGTGCCCCACAGAGCTGGGGGGTGGGGGTGGTGGGGAACATGAGTTGGACATGGGTGGGGGCCTGCTGGCAGGTGCCCCACAGTACTGGGCGGGGGGGTGGTGGGGAACATGAGTTGGACATGGGTGGGGGCCTGCTGGCCTGTGCCCCACAGTGCTGGGGGGTGGGGGTTGTGGGAGACATGGGTGGGGGCCTGGTGGAAGCTGCCCCTGCACTGCTGGGGGGTGGGGGTGGTGGGAGACATGGGTGGGGGCCGTGTGGAGGCTGCCCCTGGTGGCTGGGGTGTGGGGGTGCTGGGAGACATGGGTGGGAGCCTGGTGGTGGGTGCCCCTGCCCTGCTGGGGGGTGGGGGTGGTGGGGAACATGAGTTGGACATGGGTGGGGGCCTGGTGGTGGGTGCCCCTGGTGGCTGGGGGTGCAGGGGGACATACGTTGGTGGGCAGTAGTGCAAGTTGACATGTGGGTTGGCTGGTGGGCATGGCCATGGTGGATGGGGTGCCTGCAGGATATGTGCTGGGTAGGGCCCTGTGGTGTGAGCCACCTGCAGGGGCCGTGGAGGGTGGCCTTCAGCCATGCACCCACGACTCTAGGCCCTGGCTGCAACCATTGCAGCATATCACACCCATAGATCACACCCATAGAATCGAACATTTTTAACTATGATCACACCCATAGAATCAAACATTTTTAACTAGGCCTCATGGCATTTATTATGTCCGCAGACACCTTCGGTGTCCTTGGAACAGTTTCAACTTGCCTGCGAACAATACAGACAGGTATAGTGTCCTCAGGACACCTCAATTTTCATTTGTTTGTGGACATTCCGGACAGGCGTGTGTTCTTAGAAGAGTTTCAAATTGCCTGCGAACAATACGGACAGGTATACTGTCCTCAGGACACCTCCATTTTAATTTATTTGCGGACATCCCGGACATGGCGTGTGTTCTTAGAACAGTTTCAACTTGCCTGTGAAAAGTACGGACAGGTGTATTGTCCTTAGAACATCCCCACATGTGACAATTGTGGACATCAAGGACAGCGCTACTGTCCACGGACACAACAAACACAACAGCGGTGCCTACCACCTAAATAGATACAATATTTGAACCATCTCTTTCCCCACCCACCACCATCCCCAAACAGTCTTACAGACCAACACACTTGCCAAAGTTGTATTTCCCCACCATTTGACACCGTGCTGTCCGCGGACGTCCGCGGATACAAGATGACGGGCGTTTCCAAAAATCTGACGCACTTCACGCTCTTCACCATCCAATCAGGGGACAAGTCACATGTCTGCAGACATGACACAAGCTGTTTGACCAATCAAGACGCTGTCCACGGAGCGAACAGGGAAAAGTGTCTGCGGACCGAACATAGATATCGCAATTTTTTTTACCTACATTTTGGTCATTTTTAAAAAAACTACTGGACGGAATTTCACCAAATTTACAAAAGCACGCTTTCGGGACCATGCTGCTGCTCCTGCTGCACATTTGCTGAAAATCTGTCCAGCGGTTTGTGCTGTAGGCATGAGCAACGTTTTTCCCCCATTTTGGGACCCCCCTGTAACTTTGCCCCCCCTGGACCAAACCTCACCAAACTTTGCAAACAATTCTGGAGTGGCCCATATACTTTTTTCGCAAAGTTTGGAGAGGATTCGTCCAGCGGTTGCAGAGTTATAGGCCGCCCAAAAAGTCTCTTCCCATGGAAACAGCAACTTAACCATAACTACACTACCATGGCTGTGTAATACAAATATATATATATATGACATACTATCTCACTTTCTAAAAATATGCACAGATAGCTGTCTGCTGTGTGGAATACTGTTTTCATGAAATCAAACTTAATTTTAAAATATAATAATTATGTCTACATTGCCATTACAATACTTATAATAATAATAATTAGCAAATGACAATTTCGTATAAACTACTATGAAATGACAAAAAACACCCACGGTTTAATGACTCACTAAACTGTACGATTTCTCTGAAAACTTCCACACTGCAAATAGAACATATTTAAACATTTAAACATCTACACATTGAACAAACTAACACTTAAGTAAGCTGTTCATTTAATTGAATTTGAATACTTTATTAAAATGTTGTGTGCATCCTTATTTTGACCACCTACATACATGACAAGTAAACATATTGTATCTAAATCCTTCCCTACTACTCATATTCGTAGTTAGATGTTATTTATTTCACAAACATTGTACCTACATCCTACTGTTTACTTGTTTCATATGCAAACAATCATGGTCTTCTCCACTTCCTAACATTCAAAATTATGTACATGGAACCATTTATGTAACATAGCACTTATAGGAAACACTTGTAGATATTAAAATATACACTGTTTTACACAATAAAAAAGAAGATTGCAGAATGCTGTTTTCTATTCTAATATATGTCATCTTCAGAATAGTATCTCTACATTTATTTCATACTAATTTTAAAACACATACTGGTAACAATCTATCTTCTACTTTACAGAAAACACATATTACCCTATTCTTCCATTTCAAACCTTACATGTTTATATTCATAAAGAATATAAAACATATACTTTAACACTTTGGTTCTGACAACATGAACTAGTTTGGTTTATAACTTTAGAGTCATTATCAACAAGCCAATCTACTTCTGTACTCTTCCATGTTGTGAAATGTCCACATTGAATGGATGCCCCCTCATGAAAAATAATTGCATGCGTCTTAAAAGTTGTCTTACTAAAAGAAACTTGACTATTTACAAATGTCATTACTGATGTGTTAATTTTCCTACCATCTGCACTGTATCTTTGAAACATATTTATTTATTTATTTGCATCTATATAACACTCACACAGCCAAGGGCACTGAGGCGCAGTTACAAGATTCTGTCTTAGTTGCAAAACAAAAATGGGCGGTTGGGTTACATTAGCCCGCAAAACATGTATTCATTACATTACTTAGGTGAATGACTTGGTTACAGAAGCTCTTCATTAGTTGGGAAGCGTGAGAGGTTATCTCCTTAGGGTAGCGGGACAGTTGCATTGTTTGAAAACATAGGGAGGCAGCAAGGTTACATTTGAGCTGCTGTCAGGCATGATACAGTTGTTAGGTTAGGTTTAGGGAGATCCTACTCTGAATGGTGCAATGGTACTATTTATTTATATATTTATTATATTTGTGACATGCATCTAACCCTGAGACGCCTGGGCGCTTGACTTAAGGTCAGTCAAATAGCTGTACAGAACAATAATACAATTAAGTTACAGGTAGGGTAGGGCCTTTATGCAGGGTGACTGGTGTCTAGGAACAGGTTGGCAGAGATAGGTGTAAGATATCAAGTGGCTAACTCGGTAGATGAGCCAAGGACTCCTATGGGTACGGAGGATGGTGCTTGATATCCTGCGTGAAGAGCCAGGTTTTTAGTTTTTTGCAGAAGGACTACAATGCAGGGTCTGTCCTTAGTTCAGAAGGCATGGCATTCCAATGATTAGCCGCAATGACGGGGAAGCTGGAGCCACCTGTTTTTGTCTTTTGTATCGCATTGTGGTCAGTTGCCTTAGGTAGGCTGAGCTGGTAGGTCTGGCTGGTCAAGTTTTGTTTGGAGATCAAGTTAAACAGGTAATTGGGAGCCGTGTTAGAGAGGCATTTGTGAGCAAGCATAAGTACTTTGAATTTAATGCAGTCTCTAACTGGTAACCAATGGATGTTTCTTCTGAGAGTGGTTATGTGTTCAGACTTCGGGATCTTAAGGGCCACTATGATAGCATTGTATGCAACAATCTGGAGTTTCTTAATGTTTTTAGAGGAGGTGCCTGCAAAGATAGCATTACAATAGGCTATCTTGGAGAGGATTAGCCCTCTTGCCAAGGTAATGTGGTTCTCCACAGTACAAAATGGTCTACAGGCAGTGATGAGTTTGGCAGTATAAGATGATGCCGAGGTGATGGCCTTGACTTGCCGAGAACAGGTAAGTGAGGAGTCAAGGTAGACTTGGTTTAGATACTGTGATACAATTTCCATCTATGTCAAAGGTTTGGTAGGAGGGTGAGAGGCTCTTCAGTTTCACTGGGCTGCCTAAGATCAGGATCTCCCTCTTATTGTCGTTAAGACAGAGCTGATTTTGGGCAATCCAGGCTTGGATGGTGTGATAGATTGTGTTTAGTGCTTTGTAGTCGGTGTCATATTCCCCTCTGATGGGAATTAGTATTTAGGTGTTGTCAGCAGAGTTTATATATGTGACACCCAAATTGTCTAGTTTGTCAAAGAGAGGTTTTGTGAATGTGTTATACATTGTAGGGGATACACATGATCCCGGAGGCACTCCGCATGTGATCGGATTAGGACGATCCACCACCGTGGATGAGACAACTCTCATGGAGTGGTTTGAGAGGAACAATTTAATCCAATTTATGGCATTGTTGGAGAAGTGGGCATCGCTAGATAGGTGACGGCATACAATATTTTGATTTACTAAATCAAATGCCGCTGAGAGGTCCAATAGGAGAAGGATGGCTAGGTCACCTCTTATCTGATCCATTTGAGTTTTTAGGTCTACAAGTGCCGTTTCTGTGCCATGGCCTGGGCTGAAGCCTGGTTGGCAATGGCCCAACAGGTTATGTGTTTCAAGGTAGTTTTCGATTTGTCCATATGCAACCCTGTCTTGTATTTTAAGAAGGAAAGGCACAGTCATAATAGGTTTGTTGTCAGTTGGTAAGTAAGGGTCTAAGGAGGTTTATTTTCTGTAAGGGCAGTACCCAAGCTTCCTTTAAGTTGTTTGGTACTTTATTAGTGGCAAACAAGTGGTTTATAAGTGAAGTGATGAATGGTGCCACGTCGTCTGCGTAATCTTTGATTAATGTAGCAGGACAAGTGTCACCTTGACAACGTGTTGGTTTAAGACCTTTCATGATGTTTATGGTCTCCTCTAAGGTAATGGGTGAGAACTCAAAATTAGGGAATGGTTTTGGTAGGTTATGTTCCATAGGTTCAGCGGGGGTGGTAAGTTTCATTTTTTTAATTTATTTTGAGGTGGAGGGATGAGTTTTTGTCCATCAGGGCCTTTTGTATATTTTCGCACCAGGCTTGGTCCCTGATGCAAGGTCAGGGGGCTATGAGGGTGATTCTAATTCTCTCAGGACTGAAAACAGCTCTTTGGAGCTACAGTTAGCATTCTCTATACACAGGTTGTATGCGTTACTCTTTGCAAGATGGATAGATTTTCTGTATTCAGAGGCTAGTGTAGCGAATTGTTGCTTATTGGTGATTGATTTTTTTCCAATTGCTTTCTGCATTCCTTTTTTTGTTTCAGAGGTCTTTAAGTTCTGGAGTGAACCAATGGTTGATGTGTGATTTGGGTTTGGCTTTGCAATTGCCCGGGGGGGGCACTATGTCTATAGCTGCCTCCATGATTTGGTTATAAGTGGCTACCAGGGAGGAAGGAACAGCAGTATTCACTGTATGTGTGGTGAGCCGTGACAGGAGTGAAAACATGTTGTCTGGAGTGATGTTGCGATAGTTGCGAGTCGGGGTTGCAAGTATAATGGCTGTAGTGGTAAAAGCTTGTGTATTTGTGCTGATTGAGAATAGTATAGTGTTAAGGTATGACCATGGGCATGGATTGTTGTTGAATATATATGTGGTGCAATTATAGTCCGCGAGACAGTCAAGTATGCAACCTTTCGCATGAGTTGGGCCTGCGGAGCGCAGGGTGAAGTCTTGTGTTTCAAAAGTATTGGCTAAGTTTGTAGCTTGGGTGTCGGAGCTGTCATAAAGTCCTCGGTGGAAGTCTGCAAGGATAATGACTTTGGATGTGGGTTTTATATCTTTGGTCAGTACGGTGGCTATGTCCTCGTTAGAAGAGGAATTGGGGCCTGGTGGCCTGTAGATAAGATCTAATGTTAGTGAGGCAGTGGCAGAGATAGTCATTTTGGTAGAGAGAAGTTCTCCTCATGGGAAAGAAGCACTGGGTATTTCTCGGATGTTGAGATTAGATTTAGAGATGAAGGCAGTGCCGCCACCTTTTGCAGTGGTTCTATCCTTTCTGATGATTGAGTAGCCATCTGGTAAGTCAAGGGTCAAAGATGGGCTTGCTGCAGGGTGCATCCAGGTTTCAGTTATGGCAGTAAAGTCCAAGTCATTGGTGGTGAAGAGGCCTGATATGTCCAGAGAATGTACTGGGATAGATCTGGCGTTGATAAGGGCTCCCTTGATGTGAACTAGTTTGTTGTTGTCTTTGTCCCTGTTAGGTTTCTTCTTAGTTATAGTTGGGTAAGGTTTAATTGTGGGCCTAGTTAATTTACTTTTCTTGGTCTGATTCAGCTGGGCTGTAAAAGTTGTGTCAGCTAGGATGGTTGTAGAGGTGCTAGTGTGGTTTTGGTTGACAACAGAGCGGGAGGCTGACCTGTGAGTTTGGTTTGAGGGACAGGTATTTGTCCTATCTCTGAGTCTTTTGTTTCTCTGACAAGTGGCGAGGGCCATTGTTGTCATACCTGTGTTTGGTTAGATGTGTAAGTACATTTAGGGCCGGGTTGGTGAGTACTTTAGTGGAGGTGTTAGGGGCAGCTGTTTTGCAACTTTTAGGAACCAGTGTTTGTGAGAGAAATGAGCAGGGCCGAATAGTGTTAGGGTTGGGTAGTGCTTTGGCCATGCGTAGGGTAAGACATTGGTGAGCAGATAATGTTTTAGGCTTTGAGCCTAGCATGTCACCGCTGTGGGGTGGGGTGGAGGGCTATCTCTTGTGGGCAGTGTAGTGATGTGGCGTTAAGTCGCTCGCAGTTGGATTAGCAAAGAGGGGCTAAATTCATTACAAGATCGGTTCACAGTGAGTGACTGAGTGTAACACAGAGTCCGTTGGCAATGAGGGCTGAGTGCAACACAAAAAAAATTGGCAATGAGGGGCTGAACACAATACAAAATCAATTGGCAGTCAGGGTCTGAATGCAATACATAATCAATTGGCAGTCAGGGGCTGAATGCAATACAAAATCAATCAGCAATAAGGAACTGAATGCAGTACAAAATCAATTGGCAATGAGGGGCTGAATGCAATACATAATCAGTTGGCAGTCAGGTGTTGAATGCAATACATAATCAATTGACAATGAGGTGCTGCACGGAAAACAAAATCAATTGGCAGTCACGGGGTGAATGCAGCATATAGTCAGTTTGCAGCGATGGGTTATAAATGTTACAAGGTTACTTCACGAGAAGGGGCTAGATGCAGTCTGGAGTTGTTTGTAATGGTGGTGGGCTGATATTTTCCAGAATCGTAGGCTAGGAGAGGCAGAGTATGTTGCATGGAGCGTTGGCCATGATACTTGTGTGTTAGCAGGTAGGCTTACAGGATAGCAGGTGGGGTTGTTACAAAAAACAGATACGGGCCGTTTGGCTGTGTGTGTGAGTGAGGAGGTAGGTAATGCGCTTACCTTTGGGTTGTGAATGAAGGTTTCACGCCTCAACCGACGCACACCTGCACAAACAAGAATAAACAGGGCCTTGAGTGTGGGCCTTTGATGGGGGGCTGGTGTTCGCCTGCCGGCTCCCTATTGGGCTGTTTAAGAACAGCTGGTGGCCAATCACGGTGCTTAGGAAGCCATAACCGAGAAAGCAGTTGCTTGGCAATCAGATTGCAATCAATGCTCAATAAACCATCAGCCATTTTCAAGGCAGGCAAGGAGGCCATGTTTAGCTAAGCGGCTGTCACAATCAGAAGAAAAAGTAGCTTTCATGCACGCTCGAATCAGCGAGCAAGTTGGGTAAGCTTTAGATGCTTACAATATGAATTTTGTTAAATCGGTTGTGGGCGCATCATCTGGAAGCAGAGGAATTTCCCTAGTAGTGCAGTTGCACTGCATAACGCCACAGCAGGGATTACCTTGCGGGTAATGTTGGAGGCGACCCCCCATAGGCCTCCCTCTTGAGATGGAGCTCAGCTAAGCATGAGTGCACTCACTAAGTATGAGTGAGTGAGGGTGAAGCCAGTCAGTTTTTGTGTGCAGATTTAGACAAACAATCTGCATTTGATGGCCTTGTGGAAGGCAAGATGAGAGGGTTAACTTCTGATGGAGTGAGGCAGTGAGTTCCAATGTCTAGAGCCGGGGTCTCAAACAAGTAGATCGCCAGCTACTGGTAGCTCGCCTTAAGCTTCCCAGTAGCTCTTTGCATCAAACCCCAAAATGAGCACTATGCATCCTTGGGCCTTTTTCCCGTGAGCTGCTCTGTGATACAGCTAACTTTATAAAGGGGAGCCGGGTGTCAAGTCGACATCCATTATGAATAAGTTGGCCTTCATTGCAACCATACTCTCTTTGCTCAAAATGTTAATATAATGATTCATAAGTTGTCTGGTTGTGTTGTTATGATTCGTGCATGCTTCAGGTCATCACTTTAAAACAGAATGTTATTTGAGCCCATTGCTTTACACTTTCTTTGCATATAACTTGATCACATGGTTTCCACATATTCATTTTTTTCAATCTTGCAAATTATTTTGACATAAAACCTTTAATGGCAATCGACAAAGTAGGCACTGGCTTTTTTTTCCTTGGCTGCATTCTGTGTCCGGCATTTGAGCAATTTCCATGAATTGGGGATATGCTAAACTGGCAGTAGATTTTTTTTGACAAAGACGTGATATAGGCAATTTTTTGTTTTAAAACCATATACCACATTAAAAAGCTCCAGATTGTTTTTGCACATGTAGCCCCAAAAGAAACAAATAAACTACCCTTCAGAGTTTGAAATTGAGATTAGATGAGCAGGAGCTGAAACCAGCTCTTGGATGTCAGACATCAACCTGTAGGTAGGAGTTACTGCACGGGAACAAGCAGCTACCAGTGATGCCCCTTTAACTTTTTGTTCATTTTGTATGAACCATTGTATTTAAATGTGTATTAGATTGTTCGAATTCTTCTTTATTAACACTCTCACATGATCAAAGTTATGCCAGTTTTACATGTTTGGATGGCCCCAGGTGGGTCGTAGGAGCCAAAGGTATCTCCTGGTAGCTGTTGGTTTCAAGCTAACCGGGCTCTACTATGCTAGAAGCAGGAGCTAAGTAGCCCTCGACTCCCAGCTCCCATCAATTTTGAACCCTGCCCATGTTGAAATCCTGGAGGAAGACGCACCATTCAACAAACAGACAAATCCATCCAGGAAATCCAATTTTGTTTTCTTCCAGTGTAAAAAGTAAATGTGCATCTTTAATCTAGGGTGTCCAATTTACAGTGTGAAAAATAGGAACCTTTGCAATAATGCACACAAATAGTGAAAATACTAATGTTTCTGCGATCCTAAAAAGTAGGTGAACTAAATGCTGCAAAGCAAATGCTGTTATTAGAGGCACCCTTCAAATTGCTAATTATTTGAAGAAAAACAAATGTACTTTTATAGATGGTACAATTGTGAAGGGTGCAGTGACTCCCCTTGCTCAGTCTGTTATAAGTATGTTAAAAACCGTCCTGAATTCGTACCTTACATGTCAGTTGCGCAGTTAGGTGCAAACACTAGGAGAATAAAGGTATATGCACCATCAGCCAATGTGACTGCCTATCTCTGTGAATGTGCCTTTTTCAGAAGAACCTCCTGTAATCAAAACTTTGATCCCATCTGACAGCATCTGAGTGCTGTTGCTGTTTTAATCTACACAACAGATTACTGAGCACTGGTGGATAGCATGCACTATCTGTCTTGGCACTGAATGTCTCAACTGGTTTCCTGCATTCTTATATGCTAGGCAATTTTTGGGAGACAGCTTCTAATAACAAATTATGAAATAAACATGCTTTGGAAGGTATTAATATATTAATATCATGGTAAACACAACTGTTATTCCTTTATATAAAGAGCAAATGAGCCACGCAAAAATGTCTTGGTCCAAATTCTGCTACTCATGGACATCACCAACCCAATAACTCTCGCCAGAAGCTCCTGCCTATTGGCCATTAACTACAAGTAGCTCCTGCCAAAGTAAAGGTTGGAGATCCCTGGTCTAGAGGCAATAAATGGGAAGCTGGCATCCCCTCCTCTTGCACGTTTGATTCTTGGGACCAGCAGTCGGTTAGAATATGGTGTTCTAATGGGTCTTGCCGGTGGAGGCAGGATGACTCGGTGAGATAGGTAAGGCGGTGCAGTGTGGTGGATGCATTGATGCATGATGAAAAGTGTTTTGAACAAAATGCAGTAGTGTACAGACAACCAGTGTGCCTGTTGGACGCAGAGATATGTTCTCTTTTGGAGATGCCTAAAGCTGCACGGACGGTGTTATTTTGAATGGTTTGCAATTTGTCTAGGTTTTTTGCTAAGGTGCCTGTAAAGAGTAAATTACAGTAGTCTAGCCTTGCACCATTACAAAATCTTGACTATCCTCCTATGTATTTTGATAAAATTGTTGATTTCCATTTGCAACAGCTACTACTTTTCGGATTGATATTGCAGAATGTGTACTGTGTGGATATTTTACACACATAGCTGCTTGTCTGCTGTGGAAGCTATTTCTTACATCAATGGTGTAATTTGAAACAGAATACACAAAGCTGCATTAGAATAACATTCAACTCCTGTTTCATTATTAAATCTGCAATGAGAGTATGTCATATTTGAACTCTGGTATATTTTGTTGTTTTTTTAGTCTTAAGAGGAATGATTTTATTTGAATGTAGTGTCAATGACTCCTTATGTTTCCTGGCTAAGTGCTTAGCAAGTACACGAATAAGGTTCAGGCGAGTAGAATACAGTACTTGTAACCTATTATATTCTTCAATACAAGAAATGTCAGCTGTCACTTTTCTTTCATCAAAGTTCATTAAAAATAAACCTTCCATATGTTTCACACGTGACAGAGCTAGATGTGTCATTACTTCTTTAAACACTGTATGACCAATGTCAATAAGTGCTGCTTATAAAGTCAACCCTTGTGATTTATTAATAGTAATTGCATGTGCAGAACACAATGGAAACGTATCCCTGGAAAATGTATCGGTGGTCACCTCGAAATCTCACAACAAATTACAAAAGTAGTCAAAAATGAGTGTACAACGGTGCAAGAAGGCACACAGTTTTATGCGGGGCTCCAGATGCAGCCAGGACAGCAAATTCAAACAGATTGCATAACAGAACTGCATAAAAAGCCAGTGTCAAAGTAACGCCCCTAAAGTTAGGACTTTTATCCAATGCAAGTAATTAGTATTTGTGATCATGTGAAATAAAGAAATCCCTGAAACAAATCTGATTAGACTTCGCACTTTGGACCCATGTTGGAAGGCATACATTGCATTCAATAATGGGCCCATGAACCTTCCCACACTGCCCTCAATTACCACTTGTGATGTCACAATCCACCCCCAATTCCCACCGTTCAAAGTTAAGTCATTGAAACATTTGAGATGACTAGCGGAACATTAATCAACTGCCCTGGTGGCTTCATCCTGGTTCTCATGAGAATTGCTTTCCACCATGACACCATAAGAGCCTTGAACCACGGACATACTTCTATACAAATGTTCCATATCGGGAACACTCTAACATGTTTGCCAGGGAAAATGTTCTATGGGGCAATTTGAAACCACTGTGGTTCTTTTCGGCTCCACTAGAAAATCATATTTCATAAATAAATTTGAATTATAAAATGGTCAGGTATTACTTATTCATTGGCAGAACCTGTGAGCTCTAATCTGGGACCTCACAGAATAACAACCACTGTGTACTTCTCTCAGCGTTGGCCTGGGATCGCAGACCCTGCTCTGCTCTAAATCACCAGCCACAGTGGCCTTTGCAGCACACACCGTGCTAGCACAAACAAGCTGTTAAGGCCTATTTACCACATTTCGTTGTACCACTACATTTGATTATACTTACCTGTGACCCTGTATTTATGGATTCGTTTTATTAAGGATTTTATTCGAAAGATATCAAAGGAGCCCCCTCCCCTTTTACAGTGCTATTCTCGCAGCTGATAAGTGTGTTCCTATATACCACTTTGAACTTCCATCTTAATTACAAAAGCATGAAATGTGCAGAGGTCTGAGAAATCAAATGAGTTTCTTCTACACAATCAAACTTTACTTCAACATGTTCAATGTTTGTACTTTGAGGAAAAGTGTTAAATACAATCACTCTTCCTATTGCTCCATTGAGTAGACCAAGTCCTACATTCAAGTTCCACTTTCACAATATTTTGTTTCTTTGACTGTAGCATTGTAGTGATAAACTTGTTACACTCTGCAAGTTTGCACTTCAACGCAACGCAAGAAATATTTATTTCCAGAAGAGTCAACATGACATTAGATGGACTGCAATCTGCATGAAACATGTTAGTAATCAGTCTTCCCTTTAAGACTGCTTTCACATTCTCCTCAGGAACACCTATACAAATCTTATTAAGCATTTCTGCATACTCAATCTGCATATTGCCTCAAATTAGTGGTAAGCTCCTGCAATTCAAAACAATTCCAATGTTTAAAATGACCAATATTTACTATAGTATTTTGACTATCTATGCAGAAAGATGTTTAAATCTAGTTTTGGTCTGAAGTGTATGAGCAATAGCATATCATAATGTTGAAAATTCACTTTCATACAATAAGTGAAACATATATTCAAAATTGGTGCGGAATCGAGAATATTCAGAATACATTCTTGTACAACGATATTCTTAAGAAGAGATTGGAACCTTCCGATCATCCAATCTGCCTCATGTACCAGTAGGAACAATCATAGGGAAAGAACAAGCTTCTAATGTATTTTCCCATACACTGATTGGTGCATATTTCATTGCTTTCATTTGATACAATTCTAAACCCTTTGCCCATGACTTCACGTGAGTGTATAGGATGAATAGTGTAATGTTCATACAAACTATTCCCTTCTGCAACTGATTGACGTTGGATCAGACTGTCACTGATTTTGTTTGTTGACTCAACATCAAGCATAGACAAGTCTGGTACAGTCAGACTGCCTTTGTATAAATCATTTTGCTCCAATAGAAATACCAGGGTGTTTTTCACCTTTCCAATATCTATAAGCTGTTAACACATGTTCTTATCTTTAGTGGCAACACCATTTACTAAAACAAACAAAGAATCTTTAATTCCACGCTTCACTCCTAGAGTCTTGACATTTCTTGTACATTGAGAGGTAAATGCACAACTTTGCCTCTCACACCTTGCATTAATGATTTTTAGGCAGATTTGACATCTTTGTTTGCAATATAACAATAACGTGAAAAGGATGAACAGTTTCCAATGCAATCACTTGAAACATGTAAAGTTTCTGAAGCACAAGATAACTACCTTGTCATTTAAGACAATTCTTGGAGGAATACTTGTGTGTTCCCATAGTCGCGGGTACACCTACATTTTTCAAATGCGCTGAAAAACGCATATTGGAAAGGTTTTGAATTTAAATTACACATGCCTTGAGGTGAGAACATCCAATTGAAATACATGTACAAATCTGTGCTAAAACATACATAATATAATATGATCACGGCACCAAAATACAACCAGCTAAAACTGTGGGTAAAATTAGTGTGTTCATGTGGTAGCTACCAAAGCCCACCACAAAGTACGACGTCCAATTGGAGCATGAATAGCTACGGGTCTGTTCAACCACCAGTAGCTATGGCTACCCATGAGATTTTTCAAGATTCAAAAAGACATATTAACAAGGTGGGAAAATTCAAACAACACAAAGGTACACATGAGAGCATATAATCAAAAACACATGTAGAATTGTGTAATGTCAAATCCATGAAATATCTTGATCATTGCTTGAGAATAGGTACTGTTGTACCCGCGACTAAGGCAATAGTTATAGCCATGTCTGCAACCACAAAACATACATGATGTCCTATTGGCTCAGTGGTACCCGCCGTTATAACCCAAATGACAGGGCGCGATGTTTCATTGGCTGCTGTCGTAACCGTGGCTAATTAAAAAGGCAATGGTATTTTCCTTTTCCAATATACTTAAAAAGTTCTCAGGGTGGCTCTTTACCAATATATAACCAATAAATATATGTTCAAGTAGAGTACTCTTCACCTCTATTACAATTAAAAACAACTTGGAACATTTCTTTCTGCTCTTCCCAAAGAAAATATTTCTTGACAATTGTAGCCTAAAACTCTCTTTTCAAACACTCTATCTAAAATAATATCATAGAACCAAAAACACATTGTAAGCCAATGCTTTGACAATACATCTCCTGTCCTCAACATCATTACAAACCCCATTCTCAAAATTCTCCAATTCTCCACAGTCTTTGAACATTGTCATTTCTCTCCGTCTAAAATTGGCTCCATGTTTCAAACTCCAATGAAACAATACATATGCAACTAAAAAAGCACAATCTCCTAAAACTACACCTCACTGTCAAGCAATGAAAATGTACTATTTAAACAAGCCTATGTTAAGATATCTTTTCACATATCAAGTGGCCTGTAGCAAGTGAAACAATGACAAATGTAGATGACAGCTGTTTTCACATCATTTAGGCTTGCAGCCATTGATAGCTGAAGAACAGTCGTCAAACATACAGCACACATTTTAGACAGAAATCTAGTGTGCATGCCCGCTGGACAAATATGTCCTGGCCTAACCAAAGTTCAGGAAGTGTTGCTTTCCTGTTCCTGCAGAGGAGGAAACCACAAACGGTAGCTGTCTGTTTTAACTGCACACTAGTAGTTGTGAGCGTTGACTTCACACCATTGAGTGTTACATCTGATAAGGAGTCAAGGACAGGAAATAGGGAGACACAAGTAGAAGCATGGTCCACTTCTGCAAGACTGTGAAGTAACAAGTGACAAAACTGTTTCTTCTCTAAACCAAGGCCCTTTGAATACAGTGGAAGCAGTCACTGAATGAGTACAAAGCTATCACTAAGAGGTGCTAAAACCCACGTAATGGAGTTGTACATAAGAGACCATACTTAACGAGCACAGTGACCCCTGAGCTGTAGGCCTTACTCTTCTATACAGTGGATAAGACGCATGCACACGGGCAGGGAAACCATGTTCCTTTTTCACATATAATGTCCAAGCAAAAAGAAAGTAGGAAATCAGCAGACTTTCCTGTCCATCGATGTCAGGGGGTCTGGGGAAAAGTCCAGATCAGAGGAGTCCTGGGAATAGCAGCAGCAGGACAGGCCGGCCAAGCTAAGCAGAATTCGTAAACCCCAGAAGGTGCTGTTTCATTTGAAGCATATTCTGTTTTAAATGTGAGTGAACGTTGGGGACTTGCTGAGTGCATTTAGACTGATGATGTGTATTGTAGTAAAGTGTACCATAGCTCGAAAGTTACACATGCTGTTAAACTAAAGCTTGAACTTGTTCTATTATTATCTATTCAAACATGATCTTTGCTCACATGCCAATCTTGTTCATTGGTGTGATGTTATGTTATATTATATTTGGTTCTGCTTTAGCTTGTGTAATGAGAATAAGAGCCCTGAGAAGATAGGGTATCATATTATATACATTAACATGATAACGCCTGAGTCAAGTGTATAATTCAGAGTGATGTGTCAGAGTGGTATCTCTTTGAGACCAAAAATTTACAATTCCTGGCTTTATATGTTTAATCAAGCTGGTAAGCACGCAAACCTAGGCAGGTCTGTCTTTTAGCGCTGAGACAAAGCCTATGGTGAATGTCGACATGAAATGACTGATGATCCTGCGTCTATTTTTACAAACTCAAATGAGGTGGAGATATGAGGCTCATGGTCATGCATACATTGTAGGCAATTAAGTCAATATAATATACAGTTGTTTTAGCATATATAAACATCACTCAAAAATAGTACATTCTCTGAAAGGTGTAACAGTTGAACAGTATCTGGGTACTTGATTTCCTATTGGCAGCTGCTCACCACACAAACAATGGACAGCCAATCAGAAAGTAAATACAAGAAATTCCACCTTCTCCCCTCACAAACTTTTCCTTCATTACTTATTCTAATATCTGAAGTGACAAGCAGTATTTATTTCTACCACACTAAAATGAAAAACTACATGGATAGGCTGGAGGACAATTATCCTACAGAGGAAGACATTTAAAAAAGAAGATGCTCAAGAAAAGGAACCAGAGAAAAATATGCCAGATTCAGGATTTTGCGAATCCATTCTTTATATTTATGTAAAATGAGACTAAGAATAATATTCTAAGGAACAAATATCAGTTGCCAAAAAGATATAGGGGGTCATTACGAGTTTGGAGGCAGCTATGGAGCTAATAGCACCATGGCTGCCTCCAAACCCGTGTCCGGGTCTGTGGTGTCGGAATGGGGACTTACCGGGACATTCTGACGTTTGCGGACCCGATAAATCCCCATTCCAAAAACCATTCCCCATTCCCATTTGAGCCCCTATAGGGCTCAATGGGAATGGGGAACAAGCTAATAACGGGCCCGCAAATAGTGGGCCCGTTATTAGCTTCCTGGTCCGTTAATGGGTCCCACTAAGGGCGGCTGGTAAAACCAGCCGGCCCTAGTGGGACCCGCTAAGTGACCTCGGAATGCAGCGGTAGGGGTTAATGGCACTGGCATCCTTACCGGTGCCGTTAACCCCTTACCGCCACACTCACATTGAGGCCCATAGTTTATCTAACTACTATTAATAGTCTATACGACCAACACAAATATTTTTAAAGTGTATTATATCTTTGATTGTTTAAAAATATTTCAAATATTTTCAAACAGATGAAGAAGTCATTCAAGAATAGAACAAGAAGCACCACAGGAACTTGTCCACACAACTAATCATACATTCATTAACAGAGTTACAACAATTATTAATTCATGTTCAAAAAGAAGTACAATCAGTGAAAAAGGACATTGAACATTTAAGACAAATCATGGACAGCAAGAATCCAGATAATTGGGCTAAAGAAGAAGATGTATCATGTGTTCAAACTAGAAGAAAAAGAAAACCCACAACCACATCCTCCCAAAATAAATCTATTTTCAAAAAACTTTGTTTGCATATGCATTTAATCATTTTCAAACATGTAAACTTACATGTTTTAGTAATGAATAAAAAGTATTACAAATGTTACAATAACTGTTTACAACTACACTCTATACATCTTAAACAATCTTCCAAGATGACTACCCACACACATGTAAAAAGCTGTGGCTACACAATGCACAGCAAACCAGTGGCTGTTTTTTTTTTCCGTGGCTGCACGGTATACTCATGTGTACCAACCCAGAACATGGGGTGAGTTTGGGATAACCACGGACAAACACCCCCAGTCATTTCTATTCCTAGTCACGATTATGAATACACCAACGATGCCTCATTTTGTGAGGCTGTGGCTATAGGATTGTGTTTTTTTAGAAACTGAGTATGGAATATGAATGACAAAAGAGACTGAAATGATACAATGGTAGTTAAAAAGAGTTAACATACTACACACAGTGTACTCCAAAACAGTCCTTTTAAGTATTACTTATTGCATATAAATATACAAATACAATAACATAACATCTATCAGATATAAGTAAACAAATACAATGAAACAACAGCCAAAAACGTTTTCTAAAATAACTCATCACATAAATGCGGCTAGAGTTCAATTACTTTTTTTCTAGCCGCAGTTACAATAGGAAACTTTGGGGGGTAAGTCACATAGATTTTCATACTTATACATTTAATAGACAATTCTTAGAAAAGACTCTTTCGGGTACAAGCAGCATGCTTTTTTTGCACATTTAGGCCTATAGTTGTGAATATAGACCAACGGGCCCACGGCTACGACCCTCCCCAGTCCCTGCTGCTGTTAACTCTGCTTCCAAAGTTCAATACACCACTGGGCGACACCATAGCAGCGGTTATGCATCAATGTCTAAAAAAAAGAATATCCTATCTGTAAAAAATAACACATATTTAGTTAAAGAATGCACACACTTTAGAAACACTTTAGAAACATAATTTAATATACAGGTGTTTACACCATCATATCTTGTATGCAGTGCATCACATGCACTATATTGGATACAACATTTGTGCATAAAACACTGTTGTTCTCTTTCCACATACTGTTAATTTGTTCATTAGGAAAAAATGCTACTTGGATAAAAAAACATACAATGATATAAAAAGTATTACATCTATGACTACAATAACTGAGTAGCAATACATAAAGTGGGTAAACAGGATAAATTATACTAGGTAGTTGCAATAGAACAGATATGGTTGGGTAAGTAAACCTGGACAGCAAACGAATATAGTGTGGGATAATTAAACTTGGAGAATGAGTTGCTGTGAGTGGCTTCAGCTTTACCGCAATAAAAAAAACCAAGGTACACTAAAAAAAACGTGTTGAGAATAAAACCAGGCGAAGGACCAACACAGCAAGAAAGAGATCAAGAATCTGATGTACACATTCTGTGGATAGGTTTTATAGAGGAGTCCTTCAAAAAAGCCATTTTCCACAGTTTGGGAACCTCAACTTTCATTCAACATCTTGTCTGCATGCATTGAAATAAAATCTAGTACTACAATACACAAACAAGGATATATAAACTGGGTGACAATAAACAAAGCACTTTATAATGGGTAGTTGCAGGACATAGGATGGGGAAGGTTAAGTAAACTCGGATAACAAGAGAGATTAGAGTGGGATAAGTAAACTTGGAGAACATGAGATAGAAAACAATCAAACAAATGGAAACACTAATACTTTTCAAGCAAATTGTTTTTCATATTTTGAGGCAAAATAGAAATGTACAAATTCACTAAAATGTGGGTCTTCATATATTTCTAGATGGTCTGCGCATACTGGGTGCTTCCTTTTTTGCCTAACATATGATCTTCCCTCTTCACTGGAGCTGTGAGTGGTGGTTGTGCAGAATCAGCCTCCACGCACTAAAGTCCGAGTTTTAAAACACCTGCTGCACTGCAGCACTCCATTTGAAGAAACATCCAAAATACTACAAAGGTCCACAAATAACGTTTATCATGAAATGTCTTCAGATGTGCTGCTCCCATCTCCAGTCTTACCAGTATGTTTTGAATATGGGAGTTAACTGTACAACATCTGGTGCAAGTCCACTAGTTTGATGAGAATGATGCAGCTACAAGAAATTAAAAAAATAACAAAAGACTAAACTGAACTTTAAAAACACTATCAATTGTACTACCTCAGAGAAATCTCAAAACACCCAAAAGTACTGCATAGCTGTACGCGTATTCAAATTACAACAAATAAAATCAAATAAGCCTTCAACCTCACTAACATGAATACAAAAACAAAATGCCTGAAAATGAATGCCTTTGATTGACAAATCTAATGTTGTAGGTCAATATTAGCAACTGTAAGAAAACACATAAAAAAAATACTTGCCATACAATCAGAGCAGATGAAAAAATAATAATGAATGCCATCTGATAGCAGTGGTTAATATAAATAGCGCACACAACACTGCAAATTAACCTTCATATATGTAAACATTTATTAATACATACTTTCACATCACCCACTCAAAAGGATAAAATTGCAGAAAATGGCGAGTTTTATACTTTCCAAAATGAATACCAAAAAAAGAGGACTACATACCAATACAACTACTAAAATGGATGACAGATTTTCAACAACCTATCACAGACAGCCACACCAATAGAAACCAATGTTTTCCCCCACCCAGCATCTTTCATAGCCGCGGCTATTCGACGCAGCTGCAGATCCTGCTGTGTATCTGCAGCTACACGTACATTATTTGCAAGCCCAAAATCAAACTAAGCCAGCCTAAAAAACTTTCAATGAAATAAGACAACACATAAGCAGATAAAATAAAACACACTTATAAAATTATGTGATGTATCGTCCTCATAACAATATAATTATTCCACAGAAAATGTATGGCTTACAGACGCGGCTATAGATATAACTGTGCCAATGGGTTCAACTAATAAAATGACGTAAAGCATTGACGTGCATCTGCACATATTTTTTATAGATGCTGGTTTAGAAAAGCCCTACATGGCACTTTGCTGTTAACATCAGCTATGCAAAAATGTATTTTCACTCTCCCAAACTCCATACAGGTGTCCCTTACATGCCCACCAGCCCCCTCCATTGCCTATAGGCCTCCTCTATTCCCCTACTCTCTCCCAATCCTCTGAGCCACTCAATGCATCTATGATGCTATTCTCCCAAAAATGTCAGATAGCCGTGGCTACCACACATCCAGAACACACACAATTTGCCATTTGTCAGAATATAGCTGCGACTGCACAGGGTGCCACATTTATCCACGGGTAGCAATGCCACACACTGAGTGGTTGCTGGATAGCCACAGGTAAATATTGCAGTCGTTGTTGTTTCTGGGCACAATCCTCAATACACCAATCACCCCCTCTTTTTGTATAGCCGTGGGTATCAGAATTCTTTTTTTTAAAGAAATCTGAGCATGCAATATAAATGCCAAATGAGACAGTAGTGATACAATTGTACTAAAAAGATGTCAATGCAATAAATGACTGCTCATGAAGTTATTTAAAAATGGATCATGATAAAGTATACATAGTAGTTAAAATATACATCGGGGAGTGCACCAACAAGTGTGGTTCAGCTGGACCAGCTTGTTTCTTTGCCTTCTGACCCTAATTGCAGTTTCAAATTCATGGGACAATACTCTTTGAGTCACCCATACTCTGCTCGAGATCTCCTATATCATTACGAATGTGCGCACATAGGCGAGTGCACCTACAAGTGCTGTTCAACTGTACCAGCTTGTTTCCTTGCTCATCGCCTCCTGACCCTACGTGATGTTTTCAAGTCAATTGTAGTTTCAACTTCATTGGACAATACTCTTTGGTACATGGATGGTATAATATACTGCTCACTGCTCACTGGACTTTGTTAATCATTCTATTGTGAGCTAAACTAGTTTCTTTCCTTTCACAACCAGAGACATGCCTACTCTGCTTGAGACCACCTATATCATCAGTAACGCATCTGAGAGTGCACCGACGAGTGCTGTTCAGCTGTTCCGCTGCTCAGCTGTGCCGGTGCCGACTCTCAGTGGCTCGTATTTCATCCCCCATATCCACTTCTCCCCATCTTTTTTTTATATTCAGCACATGTTTTCTTGTCAAATTGTGGATGTAATCCATACCATGGCAGGGTACAATTTAACAACCGCTATGCCACAACTAGCAGCTTCAGTGTTAGAAAAATGCTCTAAACCCCTCCCATTTCATTTTCTACTACTCAGAGCACTCTTCCATCACGCGCACATGGAAAGCACATACAAACTAAAGTAGCACACATAAGGCAATTTTGCTTGCGAGCAAAGATGATCCCCCAGGTCCCTCGAACGATCAAATCGCAAGTTCTAAAATTCAATTTTCAAATCTAACTCAATCTCCTAGTATTTTTAGCACAGCTTCATCAACAACAACCATAGTAACGGAAGTATCAGACATGACGCTTGAAGCATGTCTGACTCTGTTAACAGCGGATAATGAGCAAGTAATTTTTTCAACTCCCAATGTTATTATAGGCAACCCTCTACCTGCAAAAGCAGTAATTACCATACATGCCACAGACTCCAGTCAGATTCCTCACTTATGCACTGCATTACCACAACAACCCCATGTAGACTCTGTACAAGTAATATCCCTTCCCGTAGACACTATCAGTGAAACACAGCTTGAGGTAATTCCAAGTAAGCCATCATTAACTCTTTCATATTCTCCAATTGTTTACACTGACAAAGGGAACCCTGAACAAAATAATTTGTCTTTTTCTGTAAATTCTTCAATAGCGTCACTTACCAAACCGACGCAGAAGCCGTCATTTGGCTTTCCACATTCTCATTCCTTGTCTCTTGATACTACTTTTTCTGCCATCAACACAAGTATGTTCACGTTAACGAAGCTCTATGAATCCATAGACAAAAAAATCATGGACCAAAATATCACCTTGAATTCACTAACAGCAAAGATTGACTGGCTTGCCTGGGAATCCAAGCGCCAGTCTCTATAGCAGACCCAGATAACAAACCTACACCATGTGGATTTGACTGTATCCCATAGAGCTAACTTGGACTTGCCAGTGGCCCAGACGGCAAGCAGCCTTATAATGCCTACCGATGAAGTAGTGCCACCAGAGTTGTCATGTGGCCCTCATTCAGATCTGCCTGAGTGTCACAGTGGAAACCTAGAGATTATTGAACATGACATGACTGAGACCCCTGTATTTTACCTATTCCAACTCAAATGCTCAAGACAAAAAAATCTAAAAAAACGTTATCATCTTCCCCCTATTCAAATTCAGAAGAAACCGAAAAATCAACCTCTGCAAAAGAAAAATTGTAAACAAAAACCAAAAAAAAAATGTTTGACAATACCCAGCAAGAAACCACAAAGTTGTGCGACTTCCGGATGATCTCACTGTAGAAAACAGCATGACTGTGCTGTCACTGATACAGTCTCAAGATCTTGCTCTCCCTCTGTTGAGACCACTGGCAACACACCAAGGTGAATCTGACATTTCTTTGTTAACAAAATGTTAGTAATGACATTGCAACTAAAACTGGTAATCTTAATGATTATGAATCTCTCTGTGTACTCAGTCTCCTCTCCTCCACTAATAGACATCATTCAACAAAGTCTACATCACCTCCAAATTCCAGCAAACAAGGGTCTACAAACTATATGTGTTAATCTAGATGTCAATTTTCCTAGTTTTAGAACTCTTGGACAAAAGAGAACTAAAATTACAACCTTTAATGATCGTTCTAACATAGAAATCAATCAGATTTCTCCCATCCAATAACCTTAAACCACGTAAAAGACACTCTTGTAGAATGAGACATGCTTCTTGTAAGCATGTTAGAAAGGCTTCACATTGATACTTTTCCTAACAGTACTACTTTTTTTGCTGTATTTAATTCTATTTCAAAATTGGAGCACATCCATCCTGATGACAGAAAAGCAATTGGATTTACCAACACATCTAATTTAGACACATTTGAACTATACATTCTATCACAACTCCCAATCACAAAAACAAATGTTGTGCACATGGAAACCAGTAATAATTAACCAACCCATCAAGATCCACGGCAAGGTCAACTCATTAAAGAACCAGAATCGAATTCCTAAGACATGTGTTGCCAGTATGACAACATTAGAAATCCCTGTAGCCAACAACTCCAACACAAAGACAACCTACTACCCCTTGTAAAGTCCAAATGGACATGGCTTTCTAAAGCTATATCTGATACCAATCGTTCCTCTAATCACTAGAGCCACTCTAAACAGCAGATCCATGTTTGTACTATTCCATTGTGGAACACAAGAGGCTTTTCTCTTTTAACCACCACCAAAGCGGAAGTTCTAGCCAGACATGATGTCATAGCGCTTCAAGAAACATGTATCACCATACAACCAGTATGGCCAAATTTAAAAATTGCTTGGATCCCGGCGATAAAACTTGCTAAAGGCCATCCGGCAGCAGGCTTCCTAATGGCGATCAAATGCAAATAACAAATTCACCTCAATAGCTGGACTTGGCCTTACCCAGGAATTCAGCTGGTTAGGTTAACAACAGCGAACTCTCAACATCCGTTCTATCCTGAGTGCAGACTTCTAAACTTCTATAGGAATCCATTAGCCATTAATGAAGATCTATTCCTAGCCCATATGAAAGCTATTTTAGATCTAATTCTTTTAGATCCCGGAATTCAAACAACTGTGATAGCAGGAGATTTCAATATTAATTGCATTTCACCGAATACAAAACAATGTCCAACTAGAGCTGATAAATTGTTGTGTCTAATGGAAATACACAATTTCACGATGCTTAATGGCACAACTCAACAAGACACTCCTCCATCTGTAACCAGGTCAAGAGGAAGTGCCCTCACGACTCTTAATTATGTTTATATTTTCTCTAGCACCTTTAACCGAGTTACATCATTCAGAGTGATTCCCACAACAGAAAGTGATCACAACATCTTACAAGTTGGCTGGGTTCCTTGTATGACAGCGCCATGTGAATTTTTGTTTATCCGCCGATAGAACTTAATCAAGGAAGGAATCACTTGATCTGGTCTCCTTATAAGTTAAAAACTCTCCAGACATAACTCTTGTCTGGTTTGCAAACCAACTTTTCTCAAAACAACCTATAATATACTGATTGTTTAAATCTAATCAGTGAACATACTTCCGACACAAAACTCCAAATCTTTACACACGAATACATGTATGATATCCATATTCAAACTAAAAAATCAAAATTGCGACAAACGCTGAGAAAATATTGACCCATCTTACATCCACAACAAAGGCATACATTAAAAACGACCTACATGAACACTACTAAACAAACTAACATCAATAAAGCACAAGCTAATGCAGCCATTGCAAACAAATCAGCCTCCCAGATTTGGAATCTACTAAAACAAAAAAAATGGGTGTGCAGCCTTTTCATTGCTATTATATTCTGTGAGCGAACAAACTTGGACAAGTCACTTTTCCTCCCTCCTCATGACTTCTATTACGCTTATATCATTTCCACTCCTTCCTAGCCCGGATCTTAGTAATTTGATCTTTGATTAACTAGATATTATTCTCCTTATAAAAGAACTCAGCCTGACTTGAGTGCCGGGCCCTGACAGCCTAGCGAATGTCACGCTCAAAGCCCATCCAATGGAATGGGCTACCATCTTAAAAATCATCTATAAAGATGTGATTAGAACAGGTTGGATCCCTAGATCATGGAAGGAATCAATTATAATTCCTATTTTTAAAAAAGCAAACCGTAATGATCCCGTAATCTACAGGACAATAGCACTTTTAGACATCCTGGGGAAGATCTTTGCAAGGCTTATTCTAAGTGATTTTACCCTTTGGATGAACTCGACTAACATTTTTGATGATCATCAATCGAGTTTGTCAAAGGAATTGGGACCTTTTTGAACCTAACTCTTTTGTCAGCTATAAAAAATCAAGTAATATCGTCCAAGCAAGCTGTTTTTATAGCGTTCATTGATTTTATACAAGCATTTGACTCTGTATCTCGTGATGTTTTATGGGGGAAACGTTTAAAAGCAGGATGCCCGATGTACAATTTTTTCACTTAATTCGCCAATTTTATACTGACACTTCTATAAAAATAAAACTCTCAAATGACGGTGTACTTACAGACACAATTCCAACCAGCTCAGGATTAAAACAGCCTTGATTTTATTTAACTTTTACATCAAGAATATTAATAAGGATCTTGAAACTGTTCGCTCTTTTCCACCCAAAATTGGCAAATTTAGCCATAAATGCCTGAAAGTCAAATGCCATGATTTTCCATAATAAAACAAAAAGGGGTCCAACTACAGATTCAACAGGACTCTTGCAAAAGCTCCACTCACTCAGGTTAGCCAGTATACGTATCTTGGCCAAAACATCAACATCCATATCTCTGATTCTCCGTACAAACTTGAATTAGAGCAAGAATGAAACTCATAACCATTCAGGGCAAAGCCATCCAAAATAAATTTGGGAAATCCTCCTATAATCCATCAAGAATTTTCTATAGACAGAAAGTAATCCATGTGATCACTTATGGAGCACAAACCAAATTACCATTGAATCAACCCGATTGGGATTTACTTGAAAGTACTGGAAAAAAATCTTGTCCCTTCCGCAGAGCTTGCCCTTAGCGATTATTATATATGAATTAGACTTGACATCTCTGTCGGCAATAGTCACCTAGCAAATTGGAACTTCCTACAGAAAATGTATACCAACCGTGAATAACAAGAACACTTTTCTACCGGTATTAGTGGCAGCTCTAAATAATCAGAAAACTAGCCCACTGAATTCATGGAAGCTGTACTGCACTACCATTTTGCTGACATCTTTTTATAAATTTTTTATTGGCATTTTGGTTTTTAAAAAAAAAAACTTTTAGCCCCCATTACAAAAACAATCCAATATTACAACGTTAAAACACTTTCATTACATTTCAATATGTGAACCCTAAATTGAGCCATACTGACATCAGAATGAAAACTTTACAAGAAAACATGTTTAGGTCCTCTTGTAGAATCAAAGAGGTCAACATACATTGTTAAGAAGAAGAACATACATGCAATAAGACATTTATGGCTTTAGCTTGCTTAAAGTGACATTATTCAAGATTGTTCATCTGATGAGCTGCTTAGTAAAGAGCTCTTTCAAGAAGTCTAATAGTGGCAATGTTATGGAGAGACATTCTCCTAGCATCAATTTAATCCACCAATCTTCAACTGTTGATGTGAGACATTGCAAGAAGGAGACATCCAACCATTTTTCTCTTAATGTTTTAGTAGCCGGACATGAAATGGTTAGATGAAACAAAGTTTCCTTCCTGCATTCACATAGCCTGCAGTGGACATTCCTCTCTGTCTTCGGTTTTCTTACTTCCATAAGCACTTTTGTGGGAAATAAAATGATTCTGAAATACATACATTGAGTGAAATTTGGATAGGTACTTGGGCACCGAGTCCCTTGCTCTAATATCTGGGAATTGATTCCCGTAGAGTTTGGAGATCCTCCGAGCTTCTGTAGTTCTGATCCAGTCTAGATCACATCATTTTCTCCTGACTTTAAACAGATTGTTAAGGAGTGTTGTTTCCGTCTCATTCACACCATCCAGAATGAGTTTACAAACTGACCTCCAAGACTTAAGTACTGGATCTGATTCTTCTATCCGAGCCTTTCGTATACAGGCCCAAGCGCCTTTAGAAATTTCCTTGCAGCATTTTCGAAATAGCAAAAAAGACTTCCAAAATGTGCATGCATACAGTGATGTTAAGCCCAGCTTGGCTTTTATGATGTCTGCTGGAACACAGGAGGGCAGTCCTAACACTTTTCTAAAAAAAAAGCCCCTCCAATTTCCTCCAGATTTGAAGAGATGCTTCCACCCCATAAGTTAAGATAGGAGAAACGTTCAAGCAGTAGAATTCTCTGACTGGTGGTAAAGAACATGTACAAAAATGAGCCGCAATCAGTCTCACTTGGCCCGCTAGACTCTTTGTCTTACTTCGCAGCACAAGCTCCCTCTGTGCGTCCACCACACTACCATTCAGGCACATGCCCAAGTAGGTTAGCGACGTGACCTGCAGGATTTTCTCACCTTTTAAATACCACCCTCTTGCTTTCTTTAATGCTGATCTCTTCGGTTGCCCAAATATAAGAAACCTCGATTTCTGAACATTGGTTTAAGTGAATTAGCATTGACATAATCCTCTAGAGTGTTCAATTGTCTATGGAGACCTATTTTGGTTTGATCTAGAAGCATCAGTTCATCTGTATACATCATACACCCAATCGCGGCCCCTGCTAGATGAGGTGGAAGACACCTCACTGGCTCCAGAGCAGAGCCCATGTCAGAGATGAACAAATTGAAAACTGCTGGTGCCAGTTGGCAGCCCTGCTTTAAGCCTTTGAATGTTTCAAAAGTGTTTCTTAAATCCCACTTTCTATCCAGCCTGATTTGCAGAGTGGTTTCTTCATGAAGCGACCTCAGAGCCTCCCCTATCTCATTCGGGCAACCCCACTGTTTCAACTTGGCCCAGCGCAGTCGTCTGTCCACTGTTTCGAAAGCCTGGGTCAAGTCAATTGAGGCAAGAAACAGTGCCGACCCATTTTACCTCTTGGTCCTTGATTTCAGGATGTTTATGACAAAAAGGTTCATTTCCATTCCTGAGCCCTTCACAAACCCTGCTTGCCACGGGTTATACTGATGAGATGCTTTCACCCAGGTGTTCAGGGACCTCAACAACAAAGTTCCAAAAATGTTGCCCATCAAGAGGGTGATAGGCCTATAGTTACTTGGATTAGACCTATCGCCCTTCTTGAAGATTGGGACCACTACAGAGTTTTTCCAAGAATCCAGAATTCTTTTTCCCTTTTAATGTGTTCGAACCATTCATGCATTTTTGTAGCCCATTTCTCAGGATCAAGTTTGAGAATTAAGTTTGTTACACCATCGGGCCTGCAGCCTTAGAATTGCTTTCACTCTTAATGCAATCTAAGATCTCGCTCTTTGTTGTTGAAAAATTCCACGAGCTGACGATCTTCTGCTCCTTCGCAAATGGAGTATTCTCAGGTAGAGAATACAATCGACCAAAATGTCTTTCCCAGGCCACAGAAGATACTGGATTCGATGTCATTGCAGCCTGAGGAGAATAAGCATTATTCATTATTCTCCATACTTCTGCCGTGTTCTTTGAAGCAATACAGGATGGCATTATCTCCGCATCTTGTTGGATATTCCCTGGAACACTCTGTATTCATTAATCAGTTTGCTCTAAGGGCCTTGTTTAGAATTGTTTTCTGTTGTGCAACTTTAACATCAAAATGATGGCGCACTTTGAAGCCAGATTTATTGTTTGTTAATTGAATTGCATCAAAGATTTTTATGTGGGTGCAACATTCAAATGGAGTCGATTTTCCATGAGAGAATGTTCTCGGCCACTGGATTTTTTTTAATCTCATCCAATTTCGGCTCAGTTCCACTTCAAGGTTTAAGGAATATAACTTGGTCTTATCGGCAACATACTCCCTGATAGATATGTCCAGTATATTGTGGTCCCTTAAGTTCGTGTGATGGACCTGTAGGTCTGATATGTGCATTATCATGTTAGCAGAGGCGGAGACATAGTCCAAGATCTTTTTTCTTTGCCCTTTTTCCATGTTGAATTGGGCGGAACATCCCCCTTGGTAGAAACGTTTGCCATGAAGAAGTTTCTCAGGGATAAGTCCTCTCTCCATTGCTGACATCACATCACAACTACTATCTGACTTCCCAGATAAAGCCAAATTAAAACGTTGGCAATGGGACTGGCACAGGACCTCGGAGACCTGTTATATGTATTCGATATTTCTATCGGGTGTATTCCAACAAAAATCTCTTCATAAAATGCCACCATACTTTTTGGAATACATTTCTGGATCCTAGATATGCCATGTCTATCTTAAGGCTTGTTTTAAACCTTTGGCCTAACAAGACCCAGGTAGCCCTATATAACGAAGCACTTAAATTTGATGTTACTTGCAGATTGCAAAATGACGGAGCATCGGGAGACATTACAACATCTCATACTCAAGTGTGTTGCGTTGGCACAATTGAGAAAAGACATGGGCCTCATTACACGTCGTGCGGTAATAAACGGCATTTACCGGCATGGCGCTATTAGCAATTCTGCCCTTGCAAGAGGGCGCTAATTGCGTACCATTACGAGTATGCGGACACGAGCATAGCGCCATGCCGGTAATGACCCTACCGCCATGCCGTAAAAGTCCCCAAAAAGTCCCTTACCGGCTTCGACCAAAGTGCTAATATCACCTCCGCCTTCACGCTACATGCAATTTGCGGTCACCGCTATTAGCGGTCACCGTTAAAAAGCGGAACCGGAAATAGCGTCATCGCACAGGAACAGGAAAGAGCATGGCGGCCATCTTTAAAAACACAATCCATTGCCATCCTCTGCATCCAGGACCTCTTTCCAGGAAACTCGAACACAAATCCATCCCGGATAGCCCGAAGATGCCCAAGGCCGTGAAAAAAGCTGCTGATCACCAGCAAAAAGAAAAATTCAGCAATGAGGAGCTGATCATGCTCACTGAGACACTTGCGGCAAATGCCAATGTAGTCTTCAGCAATGACATGCGGCGGGAGACCCTCCTAAAAAAAAAGGCCATCTGGGCAGAGGTTGCCCACAAAGTCAGTGCGTTGGGCACCACCACCCGCACAGTCAAGCACTACAGTAAGAGGTGGGACGACCTCCCGGTCCGTGTCAGAAATATACTGTCAGTGAATCGCAAGCTGGCAATGGGCACAGGAGGTGGCGCTGATTCCCCTCTGAAAATCCAGGAGTGGGAGGAGATCTGCACCTCCACAATTGGTGTGGAATCGGTAGACGGTGTTGGAGACATGGAGCATGGTGTGGCCACTTCATCCGATGGAGGTGAGTGTATACATCAAACAATGCACAGTGAAGGGTGAGGGGTCCCCCAAATATGTGTCGATATTCAGGCCATGGATCCAGCCACAAACATACATGCATGCATCACCACATATACGTGCAACACAGACCCATTCATGCATGACCCACCCGACATCCCCATTACCGGAATCCAAAAAAAACAGTCCCCAATGCATAGAGAGGCATGACGTAAACATTCGGCATAAGGCACGCTGAACCATAAACGATGATAGTCCCTATTTTTGACCCCTACAGGATCACAGACAGACACTGAAGACCCACGCACTGTGACACCTGCTCCCCCAGCAACGAAAAAGCCCAGGAGAGATGAGACAGGGGACACCGCCACCACCTCAAGGGGAACCGGGAGGAGTGTTCAGCAGCAGAGGGCCAAAGGCAGCAAGAGCACCAGTGCGACACAGCCTGAGGCCACGGCTGCTGCTATTGTTGCACCCATGGCAGTTTGTCCCATTAGATGTGAAATCAGCACGGAGGGCACGCACTCTGCTGCCACCAGTTCAACTGGTGAGGCAGCAGCCACCGCACCACTTTCGGACGTGGAGGAGGCAATTGACGTTCTGGATCGAAGCCAGACCCCCAGCCCAACATGGTCCATTGAGCCCAGCCCTAGGCCATCATCAGGATCAGGTTGCCATGGAGGATCAGCCACCCACACCGTGGAAGGGGCAGGGTGCCCTCAGGTGTCCTCACCTGATGCCAGAGGCATGGACCAGGGCATAGCAGCCACCCCAACAGCTCGCAGCACGCAACATGACCTTGCATCCATCAGCCAGAGGCAGGTAGAAATCACTGCGCTGGTTGGGCAGCATGTGGCCGAGGCAGCGCGTCTGAGGGATGACCTCAGTATGTATGCAAGCCAGACAAGGGAGGGCATGGAGGCCTGCACGAACAGGATTTGCGAGGAAATGGCCCAACTCAGGCAGGCCATGACACGTATTGCGGACGCCATTGAGCGCCAATACCCACCCCAACACAGGATCAAGCGGGTACCTCCGAGTTCCCGGCAAACAAGCCCCCTGCGCCGCTCTCTGCGCAACTTGAGGAGCACGACATTCCAACCACCCAATGGCGGAGGAGGCACTGAGTATTAGGGCCAGCAAGGACTAGGTGGCACATGTGGAGCAGGACACGTACACACTATAAGGCTCACATGGGGATGTTGTGGTGGGAGGGGGAAAGGGTGTTTTTGGGAGTGTTGTGGGGGAGGGAGGAAAGGGGGTTTTTGGGAGTGTTGTGGGGGGAAAGGGTGTTTTTGGGAGTGTTGTGGGGGAGGGGAGAAAGGGTGTTTTGGGGAGTGTTGTGGGGGGGGGGGGGAAAGGTTGTTTGAACAGTTGGGGCCATGCACTTTTTGTTCACATTCTGATCACAATGAAACTGTTGAGAAGTTGAAACACAGGCTTGGTCTTCATCATTGTGTATGTGTACTTTATTGGGGAGAGGGTCCTTTGTGGGCCTCACCACATCCATCAGGGCAACAATACCCATCTCCATCCATAATAGTTCTCCCTTGTATCTCATGAAATTTGATACATCGCATGCAGACGCACATCGTGTCCCTCCTGGCCATCGCCTCTTGCACGTCCTGGCAGACCATTTCACCCATCCTCATCCCCATCAACATCATCCTTATCTGGTGGTTGCATGTCAATGTCAGGTGGCATAGGCACATTCCGTCTGATGCACATTTTGTGCCGCATTACACATGCCATGGTTATCTTCGGCACTTTGTCATGGCCATACAGGAGAGCCTCACCCAGCCCGCTTAGGAACCAGAGCTGTGTCTTTGAAAGGCCAAATGTCTGCTCTATCACGACGCGGGTACGGGTATGTGCAATATTGTAGTCCTCTTCCTGCTGGTTCTGTGGGTTCCGTACAGGGGTTAGGAGCCACCTCCTCAGGGGATAGGAGGCATCGCCTGTATGGGGTGAAGAATGGGTACCTGTTACTGGTCACTTCTGGTGCAGCCTGTCCATGTCACACAAATCGTCTTTGCATTGTGATTGAAAATCACAACTACCAGCATGCATGCAGACGAACTGCGTGACTGCAATGTGCAAAGCTGAGGCCGACCATGCAAGTGGACATGCCCGAATCATGCCTCCGACAGTAATAGAAATGCCCTGGGTGAGGCCAGGTCTCAGGTGTCCCTGGGCCCAGGCAAATATAGTACCAAACTGTCAGTGTACTGCCATTCCGACATCCATGTTGCCATGCTGTGAAGTATCACTTCAGTGGTGCCATAGGTGTGTGGTTCGATGCTATGGCTAGGTGTGATCCCTTTGCATGCATTCAAGGGCACATTTCTGTATTGATGTTGTGCTGCCCTAATTCTGTATGACTGTCTTGACGGCATGTTGCTGATTTGTGTATTATGTGGTGTGGCATGATGTGCAATGTGGGTGTGGATGGATGTGTAATCTTTTGAAACATGGTGATATTTAAATGTTGTGCAGCTTCAAATTGCATGTGGTGTCTTCTCAAGTACATTGTGGCCTTCCCTGATGGACATTGGCGTACATCTGTATGTCCATTTGTCCTACGCACGACAGTCAACACCCAGATGGAGTATGTATCTCCCCCTCCCCCAATCACACCGCCATGTGCATGCCCTGCTACTCACCAAGTTGCCACGATCGTTGTCCGGCTTGTCGCTCCATGTTGCGTGGTATGGTTGAGTTCTGCAGGACCATTGAATCATGGGTTGATCCATGATATCTGGCACAACAATGTGTGATTATCTTGTTTGCGTCACATGCCATTTTGAAAATGATGGAGTGGAATTGTTTTCTGTCTCGGTAGACAACTTCATTATGATGTGGGACTACCAATTCCACATGGGTAAAGTCGATGGGGCCGATGCCACTTGGGATGCTTTCCAGTGAATAGAAGGCAATTTTGGTCTTTGCGATCTCCTGGGCAGTCCGTGGCAGGAATATGTGTTCATGTGCAAGCTTCAGGAGGGCATTGAGTACCTGGTTCAGCGTGCGTGAGAATACTGGTTGTGAGATGCCATGCATCTGCCCCACAGTATGCTGCTAGGAGCCTGTGGCCAGGAACTGGAGCACAGTCACCACATTCAGTAGAGGGGGGATTGCAGTTCTGATGTCTATGAGGCTCACAATGTCATCATGTATCTTATCCATGATGCTGGTGATGGTATCCCGGTCCAGACGGTACAGGGTATGTATCTGCTCAGCTGTTGGGTTAAATGGACTGGCTTGGATCCTGGGGATTGTTGGCTGCCTCTGTGGTATTTCTGGGTGCCCTGGTGGTGCTTGCTTTGCCTGTCTTGTCCTCTCCTACTCCTCCTCCTCCTCCCGCGTCTCCTCTGTGCTGCCTGTTGTTCTTGGTGCTGCACTGCAATCATGTCCTCCAGCCCATGTAATGCTGCTAGTATTGGAACCATCTTGGTGTGGGAAGGGGTGTGGTGTGCTCTTTTGTGCTGCCAGTCTCCATTGCCTCCCCCTGTGCTGATTGTGCCCACCTGTGGCAGGTGGGAACACTGCTCAGGTCTCTTTACAGGTGGTTCGCGATGCCGGTATTAGCGCCATGCCGGTAAGGGGTTTTTGGTTCTTTACCATACCGCTAATGCCATGTCCGCATGGCTTGTAATGGCGTGCTATTAGCGCCATGGCGCTATTTCCGACCTGGGGGTCGCGCGCCCACGCTATTAGTGGCACCGTACTTACCGGTTCCGCTAATAGCGGCAAGTCCGGGTCGTAATTGGCTAGGGAATTTAGCGGTACCGGTAATCCCTTACCGGTACCGTAATTCCCTTACCGCACAATGTGTAATGAGGCCCATATACTTTAAGTACCTTGGCGAATATAGAATCATGTCCAAAGAACAGATGTGGTTAAACATTTTCAATGGAACGCATGCATCATTAAACATCTCGAAAGTGAAATTTCTTTTAGCAATAAATGTACACAAAAATTCTGCCTGTGACTAATCAAATGTGATCTTGCAAGATACAGTCCAGAAACAATGGTGCCTGTAATGTTTCCGGACCGGCAAACTACGAGTCTGCGAGCGGGTACCGTTCCGCCCACAAGGGTGAGACCTGGCAGGTGGAACAGCACCCGTCCGCAGACTTTCACGGAAGCACCGGTGCCAGTGCTTGTGTGGTCCCCACTCCCATAGAGTCCTATGGTACTCCATGGGAATGGGGATCAACATTGTACTACTGGCGCCTGACTTACCGGACCACCAGGGTTGTAATGTCACAGTGTTTCCGGCAAGTCAGGCCACTGCTAAATCATTACAGATCCGGCAGCTACCTGCCGGTTTTACCAGCACAATTAGCTACGGACCCGTAATGAGGGCCACTGTCTTTTTTTTGTGCACCATCACCTGTTGTCTGAATAACCAATATACTTTGAACAATTACCTTTTATGCAAACATATTTTATTGAGCTTTTAAAATATTGTTAACTATTGATCCTAAATTCCTTTAAACGAAATCTCTCTTTTATATATTTGATTTGTTAACAATCGTATGTGCCCTATCAATCTCTGTTCAAAACATTACACATGAAACATGCATAACTTTGCTTCATTTTGACTGTGCAAGACATTGTATCTTTCATTACCCGAAATGTGAACTGTTGTTTGAAGAACCAACATATCTTTTAACAATTATCTTTAATGTGAACATGTTTTATCAAGCTTTTAGTGCATTGTTAACCATTGCTCTTAAACCTTTTAGTTAATGATTTTATGTACTCTATCAATGTCTGCTGTGAACATAATACATGAAACATATAAGACTTTGCTCTATTTTGAAAAGGTTTTAAGTTACAACTAAAACAAATAAAAATAAGAAATGTTTAAAAAACATTGTTTTGGGGTTAGGTAGAATGTATAAATTTCAAAAACAGGTAAACACTGGGTTGGCCACAAACAATGAGAGTTTAGTGCATAGAGAGTTCTACAATCAGAAGTAGAGTACTACATAAAGTGATAGCTTTTATACTTTCCAAAATCTAAATCACAAAAAAGGACTATATTTACTCACCAAAATACCAAAATGGCTGACACATTTTGTGTGTGTAAACTATCACATACAAACACAGAATTACAACAGTAACATCAACCAATTACAAACACCAAAACACACACTTCATACATACCCTATTCATAGAAATTACTAGAAATTCAAATAATTTTTCTGGAAACAGAGAATGACTGCAGATATCATGGCTGGTTTCAAAACTGTGTAGCTGATCAGAGACAGTCGGCTGTTTTGTTTACTAGCTTTTTTGTGAGAAACTAAATATTTACATGGATCTTAGTTGGAGAGATTTTACAATTAAGTGGTTTGGATTGCGAGTTGGTTCCGCGTTTTTCCAAAATTGTTCAGTAGGAAAAGTACAGGGCACCCAGACATCATAGTAATTCATTGTGGAGGCAATAAATGTGGTCAATGTGTGAGGTGTGTCCCTAACTTTAATGATGAAACAAGACTGAAAAAGAAATGGAACTTTTTCCTCACACCCTCTTTATCTTTTCCAATTTGACTCAGAAGCAAAACTGGAGATGGACCACCAAATGTAATAGTAACATTGAAAAAACACAGAGAAATGTTAATGAAGTAGTTTCAACATTCAGGAGAGACCACAACCAATTATGGATGTCAAACAACAACATATAGTTCTACATGACTAATTACTATAGACATGATACACCTAACCAATGAAGGAAATACAGTGTTCCTTCAAAACGGCAAAACAGTACTCCAAATATGCTAAAATAGTACATGTGTACCCCAAAACAGTCATTTTAAAGACTATTTAATGCATATAAATACACAAATACAATAAAATAATACCCCAAAACATGTTTTTTATATAACTGGGGTTAGAGTTAATTTACCTATTTTTCATAACCGTGGTTACAAATTGTTAGTTAAAGGGGGGGCCCACTTGGGGTTTTATGATACAAAAGAAGTTAAAAGAACAATATAGTAAAAAAAAATGCACAAGTAGTTATGAAGGTAGATGAAGATAAAGTAAAGATAATACATAACAGTAAACTAGGTGGGGCTGCATTTAGTAGGTACAATTACACAAGATGTAATAGCATGGGTGAGAATATAAAGGCCAAAATACAGTATGTGGCAGATAAAACTGCAGTAGGCTGGCTTTTTGTATTGAATTTTGTAACCAATTTTCTTAAAGATAGTCTGAAAACAGACAGCCAAAATAGATACGACTCCCAAATACCTACTGTGTCACTGACCATTGCCTTTCGCCATGGCCAATGATTTTTCACCCCCAAAGTCACTATACCTATACAAAAAATGTTTAAAAAGAAATAAAACACAGACATCCCAAAATGTATAGCCGCGGACATGGAACTGCTTTTACCCACAGTTATCTGTAGTACTAAGTATCCTTCAATATAGCCGTGATTAACGGAAGAACTGATGGAAAAAATGCTTTCCTGCCCCTCCCAGGTCTTCACCAAGGGACCCCTCACGTGTGCCAGCTGCCTCACTCCCCAGATGGCCTCATCACCTCCTCTGCCCTCTCCAACACACATAGTTTCTGTGACGCCGTTTGCTTTGACCTGACGGCTATTCGAGCTATAGCTGTTGCTACAGAAAGCTTTGTGTTGCATATCCAGTCCCTGGACCTGTAAGTGATTTCAATCCGGCACACACCCAAGTCAAAGCTCATCATGTAGTGTACAACGGAAATCCTTATTTATTTTTGTCTAAAAGTTAAATATTCTGAACGATATACCACTCAAATCACACCCTTCTCCTGAAACCCCCCGGTCACACTGAACCAGGAATCAGGCTGGTTTGCAAAGGTAAATATTTATTTATGTATTTAAGATTTAATCACAATATATTTTAATAGATAAACAACAATCACCAACGGGGTGACAGAACACTGAATAATATCTTTAATACACGAGAAGTAAGTAATGAGCAAAACAAATGCAACACAGAAAATAATACGTTTGTGTTGGTTTCAGATCAGATAGCACTTTGGTTAGAAGTTCCCCCGCAACACCCCTCAACCCCCAATAAGCAATGTAAACAGATGGGAGGAGAGAGCAGGTAATCAAGAATAGCACAAATCAAACAGCATATCAGTCCCACTTTCCCCCAGCAAACACAAGAAAAAAACAGAATTGACTTTTCAACTGTCATACTGGCTTTCAATTATCTTTAGAATGGACTAGGCAAAAACACCAAATATGGTCAAAAATACTGAAATTGTTATGAATTCCTTTAGGAGCCACTTTGAACAGTTGCACACAAGCACATGCAATGATTTGGTCAGCAGAAAACAATTGAAATCTTAAGGTTCAAGTCGAAAGCAGTTAAAAGTTATTTACACGTGTAAACCTTTCAGATTTTTAAAATCGCGGTAAAGTTTTTTATTGCGTGATATTCGCGATAACGGGAGAATCGCACTGATTAGTAGTGTTCTATGGATAGCTATGGATGTTGGGTACAAGTAGGAGTTGAAATTTCATTTCTATCACAATAACTGAGGGAGTTATATAGGTTTTAGTAAAGGTCATTTTTGTAAAATAGGCACGAGAATGGAAAACAGGAGTGCACTATTGAAAATGACAAATTAAATGGGTTTGCTTACACTAGAGGACGACTATGAAGAAGCATACCATACAGGGAGAGTACAGTCACTAGATCAGGGTGACCCACCTGATAAGGAAACTCGACTTCTTCAGATGAGAAAAGGGTCAGCACAAAGATAGTTCTAAGAATACAGGTTCTGAAGGAAAGATAGGATGGGTTGGATAGGGATAAGAGAAGGCAAAATACTCCTAACAATACTGGTTCTGAATGAAAGATAGGATGGGTCTGAGATAGGGATAAGACTATGCAAAGATACTCCTAACAATACTGGTTCTGGATGAAAGTGTCATGCCTGCCAGGTCCTCCCGTGCTCGTGCTCAGCACCCTACACGTACAGCCCAGAGATCAGCCAGACCATTTTATACTCGGTGGCGACTCTGGGGAAGATTCCTGGCAAACGCCTTCATTCCCGCTAATTCATTGTCAGACTTCCTTATCTTCTGCCTTTTGCGAACGGACAGACATTCCTTATCAAGCATACCGCGCATACCATTTACCAATACCAGTGGCATTCCACAGGTATGTGCGAGTATCACATGACTGGACGTCATCGCGCTACTCACGCATTCTCATCAGCTGACTCGTATTTAAACGGAAGCCTCCCACTAATCGGCGCTTCTGAACGTTGTTCTTTGATCTTCGTTCCGGAGCTCGGTTTCTACCTTGCTTCTAAGCAGTTTCCAAATTGCTTTTTCCTTTTGCTACCAGCCGGACCCGCGCTGCTATTGTTGGCAGTTTCCTGAACTGCTCTTTCCTTACTGCCAGTCGGATCCACGCTGTTATACACGGCAGTTTCCAGACTGCTTTTCCTTTGCTAGTCTCGGCTAGAACTCCAGCTATCCTGACGCCACGGTCCTCTGGCTCCTCGCAGCAACACCCTGCGGTTCATACTGCTATCTTCAGCTGGTTATTCTATTCTCCACATCTGGATTTCGGATCCATCTCAAACCTCTAAAGGGCTCTGCCAGTCCCAGCCTATCCTGGACCTTCCTGTTCTAGGAATACCTTTTCCATCCAGACCTCCATCCAACTACATTCTACAAGGATAATGCACTGAACTTTATGGACGCTATCCGGTGTGCACCAACCCTTCACTAGTGCGGCCCTCGTTCCGTTCGGGTTAGTTACCTACTAACTTCCCTTTTTCCCTTTGTTGGTTTTTATTTTCGGATTTGTATTCCTGGAACTCAGTCTTCAGTCCACACAAACTACAGGTTAGTGTATCCTTAATCTAACCCATACATAGTAATTAGATCATATGACTAGTGACTAAAACTCATTATTCTTTATCCAGCAGACTGGTGGTATCCATCCCATATCTGGCCCTTTCCACTAATTACTCTCTCAGGCTGTTTTTTGTTTATCAATAGTCTGAGAGTGGCATTGGTTGGAAGGTTTTCAATCATCAAACTCATCTCCTTAGAAGTCATCCAGAATAGCCGATTGTGAGATGCCCTCCGGGAACTCAACTTGTATCCTTTTTATTGTACATCTGAGTATCCTTTTTGGTGTTGTGCTAGCATTCTAAATCTGTGATTGTAACAGAAAGATAGGATGGGTCTGAGATAGGGATGAGACTGTGCAAAATACATATGCTATGGGCCACAGTTCTTCCTATTCATACTCACAGGATAAGTTTTTAAATGAGACCGTCAGTTATGGTCATGGATTGGGTCGGCTCTAGGAAAGGCAGCACATCAGGCACAGGGCTGGATTCTCTAGGCCGGTCACCGGATTGGCACAGGATCTGCTCTCCTAGTCTGTGGGTATTTGGATCAGCTGGATGGCGAGTTCCTCAGGCAAGCCTAGTGGTGGCAAGCCAGAGAATTTCTGGATACTGGTTCAAAAGGCCTTCTCACACCACACAGCGCTTTACTGATTGGAGATAATAAAATTGAGGATTTGGGGCCTTGTGGAAATCAATAGTCTTTATTGCTGGCAAGAGATTTGGCATCTGGATCTGGAAGAATTTTTAAAGCTGGATGTAGAAAGCTGGATCAGAGTGCTTCACCGGAATAAGGAAAGTGGCTGGATCTGCCAGTCCCTATGTGTTGTCAGCTGTCTCTATGCCTAAAAATGACATCACAAAGGGGGAGGGGGGTGCCGGCTTAGTTAAGCCTGCCCCTGTGAGCTTGGATTGGACCACACTTCATCTCCACCTTGCAATTTGAGTCACTGGTCTCTAAATCTGATTTTATATTAAATGTACATTTCTACATTGGTCATCTTTATACAAATCACACACAAAGATGACATATTTTACATAGCAGCTATTCCTCAAAACCCTGCAGTGGTGGGATCTTGGCTCCACTTTCTACAGAATTTTGCCCTTTTTGCTATGAACACACTCTCCAATTTTTATTCAAATTTCCACAAATGTGCGTGTTTAACATAGAGACATGCGTGTACATTTTCACACTAAATATTTATTTATGTATTGAAACATATTGTGATTCCATTTTCAATACATACATAAATATTTACCTTTGCAAACCAGCCTGATTCTTGGTTCAGTGTGATCGGGGTGGGGGGGTCCAGGAGAAGGGTGTGATATGAGTGGTATATCGTTCAGAATATTGAACTTTTAGACAAAAATTGTTAAGGATTTCAGTTGTGCACTACATACTGGGCTTTGACTTGGGTGTGTGCCGGATTCAAATCACTTACAGACCTCCTATAACTCCCAAATTTCACTTCATGTTCTCCAGCAATCCACCCCCACCTCTAGACTACGTCAAATACAAGTACTTTAACCTGCAAATAGCTTCTTATCTACTTTTCTTTTTTGCTGTTATCCATGGCTATAATTATGGTTATATCTCGCATCGAGTGAAAAACAAGATGGTGGCTGATTCATTTCTAAAAACACCTGGTTTGAGGTAAATCCCTGAGACATAGCACCCCCTTCTCCATCTAATATTTAAATAACTACTCCACGGAATAACCCCAAACCATACATAGATCGCAAGTCTATGCTTTGCGCCCAAGTTGTAGGCCACACTTTTGGAAAAGAAATATGTTCCTGTCTTCATAATAACTTTTAATCGTTAGCAAATCTGTACGAAACTTTGCTGTCTGGGGTATGGGGGGGGGCACAAGTCCTTAATCACTTTCAACATTTCTGTGAAATCGCTTACTGTAATCAAAAGTTATTAATGATAGAATTGGAGGGGTTCCTATGGGAGTCAGACTCACCTTAACTATAGGGTGGCTATTCTATAATGAGCACTAGTGGGAAATGTGCCCTTGTGCAAGAATGAACATATGCTTGCCCTACTGCCAATTGCACTTGCACTGATTCGCAGTTTCTGTAATAAGCTCACTATGGATGTGTTACCAATGGTGAAAGAGGCACTTGTTTATAAATCATGCGTGTGGCGTGCAAATTGACACACTGGGCCGGACCTTCAAACTAACAAAACCATATTTTGCCTGCTATGCACCAAGTTAAAGGATGTGATGTCCCCTGCTCATCGGACACAGCAGGAAGTGGTGGATTAACCATCCACTCAAGTATGGTGTGGAATGGCTTTAAGTGAATCTTCCTGTGGACACAATGGCCCTACTTAAAACTCTGGTGCAGAGTGAACCTTGGAAAATTATACCATGATGACTCCTTGCACTGACATTCACTACTAGGTGTAGTATCACATACCGTTGCAAGGTCAACCAGCCCTAGTCTTGACACTTGAGTGAATAGTGAATCCAGTGACTTTTTTTTTGCCAAATAGAAATGATTGCGTTGTGCTCATTGACCTTGCAGCTTGCTCCAATGTAACATATCTGTAACACGGCCCACACGTTTCAGTAGTTGTCCACCTCCATTCTGCGACATTAGCACTGTTAAAACCCATCAATGTATCGACTAAACACGCCCTTGCAGTTGTAGAATGTGGCATTAATAGTGCCACAGCGTGACGGTGCACTGTTGCAGAGCACCAGACATGTTGATAGTGGTACATTTTTGTATAGCTGAACCAGGCGCCAAGGCAAGGAATAATTACCAAAGGCTGCTCTTGATCTGAGGCAAAGGAGAAGCTTCTGCCTCTTGCACTCGGGATTCAAAAAATAAAAATGAACAAAAAGCAAATATGATACACTTTCAAAGTCACCTTCATCAGTTTTGTTGGCAAACAAGAACTTTATGACTTTATGTGTCTTTTTATCTGCAATCCATGAGCCGGCAAGTCATGTGCTTAGTATTCATTATTCTTAGTTTGGAAGAGATTTGAAAAAAAAAATCCAAATTGTATAAATTGACACTGTTATCAGACTTTCTACGCATATCTGCATATAATTCGCATAAACCATGATAAAAATCGTTGACATTTGTCTTATAGCACCTTGTGTTTCATCATCATTATGCAGAAAGCGTGAACGTTTATCACAAAGTCAAGCGAATAAAAACCCTGAACAACCTTTTAATGTTAAGTGGTCTGGTTTTATGGGGAATGCTGGGATGTCCCTGCTGCATCGTTAGAGTCTGAGAAGCCAGAAGAGAGCCCGCTGGAGAAATTCTCCAGAATGCAAAGTGGCAATTGTGCCGTGCTCCTGTGACTCTGTCCCCTGCCTAAACTTTTCTTTGGCTGAAATTACAAGTCTAGGGCGATGATGATGAGGACTGTCTGCCGGATCATCATCCTTTGCGCCTAATGTTTGTTAGGAGATGCAGTGTTGCACATTGATAGATTAAAAGGATGCGCTGACCTTGGTGAGAACATTGTAAACAACGTCAAACATATCATTTCGCAATTGGGCTCTTGGATCCTGACATGCAGCGCATCCTCTGCCATGATGAGACATAATGAAATCTGACATATTATGTTGTATGATAGCATGCTGCATTAGTGGTATGCAATGTGGTGAGAAAAATAAGAGCATTGTAAAACAATTTATATTTATCGAAGGAGAAATGCAATGTGAAGATGCCTGGAAAGGATTACACAATGGTCCAGCTTTTAATCGCTTACAGACATTTGGAACAGTGTGAATGGTAATTACAATTATCCATGTATTGTGTTATTCATCAAACTCATATAAGATTGCAATACATATTCTGAAAATACACACAATATGTGTGAATGTCTATTTTTGTAAGGACTTTATTTGTCATTTTCAACATTACATCAAACAGTGGCAGAAATCAAACATTCACAAGAAAGTGTTATGTCACGGAACAACAGGCAACGGCAACGAGCAGCAATCACCATCATTCTATTAACAATACATTCCGCAGGTAGGATAGAGCAAGATAATAGGTTGACAAAAATAGGTATTTTGACAACATATTATATAAACAAGAAGTGTCGCAACATGTGCGGTTTAATGGACCTCGACGGATATGCCTGTCTAAACTTGTGGACAGGGAGCCACGTTTCTTTGTGCTAGGATACGCTGCCCTAAGAGGGCCCACATATCTTTTCCACTGATGCTATTTCCTATATTTTCTACCACGAGACATTAACTTGTGGCCCCTCCACCTGCTTCCATCTCCTGACCAATGCTATGAGTAAGAAGCCTGGCTCTTGGGCCCCTCATTGGCAACTGGTGCCCCTGACAGAACCACCAGGAGATCCACGGTTAACAGTGAGCCTGTGATGTTGTCAATTAGGCCTAGCACCTCTTCCCAATACCTGCAGGCCCATACCCAATGCCACCAGAGATGCAGGAAATTGTCCCTGTGCCTGCAATTCCTCCAGCACATTGGAGAGATAGGACCATCTCCAATTTTTTATTTTTCATTCACTACATCCTTTGATTAGGTGCCAGTGCTCTTCCATATCCTGCCCCAAGTTTCCTCCGAGACTGTACTTTCCAGGTCCTCCTCCCACCCCAAGCCAGGCAGAGGGATCTGATCTGTCCAACAGTTTATGTAACCTGGAGATCCTCTCCATAGGGCAGCCTTCCTGGAGCAGGAATTCCAGAGCCCTAAGCAGGCGTGTTCCTGCCCTGAAAATCTTGTGGTTGGTCGAGTCTCTAAATTGGTAATATCTAACATAATCCAATTTGGATACCCCCAAGGCCTTCTTACATTCCTGAAATGTCAACAGAACATTTCCACCATAGAGTTGACCTAATTGGGACAGACTGCCCCTTCACCAGACTCAAAAACTCTCTTCAGTGACTCATTGTTAAAAACATGGTTTCCCAAGAACTGGGCACAAAGCCTGAACAAACTATCCCAGTAAGCTAGGGAGAGAGCAGTAGAGGCCAGAAATCGCCCCACCCTACGTCTGTGTGGACAGCAGAGGTGAAGAATAGTCTCCAGGGAACACGAGGTGACTGATTGCCGATACTCATCTGCAGGGCCCTAGCTTCGTTAGTCTGCCTGGCGAGAACCTGAGATAAGTTGTCGGAAGCAGATTAATTTTGACTGCTGTGATAGGCTTATCCAATACATCTTTTGATTTCCACATCCCATCAGGTCGTCACTCAGGTATTTGAAAAGGAGAGGGAATCGTAACTGGTACATAACAGCTAATGGGGGTGTTAACATAATACCTAGGTACTTCAGGGCACAATCGCTCTGACAAAAACAGAATGAAACCACAGTCCACCATGTCAAAGGCCACATAATGGCGTCCAATTCTAATGCATTGATTAGAACCTACTGATGCCCCCTCAGATCCACGACATTAATGGGTCACCTAATATTATCATGAGTGCTGCAACCTGCAATAAATCCGTATTGATCCTGATGAACAAGGGAGGGGAGGTGTTCCATCAATCTTTGTGTCAGTGTTGCACATTGAAATTGGACAATAGGAGCCTCTATGTGAAGCGTCCTTCCCAGGTTTTATTATCAGGAAGAGCATTGACTCTTCCATGGATAGGGTCACTACGCCAGACTCGAGGAAAGAGTTGAATAAAAACCATCAAGGAGGCCAAAATATGTGATTTGTATGTTTTATAAAAGTGTGGCATGAACCAATCTGGGACAAGAGCCTTTTGAATGGCGAGCGAGTTAATCACCTGCTCAGTTTCTTCCATTTGTAAGAGGAAGCTTGTGATGGTCACACAGCTTCTCAGAAAGGTGGGGAAGTGTTTGCATCGTAAGGTACAAGCCCTGGGTCTCCAGATATGGCCATTAGCTGCCAGTGACTTCTCATAAAAAAAATAGAGAACTTCTCTAGCTTAGAATCGGCCATGAAGTGAAGAACGTGTGACCCACCCCTAATACTAAGGACATTGCGCCTAGTCCTTAATGTCTTCATTTTGTAAGCTAGCATCATATTACCTTTTGTCACTTCGGAGACCTACATCTTCAAGCAATGGGCCATACATATTCCACACACGTTTGGTAGGCACTCTGCTGACGCTCAGCTGCAGAGTGACTGAACAGCGATCCAAAAAACAGCAAGGGGCCAATGTCTGACCTTACACATAGGAAAAAGAAGCAGTCGAAATTAAGAGGATCTCTGTGCACATGTGAGTAAAATGAATATTCCCTCCTATTCCCATGGAGCAGCCTCAAGACATCCACTAATCCTAGCTCCCAGAGGACTGTCAAATAAACCAAAGCAATCCGGTAATCGCCTGTGCAAACAGGGAATTCCTTCATATCCGATGTAGGGTCAGGTATTAAATTGAAGTCCTAACCAATTATCAAGTCGCCTTCAGCGAAAGTCACCAGGGTCGAGAGCAAAGTTCCCAGAAAGTCATGCTGGTTGATGTCATGGAGATATAAGGAACCCAAGGTCGCCTTTCCTTCAGAAAACGAAACCAGCCATCAGGGTCCCTCAGGGAGTCCCTCAGAATGCAAGGGGAATCCTTCCCCATCCAAATCACCTCACCTCTCTTCTTCAAAGTGGCAGAGGAAAAATATTGCTTTGGGAAAGTTCTATGCCTCAGTCTCTGTTCATGTCGCAATAGCAAATTAGTTTCCTGAAGCATAATGATATAAACCCCAAATGTCTCGAGTCTGCATAAGAGTGGCCATCTCTTAATAGAGAATTCTGCCCCTGCACACTAAGGGTTGCAATGTTACGCAATTGCATCTCAGCCATTTACACATTACATGTCCAGCGTGAGGGCCAGAGGACTGTCCCTTATCAGCGAACCATATGTCCGACCATTGTAAAAAACATAGTTGACATCAACACCTTTACGATTACAAATGAGTGATTCATACATTACCCTCATGTGCCCCACCAGAAAGAGCCCCTTTAGAATTAACCCAAACCCATTATACCCTCTGACTCCCCCAAACACAGACATCTTGACCCTCAAACCGACAACAGGGTCATGGGGGTAGTTCAGGCAGGGCCCACCAGTGTGGTCCATGTAATGCTGGAAATGCATTGGAGGGACAGGGCCTACCTGTCCTTGTCCTGTAGTCCTTTTTCATATGTGTTCTGTATTATTTTATGCCAAGGAGTCCATGTGGGACTCCTGGCAGTGCAGCTCTTCCTGTTTCTGGTCTGGTGTACAGACCCATGGGATACCCTTATGGCACCCACGGGTGGGGGTGCAACCCTGTGCCCCTAGTGTATGTTTTTGGGCACCTGCGTGTGGCCCACAGAGCAGGGTATGGGCTGGTGGCAGCTCCATGCTGAATTTGACAGGTGATCTGAGTATCCTCCATTTTGGGATACCCAGGCCCTGCCATTGGAATCAGTTGATTCCTGATAGGAAACAAGATGGCCCCTGCAGTCTCTTTCTTTTTATTGCCTGTTACCTTGTTTTCCTAAAGTCCTGGGAAGCCCTGGTTCTGTCCCTTGCCCCTGACTGTCTGTTGGATGGAAGTTCCATATATGGTGTTGGTGGGAAGTCCAGGCCAGACTGGCTGGGGCCTTCCCAGTGACTGTATGTTGTGGGTACACCCTGTGGGTGGGACCTGGGTGAATGGAGTGTGTGACCAATATGCACTTCTGGTTGTGGATGTCTGGTTTCTGGTACGAGAGACAAAGACTAAGACAGCCCTGCCCAAAACAGGTATGAATGCAGTGTGTAGTGGTGAATGGCTGGGTACTTGTCCCAATACACATTCCTTGTAGTGAGTGTCTGAGAGGGAGGAGTATCTCCTGAATGCACTGTATGCCTGATTGGCTGACTGACTGCCTGAATGCCCTTCTGTATGATTGGCTGCTGAGTGTGACCCAGCAGTGTGGATGAGAGGCAGAATAGTATATCTGGGGACCTCTCACCACTGGTAATTGTTCAGAAGCTGAGTCAATACTTGAAGAGTAACTGGAACTGCTTATCCTTGACGCCCAGCTTGAAGAAGAACTGCTGCTGCATTTGCTTCGACCTGATCCGAAAGCTGTCAAGTTTGTCGAGGACTGATCCGAGAGAGGACCTGGCTAGGTGCCCTCTTCCTGTGCTCCGAGGGACCATCGAGCACCTCCAACCTTTGCCGAAGCTCCCTGGAAGTCAGACCCTCGAAAGGCTGCCGACCGGAGACGGGGACTGCCGAGGAGAACGAAGTTAAGCACCCAGACATGGACGCTGTTGAAGTCCATTGCCGTCGACCAGGGTTCGGATTATCACCGTAACCACTGGAGGCCCATCAAATCTGTGTAGCCCAGAAGAGGGGACCGCTTGACCCCATGCCGCCGACGACTGGAGCCGCCCACTCCTTTGTCTAAGACTGTTGAATCGAAGGACTCCCTTGTCAGCACCGTCAACCACTTTATCCAACCGGAGAAAGTTGAGGACACCGACGCGGTGAGGAGAATCTGCCGGTGGGTTTCCTGCCACCCAAAGACCACAAAGACTTTGACGACTCGACGCCTTTGTTGGGCCACAGTTCTTCAGAAACTATTTGCCGTCCTGAACTATCCAATGCCGAGGTTCCCTGCACATTTCATCCTCGCAGGACATCACCGACGAGCACCGCCTGGATCAACGCCATGGTCTCGGCACCCTCGAACTTTTCATTGACGCCGTTGATACCAAGTTCACCTTCTTCAATGTCTCTCGACAATCTGTGGCTCCTGCTTTAAAGGGAGTCACTCAAGAAGGATCCATGGACACCTCTTGGAAGATTTCTGCTCTACCAGGTACATTGGGGGGGGGGGTAGAAACATTATAGAAAGAAATAAGACTTATAGAACAATATATGGACTGGGCTTGTGTTGTATCTTTATTTTACAGGTTGCCCAAGTGAGGATATCTCCATACAGAACTGTGTCCAGGGGTAGGGGCCAGTACTCTGCCAATTGTTCTAACCCACTGCTTTCCTCCTATGTCCATTGAGGGTTGCCTGTATTAAGTGATCTGTGTGACATTTAACCAGAGTATAGTTGATACACTTTAATGAGATCTGATAATAATTGTGGTACCACTTTAGAACTGTATATATTTGCCATTGTAGATTTTCTGAGCACAAAGTGAGTTATTGTGATAGTGTACATAACCTTGAATATTAATTATATAAAGACTGTGTTTTCAGTAATACAGTGTGTGGACTGTATTCCTTTGTGGGGGCCTGAGACTACACTGTACTTAAGAACCAGCCTGCATCACCTCCTGAGAAGCTAGGCCTTGATTGCTCGTCCATTGCTACCACAATAGAGAATCTTGGCTGGGGTCCTCTGTGCCTCTCCTCTACCATATAGAGAGCAGACGTATAGACACCCCCTTCCAGTCTTTACAGTCCATCCCTCCCCTAAGAAATGAACTGTAATACAAAAGTCTCCAAATTATGGAATGCAAATGAATCACATACAGGTGTCCCCTGCGACTTATAATCCCTCTGCCTGACACCTTCCCTAGTAAAACCATGTCACACATCCAGGAGGAGTATAGAGCTCAGTTGAGGACCGTGGGCACTGTCATCGTTGACCTTTACAATTATGGCCCCAGCTTGCGCTTAGCATGAGAACAGGCTTCCAAGCCCATTACATACCAGCAGCCTCTTGACTTGGTGACCTTAAACCAATCGGTCGGACTGGGCAGACGACCATTGGGCAAAACTTCTCCCTGAGACGAAGTGGTGGTGAGCAACGGGGGAAGAGAGGAAGGATTGATAATAGCTATGGCTTCTTGCATGGTAGAGATCGAACACCATACACCTTCCAGGGTGCATATGACTACACATGAGAAGCCACATCAATACCTCAGGCCCGGATCTCACAAACCACTTCATGAAGTTGCATAGGGAACTCATCTTGGCTAAAGTTGCGGAGTAACGGTCCTGTAGCAAGGTTATCTGAGCATCTCAAAAGATATGATTCCATGTAGTTCTGGAGGTGATCATGATATCTACTTTAATACGGAAGTAGTGCACCCTGGTCAGTTCATCCGGTGACCAGGTATTGAGTAGCTGGTTGGAGTAGTACACTCTATGAGTGTGATCAAGCTCAGGTGTATGGTCATCTGGCAGGTACAGAAGTGATCTAAACAGGTTGCGGACATCATCTTTTAAATCCACACCTTTAATTGGCATCGAGATGCCTCTATTCCTCCTAGATCTGTTTTTCTGAATCTTCTTGCTGTTGCTGCCATTGGGTGTTATACAACTCAAACTCATCTACCCTATTGGTTAGCTGAGAGAGTTCATAGGTGTATTTGCATCCTCCATTCTCCAGCTCACCAGTGTTGGTCTCAGCTAAATCCATACTTGTGTCAATTGTTGACAGCTTCTGGGCCAGTTCTCCCAGTGATCCTTGTCTGTCCCTCTTAATTTCTGCTAGCATCAGCTGGTGATCTTCCCTGGGCCAATGTGGTCAGCTCATGACCCTTCCATGCCTCTGCATGTACCTGGGCCTGAAATGGGAGCTTGGGTTTCTAGACTTTGTCCTAGTTGTGCATCAATGCCAGAACATCGCCACTCTTGCTGCCCTTGGGTGTGTTTAGGGACGACATCCTGATGAGATGCAGAAGGGCTCAGAAAATATCCTGAATTGCTGTTGCAGTGACAGTCACAGGTACTTGTTCCCTCTAGCCAAGCAAGCTGTGTGTATCGCTTTTCCCACATAGGATGGATACCAGCAGTAGCTAGATCTTCGCTGCTCCGAACCGCCCCTTGATGGCAAATGGCCTCACCACCATGGCCGAGCCAGAACATTGCGAGCAAATTCAAGGGCCGTTCTCCAATCACATGAAGGTTCCCATGTCCCTTTTTCTTGTATGCCCCATTAAGACTGATGCCAATTTGCTCTCTGTGGCTCCCGCATACCTCCAAAGAGACATTCTGCATTCAGGATGAGCAGGTAGTGGAGGGGGACGGGGCTGGGAAAACCAGGGGGTGTACATGGCTCAGGGTCACGGTCCAACCACCCTCCCCAAGCCCAAGTCTGAAATGGGTTTCCACTAAGGTCTCCAATGCAGCCTGGCTCCTCTCTGGAAATGTACTATCCCCCAATGCCGGTTGGCGGTGCGATCGAGATTGGAAATCAAAAGCCAAGTGTATGGGTACAGAAGCAACACCCCATGCAGGAGCCAATCGGGTCCACTGATGCGTGGAGTGAAGAGATGGGTGCCATCTTGGAGGAAGGGACACCAAGCAGGCAAACCGAAAGTCACAGCCGCAGTTGTGGAGCAGCAGTCAGTTCAGGTCATCAGTCTGACATGGAGACCCCCATCAAAGGAGAAACAGGGTGCAGGGGAATGACGGCAGCCCCTTGCATTGCCTTATCACTCATGGAGCACCATCAAAGTTCCTCCATTCGTGCCTGTTGCAGCCACCGCACCACACCAACTGCCTATTCTTATCAGTAAAAGTGCACAGAACTCCCACTGTAGTGTCTGTGCCTTCAACCTGTCCACTGTGGTGATGGTACAGTGACGTTGTGGTACATTGAGTACCCATTTACGTCTCAACCATTTTGTAAGCTGCTGAAATTCCTACTTATGCTATGCAGATCCACTAAGCCAGTCACGCAAAGGGATTTAATAACATCTAATACACACTATACTATCAGGACTATACATATCTCTCACAAGCTTGGGTTACAAAGTCTTAGCCTACCTATTATCCAACTGTGGACACACAATGCTTCCATCTGTATACAGATACCTCAAGTCCTCTTAACATAAATCGCCTAAATACCCACACACAGAGAACCCCGTTTGTATGATCTGCCTGCATAAACACACCAGCAAAGTCATCTTTGATGTTCCTTCACTATCTACTGACTAAACCCAATACTTTTCTTGCAGATCCAATAGCACCAAGATAACATACAAATTACAGTGGTGTGCAGTATAAAACCCAATAACATAACATAACATGACATACCATAACTGGATTTCTGTTTGGGATAACAACGCCCACATACAGAATTGAAGGTGCTGCTGTTTATGCATATTATATATTAATAATGGACATCAGGACTACCCTGCATCCGACCCCACAGGCAATATCCATACCAACCGTGTAAGACCTGTAACCATGGCATGTGATTCCTCCTAACATGATTTTAGGCCCCTAAACCCCCCGCAAAAAAAAAACAAAAATGCTACTGCTCGCAGTTTATGCACATGCCAAATACAAAACGTCATAGCCACAGGATACCGACAATCCATTCCCAAGCAGTACAAGCCTTATAACAAGGAATGTCTTGAGTCCATGCTTTGTGTTTTTCATGCCCTGAACATGGCCTGTGTGAATGCCACACACACTGCACCCACTCCCACAGGACCCACAATTCGTGTCAGGTGTATGCACAAACTCAGTGCTCTTACCTTCTCAATGCATGACATCTATATTTCCTAAAGACAGTGCTGCTAGCCTCTGGTCTCTCAAGAAGTTCACACATTGGAGATGTTAAAGAAGATGACTTCATCAATGTCATTGATGTCCTTTGCTATTTCATTTGTGATGTTGAGTAGGGCATGAATGGGGGGGCATGTTACACGTGCATTCATAACCATAACTGGTGAATGTAATTGTGTTTTTCTTCTGTTTTGCAATGTAATGTCACATCACTTCAAATTAATGGTTTTGTTGTTTACCTGCTAATGTGATCAAACCAGAGATCCATAAATTCCTGTGTCGTTAATTCAGTGATTACATTTTTTTCCCCAGCATACTATACACGTATAGACACCCTTTCTTAGTTGTCAGCAGTGCATGGCCTTTTTCCAGGAATCAACACACTTTATCTTCATTGCCTGCTAATAATGGTCTTTAGTCATGCCCAAAGGTCACTGTGCATGGCACATGGTTGGCCCATGACTATGCACCTGACACTGTGAAGCTACTTGAAGAACCTCTAGACCATGGCCATTGGTCATAAACACTTGTCATAAAGAGCATTAATTTTGACTCTGGGATGGGTGGGAAAAAACCTGATTTGCATATTGTCTTACCCTTTTTGTAATGGCTTGGCAGGTGAACACCGATGGTCTGTAGGATTGCCCTGAGCAATGCAAGAGGTTGAGATTAAGTCTTAACATTCCAGCCATCACCTCTTTTGTTTTGCTTTAGTCACTCCGATTGGGATGGGTATGCGCAGACGTGGGTCCCTTTTCTTCTGGGCCTAGAAACCCAAGCTGCTACTCACTGATGAGGCTGATGAGGCCCAACAAGGCTGAAACATATTTGGAGATGCTTGTGTTCTCATGCAGAATAGATATGACCTGGCAGTTTGGGGTGGCCTGCCCCTTTTAGGTGGTACATATGGTCTTGTAATGGCTTGGCAGGCAAATAATGATGGTCTGAAGGTTTGTCCAGAGCAATGGCAGAGGTTAGGATTAATTATAAACCTTCCAGCCATCTCCTCTTTGGTTTGATGAACTCTGAATCTACCTGCAGTTGCTACTTGTACCCTACTAGTCAAATTCAACATGGTTGCCAAACTACAAATGCTCAGTTTGGCATCAACCAATGATAGCCCAGTATTCTTTCTTGAACTGAAATCTATTTGCACACTGAACAGTCTATCTTTATATATATATACAAGTAACACAAATTGTGTTTGTGGGTTTGTGGCTTGGCAAAGCATTGGCGTATGGGAGGCAAAGGCGCATGAGAGGTGAAAGGCAAAAGCATATGGGAGGGGAATGAGAAAAGTATGGGAGGTGAATGGATCTGAGAGGCGAAGGTGCAGGCAGTTAGCATTCCAGAAGTCTCCAAATTGTTGTGTTGTAAAGAGGTGAAGGGAAAAGGAGAAGATGTATTCATACCTCGCATTCCACTCAATCTGACACACATGTCGTTCAGTTTCAAGCACCTGCAGTGCCCGGTCAGGCTGTCATTCAGTATCACCATCAACAAGGCTCTGGCCAGTCCATAGTACAGTGGTATCAACTTGGAATCTCCATGTTTCTCCAATGGCTAGTTAAATGTTACGTGTTCTAGAATGTGCTCCCCGAATAAGTTTTAAATCGTTGCTCCAACTGGAAAAACAAAAAATGTAATGTATAAACAAGCCTTACAATGATCATGTACTTTGGTAATATTAAACTTTAGGTCCATAGTTGTTGGCACCCTCGGCATCATGTTAATGTTAATGTTAATGTTAAAGGATATTTCTACTGCGCACTGTCACCACCGGAGTGGTCCCCTGTCACCCATCATGCTTTCAAAATAGGTTTTTAAGAAGAACAAAATATTGTGTTGCGTAGAAAACATTTAAAACATATTAAATAATGGAAACATTTTGAGAATGTTTCTTTTCACCTTTCTTATGGAGCCTTTCTGAAAATCATAAAGCATAAAGCTACCTTAAGGTATGTCAAACAAATAGTACCTATGAGAAAATGAAATCTTGGGCAACGCCAGGTATTTAAGCTAGTATGGGCCACACTGCAAGTCTGCCTGCAGGGGCTGCAGCGGTCCCGGCAGGCAGACTTGTCACAGAAGCACATTCAGTCTTAGCAATGGTGTCAGTCTTCCTGGTAGACAGACCTTCGACAGGCTGCTGACCCGATACGGGGATTGCTGCGGAACTCCAAGGAGAAGCGTCCGGACTGTTGTCCGCCACTGTCGACGACCGCCGTCGCCGACTGGAGTCACCATGCTCCCTTTTGCCCTAAGAACTTAATTGATCCAAGGACGCTCTCGTCCGCATCGTCGCCGCTGTATCCTGCTGGAGAAGGCCTGACCGTCGACGCACCGAGGAGCATCTGGTGGTGGGTTTCCCGCCACCCAAGGACTACAGAGACACTGACGAATCGATGCCCTTGCTGGGCAACAGTTCTTCAAAGTCTTTGTCCAGAACTATCGACACCAAGGTGCCCCACACGCCTCTTCCTTGCAGGACGTTTACGCTTCCCCATCAATGAGCACCACTAGGAACGATGCGGCCACTTCAACGTCGTAGCTCGACCTGTTCTCCGTTGGACATTCAACGACCCATGACTCCTGCCTGAAAGGGAGGACACTCAAGAAGGGCTGTTGATTCCCCGACGAGGAACGCTACAACACCAAGGTACTTTGGGGTTGCAGAACTATTGGAAAGTCTAGTGGGAACAATATATGGACTGGCCTTGTGATACATCTTTGCTTTACAGGTTGCCCAGGTGGGGGGATCTCCACACAGAACTGTGTCCAGTGGTAAGGGGTCAGTATTCTTGCCAATTGCTCAACCAACTTGCTTTCCTACCTCTCTCTACTGCTGGTTTCCTCTTTATTTTGATCTGTGTGCCATTCTGACCTTATGCACTTTAAAGAGATCTGATAACGTTAGTGATACAACTTTAGAACTATATATATTTACCATTGTTGATTTCTGAGTACAAAGTGAGTTATCGTGATAGTGTACGTGACCTTGAATATTAATTATATAAAGACTGTGTTTTAACCGATACAGTGTGTGGACATTCCTTTGTGAGTGCTTGGGGACTACACTGTACTTAAGAACCAACTCGCATCACCTCCTCACCTCCTGAGAACCTAGGCCTTGATTGCTCGTCCATTGCTACCGTAAGAGAGAATCTTGGCTGGGGTCCTCTGTGCCTCTCCTCTACCAAATAGAGAGCGGAAGTACAGACCCCCCCTCTGGTCTTTACAGCGGGTGGCAGCGGTGGGATGCTTGTGGTTTTAAGAATCACTGTATAACCGTGCCACTTACGAAGGATATCTGCACTTTGTTAAATTGAGGTTTAGTCATGTACAAGATAAAGACATTACAAGCAATGGAATCAATTGCAAATGGTAGATTGACTTGGATGAGCTTAGAGGTTCTCCAGTTGCTTGTGAAGCTAAGGGAATTAGACTTTGTGGATAAGTCTAGGGCTGAGCTGATAGCTGCCCTGGTGGAATACCAGAACGATTGTGAAACTCTTGAAGGGGGGAATGCAACCAATGAGGACTCTATCCCGGGGGTTGTCACCGAGTCCGATTCTGGGAATGCCACCATTCCTGCTGACTCTGTTCTGAACCCCAGCGCTTCCTTGGAACTTGAGTTATTGAGGATGAAATTGGCCTTTGAATATCGCAAGTTGGAAATAGATGCTGAGCTTAAGAAAGAGGAGTTGGCACAGCAAGTGGAACTCAAAAATACAGATCTTGAATTCAAAGACAAGGATACTGAATGTCAGCGAATCCAGCTAGAGAAAGCTTGAGTGGAGACTTCAGCTAAACCCGTTGAGAGTGTCAGGTCCCCAGCAACCAAGTTTATGAAAGATTTGGTTGGTGTGTATGCGGAGGGTTCTGATATCCTCCAATGGATTGAAGCATTTGAAATTACTTGTGCAATTCATGATGTTGACAAGAGAGATTGTTAAGCAGAGTGCCTCAAACTGGATATGACTGTATTCTGAAGCTGGGTGTGGAAGAAAGGTGTCAGTATGAGCGCATGAAGTCTGCTTTAATTGCCAAGTTTGACAAGACGCCTACCCAATATCTTAAACGGTTCAGGGATTTTAAGAAATGAGAGAATGTGTCTTGGATTGACTGGGTGAGTGCTGCGCACATGAACATGATGGGGTGGATTGAAGGTTACAAAGTGAAAACGTTTGTTGAATTGTCTCACCCCTTGTTTTTTGAGCATTTTTCGAAATCTGTTCATCAGAGCTGCGTCAGTATGTTGCTGACCAAAACATTTTGGACCCCTTTAAGCTGGCTAGGTTGGCTGAGAAGTGGGTCTCCCACTGGGTGTCCCCTAAGAACTCCAGTGGGAAGGACAAGGACAAAGAAAAGGGGGCTTCTCAGAAAGGAGTCCCAAAAGCAGTCACAGTCGGGTAAACCAAAACCTTCCTCTCCGAAGACCCAAAAACCTAGTGGGGATAAGTCTGTCGGGGGTGGGAGTAAGAGTAATGGTCCGCCTGCTGCAAAGCAAAGCCCAGTGGCTCCAGTACCGTACCCCGTGTTAGGCAGAATCCTGTGCAGTTCCCGTGGGGAACACTGCAAAAAGATTAAGACTACAGAAGCAGCAGTAAACCCAATTGGTAGCAGTCTGCACCACCCAGATTTACCTGGTAGCTGTGGCTGAGCAGTCAGACTTCTCTCAAGAAGAGTAGGGCAGTAGGCAGAGTATACACAATAGGGCCAAAACACAGTAGAGCAAACAAACACTGACCAGAGCTTTGTATAAAAAGTATATAGTTATTTATTTAAAACACACTTTAGGTAATACACTAGCACTCTCAATGAAAAGTAATCTAAAACACAGTCAGGTAAGTATACACACCTCCCTTGATAACTATCAGACAAGTCAGGGTTAAAGCACAACTATTTGTTAAGACAGGAGTGAGCGCCTAACCTAGATGGCACTCCAATAGTTTAATCTAAAAAGGGAGAGAAAAGGCAGAGCATAAAATAAAACGGTTCCCAACACTTTTAAGAGTTCAGAGCAAGGGGTGAAAGGCCGGTTTTACTGTAGAGCCAAAGTTCATAGGCCAGGCCCACTTTAAATGGAGCAAAGCAAAATGTGTCCAGGATCACACGGTTTAAAGTGCACTGAAAGTCTTTGCAGAGTGTTCAAAAGAGGTTTGAGTGGTTCAAAAATATAGTTAGAGGTCTGGATCCAACCCAGTATAGAAGCCAAGGATGAAAGGGTCACCTTTAGCAATCTGTAGAAAGGGGAGGCCAGGCAGGACACAGTACCTTAAAGAGAAAGGAAGCTCCAGCAGGGGGAAGTTATTGCTGGCAGTGGTTGCAATTTGTTGTTCCGACCAAGGGAAGAAAGGATCTCATCGAGGAGGAAACTTGGAGTCATTGCACTGCACAGGGATGAAACCAGCCGCAGAGTTCCCGATTAAAAGGTGCGGCCCTTTTATTCACGGTCAAAAGTGGTGAGCTTCGCTATCCGGCCGCCGGGGTGCTTGGCACGGGCGATTAGACCAAGGGCTGTCTTTGGAAGGTGAAAAGGGTGAACTGGTTGGTCCCACCAGCTCAGAGGAAGAAGACTCCTCCAGCAGAAGATCTTCTCTTGTCGTCGGGAAAGTGGCGAGGTAGCTGCAGCAGGGCTTCACCGGTGGTGTTGTCGTTGCAGATGGCTCAGCTTCGTCCCTCTTTGGATTCTTAGGTCCTGTGGCGACTTCTGAATTTCCAGTCCCAAAGGCCCTGCTTTTATGCAGAAAAAAACCCCATTCATCAGCCTAGCTGTCAATCACACATAGTAAGTGGTGAGCCGGGTGGCTCACCACTGGGCCAATCAGAGTAGAGTGCGACTTGGGTTGCTAAGGCAAAACAGTCCAGGGTGCCAATTCCCCCCTCCACCCTTCCTGTGGAACCCAGACAGAGTGGCACCATTTGGAGGGCTTCTGTGGAGAAGCCCGCCAAAATAGTGGAACAAAGGGCTCGACCTTGGTCAGAGTTACAGAGGCGGACACAAACGCCATTTTAGAACCAAGTTCTGGCAAAAAGACCCAACCGTTCATTTAATATCAAATAAATAAACCGGCGGTATCTTTAACATTGCACCAAAAAGTGGTGCGTTTAAAATGAATGGAAAATCCCATAGAGAATATTCCGGTGGAATATTTTGCGTGGTAACCACTGCCACCAGACAGAAACTCGACGAGGGGGGACGGGACAGTGCCCCCTCAAAAACAGACCCAGGGGCAATCAAATTACCCCTTACCAGTACTTCCACAATATGAGGGTTTGTACTGGTTCTGTTCACATTTTTGGACTAGTAAAGCCAACAGTGACTTTACATGCCCTGGGAGACAGTCTTAGGGTATGGAGCCTATTTTTGGGGGTCACTGTGACACCCCTGTGGTATTGCACTGAGGGTGCTGTGTACCACACATACAGGAAAACAGATGATACCCTATGGAGTAAAAAGAAACCCCATAGCCCATAAGCACATAACAAGTCAAAGACATACATCAAATCATGCCTAAGAGTGGGAGTAAAAGAGTCTCACTCTTAGCAGGAGAAAAAAACACACCCCAAAAATCCAGCAAAGCTGCTGGGGGACTTACTAGGTTTGGAAAATTAGACTTATAAGAGAATTCTCCCTAACACTCGCCCCCCCCCCCCCCAGACTAAGGGATAGGAGGATTGAATCCACTCCTGGTTGAATCTCATACCGCTAGTCGGTTATAAACATCCTACAAAAACCATCAGCATTCTGGTGGTGACACCTTGACCTGTGTTCAATGGATAAATCAAAGGTTTTCCTTTGTAAGCTATACGACCTACAAAACCTTTGAGGAACATCTTCCTTGTTAAATCTATAGGGGATCTGGTTGACCAGTCCCTCAGAAGTTGGTACAACGTCTGAACTTATGTTAGGCATTTTCAAGGGGTCCTTATAAAGGATTCCCATAGATCTAGAGGGGCCTCCAAGGTTCCTCACCACCTCTCTGTTGGGAGCAGGTTAGATCTCAGGACTCTTGGTTGGAGTGGTTGGGGGTAGGCAATGTACCTGCTTCCCATTCCTCTTAGATCTTACCTTACCTACTTCAGGAGTTTCACTCCCAATACTAGGATTTGGGTTGGAGTATTCAGTAGAAGGTCCAACAGTCTGAAAGTTTTTGGCCTTAGACTTTTCTTTTCTGGTTTTCCACCAGCACTGAGAATTACCAGTTTTCTTAGGCCAAGGTAGGGGTCCAGTTGGTCTATCCACCTCTTCCTCAGAAGCAGGGGGAGTCAAAGACTATAAAACTGGGGGAACAATGATGGAGCTTGTTTCGGGCTCACATTTCATTAACATTTTAGCCTGAAATGTGCCTGGGTTAGAGGTCAACTTACTAACACCAGGGCTTGTAGTGGGGTTCTCTGTAGAGGTTCCCACAGTCTTAGAGTGGTTCCTTAAGGTGGCCTCCCTAGCCAATTTGGTTTGGTTCTGGGTCTCCATACTGGGAGGCCTGGGGGTACTGGATACTACTCCTAGAGTTCTTGGATCATTCCCCAACAGGACTCTCCCAGGCACCTCAGTCTGAACACTGACAGGAATCATCACTGTCATGTTGTTACACTGTATGAGGGCTGGTAGAATAGGAACCATTTGGACAGGGCCTCCAGACATCTTAGTGGGACCTTTGGGTGCCTTAGCAACATCCTCAGGCCTGAAAAAGCTTTCATCCACTACTGTTCTGCTGGCCCCAGACTCTCGCCTGGCAGGAGTATCCTGGCCATTGACAAGAACACTGTCCATGTAATAACCTTTAGAGTTTTCTGGTATGGGGTCATACACACTCCTATTCTGATTACTAACCAGACCCATGGACCCTAATGATACACTTGCTTGAAGACCCAAAGGTTCTTCAGTAAAGACTTCAAAGTGAGCACTAGCCATTTGGACCTTCTCCTCAGGAGTGAAGGCTAAGGAGACTGTGCTGATCCCTGTAGGTTTACCCTTACATTTGGGATCTCCTTTGATATGGTCAGTTGCCCCACAGAGATAGCATGTTTGAAATGCTCTCTGGAATGGGGGCTTCTGCTGACCTCTTTCTGGTTGGACACCAGAGGACTCAATAGCCCTATTTGGCTTCCCTTGGGGCTTACCCTGGTTATTTTGTTGTCTGTGGGCCTCTTGGTTTGGGAGGTATTAAAAGTCTCTTGGTTCCCTTTTGGTGGCTGCTTCCCCTCATCCTTTTTCTGAGTTGCCCCAGAGTCCTTGTGAGTAGCCCTGTTGGCAACCCACAAGTCAGCAGCCTTAACTAGCTTTCTAGGATCTATCTCCTTTGAATCAGCCAAGTGCTGTCTGAGCTCAGGAGAGCAGGCATCATAAATTGACTCCAACATCACAAGAGTTCTCATTCCCTCATAAGTGTTCACTCTGTAACCCTTAATCCATCCCTCTAGTTTTTCAAACACTCATTCACCCAGGTAGCCCAAGTGGTACCATAATTCTTTTTGAGGGTCCTAAACCTCTTAAGGTACTGGGAAGGGGTCTTCCCAAATCTAGCTAGTAAAGCTAGCTTCACCCATTCATAGTCCTTCCTATCCACCTCCCCCAACTCCATTACCACATCAGATGCAACAGGGGGGAGCCTAGAGAACAACCAAGGAAGCAACTGATTCCCTGTGATGTCCTGGAGCTCATGATTATATTCAAACATAGCCAACCAATCTAACACATCTAACTTAGGTTCATACATACCCACAATCTCTTTAGGCATCCGGGTCTTTTGGGACTGGAACTTCTAGAGGATCCGGGGAGAGAAGTATTTTCAACAGACAATTTCTTCATCTCTAGCTCATGCTTGAGCTCCATTTCTCTGAGTCTTAGTGGTTGGTGCTTTTGTTCAGATTGGGCACTAATTCTTTAAAACTCTAATTCAAGTCTAATTTTTTCCAGTTCATGAATGCACGACTTAATGTGGGACCTGACAAAGGTCCAGTAGACACAGGCTGAGGTGCTAGAGCAGGCAGAGGGCCAGTGGGAACAGTTACATTTGTATCCTCTTCCTCTTCTAACTCTACAACAATACTATAATTACTTTGATTCATATCATCCTCATGACTGTGGTTTCCATTTGCTGGGGAGGTAGGCTCCTCTGAACCACTACCCAGACTTTGATTCTCTAACAATCTTTCTAGAAATTCCATTTTCTTGCCTTTTACAGGAAGATCCTTGTGTCTACAAAGAACTCTTAAACCATCAGCAGTTTTTGTAGAAAGGGGCTCCTGGCTGTAAATTTCCATAGTTGACTTGTTAGAGAAATAGCTTTTTCAGTGCTAAGCTTTGTGGTTAGTTGCACTAAGGTATCTAAACACTCTAAAATGTATACTCAATACAAATCCTACCGATGTACACCAGTGTTAGGCAGAATCCTGTGCAGTTCCCTTGGGGAACACTGCAAAAAGATTAAGACTACAGGAGCAGCAGTAAACACAATTGGTAGCAGTCTGCACCACCCAGATGTACCTGGTAGCTGTGGCTGAGCAGTCAGACTTCTCTCAAGAAGAGTAGGGCAGTAGGCAGAGTATACACAATAGGGCCAAAACACAGTAGAGCAAACAAACACTGACCAGAGCTTTGTATAAAAAGTATATAGTTATTTATTTAAAACACACTTTAGGTAATACACTAGCACTCTCAATGAAAAGTAATCTAAAACACAGTCAGGTAAGTATATACACCTCCCTTGATAGCTATCAGACAAGTCAGGGTTAAAGCACAACTATTTGTTAAGACAGAAGTGAGCGCTTAACCTAGATGGCACTCCAATAGTTTAGGTTAAAAAGGGAGAGAAAAGCCAGAGCATAAAATAAAACAGTTCCCAACACTTTTAAGAGTTCAGAGCAAGGGGAGAAAGGGGAGGCAGGTTATACTGTAGAGCCAAAGTTCATAGGCCAGGCCCACTTTAAATGGAGGAAAGCGAAATGTGCCCAGGATCACACGGTTTAAAGTCCACTGAACGTCTTTGCAGAGTGTTCAAAAGAGGTTGGGGTGGTTCAAAAGATATAGTTAGAGGTCTGGATCCAACCCAGTATAGAAGCCAAGGATTTAAGGGTCACCTTTAGCAATCTGTAGAAAGGGGAGGCCAGGCAGGACACAATACCTTAAAGAGAAAGGAAGCTCCAGCGGGGGCAGTTGTTCCTGGCAGTGGTTGCAGTTTGTCGTTCCGACCAGGGGAAGAGAGGCTTTCGTAGAAGAGGAAATTTGGAGTCGTTGCACTGCACACGGATGAAACCAGCCGATTAGTTCATGATTAAAAGGTGCAGTCCTTTTATTCGCGGTCAAAAGTGGTGAGCCTGGCTATCCGGCTGCCGGGGTGCTTGGCACGGGTGATTCGACCAAGGGCCGTCTTTGGAAGGCGAAAAGGGTGAACTGGTTGGTCCCACCAGCTCAGAGGAAGAAGACTCATCCAGCAGAAGATCTTCTCTTGTCGTCGGGAAAGTGGTGAGGTAGCTGCAGCAGGGCTTCACCGGTGGTGTCGTCATTGCAGATGGCTCAGCTTCGTCCCTCTTTGGATTCTTAGGTCCTGTGGCGACTTCTGAATTTCCAGTCCCATAGGCCCTGCTTTTATGCAGAAACACCCCATTCATCAGCCTAGCTGTCAATCACACATGCTAAGTGGTGAGCCGGGCGACTCACCACTGGGCCAATCAGAGTAGAGTGCGACTTGGGTTGCTAAGGCAACGCAGTCCAGGGTGCCAATTCCCCCCTCCACCCTTCCTGTGGAACCCAGACAGAGTGGCACCATTTGGAGGGCTTCTGTGCAGAAGCCCACCAAAATAGTGGAAAAAAGGGCTCAACCTTGGTCAGAGTCACAGAGGCGGACACAAACGCCATTTTAGAACTGAGTTCTGTCAAAAAGACCCAACCGTTGATTTAATATTAAATAAATAAACTGGCGGTATCTTTAACATTGCACCAAAAAGTGGTGCGTTTAAAATGAATGGGAAAATCCCATAGAGAATATTCCGGTGGAATATTTTGCATGGTAACCACTGCCACCAGCCAGAAACTCGACGAGGGGGGACGGGACAGTGCCCCCCGAAAACAGACCCAGGGGCAATCGAATTACCCCTTACCAGTACTTCCACAATATGATGGTTTGTTCTGGTTCTGTTCACAATTTTGGACTAGTAAAGCCAATGGTGACTTTACATGCCCTGGGAGACAGTAGTCAGTCCCAGGGTATGGAGTCTATGTGTGGGGGTCACTGTGACACCCCTGTGGTACTGCACTGAGAGTGCTGTGTACCACACATACAGAAAAACAGATGATACCCTATGGAGTAAAAAGAAACCCCATAGGCCATAAGCACATAACAAGTCAAAGACATACCTCAAATCATGCCTAAGAGTGGGAGTAAAAGAGTCTCACTCTTAGCTGGAGAAAAAAACAAACCCCAAAAATCCAGCAAAGCTGCTGGGGGATTCACTAGGTTTGGGAAATTAGCCTTATAAGAGAATTCTCCCTAATACCCCGCACTCCAGGCACTTGTTGGGATTGTGGGGCTCTGGACCACCAAATGGGTGACCCCAAGTGTAAGGGTAAGGCACTTGGAGTCCAGGCAGCCATCCTGACCTACCCCTACTCCGTACCTGAGGTGGAGGCCACCGTCCTCCCCTCCTCTACTGGGATCACCTTCGGTGCTCCCGTAGAGATTTCCTTAGTGTCCCTTGGGGCCTGGGACCAGTACGCAGAAGTACTGGCAACTATCCCACAAAACACTCGTAGGTTTTTGAGAAGTGTCCTCTCGAATGGCCAGCCTTTTACTGGTTTGAGAGACACTGGGCAAGCATGACAGTGGTGGACATGACCCTGCTCAAGCCAGAGGGCTATGTAGGTGCTCCTCTGAGAACCACCAGATTAGTTGGTGGGCCTCCCACATTATCGCCTGTAGCCTTAGTCAACATCACGATTGGAGACAAGACAGCAAAGCTTCCAGTCCTGGTTCAAGACAACGTGTCTGCAAACATTTTGTTGGGAAACAATTTGGTCGAGTTGGGGATGATCACGGATGGTCTACCCATGGCTGCTGTGGCTGTCACCCGATCGCAGGTCACACAGGGTCCGGCTGCAAGCCTGGTCTCCTTGCCAACGGGGAAACCCAAGGCACGAAGGAAACGGAAGAGTAAGAAGGCCACCTCTGTGGAGGGACTCCCTGCTCTTCCTGCTGTTCCGACAGCACCCATTGGGATCCATGCTCCAGACAGGCTGGGTCCAGTGGTGAATCCCATCTCAACTCCTGTGGGAGAAGAGGCTCTTTACCCGGCGGATCATCCTGACCTTCAATGCTTGTTTGCTGAAGGGGGACCCACCCGGGCAGACTTCTGTAAGGGACAGAGGGAGTGTCACTCTCTCGAGGGTCTGAGGACACAGGCCCTGTCCCAGGCACAAGGAGAAGTGCCTCGGACATTTCAGATTTATTGGGAGGGTGAGCTCCTTGTTAGTGAGCCCATTAAGCCTGAACCTGGTACCCTCAAGCAGTTGGTGGTACCCCAGGTTTACCGGACCTTCCTGCTGCAGTTGGTGCATGAGGTGCCCTTAGATGGTCATCTTGGGACCAAGAAAACTAAGCAGAGGCTTTCTGCCCATTTCTACTGGCCACGGATGGGAGTAGAAGTGGAGTCCCACTGCAAAACCTGCCCAACTTGTCAGTTGTCTGGTAAGATTGGTGGCAGAGTCATCGCCCCACTGCAACCATTGCCAGTGGTTGGCACACTGTTTGAGAGGGTGGGCATCAACATCCTCGGTCCCCTTGACCCTCCCACATCAGATGGACATTGGTTCATCCTGGTCTTGGTAGATCATGCCACCAGATACCCTGAGGCTATACCCCTTTGGACGGTTACGGCCAAGGTTGTTGCCAGGGCTCTCCTGGGCATTTTCACCCATGTTGGATTCCCTAAGGAGGTTGTCTCTGATAGAGGATCCAACTTCATGTCAAATCACATGAAAACCATTTGGAAAGAATGCAAAGTAACCTACACGTTCTCCACCTCTTACCACCCCAGACCAATGGTCTGGTGGAGAGATTTAACAAAACTCTCAAGGGCATGCTAGGTGCTTTGGAAGATCCCCTAAGGAAGAAGTGGGATCTTCTCCTGCCATGCCTACTGTTTGCTTACAGAGAGGTACCTCAAGAGGGTGTTGGTTTCAGCACCTTTGAGTTACTCTTTGGACATCCCGTGAGGGGGCCCCTTGCCTTGATCCGAGAAGATTGGGAGGCCACCCCTCCTGGTCCCGCCAAGCAGGTGGGGGACTATGTGTTAGGCCTCAGACGGAGGATGACACAGATGATGGGTCAGGCAACAGTGAATCTTAAGGCCAGCCAGGAATTGAATAAGTACTGGCATGACCTTAAAGCATCGCAAGTGGATTAGACTCTGGGACAGGAGGTCCTCGTGATGGAGCCTACCAAGCCTCAGGGTTTGGCAGATAAATGGACTGGACCCTTCAGGATAATCTCCAAGATGGGCAAGGTCAATTATCTGGTGGACATGGGAGCCTCAGGGGTAGTCCCTCAGGTATTCCATGTTAACAGACTCAAGTCATTCCACAGGTGAGTCTAAGTCTCATGTCTCTTGCTAGCTTCACTGCAAAAAGAGGATGGGAGGGAGCCCCTTCCTGATTTTCTGCATAGCAACCCTCAGGATGGCTGCGTGGAGGGAGTGCATCTCTCTCCCGATCTGAGAGCAGAGCAGCAGCTGGACTGCAGGGCTTTGCTCCGGCAGTATGCCTCTCTGTTTTCATTGACACCAGGCCTTACACCGTGGTGTAGGCACGAGATTGACACTGGTGACAGTGTGCCTGTCAAAAGCAGGTGCTACCGCAAGTCAGAAACCATTAAGAACCACATCCAGGCTGAGGTCGCCAAGTTGTTGGATCTGGGTGTTATTGAACCCTCAATCAGTCCCTGGTCCAGTCCCGTGGTCCTTGTTCCCAAGGCAAGTTCCCAGGCAGGTACCAAGGATTGGAGGTTCTGTGTGGTCTATCGAGGAGTCAATGCCTTCACCAAAACTGACGCTCACCCATTGCCCAGGGCTGATGAGCTTGTGGACACGATAGGTGCTGCCAAATTTTGAGCACCTTTGACCTTACCTCAGGCTATTGGCAAATAGCTCTGACGGACCATGCCAAGGAAAAGACAGAATTCTCAACACCCGAGGTACTCTACCAGTTTATGGTTATGCCTTTCGGGTTGAAGAATGCCCCTGCCACTTTCCAGAAATTGGTCAACCATGCGGTCAGTGGGCTGAAAGCCTATTGTGTGGCTTACTTAGATGACATTGTTGTCTACAGTTCCACTTGGGAAGATCATTTGACGCATCTGGATAAAGTGTTGCAGATGTTGAAAAGGGCTAACCTCAATCTCAAGGCCACCAAGTGCCAGATAGCTCAGGGGAAAGTCACGTATCTTGGTCATGAGGTAGGAGGGGGTCAAATCCAACCTCTCCCCAGTAACGTACAGGACGTACATGCCTGGGAGAATCCCACTACTCAAACCCTGGTGAGAGCCTTTTTGGGCCTCACTGTGTATTATCGCAATTTCATGGCAGACTATGGAACCATAGCTACACCCCTGACAGCTCTGACTTTACCCAAACAACAGAGGAAGGTCAATTGGACGGAAGACTGTCAGAGGGCCTTTTTTGGCTTGAAAGAAAGTCTGTGTAGGGCACCCGTGTTGTGTGCACCTGATTACAGCAAGCCCTTTATCGGTCAAACTGACGCCTGTGACACCAGAATTGGAGCTGTCTTGTCCCAGTTAGATGACAAAGGAAGAGAACATCCAATCATATTCATCAGTAGACAACTCAAGGGTAAGGGACTTAGGTGGGCTACTGTTGAAAAGGAATGTTTTAGTATAATTTGGAGCCTTAGGCGTTTTAGGCCCTACCTTACCGGGTCAACCTTCAAGGTTCAAACTGTTCATAGGCCCCTTAAGTGGCTTATGCAGATGAAGGGTGAAAATCCGAAACTCCTCAGGTGATCCATTAGTCTATAAGGGCTAGACTTTACCATTGAGCACAGACCAGGGAAGAGTCACGATAATGCAGATGGCCTTTCCAGAAATTATGTTGACCGTCTGGATGAGGGTGTCTATCTCGTGGGAGATTAGGCACCCTAACCTCAGTCTGGGGGGGGGCGACTGTGATGCTGGAAATGCATCGAAGGGACAGGGCCTCCGTATCCTTGTCCTTTACTGATTTTTATGTGTTTTGTCGTGTTTTCCGTGCAGGAGTTCATGTGGGACTCCTGGCGGTGCAGCTCTCTCTCTTTTGGTTTGGTGAACAGACCCGTGGGATACCCTTATGGGACCCATGGGTAGGGGTACAACCCTGTGCCCCTAGTGTATGTTTTTGGGCACCTGTGTGTGACCCACAGAGCAGGGTATGGGCTAGTGACAGTCCCATTCTGAAATGACTGGTGCCCTGAGCGTCCTCCATTTTGGGATGCCCAGGCCCTGTCATTGGAATCGGTAGATTCCTGATGGAGACAAAATGGCCACCATGGCCTCTTGCCTTCCATTACCTGTTACCTTGCTCTTCCCGAAGTCCCGGGAAGCCCTGCCTCTGTCCCTTCCCCCTGACTGGCTGTTGGGTGGCAGTTCCATATATGGTAGTGTGGGGAAGTGCCGACCAGACTTGCTGGAGCCTTCTCAACGACCGTATGTTGTGGTTACGCCTGTGGGTGGGACCTGGGTGAATGGAATGTGTGACGAATATGCATTCTATGTTGTGGGTGTCTACTATCTGGTGTTTGACACAATGGTTGAGACAGCCCTGCTAGAAACTGGTATAAATGCAGTTTGGAGTGTTTAAAGGCTCGGTACTTGTCCCAATAGACATAACTTGTTGTGAGTGTCTGGAGAGAAGTGAATGGCCTGAATGCACCGTGTGCCTGATTGGCTGCCTGCCTGCCTGAATGGGCGTAGTCGTGATTGGATGCTTGAGTATGACCCCGCGGAATGAATGGGAAATCAACAGTATATCTGGGGACCTCTCACTGCTAGGAAACGTGTTCAGAAGCTGAAGTGCACTACGACGAGTAACTGGAGTAACTGAGGCTTGATCTTGAAGCCCTGCTGGATGAGAAGAATTGCTGTGCTCTCCTTCGCAATCTGAAAGCTGCTGTGCCTCAAGGACTGACCCAGAGAGGACCTGGTAAGGCGCCCTCTTCCCGAGCTCTGAGGGACCATCGTGCACAGCTGGTCTAAGCTCCCTAAGCTCCTTGGCTGCCGACCCGATACGGGAATTGCTGCGGAACTCCAAGGAGAAGCGCCCGGGCTGTTGTCTGCCACTGTCGACGACTGCCATCGCCGACTGGAGCCGCCATGCTCCAATTTGCCTAATAACTTAATTGATCCAAGGACGCTCTTGTTCGCATTGTCGCCGCTGTATCCTGCCGGAGAAGGCCTGACCGTCAACCCGCCAAGGAGCATCCCCTGGTGGGTTTCCCACCACCCAAAGACCACAGAGATGCCAATGACTCAACACCGTTGCTTGGCCACAGTTCTTCAAACTCTTTGCGGTCCAGAACTATCGACACCAATGTGCCCTGCATGCCTTTTCCTTGCAGGACGTTCACACTTCCCCGTCAATGAGCATCACTAGGAATGACGCAGCCACTTCAACGTCATAGCTCGACCTGTTCTCTGTCAGACGTTCAATGGCCCGTGACTCCTGCCTGAAAGGGAGGACACTCAAGAAGGGCCGTCGATTCCCTGACGAGGAACGCTACTACACCAAGGTACTTTGGGGTTGCAGAACTATTGGAAAGCCTAGTGTGAACAATATATGGACTGGGCTTGTATCTTTCTTCTACAGGTTGCCCAGCTGGGGGGATCTGCACACAGAAATGTGTCTAATGGTACAGGGCCAGTATTCTGCCAAGTTTGCTTGTTTGCTTGTTTGTTTATTTGTTTATTATTTTTAATGCGCGAGCATACCCCAAGGTAACAGGGTGCAGCCTTTACTATGCGAAGCTTAGTTACAACAATCATAAAAAATCCATAATCACAATGAAAGTAAGATGTAGGATTATATACATATATACAAATAGGCACAGTTGGTTACAGTATGTGCGACAGGCATAGGTAGGACAAGCTAGGCGCCGGCGTGTGTTTAAGGCTTTTTTTGCATCCATGAAACTACCTTCGATCTGAAACTTTATAGGGCAGGTCCCTTCTGAGAGTTGGTGGTAGTGAGTTCCACAGATGGCTGCTTGCACTGGGAAGCTGTTGCCCCCTATTGTAGAACATTTAAAGGTAGGGATAGAAAGGTAGTCCTTATATGCTGTTCTTATCGGTCTCTCAGAGGACTGTCTATGAAATCTGTCTATTAGGAAGGTCGGGGCTGCGTTATTAAGGGATTTGTGAGTGAGGGACGCCGTTTTTTGGGTAATTTTGTCTTTAATATAGAGCCAGTTGTTCTGTTGGCTATGTCCTGTGACGTGCTCTCGTCTAGGAATGACCAGGGACGCTCTAAGAGCGTTGTTCTGGAGAGTTTGAAATTTGCTAGTGGTGGCTTTAGAGGATCCTAAGTAGAGGGCATTACAGTAGTCCAAGCAGGATAGAATACGGGCTCTGGCGATGGTGAGGTAGCTAGCGTCGGACAGGAAAGGTTTGGCTGTACGGATCAATTTACATGTGTATGTCATGGAGGAAGCTAGGGAGTTTACCTGTCTGTTGAAGGAGAAATTAGAGTCCAGGTAAAAGCCCAGAACTTTAACTTCTTGTCCCACTTTGATGCTGTTTCCATCGATCAAGAAGGAGCTGTAGGCAGGGCTTAGTTTCTTTAGACTAGTGGTGGTGCCTAGGCTGATGAGTTCAGTTTTATCATCATTCAGGCATAGCCCATGTATGGCCATCCATGCCTGGATGATGATGTACACTCTATTCACCAAGGCCAAATCCTTTTCATAATCTCCAGAAAGCGGAAGGAGGATCTAGGTATCATCTGCGTAGTTAGTGTAGGTGATGCCGAGATGATCCAAATCATCAAAAAGAGGCTTGGTAAATATATTGTACAGTGTGGGGGAGACGCAGGAGCCCTGTGGCACTCCACAAGTGATGGGTATGGGGTCTGCTGTCGCTGTAGGTGAGAAGTCCCTCATGGTTCTGCCATTGAGGAATGATCTGATCCAGGTGATGGCCTCGGCAGAGAAATGGGCTGATGTGTGGAGGTGTGTGCACAGGACAGAGTGATCGACCAAGTCCAAAGCTGCAGAGAGGTCAAGGAGGAGCAGTAGGGCAGCTTGGCCATTGTCTCTGAGCTTATCGATTTGTGCTTTCAAGTCGATGAGAGCAGTTTCAGTCCCGTGTATCGCTCCTAAGAGGTGGTGTACTTCCAGGTGCCTCTGTATTTGTGCATAGGCGACCTTGTCCAGGATTTTTAGGAGGAAGGGTACGGTTATTATAGGTCTGTAATTAGTAGGCGTGAAATGGTCAGGGTCAACCATCTTGCTTTCCTTCCTCTCTCTACTGCTGGTTTCCTCTTTATTTTGATCTGTATGTCATTCTGACCGTATGAACTTTAATGAGATCTGATCTGATAACGTTAGTGGTACCACTTTAGAACTGTATATATTTACCATTGTTGATTTCTGAGTACAAAGTAAGTTATCGTGATAGTGTGCGTGACCTTGAATATTACTTATAAAAAGACTGTGTTTTAACCGATACAGTGTGTGGACATTCCTTTGTGGGTGCTTGGGGACTACACCGTACTTAAGAACCAGCTCGCATCACCTCCTGAGAAGCTAGACCTTGATTGCTCGTCCATTGCTACCGTAATAGAGAATCTTGGCTGGGGTCCTCTGTGCCTCTCCTCTACCAAATAGAGAGCGGAAGTGCAGACCCCTCTCCGGTCTTTACAATCTGCCACCTCCAATTGAATGCCTTGATGTACCAAGTAGGTTTGGCTATTTTCCTGTCATGTTCACAGATTAATACTTTGGATTTTTAGACATTTTGAGACATTTTGTGTAATTAATATTTGTATTCCTCTGTCTAACACCTAAAGAATTTCAAATTTTTCTATTCTTAAACATATATTGTTTTTTACTACGTACTATCGATATTAATACATTTTTCGTATTATCAGTGTGTCTTGAAATGTGCTTGGTTCCACTAACTTCATTAGTTGACATGCCTTCAGAATTTTTACATTTTCCAAAATGTTTCCACTAACAGACATTTGTATACTGCCATCAGAATATATGTGTACACAACATGAAACACAAGTATCAGCATTTCTAGATTTAAATACTTTACTTCCCTGCAAATGTTCCTCCTGCCACATTACTGTTAATTATTTGATTGCATTCTTCTCCAATGCTGTAAAGAAAGGAATATGATTAGTAGATCTCTAAAAATGAAAGAAATCCATAAAGGCAAGAGCCACACAAAAAGTATAAATGCCAACAGAGCAGTAGTGTGTGAACATGTGTAGGTATAGGTATGTTAGAGGTAGGGTGGGTGGGGGTAAAGTGAGTGGGGGAAGAGTAGGGTAGGTGGGGATAGAGGTAGAGAGGATGGGTTAAGGTAGATGGAGATAGAGAGGGTGGGGTTAGAGACAGTAGAGGCAGATGTGTGGGTGTATTGAAGTAGAGACAATGGGAATATGGTGGATAGCGTAAAGAGGGTGGAGGTATGATGGGTGTGTGGGAATAAAGACAGTGGGGGTAGGGTGGGTGCATGGGGTAGAGAGTGTAGGGTACAGTGGGCATGGGGGTGGAGATGGTAGGGTTTGGGTAGATGGGTTGGCATAGAGAGGGTGGCAGTACAGATGGTGGAGGTAGCATGGTTGTGTGGATGGTGGCTGAGAGGATGGGGTAAGGTGGGTGGAGGTAGAGAAGGTAGGGGTAGAGAAGGGAGAAGTAGAGTGGATGGGGTAAAGACAGTGGGGTAGGATGGGTGGTGGTAACATTGGTGGGGTTGGGTGGGTGTGTGGGGGTAGAGAGTGTGGAGGTAGAGACAGTGGATGTATGGTGGATGACTGGGGTTTAGAGAATGGGGTAGAATGGGTGCGTGGGGATATAGTGGATGGAGAGAGGTTAGGTGGGTGGGGGTAGAGAGGTCAGGGTAAGGTGGTGCAGGTAGACTGGGTAGAGTTAGGATGGGTGGGTGGGGGTATTTATGGGGGTAGGCTGGGTGGGGGTTCAGAAGTTGGTAGTAGGGTGGGTTGGTGGAGGTAGAGAGGATGTGTGGGGATAGAAAGGGTGTGGGTAGAGAGGGTGGAGGTAGGCTGGGTGGGTAAATAGGGAAACAGAGGGAGGTGTATGGTGGATGGGGTAAATATGGTGTGGTAGGGTGGGTGCACACTGTAACAATTAGATAACGTATGTGACTGTACCTGCTAACCATGTCCAAATAATCGATGTGCAAATGTCAAAAAGGCCCTGAAGTGTGGGACAACATTGCTTTCAGGACCTTGAGTGTGTGACCAGTGGTGTTCTTTTTGCATGTGATGCAATATGTTATGAATTCATCACCATGCTTTGGAGGTTTGGAATGAACTACTCGTCCTGTAATTCTGCTGTAATGTTTCGATGTGTGTGTAGAAAAGTGGAATTGTTTGAGGGCAACTGTAAGTAGTGCTTGGGGCATAACCTGTTTCCCTGAGATGTTCTTCCTCCATATTAGATCTGTGGGGGACAGGGCACCACCACTCTTTGTCCTGGTATACTTCCAATCAGCTCTGCCTCAACGCCAGAAAGACTAATATCCTTCCAATCAGGACTCCTGCTCTCTATTTCTGTCCCTCACTCTGCTCATCTTCTATGGACTCTCCCCCTTCTCCTTCATCTGAAGCCAGAAACCTTGGAATCATCTTTGACTCCTCTATTTCCTTCATCCCTCACATTCAGGACCGGGTCAAGAAGTCCCACTTTCAACTCCACCTCCACCTCCACAAAGGAATTATTCTTTTTTCTCAACTTCCACCAGAAGCTCAATATCTTCAGAGCTCTGGTTCTCTCTAGGCTAGCCTACTGCAATAGCCTTTTCCTTCATCCACCCTCTTCTTCTCTACAACCTTTCCAGCTAATCCAGAATAGGGCTGCAAGACTTATCTTTGGCCTCAAGCTCAGGAGTGGCATCTCTCCAGCCCTAAAAACTCTCCACTGGCACCCGTTTACTGCAAGGATCAAGTTTAAATTCCTCTGCATCATCCACAAAGCTGTCTTCAGCTGGGGACCATGATACCCACAACTTGTTCTCACCAAATACTATCCCTCCATATTTTTACGATCCTCTGACACCAACTCTCTGTGTCATAAGCACTTCGCTAAACAGAGAGCTGGTGGCCGATCTCTTTCCTCAGTAAGCTCCCTCCTATGGCATAGCCTGTCCATTCCCCTTCGTCTTGAGCTGGATTTCCTCAAATTCTAGAAGCTCCTCCAGACTTTCCTTTAAACCTCCTCCTTCCCTTCCTCCTCTTTTAAATCTCACAGTTGCTAAGATTGGTGACCGGGTCCTGGCCGTTCACATCCAATCTCCTACAGCCTCCACACGTCCCAGCACTTTTCCTTGGCACCCACTGGCCTATGTCAATCCAGGCCTGCACTTACTTATTTTTGGTGGCTGACCTCTCCACCTATGCCCTTAACGCTGCTAACTCCCTAGCACTTACCTCTTGATAGACATAGTACTTACCACCCTCATCCCTTCTCTCCCTCTGCACTTGCACATTCTGAATACTCACAAGGCCTAGTAGGTCCGCCTCTATCTTTCATAGATGCATTTGTTCTTCATTCTCATGTCCCATCCCTTTTGCCCTGTGGGTGCTTTGAAACACAACTTATTTGTTGTATAAGCACCTTACAAATGCACAATAAAATAAATGCATAAAATAATGACTCTTTTTCTTGCTGGGGAGCTTGTGCTTGTAGTTTGATAATTTGCCTCATGGGTATTGCACTGTATGGAACTGGGAGTTCTACTTGCTGCAGGGATAGTTCAGGGGTTTTAAGGCATTGGGAGTTTCTAAATAAGCTACTTCTCTTGTTGCTAAATCTGCTGCCCTGTTGCCATATTGAATTGGGGCTGTGTTGTTTATATGTGCTGCACATTTAACTACTGCCACTGCTGCAGGGAGTGCTAATGCATCAATTAACCTGGAGAGTAAGGCTGCATGCTGTACTGGCATGCCAGCTGCCCTCTCCTCCACCATCCCATTAGAACTGAACGTACTGCTGATGTAACAGAAGTTGAATCTGAGTAAATGGTAGCAAACTACCTTTTGGATATTTCTAATACTGCTCTTAGTGCTATGAGTTCTGCTGCTTGTGCTGAGTATTGTGAGGGCAGTCCTACCTTATCTATCACTTCATATTCTCCTTATTCTATCCTCACAACTGCTGCCCCATGTGCCTGACCCCATTGTTCTGATTGATCATCGAAGACCCCTCAATGAGGAGCACTTCCCCTTCTTCGAGCGCATCCTCCCTAACCTTGATACTTTCATCTGTGGTGTCTTCATACGTAGTGCAATTGTCTACTGGGTCATTTGGCTGCACTAGTTTTGACATACATGCTGCTGGGTTGACACCTGACTATGTGTATGGAGGGGTTTGACAAAATGACCTCATATCATGAAGTTTGTTTGGTGGTATGAGTGCATTTAGACTTCACTAATATGGCAAAAAGTGCATGATACACACAAAGAGTAACAGGGCATCCCATGGTAATGGCAGATGATTTTTGTGTAGCGAATGTAGCTGCTGCTAGAGCCTGTTCACAATGGAAGTGGCCCTGCATTACATGGTCCAAGAGACCACTGTAATAAGCCAGAGAATATTGTCCGATAGAGGTTTGTTGGGCAGTCATCATCACTTGGCCATTAGAATGTGTGTATTCTGGTGTTGCTAAAGTGGGTGTATTACTAATTGTGTTTTTAAGTGCCTTAAATTATTTGATCATCCGTTCTGTCCGTATGATGTGTTCCTTTGCTTTCTGTGCTTCCTTCAGCCATTGCAATAGGGGTTTTGTGTAAGCTGAAGATGCTAGGAAACTCACAATACCCCTGAGGCAAACAAGTGTGTTGGCATCTCTGGCCCCTCTAAGTACATTTTGTGAGGGGCTGTGATTCAAGGTGTAATGTGATGGACAAAAATGCATTCTTGATGTCTATTAGAGGGAAATACATTGCTCTTGTGGGGATGTTACACAAGATAGAGGCGGCTTTGGGGTCCACTGGGGATTCTGCCTGCACTAGGTTGCTTAATGGACAGAGGTCCTGAACCAGGCTATCTAGCCGTGTTGCATGTGGATTCTGTTCACTGTATGTTAGGCTCACCTGGTCTCGGCAGGGGCGTTGGGGCACGGTTGGAGCCCTCCCTCAACTTGGCTCCACGGTGTCGGCTGTCTTCCCCAGCTGCTGCAGAGAATGTTGTTCTGGATACTGGTATCGCCCCTTGGAGGATGAGGATGGTGCGGAGGTGTTACGAATTCCCTCGCCCTTTTTGTGCCAGAACGGTGTACGCAAGAGCCTTCCCATGCAAGCTCACCTGTTATTTGTAATGCTGGTCTCTCAGCAGGAGCACGTTGAATGGGCCTAGTTGCTTTACTGGCCCGCAAAGTGGCGATCCAGACCGGCTGTGACCAATTCACTTGAAGGGTAAGTCTTGGGTTTTTTAATAATGTCTTTAGCATGAGCCTTGACTTGGTGATAAGCAATAATGATGTCTTGCAATGTCTCTGCTCTTCCCTATAGATGTGAAGATGATGATGGGAAGCGTGGAGCGAATCCTGGGATTTCCATGAGGATGATGGACTCTCAAGGTCAACAGGTAAACCGGCCACTATGATGGAAGTCAAGACTCAGGCAAGATACAGCCCAGAGTTTGTGATTATGAGATTTCTAACCTGTTGTGTTATTTTCCCTTTTAGGAGCGGTCTGACAGCACGGAGCAGAGTCCGGAGGCTTGAAGACAGTTCGGTGGCTCCGGAGAAACATACCACAGAGTAGCGGAGAAGAAGCAAAAGGCTCCCGTGTCACTGGAAGTCTGAATCGGTAGAGAAGAGGCCCCGACTCTGACAGAATGCCGGTAGGGTGCACGTACAGTGATGGAGTGGCTGAGATTGGGGTAAGCGCACCTTCAGCGATTGAGCGGCTTGGATCAGGTAGGTACGCCTTCAGCGATGGAGCTGCTGAAGTCAGGTAAGTGCACCTTCAGTGGTGGAGCGGCTGGAGTCAGATAAGTACGCCTTCAGCGATGGAGCGGCTGAAGTCAGTAAGTAATATGGTCTTCCGAGCTGGAGTACTGGAATCAAGGTGAGATACGGCAGTGAGTGTCACGCTGCAAAGCAGAGTAACGCGAAGCGAGGGCATGTGGTTGGGCTGGCCTTATATAGGCTGGCTCCGGCCCCACCCTTTAGCCATGCCTTGTGGCTACACCTTGCCTCTCCCAAGGATTGCAGCACATGCCTCCCAATGCTGTTCTATGGCCACGCCTGGCCCTGATGCACGTGCTTTAGGCACAAAGTGTTCCAAGCATACATTTCTATGAGCCTGGTGCCAAAGGTGCCAGGACTGGGTCCAAGTGGCCCCTGGGGGTGATGAGGCCTGGGCCCTTGGCCCATGGCCATGACACTGTATCATGCCTTGTTGCCATAAAGCTATCATTGTTGAATAAATCCCTTCCTCTTCCCATTTTGACATCAGTTATTGTTTAACTCAGGGCAGTACTGTGCCTGGTTTCAGCTTGATGGAACTGCACCTATCCCTTTGAGTAACCCTGCATTTTGTGGATTACTACTTCATTACTGATTGGGTCCTTTTCCAAATCCTTCTGAAAATGTGGTGGCAGTATCTTAGCAAAGAGAAGGGCATGGGTACCTTCTTTGTGTTCTACAAATATCTGACAGGGTATGCTAATTTGGAACACAATTTTCCCTGTGTCATCAGTCTCTTCAAACAGCTGTTCATAAGACAACTCTCTCAAGGGTTGTGCTGGGTCAATACATAAAACTGTGTGTCATTTAATATCATTCTCCACCAAGCTGGACAGGATTATCTTGCCTGCTTATGCGATCACTGCTTCTATATACAACATGATGATTGTGTATGTGCACTTTCCTGGGGGACAGCGGGTCTGAATGGGAAATCTGCAGGGATGTGCAAAGTTTTGTTCTCAATCCCGGGCACCCATCCTAAGAGTATTGCTATCTGGTAGAGGAACAAGTATGAGTGGAGTGGTACACCCCACAAGGCGCTGTGGCCAGAGAGTGCTTGCACCACTGTGACAGTCCTAGAGTTGCACCTGCCTGCTGATGAACATATTATTCCCTCCCCCGGTAATGAGATGGTCATATTCAACTTGCTCATGAGATCCCTACCCAATAGGTTTACTGCGGTGTCTCGTGAATATAATAGCGATACTATTATGTTTTGTGTTCCTTCAGCGATGGGTTAGACTTCTGTAAAAGGAACCCATACAATAGGCCTAGAACATCCCTTTGTGTCCATTATTTTGTCTGACAAAAGGGAACCTCCCATCCTAAAAACAGGACTTGATGTCCCCTGTGTCGACCAAAAAAGAAAATGTCCTATCTCCTATCTTCAAGCCAATTCTGGGTTCCTAATTCAGGTTGGTAGTAACTGATAGCACTCAGCACGTCAGAGTTCTCTGTGGGATGTCCTATTATGAATGGATATTTGAACCTGGGAGTTGGAAAGGGTTATTCCCTAACATACTTGCATCCATTTAGTGTTACTGTTCCCTGTGGTAAGGGGTTCTTATCCCACAGCTGAACAAGTGACTGCTTTGTATATGGATGGATGATATTTGTTGGTGGGTATTGTACTGGCAGTTGCTGTATAGCACACTGGGCATATTGAGCAAACTGAGGCTGCAGTCAATGGGGTTATGGGTAAAAGGTGGGTCAATACCCTGGGGCGTTATTGTGGTAGGGCATGGTTAGTCTACTTCTGCATTATTCTACAAAATGGCCTATCTTCCCACAGGATCAACACCGTCCCCTGAATCTAGTCGTATGCCTCTTTGAAAACTCCATCTTCCCCTTGGGAAACCTCCCATTTCCCCGCTACCATCTGTCAGTCACTCTGTTCTCCCCTTTATGGCGTTATGTTCAGGTTGCCCTTCCACAGTGCGTTTTATTACTGTGCTTAACATGCTCAGTTTAGCCAGTGTTTTCTGCACCAGCTCTGCCTCTGTCCTCTGTGTTTGTTTTGCCCTCTCCTTATCCTGTTTTCTTTCTGCAATAATGTATTATGTGTGCCTGTATCTCAGGCCACCCCTTTGCTTCATTCCCAAAAACCTTGTTCAAATCTGCGTGCACATTTGTGGGGAGAATCTTGTGTAAAATGTGATATAAAACACCAAGGTGTTTGTACCAGCCCTCCCCTGTCTCCAACCGCCACATCGATTGTATCTTTGTATCTGCTGAATATAGAGTGCATGGTTCTCATCAACCTTCACTGAGCAGGCCATGATTGAATTTATGTCAGATCTGTTGGGGTACATGTTCTTCAAAATGTTCCATATTTGTGCTTGACAGTTATTAAACAAAGCACCATCGTGGGCTGTATCGATTACTGTCACTCCCCTATATCCCGCCCATTTCCATATTTTATCAGCCTGATCCCAGGCACACAAACCATTTATATCTCATACTGCTAAGGTTACTCCTGCTGTGTGTTTTGTAGGGCATAACTCCACTTGCCTGCTCCCGCTGTGAGAGAGGGCAAGGTGCACATTAAGTTGTACAGATCGATATGGTGCCATGGTACATAATGAGATCTGCCAGACCCATTGTGCGGCAACGGGAACTGTGTTACTCATTTATTATAGTGTGATACTTGCCCTTGCATCTTACCCTTTGCTAGGGCCATTCGCCTAAGCCTTGTCCTAACCCTGTGACCACATGGTGTCACTTCTTCCGGGTCCTCCGTCTCCCACCCACTGTCATCATCCCCTACCTCACCATCGGTATATATGAAGTCATAATCTATACTGTGGTTGCGCCCATCCATCTCTTGTGCCCCCCGTAACTTACCCTAAGAGGGGGGGTTGTTCTTTTGCGGGTATCTGATGATCTTTGATAGTTTTACTATCAATATTTAAAAAATATGTCCCACCCTCATTTATCTGTGCCTATTGGTGCACACTGCCCCTCCCCTTTCACCTGCACATAGTTTGCCATTGCTTCCTTTGCCTTCTGTAATGCTGCTTCTAATTGGCAGAAAGTTTTATTTTCAATTTCTAAAATCAATGGGTCACAGGTGTTGTCCTTCGGTTTCCTTAATGTTTCTTCTGTGTCTTCAATTGGGGGGTGTTCTTGGGGTTAATGTATCCTAGAGGGTACAGCCCATAATAGGGAAGGGTGATGTCCTGCCTGTACATGTGATCAGATCCCTCTTTACCATACTCGGGGATATTCTTTACTTCTACAAACATTTTCCATAAGCCAGGTAAGTGCTGTCTATTTTTCAATGGTTTCCCTTTATAAGTTTACAGCAAATACATGTCCATATGTTCTAATACATCTTTCTCAGGCATGCCCTCCTCAGCCCATGGTTTAAACAGCTTACCCACAATACCATGAACTACTCTTTGTGGTATTTTAAACTATTTCCTTTAATTGCAGAAGTGTTCTACACATATGCTCCAATGTAGTAGCCATAGCAAAACAATGCTCTAACCTTGGTCAGAAACAAGAAATCCACAAACACTGATCCAGCAGTGCCTTGTCTCCAAAACTCACTTCACACTCATAAACCAATGACTCATACACCAAACAAAAGACACCTAACCCTAAGACACATCTGTCTCCTTGTTCACTAACAATTTCTGACCACTAAACTTCATTGTCCACACAATTACTAACAATGCTTAAGCAGATCTTTTTTTAAAAAAAAAACGTCAAACCTATTGTGCCCCTTCTTTTTTACATTTTTGAGAATTATAGAAAATATATTTTTTACCAAACAAACTTCTTTTGTTCACCATTCATGCCTTAAAAAAAATATGAAGATGTTGAAACTATGTACTTAGCAGTGCACATTAATTAGATAGAACAAAATTTTGAATTCTCATGGCATGAAGTGTGTTATTGCAGTTAAGAATAGTTGTGATTCAATAACAACACTGAATTGAAATAGACACAGAGGCCCTCATTCCAACCCAGGCGTTAAGGGGTTAACGGTGCCGTAAAAGTTGGCGACGCCGTTAAACCCTTGACGCCTGATTATGAGGTCCCTTTGCGGGTGGCACTTTAACGCCTGCTTTTAGCAGGCGTTAAAAAACCAACCCGCAAAGGGACCTAGGGAGCTAATTACGGCACCGTAATTTACGGTGCCATAATTAGCGCCTTCCCCAGTCCCATTGAGCCCTATGGGGCAAAAATGGGAATGGGGAAGGGCCATGGCGGCATTGGGGAATTACCGCCCCGCCAACCTCGGAATGGGGCGGTAATTCCCCATTCCGCCATGGCAGAGTCGGTAAATTACCGGCATGGACCATGGTACTATTAGCACCATGGTCCAACGCCTGGGTCGTAATGAGGGCCAGAGAATGGAGATGGTACTTTGGAAACAGGAACTTAATGCAGCAAGGAATGGAATCATATGAGATTATTTCTAGGAAAGGCTAAAGTCATGGAATTGATTTAATGATGATTACAAATTAATTTGGGTGAAATAATCTGAATTAGATAGAAATGCAAGCATTGGCCAGTGATGTTCTGGGTTGATTGAGTAAATGCTAAAATAATGTTACCATTTTGGGTACAAGGGCTTAAAAAGAAAAGGTCTTTCTTTATGCAAAGATATTGTAAATATTGCAAGAATGTGTTTACATTGGTGAAATTAAATGTTGTTTTTCTCGTTCACAGATTTTACTTTGTATATATTGATTATTTGTGAAGCACTAAGACAAGAAAAACCCAGAGGCATAGGAGCGCTAACAAGACAAACACATAACAACATAATAACCTAGAAAGTCAAGCATCAAAACAAAGGAGCATCAGAAACTAGGCAAACAGATCAATAAAATAACACAGTCTTTATACTGCGCTTGAAGCAATCTAGGGAGGCACAACCTCTGATGTTCCAGGGTAGGGTATTCCATCACCCAGGTGCTGCATAGTGAAATGCTCCCTGGGTTTAAATAAAGAATGACTAAAGAGTGGAATTGGAATGTTGTGGTTGCACGCTATATATATTCTATTGCAATTAGGGCCTTGAAGACGCTCATTAAGACTCCATTGCTAACATTTGGAGTTTAAGCGAAAAACGTGTTGGGTAGGATTTTTCTATATTGTGGAATATATGTATTTGGTTTTGTGAAATATTTGCCTTTGAAATCTTATGTTGTTCAAACATGACTATGGATGTAAGCATTCAGTAGATTTTTTGGTTAGGAAAGGTTTTGTCCAATGTAATATTCTTTTTGAAAAGGGCACGAAAGGTGATAAACTAAGTTTGTTTGCCAAAACATTAAACAAAGAACAGGTGCAATGGAGTTGAAGGTTTTTTTTTTAAAAAATAACTCAGGTAGAAAGACCTTAGAGGTGGCAACATTGCTTCAACCTATGCTGAATCTGTTCAGAATAGGAGAGACATTCATAACAGAGGGTTTATTTAGGATAATAAACATACATGGCACTATTTGTTATGGGAACCTGTATATATATATTTTTGGAATGTGTTTGCCCACATGGTCTACTATAACCAATCTGAACACGTGTTAACAATAGCCCCATTAAGAGAGAACAGATAAATTAACAGAGTAAGAGAGCAATTTGTTCAATTATATCATAACATGAATCAAATTTCAGAAAATAAACACATATTTTACACAATGATATAGATCCTTCCTCTGTCTCCTTACCATGAAATATGGGTATTCAGCCCTCCTCCGGTTCCCTTTACTCTGAGTTATATCCCGTCCTTTATAGAATCATCACTATTCGCCTCATTACACGGAAGGCGGTAATGGTTAACGGCCACCGTTAATGGTAACGGTGGCCGTTAACCATTACCGCCTTACTACGAGGTCCCTTAGCGGGTTGGTGCTTTAACGCCTGCTTTTTGCAGGCGTTAAAAACCAACCCGCTAAGGGACCTCGGAGCTAATTACGGCACCGCAAAATTGCGGTGCCGTAATTAGCGCCTTCCCCATGCCCATAGAGCCCTATGGGGCAGAAATGGGAATGGGGAAGGGCAATGGCGGAAGGGGGATTTACCGCCCCTCCAACCTTGGAATGGGGCGGTAAATCCCCTTTCCGCCAAGGCGGTGCCAGTATTTTACCGGCATGAGCCATGGCGCTAATAGCGCCATGGCTCACCGCCTTCCGTGTAATGAGGCCCTATATGTACGACACTGACTTTCCTCGCCATAAGTAGCTTCCCCTCCAAAATTAATCACTTATCGCTACTTTATGCAATACTCTTAAATGTTATATTTCCCCCTTATGAGGAGCTTTTCCCTCGTTATTTCATGAACTCATAAACAATAGCTATCACACAAATAATAATGGAGAGAAGAACACTGTTTTTCAAAAAAAGGGTCTACTCATGTACCATGTGTCATCTGAGGGCCCCCGATGCTGTGACACACCCAACAGCTTGCACAGCCAGGAGCATAGCCATCTCCCCGGGACCAGGCAGACCTTTAGATAAACAGGGCATTTGCTCATATCTCTGTCTTGTGTGCACAAAAAGTGCTTTCATGAGTTGAGGCGTCACGGTACAGGGTTTGTGCCAGGGGACCCCCAGCATCTGGTGGGGCGCTGGAGATCACTTCAGCTGGTCTCAAAAATGTAACAGTAGGTCCAAAAATCAATCCAGGATACAATAATGAGAGTCATCCATTTGAAAGAAAAGCAGCTTTAATGCAGCCAATTAAAGGCCTGGAGGTCAGTATGGCCTCAAAAGACCAAAGGCTGAAAACTCTTAACACACCCTTATTGCTTTACAATATTAAAAGACAGATACCACACAATTTGAATATATTAGAATACATTACAAAATGTCAGGTGTATGTTACATTCTTTGTCCCTTTTGGCTTCTACCTATATAGGAATCTAAAGAACGGCATACATTATCCTACTCTATTGGTCAATACAATTCTACTGACATTATGAGTGCATCCCGCTGCAGATGACTGAATAGCGTGTGTCATCAGTGAGAGAAAGTGCAGCCAACACCCCGTGGAAACACAACTAGACACAGTAAGAGCTACAGGCACGGGACTAGACATCGGGCAACCCAAACGGTTCTCAGAGCTTGCAGCTTTCTCATGTTTGTATTTGTATTTATTTATTTTTATTGCACAACCTGCCCATGGGCATCAGGGCGCATGTTTGGAAAGGTGGTTACAAGTCACAGTTACATAGGTAGGTGCAAGGTACATTATATATATACATATACAAGTATTTACAGTAAGAATGGGAGCATGCCATAGAAGTATTTACAATAAGAATGGGCACATGCCATAGAACAAACAGTATATACAGTGAGTAGCCAGTTAGCGAGTAGGAGATGCAGGAGCTACATAAAGGAGGCCAAGGCATCCTGTTCGAGAAGCCATCGTTTAGTTTGATATTTCTAGGAATGGAGGGAGGGGACAGTCCTAAGATCATTGGGTAGGGAGTTCCAAAGCTTAGCCGCATGGACTGGGGAGCTGGAGTCTCTGTCTGTCTGAAGCTTGAAACTGGGAATGTTTAGTGTGTGCGCCTGTGCAGATCTCAGGGGTCTGGATGCTGTGTGTTGGGTGAAGCGCGTGGACAGGTAGGCAGGTGCAACATTGTTCTGTGCCTTGTTGGTTAGGACAAGTGCTTTGAGGGAGATGCACAGTGTAATGGGAAGCCAATGTTGGTTGCGCCTGGTGGAAGAGATGTGGACGCACCTGGGTATGTTGAGAGCAGCACTGATGGCCTTATTCTGGGTGACCTGAAGTTTATCAATGTTTCTTTGACTCGTCCCTAAGTAGAGGGCATTGCAATAGTCAATTTTAGACATGATGAGGGTTCTGGCGAGGATCAGGCAGTTGTCCGTTGTCAAGAAGGGGCGACAAGCTGGGATGAGTTTACATGTGTACGAAGATGCTGATATTACTGAATTAGTTTGTCTATTGAGAGAGAGAGTGGAGTCTAGGTAGATTCCAAGAGTTATGGTGACGTTGGTGACTTTGATAACATTGCCATCAATGATGAAGGAATCGTAGTTGGGGTCAAGTTTAGTGAGTTTGGACTGAGAGCCTAGGGATAAGTAACTGAGTTTTCTCATCATTAAGGCAGAGCCCGTGGTGAGCCATCCAGGCCTGAATGACAGTGTAGACTGCATTGAGTGCTTTAACATCGGTTACATAATCGTCAGTGATAGGGAGGAGTATCTGGGTGTTATCTGCATAATTAGTGTAGGTGACACCCAGATGGTCAAGAATATCAAAGAGCGGTTTAGTAAAAACGTTGTAGAGCGTGGGTGACACACTAGGGCCTTGTGGGACTCCACAAGGGACATGTGCTGGGTCCGCAGTGGCTAAGGGAGAGAAGACCCTCATGGATCTATTTGCCAGAAAGAAGTGGATCCAAGAAGTATCTGCGTCAGAAAATTGAGCGGCAATCTTAAGGTGCTGGCGAAGGATTTGGTGGTCTACCAAAAATCGAATGCAGCAGAGAGGTCTAGGAGGAGTAGGAGCGCTTGTTTGCCCTTGTCTTTCAAGTCCTCGATTTGGGTTCTTAGATCGATCAGGGCTGTCTCTGTGCCGTTTCTTGGGCAGAAGCCAGATTGTCTGAGCCCTAGTAGGTTGTTAGTGTCAAGGTAATCTTGGATTTGGAGATAGGCTGCACGAACTAGAATTTTGAGTAGGTAAGGCACCGTGGTGATGGGCCTGTAGTTGGTAGGATTGCTAGGGTCGAGATTAGGTTTTTTAATTAGTGGGATGACCCACGCATCCTTGAGGTTGTCGGGTACTGTACCCGATTTGAAAGAAGAGTTGATAAAGGAGGTGATGAAAGGGGCGAGATCATGTGCCGCTTCCATTACAACTGGCGCAGGGCAGGTGTCACCTTGGCCCTTGGAGGGCTTCAGCTTCATGATGATGTTTTCAACTTCCTTGATGGTAAGAGGTGAAAAGCTGAAAGGTTTGCAGAAGTGCTAAGGAGAGGGGGTATTGTAGGACTGGGGGTTACCCGCTGAGTCCGAGAGATGGCTTTTTTTAATGTTCATTTTGGCTTGGAGCAGGGCAATTTTGTTTAGTAGTTCTTTTTGTATATTGGAACACCATTCAACATCAGGGGTGCACTTATCGAGAGGGGCGACTGGAGACTCTAGTTACTTGAGGATCTTAAAGAGTTCCTTAGTGTTGGATTGTGCTTGTGTGATCCTATTGTTGTACCCTTCTTTTTTGGCAGCTAGGATAGCTTCTTTGTAAGTGAGGGAGGCGGTTGTAAGGTTAATTCTATTCACTAGTGTGGGTGAACTTTTCCAGTGAGACTCAGCTTTTCTTTTTTTCTTGCGGAGTTCACGTAAGTGTGAAGTGAACCACGAGTTAAGGTGGTTGCAGGGTTTTTGTTTGCGCAGTTTGAGAGGAGCAATGGTGTTGAGAGCTTTTAACATGGCACGGTTATAAATATCAACTAGGACAGCGGGGTCTGAACAAGTGGAAGAGGCCGTGTTCAGTAGCGGGAGGATAAGTGGGAGTAGTTTTCCCAGCTGTAATATCCTTCTTGTTACGTGTATAGATAGGCGCAGCCAAGTTGGGTTTGTCTATGGATGGGCCTGAGTTGATGGTGAATATTATTTTATGATGATCAGACCACGCAAATGGTGACACAGAGATTACATTTAATGCACAGTTCAAGTCTGAGATCCAGTCAAGGGTACAGCCCTTGATGTGGGTAGGCACACTAACATGTTGGGTGAGGCTGAAGTCAGTCAGTACACTGGCTACGTCGCTGGCTTTAGTATCATACATATCCCGGTATCCCAAATTAAGGTCACCAAGTATGATGATTTGAGATTTGGGCTTAGTGCTAGAGGCAAGGATGGCTGAGATATCCTCCACAAATGTGGAGGTGGGGCCGGGTGGCCTGTAGATGAGGTGCACTGAAGCGGTGTGGTTTGGATGAAATAGGTAGTTTAATACAGAGTAATTCAGCTGATGACAGCTGTAGGGTGTTGGGACTCTAAGATTAAGGGAACTCTTAAATATGAATGCTAATCCACCCCCCCCTTGGTTTGATTAGTGTCCCGGTCGCACCTGATGATGGAATAGTTATCATGGATGACTAGGGTCAGGGCAGGACCTGAAGACGCCTACAACCAAGTTTCTTTGATTGCCAGAAAGTCAAGGTTTTCTGTCGCGATGAAATCTGAAATGTCTAAAGCGTGAGAAGGGCAGAACGTGCGTTAGTGAGTGCAACTTTAAGTTTGGTCACGGAGTTGGCGTTATTGGCTATGGGGGCATCATTGGTTATCAGGGCCATAAGGGCAGTGGCGTTTTTCTTGTCGGGGTTGGAATCAGTTTTTTCCATACTATGGAAGTTCATGTGGTAGGACCAGTGTTGACATCTAGCTTCTAGTCTTTGTTTTCTGACTGCAGTGGCACATGGTTGACTTGGTGGAATAGGATATGTCCGACTAGTCAGGAGGGGTTGTATGGGTTTATTCGCGGCTGGAGTCAGTATGCCTGTGTTAAACAAAGTTTGGCGACGGGAGGGAGAAGTGGTGCTGCTGAGTACTGTGGAGTAGATGCCTGGTTGGTGGGAAAGGCGTGATCCGAGCCTAACATTCCTAATGCAAGTAAGGCATGGTTGGTTGTGGGTGGGTTTGGACGTGAAGTGTTATAGCCAAAGGGCTGGCACATTTAGATATGGGTTGAGCGCTGTCATGATGCATGAGGGAGGTGGTGTGCAAGGAGGATTTGTACACATTGTAGAGGCCGGTGTGTGGTGTAGGGCCATGGAAGGGTCGAGCTGTGGTCCAGATAAGTCCAAAATGGTGAACAGTGCGTAAACGGCAAGGTGTAAGGTAGGCAGATATGCAAACTTTAAGGTGCTAGAGTCTGAGGGTGCGTAATGCGGGTGTGTACTGATGGAACAATACATTTTTATTAGATAATGAAAGCTATGTACTTCAATGTACTAGTCAAAGAGAGTTGCATAAACAATGACTGACCGTCTATTGCGGCACGATGAGACCACTGAAGCCTAGCAGAGACCATAAATATTGGACATATGGTGACACGTAAGGCACAGTGAGTACAGATGTCATTCTGGTAGTGACTTTGCGTAACAGACATGTAATGGAGGCACAGTGACTAGGAGTGCCAGGCAATGAACATATGTGGCAGACATGAAAGGACCTGGGCTGTACAAAATATGCTGCAGCACAGTATGCCTGGTGCACGAACAGAATACTCGGGGTGCAATATGCTACTGATTAGTTTGACATTTAATAAGCATAGAAACCGAGCAATATGTACCAGGGCTAAGATTCCGTTCTACCGGCAGTACACAGAGATCAAGGAGTCCATTTTATTGCAGTACAAATAGTGCTGAAAGGCTGAATAAAGCAACAAAATGCGTTGAATGTACAAAGCAGCAAGTAGGAAGGGTCAGATTGAGTCACTCACCAAATGGTGACAATGGGTTATTTAGGGCTGATTGCAGGTGCAGTAACATTTCTGAAACATATGTTTGAAACATATCTTTGGCAACGGCCATATTGAAATATGTTGCTATCCCCATTGCTCATCCGTCTAGCTAAGTCAAGAAGGCACACTGCTAGTTTGCAGGCCCTCATAAAATATGTGGCAGAGGCTATATTCTCGAAGGAGTAATTTCCTATATATTATTTGTACTACCAGTGTCAGGGATGGCACTCTATTAAGAGTGGCACAGGACAGCCAAAAAGGGTTTGGGTGGTTGTGCCTAAATAAAGTGGACAGAGAAGCACACACACAGCTGAAAGGAAAGAGAACGAAGAGTAGGAAAGAGTAGCAAGGAAAAGGTACAGAATGAATTCCCTCTTGGGGTGTATGCAGATATAGGAAAAGAGTATTCCACGAACCTTAGGAAATACTCAAGCCTTCTACACAGTTTGCTATAACAGAGGCCCACGCTGTTTGCTCATGGCTTGGAACAGCAGCTATGGGTGTCTGTAATGTAGAAACGAGACAAGGGAAGGGGCAGAGGTTGACTGATGGCAACCAACAGACAAGCTCTGTACAAAAGGGTCTACAAACAGGACAAGAGAAGATACTTACAGACAAATCCAGGAAAAGGAGGTTGATAGCAAACTAGCAGAAGGAAATGAAGGGAAAGTCGTGTAACAGGATAGGATAGCAGAGGACAGTAAGGAACAAGGTTGAGAGCTCAGAGGAGCAGTAAAGCAATGAGCAAGCCCACAGGAGCAGGGCTGTAAGGTAGAGAGCCCAGAGGAAAAGGGCTTAGGGCAGCAGAGTAAAGCAGGCTGCATGGCAAGGAACCCAGAAGGGTTGGGCCCTGAGGGGCAGGGCCGCTGACCGTAAAAGGTTGCAGAGGACTGTAGAGGGCTGCTAGGCCGAGAACCCAGCGGAAAAAGGTAGGTAGTAGGCAGCGGAGCGTGATAAGATGCAAAGTAGGAAGCCCAGAGGACAAGGGCTATAGGCAGCCGGAGTGAGGCAGGCTGCAGAGCAGGGAGCCCAGAGGACAAGGGCTGTAGGCAGCCGGAGTGAGGCAGGCTGCAGAGCAGGGAGCCCAGAGGACAAGGGCTGAAGGCAGCCGGAGTGAGGCAGGCTGCAGAGCAGGGAGCCCAGAGGACAAGGGCTGAAGGCAGCCGGAGTGAGGCAGGCTGCAGAGCAGGGAGCCCAGAGGACAAGGGCCGAGGCTGGAAAGCAGCAGAGCGTGATCAGCTGCAATGTAGAGAGCCCGGCAGGGCAAGGGCGGAGGCTGGATGGCAGCAGAGCGTGATCGGCTGCAATGTGGAGAGCCCGGCAGGGCAAGGGCGGAGGCTGGAAGGCAGCAGAGCGTGATCGGCTGCAATGTGGAGAGCCCGGGAGGGCAAGGGCGGAGGCTGGAAGAGCAGGGCTGAGGCAGGGAGCCCAAAAGGCTAGGGCTGTAGGCAGCAGGGTGTAGCAGGCTGCAAGGCAGGACACCCAGAGGAGCAGGGCTGAGGCAAGGAGCCCAAAAGGCTAGGGCTGTAGGCAGAAAGGTGCAGCAGACTGCCAGGCAGGAGCCCACCAGGGCACTGGAACAAAGAGCAGGTGAAATCAGGAAACAGCATACAAAGTTTGTAGCTCGAAGCAAATAAGGTGCCAGAAGGACACTCAATGCAAGAGACTGAGCTATCGCAGGCAGCAGCCTTTATACTGCCCAGCCCAGCACAGAGGCAGGCTAATTGGTTGCACCTGGCTCAGCACACCTGCAGACAATCGGCCACCTCCCTCTCTGTTCCTGAGCTGGTGGAAGCAGAGCAAATACCTAGGGCTTCTGGGGAGTGTAGCTCTGATGAAGAAAAATAGGAATAGCCAGGAATGGATGATTATAGCCAAGTGCATTATGGTAAGTGTAGTTTTCTGGGAAAAATAAAAAGGCACCAAATTCTTGCAAATGGGAAATAAAGTCCAAATAGTGAATAGCGGTTGATCCAGGAGTTTTCTGTAGATAAATTAATAACAATTTGTCCATATTGATTGCCAATGTATGCGCCCATGGCGCAGGCATGACAACCAATGACATTCTAGAGCACTGTAAACCTCTGGGGGGAAAATCTTCATGGCAAAGGATAATAGAAATATTTTTCTTGCAATAATGACTAATGTATGCTCTGCACCCTTCCACTGTGGACCTTACCTTAGCAATCATTGGACTTTCTGGAAAGAAGCAGAAATAATGTCTAAATACATGCAATGACAGGAGCTGCTAAATTAGGCCTAATGCAGTTAATAGCAGAATTGAAAGTGGCAGATATCCTAAAGCACCATGGCATCAGTACGAACATTAAAATGGCAAAAATCTTCATGTTTTTTATATTCCCTCGACCAATATTATATTCTACTTTTGTGACGTTGCACTCCAATTTGAACATTGGGACACCTCACATTTTTCTTCAATGTAAATAAATATCCCAAAATTCCAGCAGTACTGAAATGGGCTCATCAAAAATGAGTAGAACATCTACAAAAAGACAAATCTTCCTAACATACATATGCCATCCAGTCTTGGTGTCACTGAAATAGGAATTAACATTGCTGATTGTACCTGTTTCAGAGTGGTATCACTGTTTTTGTATTTTTTATTTTTATTTTTAAACAGTATTTATGAAGATGCAGGTTGAAAATCTTAGTTTTTTTGTGATTGGGTAAGCGTATAATTTTGTCATTTCTTAAATTTTCAGTAATGACCCAGTAATTGGCCATTAGTGGGTGCCGGAATAAATCACAAGTTTGGCGGTAGCCTTGCCAGTTCTACTGCCAAACTTGTAATGAGGCCCATTGTATCTTATGCCACTTCAGTGAAAGTCTTCAATGGTACTCCAGACCTTTGCTTATTTGCTGTCTACATTATAGAATCGTCGCAATTAGATGCTTCTTTTCTATGCATTTTTTTAATCGAATAGAAGATACCACAATGTACAAACCATGGGCCTCATTACGACCCCGGCGCTAGCACCTTGGTCCATGCCGGGGTCCGCCATGGTGAATGGCGGAATTACCGCCCCATTCCAAGGTTGGCGGGCGGTAATTTCCCATTCACCATGGCCCCTTCCCCATTCCCATTTTTGGCCCATAGGGCTCAATGGGAATGGGGAAGGAGCTAATTACGGCACCGTAAATTACGGTGCCGTAATTAGCTCCTAGGTCCCTTTGCGGGTTGGTTTTTTAACGCCTGCTAAAAGCAGGCATTAAAGTGCAACCCGCAAAGGGACCTCGTAATCAGGCGTTAACCTGAGTCCGCTTGAAGCAAATACACTTTTATTGTTTATACTCATGTCTGTTGTTCTCTTATCTTGTTTGCAGTGTGGTTACCAGATTTTGGTTTTACAATTGCCACCGGGACGTGGGCCATCTCGAGGATAATCCATTGTATTTTCGAGGACAGAGTAACCGTGTTGTGACCATTGAGTATCAGGGATCCCTGCCAAATCTAAGAAAATGTTTCTCATAGCTGCTACTAGTGATCCACATCGGTCTCTCTGCCCAGCGATTATTTTGGCAAGTGTTCCGGACCGTAGCTGTGTGACTAGGTTTCGCACTGTGGAGACCATCAGCCACGGATTTTGTTTGATGGACGGTGTTTGACTGAAATCAGATGAGTTTGTTTTGAGTTGGTCATAAAAAATATATTTTGCAAACTGTTTTTCCCAGGTGAGAAAACCCACTTTGTGTAAAATGCCTGGGTTAAGTTAAATGTGCACTTGTTGGGCAACGTTGTGCTGTTGTAGAAGACAATGCAACTGGGTTAGAATATGGACAGCCTGCCCCACCTGAAGGTTCTCCCTCTTATGAAATATACATAAAATACAGATTAGGTGCAAATGTTTTTAGTAGTCTTTGGCATTGCCAGACCAAAGATGTACTGCATCTGCAATGGCTGGATTATGGGTTGTTTGAACTAGAACGGATATAGCAATTAGAGTCAGTTTTATTTCATAAACTGGCTAGGCCAGCTTCTTTTGATGTGGTTAGGGATTGGCACAAAGAGGTAACCCATTACATTACATGTAGACAGAAGCAAGCTTGGAAACATATGACCCAAACAGAAAAGGCTTTAGTGCATGACCAAAAGCAACAGGAAGACTGTGATGGGGTGACAGATAGAGCAATACAGTTAGACATATGGAAAATGTGCCCATCCAAAGAGCCGCACACAGCGTACAAATTAATGGATGCACTGTTGAGTGAAAGACAAGAACATCCAACTGCTCCACCTCCCTATGTGACAGCGGTGCCTCGACAAGTACTGCATACACCTGACACTGACTCTTAGCCTGCTGCACCTCCTACATAGCTCTCCTACAACTTTCAAATCTGATACCCCTCCATTGCCCTATTCATGCCCTCTTAGTGACCAGAGAGCTAGGCTTGGCAGCACAGACATAGAATAAAAAAGCAATGCTAGAAGTAACAGCAGAAGAATATATACTGGAAGGGACTGAATTAGCTGTCTTGTGTATGTTGACTGACTACCATACCCCTGAAATAATATATTTCTTAGAACACATGGGAAAAACACTTTCCTGAGAATGGTGCAAACTCACTGATACTGCAGTACCCAGAGAATTGCAACATTTAAATTATTCAGCGTGCACCATCAATACACTAGAAGACTCACATCAGCACCTATCTGAGCTGTTCTCACATAAAGAGGAACTACATGAACTACAGATAGCAAAGCTAGATGCTTTAGGAATATGTTATCCTTTAATAAACAACGCTTTCATTAAGGAAACAATGTCCCCAAACATGGTGAAGAGAAACGCATCATCTTTAGAGATGCTCTCAGATGGATTTCTAATCCATCCCTTTCCCCTATGTTGATCCATGACACATTTAAGCAATACTCCCCATCCATTCAGAAACAGGTATTACAAATAATGGCTGAATACCTACATGACAAATACATGAAAAGGAAATTGTTTTGTACAGCAGATGTTATGAAAATATATAAAGGCACTTTCACAAATAACAATGCACTCCTTTCCCTGTCTTTCGACTTAGCTTTACTGATCAACAATAGGATTGATAAGGCCACCGTTCAGATGCCCATGAAAAAGGTGTCTGCGACACTTGTCCCACAAATAGAGGAGCCAGCCAATTGTGATATGCCTGCTAGGACAGTTGCTGCATACTATAACATGTGTATATGTCCCCTTTTCCAGACACAAAGTTAGCACAATTAAACTATCCATCCCAGACATAAGAAAGAACCCCAACGGGTTCTATAAGGAAGTACAGTTTGTCTTGTTTTCTTCAGTTTTTACCTTAAAAGGTATAGGGCCTCATTACGAGGTAGGGGGTAGCCATGGTGCTATTCGCACCATGGCTACCCCCTTACCACATTCCGGGTCCGGGTTGGTGAAATAGGGATTTACCGGGCATTCCAACCTTGGAGGACCCGATAAATCCCCATTCCGAGAACCATTCCCCATTCCCATTCGAGCCTCCATAGGGCTCAATGGGAATGAGGATGGAGCTCATAACATATTAGCTCCCTGGTCCCTTAGCAGCTCCCGCTAAGGGCGCCTGCTAAAACTAGGCACCCATAGCGGGACCCGCTAAGGGACCTCGGAATAGGGTGGTAAGGGGTTACCGGCACCGGTCTCCTTACCGGTGCCCGTTAACCCTTACCACCCACCTCGTAATGAGGCCCATAGATTTGTTATTTCTTGTCATGTTACTTTCCAATTTATGGAAGCAAATCGGGAACATAGATTATAATAGGGCATTGGGAAGAACATGGCCAGAACTCACAGCTGCTGACATACAGAGAAAAGCAGATGAGAAATGTCCAGAGAAAAAAAGTATCATTACCTAACACCATCCTTGCTAAACTTATGGTATTATTACTAGAGAAAATGATTGTTTGGGTCAAATTAACCACCTGTATGCAAGGGAAATCTGAGGGTGCAACAGATTATTTCAATAGATTTGAGCAGTTATTTGCTGAGTACATCACACAAGTTTTGAGCACTGAATCAGGAAATAGATTGTTTGTTGAGAAGTTTGCACATGTTCTCTTTCCCGAAATTCAGTCTTAAATCATGGCTTCAGAGAGTGCCTGGCAAACAAAGACACCTTCCGAAATACTGCTGATAGCTCAGTATTATGAGAACAGAGTTAACACTGAGAAGGAAAGGATAGAAAAGAAAAATGTAGATCTGAAGATTGGGGTGTTGATACAGCAGGTTGCTAGGGGACCATGATGATATGCCCCAAATAGGGGACATGTTACTCCACATACTGGGATAGTGAATGAGAACCAGTGTACCTACTGTAAGTAGGAAGACCACTGGAGGGTGCAATGCCCAATACTCCAGCAGAACGGAAACAATATGTACACAAGATTTGTAAGAGGACATAGTAATGGCATGCAGGGACCGAATAGAAGCCAGTTTTCTCAGCCTCCACATTCAGCAATAATACAACAAATACAGAAACACAACACCCGACTAAGACTGCCAACATTTTCAATAACACTCCCTCACAGAATTATTTTTCCAAGGACTACACATCTGACGACATATTCTTTGACTAGGGAAAATCTAACCAGGGCCTGGAACCTACCCCTAGTCCTGTCAATCAAAAAGGACCATTCTTTACAATCAAAATTGGGGATAGGCCACACACATTTCTAGTTGATACTGGTGCACACAAGTGCTCCTTTGATCACTTATCAGTTCCAGATATTCCTCTGTCAGGGCAACAACATTTTTCTGTAGGGTTCGCTGGCACACCTGTAATAAGTACAGTCTCCGAATCTGTCCTTTTCTATTGAAAACTGACTGTGTTGAAAATGTGTTAGGTTTGAATTTACTGAAGAAATTATTTGCTATTATTTTCTGCTCACCTGATGGTGTATGTTTGACTATTTCACCACATCACACGCCTACATCTCATTTGTTAGCACTCTCACTACCCAGTGAATTGCATAGTATACCCACTCATTTATGGGCCCTTAGCGATAATAACGTGGGAAGACTCAATGTTGAACAAGTACGCATCCAGTTAATACAAAATGTCACATTACCACCCATACCACATTACAAGGCTTCGGTGGACGGAGAAGCAGCACTGAAAAAAATGATTTCAGATCTTGTACATCTAGGTGTCATTAAACAGATTACAGGTAGCACTTGCAACAGTCCTGTACTAACTGTGTACAAAAAGGGTTACAACGCAATGACTTACCGTTTTGCAATTGACTTGCGGGCTATCAATAACATTGTTTGTCCACAATTTACCATTGTACCTGACATCACAACTATTTTGACTATGATTCCTGCCAAGGCCACTCATTTTTCTGTAGTAGATATAAAGAATGCATTTTTCAGCATACCGAAAAATGCTGACAGTAGGTAATTATTCACCTTTACTCTGAGAGGGTTATCGTTTACATTCACTAGAATACCCCAAGGATACACTGAAGCCCAAGCATTTATAGTAGGGCACTGAAGGAACAAATGGACACTTTAGAATTACCTTCATCTTGCACATTGATAAAGTACATTTATGACCTACTTATTGCCGTAGATTGTGAGGAAGCTTGCAAGGAGGGCACTGTGTTGTTGTTAACACACTTGGTTAACAGGAGTCACAAAGCTACTTTAAAGAAATTCCAATAATGTCAACAGGAGGTTGTCTGTTTAGGATACCTCCTATCGAAGGTGGGTAGGCGTCCTGCACCAGAAAGAATACAGACTATCTCTGACATGGCAGTTCCAATCACATAAACTGAAGTTAGAACCTTTATCGGGATGTCTTCCGATTGCAGGCAATGGATTCCGAATGTCTCCCTTTTTTTTAAGCCATTGTTTGCACTAACAAAGAAAGATGTAGCTCTACCTCAACCTTAGGTTACAGCTCGTCAAGATGATTTTGATATGCTCAAGACTGCTCTGTGTTCCGCACCAGTGTTGTGCACACCGAATTACACTAAGGAGTTTGTGTTATTTGTGCATGAAAGCGATGGTTGTATTTTGGCCTTTTTAATGCAAAACATGGGCGAAAAAACAGACCGTGTGGCTATTTTTCCTCCACTTTGCATGCTCTTTGCCAAAAGTCTTAAATTTGTGATTGCGGATGTCATTTTCTTTCTATAAAGGGCTCACTTCTGCACAGCTTTTGCTGGATAGAACCTGAGTCTGCTTGAAGCAAATACACTTTTATTGTTGATACTCATATCCGTATCTCTTATCTTGTTTGCAGTGCAGTTACCAGATTTTGGTTTTAGAGCGTCTCTCTGGTTATGTTGAGTTTTAGGTATGAGCTTGTATTCAAGGACTGTAAGATAATCCATGATCTGCAGGACATGTCAGTGACCTGTATGGTACTGCCAGTACAGCCGACACGTGTTTCGACCAACACTTGGTCGTCCTCAAGTCTGTTAGTGCATGAACAGTTGTTAAAATGCAGAAAGAAAAGAGAAACATCAAAATTCATAATGTTATTTGCACAGATGGTAGTCAAACGGACATAATAAACATACACAAGAATAGAATACATTCAAGATAACAAGCTAAAATGTGTCCCAGTTTTGGAACCACATGGATAATATCAATAAAGAAATATAGACATTTTACATACCCAAACTTGGAAAATTTGGGATGGAGGTGAGGCAGCGTGAAGAAGAGACAAAGTAAAGACATTGTTGATATTCGAAGTAACATATAGCATATTGGTAAGTACACATAAGTACACAGGGACCATATCTCTCCAGGACTGAAATCTCTACACTGGCTCCCAGTGGCTGCGAGGATTAAGTTCAAAACCCTCTGCATTGTCCACAAGGCCTTCTGGGGCCCAAATACCTTCAACTCTCTCTTCCTAAATATCTTCCTTCCCGAGCCCTTCGCTCATCCGTCTCCAACTCCCTCAGGGTCAGCCGCTTCTCGAAGCAACGAGCTGGGGGTAGATCTCTCTCTGCAGCAGGGGCCTCCCTCTGGAACAGCCTTCCTGCCTCCCTGAAACTTGAGGAGAACCACCTCCGGTTCCGGAAGCACCTCAAAACCTTCCTCTTTGCTTCTGCTTTCTCTCTCCCTCTCCCCTGCTGAACAGCTTTAATTCTTCACTGAATCTGCTCTGAATCTGCAACTGGGCCACTCTCAGTGACCTCGGTCCAGGGCCCAGCCACTCTCCACTTGCACTGCCTCCCTGGCACCCCCCTGCACTGCGGGACTGTCACTGTATCCTTACAGCCCCCCCTTCCCAGCACTTGTTCTGCATCTACCTTGCACTTGCCACCAGCTGGCCTTATTTATTATTTTTTACACTACTTACCTTGTACTGCACTTCCCCCCCCTCCCCTTCCCCTTGCACTTTTCCCTTCCCCCCACCCCTGCACTTGCGCAATCTGAATGACACCTGGCCTAGTAGGATCGTTGTCTGTCTTCCCCTTGCCCCCCCCCCCCGCCTTGTCGCGCCTTGAAACACTTGTGTATAGGCACGTTACAAATGCCATATCATATCATATCATATCATACCATAAACATTGTTACAATTGCTAGTATTCATGAAAAGAAAGATTGTGATCTGATGCCATTCATGGGAAGAACATGGCCAGTTAAGTGAACATAGAATGGGCGATTATGGGATGATGCCATTGATCAGAAAACCAAATCTGATCAGATGAGCGTGAAGTGGGTTTGATTTATGCCATTCCTGTCCAGGTGCACCCATGCAACAGTATGTGGCGTCACTAGGGAGACTAAATAACCTAATGAGCTACTGTGCTGGTTAAAGAAAACCGTTTGTGTTCGAGTGAGAAAACGACCAATACCAGAAATGAATCTTACAAAACAAACCTGAAACGGTGTATTAGAGAATTCCCAATCATACCCATGCTTACCACTGTATCCAAATGAAACGTCTCTGTAAGAAAGAATGAAAGAATGAGTAAATGTCATAATGTATATTATGTATATGTTAGTGTTAAAGTAAGTAAGTAGAAGATTTAATTGGACCCTATGGTGAGGGCAGTCCTTTTCAAAGTCCTCCAGTTGTAAGATGAAGACTGGTGTTCCAAGGAAGAGGTACGTTCTTTCCCCTAACCATCCCCAGGTACCATTGGCTTTTGAATGGCTGAAAGCCTTGATTCGAGCATGTTCCACCCAGAGCCAACCATCAGAACCATCCAGAGCTGCCTTTGGTTCTTTCTGAACTTCGAACAACTGTCCCGCATGTTCAAACACATACACCACCACACCCTGCCATCCAAAAGCATGCTGTTGCCTCAGCTCGAACCCAGAAGTTAATGCACTACTCAAAATCCTATTTAATCCTCCAAATCTTCCTTGGAGAACAAATCATTGATCTAATCAAATCTTCTGGTCTTGACGTACTGCACCTGTCGAGCTTTCACATTGAACTGACTCACCTGCACACTGCCATCAGCCCAAACCAAACCTGGTGACATCCACATTTCACAGCACTTCAGTAATGCTTTGAACTACTGTCTTTTTCAGTTTAACCCCGCTTCGACATCTGCTTGCTGTTCAACCTCAGTGACTGCTGCAACCCAACTGCATCGAGCCCCCGGACATTACCCAGAAGCCTGGTTCACATTTGTCGACCTATAAAAAAACTGCAAAGGAGTTATTGACTTATATTTGCCCTTATGGTCCATCTTGGGGCCATAGAGACTGACTGGGTCATCTAAATCCATGTTTGCAGCTCAAGAGAATGCAGTTTTACCTTTGTGGGGTTCTATTATCTTTTCTCCATCTGTCTCATTAACCAGAGTGCTGCATCTTGCATATTACGTGGTCTTTCTACATGGATGGATTCTTACAGTGTTTTCTAGTTAGTTTTTATGTTAAATGATGTGTTTAATTAAAGTAAATGTATATTTCATAGAACCGTGATTGGACATTCCTTTACTTTGGGCTGTTATACTTCCCTGTTTGGTTTGCCTCTGCCCACATATCACTAAAGGCAAAGGAGTTATATCTCTGAACTGTGCCTGGTTTTACCTTATGAAATAGTTGGCTCTTGGTTTGGAGAAGTGTGAGGGCTGTGTAGGCGGTCTAGCTAGTACTCATCCTTGTACTCCTGGAGGGCAGAAATCTATTTGTCACAACAGGTCTAGCATTTTGGCTTTGAGTTGATTTGGCCCATTCATGCTGAGTTATGTTCAAGGTGCCAATGACATCTAAGAGTCCTGATCTGAACAAATGTGTTGCAGTAGAGCCCTGGAGGTTGACATTGTAGAGGAAGATATTGGTGTAATAGACATATTAGGATGATAGATGATCCATAAAGTGCACCAGGAAACAAGTGGTGGTGCCCGGGGTAATTTTTCTTTATTTGAATTTAATTGTGCTGCAATTTTTACAAAAAGACAAACATACATATAAATCCCATGTACCCAATATTGGGTTTCCTTTTCCCATCAAATCAAATGTTCTAAAGGATTCTGTCTTTAGGTTCTTTGGTTTATAAGTTGTTGGGGAGAGTTGTGAAAGTCGATGGGAAAACTTTCCGAATCAATTTAATTACTGCAATCACCCATAAAGTAGAAGTTCCATTCATCAAATCGGGCCATCGTTGGTCATCGTCCAATGTTTGTAGTGAATGGAAGAGAGGTGTTAGAAACTGCTGTCATGTGGCGATCAGGCCAGGACAGCAGATCATCACGTGTTTAATTAATTCTGTCACCACCTCCTTCATACAGAATTAACAGCCTGGTGAGTGTCTCAGTCCTCTTATGATCAGTATTTCATAAGTTTGAGTTAGGTTAAGATGTGCTCTCATGAAGGTTTCCCTGCAAGAACGGTCTGGGAATTTCAGAAGGTAAAGCTGTACTTCATTGAGTTTCAAAGCACTCTGTGGTGTCTCTTTTACCAATTTAGTGGCATTTGCCTTCTCCAAATTTCGAATCCAGTCAGCACAAACAGTTTTTCCTTCACACGCATCGGATTTGCGATAAGGTCTTCTTCAGAGCAGCACAGATCTGGCAGGGTTGTTTTGAGGTGGCTAACCCAATAAGTCAGTTGCGGCAGCGGTTTGTTCATGATCTCCTTGTCGATTATTCCCAACACCTTTGGCCCGTTTGGTGTAATGACTTTTCGATATAATGTAAGCCGTTTCCAGTCTACTGCTGCTTGGATCAATGATAGTGATAGTTTTCTACGAATCACATCGATTTGAACTGAATCTGGGAGATTTAAAGTTTGTTATCCTGATAATTGATTCCAATCGCCCCCAGATCTCAGCAGGGAGGCTTAGGATGCCCTCGGTACTGTATGTTGAAGAGGGGATGATTTTTCCCTTATAATACATTATGGCTGCCTCCAGTGAGAATCTGCCAAATTTAATGTCCATGATTTTTACTTGGCTGGCCAATTGTTTGGCTTTGGCTTGTAGGTCTTCAAGAAACGGAGTCTCCTCCGGACTGTTGTTGGTGGTTGTTCCCAGGTATTTGAAGGTCTCGACTTTCTCGATTGAGTTTGAGTCCATGCTCCATGTGAAGGGCTTGGTCTTCTGGTTACCTCATTTAAAACGCATGACTTTAGTCTTGGATCGGTTTCTTTCCAGTTGATTCAGAGCGGCGTATCTGTATAAACTGTCCAATTGTCTTTGCAAGCCAATTCTTGTTTGATCAATCAATATGAGGTCATCCGCGTATACCAAATGCGGCTTTTTCTCCCCTCCGATGGCTGGTAGGAAGAATCTTAATGTGGGCTCAAAGTGATGGATATCCGAGGTGAAGAAGTTGTAAATAGCTGGGGCCAAAGGGCATCCCTGCTTTACTCCTCGGTATGTTGGAATTTGAGATGACAAGAGCCCTGCTTGATTTAATCGAACTTTGGTGTCTGTATGGAGAGCTTTCAGAGGGCCCATTACTTCTTCAAGGCATCCTAGGGCTTCCAGCTTGGTCCATAAAAGTTGGCGATCGAGTCTGTTGAAAGCTTGGACAAGGTCCACGAATACTATGAAGATCTGATCTTTGCTGGAGTGTGTCTTGTCTTTCAATATGCTTAATAGCGTAATGTTTGCTGAGGTACTCACGGTTTTAACAAATCCGGTCTGGATTGGGTCGACCGTGTTGATGTGTAAAGTCCAATCTGAGAATTTTTCCAAGAGGAAGGATCTGAAAATGTTCCCTTCCAGGTTTGTTGGCAGGGGGAGAACACTGCAGCTGGTCCGCTAGTTTCAGGACTACACATCCTTTGTTAGGTCCTCTTGCTTGGTTGTCATCAAGATTGCCACTTTTCCCACCTGGAATCATTGTTTTTTTTATCGCTTTGACTTGTAAAGGGTTTAACGGACTAGATGTTTGCATTGAGCATTGAGATGTTTCTTTTGTAAGATCTATTTGGCAGGACAAAGTTGTTTTGGTGGAGAGACAACTTCTGTTAACGTCCTGGTCCATTGAATAGTTGCTTGTGGTTTGGCAGCCTTTGTCCAGAGAGACTATCTCGGTTTTGTGTGCAAGGTCTGGAGGTTTCTCAAAGGCTGTAATAAATCCTTCCAAAAAGATTAGTTTTGTGTGCATCATAGCTATGAGGCTCGTGTGGTCCCTCATAGTGTCATTTATTCCTTCATATAACTTTGAGAAGGGAGCGAGGGCGATGGTAACAGTTGACATGATGGACATCAAATCCGGTTTCTTTGTGGTGCTGTTTGGTCTTTGGTCCTGATGGCCCTTGGATCTTCTATCACCTCTCCGAGGACAGTTTGATACCAACTCGTAGCTCTCCAAGTTGGGCAGAGGACAAGGGGGTGGGTTGAAGGTTCTGCTACTCCCTTTTGATGTAGCTGGTGAGTGTACTGGGTTAATAGTCTGTGGGTTGAAGGCTGAGCCTTTCAAGAGTTCCATGTCAAGGGAACTCACGTCTTGTGAAGATATGGCAAGATGGAAAGTCGGGTGCCAGGGCTCTGACCATTTAGGCGAGGCACCACTTTCTCAACCAAGTCTGGATTTAGGTTTGTTGGAATTATATTGCTTTGATCCAGTGTTTCTGGTGAAGTAATTTTTCCTGGTAAGATGTTTTGTGTATCAATTGCCTTCTTCCAGGGCTCAACTGGCCTGGAAGTTTCCAGGCTGTGGTCAGGTGGAGAGGGCGCTTTTACAGCTGGTGTTTCTGGATGAGTGATTTCATGGCTCTCTGTGAGTTGAGCCTGTAAGGAAGGAAGTGTGACTGCCTCCAGAGCGACTGCGGCTCCCTCCAAGAGTTCTGCATCTGAAAGATCGTGAGTGGATGTTGCGGGCGGGCCATCACCATTCAGTTTCTGCTTTAGGAAGAAGTTTTTCAAACTTGCAGACAATAACAGGCAATTTCCTTTTATCTTCCTATTGGAGGTTTTAAGGAGTTGTTTTGCTGTTAATTGTAGGCTGCGAAAGCAGTTCTTTATCTTTGTCTTTGGCCTCACAAGGGGTAGTTGGTGGATTATGCATTTGTTTTATAGAATTTTCAGTGGTCTTACGCCCCTGCTGGGCCTTTTGTTGTGATCTCCTTGATGGCGGCTTTGCACATTCTCGTGCTGATGGGTTGGTCCCTCGTTTTGAGTGTACTGGTGAGTTGTAAAGCATTTGCTTTTTCGGTAGAGTGTTCTTTGGTGAGGTTGCTGCCGGGGGCACGGGACTCGGCTGTTGGTGGAAGGGCAGAGACTCCCCCCCGCCTTCAGTGTGCAGACCAGCCATGCTGACGGACCTTGGTTAGTCAAGGGAGCCATGCTAAGGTGCTCCATGTCTTCCTCTGGGAGAACGCCACCCGGTCATGGTTTGGACAAGGAAAGCGGATGCGAGGGTTCACCCACACAACAGGCTTCCAACTCCCCAGATTCAAGAAAGGCACTCGCTGGTTCGCCTCCCACCAGTAAGAGGGCGCTGTTCCCTGTAGTAAGTGTGGCATGGATTTGGGCGAGTGTTTTAATATGGGGTACACATGATGTTGGAGGGGTCAGATCCACTGTGTTTAGTTGAGGCGGACAAAGTTATTTCAGTGCTTTCAATTCCGATTTGTTTCGGGCTGGGGTAGCAGGAATGGAGGGCGAAGACAAAGCAGGGTTCTTTGTGCTGTCCATGGGTAAGGTTTCAGCCATGTGTTCAATAGGGTCCGAAGTGTCAGGAGTTTTGGAGTGCTGTTTCGTCTGGTCAGTACAGTAGAGCACTCGCTTTGACATCCGTGCAGAGCTTGCAGGTTTGAATCCCGGCAGGGCCAAACTCAGCCTTTCATCCTTCCGTGGTCGATAAATGAGCACCACACACCGTGGGTAATAATAAGCAGCGCTCAGATACCTGAGTGTTCGTAGCGCTATATAAATGAGAAATTATTATTATTATTATTATTATTATTATTATTATTATTATTATTACAGCCCAACACTGGGGTCCCAAGGAGGTGGGTTTGGGTTGGCAACCAAGTGGACAAGGGTGGGGGTAGCCGGGTCTTACCTGATGCCTCCGGGCATGCCTCGATACTGTTATTGCCTTCGTAGTCAACAGGTGCGGCCGGAGCCAAGACTTGAATCCGACTTGGCCGTGGTAGATGGGTTTGTGTAGGCGGCGGCGGTCGCTCCGCAGGGGGAGTAGATAGCTCTGAGGCTGCATCCAGCGAGGGGGCTCTTGACACTCCTTCTTCTTCCCCCCATCTACGAGCACATCTCAGCAGGCAGCCTTCCTCTGACATCACCGCTGGTTAGGTACTTGAAGTTGGGGCTAGAGAACAGCAGTAGAGTGGTCCACAGCAGCCCAGCAGAACTGCAGGACTGTTACTCTATGTTACTCCGTGGCCGCTCCGCAGCGCAGAAAAGCTTTTGAGCTGTGGCTTCACCCATGAATGGAGACAGTAGAGAGACTTCTGACACTCAGTCCACTGCAGGACTGTTACTCTACGTTACTCCGTGCCCGGGGTAATATTATACGTGACATTTTGCACTTAGAAAGGGCATATGATTTTTATAACTCTTTGCTTTTTATCTGATCTCTCTGAAACTTCATAATGATGTCTTTTGAATGTGTATTGTCTATCAGATTCTTCTTTAAACTTGTAAAGCATGTATGTGGATGTCCTAATTACTTGACAGTAAACTTCCATAAAACAATACCTTGTAAGACTGTGGGGGTCATTACGAGTTTGGAGGTAGCTATGGTGCTATTAGCGCCATGGCTGCCTCCAAATCCGGGTCCGGCATCACTGAATGGGGACTTACCGGGACATTCTGACCTATGCGGACCCGGTAAGTTCCCATTCAGTAAACCATTCCCCATTCCCATTTGATCCCCCATAGGGCTCTATGGGAATGGGGAAGGTGCTCATAGCGGGCCCGTTATTAGCTCCAAGGTCCCTTAACGGGTCCCGCAAAGAACAGCTGGTCAGAACAGACGTTCCTGTTGGGACCTGCTAAGGGACCTCGGAATATGGCGGTAGGGGCTTAATGGCACCGCCATCCTTAACAGTGCCGTTAAACCCCTACCACCATACTCGTAATGACCCCCTATGTTACATTCTAGGAGACACACAACTAATCAAGGAGACATTATCCCTTCTTCGCAAGCATCCCTAGAGTTATGAGGCACACAGATGAGATATGAAGCAAGTAATCTAACACATCAATGTAATACATCACAGAAGATGGCTAAAGCACAGCAGATTTACAATGTGTATCCAATTATGATTCACAAAAGTTGCCAGTCTATGTTGCTATCTGGAGATTTCGGCCATAATCTCCTTTCCACTAGTGACTGGCACTGGATGGACAAATGCAGAGTGCATTTCAGTTGTTCAAATGTCAAATTCATCATCTGATGCACCCATAACCTCAGTGTTGCCCTTCGATGGCAGCTTGCCTTTATGGAATGGACAACATTCTGCAAAAACATAACCAGAAATTCAAAAACAAACAATTTTATCTACATACATGTGAACTGCTATGACAGCATTCGAATAATGTGGAAACTGACCCATAGAAGACCAGTGAACAGAGGAGAATAAAGGTAAAAATAGATCTTGATGTAGGTACAATGCTTATGTCACCTTTGGAACGGATTGTCAACATCAAACTACAGCTCCTAGGATTTCAGTGTCAACAATATTATTGTGATGTCCTCCAGTCCATGGTGTTTTTCCTCTTCATAATCTGCTGTACCTCATTTAATTTAGCAGTGATTTTTTGTGTGTAAAGGATATTTAAATAAGTACTGCCAACACAAACTGTAGCTGTTTAATGTGTAAGCCTTTTGTGTTTGTATTGAATCCCTGTTCTTCAGTAAATACAAAATTCAAATACAAAAGAAGGACAAACAAGTAGACCTTGCAGGATAAACTAGAAATAAAGTCTAGAACAGAACAGAACAATTTCCTTTTCCTGCCTCGGCAACAGGCATTGGTGATTGTCTTGAGTAATAGGGCAACTTGTTTATTGTGTTACAGTTTATTACAACATTTTACAACATACAACAAAGAAACAATACAAGTAATTATAATGAAAAAGGAAAAGAAAAAAATGACAATTATATATAGACAGACAGAAAAGTGGTTAGAACCAAAAAATAGCTTTGTCACCTAATAATTAATGTATGTGTACAATACAATGAATTAGTGCAAAGTTCAGTTTACTAAAATTAAACGGAATAATCAAGCCAAGAAAACTGAAATGACCTAACATCATATACAACGCCGCCAAATAAAACCTGTCTTCAGTTGTAGTTACATTACATTACATCAACAAATATTTTAGGCCTCAAAAACGGTGCAATGTTTACAAAGGTGACATATTCTCTTTTCTGTGCAATGGCCTCAGTTCGGCCCTAATCATTTCAGAGTTCCTAAAATATATAATTTAAATCTGAGCAAAAAATATCTGGATTTCCAGTTCGGAAAAATAGTTCAGTATTTCGGCAAGGTGTTAAACTTGCAAAAGGTAACCCAAAACTCTTTAAAAGAGGATTTTTGGAAAATCTCCTCCTATTGCTGAATCCAGTAATATTTCTTTGTTTAAATTTTAACGTTGATTGTGTTTTCAACAGAGGTCCTCCTGTCACTACAAATAATAACTTTTTAAGAATAGGGTGCTTGGGAGGATTCAATATATTCTGAAAAGATCGTACATTTTTTAAATCGAATAATAGAGTGGCAGGAAGGCCTAACTCATATCTAATGAGAGCCATAGGAAGAGAGAAGGGTAAATTAAGGAGCTGCTTTCTGATAAGACCTCACACACCAGTTAACAATACCTGATCCAGCAAGAAGGACACATCCATAGCATACAAGAGAGAGGTAATGACTTTGGCCTTATAAAATTTCAACCAGATCAAAGTATACTTAAAGCATGTCTGTTGTATCTTAATCGTCTATGCTCTAAACAATGCTATCCAGAAGTTCTGTCAAATTAAAGAGTCCTTACTAGATGGTTTATTGTAAAGTGCAATACCCAAATAAAGTAGCTGATTTGCCACTCTTATTTTCTCACTGTTATTATTCCAAGAGGTTTTCAGTGATTGCTTCCCTTTTTTAACCACAATAGTGGCATATTTATCCAGGCTAATTGTTAGATTATAACTTCCCATATAATGAGCCAGCTTAGCCAAAGATCACTGCAGCCCTATAGGGGTTCTATTGATATCATCCACGCATGCTTGAAAAGGTACGTGCAGATAACCCATTGTGGGGGGGACTGATCAAACCACCTTGAGGGCTTATTTAAGATCAGAAAGATAAAGATTGAAAAGGCAAGGTGCCAACACACATCCCGTTGAGCAGGCCCATGTACGTGGGAAATGATTTAGAGAATGTGCCTTCCAAATTCATCGAACCTGGATGGAGGTATCTGCATGAAATTTGATTAAAAGCCCCAGCATTCTTCTCTGAATTACCTAAGAAACCAACATGTTCCAAAGAAAATTTAGTAGATTGCAATTTGGTGTTCACTCCATACCACTGTCTCCTTAATAACCTATATTAGGTGGTAGAAATGAGTGTGCATCTACCGGAAATGTGAAAGGCTTTTAACATCTTCCTGTGCGTGGCTGTTATGCCATGGTTTTACAGAGTAACGCCCTGACTGTCTTTGCCTGACTAACAGGTTTATAATTCCGGTTCGGGTACGTGTAGTGGGAAGACAGAGATGCTCACGTGACCACTCTCACGTGATATCACGTAGCCTCTACTTACGTCCGACCCGGCCACAGCTTCCCCAGATCTTCGGGGGTTTCAACAGCTGGTCCGAGTCGGGAAGCACAAGTAGGTGGAGTTCACTTAAACTTTCGCGCGCGTTTGCATTTTCCCCTCTCCCCCTGTTTCTTTAGTGAAAGGGTGCGCGCAGGACTGTCAGTATGGTTTTGCTTCAACCCACGCATGATATAACATATGTTGTCCTAATGGGGTCGATGGTTTGAGATGCCGGCTGTAAGACATGTCGGTTACTTTCACTATCTGATTCGCTCTGGGCACAATGAAAGTATGGAGGGAAGGAGGGACCATATACACTTTAAGTGATTTTGCCGTTCTTTCCATTATTTCAGCACAGTGCTACATACAGTGGCTCTACCTAGGATCACCTATGTGGTTTTTCTGCCCATATGCACAACATTATTAGGCATATATCCATTGCAGTCGCAAAGGTGAGTACACGGCGTGCATTGTCCCATTAACTGTAATGGATGGCTGTTTTACCATTCCACTCGATGTTTGTTTTGGTCGGGACTGGTCCTGTTTTGGCTTGTGAACAGAGGTGTGAGTGGTTTTGTAAATAACAAACCATAATGTTTTATCTTCTTGTTATATTAAATAGAACCATAGACCACATTGTCTGTGTTCACACTATCTGAATACGAATTGGTCTGTATCTCTATAGTTACATTGGATCATTTTGGTCTTTCTTGATCTATGAAAGGAGACGCAGTGATTTCTCCTGATGTCTCCTAGCATTAGTGCGCATGGCAGTGTTTGAGGAGTGACTTTGGCTTTTTGCTTTGTTTTCCCATAGGTTCCCTTCATGAACCTTCCTGCACTGGCACTAGAAAATGGGGTAAAGTATAAAAACCCTGTGGCAGACATATGGTGATGGAATATTGAGTACCACCATCGAATACTTCCCCCTTGTTTTAGAAGACTGTCCTGATGAAAGTGGTTACACCCAAAATACACCACTGAAACCGGTAGACAGTGACAGTGGTTGCTACATGGTGGAGAACCAAAATACATTCTACCTTTACCATGAACAACCTTTTATATGTCTCTTAATGTAGTCTCACGACCCTTCCTACCATTTAAACACTCTATAGGACTGGTTAACGTGGCCTACATGTTGTCTTCATTTTGTTTTCACTTGGAAATTGGCTCATCCCCACCAGGGGGTATCTGCTGTATTAATAAGGTTGTATTACAGCAGTACAACATCTTTCTGAGCCTTTTTCTCTAGATTTTACTTGTAGAGTCACTTTGGGAAGTCTTGACCTGTCTATGGGATAGTAAAAGTGTAATGTACCCACAATAGACACTCAGATTTGTCATCATCTATATGTGTTTTCAGTCTAAGGTGTAAACTTTACTTTTACACCTCCTTTCTCTGCCTATTCCCCTCTGTGAGGACGAATGGTGACCAAGGACATACAGCAGTCTAACAACCTTCATGTTGTTATTGTTTTTCAAAAATGGATTCTCTTTGACTTCTTTTACGGTCCCCCCCTTTTTGTAAGCGGCACATCAGCATTTCCTAGGGAAAGGTTTTTCCTAAACCTTAGGGTTAGGACAGGGTTAGACAGTGTTGTTCTTTCTATCCTACTGTCTTCCAATTGACCCTGTATCTCCTTGGCCACACTTTTGAGTGCTTTTGCCCCACACCTAATGGGTTTTTCCCACTGCCTAATCTCAATGACATACAGTTGTGTGTTGCCCTCCACTTTTGTGTTACAATGTCCTTAAGGCTTGACCAGGCCTGCTATTGTAGTAGGCTGACAATGAAACCATTTATGAATGTGCCTTTTCTTTTCCTAAAACCAGTTTGAAATTTGGTTAAGCGCCAAGTCTCCACAGCCCACTGCTCAATTTGGAAATCAAAATTCAGTCACACATCTTAGTGGGTGAACCCAGCAATGCTATGTGGAGATAGTTATTGGCCTCATTTCAATCACACAATAAAAGATTTGTGACAAAATGTTGGAAATACAAATGATGCAAAGATTACACAAAATAATGGAAATAAGAAACTACCAAACAGGATCATTCTTTAGAACCAAATTACAAAGTGTGTCAGGATCACTGGCCCTGGAGGCCTTGGCCAAATGGATTTTCAGTTTAATACCCGTACGAGTGAAAGAATGGCATCAGGCTCCTAATGTTTCAATACAGGAAGAGACATTTTGGCAGGAAACCCTACCAAATTTCCTAGCAAAATATCTGGTTCAGATGGATTTCAAAATGGAATTTAACCGTGCATGATCTTGAAAAGCATCTGCGATTTTGTAATGCATCTAAAAAAGGCACAAATTGTTAGCCTTGATGGATCGCAATATCTCTTCACTGTCCCTGAATAAAAACACATTTTGCGCTGTTTCAACTCATTATTATATGATTCTGTGAGATGATGCCTATTCAACAAAAAACTCTGTCCATGTTATTCTCCTATCACTAGTCATCCCATGAATAGATTTGCTGAGAGCTCTTTTCCTTTGAAAAACCTCTTTGTTGAAGGAGTGCATCTGAATAAACCACCTTTTTTGGGGGATGACTTGTTTTACAACAAAGTTCCCACCGTAAGGTCAAGGTTTTGTTCATAGCATGTCAAAAAGGAATGCGACTGCCAAAAGATGGAACACAGGTCCGTGACTACATGTGTGATGAGTTCATTAAATTTATATACCCCAATGAGATACCAATAAAGTCTTTTAGAAGAACTATTGACATCTAAGGACAACATTTCCCTAGAACAAATATGCTTTTGTAAGGAAAAGTGCAAATAGAGTATCACGTGCACATGATCGGTTAAGGTCAATTCAATGACAGATAAAGAAGAAACGATGGGTAACAGATTGGGGGAACACAAACATGTATTCTAAAGTAGAGCAAGAGTTAGCATGCCGCCACATTGGACATTAGGGGAATGTTTCCAAGAGTAATACATTTCAGCATGTGCATATTCCAATTATTTTTGCATGTATCCAAGGAGCTGAAACTAAGATGGAGGTCAGATCTGCATGAAGGGTGAAAGACTTGTCAGTCATTTAGTCCATGGGAGAGCAGAAGCAATTGAGATCCCTTGCAATGATAAGTGATTGATTACCAGTGTGGTTTAACCAATTTGAAAAAAAGATTAATCATTTCAGCGTGAAGTGAGTTTTCTCATAACCTCTTGTATTCCCAGTATATATTGACCAAAAGCAAATTAGTGTAGGTAGCCAAATGAGTGTACTTCCAGCTAAAACGCTCTGCAAGGACAAAGTCAAATGATGTATAACATACCTGGAGCAAATAGCCCAAACCATTATTCACACCAATAAAGAGATCCTCAGATGGCCGACAAATTCAACCGTTAAAAGCTACTTTAAGATTAACATGTAGCAAACATAATGGAGAGTAGAAGTGAGGTATTATTCATTCTTTTTCCTTGTTTGTGGCAAATTACAGGACTCTTTTTGTGATCAGGAAGCCTACAAAGAATAGTAGCCATGCTGGAGCAAAATCATGTCGGTCTGCCAGATGCAAAGAGAAGAAGTGGCTACTTCTTGTAGCTTTAAAATCTTCCCCCGTAATAATTTGGATATTTGATCAAGGAAGCAGGATTTTAAACATGAACTTGCAAAGAGAATGGAAGTGATTGCCTGGGAGTAGTGGGGTGTACTGCTTATTAGCAGCTGTGACTCATGAATACAAAGCATTGTGTAGGACCACTGCCAGGAACCTAGATGGGCTGGTCTTGGTTTTGCAGAAGCCCCTGATGCACATGTATTGTACAAGGATTGGATTAAGCACTTTAGTGCCTTGTAAAGTTGGAACCTCGACTCTGAGGGGGCAGGGCGCGAGTACGGATCCAAGACTGAAGAGATGTTGCCTCGTCTTTCAGTTGGCTACCTCTTATCTGTGATGGGGAAATACAAATCATTAAAAGATTTGGGCTCCAATGGGCTGCCAAATGATTAATTTTGTGCTAACGCTAACTTCTCGGCCCCTTTCCTTACACAGGTTTTTAATGCTTTTATTATTATTAGGCACATACCAGACAGCTGGAGGACCGGTAGTATTGTGGCAATCTTTAAGAAGAGTGATACGTCTATTGCTTCCTCTTACAACCTAATCTCCCTGCTGGATGGCACTTTTAACCATTTTTACTGATGTGATTAACACTATTAAACTGACTGGAGGACTGGGTGAGGGAGCATATCTCGTTATTTTAACTCACATACGTACAGATGACTCCTTTGGACCATTTTGGAGCTGATGGGTATGCCGAAACACCTAATCTGGATGATTTGAGGCTCTCCCTACAGATTGAAATATCCGGGTCCATTTCAACAGTGGGGAGGGAATTGAGTGATGCTATGAAGGTAGGGAAGTGAGTCAGGCAGGGGTGGGTTCTTGCTCCTCTCATGTTATGCTTTTTTTTATAGACCTCCTTACATCTATCCTCAAAACCACAAATGCATATACCCCCCAATGTGGGGGTAAAAATCTACCTGCCTTTTGTTACACTGATGAAGTTTTACTTGCTAGAACTTCAAAATCTCTGCAAGAACTTATGAACACCTATGGCAGCAACCTGCAGGTTCGTGATATGATGGTGAATGTGGGGAAATGCATTTGTATATGTTTCTCAAGTGCTACATAAAGATCACTCTTAAATGAATCTGGCAAAATGCTAGGAAACTGCTCCCAGTTCAGTATTGATGTCTAAAGCCGAAGTCAGATGATGGACTGACTAGGTAATGTCAACCACATCAGTGGATATGTAGAGAATGGAATCAAGCAAACTGGGGCCTGGGTAAGGTGGAGAAACAGGGGAAACTAAGATGGCCTAACCTATCAAGGGGGTACGACGTCCTTTCGTCGTGGGATGTTTTTATGCAGGGGTTTTTATCGCAAATTATTTTTTTTTAAAAACATCTACTTTTTTTAGAAAATGGGGGGAGTTGGGGGAAACCCCCCGCAAAAAAAAAATTTGAGGAGTTTAAAAAAAAAAAATTGCGGTAAAAATCAACACTAAAAAACATCATGCGATGAAATGACATGGAACCATCAAGGGAAAATGTAGAGAAAATGAACTTCTTATCTCATGGTCTTCAACCAGCACAAGATTATAAGGATGAGGAAAAGTAAAGAGCAAACCCACCATCCAAGGAAATGAAAACACATTAATTGCTAATATCTGTAGATCCTGGTTTCTATAACAACAGTGAGGCAGAGTGTGGCCCTGGTTTGAGGCACACACATCTAACCTTGGAACATAACACTTGTGTGTCTAATGTTGGACCCAAAACGGCCAGCACCCTGATCCACGCAAGAACTCAACCTCAACAAAAGCATCATCAGGAAACAAGAGAAAACCTGCACCACTCCAGGATCGCATCTAACCTGGCACTCCTCAAGGAACACTCAGCAACCAGCTGAAAACAAATCACTACAGCCATCACCTCCTACTATCAGAACACCATAGCAGAAGCCAACAACAAAAGCAGAGCCCTCTTCCAAGAAGTCAATCACTGCGTCAACACACTACCCGACCCTGCCATACCACACTTCATCAAAAAATATGCTGTCATTAACAACTTCATCAATTAAATCAGCACATAGACACTACCTTTGCATCTACAGACCCACCTCATGTGCCTCCTTGTAAAATCTCCACACCCTGGACAACATTCAAGACACTCTCTACAGGGAACCTGTTAGAAACCCTGGACAACCTCAAAGCCACATCATACACATATGACATCCTCCCAGCATCCACCCTGAAGACCCTCCCAGCAGAAGCTTCCTTCCCTAACTGGATATCCTCAACAGCTCCCAACTGAAGGGACCTTCCCATTAGCCCTTAAGACCAGACAAATCCTCCCTCTGCTAAAGAAACCCACTATGGATCCCGAAAACCAAGGTAACTATCACCCAATCACCCATCTTCCCATCCTAGATAAGATCATTGAGAAAGTGGTAGCCGCAAAACTGCAGCAACACACTAACACCAACAATGTCTCCAAACCTACCAATCTGGGTTCAGACACAGATGCTGCACAGAGACAGCAACCAAACAGGTGGTCGACAAAGCCCTCAACATCCTGGATGATGGTTACCCCTGGGTCTACTGGGTCCTGGGTCTACTCGATCTCTCGGCAGGTTTTGACATAATAGACCATCAGGTGCTCACAGACACCCTACATCAAGGCAAGGGGATCAGTGACCTTGCTCTATGCTGGTTCAAGTCCTACTTCACCAACAGCCAGCAGTTTGTTCAGATGGACTCTGCTAGATAGCCAATACTTCCCATCACCTGTGGAGTCCCTCAGGGTTCCATCCTCACAATCTATACATGGAGCCAGTGGGAGCCCTACTAACAACACATTCCATCCACATCCACCAATATTCTGACTAAACACAGCTATAGCTCAAGATCGACTTCATCAAGGACATTCACAGGCTCAAAACATGCCTCTTGCTGATCCAGTTGAAAGACCAAAGAAATATCGAGGCTTAGTACCACAAAATGAAATATGCCAATCTTGGGTCGAAAAGATACAATAATCTTTTATTCTGTACAGATTTCAAAGCAAACAGATAGCTATCTGGCTCCCAAAATCTCACAGTGTGTACCAGCAGACACAGTGAGGGGTGGCAGTGCTGGACATCTTAACACAGACACGTTTATACAGTTTTTACAAACATTGTCCAGCCCCTCTCCAAACTAATGAATTACATGCTAGGGTTTGTGCCCAGTTCACATGTCAAATATTACAATATTGTACAACGGATTAAACAAATGTACATGTTCATGAAGTTACAATGGTGCTGTTGGTTCTCTGATCCACAGTAAGCCTTGTTTCAAGAATTGTAACAGTTCAGCAAAAGCACACAATCTGATTTTGTTCTACATTGTCTCGTTGTTTATATGAGGATGAGGCTTGTGAGCGCAAACAACACTTGGATTGCAGTTCATTCAAGTCACAAGGTCTCATTGCATAGAACAAACAGTCTGCTCTCGGTCAGCCTAAACATTAACAAAACACAAAGGTCGTTCGGCTCAGCTGCAAGTCGAAAACACCGTCCACCAATTTAGAACACAAAGCAGGAGTCAAAATTGAAATGGCAGATGATTCTTAAAATGCCGGCAAAGTTGATCAGAAATTGGTACATTACGAACGGGGTTTTTCGTGCAACGCGAATGGGCTTAGGCCAATATTCATAGCAAGGCGGTATTATATGACTACAGTTTAACACAGTCTTGGATGTCAAGTGCATACTTGAAGCTCAGCCCCTCCAAGACCAAATTCCTTCTCTTCTCCAACAACACCAAACACCCAGGCAACCAGGCATACAGACCTAGCTATCAACCATGAACCCTGAGGGCTTCGCACCGGAGCTCACCTTACGCGCCAAGTCCCTCGGGTTCCACATCGACAAACACATCTCCTTCAAGACACACATAGCTAAAAAAAAAGCTCAGACAGCTTGGTATCAGCTCGCCCCCCTGTGGAATGTCAGGCCCTTGCTCCCTGCGGACAGCTTCAGATCCACTGTCCAATCACTTGTCCTATCCCACCTGAATGGGGGCAATGCCCTCCTCAAAGGCCTCCCATTGTCCTTCTTTGTGCCCCTGAGAAGTGTCCTACAAATGGTCAAATACCTCATCAAGGTTATACACAGACAAGACAGCATAACCCAATCCCTCATCGAACTTCACTGGCTTCCACTGCATGCACAAATCACTGTCAAGTCTTGCTGCATCATCTATAAGGTAGTCACTCTCAACCCACCCAGACTAGTTGTTGCAATGGAGATCACCTGCACGGGACATTTAAAAATGGCTTATCCTTTCAATTGCAAGAGAAAGTTGGAGACGAGAGAAGCTGAGCGTTGGATCAGGAAGCAGAACTGCCTGTGAAGGCACATGCGCAGAACCGGGCCGTGCAGAACAAAGCAGGAGCTTTCAAGGTGCCACTTGTTGTTAGCATTACCTATCAGAGTGCAGAAGATCCAGGGAAGCACAGAAGGGGACAGAGGGAGAGCCCCAGAGGTACCGGCAGCAGGAAAAAAACTGTTGAGGACGCAGTCATGCCAAACAGCAGCATCTCCACCAGTGAGCAAATGCAGAGCCGGCAGGGGAGCTGGAAGAGGGTATGTGAGGCAGGAGATCCTGTTCCCAAATAAAGACTTTAATGCAACAGAGGGCCATGGGACAAAAACACCAGGAGAGAATGATGTATGTCCTGTGATACTGTGGACCCTGGGGCACACCTACAGGCCTCTGAACAATTAAAGGTTTATTTTGAATACTGACCAAGTAAAATAGAATGACAGAGTTTGCACAAGTCCTCATGCCTGAGATTTGGATATGGGGAAAGTTGGAGCAAATGTTATCAGAAGCAGATGAATGTTAATGAAGAAGCTGAAAGACAGAACTTGCACATGACTCCGTGTATGATATGCCAATATTGAGAAAGTTGGAACAAGCATTGCCAGAAGTAAATGAATACTGGACATGTGTCCATATAGGGAAGTTTGGAACAAGTAACATCTAAAGCCATTGATGTATAGACAGTGCAGGAACACAACTGTGATATACTGCTAAAGAGAGAGAACATTGAAAGAAGCCCTGATTAACAAGATATATCAGGCAGTGCGACTTTTGGGGGAAAGATACCTGGCATGAGAGTACACCAGGGATCTACAAAACCCAAAGGGGGATTACTGGCAGTACCAGAGGGAATCCACTTAAAAAGTTATGAAAGACAAAGACATTTCGAAAAGTTACCTGGCTGGAGATTATAGCAGAGGATCTAAAGAGTCTACTGGAGGATTCCTGCAGGGGAGCATAAAAGGATTTTGTCCTTAAGAAAGTGTTGCATATAAGAGACTCTTTTGCCATCCTTGAAGCAGTGTTGCTTAAAAGAGACACATTTGCCATCCTTGAAGCAGTGTTGTGTAAAAGAGACACGTTTGCCATACTTGAAGCAGTGTTATGTGAAAGAGATATTTCTACTAGTCTTGGGGAACTATTGCTTGAAAATACACCTTTTGCCATCTTTAAGAGAGTGTTGGGTGAAAGAGACATTTTTGCTACCATTGAATTATTGTTTGAAACAGACTCGTTCACTATGCTACCTGAAATAATCCATAGGAAGCGTACCACCCTGTGGATCCAAGGATTGTTTAGTTGGATTTTACATACTTGTTTTTTGTACACATTGTGTTTGCTAAATTTAGTTTGCACATTTGGGTTTTCATGTTTAGTGTGAGGGTCAGATATGTTTTGGACACAAGGACTGATTGCATGATTTTGATGACGAGACATACTCTGATCTTTAATTTTAGTTTCCTAGGAACAGAACCTTTCTTTAGGATAGGGACAGACATGCCTTTATACAACTCCTTTATTTTAATTCCGATAGCAAATGTTGAAAACATTTAACTTTGTGTCTGCCTCTTATTTCCCCTCACATATATCTCGGGTACATTGCCTACAATCAGGGTGTCTATACATGAAAGAGTTGCCATCTTTTCTTTCTCGATGTGAGAGATAGTCACGGTTATAGCCAAAGGTATTGATAAACAGCCATATGCAGTTAATAAAACATACAAAAGCCATGAGCCTAGAGGTGGAGGGAGGCAACAGGATACCAAGTGAAATGTAGGAGTTGGAGGGTGTCTATGGACTGAGTTTGGCATGCAAAGCTTTTCTGTAGCTCGGCTATCGGAAATAAAAGCATCGGCTAACCGACATTTCAGCTAAAGGTGCATCACAGAAATGACAAGTGTTAATGGGGGAATGGGAAAGGGAAGGGGAGGTGTGGATGCCATTACGGGATTTGGGGGTAGCTGACATAGATGTTGGGGGTACTTAGTAAGGGCTTGGGACAGCAGGGAAGAATTATTCTTGCTGTTTTTACAATAGTCAGGGCTATAACAAAGAGAAACCATCAATGTTATTATGTGTTATATGTGCGGGTATAGATCAGCGCACTGGCTATAGCCTCGGCTACACCCGCAGCTAGCTGACATTTTGACTGAAACAGTGTCACAGAAACCATGAGTGTTATAGGGGGATGGGAGAGGGCAGAGGAGGTGAGGAGGCCATGAGGGGAGTGGGGGAAGCTGGCATAGATGTTGCGAGCACTTGGTGAGAGCCTGGGAGAGCAGGAAAGTATTTTTTTCTGCAGTTATTCCTGATAGCCGTGACTATGACAAACAAAACAAGCAGTTAAATTGGGTTATTGTATACCTGGGGGTATACAGCATGATGTCAGGCACCCATAGCTGCATTAATGTGCCATGTCAGCTGCTTGGCTGCTGCTGTACACAAGGATATATAAATAGCCAAACACATTCACTCATACATTTCTGTGCAATAATCATATTATTCTGGGGATATTAGACCACACAATTTGACATGTGTTTCTGATTCCATGTCCTCACCTCCTCCCTTCTGTCATTTGAACTTTGAAAGGTTGGCAATGTATGTTTTTGAGTTTGTTAAAATGTGTACGTGTATCTGTGGGTACGGGAGAGTGTGCTCATAGCTGCAGCTGGAATAGCTGCAGCTATAAAAGACAGTTTAAAAATAGGTTTTGTATGTGTTTCGGTTGGTGTTAGTATTGCAATTGTTACTCAACTGTGATAGGCTGCAGTGAAAATGTATCGCCCGTTTGAATACTTTGCTTACTAAAGTCCTCTTTTTGAGCCATTTATTTTGGAAAGTATTTTAGGCACCATTTTGTAGACTTTTGTCATGTTCATTGTAGAACTCACAGTGTGAACATGCTGGGTCTGTGGCTGATGTGGAAGTCTCAGTAAATATTTACATACTTATAGGTTTATTTGCAGTCAGTGTGGTGTGTGTCAGCTTAGTAAGTAATCTTTTTTTTGTTGCTAAAGATTACAAATGTTTTGGATAGTAAAAGTCAGTAAATATAAATAGGTTTATTTGCTGTTGAAATTCTGAGACGGCATTTGTCCTGTGATTCAGAGGTTGGTGTATCTTAAACTATTGTTCACTTTGTTATAGATTTCTATTTGGATATTTAAGACGATATGTTTGATTTCCTTTCTTGTGGTCCACTGCAAATATATTGGTTTGGTGCACTGATTAATGTAGAATGTTTATCTTGTGGAGAGATTGAGGTTGATCTGAGGTAAAAGGTTTATTTGCTTACTCTTGTTCCAAACATTCTCTGCTCCTCCACCATGAAGTATCATAAGCTGTTTGGAGGAAAATGGAACAAAAATCAAAAAGGATTTGAGAAATAGCACTATGCCACCGAAAATAAAAATATTTAAAAGAAAATAATTAATTAAAATAATGATTTGCCAACTTCCACTGAGGTTAAAGTTGTATTTGATTGCACTTCCAATTGTGAATTTTTCAGCACACATGTTTGCACTTGGCAGCAGTAGGGTAGGTTGGGCCCCAGTGGAGGTTTTGGAAGGTACAGTGGTGGACATTGATGGTGCATAGGTTGATGTGGTGGTTGCTTGTGTAGAGGATGATGCCACAGCAGCTGTTGGCAGAAGTCAGAAGAAAAAGCGATGAGGAAAAGTAAAGGAGTTGTCTGACAAACTGTATGGGTTTTTTCAATGCACCTTGGATTTTTTCACAATGACCCGAGGATTAGTATATGTGAAGACAACAAAAGTGTACTACACACAAATGTTGTCTGAAAGATAGTGCATACAATGTACTACCTATGAGGGTAAAACATAAAAGAAACATATATGTACAACTGTAATAATGTTTCATAAAGTATGTTCTCAAATTATATTTCCTTTTTTTAAGACAGGAAAAATAATTATGACATAATCACTGTGCACATATCACTGTGGTCATGATTAGTGTTTCTGCCTCTGTCACATATGGTATCTCACCTTGTATACATCCATTTATTCAAACTACATCCACTCTTTCTACCTCAACCACTCACCATACTCCCCACCTCTTTATCCTCACCCACTTTACCTAACCCTGACAACCCCATCCATCCACCATATTGACACATTTTCTACCACCATCATACCCATATCATCTCTTCCTGAATCCATACACACTACCCACACACTCTCTTCCCCTATCCAGCCCTCCCTCTCCCTCTTGACCCCTACCCACACACCCAATCGCTAGCAAAACTATCAATGCTTCTGCACCCTACTCCTACCATCTCTTACACTGTTTTTATTTCAAAATACAACTTACAAGGACTACTGAATACACAAATATATTTTTTTAGAACAAATTTATAACCGCGGCTACCGTAGCATCCAATTAGATGACGAGCTTTAGAGGCACGGTTCATCACAGCAAGGACTGGAGGTCATATCCGATGACACAATATCGCCAAACACAGCGTGAAATACCATGTCACAGCTATTTTGAGGCTGCTGCACACCTATATGTGGCTATCTTCTGACACCAATGGGACGGTGTGTTTTTTATCTGTGGCTATAACGCACCTTACGGTTGCCGCGGTTATACAAAAGTAATTGGACTCCATACCCGCAGCTATCGAACACTTCAAATAAATCTGCATCACGGTAGGGAGGAGTGCTATGGGGGAATAGGAGAAGGCAGAGGAGGCAAGTAGACCATCAAAGAAGTGGATGGATCTGGCATATATCTTGGGGGCAATTGGTGAGGGCTTGATAGAGCAGAAAACTCTTTTTGCCATTTTTCCTGACAGCCACGGCTATGACAAACAAAACCAAACAACTTTATTGGGGGATTGTATACCCGCGTATATAGAGCATGATTTCAGGCATCCATGGCCACATTAACATATCATGTCAGTTGATTGATTGCTGCTGTACACAATTCTATCGAAATCACCACAGGTTTTCACTCATACATTTCTGTGCAATAATCATATTATTCTGTGGATGTTAAACCACATAATTTTACACGTATTTCTGATTCCTTCCCCTAACCTCTTCCCTTGTGTCATCTGAACTTTGAAAGTTTGGCAATGTATGTTGTTCAGTTTGTTAATAAGTGTACGTGTATCTGTGGGTACGGGAGAGTGTGCTCATACCTGCAGCTATAAACAGCAGTTTATAAAATAGTTTTGTATGTGTTTAGGTTGGTTTTAGTATTGCAATTGTGTACTTGACTGTGATAGGCTGCACTGAAAATGTTTCACCCATTAGAGTACTTTGATTACTATAGTCTTCTTGTTGTGCCATTCATTTTGTAAAGTATAATACACCCCAATTTGTACACTTATGTCATTCTGACTTTAGAACTCACCCTGTGCACATGCTGAGTGTGTGGCTGATGCGAAAGTAAGTGTCAGTAACTATTTATATATTTTACAGGTTTATTTTCAGCATGTTGTGCATTAGTTAAATTAAGTAATTATTGTATGGTTGCTGAAAACTACAAATTGTATTGTTAATTAAGATTATATGCTGTGTTTACAGCTTCTATTTGGATATTCAAGAAAATGTGGCCGAATTCCTTTCTTGTGGTGCACTGCAAATACATTGGTTTGGTGAACTGATCTATGTAAAATGTTTGTCTTGTGGAAAGTTGAAGGAAGATATGAGATTAAAGGTTTATTTGCATTTGCTTGAACTTGTCTTAAACTTTGTCTGGAATAAAATGGTATCTCCCACTGTGATCTAATTATGAAATCTGCTGCACAACATTTTGCACTGCTTTAGATCTGGTTTGGACAGCAGCAGGGGAGGTTGCATACAGGTGGAGCTTGTGGCAGATATTGCAGTGGAGGTGGATGGTGCAGTGGTTGCTATGGTGGTAATCGGATAGAGTGGCACCTCCCAAGACAAACCAATTGTGTCATACAGTGCAAAGAATTTTTAGTACACAAAAATTGGGTGCCGGTAAAATGGCAGCAGGTGGGGTGGTGCTCCTTTGGAAGAAGTTTCTGCTTCAACTGTGACTGAAAGTCTGGATGCAGGAATTGCAGATGCACGCTGACAAAGTGAATGAGACCCATGCATTCTCACCGTATGGTGTTGATTCACCTTCCTGCAGTCATCATCAACATCCAGTGGACATGAGCTAGGTTATTTATCAGCACAGATGTGCCCAAGCCCTGGGATTTTGCAAATTGTGTACTGCACAGCCTCATCCTCCCTTTGGGAATGGTGCTCCTTCCGAAGTTCCTTCCCAAGGAGCTCTCAGAAACTGTGAATGTGTGCCATGGATTTTCTGAATGCACTTTAACATGTACATATTAGATGGTCTATGAGTTTTTTCAATACATCTTGGATTTATTTCAAATGACCCAATGATTAATGCCTGTGAAGACAACAACAGTGCACTACAGACAAATGTTGTGTGAAAGATAGTGCATATGATGTACTACTTATGAGGGTAAAACATTCTAAACATATGTGAACAACTGTAAGTAATCGTATTTCATCAAATATGTTATTTAACTATTTGTATATTCTTTTTTACAGACAGAAAAGCAGAAATTATACCGTATTTATTTGACACCTTTGCTATCACCATCATACTCCTACTGTCTCTTCCCCCATACATACACCCTGCCCATACCCTCTCAACCCCTACCCAGCCTACTACTTACCTCTTGATCCCTACCCACCTACCTCGACACAACTGACTATATTAATGCTTCTGCACTCTACTCCCACAGTCTCTTACACTGTATATATCTAAAAATAAAACTATTCAGGACTACTGATTATACACCTATATACATATGTAAAAGTCATACCCGTTGCTATGGTATAACCAATTAGAGCGTGGCACACTCAGTGCTTTGATAGCCACAGTTATAATTACAGAAACACCCATATCTGCGGATTTCTCTAGACCAACAGCACATCATGTATTTGGGCATGTAGCAGCTGCCATAACTTTACTTTGGGTAGCTGTGGCTATCAGGTTGACTTACTAAGGCTATAAAGGTTTTGTAAACCAATATGTATTGGTTGATTGAAGATGTTTTATGAAACATCTTGTATTTTAGGGTGATGTTTACTTTTCAATTTAGTGAAAGTGACCTGTGTCATTATAAATAGTGAAGTTGAATAGTGAAAATTGGATATTTGAGTGGATATTTGTGGAACATGTATTTGTTCAAAAATGTATAGAAATACTGAAGAAGACGTTGACAACTCTTCCACTGATTTTTCAGGGTTTTATTATTTTACAGAAGTTTGTGGATGAATCAGCGATTTTGATGAAACACCAAACAGTAAGGTGGATGAAATTGAGGAATATTTTGAAAAGCATTGGCTTAATTCATTATTTCATTTTGAGGCTGACAATATGGGAAGATTAGCTGCATGAATGATTTGTGGGGAGCGATTTTTGGTAGGGAGTAGAAGAATTTATTTTTTGGAGAAAAAGGTTTTAATACAGCAATTAAGGGAAATGCACAGAGACAAACTGAATTTGTTTTTGAAACCTTCAAATGGACCTCATAAGAGAATTGAAGTTTGAGTGTGACGCATTGTCAGAATAAAAAAGTAAGAAAATCAAAGCAGTACTCAAAATGTGCTGAAATACTTTACTTAGTGTACCCCAAAACAATTCATTTAAGGAATGCCTATAACATAAATATGTATACGGATAAAAACATATAAAACCTTCTTTTTCAGACCATCATCCCATACCCAATGCTATAAAAAGCAAAAACTGCATTAAATAGATATACAATATTGTGATGTCATTTTGCTGTCTGTGTTTCATTTCTTCTATTTTTATAATTTAGAGGGTGAACCTTAAAGGGGCCGTTTGGAGAATGAGAATGGAAATGGGGGGGGGGGGGGTTGGAACAGGAAAGGAAAACATTTTAGGATTCCACATGTAAGAAAGGGGTTACATAAAAAAAAGGAACATACATTGTTGGGGTATTTTTTTCTTATTTAGTTTTTTTTCTAAAAAAGGTGGGAGGAAATCGCCACTTTAAAAAAAAATCTAGGGATGGCAGTGAACCTGATGTTCAGAGACAGTCTTTTGTCAAACCTCTAGCGTGTTACCTCTTGGGACCACCCAATCGTGGCATATAGTGCAGCAGATTTCATCATTGAAAATGTGGGTGCCGGTAAAATAGTAGCTGGTCGATTTTAGGTACCACAAGGAGAAGTTGTGGCTTTGATGGTAGTTGGAGGTGTTGTGATGGTGGATGGAGGTACTGATGCAGGAGCTGCAGATACTTGCTGATGTGACGAACGAGGCCCATGCATCCTCGCCTTATGGTGCTCATGCGCCGTCTTGTATGCATCATCAACATAATTCCAGTGGACATGAACTAAATGATTTATTAGCATGTTGTTATAAGTCTGACAGGGGAGGAACATATAAAACAAAGAATAGTGAAACATAACAAATAACAAGAAAAGGGAAAAGAGGATTAGGTACAAAATGGGTAAAAGGGTGGAAAAATAAGGTAAAACAAGCCACAATTTCTTTCAGTAACTGAGCACACCTGTTCACTAGCAAGGACTGAAAGCAATGATAAATATTACATGATTTGCTTTGGGTGTGGTGAAAATCTGTGGCTACACAGCTTGCACTGTCATTGGTTGAGGATGTTGATGCGAATATTTGTCATGTGTACCTGTGCGGCCATAGCACTGGTTCCAATTGGTCAATGCTGCACGCATGGATTTTGTCATACAACATGCGCATTGCCACATCTACACAGCTTGTGTTGTCAATGGTACCAGATGATGACACAGCTACATGTCATTTTCACCCGAGCAGATGCAGTGCACATTCTGATTGATCCATGCTGCAAGTGTGGTTTTCATCATAACCTCAGCTATGATACATGAACGGTGATTGGTTTGTGAGTGTATCCGTGGATACTCTCTATATTTTCAGGAAGCCCCTTTGCATTTTCTCATTGCTTTTTGGATCTTTTTTTCTGATACCACTGTGTATTCCTCCAAGACCTTTCCAAACTTGCAAACTTCATTTTTCCAATCCCTTTTTGCCCTTGCTTACTCCTAAACCTCTATCCTTTGTCTTGTTTGTTGTTGTTTTTCTACATTTATTATTTTACTTTATTATTTTCTATCTTAAAATACTTCTTTTTCATCTTAAGTGGCAAAGTCTTTTTTTGTGCTGTCCTTTTATTGAATTATTTCATTTTCCTCCCTGTTCGACAAGTCGTCCGAACACAACAGTGATGAGAATGTGGTTTGTCTCTTCTACTTTACCTCACTGCAAGAAGTAGGGTGGGATGAAGACAACAGTGTACAGCTGGAAATATGTTATTGCCTGAAGGAGGTAAAGGACATTATGTACACGTTGTGCCAAAAAACACTGCAGAGAGGTCCATCATCGGCACCTAGTGAGAGTCCACTGGAATGACATTGATGAGCCATACTGGCTAGCTGATTATAAAGATAAACTAAAGGACCACAGGCCCCTATAAGTATGACAGTATCTTAGAAACACCTCTCCCTCTGTCCCTACAACATCTTCTGTCTTTCCTGCTACATCACTACCAGGAACAACAAGTGCATCCTAAGCTAGTACCCCATCATCAAGGATGAACTGAACCTCCTCCACTGCTTCCAGACCACAATCTGATGCAGTACAAAGTTATGTGCTTCATATGTCACAATTGGGTGGTGGCGGGAGATGCCACCCAACGTGGATGGGTATGAACACTTTCTAAATTTCTCCATGATTTTTAAATTTTGGAATTAAATCTGGTGGTCCACTTCCATTTTTGCCTCCGAGTCAGATTGGAAAAGAAAAATGTGGTGTGAGGAAAACGTTCTATTACTTTTTGCCAGTCCTATTTCATCATTACTGCAAGGGACACACCTCATACATTACGCAAATCATGACCTCCATAATAAATAAACGTAGGAAAAACTTCAGACCACTGCATCCCTCGCAATCCAAAACATTTAGTTCTAAAATCAGTCAAACCCACGTCCATGTTAATATTTAGTTTCTCACAAAAAGTCACGAACCAAAAGAGCCGATTATCTCTAATCAGCCATGCAGTTTTACAACCAGCCATGATAATTGTTCTCCCTCTCAGCTTCTAGGAAAGTAATTCTTAGTTTGAATTGTTACTAATAGTCAGAGTGAAGTTTGCATGATATGTGTGTTTTGGTGTTTGGAATTGGTTGTTGTTAGTGTTGGAATTGGACTAGCCTGTGATAGGTTGCAGTGAACATGTATCAGCCATTTTACTAGTTTGCATTCTACAGTCCTGTTTTTGTGCCATTGCTTTGTGAAAATTATCATAGGGACCATTTTATAGACTTTTGACATTCTGAATAGAGAACACACACTGTGCAGATGTAGAACCAGTGGCTAATGTGAAGATCTGTGCATCTTTGAGATTTGTTGAAGTTGAGTGATAGTACCTTTGTGTGTATGTCATGATTTATTTGTATTGTGGCTTTCAAAAGATATATTAAAAAAGTGTATGTTTTTTGAGTTAGTATAGGTTATAACTTTGATTTAATGCAGCGTTTTCTGGTTAACTTGTGCTTTTTATAATTAGAATGATCGATCAAGCAGCGATCTGTGTTTAGCTATGGTTATCTCTGATGGAAAATGTTTGCATGTTTCTCATTGTTTTGCTGAAAGTTTTATTTTATAATATGCTGCTAATGAGGTTTTGAGAAGTTCTTATTCGTAGATTATTGTAATTGCTACGAAATTGGTACTGCTACGAAAATATGTGGCAACAATTGCTAGAAGTTGTTGATTGTTTGAAGAATAAGCTGTACATTGAGATACATGGTATAGAAACGCTGATTATACTTGCTCCAGTGAAAGTAAAAAAAAGCTCACAGAGCAGTAGGAACGTGTTTTTTTTAACAATGGTTTAATAACCACTTTTGGTGTTTTTCAAAGAGTTGTGTGTGGTAATCTGTAAATATGTGTGGATTAAAAAGAGTTTTTATGCTGCAGCATATGTTATTGTATAGTTATCTATGAGAGAAAATAGATAGCATTAATTATTCTTTGGTGTTGTTTTGCTAAACCCAGCGTTTAATTTGTAAACTAAGATGTCCCGTGGCTCAACCTTTCTCTTTGCCAGCCAATAGTATTTTAAGACATGGCCTCAGGTAGAAAATTGCCCTGTGGTTTGTACTGGTGTAAGGTAACTTTCCCTCAACACAGACTCTGTAAGCATGAGCCATGGAAGTGCAAGCATTTATCCTATAGAATAGATTGAATCAGCAGTATAAGCTTCCATCAAATAGAATGATTGCAGACTGGGCCTCAGCAGTGTTAAAACTGGTCTACTGGCAAGAGGTGAAGATTGGGCTGAATACTTTTTAGCTTGAAATCGTGTGCGTTTGATGGGGTAGCAGAGCAATCTTCTTTATCACACACAGAACAGGGACATTGTGGGCAGCAGTACTGCAGCTTTCATTGAAACAACAACCAGACAAAGAATGCATCACAGCAACATGAGCTTTGCTTGTTCAGAAGAACTACATCTCTCACTTTTTCACACACAGAAGCACCAAACAAGTGACCCTTAGGTTCTTTAAAAGCGTTGGTCACAATAGGCCTCAGAAGAACAATAGAATCCCAAACATAACAGGTACAGATTTGGACACAGTAGTGCAAGTTTGTCCAAAGAGTGCACATCAACACTAATTACACTACAACAGTAGCCAGCATTAAGAATGCACAAGCTATGCCTTGTGGCCCATTACTGTTTTACTATATACAGTAGGGAAGGTTGAATGCCGTAACCACTGTCCATGGCTAAAGGTCATGGATAGTACAAGTGAATGTTTCCCTCACAAGCTTGTCACTATGGACAGCAGTGTAGCAAGGTTCCCTTTCACAGAACAAGTTACCGTTGGCCTTAGTATTGAGACATTCCTTCAAGTAGAAATGTACCTTGCGTACTAAAAAAGGAAAGGGGCAAAGGAGGGGCATGTGGTAGTGTAAGAAGGATACAGGCCCAAACTCTCAGAAGTGGCAGATAAGAAAGCATGCACTGCAGAACTCATACAATGGATAATTTAGAAGTGTCATGAGTGCCGGTGCTCAGGCTTGCCTACACAAAATATATGGAATACCAAAACCCTTGAAATTCAAGGAAAACACACTAGTTGCTTGGATGTTAAAGTGAGAACCTAACTCAACAAACCACTGAAATTTAGCTAAAGCCACCTTAACATTGCACCCCCTGTTGCGTAGTCTCTGACAATGATGATGGCATCACACTGATTACATCACTGATGCCATCACTAATTACATATTCTACAAGATCACTGATGACATCACAGATAACATCACTGATGCTGTCACTGGTGACAACAGTAATTATATTATATATAACAGATTACATCAATAATGACATTAGACATAACATCGTTTATAAGTTAGCTCATAGAAACTTTGATTATCTTAATAACAATTTTAGCCATGGAATTGGCCATGATGAAGGCTGTGGTCACTAGCCATAAACAAAGGCCATAGCTAATGGTCAGTTAGTGTTGTAAACTATACATTGGGCATGGCTGAAAGCCATGCGTAGTGGCCCATTACTGTTTTAATATATAAAGTAGGCAAGGGTCAATGCTGTTACCACTGGCCATGGCTAAAGGTCATGGCTAGTGGCCCATTAATATGTTAGAATACACAGTCAGCATGACCAAAGGCCATAGCTAATGGCTGGTTAGTGTTGTAAAATACAAAGTGGGTATGCCCGAAGTCGATGCCCACTGGCCATGTCCGAAAGCTTTTTAAAATATACATTGGGCATGACCGAAGACCGTAGCTAGTGGCACTTTAGTATTTGAAAATATACAGTGGGCATGGCTGAAGGCTGTAGCCACTGGCCATGGTGAAAGGCCATGGCTAGCGGCCCATTTATTTGTTAGAATATACAGTGGACAAACTGAAGGCTATCGCTGTGTGCCAGTATTGGGCTGAAGGTCATGTCTAATTGCAGGTGAAGGCCAAAGGCTATGGTTGGTGGCTTGTGAGTATTTTGAAATATACTGTGGGCACAGCCGAAACCCGAGGCCAATGTCCATGGCCAGAGGCCATGACAAGTGGCCCATTAATGTGTTAACATATATTTGACTATGCCCACTGGCCATGGCTGAAGGCTATTCTTAATGCAGGTTACTGTTGTAGTGTAATTAGTGATGTCATCAGTGATGTAATTCTTGTGGTCATAGGCTGCACAACAGTGGGCACAAAGTGAAGTTGTCTTTTGTTGAATTTTAGGGGTTTTGTAACTTAACATTCTTGCAACTATTTTTTTTTTTTTTCTTGAATCTCAAGGGTTTTGTTACAATGTGCATTCAGCATGAGGCCTTAGGTCTTCACAAGCTATTGTGTCAGAACTCAATGAAGCCAGTAGTTCCCCATGTTTAACAATAAGGATTCATTCAAATTTATATCATATGTTATGATATGGCATTTATAATGCACCTATACACAAGTGTTTCAAGGCGCGATGAGGAAAGGGAGGGGGAACAGAGGGAAGACAGACAACAGTCTTACTATGCCAGGTGTCATTCAGATCGCGCAGGTGCAAGGGAAGGGGGGAAAAGAAAAGTGCGGGGGAAGTACAATTCATGGGACAATAAATAACAAGATAAATAAAAGAACGACCAGCTAGTGGCAGTGCAGGGTGAGTGCAAACCTAAGTGCTGGTGGGGGGACTGTAGGATACAGAAAACAGTCCCCAGGTGCAGGGGTTGCCAGGAGGGCAGTGCAGGTGTGCAACTGGCAGGGCCCGAGATCAGATGGGTGGCCAGGTAACCACTGCAGTCACAGTATCAGCCAGGACTTCAGCAGGGGAGAGGGGGATGGAAAGCAGAAGCAAAGAGGAAGGTTTTAAGGTGCTTCCAGAACCGAAGATGATTCTCCTCAAGTTTCAGGGTGGCAGAGAGGCTGTTCCAGAGGGAGGCTCCAGCCGAAGAGAGAGATCTACCACCAGCTCATTGCTTGGAGAATCGACTGGCCATGAGGGAGTTGGAGGCGGATGAGCGAAGAGCTCAAGAGGGAAGGTATTTAGGAAGACAGAGCTGAAGGTATTGAGGCCCCAGGCCTCAGAATGCCTTGTGGATGATGCAGAGGGTTTTGAACTTAATCCTCAAAGCCACTGGGAACTGCCAGTGCAGAGGTTTCAGTCCTGGAGAGATACAATCCCTAACTTAACCAATACTCTCTTAAGGAAGACAATTTAAAGACACCAACCTTTGCCAGTACATTTGTTCTGTGAGGATGACTTGCCTGCATGTAATCTAACTGATAAATGGAGCAGTGTTGATTAGCTGGGCTAGAAGTTGTGAAATGGATTGCTATATTGGTTGTTTCCTGATGGTGCGGCTTAGGTGTGACATCATAGCTTGATGAAATGCCATTAAACGTGGTGCACCTATTATCCGTTTCTCAATTCTTGATCTTATGTACTGGTTTTGAAATGTTATAGACATAGAATTGAAGTAGATAGCTGCCTTTCCTCAGCACCAAGAGACACCAGAATAAGAATGTTTCAGGTGCTCCCTACTACCTGAGAGACTGCAAAGTGAGAATTGTTTTGGTTCTTCCCACTAAAGTACTTGTCAAGCACATTTTCAAAATAGAATGGCATGCAAACATCTCTTTTTCCATGAGTGATACATGTTCCAATCACTGTGGAAATGCCTCCCTTCCCCTAGTTACCATGTTCAAGTTCCAACCCCAGGGCTGAATGACTCCCTTCACCTGGATTTGACACACTCAAGAGGATGATTCCCTTCTCTTGATCTCCTCAGTGTATATGCATATTCTTTTCAAGCATGAGAGTGAGACCCTTTCTGTTAGTCTGGTACACTCTCCTCCTACACTTCCAAACACTTGTCTTAACACAACTGGGTGCAGGTCCCAAACACGCAATCGTTATGCATTGTGCACTCTCCTGCCAGGACGTTCTAAATGTGTGCCAGTCCCACGTTTTTCTTCATTCAACCATTGGGTCCTTGACCCATTTTCACTTGCTTCATTCAACAATTTCCTTGGTGTCCAAGCTCCCCTCTCGGGTTCACCCATGTCATGCAATTTTCCTTCAATGGTGTGCAGTGTACGCAATGAAGCACTCCAGCATCCCAACTCCCCTCTCTGGGCCCACTGGTTTTGCATGGTTGCTTCCGCATTCTCTGTGGTATGCAATTGTCCCAGTGACCGCTTCCTTCTGTTGCAGGCATCTTGTCAGCTCTCCAGTACCCATAATGCCTCAGCCTTCATTCCATAGCTTCCTCTGCTCCTCCAGAAGCTTCCTTGCTCCCTGCTGCAACTTGCTTCTCCTTGTTTTCCCTACCCGCTTCAGGCATAGTGGTATTCCATGTATCTTGATGTTCATCGGATCCTTCCAACAACTTGAGTGTGTGTCTGCCTTACCGGCTTCAGCTCTCTGCATTGCTCTAATGCTCTTCTTCATCATAGTCATTCTACTACAAGGGTATGAAAGAGCGTTGTTGTCAATCTGGACTGGATGTATGGTTTAATATTACATATTCCATGCAAGATGGGGAAATTAAGAAGTTGGTGTCATACCGTAAGAGGAAAGGGGATACCATGTTCCAGCTAGCGAGTCCACCTCTCTGCCATGAGGGTTGTCTACCCCCATATGGTCCTCCCTCAGACAGCCACCCCAATATCAGGAACCAGTAGCGGCTTCCTTTGCCTGGCCATTTAGGGAGAGAGTTTCCCCAGAGAGGCAGCGATGACGTTGCTAGAATCATCACATGCATAAAAAGAAATGACGTTTAACTCGCCAATGTGCCCACTGTGTGGCTATAGACAAAAAATGAAATAACACTGCATACGATTTTCTATGAGCCACATTCGTTGTGAAGTATGAGGATGTTTTAATACTCATCTATGCTTTCACATGCTTCACAATTATGATATTGGTTAAGCAAGTGAATACAACAGTGACCTCCAAATAAGGAGATGTTGTTAAGCAGGGATCGAAAACCACCTCTTGCATTACGTTTTTTGCAGCGAATTTGGTGGTTGTTAATTTTATTACAGCGTTACATATGATTGACTTCGTTATTAAACTCAATACTCCACTTCTAAATGTGCATGAGTGAAGATATGCCCTTAAAGTGCAATGTATGACTGGAGCTACAATTGACATTATGGGTTAGATGAAACCAGGGTGTGGCCTTTGCACTCATGGTCCGTGTACAGTGCAAAGATTTAGATTTTTTACAATTGTTTTTTAAATTGTATTATATTTACTTTTATATGTTTGCTTTTGTAACAAAAGGCAATATGGGTCCACATCTTTATTTCTGCAAGAAAGAAAAAGAGGCATGCTCAGAAAAGCAATGTGTTTTGTACAGTACAGTGCAACTTCATTATCACTTGCGCTAGGATGCAAAGTATAGATTTGCAGGAATAGCTTGTGCCCCATTTCAGTTTTAGTTTATCTTTTTTTTCCTCAGGCCCACTTGCAAAATGCCTGGGACTGACTTTGTCCTCTTGCAAGGTGTTTGTTTCTTTTCACATGGGTGATTTCGATCTCCCAGGTATGAACAATATCTCTGTGCATTGATAATAATGTCACGCCTCGATGGCTGTACTTAAAACGGTAGATGATGAAAAAATTAAACTTAGACGTTTATGTGCCTTTTGCACTCCTCCTCTTACGTGCCTATTCCATTTAAAGCACTCTGTTTTGAACATAATTTTACATTTATTCATTGTGCTTTGCAACTCACGAGCAACTTCAACTACTGTACATGCAATAACTTCAGACCCTGAAATTCCCACATGCATCATCCCATAGATGAAGGCCAAACTAAGGGAGCTTTTAGGTACTCAGTTTTCCATTACATAAATCCAATAATGCCACGTCACTCTCAGGAGGACTTCCCACACACACAGTCTGCCATCTGCTACTACACAAGCAGAAAAGAGCAACCACTGAAAAAGATTATTTAGTTTTCATTGTACAGTGCTGTATACTGTATCAGAAGGGGGCACTTGGGAGAGTTGCACTCAGATCTTTGTGGACGTTCTGGCGCCTTTTCTGGACTTACATTCATCCAAACAATGTTCAACTCAATCATTGATTGTACAGTACTTTATACTATAGAAGTTGTGCATGCCTATACATGCCAAACATTCCTATTCAGGGTTGTAGGTTCCAAATGTTTACACTAAAATGTTATCATATATCATCAAATATGTTTCATTGAGTTGTTGTGTTGCTACATTAACATTCAGCATTCCTTGTGTTTACTTTTACACATTTGTGGAAGGAAATCGATGAGTTGGTGCAAAAAGACTGAACGAGTACTGTTTGGCATTCAAAGGCAAATCGGTGTAGATATCATGGAATTAATGTCAGCATACATGTAATCCATTGTAATATCAATGTTGTGGGCTAGAGGTGTAGGCCACTAATATTTGTATGGTAACCAGGCTTTATGTTGACTCCTTCAGCTTCACAGCTTCACTCCCCCCGTGCATTATGTTTGGGCCGTAACTAGCACAGTGTTCATTTATTTCATAATAAAACATTCCCTATTGTTACACCTGTCCCCCTTTGTATTATGCTTGGGTGGTAACCTCACTGACTATTGTGTTGTGCCTCATGGTCGCCCTCAGACCTCATTGTCTATTGTGTTTTGCCTTATGGTCGCCCTCAGACCTCATTGACTATTGTGTTTTGCCTTATGGTCGCCCTCAGACCTCATTGACTATTGTGTTGTGCCTTATGGTCGCCCTCAGACCACATTGACTATTGTGTTGTGTTGTGCCTTATGGTCGCCCTCAGACCTCATTGACTATTGTGTTGTACCTTATGGTCGCCCTCAGACCACATTGACTATTGTGTTGTGTTGTGCCTTATGGTCGCCCTCAGACCTCATTGACTATTGTGTTTTGCCTTATGGTCGCCCTCAGACCTCATTGACTATTGTGTTGTGCCTTATGGTCGCCCTCAGACCTCATTGACTATTGTGTTGTGCCTTATGGTCGCCCTCAGACCACATTGACTATTGTGTTGTGTTGTGCCTTATGGTCGCCCTCAGACCTCATTGACTATTGTGTTTTGCCTTATGGTCGCCCTCAGACCTCATTGACTATTGTGTTGTGCCTTATGGTCGCCCTCAGACCTCATTGACTATTGTGTTGTGCCTTATGGTCGCCCTCAGACCTCACTGACTATTGTGTTGTGCCTTATGGTCGCCATCAAACCTCATTGACTTTTGTGCCTCACATTATGGTCGCCTTCAGACCACTTCGATTGTTGTGTCGCGACTTATAGTCGCACACAGACCAATTGACTACTGTGTTGATCCTTATGGCTACACTCTGACCACATTGAACCAACCCGTGTTGTGCCTCAGGTCACTAACAGACCACACCCGTTACCCTGAGTACTTGCAACGCCACCCATCATGCATTGGTGCTTATCGACTCTCATCCACCTTTTGTATACATATAGTAGACACTGGACGTGCCAACCCAACCCTCACTCCAATCAAGACACATTCTCTAGCTCATATATGGTAACCACTACCCCTTCCTCGTGGCCCAGCACCATGACACCTGCAAATCCGTACTTGGACGATCCAGCACTCTGGATACGCCACTTTGCCACAAGTCCAATACCTAACCAACCTTGTACTACCGCTAAGAGAAACACTAGACTGAATACCAGAACCAGCCCACCTACCTTTCATGTCCCTCACCAGCCCTTCAGTCTTACCTGCCATGATATTATCAATACCTACCCTTGCACGACTCTCACTAGAAACCTGAGGCTTAGTTCGCGGCTGCGCCTTGCACCCCAGTATTCACACGCTAGAACCACTAACACAGACACACTCTCTAGCCACCGCACTATACGCTCAACCTTATCACTGGCTCACAATTCCGCCTACGACAGCACACAGTCTCACTACGCCACGTCATCTGTTGCCACCCAACCTAGTCTACCTTGTGCCTTATCAATCAGGAACCAAAAACTAGCATCTAGATGCACACACTGGTCATACCATACTAACAGCCCTGTACCAGACAACATCTGCAACACCAGCTCTCACAAACCACATCTTCCTTCGACACCCACCCCCGACAAACATCAAGACAACGCCACTACGGCCACTAAACAACAAGACAACGTTACACTCAAAGGTGCTCTGATCAACGCACGATCTATCCAAGCTCATGCCCTCGATATTGCTGACCTCATTGTCTCAGAAAACTTGGACTTACTTGCAGTCACGGAAACTTGGCTGCACGCGGCCTCTGGTCCCTCTCTGTCACTAGCCATCCCAGACAACTACTCCATAATCAGATGTGACAGGGATACTAATCAAACTAAGGGCGGCGGCCTAGCCGTCATATTTAAGAGCGCGCTCAACATCAGAACCTCAAATAGCCTTCAGATACTCTCAGCTGAATCTCTTTCTCTTAAACTGCCTATTTCCCCCAATCATACAGCCACAATCCACCTCATTTATAGGCCTCCTGGCCCTACATCCTCATTTGTTGAAGACATTTCCTATTTCCTAGCATCCAGTGCGAAGCCTAGCTCCCAAATTATGATCTTGGGTGACTTCAACCTGGGTTACCTGGACAAGAATGACACCAAAGCCACCGATTTAGCAAATATCTTGTCTGATTTCGGCTTCACACAACATGTCTTGGAGCCCACCCATATTAAGGGTCGTACTCTTGATTGGGTTGCCGACTTGAACTGCGCCCTTAATGATATCTCTGTATCCCCCTGTGCTTGGTCTGACCACCATTTAATTTCGTTCTCCATTAACACAAGCCCTCTTGAGGACTCGCAAAACCTCGCCCCACCCACGCTCACACGGAATAAAAAAGACATCACCGTTGAGAAACTCCTACCACTCATCCTCCCTTTGTTGAACGCGGCTTCTGAGTCGTGCGCTGACCCTACAGTGTTAGTAGACACTTATAATCGTGTTATGTTAAAAGCCCTCAACACTATCGCCCCCATCAAACTGCGTAAACAAAAACCGCGGTCCCATTTGAACTCCTGGTTCACACCGCAGCTACGTGACCTACGCAAAGAAAAAAGAAAAGCTGATGTCTTATGGAAAAATGTCCCGTCCCTAGCCAACAAAAGCAACCTTACGACTGCCACCCTTGCCTATAAAGAAGCTATCCTCTCGGCTAAAAAGGAAGCATACAATAAAAGAATCACTCAAGCTCGCTCTAACACCAAGGAACTCTTTAAGATACTCAAGGAACTTGAGTCCCCTATTGCTCCTCTCGATAAGTGTATCCCGAACACTGAATGGTGCACTAATATCCAAAAAGCTCTACTAGACAAAATAACCACTCTCCAAACTAAAATCAAGGCAAAAAGAACCCACCTCTCGGAAACTGATAAGTCAACTAGCGACACTTGGAATCATAAAACCCAGGCGCCTAAACAAGATCTTAAACCTTTCAGCTTCTCTCCCCTTTCTATCAAGGAAGTAGAAAACATTATAACTAAGCTAAAACCTTCCAACTGCCAAGGTGATGCTTGCCCCGCCGTTATCATTAAGGAAGCCGCACATAAGCTTGCCCCATTTATTACCTCCTTCATAAATGCCTCCTTTGAATCATGTACCGTGCCTGACAACCTCAAGGATGCGTGTGTTATACCTTTAATTAAAAAAGCCAATCTGGACCCCAGCAACCCTTCAAACTATAGGCCCATCACCACCGTGCCTTATCTGCTTAAAATCCTCGATCGCGCAGCCTATCTCCAAATCCAGGAGTATCTCGAACGCAACAATCTACTAGGGTTGAGACAATCTGGCTTCCGTCCCAGGCATGGCACTGAGACAGCATTACTAGATTTAAAAACCCAAATCGAGGACCTGAAAGACAAGGGCAAAATGGCGCTCCTACTCCTCCTTGATCTTTCAGCAGCCTTTGATTTGGTCGACCACCAAATCCTCTGTCGCCATCTCAAAATTGCCGCCCATTTCTCAGACGCAGCTACTTCTTGGATCAGCTCATTCCTTGCAAACAGAACCATGAGGGTTTTCTCTCCACTAGCAGCGGCTGACCCATCCCACGTCCCTTGTGGAGTTCCCCAAGGATCCTGTGTATCTCCCACACTTTATAATGTGTTTACCAAACCACTCTTTGATATCCTTGACTATCTGGGTGTCTCTTACACTAATTATGCGGATGACACCCAGATACTCATCCCTATCACGGGTGATTTTGTAACCGACTCAAAATCTCTCAATACAGTCTACTCCGTCATCCAAGCATGGATGGCTAATCACGGGCTCTGTCTCAACGATGAAAAAACGGAGTTAATCATCCTGGGCTCCCAATCTAAACTTTCGAAACTCGATACCAACTATAAATCCTTCATTATTGACGGGAATGACATTAAAGTGGCCAATGTCACCAAAACCCTGGGAATTTACCTCGACTCCACACTGTCCCTCATTCGACAAACTAATGCAGTTGTTTCTGCATCATCTTACACCTGTAAATTGATCACAGCCTGCAGACCATTCCTGACTCCGGACAATTGCCTGACCCTGGCGAGAACCCTCATCCTGTCCAAAATTGACTACTGTAACGCCCTCTACCTTGGGACCAGCCAAAGAAATCTTGACAAACTCCAGGTCACGCAAAACAACGCCATAAGGGCAGCACTTAACATACCTAGACGGAACCACATATCCCATTTTAGACGCAACATTCAATGGCTACCTATTTCCCACCGCATATCACTCAAATCACTTGTGCTCACACACAAAGCTCAGAACAATGCAGCTCCTGCTTACTTAGTATCACGCTTCTCGCAACACACGGCCACCAGACCCCTGAGATCTGCCCAGATCCACACTCTGGTCATCCCCAGCTTCAAACTACGCTCGGCGGGAGGGTCGAGTTTTCCGGTCCTTGCTGCCAAGCTTTGGAACTCACTTCCTAACGCCCTAAGGAACATTCCGCACTGCATCGAATTTAAAGCCAAAGCTAAACTTTGGCTACGGGAACAAGATACCTCACCTTCCACCCTTGCATCCTTCGGTGGCTAGTGTTTGTTCTGCACGGCTGTCTGCTCATTGTCACTCCGGCTCTCACTTTTGCCTAACGCGTTTAGGTTCGCCTGCCTGTGATTCTGCTGTAATTTAAACGGATCAGATGTATACTTATCCTGCTACCTGTAACTGCTCACAGTCCTTACCCTTCTCCTGTAACGGGGGGCTGATACTATGTTGTTACTTGCTATGTCAATATCACCTGTAACGGTTTATTGTATCACATCTTCTGCAACATGTAACCTCTTTTCTGTAACGTGTAACTTCCTCCTAAACATGCGCCCGCAAGCCTCTGGGCAAGGTGCGCAATATAAATATAAATAAAATAAAAAATAAAAAATAAAATAAAATAAACCAAGAGATTGTTCGTTTTTCATTGCAAATGTCCTTATTCTGACTTCGTTTACTTATGACTGTCCCTGCTCATTCTGTTTTGGTGTCAACCAGGACAAAGTTAATTTATTTCTAGCCATGACCTATGCTGACACCTTAGGCTTTTCCATGTGTGTTTATTATAGCTGGGTGGTAGTCAGGGTGTGACTCATTTCTTTTATTTTGCAGTAACCATGGCTTAGTCTGGCTATGAAGGCAAGGCACTATGATCCGTGGAGTCAATAAAGCCAAGGTGTTACGCGTCAAGGCATTCTGGATGGAGACAGGGAAAGAATTTGAGCACCAATTTGAGGACTTCCTAGTCATTAAAATGGTACAAGAGTATGACCTTCAAGTCCTAAGGACACCATGTGAGCAATGTAAGGAACTCATGGTGGCAACAGTAAAGACAGACAGAAGTGATCACAGTTCAAGGGTGTTTATTCAACTGTAAGTGCAGTGTGGAAAAACTCTTCCGCTAAACCTAAATCTAAGATGGGAGCAAGCGTCAACCATCAAAGGAAAAATAAGGCAGTCCTTGGGTCGTTGTGTCAAAATAAAAAGGCCTATACTAAAAAAAGAACTATTGCCAATTCCTTACAACTAATTACAGAAAGACTGTGGGATAGGGTTTTAATAAAGAAAGAAATGTTTACAAATAATAAGTCAGGATGTGATTGACAGGGTTCTACCTTCCCCACGTCTTCAGTATGGGACAAGGCTGGTTTCCTAACCACAGCACACACTCAAGGTTCCCCAGCACGAACCGACAGTTCTGCATCAGCTGTTGGGTTCTTCCGAGGGCCAAGTCTCTTTTCAATAAAAAGTCTCTTGCCTTCGAGGCCTGATGTATCCAACAAACAAACAAACACAACGTTCTGCTTCACGTATACCTTGGGTGATGGTTTCACCCCTGCTCCCCATCTTCTGGGCGTAAGCCCTTCACAAAATCATATTCAACAAATCGATTCAACAGTTCCTTTTCAATGAACTTTGGGTGGTGACTTTCCACCCCTGGATCTCCCACTGTCAGGCTCGGACCAAAATGACAAGGTCTTCTAATACTCCTTGTATTCATAAATCTTAATGAATGTCTTTTCAACAATCCAGTGTGGACATTCTTCAATTAAGTTCACTCCTTGCAACACTGTTTATGTACTCAATTCACCATGCAGGATTAATTTCCCTTAGCTTCTCAATCATCTGTCGGTCAAATAATTTTGACGGTATAGAGGATTTTACAAGACCCATGTATGACCACTTTGAATTCTTCTCGCTTCTTTCCAATGGCTTCTGGTTATGGTAGTCTTTCTACCATCGGGTAATCGCCCAGAGTAACATAGACATCTGCTACAACGCACTCTGGCTTTTGTTCGTGGACTTGTGTATCCGTCTGCAGAGGTTTCACAGGCCTTTATAGGAAAGGGGAAGATCTCTTCTCTCCTTGTCACCCTCTCGGTATTCGCTGTCTTTCGCTTTTTTTCACCTCCTCTTGAACTGCCGTGCTGAGTTAGCCCTCACGTCATGCAATCTGCCTTGCTCATAGGGTGCTGTCGTGCTCCATCTTTTATCCATGTGGGGAAGGCAAAGGGTCTCAGGTGTGTGTGAATCTGGTCAATTGCCTGACTTCGCCTGACCCTTGTATTGGGACATAACAGGTAAACAGCTCTGGTGTTAGTCCGTTGTCTTTCATGTTGTGCAAAAGTGTTCATGTAGGAAAATGGGAGCAGTGTTTTGGAATATCCAATGTGGTAGGATGGGGAAAAGGTGTTGGAAGAAGGGGGATGCCGTGTCTCACCCGTTGGTGTCTCACACCCACTCCCCAAGGACCCCCCATCCAGGAACTGGATCCAAAAGCAATGTTGGTTTCCTGGCAAGCTGAATGACAGATCCCAGGGGACTAGACAGGGAGACACCTTCAGGTTTCTCACAGCAAGCATACACAAAAGCATCTGGATGAAGTACATTGTGCATGCTGCATCTCCACGATGGCCTTACAACCCCTAATACATTTGCAAACAAACAAACCACACACTTCCTTAAAGAACACAACATTATGCAGGGGATGTTGCTGTCTACAATCCAGCATTACCCAGAGAACACATTCAAATTAAGCAACCGGTGGGACACCACCCCAGGTTAATGCTGGAAGACGGAATGAGAAGCTTGAGTAGAAGAGAAAAGGAGTTGTCATTTGGAGGATAAGAGTTTTGAGGAAGTGTAGGCGGTTGACTATCAGTAAAACGGGGAGAGTTGCGAGGAGACTGGTGAAGAATTGTATAACATCTGGTGGAGAGTATAGAATTAAATGCTGATGAAAGATCCTTACAAAGTGTGAAAAGAGATTTGGTACCATCTATACAGAAAGAGAGTAGGTAAGTTGGAGGAAATGGATCATACAGATACAACAAGATCAGGAGAAAGTAAAGATTGATGGGTAGATATAGCTAATATACCCCGGAAGGCGGAAGGAGAACAAACTTTGACATCTTGGATTTAACGCTCACCCACTTGATTCCCTGCAACCCCTGTCTAACTTATTCTTTATCCCTCTGTTCCCTTGGTATGTGAATGAGAAATCTGAAAATCATAGGGTAAGCATGGAAATCTATGGGTTACATTAGCAATGCCTTTGAAATGTTCGAATCCATATCCCTGCAATGGTTGCGATGCCAGGAGAATGTTGTATACTTGTTTTCATATCTGTAAAGTCCACTTGATTCGATTTTGTAGTGTTCCAGAGTGAAATTGTGACTGCATCTTGTGACATTTGTGACGTGGGAAAGAACGTATTTATTTTGCAATTTTGTTCCATTAAAGGGAGAGGCTTAATTTCCTATGCTAGATTATCTGGAACAGCTCTGATAGTGACAGTCTCATGGAAATAGTCTGTAGTGGTTTAGGCTTTCAACACACTTTATGGTGCTCACTTGTGCGGGTAGGGGTAGGGGGGGTTTCAATAACTCTATGACAAACCTATTGGCATTCGTGCATGTCAGTACTGGCAATTGTTTTGAGTGAATAGCAATATGGTTATCCAGTAAGTAGTCCTGAATAGCTTTAGTGGTGACAGGCTTGTTACTGCTCATATGATTGCCCCCTAGAAGGTGTCTTTCCTGTGGTAAGGACATAATTAATCCTGCAACTTCTGCCTGCTTTAGCACAGAGATCCAGTTGGGGTTTCTGGAGCTCCACTGTATTCATACTCTAGGTCCACTTCCCACTACTTTGGGGCTGCTCAACCCCTTTGACGCCCCACTGCCAGTCCACAAGCTCAGGCAGGGGCTTACATCACATGTGGAACAGGTACTCACTTGTGTTTTAACTCCAAGTGAATCTCCTGACCTAAATCTTCTGGGATTCAACTGGGCACAATGTAATGGGTCAGAAAACAAAACAACTCCAATAAGTGCCACCCACAGTGTAATAAACCTAGCTGATTGTAAGTAATACAGATAGAGCTCGACATATATGTGTAAAAATCAAATATCAACTTGTTTCCCATTAAATGTGTTTAATGGCACCCCATCATATAAAGAATCACGTCATAAACAAAAATTCATCCATATAAATATGTGTCCAAAAAAGTACAGCAATCAGTAAAAACATATCAAATCACAATATGAAAAACAGTCCTGTTCAAAATATGATGTACAATCCAGACAGGAGAATTCTGTATACTTGATCCTGTAGTTAGACTGCTGGGATTGCTAGTCTCAGTACCTGTGAAGTTGGCCCAGTAATTGATTTAGGTGAAGCCTTGCCATTGGAACAACAACAACACAAGAAGGCATGTGATACTGCACATTACCTTATTCTTTTTGAGCAATCTGGTCAACAGCCTCTGTAACCTGGTGGCCCTGTACACAGGAAGACAGGCCCTGACTTATTTTATGCAAAACGGTGCCCCAATCAACTGCAGTGACTGTGATGGCACCAACTGAGACTTTGCAAGATTCACCACAAATCCCCAATGTCCCAGGCACCAGCAAACCATTTGTGAATCTCTTAGAGCCTAATCATGAGTTGAGCCTTAGCCCTTAAATGCAGTAGTAATGCCTTTACCACTGGATTTAAGGGATGGCCAAATCATGAGTAGGGTGGTAGGTGGGAGTTTTACCTCTAGCTTTTTGCTGGAGATAAAAATGTCCACTTACCGCCCTTTTTCATCTGTTTTCAGCGCTATTACCCAAGGCGTAATTACCGTCGGCTGTAATTGTGCCCTCCAAGTCCACTGGGTCCAATGGACCCAATGGGGAATGGGAACTTACCACAGTACTTGAAGAATGGGAGAGGGTGCACAGCTTGTTTCTTTTGATTTTGAATAGATTAGTATCTGTTGAGTATGCTTTTGGATTTTACTTCAAAGGGTGCAGCCCATTATACCGTGTCACTGTGTGGGACACTCGTTATGTGCTGAAAGAGAAAGGACCTAGGCTTATTAGCCTTCGGTGTGGGCTGCACACCTAAATTCCCCCAATAGGGTTAGAACATTTGTTTTTAGAATATAAATGACAGTAAAGCCATCTTTGATAAAGTTGCTTCAAAGTGCTTTTATTCTGCAAATTGCAATTCAATTCGATTTCTCATTTAGTTAACGAATGGTTAAACTTCACCAATTCGTTTTGTGCTGATACAATGGCAAAGAAAAATAACCTAGGGCTAATGCATTTCGGAATGGTAACATTCCTTCCTCAGAGCCAGGTTAAATGTACACGAGCATACAAAAAAATCTTTCATGGGTTCCTTCTCTCTTGTCCTGCACACACTCCAAATTTGTGTGCTTTCATTATATGCTGTGAAAAATGTGCTGCAGATTAACCCAACTAAAACTAAAATACTGGAGTTTATAGCAAGGCATAAGGAAAGAAAATAGAACTGTTTTGTAGGAGAAATTGGCCCAAGTAAAAGGTCCATTGGGGGGGGGGGAGTGACCAACTGCCCATGAAGATGGGCGCTTTGAAAGGGACCTCCTGACCCCCATGCCAGACTTTCCACAATGTGAGCAGCTGTGCGGAGCTTACCTGATGAAAAATGCAAAGCACTTGGTGGCAGAAGAGCAGGGGAGTGTTTAGATGTACGACCCAATCTGAATGGTGAGCTGCAGTGTATGTAATCTGCGCCGAAGCAAGTGGCAACTTTAGTCCAAGTTTGAAAATGGTGGCGGTTATTCACTGGTGTCACTTTGAGCTGCTCTGACAGGTGGCAGTGTGGAGGAGCGGGGAGCACCTTAGCAAAGCTCTGGGTGGACATTATATGAATGTCATGCTGGTCCCCCATAGTCCACTGTGGTGAGAACTTTACTGCAATAAAAAAAAAAACGGATGCGTGCCCTCCTGCCTTATGACTTGCATTTTGCACCACCATTACATAACCGTCCAAAACTGGAGGGGACCTGAACCACTTCTTGTGTAGTTGATATTAAACAGTCATATTGTAGATGGCTAAAACAATATAGATGGATAATGGGACAGTGAGATAATGATTTGATGTTGGAGGTTATCCTGAAAAAGGATTGTAAAGGCTTGTTGAATAACCTGGTACTGGTTAGGCAACAGTTCAAACTAATATTATATCGGAATTGGAACGGTCAAGTTATTTTCAAGAGAAGTTTGGGGAGCAGAATCGACACTTTATGACAGAGAACTGATAGACTCGTAGACTCGTTGCACGGAGCGTGTGCTATGGATTTTGATTATGCGGATGTATTGTAGCAGACCAGGAAGACTAGTTGCTCTCAGGCAATGGGTCCAAATATTCTGTCTAATGTCCTGATCAAATCAGCCCTGGAAAATTAAGTGTTCATTTTAGAGATCTTTTTAGACAGATCCTCTGTACAAATATATTTTAATATTGGTGGCAAAACTAATTTGTCATACCGATATACAAAAAGGGACCGCGCATGAACCCCAAGGACTAATACCTGATTATGATCATGGACGCAGATAGCAAGTTATTTGTGTCCATGGTCCTAAAACATCTTGAAAAATGGGCATTGGTGCAGAACATCATTTTGAAATATCTGACAGATTTCAGGAGTGGTCATAGTACAGCACTGAATGTTTACTTTTTGCATTGTCTCCAGGTTTTGGCCTGGAACAGCAAATATGATTCCATCTATATGGCATCCATTGACCTCATGTCAGTGTTTGAACTGGTGAACAGAGGAGGTTTATGGGCTAAATTGGCAGCTTAGGGTCTCCTAGAAGGGCTTTTATGTACACTGTTAAAGCTGCATGAAGCATCTAATATTCAATTTAGACTGAATACGGATGACACTCTGAGTAAGAACATTCATACCAAACTTAGTTTGAGACAAGGGGGAATTTTGGCACTGTGCCTTTTTATTCTGTTTATGGCAGATACAGATGAATTTTAAAGATCTGTGGCTTTTGTTCCTCCTAAACCTGGAAATCAGATGTACTCCTGGATATCCTACGCAGATGTTTATCTATTGTTCAACTGCACGTACCTGGGCCTTCGAAGTGTGATGAATACCTTTTCATTATGTGCTGTGAAAAATGAGCTGCAGATTAACCCAAGTCAGCAATGTGATTTCCTTGGGTCTTCCCGTTCTTAATAAGTGCATAGTTGGGGAGTGGCCAGTGGGGAAGCAAGTGGCGACTTCGGTCTGACTTTGAAAATGGTGTCAGGTTATTCACTGGTGTTGCTCTGATCTGCTCTGACAGGTGGCGGTGTGGAGGAGCAGGGAACACCCGTGCAAAGCTCAGGTTGGCAGCAGGGAACTGTGTGTGTGTGTAGCGACGGATGATGGTGGCAGTAGAGGAAGCGGGTGATGCCGCTGCAGTGCTGAGAGGCAGCCTGGGTGGACTCTGCCTGGGACTGGGGGCAGCAACTTGCGCTATACGCATGTTTTCCAGATAGTGTAAGCAGACAAGAACAAAACCCCACTAATGTGGGAAGAAGGGAAGTCACTGACTGGCTTACAAGCTGGGAGATGGGCGTGTCACAAACAGCACAAACTGAGACTGTCTGGGGAGAGGGATGAACATTTCGGTGGAGTGGAGGTGCCCGCTCACAGACAAGGTGCATCAACGGAGTGGCAAACAGCGAGGGCAAAGGGGGCTATGCTGATGGATGATCATCGGACCAGCCACTATACCGGAGAAAGAAGTAATAGGGAAATGTACAAAGTGGTTCATCCAGATCAATCCTGAAGTGGCAATAAAGAGCCTGTTTGGCCCCAATGGAAGGGGAGAGGGTGGAAGGGGTGACTGGATTGCCTGGTTTTATTGGTTATGTACCTTATGGTTAGAGCTGAGAATGGGAGCTGGAGGGAGAGCACTGTTATGGAAGTGAAATGGGGCCCTGGGCACACATTCACTTGTTCCTGGATATGAAAGCGATGTTGTCAGTTACTATGAGTAAGGGCCTCCAAGTATTATCACTGCATGTCAACGGCCTACGCCACTGTATTAGAAGGAAGAAAGTTCTCCAATGTTTAGCCACCAAAAAGGCAGACCTTGCTCTACTACAGGAAACGCATCTCAGTAAACATGAAGTGGCTAAACTGCGCAGAGAGTGGGTTGGGAAGGTTCACCATAGCATTCTTGAGAATGGGAGGAAATGTGGGATAGCAATCCTCATCCATAAGGGGATCCAAGTTAGAACCATGAAAATCTGGGAAGATGATGGGGGGAGGACTATTGCAATCAAGGTACACATTGGTGATAAGAGCATAGTCATTGGCTCGACGTATGGTATGCTCGATTTATGCCCCCCGAGCTGACAAACAAGTCTTCTTTGAGGATATATGATGGGCAGAAGCCCAGCGCTGCTAGGGGGGTATTGGAACTTGCCAGCAGACACCTTTTTGGACAAATTTGCAAACCCCAGGGATGGGAATGCGAAGGATTGAGAGCACCTGCAGTGGTTAATGAAGGACTAAGGACTATGTGATCCATGGAGGCTGCTCAACCCCTCAGGCAGTGATTTCATATTCATGTTGTGTGTGCATGACAGGAGATCACGCATTGATTATTTTTTGTTGTCAGCCAGAGCCATCCTAACGTAATAAAGTGTGACATTTTACTGGAGAGGTGTCAGACCATGAGGCAATTAGCCAGGTTTTGGACGCGACACTAGTCAGGCTGCATGCAAAAAGATGGAGAATGAATATCAGTTTGATTTAAGACCCACGTGACAAGCAAGCCCTTAAGGATGTTGTCGAAGTCTTTTTTTTTCTTTCAGTGAGGGATCGGTTGAGTGGGTGGGCAGCCTATGGGCAGCTGGGAAGGCTCATGTAAGGTGAATGTTGATACAAAAGAGCTCGAGGTGGAAGAGGAAGGATAGGGACAGAGAGGCACAGCTGGAGAAAGAAGTCACTCGTTTGTCAAGCCTTTATGATAAGACACCTTGGAGGGAGACTGCAATGCAAGTCAGATGAGCGACGTATGAGTTAAATGCGCTGTTGCCAAAAAAGGCAGAGTATGTTTTGTTTCAATTGAAAGCAACTCGCTATATACAGGGGGCAAAGGCAGGGTTCCTGTTGGTGGCTTAGCTAAAACAGAGGGACAAGCAGACATTGATTGCTTTAATTATGGATGAAGCCAGACGAGAGAGTATCACAGATCAGAGTGATATAGGCAAAGCGTTCTGTAAGTTTTATGAAAGCCTCTACACAGCAGAAGCGTCCTCAGAACAGCAGGAAGAGGATAGATGTATGAGTGCCATAGCTCTTCCCACCCTAAATAGCGATTATAAAAGTGTGGTGGGGGGCCTGTTCTTAGTGGAGGAAGTTCAGGTGGCTATTAATGAAATGAGTGCAGGTAAATCCCCAGGAGAGGATGAGTTTCCCACAATGTTTTATAAGACAGGGGGTGCCAAAATTGCAGAACTGCTGACACAGCTCTACAATGATGCGGTGGAGGAAGGAGCACTAGACCCAGAATTCAATAGGGCACTCATAACAGTGCTACCCATCCCAGGCCTTGACCCAACACGCTGTAGCAGTTACAAGCCAATATCATTGATTAATGCTGATATTAAGATACTGGACAAAGTGCTAGTGATACAACTTCAAAAGGTGATAACAAAGCTGGTGTACGAAACACAGGTAGGATACATGTCGGGCCGCTTAGCAAAAGATAATATGAGGCAGCTTTTGCACACATTATGGCAAGAAAGAATGGGCCTCCCAAGGGTGGTGCTCTCTCTCAACATGGAGAAAGTGTTTGAAAGGATGGAGTGGGGGCACCTATTCAGGATGCTTGAGCGCTTTGGTTTAGGAGAGGAATACATCAGGAAACTTAAACTACTATTTTCTCAACTGAGTTGGTGGCCGAATGCGGGCAGGCACATCAGAGAAACCTTCAGGATCAGGAAAAAGAATCGGCAAGGCTGCCCACTCTCTCCCTTGTTGTTCACACTAGCTCTGGGACCCCTGCCCACAGCCATAAGGGAGTGCACATGCATTACTGGGATGCAGACGCTGGTAGAGGAGACAAAAGCCCTCCTATATGCACGTTATATTATCCTTACTCTAGCAAAGCCTGGCGCCTCATAGCAACCCTAGGGCAGGTGATGAAAGCCTCCTCTACCTTTTCCGTACAAAATAAACTGGGAAAAGTGTGAAGTGTTGCCACTCAATAAGAATACCACAAGGGCTGGTGAGTTAGATCACAACTTCTGGTGGGTGGAGAGGGGAATGAAATATCTGGGGGTGAACCTAAATCAAAGCCCGATAGATATAGGAAAGGATAATACTGAGAAGATATGGAACAACATAGTTGTGGAGATGGCCAAATGAAAGCCCCTAAACGTGTCCATCTGGGGTAGAGTACAAATTGTAAAAATGATGATCATACCAAGGCTCAATTATATATTTGCAATGCTGCCTCTGGATGTGCCTCCTATTCTCATGAAGAAAATATTGAGAGGGATCAAAGATTGTGTATGGGGAAGCATGAAACTGAGTCTCAAAGTGGACACGCTATATGCCCCTCTGATGGCAGGTGGTCTTAACTTGCTCAATGTGGAATTATATTATTATGATTTGGGCTAGGATGGAACAAAGCATAAGCAAACCAAAGGGAATGGCAAAAGGGTATATGCAAAGGTTAGAAACTTGCAGCATCCATTCTTTCAGTCCACTATGAAGGCATGGGAGCATGCACACTTCTTGTTCAAGGTTAACTGTCACTTACACTGGGAAGCTCCTATTAGAAACAGGTGGGCTGTTAAGATCGGAGAGCAACGCATATCATGGGCAGGGTGGGCCCCCAAGGGAGTACAGCAGCTCCAGGATATTTCTGATGGAGAACTTTAACCTGGGTCTCAGTAGGCAATGGCAGTACATGCAGTTTACACACAATATGGTGGCAGCATGAAGGGGCCTGGCCCATATACCAAAAAGCTCTCAGCTGGCTGTGCTGTGGAGTGCAGGAAAGGGAAGAAGGCCCTGATGGGACCCCTATAGGAAGTGCTGGGAGATCGCCTGTATGGGGCCAAGACAAGGGAGGGAATAGCGGAAAGGTAGCAAAGGCTGCTAGGCATGCAGATCAGTGAGGACTCGGCAAAAAGTATCATGGAATATTAGACCACAGGAAGCCGGGAAGTACGACTCAAGCTGACACAGTTCAAAATTCTGCAGAGGTGGTATGGGACCACCAAGCGATTGCAGAGAGCAGGGCTTAAACAGCAAGCTAAGTGTTGGATGTGTGCTGCACAATAAGTAGACATCTTTCATGTGTTAAGGTCTTGCCAAAGACTGAAACCGTATTGGACAGATATGCATGGCCTGATGCAGGCCACACTAGAGAAAAGGTTATCGCTTATCCCAGAGCTATGTGTACTAGAAGACATGTCGCAGGAAAATTGTCTTAACCCCTAGGAAGTGAAATGGCTAAATGTAGCATTGCTGGAAGCTGAATATGGTATATTAAGGCTATGGGACATACCAAAGGTACCCACAGCAGCAACTTGGTAGGCAGAGATCATAAAAGTGGAGACATATGAAAGACTGATATGAAGAATGCAGGACAGAGAAGCAGATTTTGCACGCACCTGGGGTAAACACTTAACTTTAGAATAAAGAGGATTAAAGTAGAAAAATCATCAAGGGATTCCCACTGAGCACCCAAAAGTGTATGCTAGGTCGAGGAGGGTTCAGGAGGGCCCCTCTTGATGAATATGTGTACTTGCCTCTCACTTGGGGCAATCATTAATATTGCTGAGTACTCATGAGGAATACTAAGGGGAGTGTGGCTATTGATAACACTTAAGACAATTAGACCGGGATACCACGGACGGTAGGGGATGATAGGGGTGATAGCTTTCTGCTCTCCAGCTGACTATAGTTGGGTTACTAGTTAGGGTTCTCCCCAGTTATGAGGGTTGTTTGTTTGTCTGTTGTTTTTTGTCAGTTGGTTTCTCTTGGGTTCATTTGCTCCATCTACTCCATTAATTTCACATTGCTTTCTGTCTCTTCATTTATTCTTTTATTTCACTTATTTTCTTTTCTTTCTCCTCCCTCTCATCTTTCATTCATTCATCCATCCATGCACTTATTTATCTTATTTACTTGACCCTGTGGGTTTCGTTAGTGAGGTTCTTCCCTTCCTGGTTATCATACATGCGTAGCACTTTGTACAGGAGTTGATGAAGGACAGCAGCAGACTCATAATGTGGATGTGCAAAAGGCAAGGGCAGTGAGCGGAGTGTGAGGGCTAGTGGGCGGAGGTCAGTGGACTTATGGAGGGAATCTGATGGGTGGCGACGACCAAAGAACTGCACGTATTATATTTGTGGGTACACACAAGAAAGTATTGCTGAATGTAATAATGTAACACTGTGCTACTGTTTAGTTTTGTTTTGGTATGATTTACATGTTTGATGATGGTTTATGATGTAAACTATTCAATAAAAACCATGAGTCCCAAAAAATTAAAAGTAAGCCCATGAATTACTACCTATGGGACCACTTTAAAAGCAAGGGTAATTTCCTCACATCACAACTGGTGAAAGTAAACAATACATTTGCGTCAGTTTCCCTAAACTCTGCTGTAAAGTATTATGAGGCAATTATTGTGACCAAACTATTATATGCATTTGAGACTATGCATTCCTGAATTTGGGATAAACTCCTGATTTTGGAAGGGATCAAATTGCAGCGAACTTTGATATTGCCAAATTGTGTTCCCGTCGTCCTAGTAAGATTTGAGTTGGGTCTTAAATCACTAGTGGCCCAGAAGGACTGGAAACTTTATTCTTGTATGCACAATGTCCTAAACCTCTTCCTCAGCCTCTCTATGGGGCTATGACGGTTTTGATAGAGCAAGACCAGAATGTTACTACAGGGCAATTGGTTGATCATTGTAAAGCCATATTGAGTAGACTAGGTTGGAGAGAGGAGTATGTATATGAGCGGCCTGGCTTTGTTAAGAATGCTGTGTATCATGCTGATTGGATCGATAATACTGAGAAGATGCATCAGTATGCCTCTATTTTCCATCTCAAACACGAGCATAAAAATGTGTCACATTAGCCCCATATTTACTCTATTGCCTGAATAGATGTCAGAAATATATTGATGCATTTCAGATTGAACATTCCTTTGACCCGCAAAATGATGGCTCGTAGGCATTGTGGCATTTTGTCTGAATCTGAAAATTGGAAGCATTTGCTTTTGCACTGTCCAACACTTGTGTTTTTTTTAGAATGTTGCACTTGGGACAGTTTGTTTTTTGCCAAAGGGCCATAGAAAATGAACTTCTCTGGCAAATGCTTGTAGGACTAGGTAATTCGACTATTGTATTTGCTATCTGGGGTTTTTACCAATTTTCCTAAAGATTATACTGAGTAATTATTGTTTGAATTGACCTAGGCCTTTAGGTAATTGACTTACTGGTTATGGTAATGTGGAAACATTATTTTTCTTTCCTTTTCTTTCTCTCTCAGTATTTTACATTGGAAAACCTGATTGCATAATGTGATTTTTTGGAGAATTGTTAATGGAAAATATCCCCTTAATGTGGGTGTTTACTTATGAACTATATGTATTATGTGATATAATATCGTAAACGTTGAATTTTCTTATTTAACTATATTCAATAAGACATAAAAGCATAAACAAAATCCTGAGTTTGGGAGCCAGAAATACTGTTGACTCAAATCCATGAAACCTCAAAGTTCCATTGGCACTCTGACTATTGCCATCTTTAGAAATAGTGTATCTATTGAGTTCATCATGGCTTTGCACTTTGATCTGTGAGTCAGAATCTAAGTTCTGCTGTACCTAAGTACAGGGGCAGAGACATGAACTCTGTCAGAAACCCCAGACAAACCATTCTCGGGGCCAATGCATCTGGGGCCTAGAGCAAACTTGGAAAACTCTGGAAAAGCCATGGAAACGTGAACAATCGTGCCTCCAATAAACTATATCTGATTCTTCGATGTACTGACTCTTGGGCAGTGAGTTGGACTTCTTCAGGTTCTGTAGAACCACCTTTTTCTTCTGTTCATTTTTGAGCTATGTGTGTTGAGACGTCCCTTGAAATTCACATCCTGGTTCTTGCCCGAGCACTTGCCCGAGCACAGACCTTGAATCTGAACTGGGAGGGAGGAATGCAGGAGTTGCTTGTCTCGCTTCACTCAAACCCCGGCTCCTCCTACTTCCTCTATCGGGTCCCTATGTCCCACAATGCGCTTGATAGTCAAACTCCTGTTCTTCCAACCCCCTGCCCATCAGGGGACAATAAAAGATGAGGGTTGCTAACGGTTGCACTCCAGTGCCTGGTATCTGAAGACAGGATAGAAGAAATTGAGGGATTATGAGAAAGGGGAAGTTGTATCTTTGGTAGGGAGGTTTCTAGGAAAGGAACACTTGGGATGGAGTGTTCCTGGGATGGAGGTGGGGCCTCAAAGTTAAGTACTGGGACGAGGAAGAGGGAGTTGGATGCAATAAAAGAGCCAGTGGGAGCTAAACAAATCTGACAGCAGATGTGAAGAAGCATAAAACAAAAAAATGAACAATGCAACTGAACTAAATGCAGACCACATTGCAATATGGCAAACTTGCTCCTTTTGCTATGGCTACCAATTTATAGCCAGGTGACCAAATATCATGTTGAGGTTCAGAGAAGAGGACATAGAGAAAAGGTGGAGTCAGGGCAAAGTTGAGGTAGTGGTCAGGGAGCTGCATTTGGGTGCATATCGAAGGTCCAGCAGGCGAGCGATATGAACGCTGATAAAAGGCAGGAGTGAAAGAGGATGCAAGTTCTATTATGATGTGGCAAGTGTTGAAAAGTGAGGTAAGGTAACATACCCAAGACCAATGCAAACCAATGTTGTCCCAGATCACCACAAAGAGGACCTGATTTATAAAAGGTTTACACAATGGTGAAATCCCATTTAAAAGCGGCTCTAAATCAGACCCACAGTGTCAGCACAAATGCCTTGCCCGCTACTATATATCAACTTGTCATGCAGGAAACCAAAGGAGATTCACCCAGAGACAGCAAGCATGCAGTTTAGCCCGTCAGGCTGTAGACTTACTGTATCTACTTTCCAAAACGTTCCCTACCCAGGCTGCCCCTTCCCTAAGCAACTGAAATAAAATAAGAAAGCCTTTACTCCACCAGACAACCACGCCAATACATTGTGCATGTGGAAACAAGTAAGAAAAAAACAAAAAAACTCATAATCGGAAATCAGATGTGCAAATAGTCCTGCCCCAGAACTTTTATTAATAGCGAAGAGTGCAACAAATTGCAATTTCAGCCAGGATGGAAAAGAAATTGAGGGCATATGTGAAACAACATGCATACATACATTAAATACTACTACTACTACTAATAATAATACTAATAATAATAACTATTATTGGTATTAATATTATTATTAGTATTATTAGTGTTATATATAAAAGCACACTCCTATTACGGCCATGATAAGATGAATATTAGAACAACTTTTCCATGTATACACATTCTGGAAACAAACAAAACACAAAGTGCCTGATTCATGGAAGTGTTTTGTAAAGGAACAATCCCATAGGAAAACGTTGCATGAATCAGGCCCAAAATGACTGTAGCTCTGTGTTGCAATGTTCCTGTCTTTACAGTGCTCTCCCAACCAATATTTTGCCCATCCATCTTGAAGTTGATCATTAGATTTTTAGTAGCACGCTATACATTACAGGTGTTTTAAAATATAAAATATCTAAAAATCACAGCAACAATTTTGTAAAACAAAAGAAGAGGAAACAGTGGTTAAGGAGACTCGTACACATAGCTTGTACAATAGGCCTGCCATAAAACTGCTACAAAAGAACGCTGCATTAAGCCGCGCGGAAACGGTGGCAGTGAGCAAGTTGTCTGGTGCCATACTTAAAACTGTCGCTAGAACTAAGGACAAAACGATCATTTAAATGGATAAAGAAAAGGCGATAATTTTACTGATTCATCTGGGGATGTCGGTTGCTAACAAAAATGTGATGATGTTTTTATTGTTTATATGTGTATGTTTTTTTCACTATATGCATTTTATATGATTTGAAGATTTGTGTAGAAGGGGCAGGGACCAAGCGTGCCTTGAAAAGCTGAACAAGATTAGATAAAATCCTAGGAACACAGACATCACAGCATTTGCAAACGTGTTTATGTGAATCCAGCGCTATAATAAGGGACTCACGACACCTATAGAGTCAAGGTCAAGAATATATGCAGTCAGATAAGTGAGGACAGCACACCATGGGCTTCAGCTGTTTACAGCAATGTTCCCTAGACAAGAATCCCGCGGTGGAAGGAAGCACATGTAGACTGGAGCAAACACAGCGCAAAGAAAACAGCAGTCAAGAGAGCGGCACATTTTAGATTCTTCTCTGTGAGTCCATTTGTCCCCACACATAAAGTGCACTGAGCAAGGAAGAAGAGTTTGACGGTAATACTGCTCAATTCACCTCCGGCGATACAATTCTATTCTAAAAAGAAAGAAAAAGCAACCTTCGCGCTGGCTTTGCATATTTAGTGCAGCGTGAGGATGCACTGTTTTGAATACAATTAATACCTTCCAGCAAACTTGAATTTTGTTGAGAAAAAAAAAAAAGATGAGACGTATGTTTTCATTCCTGAACAAATCCTATCTGGTAGAGAACCGAGTATTATAATGTCCAAAGGTGTCAGGTGGTGAGAAATAATACGTGTCCTGACATTTGTACTGTTCTGCTTTATTAAATGTTCTATCGGATTGTGAGATGAATGCCTCGGGGCATACCCGAGAGCGTGCGCAGTTTCAAATATTGTGTCTGGAGTTTGGATATCTCTTTACTATGCCATGCTCTGCTGCTTAAATATTTACAAACAAATGTGCAGATGTGCAGTGGAGTAACTTTGCAGAAAATGTTGGGGGGGACATGACATCTGAAGAAAAGGTGCCCCAGCCAAATGAATGGGGACAAAAGGGTGTTCCATGAAAGTTGGGGGGGACAAACACCCCTGCCCCCCCTACAATTAAGCTCAAGGCGATATGCATTACCAATCCACCATGGCATTGCCAATGATTTTACATGCATGTTCACGTGAAGCATCACTTGCTCTTAATCGAGCCTTTTTGTTCCATTTATGTTTTACATCGACATTCCCAGTGGCATCCCCTGGTCTCCATCTGTCAAACCAGGGCAGCTGGATGTCTGCGGTGCCCCCAGTGTAAAATGCAGAATGTGGTTAACATCTTTCATAGAACTGGAAAACTTACACTTAAAATGACATTGTCTATGGATGGTTGGACTTCATAGAACATTACTTGCATTTTCAGGGTTCAGAAAATGTGTGTTTCACAATGATAATCTGCCTGTGGGCTTCTTCTGCACCTGATTACGTGTACAATTCAATTATGTATTTATTGGTTATTTGTAATGTGCACTACACAGCAAAGTCTGTGTTTCAAGGCGCATCAAGACGAGGGGGGGATAGGGATGAAGAAAAAGGTATACAACAAACACAAAACGTTCTTAAAAGGTCTTGAAGCATTCGGAACATGCAAGTGCTACAGCATGAGAGCAGAGAGAGGGGGAGGAGGGGAGGTGCAGGAGGAGAATGGAGGGAAGAGACACACGTTGAAAGACTTTGGGGTTCTTTTGATTCATGGAACATCCAGGTTGCCTCTGGATTCTAATTTCCAGTGCTTTAAGTGGGCCAGGACCTGCCAGGGCCGGGCCCCGGCAGTCTCCAAAAAGTGGGGGTGAGCCAGGGTGAGCAGCGGCCGCAGCGGGTTCGCAGAGGGTGAAAGACGGCTCTGGGTCTGTGATCTCTGCTCTGAGCAGAGATCACTGAGCCTGAGGTGCCTTTCTCCTTTGGCAAGGCTTTATAAAAGATGCCTTGAACTTGAAGCCATCTTTTATAAACGTAGAAATATTTCTATGTTTATAACAGACGGCTTGAATCGTACAAAATTCAAGGCATCTTTTATAAAGCTTTGTCGACGGACACAGCCACCTTCGATTTGACCGTCCTCAACACTTTATAAAAGATGCCTATGTCTCAAGCCATCTTTTATAAACATAGACATATGTTACAAATGTCTATGTTTATAAAAGGCAGCTTGAAAAGTACACACACCATAGTAAGGTAAGCACACAAGTGTGAGTGCCTTACTATGGTTTGTGCACTTTCAAGCCACCTTTTCTAAACATAGAAATATGTAACATTGCCATGTATATAAAAGAAGGCTTGAAAAATACACAAACCATAGTAGTACGCAAACAAATATATAAATGCTCAAATACATTTAAATATTTGTTTGCGCACCTTACACCTTACTATGATTTGTGCACTTTTAGGCCACGTCCACAATGGAAGCCACGCCCCCAAACGAGGGCCCCCTCTCAATTTCTTACCGCACTTAAAGCACTGCTAATTTCTATCCAAAACTTTCCAACTGGATGGACTTCTACAGACTTAACACATTCTAGCCTTTATGTAAGGAACATATGTAATATGATTAAGCATACCCTTATAAGAGACTACTGAAGTCGCCAGACCACATGAAGTCTCTCTTACAACCAACCTCAAAACACTGTTTAATATCGTTTTTTAGTTCTATGTGGATATATGTTGAATGAATCACTGTACTGGTAAAATGAATTAAGGATTCTGTTTTTAAGATATTGTTTATTGTTTTTTAAACATTGGTTCTAGATATACCTGTACATATCATGTTGTTGTATATATAAATACATGTTGTATACATAAGGAATACATTAAAATAAATTACATATGTTCCTTACATAAAGGCTAGCATGTGTTAAGACTATAGCAGTCCATCCAGGTTTGAAAGTTTTGGATAGGGAAGAGACAACCAAAACGTTTTGACTAGGTCGTGAGACCATTTGCAACAGGCAAGTGCTGAACATGAACATAGGTAAGGGGGGAGCAAGGAAGTGCAAGAGGGGAAGAGGGTAACACATAAAAAAGTGAAAGGACAAGTAGGTAGACTGCATTCAGGAAAACCAAGACATGCAATTATGACAATCAAGTATGAATGTTTGGAGCCAGGAAAAGCCATGCCTCGTGGAATGAGGGGCTACGTCAGGCATACAGACAGGCAGGGGTAACACAGAGGTAAGAATGTCTGCAGCCTGGAAAAGCCTTCCCCTCATGCAATGAGAGGCTACATCAGGTATGCAGTTTAAGTAAGTAAAGCAATTATGGAAAACCTAACCCTGAGGTGCAGAGAGCTACGTCAAATATCACTTTAAGACAAACAAAGCAAAAATGTCATACAATTTAGACAAATGGCTGCAAGTATGTAAAAAGCAAAACACAGCACAGATTGAGAAAAGTCAAGAGCGGTGCATGCAGGTTGGTCACAGATCCAAATGCATAGCATAGAATGCAAAAAGTCAAAACCAGTGGATGGAGGTAGGTTAAAGATTCAAATGCACAGCATAGAATGCAAAAGTCAAAACGGAGCTCAGGGCCCAATGAGAACTAGGCTTCAACCGGCAATGTTGTGGTGAGAAGGGGGAGGGATTAATGAGGAGGGCGGATACAAACCATACCATTAAAAAGGACAAGGGCATAAGAGGGAAAGTGGAAGTGAAGTGAAGAGTTAGAATGACGGAGCAAAGAGAGAGCGGGGCAGCATAACAGGAGGAGGTAAAAGGCTAAGTGAAGGGTCGGAAGAAGTCAGGAGGAGTTAGAGGGTAAGAGGAGAAAGGGAAAGTCAGGGCAAAGACTTCTTATCTTATGACATGCAGAGTGAGCAAAAATAGGCAGCCAGAAAGGCACATTTTATGAAGATGAAGCAAGGAGCAGGATGGACAACCACAAGCAAATTGGCAAAAGGGGTGGCTCCCTTGCACAAACAGCACCCTGACAGGCCCAGAAAGGGTGTACTCCCTCTCAGGGTCCTTCACCAGGGGCCGGTTTCACCTGTCGGCTCTCCGTTGATACTAAAATCAGCCAACCGCAAATCAGGTGTAGGGCAGGCGGGTCCAAGGGCTGAAGCAAGCCCACTCAACAGCTGTGGATGAGGCGTCCGCCATCTTGAAAGGAGACTAGTGCTCTGATGAAGAAAGGAGACCACTGCAGGCCCTGAAACCAGAGCAGTCCACCACCATGGTTCTTGGTGATATTCAAGCCTTGTGGTAGTGGAGCTGCAAAGAGTGCATAAGATTAAGCCGGAAAGACAGTGGTACCCAGACAAGGTGTACTTCTTCTTGAGGTCCTTCACCGGGGTCCGGCTTTGCCTGTCGCCTCCCTGTCAGTTGGATAGTTAAATCAATTAACCTGGAGGGGAGGGGAGGGCAAGGAGTAAGTTAACAGGGTGATGCCCTAACTCTAGATAGTCTGTAACACGAAAAATGGGGCAACACACATCTGTACCGTGATTAGTTACAGCCTAGTGTGTCCAGTTTCTGAAAAACAGTAAGTCACCAAATTGTTTTCGGAAAAACCACTGTGGCTGATGGCAAAAATAGTAGCAAAAAAACGAGGCTGTGGAGAAGGACAGAAAGGATACAATGATTTTCTAAATGTCCCTTCCTCCTATCCTCACCTCAACCTAGGAAGCGCAGTTGTAACGCTTATCAAAAAGGGATAGGATAAGAATGTAAACTACTTACTTCTATCAGTGGTAAAACATCCAGCCTTGTTCATGCAGTGCCCATCAACCACTCTCTTCCACTATGTGTACGTATTGGAAGAGACAAATAGCCAAACAGCAAAACTCAGTGCAACAATGGTCTTGAGTACAAACATCCACTAAGGTATTGGTAATTGTAATGGCCTAGGGATTGCCTGTAAGCCTAGTGCACTGAAATTTAAAAGGCACAAAATACAAACAACCCAAGTTTGTATGACAAAACAACATGAAGACAATACACACTCCACTTTGCATTTTTAGAAATGTTAGTATTTAACGTAGGGTGGGGTTCAGTAAAAAGATTGCTCACATACAGTAGGTCAGATTAATGCCTCTACAGTGTAGCAGTCTACCGTCTACCGGTTTCAGTAGCGTGATCTTTACAATAGCCACTTTCATCAGGACAGTCTTCTAGTTGGTAAATGAGGTACTGATATCACCCATTGTATTAAAAATGAATGGCACCAACAGAATTGCTAATTCAAAGCCATGTTTTGGTGGTTACTAGCCTAGAGGTGACTGTGGTGTATTCTCCTTTTCTGCACACAGGTTCACCTGACGGTTCCAGCCCCATGGCACATAAAGAAGGTGATAAAGTATAACCCTGCCCTCTTTCAGGTTCTGATACAGGGCAGGTACTGACTTGACCTAGCGGGGTACGTGTATTTGTGGGGTATGTGGGGAGTTTCACGCGTGATAGGCCCTGTGCGAGTAGGGTACGTGTGTTTGCTGGGTACAAAGGGAGTTTCACACGCGATAGGCCGTGTGCGAGCAGGGTACGTGTATTTGTGGTGTGCGTGGGGAGTTTCACATGTGATAGGCCCTGTGCGAGCAAGGTACGTGTATTTGTGGAGTGTGTGGGGAGTTTCACACGTGATAGGCCCTGGGCGAGCGTGGTACGTGTATTTCGGTGGTGCGCGGGAAGTTTCACATGCGATAGGCCCTGTGCGAGCAAGGTACGTGTATTTGTGGAGTGTGTGGGGAGTTTCACACGTGATAGGCCCTGGGCGAGCGTGGTACGTGTATTTCGGTGGTGCGCGGGAAGTTTCACACGTGATAGGCCTTGGGCAAGCGTGGTACGTGTATTTCGGGGATGCGTGTGAAGTTTTACATGCTATTGGCCTAGAGCGAGCGTGGTACATGTATTTCGGGGGTGCGTGAGAATTTTTACATGCGATTTCGCTAGCGTGAAAGGGGTACGTGTATTCCGGGGGTGCGTTTGGAGTATTACAAGCGATTTGGCAGTGTGGGTCCTCCCAGATGTACTCCCTCCCACCTCCCCAGGCCCTGCAGGCAGCCGACACCACAGGTGACTACCCTACACCCCTGGCCATGCCCTGCAAGCAGCCCATCCACCCTGGGTATGCCCCGCAGGTAGCCCACATGGCACCATGCACTTGTGAGCCCCAACACATGTCCCACCCAGCAGTGACAGGCACCTGCCAGCAGGCCCCGACTCATGTCCCCATTCACCCCCACCCACCCAGCAGTGACGTGCACCTGCCAGCAAGCCCTGAATCATGTCCTAACAAAACAGAGCCATGTCCCTAAAGCCAACCCTAATCCCCCTTGGCCCCAGTCCAAGCATGCAACCATCCACAGAACCCACTCCCAAATTACCCATGCCATGATACTCTAAATGAACCATCATGCCCATGCAGGAATGCAGAACGGAGCCACACAGAGGCAATGCATGACTGAGGAAATGTTCAATGAGACATGCACAAAACCAAGGACAGTACACAGCACCAATTTTGAAGTTAGAAAACATGTATTAAAGACATAATGAACTGAATTGGAGGAATTGTAAAATGAAAATCAATGTACAATGACAGATTAAGAAAAATCATGTACAAAAAAAGTGGTCCATTGCCAATGTCCATAATAAAATCATAATCCAAATTTAAAAAAAAAACATGAATCCATGTGAAAATAGAAAAAGAAAGTATGTACAAGTCTGCAACTATATACAATGGAAGTCCAAATGGTCCATGATCCACAAATAAAAGGAAACCTACAAAAAAGTCCTATGAAGAATTAACTATATACACAAAGTGGAGCAATGTCCATTAACTCCAAAATAAAAGAAAAACAAAGGAAACCTAAGACTAATGAACTATAGACAATGGTGGCGGGCAAGTCATACGGCTCACTCAGTGATGTTCCGGGCCAGGGTATCATCGAACTCCACGTCGATGTCCCGGAGGCGGGCCTCTTCCCTGTCCTTGAGATCTCGCAGGGATGCAGTCATGGCCTGTTCCAACTCCCTGCGAGTTGCCTCAAGGCACTCAGCCCGCCTCAATGCCCGGCGCATGGAGTTCTCCACCCTGACCATAGTGAGGCGTGCCTCCTCCGCCCACCACCGCTCCGCATCTATCCGCTGGCCCTACCGCTGCCACACGGAAGACACTCCCATTCCAGGGTGCTCCTGCCCTCCGGCTGATGCATGCCCCTCTGATGTTGATGGCCCGAGCCATGATGCCTCCCACGTTGAGCCGGCCGCTGGGCTGATGGAATCCACTGGCACCGTCGTGCACGTGCCCTGCCCGATGATGCTGGCACATCCTCCAACTGCTCGAGTCCAGTTGCTGGGGTCTCAACCCTCCGACTGTGGCAGGGATGGGATCACCACTGAGCTGGCTGCATTGGTTGGAGCAGGTCCACAGGGGACCCTGGTGGCCTCTGGGCCGGAAGACGGCATGGAGAACGACTGGTGCATAGTCTGCACAGAGGAGGAGAGGGCCGCCAGAGTGCCCGACACATGTAGGAAACCCCCGACCATGGCCCCTCCCAACTGAGCCACGTTGGCACACAGCTCTTCGTGATGACTTGCGTGGTCCATCTAGGAAGCACGCACGTCATCACAAATTCAACATGTTCGCAACGCGACATCAATCAGGACGGACTCCATACGGTCACGGGTCCCCTTGTCCGCAGGTAGAAGAGTGCCAGATGACATGGACCTCCCCCCTTTCCGTGGACGGGCCTGGGATGGGGCATCCCTGCTGGTGCATGGTGGTGCAGTCACAGTGTCAGGGACAGTGACATGCACCGGTCCCTCCACAGTGACCTGTGCTGCCTCCTGCCCCTGCCCCTGGATGGCACCACTTGCACCAGTGGTACCACCCCCACCAGGCCTCATGTGCGGCTCAGTAGCGGCCTCCTTCTCCTCTGTGCACACCACCAACCTGGATGGCTCCACACCATCTTCCGCCGTCGCAAGCCCCTGTGGGGGCTCACCCGCCCCTTCTGCGGCAGCTGTAGTGGCAGACGCGACACCAGTCCCATCGCTCCCGGATGATGGTCATTCCTGGGAGGGTGACTTGGCCTTGCGTCTCCGGCCGGTGGAGGCATCCCCGCTGCTTTGCTCCACAGCGCCGTCTCCGCCCTCTTCTTCACTCGCTGCTGTGTAGAGGGAGACATAGAACACAAGCATCAGGGTACTGTACAATAGACCCCTAGACAGGAAGCAATAGCACATGAGTGGCACTGTCAAACGTCACTTCCATCATGTCTCCCAACAACACGTGGGTCAGTGCAGGCAACACACATGCAGGAACCGGCATGGCACATGCAACAAAAACTTGCATCCATGTCCACCGCACCGTACATGCATCCAATGTTGGGCTGAAACTCACATGCATCATGGGACATACTGATCACATGCACACACATCACCAGAGGATCATGCATCTGGCCCCGTGTGCCCACAGACACAGTGGATAGAAGGATGAGCAGGCTGTATCAGTGATTCAACACATCGTCACAGACTTGTGTCATGCATCCATGGCGCACACTGACACATGGACATGTACATCATGCATGTCCATGGCAGCAGCACACATCTATCACAACACAAACATGTCAAGGTACAGACACAGGCATGCATACATGTGTGCATTCCGCATGCTGCTCAGCATGATGCATTGTAACACATACACCATTCATGTGGGTCACGCCTGACTAGACTCACATGCAGCACCGTCATTTCCCTGCACACACACATCCATATATGACCCACGTCACACATGCAGCCGAGTAGCTAACTACCACCACGCTTCAACATGCACTGTTTCAAACATGAATGCACGGCCACTTACCACCTGACTCCAGACGGGCCTGCATCCTGAGGATCTGGTGGTGAAGCACTGGGCAAATGCGCTCCAGGACCCTCATCTGCTGGGTGGTAAGATGGGCCCGGTGCCCCACTGCATCCACTGCCTCCAAGAGACATCGGGCCTTCTTGAGGGTCCTGGATTTGTAGTCCTCCCAGCGCTTCCGGACGTGTTTGATGTCACGGGGTGCCACCCCCTCTGCGTTGATGGCACCCACTATGTCCTCCCAGATCCTCTCCCGTCCTTCCTTGTCGGCGCGCGATGGTCTAAAGAGGGCATCATAATGCCCCAGAACTTGCTCCACCAGGATACCAACTTCCTTGTCACTGAAGCTGGTAGCCCTCTGCCTCTCTGGCTGAGGGTCGCCAGTGGTCTCTGATGGTGTTTGCCCTGACATGTCGACCCCCGATGCAGGTGTGGGTGGGCAACTGGGTCCTGGGGCTGGGCTGTGGAGCAATGGAACACCAGTCGGCTTCTGTTCCAGCATGGGTGGTCACAGCAACTGGACCCCTGCAGATGGCAGATGTGTAGGCACCAAATGGCAGGGCACGGTGGCAGCAGGTAGGCAGCAGCAGTTGGCTCGTGGCAGGCTGCTCGGGGCTCTGGGGGGCAGTAAATCAGCTTTCTGGGCAGAAGCATGGTCTTCCCTGTGCTGTCGCGTGGCCAGCTTGATACGGAGTGATTTGGCACGTGAAAAAACTGCATGTCAGCGTGTAATTTGAGGAACGGCCCTTAGTGCGTAAGTGTGTATGTGACATAACATGTGCAGGCATTTCCCTGCAACGGGTTGAGGGTCCCACGTGGGTTTCCATCGCTCTGTACATGCTGTTTGTGGAAAGCGGTGCATGTGTTTTCCAAGTGTTGGGGTTTACACGCAATTACTTCACAGCGGGTGGGTTTTGGCTATGTGTTCTTCTTCTACACACAAGGCAGATGGTGAGTCGCTCACGCTATTTTTCCCGCTGCGGAAGTCTTTATTTGTCGCGTACCCCTTTTTTTCCACCCATACTAGCCTGCATGTTGATCACGTACATATTTTTGGGGTTCCTGGCTACGACAGCATACTGCGTGTGTTTTTTAACACGCACGTGGGCTACAGGGGTCGCCTATCTCTTTTTCTTGCTTTTATAGGATGCCTGTGCGTGTCTTTGGCCGTGCGCGGGTTTCCCCTATTCGAATCCATGAATACATGTGGTTTGTGTGCATGTGGGCGTTCCGTGTACTTCCCAGCAGTACATCCCCAGTTACGCCCTTATTTTCAGGCTTTGTCTCCCATTCCACGTGTTCCGCCTTGTGTTCCACCCCCTTTTTGGTGTGTGCACTAACGTTGTGCGCTTTCGCTGTGCGCGTTGCACACAGCGTTCTGGATGTTGCAATGACGTGTGTGCTTGTGTGCACCACGCATGGATTTGGCGCACATCACGGGGAAAACACCTGCAGCCCCTTCCATGAATCGCACGCGTGCGCCTGTGCTTGCTTTTTCACGCTTGCGCCCCCTTGCGCCATGATTTTCGGTGCACATTTGTTCCATGAATTACCCCCTATATATGTAAGACATCAACCGTCAATTTAAATAACATATGCACCAGAATCGAATATACCAAAACAAAATACATATGCCTCCAACATAATTACCTCACAGAAACTGCACAGCAAAAATCAACAGCAGACCTACATAACATTAACAACACAACTTACCAAAAACTAGTAAGTAAACTTCATTTTTCTTATATATTTGTAAACTTTCTGTATTAGGTACACTAAAAGTGATATATTTTTTTTTTACACAGAAATTTCCAGTACTTTGGAATGGCTGGCAGAACATGTACCACGGGATGAAATTAGTGAAGACAGTGATTTTTTTTTAAAAGTATTTTATTGGCATTTATATAAATACAACACAACCATCAAACGGTAACACAACAAACAAACTAAAACAAATTAACTAATTAACTACCACAGTCTTCATAGGTGAATATATTGTTCGTAATTGTGGCGGCGGGCGAGGGGCTGGTGTGGGGCACACCCAAGTTCACGGGGGCTTGATTATCAGGTTGACCATTCTTGGGGTAAGTCACAAGCAAATCTCTAGTGAGGGTGAAAGCTCAGGGGGGTTTGTGGTCGGAGGCAAATTGGATGTCACGCACCAGGGCCTTCCATGAGTCTAGGGTGTCGTTGGAGTCATCATCGTTTGAGCGGGTTCCATCCTGCCAGGCCCTAGTTTCTGCCTCCGTCCACTTTTCCAGGTCCATGAGCCAACGTCCGTGCCTTGGGCCCCTTGGGGATTTCCATGCCATTGCAATGGAACGTTTTGCAAGGATGCAGGCTAGGTCCATCAGTTTGACAAGGTGTTTGTATTTGCTAGGCCTGGGATGAGCTCCCAATAGGCATTCCTTTGGGTTCCACTCATATCTCGTGAGTCGCGCTGCGGTGCAGGTACGTCCCACCATGGACCAGAAATTTGCTGTTTTGGTGCAAGTCCAAAACATATGGACCATGTCCGCTTTGTCATTTCCGCACCAGGGGCAGTTCGGCGGTGCATGTTTGTTGAAAGTAGCAACTCTTAGTGGGGTCATGTATGTCCTGTACAGTACGTTCAATTGAACCTGTTTAAATCTAATGTTCCTCGACACCTCCTTGGGGTATAGTAGTATTCGCTCCCATTCACTGTCGGTTAGCGCGATCCCTAGTTCGGATTCCCATTTCTGTCTCAGGGATGCGCTTTTCGGGTTGGGTCTATCCTTTAGTTTGGTGTACAAGCGGGAGATCGGTTTCCAACCGTCTGCTAGATCGTACATCTCCTGGAGTAGGGGGTCCGGCAGGGGTTCTTCTGGCCAGTCAGGCCACTGTGCCTTTGCTGTCCGCTTGAGGCGGTGGTACCACAGGAACTGGGTGTTCGAGATGCCTTTGTTGGCCTGTAGCGATTCGAGCTCTCTGAACATGCCGTCTTCAAACAGATCTCCCCATGTATAGATTCCAGCTCTCTCCCACCTCCTGGCTGTCGCCAAGTCCGCCTGAGTTTTGCACACATCCACCAGGATGGGAGTATTGGGATTATAGGGGTGTTGCAGTTGTCGAAGGAAGCCAATTCTGGCCCATACCTGCCTGCCCAGGTTGACAATCATGGGGACTCCAGAAGTTTGTTTTGTCGGGTTCCAAAGCATTTCTTTAGGGAACAGTTTGGGAGTCGGATGTCGCAGGAGCCCTACTTCTGCTGAGAGGTCGTCAGAGAGCCATTTCGTTGTGTGGCTGAGCTGCGCGGCTAGGTAATACCTTTGCAGATCGGGTAGTTGTATCCCACCTTCTTTGTACGGAAGCGTGAGTGTGGGTAGGGAGATCTTGTGTCTAGACGACCCCCATATAAAGTCCTTGATCAAAGAGTCCAGTTTTTTGAAGAAAGGAGGTCTGATGTAGAAGCATACGTTCGTGAAGTGGTATAAGAGACGGGGGAGAACTATCATCTTGACTATTGCCGCTCTACCCATAACTGCCAGTAGTAACTTTGACCAGAAGTTCATAGATTTACGGAGGGCTCTTACTGCTTTTTCGGTGTTGTGATCGTGCGTGAGCGCTGGGGTATGGCACACCTCGATTCCCAGGTATTTGAACTGCTCTGGTTGCCATTGTATCCCAACATCTGGGAGGTCGGGCGCATCTAGACCCCTGAGTCTGGCCAGTGGAAACGCACACGACTTTAGTTTGCTGAATGTTATTCCAGAGTATCGAGCATAGTTGTCGAGGATGTCCAATGCGACTTGTGCATTGAGCTGGGGATTGTTCAGATATAGGAGGACGTTGTCTGCATACATGGATATTATGGCGTAATCGCTGCCCAGTTCAATGCCCGCGTCGAAGTGTTGTGTCCTGAAATAAGCAGCCACTGGCTCCAGGCCCAGTATGTATAACATTGGGGATAGCGGGCATCCTTGCCGCGTGCCCCGCTGTATCGGCCAGGCTTCGGACAATATCTTGCCAGTCTTCACTCTCGCTGTCGGTGTGTTATACAGTACCTCGACCCACTTTACAAAGCTCTCGCCAAAGCCGAATTATTTTAGCACTTCGATCAGCCACTCCCAGTAGATTGAATCGAAGGCTTTTATGGCATCCAAGGAGAGCACCGCTAGGTCCTCGTCCCGATCATAGGTCTCTGCCATGATGTGTTGGAGCCTCCTCAGCTTCGCGGTGGTGTTGCATCCTGGCACAAAGCCGTTCTGGTCCTCATGAATCAAGGTTCCAATCACCCTCGCCAGCCTCTTGGCCAGGATTGTCGTCAGGATCTTGCAGTCGTAGTTTAGCATGGCAATCGGGCGGTATGATTCACAGTTATTGGCGGGTTAGTTGGGTTTGAGTATAGGGATGATAATCGTCTCTTTCATGGTGTTGGGTAAGTTTCCGTTTTCGTATGCCTCCATATACACCTTGTGGAGGGTCGGGGCAAGGGTCGCTTCGTACGCTTTGTAAAATTCAAGCGGGAGCCCATCGCTTCCTGGGGTTTTGCAGGTGGTCAGCGATTTAATCGCGTCTGTCACGTCCTCTGTGGTGATTTCCGCATCCAGTAACTCTCTTTGGGCTTCCGTCAGTCTTGGGAGCTCAATCTCGGCCAGTGTGGCCTTTATGTCGTCCACTGGTATTTTGGTGTCGTGGGCGTACAATCTGGAGTAGAAGGCCGCAAAAGCTGAGTTGATGTCTAGCTGCGTCCGGTGAGTTATCCCCCTCTCATCGGTTATTTCGGTTGGGAGATGTCTTGGGAACTCGCGCCTGCATAGCCAGGCCAACATTCTACCAGGCTTATCCGCTTCTTTGTGAGCTCTGGCCGTGTAGGTCGCGTAGTCAAATTTGGACAATCTGTTCCAGGCCAAAAGGCACTCTTCCCGGGTGCTCTTTAATTCTATTTCGGTGTCTGGCTTGATATTGATTCCGGATTCCAGGTGGGTGATCTTGTTCTCCAGTTCCTCCAGTTCCAGTCTCAGGAGCTTACGGATACCACCGGCACCTGATATTACTTCACCCCTTGTTACAACCTTCATGGCCTCCCATAGTGTGTTCCAGCTTGACACTGAGCCTGTGTTAATGTCTAGGTATTCCTCAAGTTTGGTGCCAAGTTCCTCCCTAAATGCGTGGTCTGTGAGTGCTGCGGGTGGCATTCTCCATAGGGGGATAGGCGGTCTGGGACCTCTCGGGGCCCATTGCATGATCAGTGGTGAGTGATCGGATATGGTTCTGCCTAGGTAGAGTGTGTCATCCACTTGTTGAGCCAGCTCACGATCTATGAACAGGTAGTCTATCCTCGTGTGGACTTTGTGCAGGGCAGAGTAATAGGAGTAGCACCTCTCGGTGCGATGTTGTTCCCTCCAAATGTCCACCAGGTCGAGCTGTTCTATTGCAGTGTTTAGCGCGTTGGATGCAGGGCTGTTTGAGAGACGGGGGGGGTCTGATCTGTCCACAGCACCGTTTCTGATGGAATTGAAGTCGCCAACCCATATGAAAGCGCCCTCTCTCCGAGGAATCATTTTGGCACTGAGCATTGAAAGGTGTGAGGGTATTCCATGTTGCGGAAAGTATGAGTTCACCAGGCAGATTGGCGTGGATTCAATGGTACCCCATAATATTAGGTATCTGCCCTCTTTATCAGCTTCATAGCCCAATAGGTGGAAGGGCACAGTCGGACTCACCCACGTAAACACTCCTCTGGCGAATTTGGAGTATGGGGCTCCTTTCCCCATACCTCCCCATCTATCAGATAATTTAGCCGTGGTTTCTTCCGTGAGGTGGGTTTCTTGAAGCATCGCTATTGACACCTTTTTCCTACGCAAGTAGGAGTGGATCCGGTTCCTTCTCAGATACGTGCCCATGCCCCTCACATTCCACGTCATCACCTTAAGTTGGAGTGCCATTGGGCCTGCGTCTTGGTTTCATCTTCCCTGCCGCCCCTGTCTCCAGGTGGTGTGGCTTTCCCACTAGGTTCTGATGTTTTCTCTTCCACCTCCCCCAAGGGCCTCCGGCCCCATATTTCTTCTCCGCTGATATTCTGAAGACTGTGGTGTGAACAAAAACAATTAACAAAACTATAACTGGTGCGCCCAGCAACAACAGGGTCTTGCTGGTGCTCAGGCGCTCTCGTACCGTCAGGACCCATCCGGGTGTCGGGCACGAGGGGGGTCGGTCAGGCAACGGGCCTGACCTGTACTGTTCGTGGGAGGCGGGGCCCTGTGCCTGGCGTGGGCCGAGCGAGGGCCGTATCATCATTGCTAGCTGTTGGGTGATTTTACCTTCTCTTAGGTCATTCGCGTTACGTCCAAGTAGGGTTTATGAGTCACGGTATCTTCGATGTCTCAGGCGCGGGGGGTTCATCAATTTTCAGTAGGTTGAGGGTCATTATCTGCAACTAAATTGTTGTCTTCTAGCCACATGTTTGCGGCTGCCAGGGATTCCAGGAAAATCGCCCTGCCCTTGTGGATCACTTTCAGTCTAGAGGGGTATAGTAACATATACTTCAGGTTCAGTTGCCTGAGTCGGGCCTTAATCGGCACAAATGAGTTCCTTTCCCGCTGGACTTTCGGGGTGTAGTCGGGGTAGATCGTAATCTTCGAGCTCCCACGTTCGATGAGGCCCTCCTCTGGAGTGCCGGAGGATGGTCTCTCTGTCCTGGAAGTTGAGGACTTTGGCAATTATAGGGCGAGGGTGTGAGCCTGGCGGGGGTCTCTTCTGTTGCGATCTGTGCGCCCTTTCAATCGAAAATCCTTGCGTCAGTTTTCCGGCGCCCACCTCCTGTTGTATCAAGGATTCTATATAGGCCGTCGGGTTCGGGCCTTCAATTCCCTCCAGTACCCCCAGTATTCTGATGTTGGCGCGTCTGGCTCGGCCCTCGGCCTCCTCAGCCCTGGCCTCGAGTGTGAGCACCTTCCGTTCTAAGTCCAGCACCTTGGCTTTCAGCTCCATTGTATCTCCCGACGTCTCCTTTATGGTTGATTCGGCGGAGGTTACTCTTTCTGTCAGATTGCGGGCATCCTGGCGCATGAGTTGTAGCTCGGATTTGAACTCTCCGATTCTGGAATCTATAAATGCGCGCAGTGATGCAATTGCCTCCAACACTTGGGCTTGATTTTCGGGAGGGTCTGCCGGTTTTGTTCGGGAAGGTTCGGGAGTAGAAGTGCATGGCTGCGGAGGAGCTTTAACTTTAGCGGACACATACGTGTCCATGGTGGTTGCCTTTGTCTTGTTCCTGGCTGCCATGATGGGCGTCACTCGGTCGTGTGGAGGCGAATGACGGCGGGCGAGGTTGGGGAGCTTATGGTTCCGAAAGCAGGGTGATCCGATTCGGGCAGAGTTAGTGATCAAGTTCTCGGGGGAATATACAATGGCACATGTTCAATTAGTTTATGCCCTCGCCCAGTGCTCTCCTCACCTCCGCCTTCCTCCGCTGACGATGGCAGGGGTCCCCCGCACTGGGGGTCGAGGCGGCCCCACTCGGTGCCATAGTCCAGGGCACGGGCCCGGTCGGGAGCCCCCAGTTGGCTCCCCGCTGCAGAGGAGAAGGCTCTTCTTCCCCGCGGTAGCAGTTTACAAGTCGGTTTCACTGCGAAAGCGGCTGGCGTTCTCCTGCGACATCAGCTTCGAAAGATGGCCGCCATCTTGGGTCCCGCCATGGGGGGGACCTTTATCGGGAAGAATCCGTGGGTTTGGAGGTCCAGGTCCAGGGGAGGACCACAGCAACGTATTCGGGGTCGGTTCCCCTTCCCTTGGAATCGGTTCTTTCCGTCTCAGGTGCAATTTTAGGCAGGCAAAAGGATCAGGATACGGCGCCTCGGCCGGAGCACGGCGGCTCAGCTCCCACTCGCCATGAGCTCCAGGCCACGCCCCCGTGAAGACAGTGATACTAATGGTAGACACAACACTTCTCTATATAAGCCAATTAATAACCTTTACTTTATGTGTACTTAACACATTTTTATTTGTTTTAACAGACCATACAAACAGTGAAAATAATAGACCAAGAGCGACATTAGAAAATGCTCTGAAGCGAATGGTACAAAAAATTGATATGCTAATGAAAAATGTCAACCTTTTAAAATATTTTGTGGAGGACCACATAAAAGAAAACATTAAATATCACTGTTCCACATGTACCTGTTCCCCCTCTCCATGCCACAGTCAACTATCCCCAGACCCTCCCCACCAAGAAAAATGTTATGATGAGACTTCCATTCCTTCATCCTCTCCCATCCATCATCTCCAAACCCCTAATTCCCCTGTATTTGTTTTAGTTTCTGCTTCCCCCTCTCTTCTATACATTTTATATTTGTATACAATAATAAAATATTGTGTTTGCTGTTACTTTATTCCTCTGTGTTTTATCTTTTTTAAAAAGGCAGTTGGGATGTCCGTCAACAGTGCGGGCATCCGGAATATCTGTAATGAACCAAAATGGAGGTGTCCTAAGGACACTATACCTGTCCATACTGTCCGCAATCAAAATCAAACTGTTCTTAGAACACACTCGATGTCTGGGATGTCCGCAATTAACCAAAATGGAGGTGTCCTAAGGACACTATACCTGTCCGTACTGTACGCAATTAAAATGGAACTGTTCTTAGAACACACTTGATGTCTGGGATGTCCGCAATTAACCGAAATGGAGGTGTCCTAAGGAGACTCTACCTGTCTGTACTGTCCACAATCAAAATGGAACTGTTCTTAGAACACACTCGATGTCCGAGACGTCCTCAAATTAACAAAAATTGAGGTGTCCTAAGGACACTATAGCTGTCCATACTGTCTGTAATCAAAATTGAACTGTTCTTAGAATGCACTTAGTTTCTGCTTCCCCCTCTCTTTTATACATTTTATATTTGTATACAATAATAAAATATTGTGTTTGCTGTTACTTTATTCCTCTGTGTTTTATCTTTTTTAAAAAGGCAGTTGGGATGTCCGTCAACAGTGCGGGCATCCGGAATATTTGTAATGAACCAAAATGGAGGTGTCCTAAGGACACTATACCTGTCTGTACTGACCGCAATTAAAATGGAACTGTTCTTAGAACACACTCGATGTCCGGGATGTCTGCATTTAACCAAAATGGAGGTGTCCTAAGGACACTATACCTGTCCGTACTGTCTGCACTCAAAATAGAACTGTTCTTAGAACACACTAGATGTCTAGGATGTCCTACAAATATTGCGCCTGTCTGTAACTGTCCGCCGCACATGTGTTGCACTTTTAATTAGTTTGGTTCTAGAACACTGTCCGTAGAACACCCGCACAACTGATCATGCACATTTGGTGTCCTACAGACAGCCATCCCATTCGCGAACATGTCCGCGTTGTCATCATGTGACCGCACCCACGCTGAGCATTTGTCCTTATTTGCGGATACTGTCCGGGTCCCTGAATATTTAATTAAGTGCTTTTTGGACTATCCAAGGTATTTTACAATAACAGTTCACCATTGCATATGTCCCAGACAATGTCCCTGGTGATCTACATATTTTTTGGAACTTTTAAAGCCTTTTTTCGTGTTTGATCCATCCGCAGACAGAGCGGGTGTCTGAGAAGCGAGCACCAGCGCCCCTATAAAAGGCCACATCCTAGAATTGCTCTTCATTGTGTTTCTGGCTACCTGACAGAGCATTGCTTCTGACCTGCATTCACTACATTGCTGCTGAGTTCTGCCTGCTATCCTTCAGATGGCAACCATGGCTTCTTCGGCTTCATCATCACCCCCACCCCCTCCACCACCTCCCCAAGGACCTACAGAGGGGAACAGGCGGGAGGATGCAGAGGAGACAGATGAAGAGGATGACGAGGATGAAGTAGTGAACGTCCCTACTACTAGCACTCGCCGTGAGTCTTGCAACTGCAACGCAATACTCTGCAGAGGGGAGAATCTTCGGAGTGCTTTCGAGACTGCGGTCAACTGCCCACTACCTGGATAAGGCCCACCCTACATCTTCCTCTCTCCACCTGTCCTTTCTTATCCCTGTGGTTGGTGTCCTTTCCTTACCCTCCTTTCCCCTCCTTTCCTTGTGTGTCGTGTTTAAAAAACCCAAAAAAATATAATACAAGAAAACAAAACAAAAAAAGGCTCTTTTCAGAGCTGCCTTTCACAGTTTAAAAATAGAAGTGACAAATAAATACTGCTGGGCCCTGTACCTTTTTTTTCTAGAATTCCGCGGACAGGCCGCGGACATTAACATTTTTGAGGGGCTGCCCTATTAGAACTATTGCACTTTTCTCTGAAAGGAAGTGGTGGCTCTGAAAAGAGCCTTTTGGTGGTGTTTTTTTTGTGTTTCAAAAACTTCAAATGATTAACACTTACTGCAAAATGTATTAATGTAATTCCAAAAAAGGTTGCAATGCATTTTGTATATTTCGCAGAAAAATCTGATTGCCAGCATAAGTAAGATGTATTCCATCACTGCGAAAAATGTATGTGCTGCAAAACATAATATTTTCATTGTGAGAAGAGGACATGCCAACATCTCTTAAAAAGGCACAAACAGACTTATTGACATTGTGCCTCGCTTTCTTCATTTGTGGACCAAATAAAGAAGAACGCAGCCACATTTGTCTCTGCGCAATACTGGAAAAAATTACTTGGGAATTTAGAAACATGTCCATGACCTTCCCAAGTCCTTCTTTCATTGCAAATTGCAAAGAAATTCCAGACACATATCCTAAACTGTTCCCTTCATAATGAATAATAATAATGTCTGGATGACACTCTGTCACCAAAATAGCACAAAGAGGTACCAAATCCAGCCACCTCATTCCACGCAGTCCATGCCAGTGCACTTCCACATGAGGGAATACAAGATGTGCAGCCACTCCACAGCGTTCTGCATGCACCTCCAACCAATTTATCCATGAGTCTCCCAAAATCCAGATAATCTGCTTTCTGAAACACACAGCCATAGCTATCTGTTCTTCTCTCAGGAAAAATACTTTCTGACAAACTCTATCCTTACACAACACACCCAGTAAACCTTATTGACCAATCGCTTTCTCTGCTCAGTCTCATTTGCATTCCTCTCAACCCCAAGATCCCTGTATGTAATAAGTGTTGTCTGCGGACAACCGTGGTATTCGCGGACAAATCAAAAAATCTGAGTATGGTGAATGTATATTTAAATAGTGTGCCCCATTTTCCCTTTGAAGGTGGCTCTGAAAAGAGCCTTTTTTTTTGTTGCAGATGCTGGAGAGACACCTTTTATTTTGTCTTTTTTTTCTTATTTTAATCCTAAAATCTTCACATTAGCTTCTCCAAAGAAACCCCTATGTTCCAAAACAGCATGGCATTTCCCATAAAAGATAAAGAAATTCCATATTCTTTAAAATAAACAACATTACCAGAATCAATGTTCTCATTATTACAAAAGAACATACGAGCTCTAAGCAAGGAAGCAAACATTCCTCAGTTGATTGCACACCTAGCAATGTTTTGCTGAGGACAAAAAACATAACTATTGTCCCATATTGCTCTAGGTTCTAAACCAGAAAAAATAACATTGGCATTTGGAAGGACTTTCATTACTGCTTGAACCAAGTGTTCAAAATCTGCCAACAAAGTAGGGGCACTGACATAGCCCCAATGCAAAGCACCACAGTGCAAAACTACCACATGGGTAATGTTGACCCTGACCATATCTTCACAAACTTGTACAATTCCCTGCACATTGAAATCAGGCACAGTGCTCCACACCACCTCCACTCCTTTAACATCAAAATTGTTTGCCACATTCCTGCATTTAGCATACATGTTCAAACCATGAAAAAACATATCTAACACCCTGACTTTCTCCACTGCTGCCATGTTCACTACACGCAGCCTCTTTCAACACAAATCCACAACCTCAACACCTTATTGTCTAATCCCTACAGTCATATTTCCATGCCAAATATGTTCAGAAGTCCCATATGTGGCATGTTGTGTCCGCAGACAGTTGTGGTGTCTGCAGAGTGCGTATCTCTTGGGCAGCCCTTCTACCCTTTCCACTTCACTCTCTGCACCATTCCCTCAATGGCTACAGCTAAGCAGGCACACAACCATCTACCAATCACATCCAAGAACTGAACTCTACATCTAACTCCATCATCATAGTTTAGTACTTCATATGTACTGTTAATCATTCTGAGTACAAGTCTCATGTCATTAGAAAGCACCTACTACAAAAACTACTGTACAAGTCTCCAAGATTTCTACTTCTATCTTCATGCATATCCATACACATGTATGAATACAAACTACTGGTATGCATATTTTCTGCACAGTACATGTACAGCTCTTGTATAAATGCATATAAACAAGGTAACTGCCACATAACCTGTATAACATACAAAATGAACTTACTGTCATTTTTCCCATCTGCTATAATCAACTGTCACTTGCAAACCTGTCTGTTCTCCAATTTTTTTTTACACACACAGCTATCTAAAAAAGTATAATTTCCTATTAAAAGATGGGGGAAATAACAGTATCATTGCAGAAAAACACTTTGTAGTGCATTATAAAATTGCATGCAGCAAGGATGAGTTCAGCCAGGATGAGATCATGCATCTTTATACACTCACACGGATAGACACTATCATTAGAAAGGCTCCCAGCTGAAACAATACCACTGCCTCTGCATCAAATCCTTCTGCTGTATTACCCACACCTTGACAAATGCATACATTCCATGCTTTTCTATACAGTTTCTGCCACTTACCCTATAAATATAGCAAAGTAAGTATATGATTATTTCTTCTATCTCCTAACATTCAATAACACAGCCTTAAGAAGCCAAGTGAGCTTCATACGCTTAGTATTATACTCATTTGTAAAGAATGTTCAATTAACAGATTCTAAGTAAAATATACAGGCTGCTCATAGGCAAAGGAAACTGCATGTACGCACTATGTTCAGTTATCAGAAAACACTACTACTACTACAAAAAAAAAATGTCTAAATTAACAACAGTGCTATAAACACACACATTTACTAACTTTTTTCTTTTACAATTGCAGTGAAGACCACTCTCCGGAAAAGCAGCAGCACCTGAAGTATGAACAACAACTCAGAAGAAACTCAGAGAAATTCAGAAGAAATTCAGAAGAAGCCGGTCAGATAGCACAGCGAGTAGAGCGCTCGCTTTGACATCTGTGCAGAGCCTGCTGACGCAGGTTCAAATCACGGCAGGGCCAAACTCAGCCTTTCATCCTTCAGAGGTCAATGAATTAGCACCACACCCCGTAGGAAATAAGCAGCGCTCAGATACTTGAGGGTTCGTAGCGCTATATAAATGCCCAAACAAACTACTCTTTCCATATATAAAAATAAAGTACAATACTACTATAATGTTCTAACTGTTACTCAAACACACTAGAATGTTGGTTTTGCAGAACAAACAACCATTTTAATTCTACACCATTAGATTTAGTATTAGTGTTTCCCCTCACCACTAGCTTACTTTGTATTGTCATCTGAACCCCAGTATAGTAACACACAAATACAAGAATAGCCTTCCCAACTTGTTGTAGCTGGCCATTGCAAAATCACACACCTCCACATACATCCTTACCATCATACTCAGACACTAATGCAAACACCACACATACATTGCACAACAGCCCAACCCACACTTTCTTTTTTCTCCAACAGACCCCAAAGAATGCCTACCATAGAAAGCAACGCAGAAGTAGAGCAAATCAAAATAAAAGTGTCCAAAATAAGCATCAATTTCTAGCAGAATTTGTACAAAAAGTTCCAACAAAACAGCTAATACAGTCATTAAGAGAAACAAAACAAGCTTCCAGTACAGAAACTTTACCTCCTCTTTCAAAATGTAAAACAAAACATAAAATGATTAACAAGAATTCAGCTACCACTACTGCTGACACTGCACCTATAAACCTTGATGTAGCGGCAAGTAACTATACCAAAAAAAGTAATTTACAAAAGATGGTCTGCCACAGAGTTCTTCAGAACCTTATAAAAACAGGAGAGAAATAATGCACAACCCTTAAAACCTACCGTAGAAAATTAATCTGAGAAGCTCTCATAGACAGTGCAATCCTTCTCAAAAGGAAGTTATTTATTTTAGTTTCAAACAGAGTGAAACCACTAACAAAACTAACTACTAAACTACAAAAAAGACTTCTCACTAAACGGAATGTCAACAAAACTAACTTCTTAAATATCTGTGGAGGTGAATGGAGTCACACCACGAGCACAGAACCATATTTTAATGAAGAAGCATACAAACAAAAGCAAACAAACACAATTGCCATACAAAGCAGTGGGCGAGGGTATGACAAACTTAATAATACCATAATGGAACAAGAAATTCTGCTTACAAAAATATCCCCAGAAAACTCAGTATCACCTCACCATTCCACTGAACCAAAACGTCCAGTGTACAAATGACCGTGCACGTCAATGTGTAACATTGACAAAAAATCTTTCAAATCTTTACGCCACTTCCTCAATCAGTATGTGAAAGGCAATGACAAATTCAAAATTAAACTCCTACAAAATATGGATACCTGTCCAGTGTGCAAATACACAGGACTGCAAGGACATTCATTAGCCTGCTGTCACACACACCTGGTCTCCATGGGAGCGTAGCACATGGTTGCATGAATGATGTCTGCATTGGCGTGGCACTCCGCGGATGATGATGCTTGCCATGACTTCTCCCTTGTTATCACCCCAAGAGGCGTTTGTCTGCAAGATCGAAATAAGATATTAGCTACTGGGTGGGGCTGGATTGAACCCACCTCCTTAACCAACTACTTCCCTGCTCCTCTTCGATCTCACCTTAGAATTTAAGGAGATAGGCTCTCCGTCCTGCGGTTTCTAGCAGGGGCATAATAAGCACAGTCTTTCCGGATCTAGTTACTTCACTGATCCTGTGGGCAATTGCCGAATCTTGGAGAGCTGGTTCAAACAAGTAAGTTTCTATGCTAATGGTTGCTTGGTGTAGGTGCTTGAAGTCTTTATCCCCAAGTTTTTGACCTGTACTTGTCTTTTGTTTCAGGCGTGGTCTCGAGCAGATTTTTGAATGGAGGATCGACTCTTCCTAAAATGCTGAGCAGATTTCCTTCAGTTGAGTAATAGCGCGAGAGAGAGGCGCTGACTGTCTGAATAACTGTTTTCCCTTCTGTGCATGACTAACCTGCTGTTTCCTTTTCCTTCTGTGCAGATGCGCCGCGGCTCCAGAATGGTGAATGGAAGAATCGCTCTGACGTGTTCCAGAAGAATGCTGACCCTGGGTGAGTATTGGATGCCTGAGCGGGTAACTTTTCTTCTGCAGGTGCGGTGGTCCAGAGAATGGCTGAAGGCGCAACCAATGAGATGGAATGCTGCAGGTAAGGCCTTTGCTGCTGTACTGATTCTTGTTCTCTTCTCTTTCTTCTCTCAAGTCCCGATGAATGGATTTTCTGGATGGGCGTGGCTGTAGCAATTCGAGGACAGGACAGACATGGTGAGCGTTATGCTGCAGGAATGCAGAATAACTCGAAGCATGTTCTGCCTGCAGGGTGTGGCTTAAATAGCCTTGTAAGTAGTTCCAGGTAAAGTAGTCCCTAAACCATACCCTGCCTTTCGGGTAAAGTAGTCCCTCAGCCACACTCTGGATATACGGAAAGGCTTAGCCTAACTAGGCTGAGTAAATAGCTCCATGCAATTCAACACTTATGAGCCTGGCGCCGGGGGTCCTCGGGCACTTCTTAGGGGCTTGATAAGCACTTATAGGTGCTTGTGACTGGGGTGGGCCCATCAGTTCCGGGGGTTTTGGAGCATGCATCATGACACCTGCATTTCAGGACCTATTTGCAAAAGCACCTTCCATCATATCAAAATGATATCAACACATCATTCAACTATAAGACATCTGGTCCATAAATTGTACTATGCTAAAAGTCCTGCATTAGCACTAGCTAATTTAAATAACAATCTTCTACATGGCACAGCCAGAGAACTACTCAAAGAAATATGTTGGAAGTGAAAGCCACTTACAAAATGCCATAGCTTTACAACAGACTAGCAACACTTGTACAGATGGCAACCTTCTACTACACACATACAAAAAAGAAATACTAACATTTAAAAGTACATCCACTGAAGTACCAAACCATGTGTGTGTGTGTTGCTGCAGAACTTTTTTTTTTATAAAAGTAGCACAAAAACTGTAGAAATAACGTACAATATAAAAGACAATGAACATTCCAAATTGTTTGAATTAGCTCTCTACCATATAGCAGGATACAAATACAAAATTACTGAAAACTTGACAACAACCAAACTCCTTCATGTGCTATCACAAATAACTTGGAATTATTCCCACTACCAAAACCCCTGCAACAACTCAATTTATATGAGAGCATCATGATTCAAACAGTGCACCCCTTTCAAGCAATAATACACCTTCAACCAAAAACAGCAAAATTACCTCCCTTGGAATTAGTGAAAGGCATTTGTGGCAAAGTAGTTTATTTACCATTAGATCTGAAAGAAACTGTATACACTGTGGGAGTGCAACGTCCAATAGAGCAATCTTTAATTGTCTTAGTGAATGGTGTAACTACAAAAGAAAAAGAAATTTGGCAACAACTCGTGGACTTACACAAAGTTAGACAAGCCTTGCAATATCTTAAAGACAACAATGCATCCTACAAAGAAATTAATATTGAAGAAAACCTGAGAGAAACCATTGAAATAATTCAAGAGTCACCAGAAACTGGTCAATTTCAACTCCTAGATCCTACTACAGTATCCAATATTTTAGACCATTATACAATTCACTAATTAAACTCTAAAGACACCATAGATGATGCACTGGAAACGTACCAAATGCGACAAGCCAAAGGATCACCAATCAGCAAATGGGAAAAAAATATAGAAGCACATGCCTTTCCTCTACTATTTCCTACTGGAAAAGCAGGAAGGTACGATGATAGACCCACACAAATAACAGCATCAGAATACCACTCTTTACAAATGTATTCTGAAGATCCCAGATTTAGACAAAATGTAGAATACATATTCCACCTTCTTTTTGAAAGTGAACTAGCAACTCTATGCTACAGAGTTGCACAAACATTGAAATCAGATACCCATTTTCAAAATAGGTCAGCTATGCAATTACTACAAAAAGTGCAAGAAAAAAATGAGGTTTTACAATCAAGCATTACAAGTTTTTTAGCAAGCATGCGTGGTACAAAAGAATACTAGTTCTGATGTCACAGAGATGTACGCTGTATGATAAGAAACCTTGGCCCACCCACTTGGTTTGTTACAATAAGTTGTGCAGAATATGCATGGGAACATTTACATGATTTCCTACGCATAGCAAACAAAAACAAAACAAACATAGATATACTAAGACCTGGAGAACTCTGCTCTCTAGATCCAGTTAGTATTTCAAGATATTTCCATCATCGCTTCATTGCTATGCTACACTTCATTTGTAATAAAACTGTTCCTCCCCTCCGAGAAGTGCAACACTTCTTTTGGAGAATAAAATACCAAGCCAGAGGAGCACCACATATCCAGATGCTTTTATGGATTCAAGATGCTCCTAGATTTAGTCAAGACAGTGATGCCAGTGTTTTACAGTTTATCAAAAAGTATGTCACTTATGAAATTCCTTCACAAACAACACAAAGTGACCTTCATGCACACATTTTAGAATTTAAAAGAGACAAATGTGGGAAATATTGTCATCGCAAATATAAAAACAAAGGTAAAAACGACACCAAATGCTGCTTTGGTTTCCTTAGACTAGTTACAACAACAGGTCAAGTAAACAACTTAATGTATTCAGTTAGACATAGTGTCTAAGGTAAATCACCTAAGAACACATATTACATAAAAAGGTCAGAAGAAGCAAAATATATCAATGATTACAATGCAATCATTGCCCTTTTATGGAATGCAAACATCGATGTGAAGTACATTGCAGACAATTACACTGCAGTTGCACGATATGTCACAGCCTACTTAACCAAAGCAGAAAAAACAGAGCTTCAAGACCTCTGGGATGACTTATTATCTGACAAAACACTGTCACAGAAATTGTACAGCTTAGGCACAAAAATGCTCCCTCATAGAGAATGTGGCTGATATGAAGCTGCAGACCGTTTAACCGGTACAGCTTTGTATAGCAAATCTGAAAATATAGAATGGCTAAGTCTTGGTCCTGCTAAATCTAGAAAAGAGTTCTCAAATCCTCTGAGGACATAGAAACAATAGCCAAAAATTATCCCTACTGCCAAGGCATTTTGAAAAACAATTTACTAGACAAATAGTACCCAAACAGGAGTACCACTTTGGAAACCATGTGTCTATAACACATAGCCCAAAACTTCACATACAAAAATAATATAAAACCAGATAAAAAGAAAGGTAGATACCGAGTGACAAATTGTGAAGGCAGCTTAGTGGAACTTATCAAACGAAGCTTAATTAATCATATCAAATTGTCATTAAAAACTCCTCAACATAAAGAACTATATTATATGCCCCTGCTACAACTTTTTAAACCATGGAGAAAAGAAGAAGAGACTAGATATCTATGACTCTTATGAAGACACTTTCAAAGCAAATGAAAGTACTATAACAGATGTAAACTTTACACAGTACAAAACAATGTTGCACAATGAACAGCAACACGAAGAAGAACTCCAGGCCCAACTAGATGAGGACACCCCTGACAGTAGTCAACCTTCTGTAACAGGAAGCCAAGAACCACTGAGACAGCCACTAATAGCAAATGATGCAGAATTAGCTATGACAGAAGCAGAAAACACCATGTGTCAGTATGGACAAGCTACAGAAGACTTCACTGTATTGAAATCAAAACAGAACAATGAGCAGCGTAGAATTTTCCAAGAAGTAACAAAACAAATTGAACATGGTGTACAACATGAAAATAAAAACTGTACCTGCCAAAACTACAAACCTATACTGCAATACGTCAGTGGTCAAGCTGGTTCAGGCAAACCATTCTTAATAAAAATCATCAGCAAGTTCCTCAACAATTGACAAACAACAAGCTGTCAGCTGTTGTAACTGCCCCACAGGTTTAGCTGCCTACAACATAGGCGGTGTCACTTTACACCGATTACTACTCCTTCCAGTAGAACACCAAAAACAAATTAGATTATTACAAACTTTCTACAGTAGCTGCAATGGAACTATGCAGAGTTTTGAAACAAATGAAAATGCTACTAATAGATGACATGATTATGGTCTCCAACCTAATGTTGGCTTTGACTCAGCTCAGATTACAAGAGGTACTCAAAACAGAATATGAAGGGCTCTTTGGAGGAAAACACATTATTTTTTTCGGAGATCTTCAATTGACACCAGTGAAAGGTGAACCTATGTTTAAAACCTTAGGGCACAAACTCTGCCGTAAAACTGTTGGCAGCATAGGAAATGTCAACCTTTGGCAACATTTCCAAAACAGAGAATTACCAGAAAACATGTGCAGTCTGCAGACCTCACCTACGCCAACATTTTAAAAAGTATTATGGTTGGTGTACTATCTCAAGAATCACCAGCAATATTAAAAACCTGGCACATCCATGCACTTTATGGCCATAACTCATGTGCTACTGATGTCATGGAACAATTAGCACACAAAAATGTCAATTGTATGTCCTTGATGCCAACTATTGCAAGCTGTTCAAAATTCAATGAAACAACTCTATCTCACACACATCTGGTTTGGAGAAAATATTAAAATTATCTTTAAACTGTAGAGTAATGCTTAAACATAACCTTGACGTGGACCAAGGACTAGTTAATGGAGCACTTGGTACAGTTGTTGGCTTTCAAACATACCTACGTGACAACAACATTCAGTTTGTCAATATTCTCTTTGACAAACTATCAGAAGTTAAAAGCATAAGACGCTCAACATCCCGCTTCCTTCTTTTCAAAGACATGTATGTATGCAGAGAACAATTTTCTCTAACTCTCGCATAAGCCATCACCATTCACAAATCATAAGGTCTTACCCTAGATAAAGCATCGATAGATATTGGGAGCACAGTCTTTAAAGAAGGTATGAGTTATGTAGCACTATCACACTTACGTACACTTGACGGACTATTTCTAATCAACATTGATGCAAGTAAAGTAAATGCTGATATTCCTTGCATTGTAGAATACAATAGACTACGTTCACTGTACACCCCATCTAAAAACAAATCATGTTCCATAAAAAGTAAAACATTGTAAAAGAAAACAACTTTAAACAGAAACGATACAGGATCTCACTGCAATTCCTCCAAAGAAAGTAAAAGAAGCTAATACTTCATCAAGTACCACAACCAAAGAAGAATCTACTGCTCAAAGTAACTCAAGTACTTCTTCAGCAATGCACACTCCGAACAAATGACTTGGACGCAGAACTGTCAGGTCCATTCAAATTTTCAAATACAACTGGTGCACATTGCTACGCAAATGTAGCAATAAATATTCTATTCCAATTGCCACCAATTATTGACAACATCTACTTACACAATACAGACCAATTGTGTTTGCAAATGTTAGTCCTTCATAGAAATGCAACCAATAATCCTGACAACACCTACAGGGTTCATGGAATAAGACAAGAATTGGACTACTGTGCTGGAATGGTCTAATTCACTATAAATTCACAAGAAGATCCACAATAATTTCTAATGTACTTACTACAAGTACTGGAAAACAAAAACATACCTATAAATGAAATCTCCAGATTTTATATACGTGGAAACATACATGCTTTCTCTGCAGCCATGTGGCACAGGAACATATCCCTAATGAACGTTTTGTGTATGTATCCATATCTAACTGTGAATCCATATCATTTCAGCAACTTGTACAAAATGCAAACCATGGCAGATTATATACTACCTGCAACTCAGAAAATCGATCCACCTTACAAAAACAGACACATAGTAAATACTTAATAGTAATGCTTTTACGTTACAATGCAGATGGTACCAAAAACAACTGCAAGCTCACTGGATTCACACACGGTCAAGTATCACTTGGTAAGAAAACCTTCACAACAATAGGTATAATCTACCATGCAGGAGTCACAACCAATGCAGGTCACTACACTGCATATATAAAAAAGAAATGTAGATGGTTTGAATGTAATGATACTACCATTACTCTAAAACAAAGATTACCTGCAAATCTTGTAATAAAACTTCAATTACAAAACTATAAACAGTTATAATACGCCAACAGGTATCTAACTGCCCCAAGATTCTGCAACAACCAAACAGATACATCTATACCACTAAAATATATCAGGAGATAAACAGTTAGAATATGCCAACAGATATCTAACTGCCCCTAAAAATCTGCAACAAGCCAACAGATGGAGGATTAGCAAGAAACAAGAAATAAACACTGAAAACAAAGAAAGAAATATATTGTACCATAACAAAAAATGTTTTTTTTTTAAAAGCCAGCATGGATTTTTTTTTTCCCCACAGACCCATTGATTTAATAAACAAACACAGAAACTGAGCAAATTGCAGAGTACACTGGTTTGAAAAATAGTACTTCTAAAGTACTAAATATGAGGGTCAAAATAATGCAGAAATGTCTATTATGCAATGCAATAACTAATTATGAACTACCTACACTAACATATGATCTTTTTCATATGAGATTGAAAAAGAATATCTGCTCCAGTTACCCATGTCATGAAAAAAATGTATCCAATCCCAAAAAGTCAAGCAGTAAGTATATAATCATTCGACTCAAAAATACTGCTGCATAACACAACCATTCAAGCAAACAACCACAATCCAAAATGTTCACTTCCATGGATATGTAATAATGCAGTACTTGTTACCAAACTCTACAATCTCTATTGCATGACTTAGCCAAACCTTCACATACAAACTCTACAAATGAAACAGTACACAAACTTTTGGGATGTGGATATTTGATGGATGTTTGATTCTATGGGTGTGTTATGCTGCAGTGGTTGTGGCCAGGGCCTAGAGTCTTGGGTGCATGGCCGAAGGCCCTGGCCACAACCACCACAGCATAACACACCCATAGAATCAAACATTTTGACTATGGTATGTGGGCTGCTTATAGGGGATATTATTATCATCAATGCTCTACTAACAACCCAAGCCGCGGATATAACGAACACATCAGGGGCACATGCCACCTAAACAAATAGAGCATTTGACCCATCTCTTACTCCCCCACCCCTCCCAAGCACTCCTACACACCAACACATTCCCTGAAATTGTATTTTTCCCCTGTTCGATGCCGCGCTGTCCGCGGATGTCCATGGATCCAAGATGACGGACGCATCAAATCAATGTGACGCACCTCACGCTTCATACCAACCAATCAGCGAACACGTTGCAAATCCGCGGACATGACGCAAGCTGTTTAGCCAATCGGTGCCCTGTCCGTAGAGCGAACAAGGAAATGTGTCCGCGGAGTGGACATAGATATCACTAATTTTTTTAGACCTACTTTTTGGTCATTGAAAAAAAAAATACTGGACGGATTTCCACCAAATTCACAAAAGCCCGCTTTCGGGACCAAGCCGTAAATTTGGTGAAAATCCATCCATCGGTTTGAGCTGTGGGCATGAGCAAAGGTTTTTCCCCATTCACTCTATGGGGAGAAAAAATGTGAGACCCCCCTATAACTTTGCCCTCCCCCCCTGGCCAAACCTCACTAAACTTTGCAGAGTGGGCCATATACTTTTTTTTGCAAAGTTTGGTGAGGATTCATCCAGGGGGAGCAAAGTTATAAGCCACCCAAAAAGTGCTCTTCCTGTGGGATTAGCAACTTAACCATAACTACATGGACACTACCAATGATGCCATCCCGCAGCTTCTTGAACAGATCAAGCAAATTGGTCTCACCAACCTCTTCAAAATAGTTAATGATTTGCTGACTCAAGGCATAGACACAAGCACCCTAGACAGAATTATTCTATCCTCTCCAAAAAGAAACTCTGAACACATATGATCTTATGAACTACTGATTGAACCCTTCCCTCCCATTCATTGAAATAATCATTGAACAGGCGGTTGTCTACTTTGATGAATTGCCATCTGGCAAGGGTGTAAAAGTCCTGGATTTTTTCAAATTAAATAATACAATTATGCTGGTAATTTCATCTCTGAAAGGGTAGTCTGCTGATCAGATGCCCCTTGCATAAACTCCATGCCAAAAGCATAGTGCGTATCTGTGTCCTGCTCCATATGTATCCTGATTAACATCCCCTGCTCTGCCAGTGGCAGAGAGAAGATTCAGAGGTTGCAGCTGTCAATTTGACAGCTGAAGTGACAGCCAAGTCTCTGCAGCGCAAGTTCTGTATTTAAGATATGCAACACTCTACCAAAACTATGATGATATCAAATCGACCATAATGGTGTCATTGTAAATTCCAAAAAGAAAGCTATGCCTGACTTAAGGCATGGTGCATGGCACTACTTATGATCATTACACCCCCATCAAATTTGATATCACACATGTCTCAGATCCTGTGAGCCACGCTCAGCTGTGGAAAGTGATGTGTATTCTGGCCAGACAGGTTGAGCCTGGCAGATGACAGGGCAAGAGATTTAATGGCCATGCCCCTTCTTTGATCTCTTTACGAGGGCATATAATACTGTCCACCAGGGACAGCGGCACACCATGCATCTGCCCTGGTACCAGGCATCAATGGAGCACACCTATTCAAATGGAGTAACCTTACAGCATGGTGCTGCATTTCTAAAGGTTTTTTTTTCTTAGTGAGAAGGGGAGGATTACATTAGACAGAGGGCAGTGTACAGTAGAGGACGATTTACACCATCTTGTTTCTCTCTGTCTCTTTCTTCCTTTCCTGTCCCCTCCACTTCCTCTAGAACAAAGCACTGGGGGTCTGATGTCAAAGGAGCAAAGTCCACATCTTTGAAGAACATGGATTGGACCACTAAGGGCAGGCTAGCTTTAGTCCAATCACTTCAGTCCAATCACCTGCAGACCTTTACCTTTAAATGAAGGATGTTCCCACCACTTCTGTGAATCATCTCTGGAACCCAACCCTGGAAGAACATTTCACTGGACCCTGCTGAGAGAGCAGTCCTTTCTAAAGTCTGTCAGTTGTGAGGTGAAGGCAGGTATTCCAAGCCAGAGGCAAGCTCTGCCCCTTAACCAACCAAAGTGTCCAATGGGTGTGAACTCTGTTGCTGGACCAATTCCCGCATCTCTGCTATACACCCTGTTGCCTAGGACCTCACCATGTTTCAGGATCCCTGAAGGTGTGTGCCAGCCTCCCACGTGTTTCAGAGCTGGAGAAGAGGACTATCCTTGACCCTCGAGAACCTTTAGTGGATTGACAGCTCCTGAATGCCAGAAAAGCCAAGATCACTGTGTTTTTGACATGGACCCACTGCAGACCATGATTCAAGCTTGTATGGTGGTGAGTGAACCACAAGAACCTTTCAACGATGCCTTTGTTGTTGATTGTTCTTCAAAACACTGTTTGCCTTTTCGACTCCATTTACCACCGCACCACACCAGCTGAAGCACATCATTGAGCCGGCTCAAACCAAAGAAGTACCGCTGCTTTGCATTTCTCAGAGCACTGTTCAGACCATCAGTGTCTTCATTGCCACTCATGTAAGTCGATTGAACTGACCCTAGTGTCCTGTTGTCCCCCAAAATACAACTGCTGAGTCTCTACATTGAATCAGCTCACCTGCGCAACCTGTTACGAGCTCGCCACCATCGAACCTCGACTGCTGATGGAACCTGGTGTCCACCCCATCTGCACAATTTTAGTAGATGCTTCTAGACTGCCACTATCATCCATTCAACACTGATTCGATGCCAGGTTTCTGCTGGACCACCGCAACTGATGCATCCTCGCAACCGAAAAGAACCTGCAACTGATGCTGACAAGCCTAGTTTGACGCCATTGATATGCACATTTGCAAAGGTGTCACTGATTGAAATCTTCCCCCCTACTCCATCTTTGGGCCCTAGAGACTGGCTAGGTCATTTTAATCCATTTTGCAACTTCAAGAAATATCCTTTTTGATCATTGTGTTCTTTTAATTCTCTTTTCTCCCCCTGTCACATTACAAAGAGTGCTGCTCGTATTCTATCTTTACTTATTCTGTGTTCTTACTAAAGAGGTAGGTTTTTACAGTCTTTTCTAGTTTGTTATGTGCATGGTGTGTTTAATTAAAGTATATATTTTGTTCTAACATTGACTGGCCATACCTCTATTTTGGACAGTTATACGTTGCTGTTTGGGTTGCACTGAACCACATTAACACTCCTCTTGAAAGTATAACTTTACCTCACCCCACTTTACCATAAAAGACAAAGGGGGAGTATCTCTTATTTGTGCATGTTTTAGCTGTATGGTTGTGTTGACTCTTGGTTTGTAGAAGTGTGAGGGCTGAGTGGGTGCTTTATCTTCTACTCATCCTTGTACTCCTGCTGGGCAGAAGTCAAATTGTCACACTGGTGGGCAGCAGTTGGTATTTGGAACAGATTGTGCCTTCAGCCTAGTCAGGCAAAATAAGAAGGTACATTTGATTTTTGTTTCACTGGCAAGTCATATTTAATACGCAGAAAATGGAACTTGATATGAGCTCCACAGCCACCTTGTCAGTCTGGGTACTGCCAGAGTGTTTTTAAAGCCAGGAAACTCCCCAGTGGCATTAGGGTAATCAAGACTGTACTTCTGAAAAGTCTCCATGTATTTGAGGAAGCTAAAGGGCTAGAAGATTCCCCAGAGGCCAGTAGCAGTGCTGAGACTCCAGCCCTATATCCCATTCTCTGGAGGGTGCAGAAATGGATGTGGAGGGCAACCGTGATAGTGCTTCTCACCATTCCCATAGAGAGCATGTAGCATAGTCTCCCAGCCATCCCATAGGGCCCACGTGTCCATGGCTTCAGCCAGGTCCCAAACCACTGGAAGGATAAATGGTTTCTGTTAAGTACAGTTTAGCCAACCTGGAGCAGATTTAACCAATAGGGACTTTTCTTTGAGGAAAGGAAGTGGGCCCATGAGGTACAGAAGCAGAAGGACACTGCTGCTCTGGAGAAACAGAAACAGAGAGCTACTGCTGCTCTAGTAGACCAAAAGCAGATAGTTGCTGTGTTGCCAGAAGGGCAGAAACAACAGGACGGTGTGTTCCTGTGCAGGATGGAGATTGAGTAGCAATGCAGAGAAAGGCAGTCTTCCAATGGGGAAGGGGGTACCTGCTATGGTGGCACCAAAAGGAAGCCTAAGCACCACATTTCCAAGGACATAATCCCTCCTTCTGAGATGGGAAATGACGAAATTGATTGGTTTGAAGGATTGGAGCTGGACTTCCACATGCAGAATGTGGAAGAAACGTTGGGTGCTGTAACGCTTAGCTGTGTGGGTCTTGCAGCAGCGTCATGCAGATCCCTGTATCATGCCTACACTGATGATGAATGGCACTGTAGAGGTTCACTGGCACAATCAAGCTGGCAGGGATAGATATGAAGGCTGTGCATCCTGCTCTGTCGTTGTTGGCGTGGGCGTAATGGTCTGACTCTGTAAGATAAACAATAGCCATCAATGGTCTGGCCTGTGACTACTGCGGCGTGTACCCTCATCACACCCAGAGGTATGTGGCTTACTGTGGTGCGTGGTTGAGGTGATTCAGAAGATGCTTAGCCAAGTTACATCACTTGGCCAATGACTCAGTCAGCTGCAGTCGGCTCCTTTCTGCCTTCTTTGAAGCTGTCAATGTCGAAATGACTGTGCTGTTTTGCACTTATTCTCTGGAAATTAGGTAATTCCTATGTGCATTTCCAGTGTCCTTAATAATGTCTATGATGCTCTGGAAAATGTTTTGCTCACCTTGCTTTGTGTTCTTACAGGGGACCTGCTTTCCGACATGTACCGAGTGCAGGAGATATTTCAGTGAACCAGAAATGAAGGAAATGTGCTTTTCAGTGTCTTTAATAATGTCTTCAATGCTCCAAGAAACGTGATTTTAATCAAGCAGCTTTTTTTTTCTTAAAGGGGACCTGGTTTCCAAAGTGTCCCAGAAGGAGGGATTCCAGTGAACCAAAAATTAAGGTAAATGTGCTTGTTTTTGTATTTTCTGTTCTGCTCCGTACCTTGCTATGATGCTGCTTCTTGCCTTTACAGTGATGTCAGCAAGGAGTTTCGAAGCTGTGACAGTGGTGGTGATGCTGCACTGCTGCAAATGGTAAGTGTCCTCCAGGCAGGTCCGGAAATGGAGCCAGAGAGACCCTCCGGCACAGCGTTGCAGCGAAAATGCTGAGCATGTGCATAGGCATGGGTGGGGCTTATATAACCCTGCCCATCCAAGATGGTGAGCATGGTTTGGGCCCTCGCATGAGACTTGGCTGTCTCATGTGATTTTGAGGGTGCCAACTTCTCTGTTGCTATGAGCTGTGTGTCGGCAGTGTGAAAGTGTACTGCATGAGCCTGATTGCTCAATCATGACAAGTGCATCCCCTATGAGCGACCTACCTATGGCTGGTCTGATGTAATTATTCAGTTGGCTCCTGGGGGGCAGCACATTTATAAGAATATGAGGCCTGCCATCCTCAGCAAGGTCTGCAAGACCCCAAAATAGTGCCTCAACAAAGCACACAAAGAAAGGAAATAAAACCTTTGAGGCACTTGTGCATCAATCTCTAAAATATTTGAATGGATGGGTTAGAGGTAACAAAATTGGCACATTCTAGGGCATGTTGAATTTGATTGGATGTGGGATGGAGTTACACCACATTTAGTGGACAATAATTTCACAGATTCTACGGAGCTTGCCAAGACTGCTGACAGATATGTGAGTACTCGAGTCCAGAAAAAGCCCTGGGCTAATTCATCTAAGTCAGATGACAAAGGAATCAATACACATAAGAAAGGAGGTTATGACCCTTCCTCAAAGAAAGGCGCCCAAAAACATGAACGGAAATCCCAGCCTCATGAGCAGTCAGCCCCCAGAAAAAATAAGAGTGAAGGCTCCTCTAGCACTGAACTGCCTGCACCCTCAACACTGAGAGGTTGTTTTCTATGTCGGGATATGACACATACAGATGGAGGTTCAGCTTGTAAGTGGAGACCCAAGCAAGGATTCATAACTATAGGACTCCTGGAAGAGTAGGACATAGTTAATGTGGGCATCTTAGCAGATGAAATCCTACTCGTCCAGGGAGTGGCCAAATGTTCCCTTCTTCTGAGTGGGAACGGAACCAGGTCTTTGAGGGACCTCCAGTACCCACCAATACTGAGATATTTCTGGAATTTGTGTTCATAAATGAGGAAAGTATGACAGCTGTCAGGCAATCAATGGGTAGTACGTTCCAGGACCACAACAACTGGTAAGAGGGTCAGATGGTCTGACTTACGGTAACTTGGCAATGGTAGAACTTAGTTGGAGGGATAACGCCTCCCTGCACCATGTTGCAGTCAAGAACTGCACTATAGTAGTGTGCTTATTAAGAAATGACTTCCATGACCCAGACATCGTCAAAGCGGTGCCTAGTGCACACGCTCAAAGACAAGTGCATGAGGAAGCCCTTGAGAGTTGAGGCCTCAGTCTCAGTGATAGTTCCCAGTCCAGGTTTGAATCCCCTGATGATCCTACTCTTGTGAGAAAGGACTCAGCGGCCACTGACGTTACTAAGGAGTTAGCACAGGGATCAGTGACCTCAGGGTTGCCTGTGCAGATAGAGGAAGCTTCAGATATGAAGGGCCTGCTAGAGCTGGAGGAGTGATCTTCATATGGAGGCCCAGGTCGTTTGACCTTTGCCTGGAACAGGGGGATTGTTCAACTCTGGTGAGACTGTTGAGGCATACAGAGAAGCAGGGACAGGCTGCAGATACTGAACCACTCAGTAAAGGAGAACAGTCCCAGAGCGAAAACCCTGGTCTATTTCAAAACCAGGAACTTGCACATGGTAAAAGCCCTGGTCAAACACAATGAGACCAATAAGTCTGGGGCAGGATAAATCCAGGAGTTGGTTGTTCACCCAGGCCCCAGGAGTTTCCAACCAGACTTAGTTCCTGACAAACCTGCTGGCCACTAAGATGTGGCTGGGACATCGGACAGCTTTTCAGATCTTTTCTGTAATACCTGTGTGGATTCAGAGAAGGAAACAGTGCACTCAGTGTAGTCCTCAGACCGCTGTAATTCCACTACCCGTGGTGGGGTCATCATCTGAGGGGAAAATAAACTTCTCTCAGGTGGGCTCCCCCCAAGATGTCATAACTGACAAAGGACCCTATGTCATCTCTATAGCTGTGCAGACACCATAGAATCATCAGTAGGCCTCTGCTTGCCTAACTATTTTCCAACAGTGGAAAGCAGGCCCCAGTTCTATAACTCACGGTCGACCATGCTCGAACCACTGCTCACACCCAAACCTACTCTCCACAATGCAATTCACAAGGCCTATGTCAGTTGGCTATCAAGGTCTTCAGTAAAATCAATGTGAAATGTAGGTGTGACACCACATTGCTTATCCTGAAATGACAGAAACAAGATGGGGTAGTTACTCTACAGGAAATGCTAGACTGTTTTCTCCCGATTACTTCTCCTAAATAAATTTCACGTAAAAGAGCATTAGTTGGCCAGTAGTTGCAAAATGAGTACATTATATACATTATGTCTGACAATAAAGTCCTTCTGCAATACGAGTCATGTATGAGCATTGTTCTCCTAGTAGATATTGAGCTGGGAACAAACTGTATTCCAACTAAGGTGCAATAGAACAAGGAGGAAGAAGTGAGAGCACAAGGGGGAAGGAGGGACAGTACAAGAGGCGAAGCAGCAACAGTGCAATGTGAAGGAATGAAAGAGCAAGCGGAATGAGTGAAAGCACAAGGGATGGGGGAGAGGGACAGCACAAGGAAGGGAGGAGTGACAGAACTAGGTAGGAGGAGGGACACGCTGCCAGGGGAAACAGTGAGATTTCACATTGGTCTACATTGAAAATTAAGTGCAGGCAAATGTACCATGCTGCCAGTAGCAAAGGAATATAGCATTCAGAAAAATATGTGGGATTTAAAAGCCAACCTGCAGTCTATACTGGTTCATATAGGCCACAGATTGCCCACTGAGAATGCTCTGTGAACATTCCAATGGTTAACATATTACTCACTGACTCCTTGTTTTTCAAATCGAATTGGTGAGAGTGAAGATACATTAGGAAATATGGGAAGTGGTTGCCTTAAAAAAAACAAGAATTTTACATTTAGCATGGAGGAAAGATATGAGGAATGACAGCACAGAGAGGAAGGCATGACAGCAGGGGGGCAAACGAAAGGAAGCACTGGGGATGGTGGGGGGGGTGAGATAAGCACTGTCTAGGAAGGAATAAGAAATAAATGGCAACACAAGGAAGAATACACAATTCCAATAGATGAAAGTTAAGCCAGCAACAGCACATATTGAACAACATTTTAAGGCAGCAGTGACAGCACAAATATGGGTAGGCATGATAGCGCAAAGGGGAAGGAGTGACAGCACAAGGGGGGGGGAGTGACATCTGAAGGGAGAAGGAGAGAGCGCAAGGTGGAAGGAGTGACAGCACAAGGGGACAGGATTGACAGCTTAAGGGGGAAGAAGAGACAGCACAAAGGGGCAGGAGGTACAGTGCATTGGGAGGATGGACAGCAGAAGGGGGGCGGACAGTGCATTTGGGGAGGAGTGAGAGTGCAAGGGAGAGGAGGGAGGCAACACAAGGATGGACTAGGGCTAGCACAAGGGGGTGAGGAGAGACAGTGCAACAAAGGCATGAGGTATAGTGCAGGGAGGGACAGCACATATGAGGGAGGAGGGACAGCACAAGGGGAAAGTAGCAACAGTGGAGGGGATAAGGAGAGACAGTGCATAGCATGGAGAGGAGGGACAGCGCAAGGGAGGGAGTTACAGCAAAATGAGGAGGTGAGACAGCATAAGGGGGGCGTAGTGACAGAACAATGGGAGAGGCATGACAGCACAGGGGGTGAGGAGGACTTCACAGTTGAGTGAGGAGGGACAGCTTAAAGGAGGGAGGAGGGACAGTGGAAGGGGGAGGGACAGACCAAGGGGGGAAGGTGCAATAGCACAAGGGGGAGAAGAGTGACAGTTCAAGGAGGAAGGAGTAACAGCACAAGCAGTGAAGGAGTGACAGTGCAAAGGGAAGGAACAAAAGCACAAGAGGGAAGGACCAACACTACAATGGGTGGGGAAGAGGAATAGAGCAGAGGATGGAGGGGCGACTGAACAAGGGGGGAGGAGGAACAGCACAAGGCGGAAAAGGAGCAGCACAATGCAAGGAGAGTAAGTACAAAAGGGGTGGAGGGACAGCACTGTCGAGGAGGACCGACAGCCCAAGTGGGGGGAAAGGGACAGCACACAAGGGTGGAGGGCTGCACAAGGGGGGAAGGAGCAACAGCGCAAGTGACGAGTCACATCTGTTGGTTGTATGCTCATGGTCACACATAGTAATTTTGATCTCAATGTGATTTCTTACAAGGACACCTGTATGTTATCAGTGGTAATGCACCTGTACAATGAACTGCAACCCTTAGATGTCTTCACAACTTATTTTCTTGGAGATTTGCAGTGCCACTGACAACATGCAGATGTCCTCATAAGAAACCATATTAAGATTTGGGAGGTGCAGTACAACTGACAATATACAGTTATCCTCATAAGAAGTCAAATTGAGATTTCTTATGAGTACATCTGAACAAAACATAAAATAATATAAACCAAACAAGAACTACAAAAACATGAAAAAGAAATGGAAAGAGGTTGTGAACAGGAGAAAGCATATGCCAGTGATAGTGCACGCGTGAGCTTCAGACTCAATCAAAAAAATCCATGCCTTTTGATTTTGTACCTACCCACCTTGCTAGGCATACCTTTCATTAGACATAAAGGGGTGATGATCCCTGCATCTCTAATGGAAGGGGTGCCTGGCAGGGGATCCCCAACACAATGAACAGGCAAGGTTTTTTTTTGTAAATCCTGGAGCGCTCACATGTAAGCAAAAGCTTCAGGCTTTACAGAAAAAAAGCCTTGCTTGCCTTTTTATTGAGTCACCAACCTCCTGCCAGACACCCTTCCATTAGCGATGCAGTGATCATCACCCTCGCATCCAGGTGACAGGGTGATGAACCCTGCATCTCCAGTGAAAGGGGTGCCAAGCAGAGGGTCAGCGCAGCAATTGAAAGACAGACAAAACGTACATTACCTGAATGCTGCTTGTTTGGCCACGGTCCTTTTGCAAAATCGACCCGGGGCTCTTATTGGGGCGTGGCATAAACAGCAACATTCAGGTGAGGTGTTGCCTCAATTGCGGCGCTGGCCCCCTGCCAGCCCATGCCCCGTAAGAGCTAAGGATAGAATTTCAGCACACTTAAGGCCGTAGGTAGCCTGATAGTGACACCAACCTGGCAGACGCCATTTTCAAGACCTATCTGCATGAAGGCAGACCTTATTTTAAGGATAGTGGGCCACAAGTTTGCAGTGCCCCTAAAATAAATATCCACGTTAACCTACATAACATTTTGGACAGATAGGAATTTAGCAGAAACACAGCAACACAACTAATTAGGATCAACTTTGTGAAAAGCCAGGCATTTTCTTTTTCGTAGAAACGCCACAGTGTGTCTGTCTGCCAGGGTTGAAATGGAATGCAAACTCCCAGGGATACCGTCAGCACTGTGAAAGGATGTTCTGGTTTGTTGCACAGGGTATCAGTGGATTGGAATCTAAAATTACTGCTACCGTGTATATGTCCGAATAAACAACAATGTCTTCCTAGGAAAAGTAATGCGATCTGTCTTTTAAAATGCCTCCGAACAAAAAGCAGAGAGCTATTTTAAAGTTTCTACAATCTAGTGTTCAACTGTTTGACATTTCTCGTGTGGCCCGCAGAGGTGATTGCATGTTCATTAATCTGATTGATGTTAATAATGATTCGCCAAGCAATTGCCTCAGGGCGCTCTTGAGAGAGAATTTTCTCATGATACAGCTCCTGGTGACAGTTGGAGGCGTTCATCAGAGAAGAAGCTCTTCCCAGCCTAAGGGAGGAACAGCTGGGGGGAGAGCCAGACCACAGGCAACTGCAAAAGGGAAATGTGAACCACAGCATTAGCAATGAGTTAAACCCTTTGCATGAGTCTGGAGAATCATCTGTATTGAGAATGTGGCTGTGCGCTGCTGAGAGAGGTAGAGAATTAAAATACTGTTAATGTCCCTGTTTACCTCCCAACGTGTGGAAGAAATAGTGAAATTAATGGCTGTTCTTTCCAAAAATACTACACGCGTTACATACACTAATCAGCACATTTCAGGCGGAACACATTAGATAAATGGATGGAATGGGTATTTGCAATCTGATGTGCACATTCTTTAAATTGAAGTCCAGGTGCATTGCATGATGCCAGAATGCAGGATGTGAAAAATGCAACTGTCCTGTGAAACTACTATTATTTAGTAGAACAAATATATATATTACAGGGCCTGCGGTAGCGCCCCCGTAGTTATGGTTAAGTTTCTCAACTCATAGGGCACATTTTGGCAGCTTATAAATGGCGCCAATGGGCAAATCCTCACCGAACTTCGCAAAAAAGTGTATGATTTTGCAGAGATCAGTGCTGTTTCATTCAGTGAGGGCAATGTCAAAAAATGTGTTCCTGCGCCACGTCAGGACCGGCGGCCTGGTGCCAAAAGCGTGCTGTTGTAAATTGTATGTAAAACTGTCCAGTTTTCTTTTTTTTTTTAAACAGGCCAAAAAGGAGGTGAAACAAAATGTGTGATATCTGGGTCCGGTCCACTGACAAATGTCCTGATTTGGTGTCCATGGACACCTCTGGGCCAATCAGGGGGTGGCTTGGTGTCTGCAGACATCAATGATAGATGCTAATTGGATGTTCAAAAACATGAAGTGCGTCAGAATATTTGAAACAGTGGCCATATTAGATTGGCGCTCGTCTCTGGTGACCACTGACAGTGCAGTGAGGAAAAGGTCTGGAAATTACATTTGGGGTTACTTGGTGGCCGAAAGAGGGCCTCAAAAGGGCGAGGGAATGGAAATAAGTTAATAGGGAGGGTTTTTTATGAGACACAAACGCATGTGTGCGGACCTCAGTGGTATTGGGGAGACTTGCTATTTGAAGGTGTGCTGTATGTACTTGTTAGATGGTTTGATTGTATTGCAGCTTTTGTGACCAGTGGCCATAGGGCTTGACCCCAAGATTCTGGCCACTGGTCACAAGCACTGTAGCAATATGTGTATGGTAATTGAAGGTACTGTAGGGAGAGTATACTGTATTAGTAATGTGGTGATATATTTGAAGTGTACATGGTATTTATGATTGCAGTATAGTGGTGATGGAATCTGTAGGTGAAGAAATAAAGATGGGATATCTGGTTCATTTTCTGTTGAAAAACACAGTATAAATTATTGAACACGGTTGTTTTAAACACATATTTGAGTTCAATTGTACACATACATTTACTTTTTAGACCCTCATAAACAGTACATTTTAAGTGCTATGTTAGGTACAACATAAGTGTATGTTTCACCGTTGTTGTATTCACTTGAAATAATCGTTGGGTCATTGGGAAAGAAATCCATAGTGTATTAAAAAACCCTACATTTTAAAGAATATACAGATTACAGAGTACATGTAAGTGGTGGCATTGATATATGTTGTGAGTGTAGGTGATGTAGGATGTTTGTTTGATTTTTTTGTCAGTAAAGATATGTTTAAAGTAGTTAGCTACCTGTTGGCCCATTCTAACTATATTGGATTTTAGATGAAGTATTGTAGTAACAATATGTGTTTTGGTATATTTGAAGTGTATTAGAATGAAAGCAATTTTTAAAGTAGTTAGTAACCCATTGGTGCATTCTAACTGTCTTGGATATTAAAATGGCTATTCTAGTATTATGGATGTTGCTAAATACCCGTTGGTGTATTCTGTTTACTGTACTATGCTTTACTCAGGAAATTTGGGTTGAAGGAATATTAAGTAGGCATTTGTTAGATTTGCTGGTAACCTATGTTTTGGAATAATGGATGTGTCATTACATTCAAACCAACCGGCTGTTTTTTTCAACATATGCACTATAGTTGCCTGAAGTGGTTGTGCTACTAGTGTGGTAGATTATGGCTACTGTTGTGAAGGTTTTCTTGCAACAGATACTTGGCCATGTGTGAAGCTAGTGAGCTTACAGTTATTTTTGGTACTATCAGCATTTTACCTTAGAAGCATTAGTATGATATATTGGCCTTGTGAGTTTATTTGTATGCTCAAACGGTTGTCTGGATTGCAAAAAGGGAATACTATGCAATGGTTTGCATTCTGGAGAAGCTTCTGAAATGGAATGGATTATCTAAGGATACATACACAGATCATTTGGATGCGCTTTTGTGAAACATGATTGCCGAGAGTGAATGTATATTTCCACATAGATGAAATCTGCAAATGTCCATTTATAGGAGGTTTTTGGTTTCTAGTGCTTGTAGTTAAGTACACTCAGAATTCTTGTGATCTTCCTTTGTGTTTAAGGTACATTTTACCATTCCTGCACAGTAGTGTAATTATTTACTTATACCTGAGACACTGCAAATGTCAGGATTATTTGTGCCACTTCCATGAATGAGAAACATTTGCAAACACAACTTGTCAGAGCCGTTTAAGTACATGCTGTGTACAAATAGTGGCAATTGGAAGAGAAGATTCATTGCTACATTTGCACACCAAGTTACTCCACTTGTGTTTCTGAATTTAAATAGACCAGAAGGTTCTGCTTTTTTATGTTGGGATGGGCCTGCAATCGTTTTTTTTTAGAAGAGATATGTGTCGTGTCTTTTGATTGTAGTACAGTTGTTTTTGGACTAGAGAGTTTTGTGGTTGTGTTAGTTGATGGAGTAGCAGTTTTTTTTGTTTTTCAGCTTTATTGCTGGGAGCTCTTGTATAGGTAGTGGATGTATTATTTTTCTTTTTAAAGTTTTTTTTTCCAGGTACAGGGTACATAACAAGGTGGTTGGTGTAGAGGCATGGTGCTGTTTTATTCCAGAATGCAAAGATGTCAGTGTTGACTTTGTTTGCATCAAGGTTAACTAGGAATAGACAATTGAGTATACAGAGACGTGAAAGTGCTACGTATGTCATAGTTTCTTCGAAGACTGTGCTGTTAATGTCACGCAATGCTTGATCTAGGGTTACACCTTGCGATTTGTGTATAGTAACAGCATATACAAGGGATAGAGAACATTGATCTCTGCATATGTACATGTCTTTGAAAAGAAGGAAATGTGCTAGTGTATGGTCTCTTTTCTTTAACTTTTGCAAGATTGTCAAAGGAGATGTTGACAAAATGATTGTTGTTCTGATGTGGATACGTTTGGAAGCCAAAACTGTACCAATTTCTCCACTGACTAAACCTTGCGCAATGTCAAGGTTATGTTTTAGGATTACTCTGCAGTTTAGACACAGAGTTAATACTTTTACTAATCCAGCTGTGTTGGACATACATTGCTCTAAACTATTTAGTCATGCTGTTGCTTGTTGAGACATGCCATGCACTTCATGTTTGTCTGTGGAGCTGATATGCACTATCAGTTGCATTTCTTTTTTGAACATTGTATCACTGAATTTACAACAGCTTGCAAGGGTTGGCATTAAGGATATGCATTTTATATGTTGTTGAGTTAATTGTTTCATGACATCATGGGCAGGTGTGTTTTGCTCATATAGTTCTTTGATTAGTCGAGTTTTTAAGGTAGATTTTGCATCTTTAGTAAGCAGTCCCATTTTAATGCTTTTTAAAATGTTAGCATAGCTGAGATCTACAGACTAATGCATGTTTTGAGTTATTCCTCTGTAGCAAAAATGTTGCTCCAGATTTACATTTTCGAATGCTGCTGAGTGTGTTATGGCATTGTTTGTGTCCTATTGTTTTAAAAATAATTTTACCGTTTACTGGTTTTAACTGTAGGAGGTCTACGAAAACAATTATGTGTTCTCCTCCAAACAGTTTTTCATAGTTGTTTTATTTTGAGATAAATAAAAACCGACATGAGTTTGGAAACCATGCTTACTTCATCTATCAGGAGCACTTTCATTTGTTTCAGAATTCTGCGTACTTCATTGACAGCTTCTGCTGATAACCTGTAGTACTCTAATTTCTTTTGGTGTTCTCCTATGTTGTAGGCTGCTAAACCTATGGGGGCTTTTACAACAGCTGAAAGGTTGTTGTTTGTTAAATCTTGTAGAAATTTTCTGAATATTTTGATTAAGAATGTTTTACCAGAACCAGCTTCACCAGCTACATACCGGATTAGAGGTTTATAATTTGTACGGTTACAAGTATTAGTTTCATGTTTAATACCATGTTCGATTTTATCATTGACTTCTAGATAAATGAAGGATTGTTCATTATTTAGCTGTGATTTGAGCACTGGCAAGTCTTCTTCAGATTGGTTAGATTAATACATAGTATGTTCTACCTCAAGGCTATTTCTGCTTCATTTAGAATGAGTAGTTCGCCAAGTTCTTCGTGGCTTCCTGTAAGGAAAGGTTGACTGCCCTCAGGAGTGTCTTTATCTAGTATAGCTTACATATCTTCTTCTTGTTGGCGTTTATTGCCCAATATTTGTTTGTATTGTTTGAAATTAATATTTGTTATACTGCTTTCATTTGCTTTGAATGCAGCTTCAAATTAGTCATGGTCATCTAATATGTCTACTTCTCTCCAAAGTTTAAAAAGTTGAAGTAGGGCCATGTTATAAAGTTCTCTATGTTGTGAACATTTTAATGATAACTTTATATTATAAATTATGCTGGATTTTGTAAGATTTACTATTCTTCCTTTATAAATTGAGACTGAATATTTGCCCGTTGTCTCATCTGGCATGACTTTGCCTTTGTAGAAGTCATTTTGGGTTCTGTTGTATAGACACATGTTTTCCAAACTAGTACTTCTCTTTGGGTAGTATATGCAAATTAATTTGCTTTATAAATTGTCCTTGCTGTTGGAATCCTTTATTCGTCAACGACACATTACTACACGGCAATGTTTGGAACAGGCTCAGGAGTGTGGAAAACATCAGGCATATAGTTACATGACACCATCTCCTCCACTTCAGCCTGGTGATAAGGTCTTGTTATTATCTCGGTTTCTTCCCCATTATCTGGTCCCCTCTAAACTGTCACCTAAATACTTCTGACCTTTTGAGGTTTTGGCACAGAGGGGAGAAGCAGCTTTTATGTTGAAACTACCTACCTCATGGTACCGGATCCATCCGGTCTTTCATGTTTCCTAATTAAAACCATGGGTACCAGATCCTTTTGAACAAGGTTCTTCCTGCAATCCTCCTCCGGTGTCTACTGATAATGGTACCGAATTTGAAGTGGCAGGAATCTGCGATTACCGGTATTATCGAGGAAGACTTCAATACCTGATTGACTATAAGGAGTATTCTCCAGCCGATCATTCCTGGGAACCTGCCAGGGCTGTTCATGCCCCCAGACTGATTCGTCATTTTCATCTCTTCCATCCCGGCAAGTACTGCCCTTTGGAGGGGGCATACTGTTATGAGGAATCATTTTAGATGGTCCCTGTGGCATGATGGTGACAGATTGTTTCTCTATCTGTTTCCACTCCCAAGATGGTGGCTAATGTTCCACGTGCAGTTCTAGTCTCCCAGATACTTCCTGGTCTCTTGGCTCAGCCCCGAAATCTTCACTCGCTTCATCTACCAGCTTCCCAAGACTTTCTCTGTGTTGTTACTGCTATAAACTAACGCTCGTAAGTTCGCTAACCTTTTCTAATCTATCGTTTCTCCTTTTTGATCCCCCATCTGGTGTCTGCTAATAAGCTGTCATTACAATTTAGAATGCGGGATCCACTCTGTCCCAATTTAACAACACTCACATCGGTCCACACATCCAGGAAAGAGAGTTATTTTACTCTGAACTCTCCCCGCATTGAACTCTCTAAGTCTTCGCTGGTGCTCTCCCGCTCCATACCTCCGCAGGGTAGGTCTAGCCCAGACACACATCCATCAACACACATCCTTAACTATTCTGTGATTTATAGGCTTTTGCTTTATTTTCATGCTCAGCTCTCTCCCGCTACTTACCTCCTGCTCTATCGTCTGGCCACCGATCACTTCCACACTGAATCCCTGCAGATCAAGTAACATTGGAGACCTATATAATTATATTGGTAGTTAATGTGGGATATACGGTTTACCACTATCCTCTTTCATTCAGAAACAGAGACAGAGAGGGCAACCCGCACAACTCCTCTCCAGTGACAACATTCCTAGACCAGCAGAAATACGCGAGGACCTCCGCAGCTGGAACATCCCAGGTTTTTTCCCCCAGAGGGTTTCCCGGGGCTCTCCTTAGTGAAGGATCTTTGTTTACTTTGTGTTGTTACTGTAAACTGTCTGACTTTATTATTGAAAATCTACATTATACAAGTGATATTAACAGAAGCTGGTCCAAGGTTTAGCCAGACAGTGTGTTCAGATTTGCTATATATGGCTGTATCTGTTAAACGGTCTGCAGCTTCGTAGCATCAGCATTCTCTATGGGAGAGCATCTTTGTACCAAAGCTGTACAATTTCGCTGACAGTGTTTTGTCAGATGATATGTCATCAGAGAGATCTTTTAGCTCTGTTTTCTCATCTTTGGTGTGACATATCTTGCAACTGCAGTGGAATTGTCTGCAATGTATTGGATGTCTAAATTTGCATTCCACAAGATGACATTGATTGCATTGCAATCATTGATTCACTTGGATGCTTTGTCTCTTTTAATGTTGTATGTGTTTTTAGGGGATTTCCCTATTTAACAGAAGATGGTAAGCTATTGACTTGTCCTGTTGTGCAAACTGGTCTTGGGAAACCAAAGCGACATGTGGTATAGTATTTAGCTTTGTTTTCATATCGATGTTGGCAGTATTTTGCCAAACGTATCTTTTTGGATTTTTAAGATTTGTGTACATAGGTCACTATCTGTGGTTTCTAAAAGGATGTCACAGGTGATGCATTTTTGAAAACAGTGGCATCACTGTCATAGCCAAATTTGGGAGCATATTTTATCCAAAAAAAATGTGGATGTGATGTGCTTCTATGGTTTGATATTCTTTTCTCCAAAAGAAGTGTTCCACTTCTCCGAGTGGATGGGTATTTTTATTGCAGATGAAGTGCAGCATGGCAATGAATCAATGGTGAAAGTACCTTGATACATTAAGAGGGTCAAGAGAAGAGAGTTCTCCTGGTGTTTTATATTGATCCTCACTTTATTTTGGTTTGCAGCTTGTAAGAAGTCATGCAAGTCATCCCAGGCATATTCTGGACAACTTAAAGTAACACACCATGTGGGTGGGTTTAGGGTCCTTAGCATACAACATAAATCAGTGTGTTGTCAGAACCAGTATTCTTTTGTACCACAGAAGTTTGCCAAGAGATTTGTGATACTTGACTACAGCACATCATCTTTGTCTTTTAATTTTGAAAAATGAGAGCCTGTTGTTAATGTTTGTGCAACTCCATAACATCGAGTTGCTAGTTCACTTTTAAACCGAAGGTGGAAAATGTATTCTACATTTTGTCTAAATCTGGGGTCTTCAGAATACATTTGAAATGAGCGATATTCTGATGCACTAATTTGTGTGGATCTTTCATCATATCTGCCTAATTTTCCTGTGAAAAGAACGTGCTTCTACACTTTTGTCCCTTGTGCTTACTGGAGTCTTTGGCTTGACACATTTGGCATGTTTCTAATATATTTTCTGTGATGTCTTTGGAGTATAGTGGGTGAATTGTATAGTATATTGGTCTAAAATGTTGGCTGAAGTAACAGGATCTACACATTCAAATTGGCCAGTTTGTGGTGAATGTTGAATTATTTGTGTGGTTTACTTTACATGTTCATCTATTCTATATTTTAAAACTGTGTAGTATTCATTGTTTTTGTTAAGGTATTGTAGGGCTTGTCTAACTTTGTTTAAGTCAACTAGTTGTTGCCAAAATGTTTTGTCTTTTGTCGGCACACCATTAACTAGTACAATCAATTATTGATCTATTGGCCATTGTACTATTAGAGTTTCTACATTTTCTTTAAAATCTAATGGCAAATATACTATTTTGCCACAAATGTTGTTTGGATTATAATGCTCTCATCCAAGTTAAGTTATTAGTAATAGCACATGATGGCATTTGGTTATTGGCAAGCTTTGTATGGCATTATGTGCAAACTATTGAGGCATCAGTTATGTTGTATTTATTTTCTGCCGTTAGATATAATGCTAATTGGAACCATCTGGATTCCTCATTGTGTTCTATTTTGTAGGCCATATCTACTATTTTATTTCTCTTTTTATAAAAAGTTCTGCAAAAACAGATACATACTTTGTCTGGTATTTCAGTAGATGTGTTTTGAAACACAGTTATTTCATTTTTGTGTGTGTTTGTAAGGTGGGTGCTCTTTGTGAGGTTTTCACTAATGTTTTCAAAGAATTGTGTAAGTCAACTTCAGCTCCAAAATACTTACTTTGGATGTGTTTTATTTCTCAAAGGAGTTCATTGGCAGTGCCTTGCCGGGCACCTAGGGGGCAAGATGCAACAGGGGGCACACTGAGAAAGGCTTCCAGTGTATTTTCTTACATGCACCAAGAAGAAAATCAAAAAGCAGCGCTGCTTTCCTGCTAGCTCCACATTTTTCACTTTGAAAAATTAAGTATTTGGCGTTTACAGTGATGGCAACCTGATGCTCTTTTTCATCTATTCAAACGTTACACAGTTCTGATCCAGGGAGATCCAGCTGTGCCTATCCACATTCAGATTGTGCTACAGTAAAAGAAAGCATTATCACTGAATGAAAGGCTGTGTCAGGCAATATCTGGGAAATCACCAGAAAATGTACTCTTAGCCGTATGGAAAAAAAATGACTTTTGCTGCAAAGTGTCAAAAAGAAACCCTTCAAAATAAACCCTAGCTCTCTGTGCATATGGCAATTTCAGTGGACCTTTGCCTTGAACATACCTCTGTGTGAGAGAAACTGATTAGGGCTGCAAACAATGTTTGGCATCCAGATGGGAGAGAAAACTGAATTTGAAAGGGGCATCCCAGCAGAATTCACCAGTTGTCAAAATATTCTTTTGCGAACAAGAAAAATGCCTGTTTTAAAAGTATAATGTTGAACCAGGCACTCTCCCTGCCTAGAAATGTAAGGGGGTTTGGGTAACATCTAATATAATGTTTCATTTCCACAGACTTGTCTCAGCTTCAGAACCAAGTAAAATAAAATAAATAAATGCATTGGCTGTACTGGGGAACCAGCCAAACAGGTTTCCCACTCAGTTTACATGGACAGTTGCGTGCTAGCAACAGGAGTGGCCTTCCCCCAAAATGAGCCACAATGGATTTTTGGGACACTTATATGTTATCTTTTACCCTTGGAAACTTTGAATGGCCAAGAGGAAAAAATATCACACGCCCATCAGACTTGGTGGCTCTGCTCCAGCTTGACAGAATAGAGTTCCAGGACACCTACGTGTTACTTTGGAAGTGACACTTACCATTCACTCAAACTGGGAAACTCCATGGCCACCCTGGGCTAAAATGACATTTGGTGGTAGCCTGGAAAAAATTGTCATAGTTAGAGGACACAGGCCAACCCATTTTGGTTCAAAAGACTATTTAATGAATACACTTTAAAGACTGTGGGGGTAATTCATGGATTATTTGCGCTGAAATAAATGGGATTTGTGTGGAATTCTGCCCGCAAATCCCCATTTATTAAACTGGGATTTGCGGGCAGGATGGCGCACAAATCCCATTTTTTTTGGCGCAAATAATCCATGAATTACCTCCTGTATATTTTATAACCAGACAATGCAGTAATGTAAAAGTTGTACAGTTTGAACAAAGTTTTCATGGTTTTAAAACAAGATATTATCGCTGTCCATAGCATGTATGAGACGTAAACACAAGAAGAATGTGAATCATGGAAAAAGTACATATGGTGAAATGTTAAAATGTAATTGTAATATGCCCTATGATAATATGTACAAATGCATAAAATTGTGTGATTTTGGATGAAGCAGTCCCCTCTAAAAATCCCGAAAAACTATTATAAGGGTGAAATCATTTCGTACAGACATGGGAATTGGATTACCATGCTCTGTATGAAATATACAATTTGCCTATGTAATTTGCCACAATTCTATAAATGTGTGATTTATGTTAAGATGGATTTTAGGCAAAAGGGACAGTGGGATGGCTTTGCACCTCATAAAAGCACAACCACATAAGATGAGTCCACTCCTTGAGGAGGCTACAAATACAGGCTGACCTATCCAGTTCTTAGGGGTAGGTCTAGCTTAGTTCTGCCCAACAATAAACCCTGTGATGTAACCCACCTTATAAATAAGGTGGGAAGCTTGCAGAGGGACGCTCTGAATTTGCCAGCTCCTGCGTATCCTGGTACTCTACACTCATTGTGCCAGATCCCAGATTCTACTGCCAGGCCAGAGCATTGCTGACCCTTTCCAGGCAAGACCATTGGTCCAGAAACCCCACCAAAAACCCCAATAACCAGGGGGAAAAGCTATGGTACCCTTTTGGGAGTATCCTGTGACCAGACCAGCTTTTTGCCCCAACATCTGCATGCTAGCTGTACCCTTGCTATCCAGTGACTATACATGCCCAGCTGTTTTTCTAATAGGAGAGTCTGCCGCCTTACTGTGACCAGATCCTTTTGAGTCCAGAACCCGGCCGGCTGTTCCAAATCCCAAACTCAAGTGTGGATTGTGTGTTTTTCCCCATCCCACAGCAACGCATAGCCTACCCCATCTTTATAATTTGTCTCTGTCCTACTCTATAAGTAATTATATCCATAACCTGATACCTAGTTTAAAGCTTGTCGAGTTCTCTGGGCATCCTGTCCTTGATTTCATAGAAATAGGTTACAACTGCAGCGTAACTTTTCTATTCATGGGTGGTGTTCCTCTTTTCTAGCCATTACATCTAGTGTAAGTGAATTTTGTCTTTTTCTTTCCAAACCGATTTTCGTTCCTAACTGCTTTATTTTACCAAAACCGAATTTCTTTCACCTTGAAAATCTCATCCAGTTCTTCAGCTATAGTCACTCTTTCACTTTCTTACTGTCCCTTTTATTTTCATCTATCACCCAGCCTTAAAACCACATTCCGATTCTGTGTAGTTCACCCATTTTTCTGAAAAACCATTTGTACATTTAAAACTACAAAGAGAAAAATGCATCTTTTCAATGTTTGATTTTGGCTGCAATGTGTTCTTACTTTCAACTTGCTTTTTGAAATGTATGCCTTTTGCTTGATAACTTGCCTTGTAGTTGCTAGTACTTTTACATTCCTGATCCTGTGATAAATCATATTTACCACATTGATTTAACCGCATATGAATTTATTATTTACCAATTCTGAGAATTATTCACTGCAATTGTAAAGGTTTTAAAACCCAGTTTTGCCTCCCATTTCGTGAGGGAAGGTCAGATTTGTATTATGTTTGCTGCCCATTGTTCCTGCCTCCCTGCTGCGTCTTTTCGATGAATAGGGATTTGAGAGAGCATTGCGGGGGGAAATCTTAACTCGGGTGCTATCTACCTGAACTGTAAATTTGCTCCTATTCATCTGTGCTTTGGATATGTTCTAGTAGAAGGTTAACCAAGTGTGTTTAATCAGTTTTCATTGTAATTATCACCACATTGGTGATTGCTGCCCAGTAATAAAATGGTGTAATTTAAGTTGAATTTTAAAATAAATAAGTATTGCATTCCCACCAACCGGCCTGGTTCATGGTCCATTGTGACCTGGGGTATTTGTAAAAGGGGGTGTGAGATGGGTTGGGTGCCAGCTCAATCTGAATTTACAGAAAATAAAGTGAAAGCATTCCAATTGAGCGCTACATCTTAAAGATAAGGGCGAAGGTCTTGGTCTGGTGTGTGAGGCCTGATTGCAATCTCTATTACAGTGTCCTTGCAGCCCTGTGTAGATGTGCATGAGGCAGGAGTCCATGGATTGTAAAGTTTTTATTCTACTTTTGTCTTTTAGTTTCACATAGTGATTTAGGAATTGTCGTAACGATTTGATGAATTGTTGACATACATTACATATTGAGCTGCACATCCATTTGTATACTGGACGGTTTGTTTGGGCAAAAGGAACATTGGTTTGAAAGTTGGTTGAGGGCTTTTTCTCGATAAGGGTTTCTTTTGCTATAATGTTGTCTTCTACCATTTCGTAGCCTTAGCCAGTATTGTCTATGGCAATGGGGTTTATTTGTTCTTGTTAATAAGCATCTCTATTGAAACATGGATCTGTGCTGATTGTGTGAATCATTCACTGTCACAGTAAATTGAAAAGGTATCTCTGTTGGCATTGCACATGTTTACAAGTACTTTTTGTAATGTATAAATTCATTTAGTTAGTGGTTATATTCTGTTAAATAGTATGATAAACAGCTTTCTCTTTAGTAGAAATGCACTGTAAATTAGAGATTTGGGGATTCGTATTCTCAGTAGTTTTTAAGGATAGATCGTGACTTTGTAGCTGTTTTTATAAGATTGTTAAGAAGTCTACAGTGGAATCATTTTTGAAAAATGCATTTTTTGGATTGCTTTACTGTGGCTTCTTTAATATTGGTAGATATAGTGTTAGGTTCATTACATAGTTTAGTTTTGTTTGTGCATGTATTTTTACTTTACCAGCCTGGTTCATGGTCATTGTGACCCTCGGTATTTGTAAAAGGGGGTGTGAGACGGGTTAGGTGCCAGCTCAATCTCAATTTGCAGAAAATAAAGTGAAGGCATTCCAATTGAGCACAACATCTAAGGCTAAGGGCGAGAGTCCTGGTCCGGTGTGTGACGCCCGTTTGCAATCTTTATTACAAATTGAGGTCTCATGCCGTAAAATGGGATTGTGTATTCACCCATGATAGCTTAACACAGCAGACTAACCTTCAAGGTAGTGATACTTTGTGTGGTTGGAACACTATGTTACGCTGTAGAAAGCACCTCTCCAAAGCAAACACCCTAAGTATCAGGCCTGTGTATACAAGTAAAGCTAAATCAATCCCAAAATAGACAAAAAACAACAGAATACAGATTACCCTTATAGAAATAAAGTAATAAAGAAAGAACACTTTGCAAAAATGGCCACAGTAGAGATGAACATGGCTAGGAAGCGCGCTCTGCACAAGTTATTTGTCAGAGGGGAATGGGCAGAACAAGATGAGAACATCTGGCAACAGGTTACCGCCATGGACATGTGGCAGGGTGGTGGTTTGTTACATCAAGCTTTGAGCAAGTTGTGCATGACTACAAAAATTAAAGAGGAGCAGATTAAAATTGTCAGAATCACGGCCTACATGGATCTCCCTATGGGAGTGATGCAGACAAAGCATGAAGAAAATAGAACTCTTGCGCAAAATCAATCTGAACTATTAACTCAAATCCAGACTGAGCTAAAATTAGTGGGAGAAAAATTGAAAAAAAGCCAAGATTCTGATGTCGAATCAGGAAATTACATTAAACTAGATAAAAGAGGACTTGGCTCTACAACAACAGAATAAATCTGACGAAGAGGCCAAATTAGATGCATTAAACGTGGCGTGTCGGGAAAAGGTTGACTCTGAATCAACAATTAACATATAACAAGGCCTGCACAGGACAAATAACCATGCTGCAAGATCAGGTCAAAAAGTTGGAAAAGGAGAATAGCAAATTCATTATTAAAAAACTCCACTTGCAAGCAGAATTTGATCAAGAACAACAGAAATGACATGGTATCATGCAACAAAGGGATGACCTGGCTGAACCTAAATCAGGAGAAAGATGCCCTACGTCAGGAAGTAAGCAACCTAAAAACAGATTTACAGGAAAGAAAGTTGTGCCACCTGAAACTAGATGAACTCAAAATAGAATACGGAAAGTTATTGGAGCACACCAGACGGGTTGAAGGTGCTCTGGAAGAGAACACCCAAACTAAAAATGCACATACTCAGAAGGTGAATCTCCTGCAACAAACATTGTCTCAGTACTCCCAAACTATACAGGCAGCACAAAAAGATAATGAGGCCCTCTGTGAGGAGAAATATGGGCTCCCCCAGCAGGTGGCAGCTCAAGAGCGGGTCATAGAGCAGGTCATAGAGGCCAGTAAAGCCCTGATTGCCGAGCAAATGTCTATTGCCTATTATCAAGAGGTAGTGGCTAGGAGGGAGAAACTGGCGAATTTGTGGAAAGAGCATGCTAGATTTAATCCAAATTGGAGGGACCGCGAACAGGTAGAGAGGGACAGGGCAACCCTGATCATAGTATGATGACCTCTGTACTAATGGACTCAAACCCATTTAATACTTTGTGCACTGCTGACTTCATGTCTACTGGTTCACATGAGCCAGTAATCATGAGGTCGTCAGAATTAAATAGGCCTAGCATAATGGAGCCCCCCAGAAATTGATGGATGGGCGTCCCTGTATAGATACCAAAATATTATGACGGATGTATCTGACAAGGAAGCCTCCTATGAGGAGAAATTCAGGGAATTAGATACACAGAAATAATAACGCCAAAGGGACCAGTTGATTCAATTTGCAGAAAAATAGCATGAAATGAGGCCCCTCACAAGCTCAAAGAATCATGGAGCGCCTAGAAGATCATGAGGGGAACTCAAACAGTAATGCCTCTGAGTCTGAGGGCAAGCAGACTCAGGTGACGTGGCAAAAGAAGGCAAATAATCTAAAGCGAGTTCTGGTGAACGAGCCCATTAGGCAGATCAAGGCTATTAGGAATTTCATAAGACTGTACCAAAAAAACGCAAAATATTCTGTCTGGGAGCATTTGAAACTCTATGAAGAAATGATGGACACTTTCCACCTTAAAGGTAGCCAGAGCTGCATATATTATGCCAAATGGACATTCTCTCCGGAGTACTCAACCATTCAAGATGGTCCACCTACAAGGCAGCCATCTTGAAGCACTTTTCCACCCACAGAAACACTCAAGAGGCTCACAAAGCAGTCTACAATTTGCAATGCAGAGAAGATCAAGCCCCATGAGAATTTGTGCAGGAGCTAAAACACGCCTTTGCACAAACCACCAGGAGGACGGATAGCAGAGTTTATAACTACCTACTGTCATGCGCTTCCTAAATACATCATGACCCAGCTGATGAGTGACTTTCATGATAAAAGATCCCTGGACTGGGTAATAGAGCAGGCTACCTGCATCTATGAGGTCCAAAAACCTGCAGAAAATAAAAATCTGGTAAAAAAAAACCCAAGCCAACCAATACCCCTGCTGCTGCTAAGGTGGGAGAGGTGAAGGTTGCCCCCATTTTGGTTCTAGAAATGGGGGGTGCGGGGGTAAAAATGCACCTACCCAAAACCAGCACAAAATCAGAGGCAAGGAAGGCCTTCTGGCCAATCAGCAACAGGTGGCAGTCAGTTAGGTAACCCCACCAATGGTACCGCTAACTCTCCTGATTATATAAGTCCCAAATACAAGGGCAACCAGCCTATCTTGGGGAATACATGGACTCCCCCCGGACCATGGGGGGGATCCAACCAGGTAATTACCACCCCAGGAAACCTCCCACCTAACTTTCCTCAGGAAGGCAGTAATCCCCCAATCCTGGGTTAAGTTTCTGTACTCCGGTATCCACAAAACCCCAACCTGCAGGACAACCCTTTCTTTCCTTGCTTTCAGGAGCCCAGACTACCCAATCCGGGAGAGGGGAGGACAAAGGTGGATGGTTACCAAAATCCCCAATACCCAGGGTACTTCGGTAGAAGGGATAGTTACCCTTCCGGAGAACAACCGAGGTATAAACAAAGACAATGCACTAGCCGGAACGGGTGTACCAACTGGAGCACCAGGTCCAGAACCTCACACAGGATCTGGGTCGCATCTTGAGGGCTCAGCAGAACCCTAAAATGAACATGGCAGCTCAGAACCCCTCCAACCAAGGGTCTGGCACCCCAGAACAATGATGGGAAGAGAACCCTGATAATTCACCGGTTTCAGAGGAGGAGGCATGGGAGGAAGGGGGGTGTAAACCCCTAGAGGAAGCTTCCTTCCTCACCCGTGAAAAGCCACTGGACAACCAGGAACCGGAACTAAAATCTCTTGCCCTCAAACATCTGCCACCCAGGGAACAGAGGTTGGGGAAGAGAAACAGAGACATCAAAAAGGCCCATTTTGTTCAGGAAATTAGTGTCCTCCAGTTTGAAGGGAAAGAATCCTTTGAGGATTCTGGGGAAAAAAAATCTTCTCCTTCAGGGACGGGGGGATTCCTCCCAAACAAAAATGGGTCTCAAGAGATCTGAATGAAGAGTGGGTGGGTGTGGGGACTGATTCCGAGTCACCCATCGCTGATCCCCAGAAAGTCATCCTGAGAAAAAAATAGTAATGGAGGGATCCTCTCCACAAATTGCTTGTAGTGATTGCCAGGGGGCAGCACAGAGCTAAGGGAAACAGGGGATTCCAAAATCTCCACTATTTCAGGATGCCACATTTTTATTACACATTCCCAAACCTCACCGCACAGAAAATTGTCCAAAACTCCACCGTGTCGGAGTCCAAAATAAAAGAAATTGACCACACAGCTTGCCCAAAATGCCCATTATCTTAGTCCGCTTTATACCCTGGTGTGAGTGCTAGGACATTGTACATTTTCACACACTGGTGGACAATGGATCCCAAGCCACTCTTCTGTCAAAAAGGGCATTTGAGCAGCTAAATTCAGGAAGGGGGGAGAGACACCAGATACCTCTCACCCCTCTTCCTGGACAACTCCAGAACTTTGACAGGAATGAATTCCTGTTGATGGGACTGCGGATCTGGAAATAGAAATTGGGCAACATAAGGTGAAACACCCGGTCATAGTTGTGACTCCAGAACCCCCTGTCTATTAAGGAATGGCATCCTTCACAGGTTGTGAACAAGGTACTCTGGACTAACAGGTCAATACAATTAAAACAGAGTGTCAACCATGTTAGTTTAAATGGCACAAGCCACATGGTTGAACAGAAATCTGATCATATTCCCTGTTAAAGCCGCCCAACTCTGGAATTCACTTCCACCCCACCTCAGAGCGGACCAAACTTACCCACTTTTCAGACTATACATTATGAACTGGTTTAAATCCAAAGATCACTAAGCTAGTTCAGAGAAAGGAGCTTCTCCTAACGTCTTCCCTACTTCCAGTTATCCCATTAGCCACCCTTTACCTTTTATGACTCTTAACAAACATTCCACTCTGTGTGTCATCCCCTCTTTGCATCGCTTTGTATCTCCTTGTAATATATCTATACTCTGCAAAGTTTGCTATTGCATTATGTAAATGTGTAAGCTCAACTTTTCCTATACTGATATATCTAACTTTATAAGCTTAACTGTAATATGTAACTATGTAAGCTTAACATTATTTTTCCTCGCACCCTGATACCTCTGGGTCTGGTGCGCATTACAAATAAATAAATAAACAAACAAACAAACATTCTATTTAGGCAGTGACATTCTCAATCGGTTTGCAATTAATTTGGACCTGATAAATTACAAAGCCTGGTCAGGACTTTGGGATAATTCCAGGGTCTTTGATGATTCTTAAAAAGCATTTTGGTCAGCCCAATTGCTGCCTTATGTAGTTGAAAGTCAAATTAGGGAGGAGGTCACCATCCCAGGATGGACACGACTATTCCCACTTGAATTAAAAATAAAAAGAGGACAGAAACTGCAAAATCCTGATGCATATGTACACCTCAATGACTATCTCCAACAGCAGGGGTTGGGGTTAAACCCAATGCCATTAGTCAATGTATAACACAACACCATTCCAATATTGGTGGATAACAGAGACCCTAGTAGTATCACTCTGGGCACAGGCACAATTATTGGAATGGCGGTTGATGACCAACATTTTTCCATGGATCTACAAAATGAACTGATAGGACCAGTCCCCAATGACAGTCATGACAATGACAGTGACAATGACATACCACCAGCCAGGATCTTCACCTGGCAAGGGGAGAATTTCTTGGTGTACTCTTCCTGCCCTTAGGCGACGTGTGACATCAGGCAGGATGAGGTGATATTCCAGGTCGACAATTACTTCCTCTCCTACCTGAAACCCTGTGTCCAGGTCAATACTCTAACCAGAGACCTCTCCACCCAGCTGGAGGAGGCCGCCGAGATAGCAAAACCGAAAGTCTTTTCAGGCTTCAGGCAAATGGTTGAAGAGCGGTCAACCTAGCTGATGCCTGTGAGACTCCAGAAAAAGTTGAAACAGGTGTTCTTAGATTTTCAAGATCTCTTTGCTGTGTACTCGTACAACTGTGGTCGCACCGAGAAACATACTACAACAATTCCCATGGACCCTGGAATGACTCCTGTGTTTGTGAAGCAACATCGCTTGCCTCTTGCATCCATGAAGTCCGTGACAGAAATCATCAAAAACCTTGAGTCCCGTGTGATAATTCGTCCAGTCCACAGCACCTTTAATAATCTGGTGATGGGGATTTTAAAACTAAATGGCCAATGGAGACTCTGGGCAGACCTTAGGGAGCTCAATAAACGGGTTCACATGTCCCGATGGCCTCTCCGGTTCATTGACCAAGGACTGGCCTAGATCCAGGTGACAGAGTTGATGGCAGTTCATTAGGCCATCCTCGCTGCCTTCCAACACCATGATTCAGATTATGTCCGGAACGGGTTTGTGGAGCAACTGGTTAATTGGAAAACTAGAGGCATGCTGTGTGCTAATAACAAACCACTCAAACATGGCAAGCTAATCCAAAATATTGATGATCTGGTCACCTCTAATGGGATGACCATCTATTGGAAGAAGATCAAGGGTCATTCCAGAATAGAGGGTCCAGACACAACTGGAAACAACCTAGCTGATCAGCTGGCCAAAACCGGAGCCATCCAGGGGGATCTCCTCAAGATTGAGTCCCTGTTGGGGAAAATCCATGTCCCTGCTGTCACTAGGATTTTAGGCAAAAAGGACTGTGGTATGGCTTTGCACCTCATAAAAAAACAACCTCATAAACTCCTTGAGGAGGAGACCAATATAGGCAAACCTATCCGGTCCTTAGGGGTAGGTCTAGCTTAGTTCTGACCAAAAATAAACCCTGTGATGTCACCCGCCTTATAAATAAGGTGGGAAGCTCAGAGGGGGACACTCTCTTCTGAATTTGCCAGCTGCTGTGTATCCTGATATTCTATACTCTTCTTGCCAGATCCCAGATCCTACTTCCAGGCCAGAGCATCGCTGAGCCTATCCAGGCAAGAATATTGGTGCAGAAACACCACTAAAAACCCCAATAACCAGGGGGAAAAGCTATGGTACACTTTTGTGAGTATCCTGTGACCAGACCAGCTTTTTGCCCCGCGATCTGCATGACAGATGTACCCTTGCTATCCAGTGACCAGACAGGCCCAGCTGTTGGTCTGCTAGGAGAGTTTGCCGCCTTGCTGTGACCAGAGACTTTTGAGTCCAGAACCCAGTTGGCTGTCCCAAATGACAAACTCAAGTACGGATTGTGAGTATTTCCCCATCCCATAACAACACATAGCCCACCCCATCTGGCTGCTTTGTCTCTGTCCTACTCTCTAAGTAATCATATCCATACTCTGATAACTTCTTTAAAGCTGGCTGAGTTCTCTGTGCATCCTGCCCTTGATTTCATAGCGTTACCTCCATTCTTTCATTCATTTATGTCCTGTAAATCCTTAGTAATATTTTGATTAAATAAATACATTTTCCCTAAAGAAAAGGGGCACACTGCGTGAAGGGATACAACTGCAGCGTAACTTTTCTATTCATGGGTGGCCTTCCTCTTTTCTAGCCATTAAATCTAGTGTAAGTGAATGTTGTGTTTTTCTTTCCAAACCGATTTTCTTTCCTAACTGCTTTATTTTACCAAAACCAAATTTCTTTCACCTTGAAAATATCATCCAGTTCTTCAGCATAGACACTCTTTCAATGTCCTATTGTCCCTGTGATGTGCATCTATTACCCAGCCTAAAAACTGCATTCCGATTCTGTGTATTTTACCCGTTTTTCTGAAAAACTGTTAGGACCTTTCAAACTACAAAAGGTACTGTATGCCTTTTGCTTGATACCGTGCCTTGTAGTTGCTAGTACATTTACATTCCAGATACTGTGATAAATCATTGTTACCCCATTGATTTAACTGCCCATTAATTTTAGTTACTGATTCTGACAATTATTCACTGCAATTGCAAAGGTTTTAAAACCTAGTTTTGCCTCCCATTTCGTGAGGGAAGGTTGGATTTTAATTCTGTTTGCCTCCCAGTGTTCCTGACTCCCTGCTGCTTCCAATGGGGTTTTCAGAGAGCATTTCAGGGAGAAATCCTAACTCGGGTGCTATCTACCCGAACTGTAAAATTGTTCCTATTCATCTGTGCTTAGGATATGTTCTAGTAGAAGGTTAACCAAGTGCATTTCGTCAGTTTACATTGTAATTATCACCCCATTGGTGTTTGCTACAAAGTAATACAATTGTGTGATTTCATTTGAATTTTAAAATATATAGGTATTGCATTCCCACCAACCGGCCTGGTTCATGGTCCATTGTTAGCCGGGTAGTTGTAAAAGGGAGTGTGATATGGATTGGGTGCCAGCTCAATCTGAATTCGGAGAAAATAAAGTGAAAGCATTCCAATTGCAATCTTTATTACAGTGTCATTGGAGTCCTCTGTGGATATGCATGGGGAAGGAGTCCATGAATTGTAAAGTTTTTATTCTACTTTTGTCTTTTAGTTTCACATAGTGATTTAGGAATTGTCGTAAAGATTTGATGAATTGTTGTTGTACAGTACATAGTGAGCTGCACGTTCATTTATATACTGGATGGTTTGTTTGGGCAAAAGGAACATTAGTTTGAAATTTTGTTTGGGGCGTTTTCTCTGGAATGGTTTCTTTTGTACATAATGGTGTCTCCTGCCATTTCATAGCCTTAGCCAGTATTGTCTAAGGCAATGGGGTTTCTTTGTTCTTGTTAATAAGCGTCTCCATTGAAATATGGATCTGTGCTGCTTGTGTGAATCATTCACCGTCACAGTAAATTGATAGTGTTCCTCTGTTGCCATTGTGCATGTTTAGAAGCACTTTTTGTAATGTATTAATTAATTTAGTTAGTGGTTATATTCTGCTAAACATTATGATGAACAACTTTCTCTTTAGTAGAAATGCACTGTCAATTAGAGCTCTGGGGATTCGTTTTCTGGAGTAGTTTTTAAGGGAATGTTGTGACTTTGTAGCTGTGTTTATAAGATTGTTAAGAACTATGGTGGAACTCTTTTTGTAAAATAATGAATGATGTTTTTGGATTGCTTTACTGCGGCTTCTCTAATATTGGTAGATATAGTGTTAGGTTCACTTCATAGTTTAGTTTTGTTTGTACGTGTGTTTTTACTTTTAGATTTTGCAAGAGGGACATTCGTTTTTTTAGTGGTGGCTGGTTTGTTTTTGTTGAGTAAGGTAACTAACTGTTTTTTCAATGTTTTCTATAAATTGTTTTAGAGTAGTATGACTATATGGCTTGTTTGCATTCTTATCAGCTCTATTTGTTATTTTCTATGATGTTGCTTTTTAGTAGGCATTGTGTTTTGCATGTTTGGAAAAAATAAAGTGTGTGTTTGAAAGTTGTGGCATGTTCATGCATGTATTATGCATGGGTGTGTTTGTGAATGTACAGTGGCATGATAGGTGTGTTTGGGAAGGTTGTAAGAGTAAGAGGATTTACAGATGTAAAATACTTGGTTTAGTGAGTAAAGGGAGTGGTAGTGTGATGGAATAAGTAGGGACATGTTGATCTTTGGAGGAAAACAGTGGTTGTTATAATGTTGTTTTTTTACCTCTTAGGTAAAAGGGTTGTGTGGGTGTGATAGGAAAGGGGTGAAGAAGTATGTCTGTGTGTGCTAATGTGTGTTAGTGATTTGGAAAGGAATCAATTTCCAAGCTGTTGCATTGGAAATAGGAACTTATTTGCAAAGGGGTATGGAATATTATGGAAGTAAATTGTGGTGTAATCATTTTTTAGAAAGATAGCTGTTTTGTTAAACAGAAATTAATGGTCAGTGTTTTGAATAAAGATCAGTGTTAAGGTGGGAATCTAAAGGGTGTGGATGTTGCAATATAATACATATGAGTGAAATACAATGCTGGCGAGTAGAACAGAATATTCTAGGCCAATATATAGTGAAAGTACATTGTTACAATTAGACCAGTGAACATCCTATACTCATGTACTTACTTTGTAGGATGTGAAGAGTGTTCTTTCTTTGGTAGCTGTTTTCCTCAATCTTCTTTTTTCCTGTAATTGTAAAAGAAAGTTAGTTGGCATATATGGTAATGGTGAAGTACTTTTAGGAAGAGAGTTTTTTTTTATTTAGTAATCTAGTAGATTACTACACCTGCATACAGGAGTAGGGATATCGGGAGAAGTAGAAGTTGTTGGGGAAAAACAGTTAATGAAGGTGGGTTATGGGTGATGTAGTAAAGTATATTAAGTATGTTGTTAGAAAAATTGACTATGGGTCTTATTATCAATGGGCAAGTATGTAACTAAAGGTACCAGTAAACGGTTTTTTGGACCAGCTAACTCTGTGTTTACTGGTAGGGGCAGTGTACTACTAGCAGGTCTTACCAGCTGGGATTTGAGGCTGCTACTGGCAGGCTTTACACTGAAGCACTGGCATCATTACTAATGATGCTGGTGTTCCATGGTTCCCATTCCCATGGAGTCATAAAGGACGGTATGGGAATAAGAATTGACGCTGATTGTGATATTTTGGTAGCATCGAGATGTCAGGTTGTGGTAATGCAGGGTTGATGGCAACATGCCAGCTACTATGGGTTTTATCGTGAGGCCCCATCAGTAGTGTTGTTTGGGACATGATAAGTTGTAGGGAAAAATGGGTGTGTAAAACGATACATATCTAGGTTATTGTTGTGCTGGTGAATTTAATATGAGAAGGGCTGTGTTTATGGTGCAATGTATTTGTAATATTTTGCAATGTTTTTAAAGAATAGGGACATTTTGGCCTAGTAGTAATGCAATGGCAGATTGTAGTTGGAACTGTGTTTAGTGTGTTATAGTAGTGTTGGAAAAGAACAATAGTTTATATATAAAGATATGTGTTGTATATAAACACTTTGGGTTTGATTAATGGAATTATTTGCACAGTGGAAAGTGATTTTGCATTGCATTGCTAAAAAGCGACTTTGTACTGCGGATAGAAACCCTCGTTCATGGAACTGTGCAAAGTGTATTTTACAGTGGAAAGCCATTGCAAATTCATTTTTGAAGTTTAAAGTGAGTTTGCATTGACTTTGTCCAAGAAAATACACTTTGCACAATACTATGAATAAGGGTTTGTGTTGGCAGTGCAAATTCACTTTGCACTGTGCAAATAATTTGATCAATCAGGTCGTTTGGCAGTATATAGGTATTTAAGAGCTGGTGGAGAATGGTGGCACTATAAGGGATGTAATGGGAAAGGTTAGAAAGTGTGATGTTGATACAGAATAAGAAATAGAAAATGGTGTGCATTTAATAGTGTTTATTTTTAGACAAATTTTGGTGAAAGTTACAAAATGCGTATGTGCATTTTCAGCAGCACCAGTGTCTAAGTATTTTGTAAAAGAAAGGAAAAGCTGATGTGAAAGAATTGTAGGACATTTTTAAGTGGCACTTGGTGTGTGAAGCTTTAATATATTGGCAGTGCGTGTACTTAACTGTGACTTGATTTTACCAGGTGTAGAGTAGTGTCTTATATGTTCTTTGATAGATGCTTTTTATAGATTGACAAGATTATTACAGGGTAAGTAACAGGAACCCTGTGTATATATACATATTTGTAAAAGTGTTGCAAAAAATACTTTATAAAATATAAGCATACTTGTAGTATGTCTTCTTAGATGCAGATGTTGTTGAATCTGCAAGTAGAAATCTTGGACATGTTCACAGTAGTTTCTGAGGCAGATGCTGTGATTATCAGGATATATGTACTCTAAGAGTTGAAGAGTACATCTAATGGTCTGAACTGAGATGACAGCGTTAGTTGTAGAGTTTCTGGATGTGCTTGGTGGATGGATGTATGACTGAAAGCAGCTAATGGGGGAGTGTTGCAAACATGAAAGTGGAAAGGGTAGAAGGGCTGCACCGCAGTAGTCTGTGGACAACAGGTGTGCCATTTGGGTCCTTTCAGGATGCCTGGCATGGAAAGGGGACTGTGGGATTAGCCAATGAGGTGTTCTGGTTGTGATTTAGAGGAAGACAGGGTAGCAGGTGTTGTGTTAGTTGTGTGCTGGGAAGATGGCTGTGGCTATTGCTAGGGAGAAGATGAATGTATGGATGGTGGGAGATGGCTGCATGAATTCATTGAAAGGTTATACTGAGTATTGTGGCATCTCTGCTACTATTGGATTGCAGGAAGTGGAAGTTTGGGGTATACAATTTCTGAGCTCAACTGGCTGGTTTATAATCATTTAGTGAGACTATGGCTCAATTTCAATGCCCAGATGTTATTATTGTGCATTGCGGAAGAAATAGTTTGGGCTATGTTACTCCAGTAGCTTTGCAAGTTGTATTAAAGGATATGTTTTGAAGTTCAATGGAACTATTGTCATATGCAAAGATTTTTATTTCTGAAATAAATCCAAGGAAAATATGGAGATGTCCAAATGTGTTTTGTGTGCACATAGACAAAGCTAGGCACTATGTGAATAAAAGTGAATCTACTTTTTTGAATGGTTTAGGCATGGCATCTTTTCAAAATGAAAATATCATGGTGGATGGAGTAAATTTTTTTCGGAGAGATGGATATGTTGGGAATCAAATGTCTCCTTTCAGTGCTGAAAAGGTTCATGTGAACAACTTAAATAGGAACATTTGGAGTGTATAAGATTGCTCAGAGACAAATTTGGAAGCGCTCAAATTAATTTTGACCACACATTGAAAAAGCAAGTCACAATGTTAACAAAGCTGCATGTGCTTTTTTCAGGATGTTGGCATGACATCTTTTCATAATGCAGATATGAAATTTGATAGTGTCAACATTTTTCGAAGAGATGGAGTGCATTCAACTGATGTTGTCAATCTGATTTTTTTGAAAATGTTCTAAATTCATTAAAGTCGTTTTTGTGAAAACATACAATATGTAATCAAGTATTTGCTTCTTTGCTCCCTTCCATCCCCCACCTTACCGTGCCTCTCTGACAAATATCAAAAGACAAAAAAGATATACAAAATAAAAACACAAAAATGGTTCTTTTAAAAACCACAATTTTTGAATGAAAAACAAGTTAATTGATTTTAATTCCCCCTCCCCATGCCTGGAATTTTCCAGATGTCCGTGGACTACTGCACTATCTGCAGACTATGCAGGCTGCAAGGGTATTGTGGTATATATTTTTTTTAAGTTTTATTGTTTAACTGTGAAAGGTGGCTCCTAAAGGAAACCTTTTTTTTATTTTGTGATTTTGTATTGTTTTGATGTTTTTGTTTTTTACAGGAGAGGCATGGTATGGTGGAGGAGTGAAGGGATGCAAGGTACACCAGCCACAGAGATGGAGGGTCAGGTGGACAGGGGAAGATGTAGGGTAGACCGTACTTTTAATGTAGGTGCCTACATTTAATGTAGGTGCCAGTGTTTCTCGTGCTCCTTGACCGCTGACATCAGTGCATTGCATTACAAACATAGGACTGTGACCCTCGAAAGGTAAGAGTCAGAAGCATTCTGTATGGCCTGCAAGGCAGCCGTCAGGATTCTCTGCTCCACAGGAGTAGCCTGTGTGGTTGCAGGAGCAGTTGAGAAATAGGGTAGAGCATGTTAACCTGCTTCTCCCTGATAAAGAATAATATATAGTATATAATATATTTATGGTATAAAGAATACATTTATTTTTTAAAGGGAGTGTCAGTCTAGAAATACGGATACCTCTACTTTGAGACCGCAAACGCATTTTGGTGGCCGTGGGCCAACCGTCTCATGCATGATATGACAAAATATAGGTTTTCCAGTTTGCCAATGAACGGCCATTTTGATGTAACAAGAATCGCCATTTTGTTTTCTAACCATTGCTCATTGCTTTTTGTTCCTATTGCTTCGCAGTATATTTTCCGCTTACACTGCTCGACTGTGATACATTGTTGTCTGTATGTGAAAAGGACAAGGCCGCAGGGCCGTGAGGATAACAAGAGTTCGCTGAAACACAAATGTAGGCAGCACCAGGAAGAATGCCCGGCTCCCTCCCGAATGTAGCCTTGAAGCAGAGCTGCAGGGCATTTAATCATTTCACAGCTGCCAACTAGTCTCGTTATATGGTAGAATATGTTACAATAATTCCCGCTAAAGGCTTGAATTATGCTTTTCTTATGGCCCCCCCTTTGCTGAGCCCGCTAGAGCGTGTCGGCTCCCAGGACACGAACAGCACCTGATAGATAGCAAGGTCCGGAATGTAACTCTTCCCCCGTATGTAGCTCGCTTCCAAGAACAGAAGCGCTGTGTTCTATTCAACAACTGAAAGATGCCTTCGCATTCACAAATTGCAAATTGTTACTAGAATAGATGTTTGAGGGTGTCATAGTTGTCGGACATGTCCATCATCACACCAAGTTCAAAGAAACCCAATAAAGGGGGGGGTGTTAAACATGTCATAGCTTATTGTTTGATATGCATTTTGTATATATGTAACTGATGTACGTAATTCACTCTCTTGCGTCCCTCGAGGTCTAGAGATACACGTCACGGGGCGTGAGACCGAGTTGGCCAACTGAGACTTTTGCTTTGCAATAAACCCTAGCTTTGGGAATACAACCTCGTGTCTGGTGTATCTATCGTGTGTGGTGACTCGCATTGTTTCCATAGACGTCAGGGTCCCCTAGGAGCCCCTTTCAAGATGGGTCCCGAATAGGGACCCTCCGCCACTGGTTCCATCGCATAACGTTGTAATTGAGTAAGGCGGAGAACGGCGAGGACAGGACGATCGAGCCGGGATCAAGAGGTGTTCGGGGCGCCCTGTAAAAGTGATGAGAGACTCCTTTGCAGATCTGCACACATCTGATCCCTGATTGATGTGCTTGGCTAGATAACACGGAGGCGAGGGTCCTGAAACGAGGCAGAAGCCAAGAAACGCAGACACACCATCCTTTAGTGCGTCAGTATACAGACGACTTGATTTATCAGGTGAGTCATTCCCCGATTCAAAGTATACTGATATTGGTTGAGAGTTGACTTTGCAAAATCAAACGCCTTAGGTAAGGTTGATTAACCAGGGGAAGGTTGAAACATAAACAAGGTCGGTGTAGCCTGCCAGTCAGCGCTCCCTCATAATTAAATACCAAGTGGACAGTCCACCCCTCTGTAGTGCAATGCCTGCCTCTCAGAGTTACCACAAATTCAAACACTGAATAAAGATTATACATATGGTATCAAAGAAAGACATTGAGTTCATGCTCTTGATTGAGTCCAAGTTGAACGCATCTAAGTTTGCATATCAACCGGGCTTCCGCTTGTCGTAGATACAGTTGTCGATCACCACCTCTGGCATGTGGTTTAATGTGTTGCAGTCCTACACATCTGATGTCCTTTCTGTGTCCCATCTGGTGTTCTTGTTGCCATGTTGGTATTTAATTATGACATGTTAATTACCATTCAGTTAATAATTTTAGTTACCGTATTTTATCTCCTTCATGACAACCCAGTAGATTAGGGGGCTAATACTCAAATTCCTTTCTCATATATACCTGATCCATTAAAAACTAGATTAATTATACCTTTCCAAACATTTTAACCGCATGTTATCGAATAACTGGTCTAAACTAGGTATATTTCAAGATGTATTATTAACTACATCTCATCATTGTCGCTCTCACAGCAAACCAATATTTAAACAACAACACTGTTACCTCTAAATCTCGCTAGCTTTACACCAATGCCGCTAGTTTGCCCAACTTCAACAAATTGACCAGTAAATTATACTATCACTAATTACAATCCAGTCAGAAGGACCAAAACAATTCAGGAGTCCTAGCGTGTTTATTAATTTGCATACATTCGATACTTTTTTCGTATGTGAAACCATTCACATATTACATATCCTCGAATCCCATATTCTGTTTACTAAGCAGCGCAAATGTAAGAATTTAAATAGTTGTACTCGAACTAGTTCAAACATACCCCTGTCCCCCAACTCTCGTAATTAAAGGAGCACCTGTATCAATTACGTTTACAACACTTTCGCTAGATTTCACTCGATTCTGTTACCAACCTGAGTATTCGCCTGAAACCTACTAAGTCGCTAGGCAACAGCAACAGGACGGTCACATGACCATAGCTATTAAACAGCCTGGCTGAGCAGCTATAGGCTAGCACAGCCGCACCCACATTCCTTCCAGGACGCTGCAGACAGCCGGCAGAAATGACCAACTCACATCTAACCTGTTAATATAATAATTTTTTCTCTCCTCTCTCCCCTGACCCCTCACCCTTGTAAACCTTTTTTTCTCTCCTCTCTTATATTGTATATATACATATATTTTATATATTTCATTTGGCTCATGTTTATATTCAAATTGCAATGGATTTATTTCATCTTTGAATTTTTTTGCAAAATGGCAACAATATGGTTACTTATTGTATCAATGCAAATGGGCATGGTTTATTAATGCTTCTTATCAGATTACTTATCATCGCAATAACAATATGCCCTGAGGACGGCCCGGAGAGGGCTGAAACACGTGTTGGCATGCAGTGTCCACTTTTGTGATTAAATACTTTTACTGACAGACGTACAGTGTCCACTTTTGTGATTAAATATCTGTACTGACATTTCCACCCACATCGGAATGGTTTAATCACCCAAGCAAGCTAAAACTAGCCAAGTCCAATTGCATGACTGGTTTTGAGGGAGCGCTGACTGGCAGGCTACACCGACCTTGTTTATTCCTTTATATATGAAGGGGTACCGAGAATTTACCCTTCTAAGCCCTGCCACTCCCGCAAACCTCTCCAACACCTAACTAGTACGAGGGTGCGCGCACCTACCCACATTGGGGATAATTTCTCGGAATCTCTACGAAGGTTGAAACATGCCTGGGGTATTGTCCACCCTAGCGGGATTTTTCCTCTGTGGTAGACAATCTTTGGAAGATGGCCAAATTGTACCACCTGGGAGAACGCCAGCGTATGAGATGTATGTGAAGTATGGAGTGGGTGCGATAATATTCTGTGAGACTTGGCATAGGCAAACCAGAAAGCAGCAAGACCATCAGTGGCCTATTAATGGTAGTTTTGAGATAGCGAGGATTGACAACCTGGAAAGGGTGTTGATAAGAAAGAAAGCGCGTCCTGCAGCATTTGAGACTATTAAAAACTGGAGAAAGGAAGCAATGCTCCGATTTAAAAGCAGAGCAAAGCATGCGCGCAGGCATAAATCGAAAGGTGAAGTAGCGTAAGAGAAAGAAGAGGAGGAGTGGACTGAGAGTCTAAGAAGGGCAGGTAGGCGTGACCAGTTGAATATAGAAAAGATATACCCACAACGAGAATTACACATAGCAGATGAATTGATAGAAAACATATTGACCCATACAAAACAAGGCCCAAGATCAGAGGTAAGACCAGACTTGTCAGTAGCTATTGCCCAGACCCCGCCCGTAGCTCAAGCTCCCCCTCCGGTAGCTCAAGCCCTCCCGCAGCCACAGACTGTGCGCGTAACACTTCCTATTAGCCAATCAGGCCCACAACAGAAACTCCCTGCTCCCATTGTCCCATCGCACCTCCCGCTTCAGACACAAACTCGGTACCGTCCGTTCCTCCCGGGGTTGAAGTTGAAACCACGGGGGCAAGAGGCGGGACTGACCAACGGGGGTGCACGAGGGTAACCCGCAGCGCAATCAGCAAAGAAAGGAAGGTGGAATTGCAGCAACAGGCAGAGATCTATATAGACGGGAATGATGGGACAGCAGCAGTGGCTTCGATATATGACTTCCGTAGAAGCAACGAAAGACAGGTAGTGTTGGAATGCATGGGTGAATATTTGGTGGAGAAATGGAAACAGCTAATTGGGAAATTACCACCGCAGCGATTGTTAGATTTGAATGCATTAGCACGCTATAGGGAGAGGGATGAAGAAATGAGAGAACATGTGCATAGACTTTTTGAGCTTAGAGATGAATTAGATAATGATTATGTCGAAACGTTTACTGCACCTGTCAAAGTGTTTACTACACCTGCATACAGGAGTAGGGATATCGGGAGACCTGGGAAGGGGGAAAAGGGGTCGCATAATAAACGGCAGCAATTACCATCGCCGGGGCAGAAGGAGATGGTGAACGAATTATCGTTGCTAAAACAGGTGGGGGCAGACTTGAAAGAATGTCTAATAAGAACACAGGTACTATTGCAGCAAGTAACAGGACATAATAAAGGGCGAGGGAACGCACAAGGAAGGAGTAATTCGAATATGCATGGGGGAACAGTGGGACCGAATCAGTGTGCATATTATAAAGAGGAAGGACATTGGCGAGAATAGAAATGGGTCTGGTCAGAGGAGACAGCATAGAGGACACCCAGGAGTGAATGGACCAAATAGGAATAGTATGAAGCAGCATCACAATAACGGAGGTAACCAAAACCAAGGCCAAAACCAAAATGCCCCAAACCAGAGTCAGGGACAGCAAAATCAACAATATGGAAATCAGAGTGGGAGAAAAAGAGGGAAGAGTGGAAATGTTTTCGATACACAGCCAAACACGTATTACAGTGATAGTAATGATTACACATCGGATGATGTGTTATTTCCCCAATAGGACAGCCCAGGACAGGGGTCGGAACCAGTGTCTATTTCCGTGAATCAGAGAGGACCCTAATAGAAATGAGAGTCGGGAATGAGGAGCACCGCTTTCTTGTAGAAACAGGAGCACAGAAGTGTTCAATAGACCATCACTTGATTCCGGATATACCACTGTCAGGGCAAAAAAATATTTCCGTAGGGTTCGCAGGTACACCAGTCATAAACCCAGTGTCCAAACCAGTCCCAGTTACCATAGGACCATTTACTGAAAATTGTCCTTTCCTTTTAACAGAAAATTGTGGGGAGAATTTGTTGGGATTAAACTTGTTGAAAAAACTAGGTTCTGTTATACATTGCACGGTAGACAGAGTGTTTCTAACGATATGGCCACACGATGCCCCTGTGTCAGAATTCATGTCCGAAGTGTTACCAGGGGAACTAAGTAAAGTACCAACCTGTATATGGGCAATGCATGACAATGATGTAGGATGTTTAAAGATAGAGCCAGTAAAGATTATTTTGAAAGAAGGTGTTACCCTACCGCGAGTACCCCAATACAAAATTTCAGTTGAGGGTGAGAAAGGATTGAAGAGTATTGTTACAGATTTGGTGAAATTAGGGGTAATCGAGGAAATTACAGGCAGTACATGCAACGCCTGATTCCTCCGGTTTATAAAACAGGAGGTAATGAGCTACCATACCGTTTCATAATTGATCTACGCGCATTGAATAAGGTAGTAGATCCACAATTTCCTCTAGTGCCAGACGTCACTACAATATTGACAATGATACCTGTTTCAGCAGAATATTTTAGTGTAGTAGATTTGAAAAACGCATTCTTCAGTATTCCAGTGGACAAGGATAGCAAATATTTGTTCGCGTTCACATTAGGAGGACGATCATTTACATTTACGCGCATTCCACAAGGATATACGGAAAGTCTGAGTATTTACAGTAGAGCATTAAAAGAGCAGCTAGACATGCTGGAATTACCCGTGGGTTGTGTTCTTTTGCAATACATAGATGATCTATTGCTGGCTGCAGACACAGAGGAGGTTTGTAAAGAAAGCACTGTATTACTACTGTCACACCTATCGGCACATGGCCATAAAGCTAGTTTGAAGACATTTCAGTATAATCGAAAGGAGGTGGCCTATTTGGGCTACTTACTTTCGAAAGGAGGGAGAAGACTAACGCCAGAACGCATAGAAAGTATTTCTTGTATGCCTATTCCAAAGACACAAAAAGGAGTCAGAGCCATAATAGGCATGGCTTCATATTGCCGACAATGGATTGGAAATTTTGCATTAATTGTGAAACCATTAGTGAATTTAACTAGAAAGGATGCGGTTATGCCTTTGCAGTGGGATGAGGAATGTCAGAAAGCATTTGATGGATTGAAAACTGCATTATGCTCGGCTCCAGTTTTGGGTACGCCAAACTATGAGAACATTTTTAGACTATTTGTGTGTGAAAGTGAATGATGTGCATTGGCGGATTTGACACAGGAACAAGGTGGAAGAAATAGGCCGTGCGGCTATTTTTCTTCTGCGCTGGACCCTGTAGCGCGCGCACTACCACAATGTTTGCGATCAGTCGCGGTGGCTGCTGCGTCAGTGAAACAAACGGAAGGGATGGTATTGGGTCACACTTTAATTCGGATGGTGCCACATGCAATAGACATTCTATTAAATAGGACACAGACGCAACACCTCACCTCTGCTGATTGACAAGATATGAGATTATCTTGTTCGCGCCCCATATCCAAATTATGAGGTGCAGCGCTTTGAATCCTGCAGAATTAATACCACCAACCATAAAAGAAATTGGGAAGAATGAATAACCCCCCCACGATTGCTTAATGGTCACTGAGGAAGAAACCAAGGGAAGAGTTGTTTTAAGTGATATCCCACAGAAAGAGCCAGATGGAGAGTTATTTTGTGACGGCTCATGTTTTAAATTACCAGATGGCACGACAACTGCCGCATACGCTATCACTACCCTAGAGAGTGTTGTAGAAAGTAAAAGAATTCCCTATAATTCAGCACAAGCTGCGGAAATAATAGCATTGACTAGAGCCTGCGTGATTTCTGAAAATTTGAATGTGAATATATATACTGATAGTCAGTATGCTTTTGGAGTGGTTCATAATTGTGGTCGACTCTGGGCTGAGAGAGGCTTTCTGACATCACATGGTGCCAGAATTCAACATGGCCCTTTGATTGTACGATTGCTGTCTGCACTCACGTTTCCAAAGTGCCTAGCAATAGTGAAATGCGAGGCACATAAAAAAGTAACATGCAAAGTAGGAGAGGGAAACGCGTTTGCGGACAGAATTGCGAAACAAACTGCCACTGATTTGAATACCAAAATGATGACGGTTCAGACAGAGGAAGTACCCTGTATGATAGAAGATGGAGTTGCCACTGTCAAAGAAATCCAGACAGAGGCTACGGCCGATGAAATACAGGGGTGGGCAGAGGGATCTGCTGAGTTGGATCTGGAGGGTTGTTGGGTGGACAAGGGAACTAGGAATTGGATGTTGCCAAATTCGTACGTGACTGCAATGGTCACAATGGCCCACAGACCTACGCACATCTGTGCGAAGAAAATAATACAGCACCTTTCTACAGTTTCGCAGAATGTAAACATAAAAAAGAATGCAGAGAGGTTGGTGCAGAACTGTATCACGTGTTTGCAACACAATGTAGGGAAGGGAACAGTGACTCCAACAGGTAGTTTTGGCCCACCCTCCATGCCATTTGAGGTCATTCATTTTGATTTCATAGAGATGGAGAGGTGCCAAAACTTAAAATACGTCTTGGTGGTGATCTGTGCATTCAGTAGGTGGGTGGAGGCATATCCTTTGAAGGACTGCACAGCAATGAGCATGGCAAAAGTAATGTTGAAGGAGTACTTTTCCAGATTTGGCTTGCCCCGAGTCCTATGGTCTGATAATGGACCACATTTTGTGGGTGCAGTGGTATTACAGATATGTGCTGGTCTCCAGATTGATAAGAGATTCCATAGTTCAAGGCATCCGAGTTCTGCCGGCCTTGCGGAGAGGCACAACGGGATTCTTAAATCAAAGATTAGCAAGATTTGTGCTGGAAGTAAGTTAAGTTGGGTGATGCATTACCAATAGCACTATTATGCATGCGTACGTCTGTATAGGCTAAAACTGGGCTCTCCACATACAAAATCGTAATGGGGAGGCAGGCAAATGTTTGGTGTGAACCTCAGCCAAAGCGACTAAGTGAGATAGCACATCCTGTGCTTAGTACTTATTGTGGCATTTTAATGCAGAAATTGCATTTCATTCATCAGCAGGTGCAGGAGGCATTATCAGTGAGATACACCGGTCCGGGGCACGCGCTGGAGCCAGGAGACTGGGTGCTGCTAAAGAACTTTGAAAGAAAGTCATCATTAGCACCCAGGTGGCGCGGGCCCTATCAAGTACTTTTGGCAACGCAAACGGCAAAACGTGTGGATGGAAGGAAGTCGTGGATCCATGCCACCCATGCCTAGAAGATTCCAACTGTACTGAAAGACTTGCCTGACACTGATGACCGGAAAGAGACAGGGGTCCCAGAAATGAAAGAAACTGTTGCCAGTAAGCAACCACCTAATCTGCCAAAACGAGAAGTGAAACTCGAAACAAAGCCTGAGACGATTGCCAAAGAGGGGGAAGGGCAAAGAGTGCCCCAACGTTGCCCAGCAAAATCGACATCACTGCTGACCGATGCAAAATCTGCCTTGCAAATACCTTCAAAACCAAATCGTGTACTCCTTTGGTGCCCACCAGCACTTGCCAGCACGCCAAAAAACAGATCTGCATCATTGGCGCGGCGCACACCAGCACCTGCAGTAGCGCCATAGGCTGACTTCGAGCCTGAATCTGGAAGTGCACCCGCACTGTTCACGGATCATACGATACCAGGAGCAAGGCGATACAACCTGCGGCCTCGGAAGACAAAGTGATCCGCGGTTTTTTTTTATGTTTATGTCAACCTCTGGTTCAGCTCATGGACGGAGAAGGAACCAGAGGTGTAGAGGAGAGAAGCGTGAGAATTGTGCAAGTCGGACAATTCAAGTCTTGCGGCTCCTCGGTGCGATCATAAAAAGTACATGGGTCCGGAACCAGAGCGGACAAGCTGGGCACACATGGTACTATGGCAAGTGAGATAACCGATTAACAGTCATGTGTCCTGAACCAGAGTGGACAAGCTGGGTGCACATGATACTAAGGTGATAAGATAACTGATCAAAGGTCCTCTGAGCAGTATAAGGAAGGACAAGTGTTCTCGCCTAAAAACAAATAATTATATCCAGGCTAAAATGGACAGGCAGAACTGAACTGTGACAATTCCATTGAACTTATTAACATCAGAGCAAGCGCGACGAAGAGAGATATCCACAACGAACTGTGATAAGAAAGAAGAAGGACAACGAGAAACATGCCGGGACTGGTTCCAGGCTCCTCCTGCACCACCACCACTGAGAATGAGTCAATTATAAAGACTATAAACTTAAGAAAAACGCATGGTAAAACAAATTGTATGCTGGTACTAACAATAATAATGTGCTTTATTAGCATGGTAGCACCAATAACGACAGCCCTAATATTATGGTGGGTAGAAACAATATACCCATTAGAAATGTTTTTACCAATAATTAATATATCCACTACTGAAAGCCCGGTTCAGGTGATAACTTATACCCTACCCCCAATGGAAGAAAAACACAGGGAAGGTTTTGGAAATAACACTTTACTGTTGATCATGAACATGACACATGCAATCCTGAAGAAAACAAATTGCAGGGTATGTGCCCATTTACTACAGCATGCTGGGAAAGGAATAGGGTGGTATGTGCAGCCATTACCATTAAGTTCTGCATGTAGTGCATCTTTAGGTGCAATGTTCTATGGGAAATGGAATGAGAGTAATACGGGTCAATTAGACAGAACCAACATGAATGAGTTTGAGGAGATAATAATGAAGCCTGTGGGTTGTTCAATTTTCCATAAAGCACAACTAATAGCCCCACAGCCTACGAGGAAAAGTACCCGAAAGATAACACGACAAAATAGACGAGATAGATTGTCCCCACCAGAAAAAACATCTGTAATGACGTTTCGTGCAAGACCAGAAGGGGACAAAGATGCAATTCCCCCATTTTACAGGGTGAATTATAGCCCAAGAACTGTCCCTTTTTGTCTAAAAAAGAAAGGCTCTTTTTCAGTTGGAACATATACTGGTTGTATGAATACAATGGTATTAAAATGCGAAATAGAACCATTATATATAGGTGATCCAGTTTATTTTATATGTGGAGAGAAAGCATACCCTTGGTTGCTCAGAAACTGGGGAGGTACATGTTACCTAGGGCTACTGTTCCCAGGAGTATTCCTCTTAGAAACAGCAGCCATGGCTAGATTATCCAGAACTAGAGTCAAAAGGACTGACAAAGGTGTTTTAATATCAACTGATGTAGCAAAATCATTCATTCCATTCTTAGGGCAGATAGTGAACTCCTATAATATAAGGCAACTGTCCAGAATCCTAAAGAATACAATAAACACAACAACAGATATATTGTTTAACATGACGTTGGAAGAAAGAGGAATCAGGTTAATGACTCTGCAAAATAGAATAGCTCTCGATGTGATCCTGGTTGATCGTGGGGGAATTTGCAAAATAGTGGGATCAGCGTGTTGCATTTATGTCGATGACTATTCCCCCATGATCTTTGAAGCAATAAAGAAAATGCACGTCCTAAGCTCTGAACTCCCCACTGGAGAAGGGAGCTGTGGAATAGGATCTTGGTTTTGGGGAATACTACGTTCTTGGGGATAGAAGTTGATCTCAATATCAGTAGTGGTGTTTGGAATATTCCTAACGTGCTGTTGTTGTATACATTGTTTACACATAGTTTGCGCTGAGGTAACTGACGGATGTACGGAAGGATGTATGCATATGATAACAAAGAAAAAACAACCTCATGATCGAACTGATTCAGACCCAAATGAGATGAGAGCAGTAAAAGAGTTGATGGCAATAGATATTGATGAAGACAATGATGTCCACGATAGCATGCAAGACTCAGACATAAGTACTTCAGATTCATCATCACTAGAGGAGGTTTCAATAAATAGATGAGACATTTGGCATACGGTCAAAGGAGGGTTTGTCAGTCTAGAAATATGGATACCTCTACTTTGAGACCGCAAATGCATTTTGGTGGCCGTGGGCCAACTGTCTCATGCACGATATGACAAATATAGGTTTTCGAGTTTGCCAATGAACGGCCATTTTGATGAAACAAGAATCGCCATTTTGTTTTCTAACCATTGCTCATTGCTTTCTGTTCTTATTGCTTCGCAGTATATTTTCCGCTTACACTGCTTGACTGTGAAACATTGTTGTCTGTATGTGAAAAGGACAAGGCCGCAGGGCCGTGAGGATAAAAAGTGTTCGCTGAAACACAAACGTAGGCAGCGCCAGGAAGAATGCCTGGCTCCCTCCCGAATGTAGCCTTGAATACCGCTAAAGACTTTAATTATGTTTTTCTTATGGCCCCCCTTTGCTGAGCCCGCTAGAGCGTGTCGGCTCCCAGGACACGAATAGCACCTGATAGCAAGGTCCGGAATGCAACTCTTCCCCCCGTATGTAGCTCGCTTCCAAGAACAGAAGCGCTGTGTTCTATTCAACAACTGAAAGATGCCTTTGCACTCACAAATTGCAAATTGTTACTAGAATAGATGTTTGAAGGTGTCGAAGTGGTCGGAGATGTCCATCATCACACCAAGTTCAAAGAAACCCAATAAAGGGGGGAGATGTTAAACATGTCATAGCTGATTGTTTGATATGCATTTTGTATATATGTAACTGATGTACGTAATTCACTCTCTTGCGTCCCTCGAGGTCTAGAGATACACGTCGCGGGGCGTCAGACCGAGTTGGCCAACTGGGACTTTGCTTTGCAATAAACCCTAGCTTTGGGAATACAACCTCGTGTCTGGCATATCTATCGTGTGTGGTGACTTGCCTTGTTTCCATAGACGTCAGGGTCCCCTAGGGGCCCCTTTTAGGAGGGGGTATCACAGTGGGAAACATACATGGGAGGATTTGGAATTTATATACAATGATCATCAAGGAAGGGAGGGAGACAACTTTCATCCAATACCTTTTCATTTATATTTTGGACATTTGTTGGGCGTGATTGCTGGGGGAAAGGGGAACATGTACAAGATTGACAGTGATAATCAACATTTCTAATAACATGATTTTTGACATAATTTTAAAAGTTCCTTAAAGTAATTTCTAAGTTCATCCAATTTTGCAGACAAGATAATTATTTCATCATATACAGTTGGGGATAGGAATTGTCTTTGTGATTTGTGGGATTCTCCATAATTAAATTGGGGTGTTGTTTCTTCATGTAAGGTTTGCACTATACAGACCCTCCAGGATATTGCTGCATGAAATGGCAAATCTTACACCATGAAATGGCAAATTCTGAGGCACAAACTTTATTTATTACAGCATTTGTGCAGCACATTTTCTATTGACTGTTGATTGTAAGATTGGCACATTGCAGGAAAGAGTCAGTGTCCAAGGCTACAAGGGAGCCATGGTTTCATTAGTTTTACATTGTGTATCAATTTAAAAGGAAGTGTCCCAGGAATCTTTGGCTTGGCAGACCATTGTTTGTTTTGGCTATGTTTTTAGTTTAATGTGCAATCCTATTTAATATTATTGACAGCATTGATCATTATCAGTTGCAATGTTGAAACTAATACCCTTCTATGTTCTCCAAACTCCCAACACCCACACACCTCTTTCATCAACACACATGACACATCTCACCAATGCCCCATCACAACTTACATTCCTGAACCTCTTACTCTGTGATACACAGTCTCACATGCTCTGTCACACTGCCAAGTCACAATTTGCACTCCCCACTCGCTGCCACTCTCCAAGTCATGCTCCCAACTCACACTTTATGCTCCCCAATTCATCTTGCAGTATACAGTCCTTGATTCTTTCATGCTACTTCTGGATCTTGCATCCTTTCTCCCATTCTATCCCAATCATCACTCATACTTTCTCCCAATCTACAGCTCAATGCCTCTATACGACCAACCGGTCCCTCTCTGCTTTTTGGCCCAGTGCTCCCCCTGAACCCATGCTCACTTCTAATTTCTGTACCTCCTCTCCCTCTCTGATTTCTGGCCCATTTCTCCCTCTCTGATGTCTGGCTCACTGCCCCACTGATTCTTCTCTGTTCTTTTGGCCACTGCTTCCCCCTCTGACCCACTGCTCTCCCTCTGCTTTCTTGCTTACCACTCCACATCTCATCCATCACTCCCACTCTCTCTCCTGCCCCTCTCATATTGTGACCATATTTTTTATTATTAAAAAATGTAGATTTATGCTCAGATCCACAATGAATGGGGCATCTAAAAAAAGAGTGGATGATATGCTATTTTTAGATAACCTATTTTTGGGAAATGAGCACGTCACCAGATTCTCAAAGGTGACCTGTGCATTTCCACAGCGCTGAGCTGTGGCACAAATGATGCGCTGGCCACTGGCCAGCAGCCTGTAATGCATTTGTGTTGGAAGCACTCTCCCAATCATGTTTTACAGACTCCCAGGGCATTTCTCTGTGACAGGCAATTAAGGGGCCTACCCCTGTAAAATGTGATCCAAGCATTTCTCTTGCATTTGAGGAAGAGAAATGCAAGTGAGATAACAGCAGTTCATAACTCTGCTGTCACACTAAAAATAAAAACAACAAAATGGTATGACCTGGTCAGGAAGACCCTATCAAGAAGTGGCACCCGCTTGTGCCTATTCGAAGCAGGCGCATAGATTTGCCTACAATTTCTGCACATTTAAAAGCAAATTGTGTTTGTGAAGTTGGGATGTGCTTTTAAATGTGAAGAAACAGCTACTAATTTGCTCAAAGGAGTTAAAACAGCCATCTGAATTGGCGCATCCTATATGTGCCCATTCAGATGCCATAGTGGATTGGGCTGCTCTTGTTTTGGTGCAAGTGATGAGATATGCTTGCACATTCCATTTCTTGAGTCAAAAAAAGTTTTGCGAACCTTGCCTCTTATTTTTTAAATGATCGTTTTGCCAAAACAGCCTATTTTGCAGTTGTTTTTGCAAAAACTGTAGTTTTTTCGCTTTTTAACAAAACAGCCATTTTCACAGCATTTTGCAGGATCACAAAATCGCTATTAGCTGGAGAGTCTAACTATAAGAAAAGATTCAATTGTTATTTTAATGAGCTGTGTATAAATTACATTATGTATTTATAACAAATGATGTACTGTTTACCATTAGAGATGTTATCATCACTCGTTTATTCTTTTGGAAAGTTTTCTTCCAACCACTCACGTTTGTTTGCCATTTCTGTTACAATAAAAAAAGTGATATGTGCTTATAAGAACTGTGTATATAATACATGGTAATAACAGAGAAATAAATACAAATTTGGTAAGTGGTTGTTTTGGAATGAGATCTTGCTGTATCTGAGTCTGTACATAGAGTTGTGATAATATGAGGTGTACAGTTAGGGTTTGTGCTTGGTGCATTCCAATATATAGTGTGCTGAATGAAAAACATTTTACATTTTGAAATGATAAATTGTAGAACAAGGTATATTTGGGTGTAGTAGATATAAGTAATGTTGTTTTATTTACATGTTTTTGTTGGTTGATGGGTACAATATTTTCTGTTGTCCTCTGCTTCTGGGTTTTGTTGATGCTACCTGATGTGCGCAGACATTCATATTGACCGTAGATTCTATGGATTTCATGTTGTGGTGAGTATGATAAAAAGCATTTGTAGCAAATTAAGGAGGGGTTTTGGTGAAAACCGACCAAATTCAATGAAAGCATTTGTTAAAGGGATGTTATGGTTAAGTTGCACAAAAAACCTAACAAATTCACTGAACAAAAACGCAGTTATGGGGACCTTATGGTTACAACTAAAACAAAAAATAAAATTGCAATTTGCCAGTTATGCTAAGCTAAGAAACCACTGTGCACTGCCAAGACTATGACCAAGGACACCAAAGATGAAATCACAAATATGCCAAACCCTAGGTTTGAAAGGGAAGACATATTTGGCTTGCAGCTACAGCCAGAAGGGCTGTACTGTATGACAACAAACCTGCGCAAGAAAAATGACATCACAAATGTCATTGATGACACCACTGATAAAATCACATATTAAATTAATTGTGATGAACAGTCCCTAAAAGGGGTTGTGTTTATAATGTTGGTAACAAGATGTCAGGTATGATTAGGAGACCCATCATGTACTACTTAGGTAGTAGTAGGCTGTCTTCCTCTACCTCATCTTCCTCAACCAATGCTGTAACCACACAGCCTACTTCTGTGGGACACAAAATCCCACCAGCTACCTTACAAGCGATAAAAGAGGCTGTTGATCCATATATTTTTGAAAACAACAGTATTATGTATATACTGCAACACACCACTCTGCAGGGGGAGCAATTTTGTAGTGCTTTTATAGCTGTAATCAAGGAGCATGAGAAACACTGCCATCTACCTTAGATTTAACACACACGCACAATCTACCCCTGTCCACCTGCCCCTCCATATCTGCGGTTGCCCCCCTTCCCTTATTTCCCACCCCACCTTACTGTCTGGCCTCTACTGCAAAAAAGGCCCCTTTAGGAACCACCTTTCATAGTTAAAAAATAGAACTAAAAAAATTATCTTATAGACTCCAAATACATTACATTTTTCAATAAAGAAGTTAGATTCAATAAGATTCTCCATCATTCCCATTAGCATTTCTACTATGCTAATGGAAATAATGGACCTTTGTATAATAGAGAAAAAGAAAAAGCGCACAAACAAATTGCTGTCTGAAATTATTTTCTCTAGTAAACACCAAACACCATAATCCATTACTGTTTATAACTATCCACAGTCTCTGCATTACCCTGCCCATGCCTTTTTAGAAAGCCCAGATTACACATGCACACCATCACACAAAACATCATTCTACTCTTTTTACTTTTGTGTTTATAACACTCCCTCATTACCTACTCCAAAATGCACACATATATCCGCCAATCACTCAGAAAAATTCTACATATAGCCTATCAACATATTCAACTTCTACCCACCAACTGCCTCTCAACAATGTTCCACACATCTTTTGCATCTACATTTTCCATATGTATAGCAAAACATTGTATATAGTGTTCCTATAAATGCACATAATCATTGTGCAGTGAAAGAAATGCATCAATAAAAGGGACAGTGCGGATGGACAAGTGCTCATGGGAGCTCAGGAGTGAAGTTCCAAAGTCTCCCAGGGTGGGAGGCCACTAGCTAACTACTGGGGCAGAGGAGTCCCAAGGGTGGGGTACATCATAAGTACAATGCCCCTTTAACAGAGTATTTTACGTCAATTTAATAGGTTTGTATAAGTGAAAATGTTTCTTAATGTTACATCACTGTATATAAGTTAGTAATAATTCCTCTTTTAACATATATGAAAGAACTATAAACCTCCATTAACAAACATATTTTTTACTATGCATACTTATGTGAGCCATTATCAGCAGAGCATGCCCCAATAGGCAAATCAAAGTAGGCATTTGTCCTTGCCGAGGGCCAGGCCCATTGTACATGCATCAACATTGTATCAGTATTTTTAGTGCCACTGCAAACGGCAGAAAAGTTATATAACTATTATTTGTACTTGCGTTTCCACACTTTCCAAAAAATAAAGCACAGGACATATTTGCAAAAGCATCCTTTTAGGTCCTTGCTGATGCTCCTTGCGCAGGTTTATTGTCATTCGGTACAGCATATTGTAGCCACAAGTAAAATATTTCTTCCCATTCAAACCTAAGGTTTGGCCATCCTGCATGCCCCAATAATGAAATCAGAGTATACGATTATAAAGTAATTGCAGGGTGGTAGAGTTGGTAGATAACTTATTTCATCTAGTACTTTAGACTGATGACCCTGCTGATGGTGTTCTTTTGTGAAGATTCCCTTACTTCTTCAGTAACTCTTGTCATAATGAAGCAGTCTTCAAAACCATTCTTGATGCTATATGTATTGTTAGAACTCAGCCAAAACGTAATTTGACTCTCTAGAGTCTTTCTTAAGGCATATGGATTGTGGGCCAGTCATTGCTGTGAAATTGTGGAAATGAGTCCAGCATCCAATCCCAATATCTTGTCCCACTATGGTCACAAATAAGGGTTGGTAATGATTTCAAGGGATGGCCTGTGACCACGTGGGCTCCTGGTTTGGCATGCTTGGTAATTATCTGCTGGTTAACATTGTTTTTGAGTCCATGCAGCGATAGTCACAGCAATCTGTTGATACAATCCTGTACAGCACTTTGGGCTGTAACCACAGACAGAATTTTAGCCACAGGCAGAATTTATTTTCCCATTAAAATCTTTCCCGATTTTCAAAAACTTCACCACGGAGCCAGTCCCTGGTGGACATGCCCACTTTAACCCAATTGCCAGTCTCTTGTGGTTATGGCCAGTAGCCAGATTATCCAAGTCATGGCCTTTGACAATGCCTTTTGACAATCTGGCCACTGCCCAAGGCCCCAGGCCATGACTCAGACAATCTGGTCACTGCCCATGGCAACCGGCTATAACTTAATCACCAATGATATATCACTATATTTGTACCTACATTAGGGCACTTATAAAAACATAAGACACAGACACATTTGAAAAACCCTGCTTTTAAGTCCTTGCACAACCTTCCTGCATATCCATCCATGTTTTATTTTTTGAAAAGTGTAAAAATGTACGTTCATAACATAACTCAGCTCCCAGTTGACAAAATCCATTCAGACTTAGCTGAATAATTCAAGGTTGGGTCTATGAACATTGTAAAATCATTTGTGCATCAAAGTTAAAACCCATCTAAGAAATGCCACTGCACTTTGCAAAGAAACATTCAAATCTGGGTCTTAAATTGTTTTGCAAACTTTGTGAAAATGGCACCAAATGTATAAGCCTTTAAAATATTTTGGGACCCCTCCTCTAATTAAGTTCCCACTTGGCAAAACAGCACCATGTACAACCATTAAAGTCATGTCTAGAATAATATGACAAAGTTTGATACAGTTTCATTGAGGTGCGCCAAAGTTATACACCATCCAAAAACTGATTTTCACCAACCCAGTAAAGCAAAAATATATATGGATGCCTGGCGGACATCTTAGATGTCCATGAACATCACAGAGCTGTCCCCGAACTGTCCACGGACATCAGAGATGAAAAGCTGCCAGATATTTGGTCTTTTTATGGCCATATCCCATCCCATACACATTACCCCTCAACAGAGATTGTTTTATTAGTTTGACAAGTGCAATTTTGTTATTTTTAATATGTTTTTACAGCGATGTTCCAACATGGTGGGCATTTCCCAATAATATGACACATCTCACACTTTTCACCATCCAATAAGCAGGCCCACCCTCTTGACCAATGGAAGTCCCTTCCGGGGGCCGAATAGGGAAGTGAGTCGGCTGACTGAACCCAGATATCACTATTTTTTGTTACCTACATTTTTGCCATTTTACACTGGGACCAAGCTGCCGGTCCTGGCACACATCTGGTGAAAGTCCATCCATCAGCTGCGGCTGTAGGCGTGAGCAATATTTTTTTCTCTATTGTATCTATGGGAAAAATTACACATTATGACCCCCCCTTTAACTTTGCCCCCGTGTATGAAACTTCACCAAACTTTGCAGAATCAATCTGATGGGGCCATATACTTTTTGTTGCAAAGTCTTGTGAGGATTCATCCAGGAGGGGCCAAGTTATGAGCCGGCCAGACGCCCTAATAAGTGCACTTCTTATGGGTTGAGCCACTTAACCATAGCTACACGCCCACTACCGCAACTTAACCATAACTACACACCCACTACCACAGGCTGTGTAATATATATATGTGTGTATATATATATATATATATATATATATATATATATATATATATATATATATTACATGGCCACGGTAGTGGCCATGTAGTTATGGTTAAGTTGCTGTTTCCATAGGAAGAGCACTTTTTGGGCGGCTTATAACTTCGCTCTCCCTGGACGGATCCTCACGAAACTTTGCAAAAAAAGTATTTGGGTCACTCTAAATTTTTTGTGAGGATTCGTCCGGGGGGGCAAAGTTATGGGGAGGTCCCAAAACTTTTTTTTTCCCATAGACTGAATGGGAAAAAAATGTGCTCGCGTCTACAGCCCAAACCGCTGGACGAATTTTCACCAAATGTGGACCAGGAGCAGCGGCTTGGTCCCGAAAGCGTGCTTTTGCAAATTTGGTGAAAATCCATCAAGTAGTTTTTTTTAAAATGACCAAAAAGTAGGTAAAAAAAAATTAGCGATATCTGTGTTCGGTCCGCGGACACACTTCCCTGTTCGCTCCGCGGACAGTGTCCTGATTGGCCAATCGGCTTGCGTGATGTGTCGCGGACATGCAACGTGTTCACTGATTGGACGGCGTGAAGCATGAAGCGTGTCAGATTTTCGGTAGCGCCCGCCATCTTGGATTTGCGGTCGTCCGCGGACAGCGCGGTGAAACTTTGTTCAAAATTTGTATTTAATAGAGTGTGTTGGTGTGTGGGAGTGTTTGGGGAGGGTGGGAGTGTATGAGATAGGATGAAAGTTGTGTTTTTTATGTATTAGACGTTCTTTTTGTGTTCGATTTGTCTGCGGACATCACGGGTGTTCTGAAATGTTCTAACTAAACTGAATGGGGGTGTTCTGAGGACTCAATATGTGTCCGTTTTGTTCTTAAGCAAACTGAAACTGTTCTAAGAACACTCGCAGTGTCCTGAAATGTTCGCAAATAAACAAAATGGGGGTGTCCAGAGGACGCTGTCCGTATTGTTCGTTGTCAAGTTGAATATGTTCTAAGAACACTCGCGGTGTCCTGAATTGTTCGCAAATACACAAAATGGGGGTGTTCTGAAGACGTTGTCGAATGCTCGCTGTGTCCTGAAATGTTCGCAAATATGAATGGGAGTTGTGGCTGACAAGTTGAATGTGTTCTAAGAACACTCGCAGTGTCCTGAAATGTTCGCAAATAAACAAAATGGGGGTGTCCTGAGGACGCTGTCCGTATTGTTCTCTGTCAAGTTGAATGTGTTCTAAGAACACTCGCGGTGTCCTGAAATGTTCACAAATAAACAAGATGGTGATGTTCTGAAGACGCTTCTAACAGCACTCGCAGTGTCCGGGGAATGTTCGTAGGGGGTGTCCTGAAGACGCTGTCTGTATTGTTCTCTGTCAAGTTGAATGTGTTCTAAGAACACTCGCAGTGTCCTGAAATGTTCGCAAATAAACAAAATGGGGGTGTTCTGAAGACGTTTCTAAGAACACTCCCGGTGTCCTGGAATGTTCGTAGGGGGTGTCCTGAAGGCGTAGTCCGTATTGTTCTCTGGCAAGTTGAATGTGTTCTATGAACACTCGCAGTGTCCTGAAATGTTCACAAATAAACAAAATGGGGGTGTCCTGAGGACGCTGTCCATATGGTTCTCTGTCAAGTTGAATGTGTTCTTAGAACACTCATGGTGTCTTGAAATGTTCGCAAATAAACGAAATGGGGGTGTTCAGAGGACACTCTCCGTATTGTTCGTTGTCAAGTTGAATGTGTTCTAAGAACACTCGCGGTGTCCTGAAATGTTCGCAAATAAACAAGATGGTGGTGTTCTGAAGACGCTTCTAAGAAAACTCACGGTGTCCGGGGAATGTTCGTAGGGGGTGTCCTGAGGACGCTGTCCGTATTGTTCTCTGTCAAGTTGAATGTGTTCTAAGAACACTCGCGGTGTCCTGAAATGTTCACAAATAAACAAAATGGGGGTGTTCTGAAGACGTTTCTAAGAACACTCCCGGTGTCCTGGAATGTTCGTAGGGGGTGTCCTGAAGGCGTAGTCCATATTGTTCGCTGGCAAGTTGAATGTGTTCTAAGAACACTCACAGTGTCCTGAAATGTTCGCAAATAAACAAAATGGGGGTGTCCTGAGGACACTGTCCGTATTGTTCGTTGTCAAGTTGAATGTGCTGTAAGAACACTCGCGGTGTCCTGAAATGTTCGCAAATAAACAAGATGGTGGTGTTCTGAAGACGCTTCTAAGAACACTTGCGATGTCCGGGGAATGTTCGTAGGGGGTGTCCTGAGGACACTGTCCGTATTGTTCTCTGTCAAGTTGAATGTGTTCTAAGAACACTCGCGGTGTCCTGAAATGTTCGCAAATAAACAAAATGGGGGCGTTCTGAAGGCGTTTCTAAGAACACTCGCGGTGTCCTGGAATGTTCGTAGGGGGTGTCCTGAAGGCGTAGTCTGTATTGTTCGCTGGCAAGTTGAATGTGTTCTAAGAACACTCGCAGTGTCCTGAAATGTTTGCAAATAAACAAAATGGGGGTGTCCTGAGGACACTGTCCATATTGTTCGTTGTCAAGTTGAAAGTTTTCTAAGAACTATCGTGTTGTTCTGAAATGTTCGTAGGGGGTGTCCTGAAAATGCTGTCCGTATTGTGCGCTGGCAAGTTGAAAGTGTTCTAAGAACACTCATAATGTCCGCGGACATTAAAAGTTTCCATAGACCATAGTTGAAATGTTTGATTCTATGGATTTGATATGCTGCGGTGGTTGTTGCCAGGGCATAGAGTCTTGGGTGCATGTCCATTTGGCCATGCACCCAAGACTGTATGCCCTGGCAACAACCACCGCAGCATATCACATTCATATTTGCTTATAACTTTGGGTGAAAAACAAATGTATAAGGAACAAAGGTATTAGATACTATGGATGTGATATGCTGCTATGGTTCTCCTTATTATTGTATACTTACTGTTTGGTCTAGTAACGGGAGTCCATGTTTTTCTTGTTCATTTCTGTGATAAAAGAAAATAGCATGTTAGTATTAGTATTTTGTAATGACGTATTACATTGTATAATCAATATACTTTTTTTTTTTGGACCCTCATATTTAGTAGATTACAAATCAGAGTACTGTGCAATTTGCTCAGTTTCTGTATGTTTTGCTAAAATCATTGGGTCTGTGGGAGAAAAAAAAATCCATGTTGGATTAAAAAAAGCTTTTTCTGTTATGCTACAGTTTATTTGTTTGTTTGTTTTCATCGTTCACTTGTTGTTTCTGGCTAATGCTGTATACTTTGGCTTGTTGTATTTTTTTGAGCAGTAACATATTATTTATTTGTTTTGATATTATAATATTTTGGAGTAGTTAGATACCAATTGGCGTATTCTATCTGTCTATTTTTTTATATATTTTATTGGTATTGATTTATCTATTTGGATATTGTTAAATTTTGGGACAGTTAGATACCAATTGGCATATTCTAACTGTGTATGTTTTGGTCTAATTTACTGGTATTCATTTATCTGATTAGTTGTTGTAGAATCTTTGAGCAGTTAGATAGCTTTTGGAGTATTCTAACAGTTTATATTTTTTTAACACAAGTTTACTTAGGGATTAAATACAGTTTAGTTATCAAATTTTGGTTTTAAGAACATCAAATAAGCGTTTGTAAAATGTCCTGGTAATCTCTGCTTTAGAGTAATGGTACTATCATTACATTCAAACCATCCACATTTCTTTTTTATATATGCAGTGTAGGGCCCTGAATTGGTTGTGACTCCTGCGTGGTAGATTATACCTATTGTTGTGAAGGTTTTCTTACCAAGTGATATTTGACCATGTGTGAATCCAGTCAGCTTGCAGTTGTTTTTGGTACCATCTGCATTGTAACGTAGAAGCATTAGTATTATGTATTTACTATGTGTTTGTATTACTAACGTGGAGCGATTATCTGAATTGCAGGTAGAGCATAATCTACCATGGTTTGCATTTTGTACAAGTCGCTGAAATGGAATGGATTCACAATTTGGTATTGATATATATATATGAAGCGTTCATTGGGGATTTCTTCTTGTGTCACATTGTTGCAGAGAGTGCATGTATGTTTCCACATGTATGAAATATGAAAGATTTCATTTATAGATATGTTTTTGTTTTCCAGTACTTGTAGTAAGTACATTAGAAATTCTTGTGGATCTTCCTGTAAATTTATAGTGAATTTCAACATTCCAGCACAGTAGTCCAATTGTTGTCTTATTCCAAAAACACTATACGTGTTGTCAGGATTGTTTGCTGCATTTCTGTGAAGTATTAACATTTGCAAACACAATGGGTCTGTACTGTGCAAGTAAATGTTGTCAACAATTGGTTGTAATTGAAATTGAATATTCATTGCTACATTTGCGTAGCAACTTACACCAACTATATTTGAGAATTTAAATGGTCCAGGTAGTTCTGTATCTAACTGCTTTTTTGGGAGTTTGTCTTCCTTCTTTAAAGAAGTACTTGGTTTACTTTCCCTAATTGATTCTTTTTTGCTTGTGGTACTTGATGAAGTATTAGTTTCTTGTACTCTCTTTGGAGGATTTGCATTGACATCCTGTTGCATTTCTGTTTGATTTATTTTTTTTTTATAACGTTTTACTTTTTGTGGAACAGAATATGTGTTTAGGTGGGGGGTATACAGTGAGCGAAGTCTATTGTATTCTAAAATGCAAGGAATATCAGCATTATTTTAATTGCATCAAGGTTGATTAGAAATAGACCGTCAAGTGTAGGTAAGCGTGATAGTGCTACATAGCTCATGCCTTCTTTAAAGACTGTGTTACCAATATTTATCATTGCTTTGTCTAGGGTAAGACCTTGTGATTTATGAATCGTGACTGCATATGCAAGAGTTAGAGAAAATTGTTCTCTGCGTACATACATATCTTTGAAGAGAAGGAATCTAGCTGTTGAGCGTCCTATCCTTTTTACTTCTGAAAGTTTGTCAAAGAGTGTATTGACAAACTGAATTTTGTTGTCGCGTGGGTATGTTTGAAAGCCAACAACTGTACCCAGTGCTCCATTAACTAGTCCTTGGTCCACGTCAAGTTTACGTTTAAGCATTACTCTGCAATTTAAGGATAATTTTAATATCTTTTCTAAGCCTGCTGTGTTTGAGATTGATTTTTCTAAACTATTTAGTCTTGTTGTGGCTTGGTCACACATGGGTAGTGTCATACCATGTACATCTAGTTTGTCTGTGGCGCTAATTTCCATGATTGGTTGCATTTTTTTACTTAGCATGATTTCATTGAATTTGAAACAGCTTGCAAGAGTTGGCATTATGGCCATACAATTGACATTTTTCTGGGCTAATTGTTCCATAACATCTGTAGCACATGCATTATCGCCATAAAGTGCATTAACGTGCCGGGTTTTCAATATTGCTTCTACTTCTTTAGAAAGTATACCAACTCTGATACTTTTTAAAATGTTGGCATAAGTGAGATCTGCAGATTGCCGCGTGTTTTCTGTTAATTCTCTGTATTGGAAATGTTGCCAAAGGTTGACATTTCCAATGCTGCCAACAGTTTTACGGCAGAGTTTGTGTCCTAATGTTTAAAAATAGGCTCACCATTTACTGGTGTTAATTGAAGCAGATCTCCAAAAACAATAATGTGTTTTCCTGCAAAGAGCTCTTCATAGTCTGTTTTGAGTACTTCTTGTAATCTGAGGTGAATCAAAGCTAACATCAGGTTGGAGACCATGCTCACTTCATCTATTAGTAGCATTTTCCTTTGTTTCAATACTCTGCGTAATTCCATTGCAGCTTCTGCAGAAAGTTTGTAATAGTCTAATTTGTTCTGGTGTTCTACTGGTAATAGTAGTAATCGGTGTAATGTAACACCACCTATGTTGTAGGCAGCTAAACCTGTGGGGGCAGTGACAACAGCTGCCAGTTTGTTGTTTGGCAATTGTTGAAGTAACTTACTAATGATTTTGATTAGGAATGTTTTGCCAGAACCAGCTTCACCACTGACGTACAGTAGTATAGGTTTATAATTATGGCAATAACAACGTCTTTGCTGATTTACTGGGATGAAGCGTGATTTGCGTCGTATTGTTTTGATGCTCCCGCGATCTTGGATCCGCGGACATCCGTGGACATCCACAGACAGCGCAGTGACGAATGGGGAAAAATACAATTTTGGGGAGTGTGTTAGTGTGTAAGAGTGCTTGGAGAGGGTGGGGGAGTAAGAGATGGGTCAAATGCTGTATTTGTTTAGGTGGCAGGCACCCATGATGTGTTTTCATGTACGCAGTCACTGCGGCTGTCCGCGGACATAAAAAATGCAGTAGACCATATAGCACAGTTAAAATGTTTGATTCTATGGGTTTGTTATGCTGCGGTGGTTGTGGCCAGGGCCTAGAGTCATGCGTGCATGGCCGAAGGTAGGCCGTGCAGCCAAGACTCTAGACCCTGGCCACAACCACCTCAGCATAACACACCCATAGAATCAAACATCCATCAAATATCCACAAATCTACAGTTTGTGTACTTTTTGATTTGTATAGTTTGTATGTGAAGTTTTGGCTACGTCATGTAATTAAGATTGTAGAGTTTGGTAACAAGCACCCCAGTATAACATATCCATGGAAGTAAACATTTTGGATTGTGGTGTATGGTTGGATGTTTGCTTCAATTCTTGTGTTATGGAGCAGTAATTGTCAGTTGTATTATAATATACTGTTTGATTTGTTTGTGATTGGATATATGTTTTCATGACTTGGGTAACTGGAGCAGATACTCTTTTTCAATTTCTGTGATAAAAGAAAAGTTCATGTTAGTGTAGGTAGTTTATAAAGAGTTATTGCATTGCATAATAGACATTTCTGCATTATTTCGACCCTCATATTTAGTAGTTTACAAACGAGTGTACTGTGCAATTTGCTCAGTTTCTGTATTTGTTTCCTAAATCATTGGGTCTGTGGGAAAAAAAATCCAAGTTGGATTAAAAAAACCTTTTTTCTGTTATGGTACAATATATTTCTTTCTTTGTTTTCAGTGTTTATTTGTTGTTTCTGGCTAATGTTCTGTCTGTTGGCTTGTTGGAGATTGTTAGATACCCGTTGGCATATTCTAACTGGTTATAATTTCTATTTATATTTTCAAGTTGCTCATCTATCTGTTGGGTTGTTGCAGATTGTTGGGGCAGTTAGATACCTGTTGGCATATTCTAACTGTTTATTTGTTCTTATATTTTAGTGGTATTGATTTATCTGTTTGGTTGTTGCAGAATCTTTGGGCAGTTGGCATATTCTAACTGTTTACAGTTTTCTAATTGAAGATTCATTAATGTTTATGCACAGATTAGTTATTAAATTTTGGTTTTAGGACTATTAAGTAAGCATTTATAAGATTTGCTGTTAATCTCTGCTTTACAGTAATGGTACTATAATTACATTCGAACCATCCACAATTCTTTTTTTATATATGACCTGCATTGGTTGTGGCTCCTGTGTGGTAGATTATACCTAATGTTGTGAAGGTTTTCTTACCAAGTGATACTTGACCATGTATGAATCCAGTCAGCTTGCAGTTGTTTTTGGTACCATTTTTATTGTAACGTAGAAACATTAGCATTACGTATTTGTAAGGTGGAGCGATTATCTGAATTGCAGGTAGTTCATAATCTGCCATGGTTTGCATTTTGTACAAGTTGCTGAAATGGAAGGGATTCACAGTTAGGTATGGATACATACACACAGCGTTCATTAGGGATTTGTTCCTGTGCCACATTGTTGCAGAGAGTTCATGTATGTTTCCACATGTATGAAATCTGAAAGATTTCATTTATAGGTATGTTTTTGTTTTCCAGTACTTGTAGTAAGTGCATTAGAAATTCTTGTGGATCTTCTTGTGCGTTTATAGTGAATTTCTCCATTCCAGCGCAGTAGTCCAATTCTTGTCTTTTTTCATGAACGCTGTATGTGTTGTCAGGATTGTTGCTTGCATTTCTTTGAAGGACTAACATTTTCAAACACAATTGTTCTGTATTTTGTAGGTAAATGTTGTCAACAATTGGTGGCAATTGGAATAGAATATTTATTGCTACATTTGTGTACACCAGTTATATTTGAAAATTTGAATGGACCAGATAGTTCTGTGTCCAAGTCATTTCTTCGGAGTGTGTGTTGCTTCTTTGAAGAAGTACCTGAGTTACTTTGAGTAGTAGATTCTTCTTTGGTTCTATTAATTGATTAATTATTAGCTCCTTTTATTCTCTTTGAAGGATTTGCAGTGAGATCCTGTTGCATTTCTGTTTGAAGTAGTTTTCTTTTACAACGTTTTGCTTTTTGTGGAACAGGATAAGTTTTTAGATGGGGTGTACAGTGAACATAGTCTATTGTTTTCGAAAATGCAGGGAATATCAGCGTTTATTTTACTTGCATCAAAGTTGTTTAGAAATAGACTGTCAAGTGTACGTAAGCGTGATAGTGCTATGTAGCTCATGCCTTCTTTAAAGACTGTGTCCCCAATATCTATAAATGCTTTATCTAGGGTAAGACCTTCTGATTTGTGAATGGTGACAGTGTATGCTAGAGTTAGAGAAAATTGCTCTCTGCGTACATACATGTCTTTGAAAAGAAGGAATCGAGCTGTTGAGCATCCTACCCTTTTTACTTCTGATAGTTTGTCGAAGAAAATATTGACAAACTGAATGTTGTTGTCACGTGGGTATGTTTGAAAGCCAACAACTGTACCAAGTGTTCCATTAACTAGTCCTTGCTCCACGTCAAGGTTACTTTTAAGCATTACTCTACAGTTCAAAGATAATTTTAATATTTTCTCTAAACTAGCTGTGTTGGAAATAGAGTTTTCTAAGGTATTGAATTTTGTTGTGGCTTGTTGACACATGGATAGTGTCAGTAGTGTCATACCATGTACGTCCAGTTTGTCTGTGGAGCAAATTTCAATCATTGGTTGCATTTATTTTTTCAACATTGCTTCATTGAATTTAGAACAGCTTGCAAGAGTTGGCATCAAGGACATACAATTGACTTTTGTGTGTGCTACTTTTTCCATGACATCAGTAGCACATGAGTTATGGCCATACAGTGCATGGATGTGCCGGGTTTTTAATATTGATTGTGCTTCTTCAAGTAGTACACCAACTCTAATACTTTTTAAAATGTTGGCGTATGTGAGGTCTGCAGGCTGGCGCATGCTTTCTGTTAATTCTCTGTATTAGAAATGTTGCCAAAGGTTGACATTTCCTATGCTGCCAATAGTTTTACGGCAGAGTTTGTGTCCTAAGGTTTTAAAAATAGGTTTACCTTTCACTGGTGTCAATTGAAGATCTCCGAAAACAATAATGTGTTTTCCGCCAAAGAGCTCTTCGTAGTTTGTTACTTCTTGTAATATGAGGTGAATCAAAGCCAACATAAGGTTGGAGACCATGCTCACTTCATCTATTAGTAGCATTTTCATTTGTTTTAACACTCTGCATAGTTCCATTGCAGCTTCTGTAGAAAGTTTGTAATATTCTAATTTGTTTTGGTGTTCTACTGGAAGGAGTAGTAATCGGTGTAAAGTGACACCACCTATGTTGTAGGCAGCTTAACCTGTGGGGGTAGTTACAACAGCTGACAGTTTGTTGTTTGTCAATTGTTGAAGGAACTTGCTAATGGTTCTGATTAAGAATGTTTTGCCTGAACCAGCTTGTCCACTGACGTATAGTAGTCTAGGTTTGTAATTTTGGCAGGTACATTCTTTATTTTCATGTTGTACACCATCTGCAATTTCTTTTGTTACTTCTAGAAATATGCTACGCTGCTCATTGTTCAGTGTTCATTGCAGTACAGTTAAGTCTTCTTTATCTTCTTCATAGTGCCAATGGTGTTTTCTACTTCTGCAATAGCTAATTCTGCCTAATTTTCTATTAGTGGCTGTCCCTGTGGTGCTTGGCTTCCTGTTACAGAAGGTTGACTACTGTCGGAGTGTCCTCATCTAGTTGGGCCTGGAGTTCTTCTTTGTGTTGCTGTTCATTGTGCAACATTGTTTTGTACTATGTAAAGTTTACATCAGTTATAGTGCTTTCATTTGCTTTGAAAGCCTTTTCATAGGAGTCACAGATATCTAGTACCTCTTCTTCTTTTCTAAATGGTTTAAAAGGTTGTAGCCATTGTTTCTATGTCGTCGTATGATTTGAGAACTCTTTTTCTAGATTTAGCAGGATCAAGACTTAGCCATACTTTATTTTCAGATTTCCATATAAAGCAGAACTGGTTAAACGGTCTGCAGCTTCATAGGAGCCACATTCTCTATGAGAGAGCATTTTTATGCCTAAGCTGTACAATTTGTGAGATTGTGTTTTGTCTGATTATATGTTATCCCAGAGGTCTTGAAGCTCTGTTTGTTTCTGCTTTGGTTAAGTAGGCTGTAACATATCATGCAACTGCAGTGGAATTGTCTGCAATGTACTGCACATCTATGTTTGCATTCCATAAGAGGGCAAATATTGCATTGTAATCATTGATATATTTTGCATCTTCTGTTCTTTTTATTCAATATGTGTTCTTAGGTGATATACTTTTAACACTATGTCTAACTTAAGACATGAAGTTGATTACTTGACCTGCTCCTGTAACTGGTCTAGGCAAACCAAAGCAGCATTTGGTGTAGTATTTCCCTTTGAATTGTATTTGCGACGAAAATATTTCCCACATTTGTGTCTTTGAAATTGTAAAATTTGTGCATGAAGATCACTATTTGTTGCTTCTGTTGGAATTTAACAGTTATATATTTTTTGATAAACTGTAAAACAGTGGCATCACTGTCTTGACCAAATTTAGGAGCATCTTTAATCCTTAAAAGCATGTGGATATGGGGTGCTCCTCTGGCTTGGTATTCTTTTCTCCAAAGAAGTGTTGCACTTCTCTGAGGGGAGGGACAGTTTTATTACAAATGAAGTGTAGCATAGCCATGAAGCTAAGATGGAAATATCTTGAAACATTAACAGGCTCTAGAGAGCAAAGTTCTCAAGGTGTCCGTATATCTATGTTTGTTTTGTTTTTGTTTGATATGCGTAGGAAATCATGTAAATATTCCCATGCATTTTCTACACAACTTAATGTAACAAACCTAATGGGTGGGCCAAGGTTTCTTATCATACAACGTACATCTCCGTGATGTCGGAACCAGCACTCTTTAGTACCACGCATGTTTGCTAACAGATTTGTAAGGCTTGATTGTAAAAACTCATCTTTTTCTTGTACTTTTTGTAGTAATTGCATAACTGACATATTTAGAAAATGGGTGCCTGATTTCAATATGTGTGCAACTCTGTAGCATAGAGTTGCTAGTCCACTTTCAAAGAGTAGGAGGAATATGTATTCCACATTTTGTCTAAATCAGGGATCTTCAGAATACATTCGTAATCAACGGTATTCTGATGCTGTTATCTGAGTGGCTCTATCATCGTACCTTCCTCCTTTGCTAGTGGGAAAGAGTAGAGGAAAAGCATGTGCTTCTATCCTTTTTTTCCCATATGTTGATTGGTGATCCTTTGGTTTGTCACATTTGGTATGTTTCTAGTGCATCATCTATGGTGTCTTTAGAGTGTAATGGATGAATTGTATAATGGTCTAAAATATTGGATACTGTAGCAGGATCTAGAAGTTCATATTGACCAGTTTATGGTGACTCTTGAATTATTTCAGTGGTTTCCCTCAGGTTTTCTTCAAAATTAATTTCTTTGTAGTATTCATTATTGTCTTTTTTTAGATATTGCGAGGCTTGTCTAACTTTCTGTAAGTATACGAGTTGTTGCCACATTTTTTTGTCTTTTGTAGGTACACCATTTACTAAGACAATTCAAGATTGTTCTATTGGATGTTGGACTCCTAGAGTGTGTACATTTTCTTTGAGATCTAATGGTAAATAAAGTACTTTGCCACAAATGCCTTTCACTAATTCTGAGGGAGGTAATTTTGCTGGTTTTGGTTGAAGGCGTATTATTGCTTGAAATGGATGCACTGTTTGAATTATGATGCTCTCATATAAATTGAGTTGTTGCAAGGGTTTTGGTAGTGGGAATAATTCCAAGTTATTTGTGATAACACGTGAAGGAGTTTGGTTGTTGTCAAGTTTTGCAGTGCAGTAACTGCAAAGTATTAAGGGGTCATTTATTTCATATTTGTTTTCTGTTATAAGGTAGAGAGCTAATTCAAACCATTTGGAATCTTCATTGTCTTCTATTTTGTATGATATGTCTACAGTTTCTGTGCTACTTTTATAAAAAAAATTCTGCGGCAACACACACACATGGTTTAGTACTTCAGCGGATGTACTTTAAAATGTTAGTATTTCTTTTTTGTATGTGTGTTTTAGAATGTTGCCATTTGTAGAATTGTTCCTAGTCTGTTGTAAAGCTATTGCATTTTGTAAGTTGCTTTCACTTCCAAATATTTTTTCTGGATATGCTCTATTTCTTCGAGTAGGTCTTTGGCTGTACCATGTAGAAGATTGTTATTTAAATTGCCTGTTGCTAAAGCTGGACTTTTAGCATAGTACAGTTTATGGACTAGATTTCTAATAGTTGAATGATGTGTTGACATAATTTTGATATGATGGAAGGTGCTTTTGCAATTAGGTCCTGAAATGCAGGCTAATGAATGTCCTTGTAATCCTGTGTGTTTGCGCACTGGAGAGGTATCCATATTTTTTAGAAGTTGCAGTTAGAATTTGTCTTTGCCTTTTACATATTGATTGAGGAAGTGGCGTAAAGATTTGAAAGATTTTTTGTCAATAGTACACATTGACGTGCATGGCCATTTATACACTGGACGTTTTGGTTCAGTCTGATGTAGAGGTGATACTGAGTTTTCTGGGGATATATCTGTAAGCAGCGTTTCTTGTTTCATTATGGTATTATTAAGTTTTTCATACCCTCGTCCACTGCTATGTAAGGCAATTGTGTTTGTTTGCTTTTGTTTGTATGCTTCTTCATTGAAATATGGTTCTGTGCTCATGGTGTGACTCCATTCACCTCCACAGATATTTAAGAAGTTATTTTTGTTGACATTCCATTTATTGAAAAGTCTTTTTTGTAATTTAGTAGTTAGTCGTGTTAGTGGTTTCATTCTGTTTAACACTAAAATAAATAACTTCCTTTTGAGAAGGATTGCACTGTCTATTAGAGCTTCTAATATTAATTTTCTATGGTAGGTTTTAAGGGTTGTGCATGATTTCTATCCTGTTTATATACGATTCTGAAGGACTCTGTGGTACGAACATTTTTTGTAAAAGACTTTTTTTGGTTTGGTTACTTGCCACTACATCAAGATTTATAGGAGCAGTGTTAGTAGTAGTGGTAGCTGAATTCTTTTTAATCACCTTATGTTTTGTTTAACATTTTGAAAGAGGAGGCAACGTTTTTGTACTGGAAGCTTGTTTTGTTTCGATTAATGACTTTATTAGATCTTTTGTTTGAACTCTTTGTACAAATTCGGCCAGAGATTGATGCTTATTTTGGAAACTTTTATTTTCATTTGCTCTACTTCTGTGTTGCTTTCTACAGACTTGCTTTTTGGTAGGTATTCTTTGGGGTCTGTTGAAAAAAAAGAAAGGATGGGTTGTGCTGTTCTGCAATGTATGTGTGCTTTGTGCATGAGTGTCTGAGTATGATGGTAAGGATAGTCATTTTCATTGCTCTCACAACTCCTGCAAACAAAACTCCTGCTATCATCTCTTCCTGTACACCACACCCAGCAAACCTGCTGTCCGTGGACCTTGTAACACAGGGGCATCCCTTATACCCTTTCCACTTTCATGTTCTCAACACTCCCTCATTGGCTGCTTTCAAAGTGTTACACATCCATCCATCAATAACATCCAAATCCTCTACACCTAATCCTGTCATCTCACTTGATCTACTCAACTTCAGATGTACACTTGAACTCTCACTGTACATATCTCCTTTTTTTACATTGTGTTTAATTGTTTTTCATAACCAACACAACACATCAATATCCCACATACATAATTTAACATCTGTATTTAAACTCTCCCCCAAACTTCCCAAATCTCTGTGTACCCTGTCTACCCATCATATGTTATACTACTGTCTATGGTATCAACATCGACCAGCATTTCTTGCCCGCTTATGTGGTTAAAGTCTCTGATTCCCGGCTGAACAATGACACGGTCAGTGCTATCCACTGCTGAATGTCTGTGCTCATGTCTAATTTTTGTTTACATAGGGCATTCGCCACACTCCCATTTTAGCTGCCACCCATTTTGTTAGGTCCTCTCACCATCTGATAATACTCAGCGCCTTAGTATCTTTCCACTTCATGGCTACACATCGCTTAGTAAGTATATACATTAAATCTTTGAGATTATTTAGTGGTTTATTTTGTTAACTCATCTTGCCCCTGCCCAGTATGCATGCCTCCGGGGCTTGTATGTTGGAGTGAGGGGCCATTTGGGCCCCCCCGCCATGCATTCATTACAGTTTGGACCATGTGCCTCCCAATAGTGGGGGATGCCTCCATTGCCTTATGTTAATATCAGCTTTATGCTGGCATTGGCATATATGGGGCTGTTGCGCGGGACACATGGCATCCATTTTGTGCACCCTCGACTCCATCTTTTTGAACTAGGCCTCACTGCGATAATACGAAAAGGCTTCTCTCCCCATAGCAGCACCGCACACACCACGCACAAGGCCCCCAATGTGTCTGAAAGTTTTGCAGCTCCATTCTCACGCTCGAGCCAGAGGTAATTGCAACAAAAACAAATGTAACATCTCGCACTTCCTCTGAGATCATTGTTCCGTGTTTGAACCGGCCTGAGCCAGGCCTTATAGCTCATCCATCTCCACAAACATGCCCGTGCCCCCTCACCCCCACTATTACTGCCAGTGTAACCCTGTGTACTTGCAAGGTATTCTCTTGATGTACCAGATATGTGACCCTGCCATGAAGCCCACCCCAGCATACCCTTAGCTAAAATCAGACCTCTGTCACAGTATATTGTCTCCCACAAATAACAAACGTCAACATTCCCACCCACCCTCTTTGATGAGTCCAGACCCACCCCGCAATCAATGTTATCATACTGGTCAAGACCCTTAACCTGGTACCCCATATAAGTCTCAATAAGTAATGGTGCGATTACACGAATACAACGTATAGGTTTATAATGATTTGCTCAGAGGAGTTGTAATGACTATTATTTAGTGCAAGTTTTATTGTAGTTTATTATGTTAGCATAGTTAGCGGCCACCCTGCCTCACAGGGTCCTGGTGCTCACCCCGCCCCAAAACAAGCAGATGGACCTCATGACGCTCACCCTTCCGCCAATGGAACAACTAATCTAGAAGGAGCAGCACCTACAGCAACATATGTTATCCAATCCTGTGTCCATGTAGTCCCTTATATGATGATGTTATTGGTGACAATTTCTGCCTTCATAAACTGATGTAATTGTAATGTTTGCCAGAGCACTCTTGGGCAGCAGAGTTCTCTGGATGCCAATTTTTGATAAAAGACAACTAACTCTTGCAAACTGTTCTCTTAATCTCATTCTCCTTTGGGGTGTGTTTATTTATTCGTATTGCACGTGCTAAGACAGGGATGGGCCTTTACACTTGTACTTCCAAATTCACTCTGCCTAGGGCGGCCTTGCGAGCCAGCTGCTCCCAGAACCCCCATATCACTCAGCATCCCCAAAACATGAGCCATCCCATCCCCCGCTTCCCTACATTTTGAAGATTCTTGTGTGCTTGCACCTTTGAATTTAGAAATGACCTGTGGCATAAGGTATGCTCTATTGGTGACATAAAATTGTATCAGTTGTAATCAGGCATTCTTAGAGACCTTCTTGTGTTACAGAGATATGGCTACCCATTCTTTGTCCTCGAACACCTTACCCAGCTCAGCCTCCCACCTTGCCCTGCATTTTAGCTCGTCTCTCGAGGTGTTCCCAATTAATACTTCATGAATTCTAGAGATTGCGTGTCTGCCTTCCGCAACGCTAAGTAGGTTTTCTATATCTTCACACCCCATTTCCTCGCCAGTGACACACAGCCACCTTTTAGTAATCTCTCACAACACCACCCCATGCAGTAGAAATTGCCCCACAGGTAAACCAGAAACCTCTTGTAGTTCGGCAAACTTCAGTAATCCCTGTTCATTCCATAGATCCCTCAGTGTGGCCACCCAACTTGTTTCCCATCTGGTCCTCACCATTGTACTGCCCCACTTTCCGCCCACCATAGTAGCCGCAATGGGGATCTGTAGAGAAACCTGGGTCCTCCAATTCCATGGTCCTACAAGTCCTCTTCCAGATTTGAACCCCCAAATTCACCAAGTATGGGTGATCCTTAATTTCCTTACCAGTAGTCCAGAGCAGATCTCTGAGGTACATGTGTTTGATGGCCGGCTGAAGGTGTGTCGTTTCTGTCGTGATCTCATGCACCATCCACCGTACCATGTGCCGCCATTGGCATGCCTGGAAATACAATTCACAGTTCAATATTTTCAATTCCCCGTTTGCATATGGTCTCTGTAGCACATTCAGCCCAACCCTGTGTCGCCCTCCCTGCTACATGAACTGCCTGCACAGTTATTCGAGGTCTCAAAAGAAATGCCCTAGGATATTGTCCGGGATGTTGCTGAAGCTATGCATAAGCCTAGGTAGTACCACCATTTTGAGGAACGCTGCTCTCCCTGCCACAGACAACAGCAGCTTGCCCCAGAAATCCATCCATTTTTCGAACCCCGCCATTGCTCGCACTGTGTTTAGTGCATGGTCCAATTTGGGGTCACAATGAATGTACACCCCCAGGTATTTGCAATCAACGCACCACGGCAAGGGCAGAAATGGCGAATTCCTCTTTGCCACAGCCCCCGTTGCTGCCAAGAGGAAGAGGCATGACTTGCTTTTGTCGATTTGGATCCATTTGTACGCACTAAACCTGTCAAGCACCTCCAGTACATATGGCAGGATGGTCTCTGCGTCCTTCAGAAATAACAGCATATTGTCAGCATACTTTGACACAATGTGTGCCACTCTGTCTATTTCAATGCCTGAGTGCCCATATTCCTGTCTCAAGTAAGTGCCCACTGGTTCCACAGCGATGATATATAGAATTGGAGACAGGGGACAACCCTGCCTCGTCGCCCTCTTTAGCTGCCACTTGTCTGAGTATGTTTCCCCAGTTCGGACCCTAGCCATCGGAGCGGTATATATCTATTTAACCCATTTCATGTAGGCTGGTCCTATCCCCATCCTTACCATGGTGGCATTCAGCCAGTTCCAATGTACAGAGAATGATGCCGCCGCACATTGCGCTTCTTCCCTGGTGCTGTGGTTAACATGGTTCAATCTACACAGGATTTCAAAGATGTTCCTACTCGGCACATATCCCGTCAGACCCCAATCGATCAACGTGGGGATCACCCTCCTGAGCCTGTTCGCCAAGAACGCTGTGAGGATTTTACTATCTTGGTTTAGCATGGACAGTGGTCTATATGAGCCAAAGCCCGTGCCCTCCATATCTGGCTTCAAGAGTAGGATAATCACGGCTTCCCTCATAGTGTCCAGAGTATCCTATCTTCATAAGCCTCATTAAACACCTTTGCAAGGAGCGTCACCAGTGCATCCTGTATGTTTTATAAAACTACCCTGTCAATCCATCGGACACTGGGGCTTTCCCAGAAGAGAGCATTCTGATGGTAGCCAGGACCTCTTCTGGGGTCACAGCCCCCTCAAGTAGTTCCAACTGTTGTGCTTCTATTCTGGGTAGTTTTATCATATCTAGGACATCCTTTATATCCATTTCTGCCGCTGACAAGGAGTTGGCGTAGAGTGTTTGATAGTATCTGGAGAAGAATGCATTTATGCCCACCTGCGTATTTACCACAGTGTGGTCTGTGGTGAGGATAGAACTTATAGGGGTGTGGGAACTTCACGTTAATACAGCCATGCAAGCATCCTACCGGGTTTAGTCCCTTGTGCATGGCTTCTCTCTAAGTACTGTGCATAGTTCAGCTTCCCCAGCCTGTGTCACTGTACTAAACATGCCTGTCTTAGTTTGATCTCTCTAATTAAGTGTTCCGGGTCAGTCTACGCCTCTGTTTCCAGGACACACAATTTGTCCTCAATGCCTTCAAGGGTGTTCACAATGGACTTCTGGGCCCCCCCGAGTCTGCCACCTTTTCCCCCCAAATTACTCCTTTGTACGCCTCCCACACTGTGCCAATTTTCTTCACACTACCCTCATTGGTCTCAATAAAGTCCAATGTGCCTTTCTTTATCTGTTCGCGAAATGCTACGTCTAGTAATGCCTCGCTTATCAGTCTACATGTGGGTATGGGCGGTCTGATGGTGGACACCATCCAGGTAACTATGAGTGGGGCGTGGTCGGACAAGACCCTCAGTAAGTATGTTGCATATGAAAACATCAACTCATGCTCCTCCCCCACAAACATATAGTCAATTCTAGTGTGAACTCTGTGTGCAGGGCTGAGTAATATGAATATTCCCTGCTATCTGCATGCTGCTCCCTCCATAAATCTTTCCACTGGAAGTGCCGCACCAATGAGGAGAGCACCTTGGCTGGTTGGAACGGCCTTCTGTGTTTGTCATCCAACCGGTCCTTAGTGGGGTCAATGGTGCAGTTGAAATCCCCCCACAGCATTGGGCTATAGCTACAAGGTTTCAGTGATCAGAAAAATATCGTAGCATCATGATTTGGCACGTAACTATTTACTATGCAAACCTCGCAATAGTCTAGCATACCGTGTATCAGTACCATCCTACCCTCATCAACAGTTTTAGTAGTTAGGACTCTAAAGGTAATAGTCAGACTTATCCAAATTAAAACCCCTCTAGCATAGGTGGAGTAAGTGGAGCCTACCAGTTTTCCTCCCCATGCTTTTGCCAGATTCCATTGTTTTTGTGCATCTAAGTGGTTTTCTTGCAGTAGGGCTATCCCCACTTTTTTTTTCCTTTTAATGTACAAGCTTACCTTGCAATGTTTAATATAACTGTTTAGTCCCCTGACATTCCATGTTATAATCTTAACCGTACCCACCATTGCTTCTAGAACCCCAATGTATGTGTGGGCAGCAAAACTGGCAATGTCCCCATGCGACGCTGCATTCAACGTAACCCAGGGTATATCATATCTCCCTCACCCCTTCTTTCTCAAATAACCCAAATCCCTCTACCCATCCCCCAATGCAAACCAACCACACACATAACTTGTCCAGCAGGGTAACCCCTACTAGGACTTCCCCATTTCCGCTCCATTTGACCCTGTCCCTTGACTAGTCTCCTGGTGCTCTGCGGGTGGGCGAAATGTAGTGCCCAAAACTACTTCTCAAGGGGGTAGTGTGCCGCTGTCAGCACCCCACTACTAGGAATCTGTGTCCTCCCTGTACAGCTCCTGTGTTCCTTCCCGGATCCTGCAGCCACTATGTTGTTAATACAGCCTTACACTATAAGCAGCGATACCCTGATCCCAGCATCAAGTTTTTTCTAGTAGCCTCAGCAGCGGTCTCAGCGTTTCTCAGGCCTTCTGACTCTGCTCCTCCAAGTCCGATATCTGTGCAGTGCCATCCATTCTTGGGCCTCCGCAGCTGTCTCAAAAAGGGTTTTAGTATTATAATACACTTTCAGTTTTGCTGGGTATATCAGCATATACTTTAATCCTGCTTTCTTTAATCTTGCCTTTGTTGCGATGAATTCTGCCCGCCTCTTTTGTACTTGAAAGGTATAATCTGGATAGATCGCAATCTTCGCAGAGTCTCTTGGGATAAATCCTCCTGCTCTGGCTTTTTTCCCTGTCCTTATAATTTAACACCTTAGCTATCACTGGTCTAGGCGGATCCCCTGGCGGGGGCCACCTGACCAGGGAATGATGAGCTCTTTCAATAGTGAACCCTTGTGTGAGGTCCTGTGCCTCAACTTGCTGAATCAGCAGATTCTCCACATAATTGGTTCGGTCCACTCCTTTGATTCCGTCAGCAGGCCAACCATTTGTATGTTATTTCTTTGAGACCCAACCTTCCATTTCCTCAGCTCTATCTTCTAGTAGCTTCACTTTCTGTATGATGATGTCCACATCTTTCGTTTTTTGCACTCTCACTTCTGTGTTTTCCCTGACCTGTGCCTCTAATGTGTCCGTTCATTCCACTAAGTATCTCACATCCTGACGTAATAGTCCCAGGTCAATAGCTACCACATCTATCTTGTTTTCCACTGCACCTATTTTATTCTCCAGGGTTGCTTGGAGCACCCCTATGGCTTCCAGGATATGTTTGTTCCCAGGTTCCGCACCGCTGCCGGGCTCGAGGTCTGGACCTTCCATCGGTCTCCATTGCCTGCATCGGTCTGTGTGCTGCGCCCAATGTGAAGGCCTCCAGTGTGATCTGCTTGATCTTAGACTTGCCACTTTTAGAAGACATCTCGCCCACCGTTGTCTCTAGGCCACCAACGGATTATGTCCCTGCGAAGTGATTCGTAGCCAGTGCGTTATGGGATATCTGGTCTCCACATGCGCAAGCAATGTGCAGCGTTGTTCTGGTGATCACCCTCCTGCCTGGCCCACTGTGGTGTTGTATTCTTCGCACTTGGAGTGCCTATCTTTCCCTCACCCAGCCGTAAGGCTTAGTTGTGCACCTCAGGGGTGTTATGGCCAGGGTTCCTTGACCTCTGTGGTTAATCAATGTCCTATAGCCCCTAACCCATGCAGTGGCTGCCAAAGCTTGGGATTGATTATGTTCTGGTGGAGCTAGTGGTTATGTACGTAGTTCGGAGTGTGATCCTACTCCTTGAGCAGGTGGGGGCCTTTCGTCAGGCTGCTATGACTGCCTTGGGCCGGTAGCCCGTTGCCTCTCTTGGCTGCTATTTCCTGCAACCTCTGCTGCATATCAGTGTTCTGAGGATGCTTTTTAGCCGGGGCATCAAACGCCTGGTCTTTGATCCTATATTTGCGCTGCTGGTGTTCAAGTGGGCCTGTCCTTTTTATCAGTAACCATCACCCTGTGGTCTTCCATGGTGTCCGCAGGCACGTATGTCTCCCAGTGAACGCGCTACAGTTCAAGCATCTGGATGTTGCTGGTGTGCTGCCATGGTGTGTGTGTCCCAGTTTGCAGTCCTATTGGCTATGGAAGCCTGGTGGCCGTTGATCTGGCAGAGTCACATGGGGCAGGTGAGTTCTAGCCACTGCGCTCCCTTTCTGGGGGGTGGCTGTGGTTATGAACCCTCAGGTTCCTTGTAGTCTGATGACTACCGTGGCCATCCACCAGCGTGCTATGAGTGGAGGGGTGCTACTATGAGCTGGGCAATTTAAGTCTTTGGGGTTCCCCTTCCCCCCAAGCTCTTTACCGCAGTCCCTCGGCACAGCCCTTACACCTGCAGCCCAGCCCGTACAGTTGTCTCCTTTTCAGGCACACTGGCATTCCCTTTGCAATGGTCATTCAATGGGGCACTGCAGTCAGAGGGGGGCACTGTTATGTTTAATGATGTGTGTCTTCCTGGCCCCTACCTCCCCTCAGCTCCCTACCGTTTGCACAGGGTACAGCCCGCTCCTCATCGTCCTCATTTCGGTGCTGTACCAGCTGCTGTCAGTTGTGTTACACGTGCATATACACGTACTGCAGCTCTGCTGCCATTGCTCCAGACCGTTTCGCTCCTGTCAGTGCTTAGTCTCTGCAAGTCTGTGCTCCTGTTTGCAGTGGACCGGGATCTATGTTCCCTGCAGGTATTGCAGCCAAGGCCACTAGCGTGTCTTTGTTCATGCAAGCCGCTCCAGATTCTGGCGACCTTCAGGCTAATCACCTTTCTGCTCTCCGGCCCCCATTCAGTTATGCACAGTCCTCCAGTGCAGGGTATCACTCTCCGTACCGACTTGGCTGTGATTACTCCCTTACATGGGCACACAGTGCATCCTTTCACTTTAGCTCAGCCCTCGGGGCTCCAGCCGCTATTTTGGTCTCCTCCGTGCTCCAGCTGTCCTTAGGATCTTGCCCAGAGATTGGTCACCCCGCGGCACTGTTGTTGGATACAGCATTGCCCACTACCTTCCCCCTGCTACACGCTGCTTCCAGTTTCTTTGTAAGGTTACAGTCAGCTGTATTTGTCGGATTAATGCGTGGATCTTCAGGAGCTCCTGAAGAACACATCCTCCTTACATGGCCTCTTAGCCATATCCCCCACTGTACATATCTCCTGTTAATAAAAAGGCATATGCATCAAAACCTACTGTGCAACTGTCTAAGTTTTCTATTTCCAGATTCAACAAGATCTGCATCCAAAAATATATAGTACAGGTATGCTTATATTTAAAAAATAATTCTTCAACTCTTTCCCAAATATTACATGGCATGCAGTAGTGGCCATGTAGTTATGGTTAAGTTGCTAATCCCATAGGAAAAGCAAAGTTTGGTGAGGTTTGGTCAAGGGGGGGGGCAAAGTTGTAGGGGGGTCCCAAAATTTATTTTTTTTCACATAGACATAATGGGAAAAAACTTTGCTCACGCCTACAGCCCAAACCGCTTCAACAAGTTTGTGGCAGGAGCGGCGGCTTGGTCCTGAAAGTGTGCTTTTGTAAATTCGGTGGAAAACAACCAAAAAGTAGGTCTAAACATATTAGTGATATCTATGTCTGCTACACGGACACACTTCCCGGTTCGCTCTGCGGACAGGACACCGATTGGATAATCGATTTGTGTCGTGTCTGAGGACATACAACGTGTTTGCTGATTGGTTGGGGTGAAGTGTGAGGTATGTCACATTCTTTCGATGTGCCCGCCATATTGGATCTGCGGACATCCGCGGACAGTGCAGCGTGGAAGTGAGCATGAATCTAATTTTGTGGCGTGTGTTGGTGTGTAGGAGTGGCTGGAGAGGATCGGGGAGTGAGAGACGGGTCAAATGCTGTATTTTCTTAGGTGGTAGAAGGCTGTGATGTGTTTGCGGTGTTCGCGGTCACCGCTGTTGTCCGCGGACATACACAACACTGGGCGCACTACTAGCTATTTCACAGTACTATGATGTTGGTTTTGGGTCGTTAGTAGAGCATTGGGTGTAGAGGGTATGTATTGAAGAGTTTGTACGCTGGTTGTAATTATTGTTTTATAACGTTAATTGAAGTGGATACGTTTTGAGGTGGATGTGTTATGTTTTTGGGTTGTGGTCATTTGGTAAGTGTTTGCTTCTATCAGTGTGTTATGCTGCGGTGGTTGTGGCCAGGGCCTACAGTCTTGAATGCATGGTCAAAGACGGCCTTCGGCCATGCACCAAAGACTCTGGGTCTTGGCCACAACCACTGCAGCATAACACACTCATGGTACCAAACATTTGGAATGTGGTACGTGGGCTGCTTAGGGGATATGTTTTCAAAAATGTGTGTACTGATTGGCAGTAGTGTAATAGTGAGATGATGTGTGTTAGTTTGTTTCTTGGATGTGTTCAGAATGTTGGTATTGAAGACTCTAGGCATTTTGGGTTGTATTAATTGGTGAGGTGTATGTATGGCTGTGTTATGTTGCAGTGTTTGTGAGTCTAATTATTATATACTTACTGTTTCCTTTGTTGAGGCGGTATGTAGTTTTTGTCCAGCCCATGCAGTCAAGATTGTAGGGTTTGGCAAGAAGCACTGCAGAATAAGATACCCATGGAAGCAAACATTTTGGATTGTGGTCTATGGTCAGGTGTTTTCTTGAATGGGTGTGTTATGCTGTGGTGTTTGTGGGTCCAATCATTATATACTTACTGTTTGATTTGTTGTGGTTATATGTACTTTATTCATGACATGGATAATTGAAGCAGACATTCTTTTTCAATCTCTGTGATAAAAGAAAAGATCACATGTTAGTGTAGGTAGTTTATAATGAGTATTGTATTTTGTCGACCCTCATAGTTAGTGCTTTAGACGTACTATAGTTCAAACCAGTGTACTGTGCAATTTGCTCAGTTCCTGTGTTTGTTCATTAAATCATTGGGTCCGTTGGGAAAAAATCCATGGTGGATTAAAAAAAAAAAAACTTTCTACTTTGTGGTACTGCATATTTCTTTGGTTGATTTCAATAGGAGGAATTGAATAGGTGTATGTTTTTTGATTTGGAAGTGGTGGTAGTATTATTGCAGTTAGATGCCTTTTGGCGTATTCTAACTGTTTCTTTTGTGTGGCTTTTTAGCAGTATTTGTGTATGTGTTTGCTTGTAGAATTTTGGGACAGTTAGATACCTGTTGGTGTATTCTAACTGTTTATTTCTTGTTTCATTTTAGTGGTATTCATTTATCTGTTTGCTTGATGCAGAATCTTGGGGCAGTTAGATACCTGATGGCGTATTCTAACTGTGTATTTGTTGTTTCATTTTACTGGTATTCATTTGTCTGTTTGCTTGTTGCATAATCTTGGGGCAGTTAGATACCTGTTGGCGTATTCAAACTGTTCATAGTTTTGAAGTTGAAGTTTTGTTGATGTTCATACACAGATTAGTTATTAAATTTTGGTTTTAAGAATATTAAGTAAGAATTTATTAGATTTGCTGGTAATCTCTGTTTTAGAGTAATGGTACTATCATTACATTCAAACCATCCATAATTCTTTTTTATATATGCAGTGAAGTGACCTGCATTGGTTGTGGCTCCTCCGTGGTAGATTATACCTATTGTTATGAAGGTTTTCTTACCAAGTGATACTTGTCCATGTGTGAATCCAGTCAGCTTGCAATTGTTTTTGTTTCCGTCTGCATTGTAACGTAAAAGCATTACTATTACGTATTTACTATGTGTCTGTATTTGTAAGGTGGAGCGATTATCTGAATTGCAGGTAGTACCTAACCTGCCATGGTTTGCATTTTGTACAAGTTGCTGAAATGGAATGGATTCACAGTTAGGTATGGAAACATACACAAAGTGTTCATTCAGGACTTCTTCATGTGCAACATGGCCGCAAAGATTGCATGTATGTTTCCACATGTATGAAATCTGGAAGATTTCATTTATAAATATGTTTTTGTTTTCCAGTACTTGTAGTTAGTACATTAGACATTTGTGTGGATCTTCTTGTGTGTTTATAGTGAATTTGACCATTCAGCACAGTAGTCCAATTCCTACCTTATCCCAGAAACACTAAGTATTGTCAGGATTGTTGATGGCATTTCTGTGAAGGACTAAAATTTGCAAACACAATTGGTTTGTCCCATGTAAGTAAATGTTGTCAATAATTGGTGGCAATTGGAATAGAATATTGATTGCTACATTTGCATATCAATTTACACCAGTTGTATTTGAAAATTTAAATGGACCTGCCAGTTCTGTGTTCAAGTCATTTGTTCGGAGTGCTTGTTGTTTCTTTGAAGAGATAGTTGACTTTGTTTGTGCAGTATATCCTTCTTTTGTTCTGGTCCTTGATGAAGTATTAGCTTATTTTAATTTCTTTGGAGGAATTGCTGTGAGATCTTGCATCATTTGTGTCTGAAGTAGTTTTCTTTTACAAACTTTTGCTTTTTGAGGAATAGTATAGGTTTTAGATGGGGCGTAGAGTGAGCACAGTCTATTGTATTCTAGAATGCAAGGAATATCAGGATTTATTTTACTTGCATCAAAGTTGATTAGAAATAGTCCATCAAGTGTACGTAAGTGTGATAGTGCTACATAGCTCATTTAAACACTGTGCTACCAATATCTATCAATTCTTTATCTAGGGTAAGACCTTGTGATTTGTGAATGGTGGCTTTGTATGCTAGAGTTAGAGAAAATTGTTCTCTGCATACATATATGTCTTTGAAAAGAAGGAAGCTGGCTATTGAGCGTCCTATCCTTTTAACTTCTGATAGTTTGTCAAAGAGAATATTGACAAAATGAATGTTGTTGTCAAGTGGGTATGTTTGAAAGCCAAGAACTGTACCAAGTTCTCCATTAACTAGTCCTTTGTCCATGTTAAGCATTGCTCTACAGTTTAAAGATAATTTTAATATTTTCTCCAAACCAGCTGTGTTAGAAATAGAGTTTTATAAGGTATTTAGCCTTGTTGTGGCTTGTTGACACATGGGTAGTGTCATACCATGTACGTCCAATTTGTCTGTAGAACAAATTTAAAGTATTGATTGCATTTCTTTTTTTAACATTGTTTCATTTAATTCTGAGCACCTTACAAGAGCTGGCATCAAGGACATACAGTTTACATTTGTGTGTGCTAATTGTTCCACGACATCAGTAGCACATAACTTATAGCCATAGAGTGCATGAATGTGCCTGGTTTTTAATATAGATTGTGCTTCTTGAGATAGTATACCAACTCTAATACTTTTTAAAATGTTGCCATATGTGAGGTCTGCAGACTGACACATGTTTTCAGTTAATTCTTTGTATTGAAAATGTTGGCAAAGTTTGAAATTTCCTGTGGTGACAAGAGTTTTATGGCATATTTTGTGCCCTAAGGTTTTAAAAATAGGTTCACCTTTAACTGGTGTTAATTGAAGATAATCTCCAAAAACTATATTGTGTTTTCCTCCAAAGAATTCTTCATAGTCTGTTTACACAGCCTCTTGTAATCTGAGTTGAATGAAGGCTAACATTAGGGGGGTAATTCAGAGAATCCAGCACACAAGTGGCGCACACGTTTGGCGCACAGTGTGTGCGTGTGACAGTCTGCGCCAGCCGCGTGCGCTAAAATCCATTTCCGCGCACAGCGTATTCATGGATTTTAACATCCAAAACCAGCTGTGGCGCAGAGTGGCGCATCGACCCTGCAGCAGCGCCAGTTACGCCCCCAACCCCTCCCCGTGTGCCATGCACAGCGCACAAATCCCATACATGGCGCACAGGGCCCCAACCACGAATACGCAGGTAAAACTCCCTGCGCACCCCTCCGAATACATGTACACCCCGGCGCAGGGAGTTTCACACGCAATTGGCCCTGTGCGAGCGGGGTACGTGTATTACTGGGGTTTGCGGGAAGTTTCACACGCGATTGGCCCTGTGCGAGCGGGGTACGTGTATTACTGGCGTTCGCGGGAAGTTTCACACGCAATTGGCCCTGTGCGAGCGGGGTACATGTATTACTGGGGTTCGCAGGAAGTTTCACACGCGATTGGCCCTGTGCAAGTGGGGTATGTGTATTACTGGGGTTTGCAGGAAGTTTCACACGCGATTAGCCCTGTGCGAGCGGGGTACGTGTATTACTGGGGTTCGCAGGAAGTTTCACATGCGATTGGCCCTGTGCAAGCGGGGTACGTATATTACTGGGGTTCGCGGGAAGTTTCACACGCGATTGGCCCTGTGCGAGCGGGGTACGTATATTACTGGGGTTCGCAGGAATTTTCACACGTGATTGGCCCTTTGCGAGCGGGGTACGTGTATTACTGGGGTTCGCTGGAAGTTTCACACGCGATTGGCCCTGTGCAAGCGGGGTAGGTGTATTACTGGGATTTGCGGGAAGTTTCACACGCGATTGGCCCTGTGCGAGCAGCGTACGTGTATTACTGGGGTTCGCGGGAAGTTTCACATGCGATTAGCCCTGTGCGAGCGGGGTACGTGTATTACTGGGGTTCGCAGGAAGTTTCAAACACGACTGGGCCTGTGCGAGCGGGTTACGTGTATTACTGGGGTTCGCAGGAAGTTTCACAAGCGATTGGCCCTGTGTGAGCGAGGCACGTGTATTACTGGGGTTCGTGGGAAGTTTCACACACGATTGGCCCTGTGCGCGTGGGGTATGTCTATAACTTGGGTTTGTGGGAAGTTTCACACACGATTGGCCCTGTGCGAGCGGGGTACGCATATTACTGGGGTTTGCGGGAAGTTTCACACGCGATTGGCCCTGTGCGAACGGGGTATGTGTATTACTGGGGTGCGTGTGAATTTTCACACGCGATTTTGCTGTCAGAGTGGGGTACTTCTATTTCGGGGGTGCGCGTGAAGTTTCACATGTGATTTCGCTGTCAGAGCGGGGTACGTGTATCCAGTGTGGTGCGCAGGGAGTCCTACACGTGAATTGGCAGTGTGGGTCCTCCCAGGTACCCCCTCTACCCCCTCCATAGCCCCTGCAGGCAGCCCACACCACAGGGGACAACCCTGCACCCCTGGTCATGTCCCGCAGGCAGCCCATCCACCATGGGCATGCCCCCCAGCCAAGCCACATTTCAAGTTGCAATATGATCTCCAACTCATGTCCGCCAGCACCCCCACCCCCCAGCAGTGAGGTGCACCTGCCAGCAGGCCCCCACTCATGTCCCCCTGCACCCCCACCCCCAGCAGTGAGAGGCACCTGCCAGCAGGGCCCCACTCATGTCCCACTCATGTCCCTCTGCACCCCCACCCCCCAGCAGTGAGGGGCACCTGCCAGCAGGCCCACACTCATGTCCCACTCATGTCCCCCTGCACCCCACCCCCCAGCAGTAAGGGGCACCTGCCGGCAGGCCCCCACCCATGTCCCACTCATGTCCCCCTGCACCCCCAACCCCCAGCAGTGAGAGGCACCTGCCAGCAGGTCCCCATTCATGTCCCACTCATGTCCCCCTGCACCCCCACCCCCCAGCCGTGAGGGGCACCTGCCAGCAGGGCCCCACTCATGTCCCCCTCCACCCCCACCCCCCAGCAGTGAGGGCCACCTGCCAGCAGGACCCCACTCATGACCCCCTGCACCCCCACCCACCAGCAGTGAGGGGAACCTGCCAGCAGGCCCCCACTCATGTCCCACTCATGTCCCCCTGCACCCCCACCCCCCCAGCAGTGAGGGGCACCTGCCAGCAGGGCTCCACTCATGTCCCCCTGCACCCCTACCCCCCAGCAGTAAGGGACACCTGCCGGCAGGCCCCCACCCATGTCCCACTCATGTCCCCCTGCACCCCCAACCCCCAGCAGTGAGGGGCACCTGCCAGCAGGTCCCCATTCATGTCCCACTCATGTCCCCCTGCACCCCCACCCCCCAGCCGTGAGGGGCACCTGCCAGCAGGGCCCCACTCATGTCCCCCTCCACCCCCACCCCCCAGCAGTGAGGGCCACCTGCCAGCAGGACCCCACTCATGACCCCCTGCACCCCCACCCACCAGCAGTGAGGGGAACCTGCCAGCAGGCCCCCACTCATGTCCCACTCATGTCCCCCTGCACCCCCACCCCCCAGCAGTGAGGGGCACCTGCCAGCAGGCCCCCACTCATGTCCCACTCATGTCCCCCTGCACCCCCACCCCCCAGCAGTGAGGGGCACCTGCCAGCAGGGCTCCACTCATGTCCCCCTGCACCCCTACCCCCCAGCAGTGAGGGGCACCTACCAGCAGGCCCCCACTCATGTCCCACTCATGTCCCCCTGCACCCCTACCCCCCAGCAGTGAGGGGCACCTACCAGCAGGCCCCCACTCATGTCCCACTCATGTCCCCCTGCACTCCACCCCCCAGCAGTGAGGGGCACCTGCCAGCAGGTCCCCACTCATGTCCCACTCATGTCCCCCTGCAGTGAGGGGCACCTGCCAGCAGGGCCCCACTCATGTCCCCCTGCACCCCCACCCCCCAGCAGTGAGGGGCACCTGCCAGCAGGCCCCCACTCATGTCCGCCTGCACCCCCACCCCCCCCAGCAGTGAGGGGCACCTGCCAGCAGGCCCCCACTCATGTCCCACTCATGTCCCCCTGCACCCCTACCCCCCAGCAGTGAGGGGCACCTACCAGCAGGCCCCCACTCATGTCCCACTCATGTCCCCCTGCACTCCACCCCCCAGCAGTGAGGGGCACCTGCCAGCAGGTCCCCACTCATGTCCCACTCATGTCCCCCTGCAGTGAGGGGCACCTGCCAGCAGGGCCCCACTCATGTCCCCCTGCACCCCCACCCCCCAGCAGTGAGGGGCACCTGCCAGCAGGCCCCCACTCATGTCCCCTTGCACCCCCACCCCCCAGCAGTGAGGGGCACCTGCCAGCAGGGCCCCACTCACGTCTCCCTGCACCCCCACCCCCTAGCAGTGAGGGGCACCTGCCAGCAGGCCCCCACTCATGTCCCCCTGCACCCCACACCCCAGCAGTAAGGGGAACCTGCCAGCAGGCCACCAATCATGTCCCACTCATGTCCCCCTGCACCCCCACCCCCCAGCAGTGAGGGGCACCTGCCAGCAGACCCCCACTCATGTCCCACTCATGTCCCCCTGGACCACCACCCCCCAGCAATGAGGGGCACTTGCCAGCAGGGCACCACTCATGTCCCCCTGCACCACCACCCCCCAGCAGTGAGGGTCACCTGCCAGCAGGCCCCCACTCATGTCCCCCTGCACCCTGACCCCCCAGCAGTGAGGGGCACCTGCCAGCAGGCCCCCATTCATGTCCCACTCATGTCCCCCAGCATCCCCACCCTCCAGCAGTGAGGGGCGGGGCACCTGCCAGCAGGCCCCCACTCATGTCCCCCCCCACATGAAATAAAGATGCACAATCATGGCCCACTTCTACACCAAAATACCACAGCACGCCACCCCATTCTTGAGACGCAATGATTTCCCAATCCCCCACACACTGACATCCCATCTCAAGACACAAACCAAAAGTCAACTATGTACATCAACACATGTCCGTCACACACACACACTGGTTGGCATTGATTGTGTAAACCCACATTTTCACATGCATTAACCCAATGTGCGAATCCCACACATGGAACTAAAATATGAAAATGTATTATGTACAAAAATAAAGCAATGAAATGAAAGCATAACAGAATAGCAAACATGAAATGAAAAGCATGTGCAAAAGATGAGTAAATGAAAAGTATAACCAATCCAAAGAAATCCGATAGAAAAATAGTCCAAACTCTCCCTCCACCAACGCAAATCCAAAGGAAACGTAAAAAGAAAAATCCATTGATCCATGGTGAAATCAAAAGAAAAAGTTCAAAATAATCCATTGTCAAACTATGTACAATCCATTGTACAAAAGAATAATCCATTAATCCATGTTCAAAATCAAATAAATAGTTCAAATAAATCCATTGTCCAACTATGTACAATCCATTGTCAAGGGTCCATGAGCCCAACGAAAGAAATGAAACCTACCGAAGAAACTACCTAATAAAAAAACTATATACAAATGTGTGTGGCATAGTCCATTCACCACAAATCAAAGGAAAAGGAAAAGGAAACCTAACTGTAAAAACTATTTACAATGGCAGCGGGCTAGTCGGACGGCTCACTTCCCGATTTCGCTTGCCAGGGCATCATCGAACTCCTGCTCGATGTCCCGGAGGTGGTCCTCTTCCATGGCCCCGAGGGTTCGCAGGGACGATGACATGTGGACACTCCCTGCGAATTGCCTCGAGGCACTCGGCCCGCCTCAGAGCCCTCCGCATGGAGTTCTCCGCCCTGACCATTGTGAGCCGTGCCTCTTCCGCCCGCTGCCGCTCCGCATCTATGGCCTGGCCCAACCGCTGCCACACAGAAGACACTTCCAATCCGGGTCCTCCTGCCCTCTGGCCGATGCCTGCCCCTCCGATGTTGAAGGACCCGAGCCATCATGGCTCCCACCTTGTTGCTGCTGCTGCTGTGCCTGTGTCTGTACCCTGGCTCTTGCTGCCTGCACGTCCTCCTCTGGCTGGGGTGCAGTTGTTGAGGTGGCCACCCCTGCTGGACGTCCATCTCCCGACTGTGGCAGGGATGTGTCCTCCACCAGAATGGCCGCAGGGTCAGAGGGAGCTGCACAGGGTACTCAGGTGATACATGGGTGGGAAGATGGCATGGAGGACGACTGCCGCATAGGGGGTTCAGGTGAGCAGGGTGTCGGAATAAGGTCCAGCAAACAGAGGAATCCGGCCCTGGTAACCCGACCCAGTAGGCCAATGCGGTCAATGAGGCATTCGAGATGACGTGCAGTGTCCTCACGAAAACACTGTAGGTCACCTCGCATGCCCCATTGACGCAACGCCATCCTACTCAGGACAGGCTCAACCCGGTCCCGGATAGCCACTTCTGCAGGGAGAGGAAGGCCAGTTGTTGAAAGCGGATCCCCTCCCTGTAATCGGGTCAGGACGTAGGCATCCCTGCTGGTGCGGGATGTTGCAGTCACAGGATCAGGGACAGGATTACACACAGGTACCTCCACGGTGTCCTGTGCTGCCTCCTGTCCCTGCCCCTGCACTACACCATTAGCACCAGTGGAATCCCTACCTCTAGACCCCATGTCTGTCCCTTCCACGGCCTCCTCCTCCACCAAACCCCCCACCAACCTGTATGACTATGTGCCATCTTCCTCCATCGGACCCTGTGGGGTCTCAGCTGCCCCTTCTGCTGCTGAGGAGTCCAGCTCTGACCTCCGCCTCTTGGACCTACCCTTGGCAGCTCACTCCCTGACGAGATGACAACCTGGGAGGGGAGCTGGGCCTTGCGTCTTCGGCTGGCGGTGCAATCCCTGCCGCCTTGCTCCACAGCACCCTCTCTGCCCTCTTCATCAATTGACCCTGCAGACAGGGAGAGATAGGACACAGGCATCAGGGCACTGTACAATGGGCTGATACACACATGACAGTTGCACATGAGTGGCAGTGTCAAACTTCAGACATGGCATCACAATCCCCAACACACATGTCATTTCAACTCACACACATGAGCAATTCCACAGCAATATCGCACCAGGCAGCACCATCCATACACATACAAAAGCATGAGCAGCCGAAGGTGAGCCTGACATCACATGAAACACAGGGAGTGCACAAGACATGCACACACGCCACCACACTTACATGCATGTGTACATCTCCACCAACTGTCGCAGTGATGAAACCGCCATCCATGTCACATCTGGCATTCAGCCTTCTACATATCAGTGTCATGCATCCATGTTGCATCACAGTTGCACACTTGTCAAATACACACACATGCACATGTACACAGTGCAAATACATGCAGCTGGAACCAACATCCATGTGTGACACTACAACCATGCCAACGTACATACACAGTAATTCAAACATGTGTGCTCCCACATCTGCATTTGGCTTGCATCTTACCCACACATACACCATTCATGTGTCTCACACATGAGAGGACTTGCATGTGTCAGCCTCATGCCCCTGTACATACACATCCATACATGGCCCTACAAAAACACATGTGCAACCTGCACACTACTGGCACACCACGACACGCACAGCGTCCAATCAGTATGCATGTACACTTACCGCTCGACTCCAGATGGGTCTGCCTCTCAAGGACCTGGACGTGGAGCACTGTTTATATGCATTCCAGGACCCTCATTTCGTGGTCAGACAGGTGGCCCTAGCACCCGTTGGCATCCGCTGCGTTGAAGAGGCGCCGGGCCTTGTCGAGGGTCCTGGACCTGAAGTCCTCCCAGCGCTTCTTGACATGTTTGATGTCGCGGACTGCCACCCCCTCCTCGTTGATGGCAGTCACGATGTCCATCCAGATCCTGGTCCATCCTTCATAGTCGGCGCGACAACTTCCAAAGAGGGCATAATACTGCCCCAGGTCTTGCTCCACCAGGACACCAACTTCCCTGACACTGAAGCTGGTTGCCCTCTGCCCCTCTGGCTGGGGGTTGCCAGTGGTGCCAGATGGCGGTGTGCCTGACATGGCAACCCCAGAGGCAGATGTGGGTGGGCAACTGGGTCCTGGGGCTGGGCTGTGGAGTGAAGGTATCCCAGTCGGGAGTCTTCAGTTCCAGCAGGGGTGGTCACAACAACTGCAACCTGCAGATGGCTGATGTGCAGGCAGCAAATAGCAGGGCACGTGGGCAGCAGGCAGGCAGGCAGCAGCAGATGGCAGGTGGGAGCATTTTCGGGGCCCTGGGGGGCAGTGATTTGGCCTCCTGGGCAGGAGTGTGGTCTTCCGTGTGTTGTTGAGGGGCCAGCTTGATACAGAGTGATTTGGCACATGAAAATCTTGCACGTCCGCGTGTAATTCGAGGAAAGGCCCTTAGCTTGTAAGTGCATCTGTGACGTTACGCACGCGGGCATTTCCCTCGTGACGTGGGCATAATGGTTCAGGGCACGTGAAAAAACTGCATGTCCGCGTGTGAATGCGTGTAATCCAAGGAAAGGGCCTATGCGTCTGTGACTTGACGCGCAAGGGTGTGCAATGTCGGGGGGTGTCACAGGCCACGCAGTGACTGTTTGAAGACGTGTGCACCAGCATGCGCCACGCAGGATTTTAGCACACATCCATGGATTTACACGCACACTGACTTCCATACATCACTGTGCGTGGGTTTCGCTGGGATTTTTGCACTTGCGATGCGATTCGGAAATTTTCAGCGCACATTAATTCCATGAATCGGCCTGCTTATCGGAAACCATGCTTACCTCATCTATTAGCAACATTTGCATTTGTTTGAAAACTCTGCATAGTTCCATTGCAGCTTCTGGAGAAAGTTTGCAATAGTCTAATTTGTTTTGGTGTTCTACTGGAAGGAGTAGTAATCAGTGTAAAGTGACACCACCTATGTTGTAGGCAGCTAAACCTTTGGGGGTAGTTACAACAGTTACAACAGCTGACAGTTTGTTGTTTGTCAATTGTTGGAGGAACTTGCTGATGATTTTGATTAAGAACTTTTTGCCTGAACCAGCTTGACTGCTCACGTATAGCAGTATAGGTTTGTAGTCCTGCAGGTACAACTTTTAGTTTCATGCTGCACACCATGTTTGATTTGTTTTGTTATTTCTTGGAAAATGCTACACTGCTCATCGTTTACTTGTGATTTTAATAGAGAAAAGTCTTCTGTAGATTAATCATACTGGCACATGGTGTTTTCTAATTCAGTCATGGCTAATTCTGCCTCATTTGCTATTAGTGGCTGTCCAAGTGGTCCTTGGCTTCCTGTTACAGAAGGTTGACTACTGTCAGGAGTGTCCACATCTAGTTGTGCCTCAAGTTATACTTCTTGTTGCTGTTCATTGTGCTATATTGTTTTGTACTGTGTAAAGTTTCAGTCTGTTACAGTACTTTCATTTGCTTTGAAAGCGTCTTCATAGGAGTCATAGGTATCTAGTAAATCTTTTTCTTTTCTCCAAGGTTTATAAAGTTGTAACAGGGACATGTAATACAGTTGTTTAGGTTGAGGAGCTTTTAATGACAATTTGATATGATTAATTAAGCATTGCTTGGTAAATATCACTAAGCTGCCTTCACAATTTTCCACTCAATGGCCTCATTCCGAGCATGGCGGTAGGGGGTTAACGGCACCGGTAAGGAAGCCGGTGCCATTAACCTCCTACTGCCACATTCCGAGGTCCCCTAGCGGTTCCCACCAGGAACGGCTGGTCTAACCAGCCGTTCCTAGCGGGACCCATTAAGGGACCAGGGAGCAAATAACGGGCCCGCTATTAGCGGGCCCGTTATTTGCTCCTTCCCCATTCCCATTGAGCCCTATGGGGCTCAAATGGGATTGGAGAATGGTTTTCTGAATGGGGACTTACCGTGTCCTCCAAGGTTGGAGAACCCGGACCCGGGTTTGGAGGCAGCCATAGTGCTAATAGCACCATGAAATTAAGTGTAGCATAGCAATGAAGCGATGATGGAAATATCTTTATGCATTTACAGCATCTAGAGAGCAGAGATTTCCTGGTGTTTTTATGTCTATATTTGTTTTGTTTTTGTTTGCTTTGCATGGGAAATTGTGTAAATCTTCCCATGCATATTCTGCACAGCATAATGTCACAAACCAAGTGTGTGGTCCAAGGTTTCTTATCATACAACGTACATCTCTGTGGCGTCAGATCCAGTATTCTGTTGTACCACGCATGTTTTCTAAAAGATTTGTAATGCTTGACTGTAAAACCTCATCTTTTTCATGCACTTTTTGTAGTAATTGCGTAGCTGACATATTTTTAAAAGTGGCACCTGATTTTAAAGTGTGTGCAACTCCGTAGCATAGAGTTGTGAGTTCACTTTCAAAGAGAAGGTGGAATATGTATTGCACGTTGTGTCTGCATCTGGGGACTTCAGAATACATTTGTAAAAAGCAGTATTCTGATGCTATTACGTGTATGGGTCTTTCATCATACCTTCCTCCTTTTCCAGTAGGAAAGAGTAGAGGAAAGGCACGTGCTCCTATACTTTTTTCCCATGTGCTGATTGGAGATCCTTTGGCTTGTCGCATTTGATAAGTTTCCAGTGCATCATCTATGGTGTCTTTAGAGTGTAATGTGTGAATTGTATAATGGTCTAAAATATTGGATTCTGTAGCAGGATCTAGAAGTTGAAATTGACCAGTTTCTGACGAGTCTTGAATTATTTTGGTGGTTTCCCTCAGGTTTTCTTCAATATTTACTTCTTTTTAGTATTCATTGTTGTCTTTTAGATATTGCAGGGCATGTCTAACTGTATGCAAATCCATGAGTTTTTGCCACATTATTTTGTCTTTTGTATGTACACCATTTACTAAGATAATTAAAGATTGATCTATTGGTAGTTGCACTCCCAGAGTGTGTACATGTCTTTGAGATTTAATGGCAAATAAACTACTTTTTCACGAATGCCTTTCAGTAATTCAGAGGGTTGCTGTTTTTGGTTGAAGGCATATTATTGCTTGAAATGGGTGCACTGTTTGAGTTTTGATGCTCTCATACAAGTTAAGTTGTTGCAGGGGTTTTGGTAGTGGGAATAATTCCAAGTTATTAATGATAGCACGTGGAGGTATTTGGTTGTTGTCAGGTTTTGCAGTGCAGTAACTACAAAGTATTAAGGGGTCAGTCAATTCATATTTGTTTTCTGCTATAAGATAGAGAGCTAATTGGAACCACTTGGAATCTTCATTTTCTTCTATTTTGTACATTATGTTTACAGTGTTTGTGCTATTCTTATAAAAAGTCCCGTGGCAACACACACACACATGATTTGGTACTTCAGCAGATGTGCTTTTAAACTTTAATATTTCTTTTTTGTATGTGTATAGTAGAAGGTTGCCATCTATAAAGTTGTTGCTAGTCTGTTGTAAAGCTATTGCAATTTGTAAGTGACTTTCACTTCCAAAATATTTTCTCTGGATATGCTCTATTTCTTCGAGTAGTTCTTTGGATGTACCATGTAGAAGATTGTTATTTAAATTGGCTAGTGTTAAAGCAGTTTTTTTGGCATAGTACAGTTTATGAACTAGATTTTTTTTATAGCTGAATGGTGTGTTGATATCATTTTGATATGGTGGAAGGTGCTTTTGCAAATAGGTCCACAAATGCAAGCTAATGAATGTCCTTGTAGTCCTGTGTATTTGCAAACTGGACAGGAGTCCATAGTTTGTAATAGTTTTATTTTCAATTTGTCTTTGCCTTTCACATATTGATTGAGGAACTGGCATAAAGATGTGAAAGATTTTTTGCCTATGTTACACATTGATGTGCAAGGCCATTTGTAGACTGGACGTATTGGTTCAATGGAAGTTTTTTGGGGATATTTTTGTGAGCAGCGTTTCTAGCTCCATAATGGTATTAAGTTTTTCATATCCTCGTCCACTGTTATGTATGGCAATTGGGTTTCTTTGCTTTTGTTTGTATGCTTCTTCATTGAAATATGGTTCTGTGCTTGTGGTGTGACTCCATTCATCTCCACAGATGTTTGTGAAGCTACCTTTGTTTATAATATGTTTATTGAGAGGTCTTTTTTGTAGTTAAGTACTTAGTTGTGTTAGTGGTTTCATTGGGCCTCATTACAACTCAGGCGGTAAGGGGTTTACGCCGCCGTAAACAGCGCCGACCCTTACCGCCTGAGTACGAGGTCCCTTAACGCCATGGCGGATTTAACACCTGCTTTTAGCAGGTGTTAAAATCCATGGCGCTAAGGGACCATGGAGTTAATTACGCCACCGTAATTTACGGTGGCGTAATTAACGCCTTCCCCACTCCCATTATGCCCTATGGGGCAAAAATGGGAATGGGGAAGGGTAAATGGGGATTGGGGACTTACCGCCCCGCCAAACTCGGAATGGGGCGGTAAGTCCGCCAACCACCATGGCGTAAACGTAGTTTACGCCATGGTGGTAAAGTCACGGCCCAGGCGGTAACTTACCGCCTGGGTCGTAATGAGGCCCATTCTGTTTAAAAACTTAAATAAATAATGTCCTTTTGAGAAGGATTGAACTGTTTATGAGAGCATCTACGATTAATTTTCTATGGTAGGTTTTAAGGGTTGTGCTTGATGTCTCTCCTGTTTTTATAAGGTTCTGAAGGACTCTGTGGTGGAACATTTTTCGTAAAATAATTTTTTTGGTATGCTTACTTGTGGCTACATTGAAATTTATAGCTGCAGTGTTAGCACTAAGGGTAGCTGAAGTTATTTTAAATATCTTTCTGTTTAGTTTTACATTTTGAAAGAGGAGACAAAGTTTCTTTACTGGAAGCTGCTTTTGTTTTTTGCTTAGTGACTGTATTAGCTGTTTTATTTGAACTTTTTGTATAAAATTCTGCTAGAGGTGGATGCTTATTTTGGACACTTTTACTTTGATTTTGTCTACCTCTGCGTTGCTTTCTACGGAGTTGTTTTTTGGTAGGCATTCTTAGGGGTCTGTTGGAGAAAAAAGAAAGTGTGGGTTGGAATGTTGTGCGATATATTTGTTCTTTGTGCATGGGTGTCTGAGTATGATTGTAGGTATGTATGTAGAGGTGTGTGATTGTGAAATGGGCTGTTACTTCAGATTGGGAAGGCTATTCTCGTATGTGTGTGTTACTATACTGGTGTTCAAACGGCAATAGAAAGTAGGCATCTGCTGAGGGGCAATCAGTAATACTGAATCTAATGCTGCAGGGATAATACAATTGTTTGCTCTACAATACTAGAAATCTACAGTGTTTGAGTAACAGTTAGAACATTATGGCAGTATTACACTTATTTTTTTGGATGGAAAGAGTAGGTTTCTTCTGAGTTCTGGTTTGTACTTTAGACGCCGCTGGTTTTAGGAGAGTGGACTTCACTGCAATTGTAAAAGAAAGAAGTTAGCAAATATGTGTGTTAATAGCACTGTTGTTAATGTAGACATGAATTTGTTTGTTTTTGCAGTAGTAGTGCTTTCTGATAACTATGCATAGCATGTAAATGCAGTTTCCTTTTTCTGTGTGCATTCTGTATATTTTACTTAGAATCTATCAGTTGAACTTGCCTTAGAAATGATCACAATAGTAAGCACACAAAGCACACTTGGCTTTTTATGGCAGTGTTATTGGATGTTAGGAGATAATGGTATGCTTTTCTTGCTATTTATACTGGGTAAATGCCAGGAATTGTGGGGAAAAGCATGCAAGGTATGCATTTGTGAAGGTGTGGGAAATAAAGCAGAAGGATTTGATGGGTTCAGCAGCTTATTCCTCTCCAGAATAGTTGTAGGGGAGAAGATTCAAATAAGAAAAACTAGAAAAGTGACAAAGGGACAAAGCAAGTTTACCAGACTGAAGGTGATTAGCAAACTACTGGGTGATCATGTGGTGCTTGGAGATGAGTCTGAACTAAAGTAAGGGTTGCAATGAAGGTTCTGGTGCTTGCTTTGCAGACTGAAGGAAAGGGGGGATATGTTAAATGTGTTGGTTTACTACACTGTTTGTAGATAGTTGCACATGATGTGATAGACATGACTGCACCTGTGTATAGTTGATTGCTGTTGTAAATTCTAGAACAGAATGGGCAACTAGATGAAATGGGAGAGCTGTCTAGATTGGAAGAACAGTTTTAGAGGCAGTGGTGTTGTTTCAGCTGGGAGCCTTTCAAATGATATTGGCTATCTGTGTAAACAAATAAAGATGCATTTACTCATTCTGGCTGCATGTCACTTTATAACACAACACACAGCCTTCTCCCACAATTATACTGTTATTTCTCCCATCTTTCAACATGAAATGACATTTTGTTAGATAGCTGTGTGTGTTGTATCTGATTACTATTATAATCATGCCTAAAGGAAGTTCAAATGATAGATTGTATGGAAAATATCCAGAACGCATAGAAAGGATATTCCATGTGCATCCTATCCACTATAATGCATTAAAGGCTATTATGGATAAAAATGTGGATACATTGGCAGCAGAGGTTACACACATGACAGAATCAATGAAGCAAATAACAGTTTGCACATTACAGTTAGTAATATGAGTAAATAAAAATGTAGAAAGCGGACAGCTTTGCAAGTGACACTTGATCATAGCAGATGGGAGAAATGACAGTAAGCTTTTTTTACAGGTTATACAGGGTAAGTGGCAGTTACCCTGTTTATATGCATTCATACAAGAGCTGTACATGTACTGTGCAGAAAATATTCATACCTGTAGTTTGTGTTCATGCATGTGGATGTGCATGAATCTGCAAGCAGACATCTTGTAGAGTTTTACAATATTTGTTGCTGTAGGTGCTTTGCAATCACAGCACAATTGTACTCAGAGTGATAAACAGTACATCTAAAGTGCTGAACTGTGATGATGGAGTTAGATGTAGAGTTCTTGGATGTGATTGGTGGATGGTTGTGTGACTGCTTAACAGTAGCATATGAGGGAATAGTGCAGAAAGTGAAGTAGAAAGGGTAGAAGGGCTGCCCCAGCGTTACGTGCTCCAGGGACACCACAGGTTTTCGCGGACAGGATGTGCCCCATCTGGGGCTTCTGAGCTTGAAATGGAAGTGTATGTTGGGGGATTAGCCAATGAGGTATTGAGGTTCTGCTTTGTATTGAGAGAGGTTGTGTGTAGTGAAGGTGGCAGAGGTGGAGAAAGTCAGGGTGTTGGTGGTTGGCGATATGTTTGTAGATGGTTAAGAGAGGTATGCTATGTTTAAACATAAGGCTGCCAGTTTTGGAGTGGAGGCTTACTGGTCAACTGTGCCTGGTTGCAATATGCAGGCAGTGGTTGGAGCTTGTAAAACTTTCTTCATGTTGAAGAGTCCACATGTAGTGGTACTTGATTGGGGTAGTGTCCATTTGGGATACACCAGTGCTCCTACTTTCTTGTAGTTTGGTAGTCTTGAAAACTTGGTACAGGCAGTGATGGAGGCTGTTCCAAATGGGAAACTGTTTTTTTTTTGCAAATACTGCCTAGGGCACTATGGGATAATTCCAATGTTTTCTGCCCCCAGCAAAATAGTGCAAGGTGTTTGTTGAACAGAGGGATGTCTGCTTTTTTGTTGAGAAGTGGAATGCTGTATTGTAACAATGACAATGTTGATTATGTCAGTGGTGACTACTTTAAATCAGATGGCATTTCTTTATCCATATTGGGAAATTCCATGTTATTTCAAAATATAAAGGGAGTGCTTTACAGAAGATAATGTGAAGACATCAGGAAAGAAATAAGTGAAAATAAAATTACAAAGTGAAAGCTGTTTTTTAATTAGCAGTTTGCAAAAAAGCCAAACAAAAGGCTGTTTTCAGAGCCAACCACAAAAGGGAAGTGGGGAACACTATTTAAATTGTCATTCCCCACTCTCAGATTTTATGATTTGTCCGCGGACACTGTGGCTGTTCCCGGACAGCACGTATTACATACAGCGATTTTGAGGCTGAGAGTCATGCAAATGAGACTTAGCAGGGCAAGTGATTGGTCAATAAGGTTTACCGGATGTGATGTTTAAGGAGAGACTTTGTCAGAAAGTCTTTTTCCTGAGAGGAGAACAGATATCTATGGCTGTGTCTTTCAGAAGGCAGATTGTCTGGATTTTGGGAGACTTGTGGCTAAATTGATTAAAGGTGCATGCAGATCACTGTGGAGTGGCTGCGCATCTTTGATTCCATCGTGTGGAAGTGCACTGGCATGGAGAGCGTGAATGAAGTGTCTAGATTTGGTACCTCTTTGTGTTACTTTGGTGACACAGCGTCATCCAGCATTATTATTATTCATTGTGGAGGGAACAGTTTAGGACATGTATCTGGAATCTCTTTGCAATTTGCAATGAAAGAAGGACTTGGGAAAGTCATGGACATGTTTCCAAACTCCTGAGTAATTATTTTTTGTATGGCGCTGAGACAAATATGGCTGCGTTCTTCTTCATTTGGTCCACAAATGGAGAAATCGAGGCACAACGTTAACAAGGCTGTTTGAGTCTTTTTGAAGAATGTTGGTATTTCCGCTTTTCACAATGAAAATATTATGTTTCGTAGTACACACATTTTTCAAAGAGATGAAGTATATCTTAATTATAGTGGCAAACAGATTTTTCTGCGAAATATACAGAATGCATTGCATTCCTTTTTGGAATTATAGCAATCCTTTTACCAGTAGGTGTTGACCATGTGAAGTTTTTGAAACACAAAAAAAACACCACAAAAAGGCTCTTTTCAGAGCCACCACTTCCTCCCGGAGAAGAGTGCAATGGTTTTAATAGTGCAGCACCCCAAAAATGTTAAATGTCCGCGGACTTCTAAAAATGCACATAGCCCTGCTGCATTTCATTGTCACTTCTATTTTTGAACTGTGAAAGGCAAGATTTTGTTTTTTCAGACTTGACACATAAATAAAGGAAGGGAAGGGAGGGTAAGGAAAGGACACCAACCACCGGGATAGGAAAGGGCAGGTGTAGAGTGGAAGATGCAGGGTGGGCCTTAATTAGGTAGCTGGCAGTCCTTCTCATGCTCCCGGACCACAGCCTAGAAAGCACTTAGAAGGGTCTCCTTCCTGAAGAGTACTGCGTCACAGTACATACACAATACTGTGACCCTCGAAAGGTAAGGGTTTACAGCAACATGTATGGCCTGCGAGGCAGCTGGAGGGATGCACTGCTGCACAGGAGTGCATCTTGTGGTAGCAGGAACAGAAACAGAGGATGCTGCTGTGAACCTCAATCTACTACGTTTATCGCAAGGTACAAGCTTACGAATAGCCCCACCATGGAACGATTTTAGGTGTCGCTTCATTGAGGTAGTACCGTAGCTATACAAACCTGGTTTGCCATGACTCAGCACCAACTGGCACTGAGTGTAGCGCACCTTGTTTGCACGAGCTTTCAAATTCCATTTTGGACTCCATCAAGAGTGGCAAACAACCTCCACACCCAAGACTCATGGTGAGTGCTAGTAGTACGGACTTCCACTACCTTATGCTCGTCATCCTCTCATCCTACTCTGCATTCTCACGCCTGTTCTCCTCTCCAGGCCCTTGGGGAGGTGGTGGTGGTGGAGGGGTTGGGGGTGGTGCTGAGGCAGAAGTAGCAGCAGCAGCCATGGTTGCCATCTTCAATGGTGTCAGGAGGCACACCAAAGGCAGCAATTTGCAGAATATAAAATTCAGCAGTGTCTGTCTCGAAACTCCAAAAACAGAATGGGAAGCAGCTCTGGGGTGTGGCCTTTTATAAGGGTGCTGGGGAAAGCTTTGCGGACAGCCATACTGTCCGCGAACACTTCAAACACCAAAAAGGGACCAAAAAATTCCAAAAAGTATGCAGATTGCTACGGACATGTTCTGGGACATGTGGAAGGGTATAGTTTCACAGGAAAATAACATGGATTGCTTAAAAAAGCACTTTTCTGATGTCCGGGGGCCCAGACTGTGTTCACGAATAAGGACCCATGCTTAGGGATAGGTGTCCGTAGGACACCAAATGGGCGGGGTCGGGTGTACACATGCGTGCAGGTGTCCTACGGACAGTGTTCAGGTCCCCGAACAAATTGAGGGGGTTATTTATAGATTTCAGCGCAGAGAGGCCAGCCGTGTGCGCTAAACAGCATTCTGGCGCACCGTGTATTCATGGAATTTCCAAGACATTTTCAGCGCTGGCGCAGAGAACGTCCTGCAGAACCAGTTATGCCCCCAAGAATGCCCCCTGCGCAAGGAAAAGCCATTGAAATCCCCAATGCAGTGCAAAGGCCCGCGCTAACCCTGGACCAGTTTACAGGGCCACTCCACTGTAATCGCGTGAAGATACTACACGTGCCTGCACGTCCTCCTCCTGCTGGTGTCCAGTTGTTGGGGTGGCCACCCCTGCTGGACCTCTGACTCCCGACTGTGGCAAGGATGTGTCCTCCACCAGCCTGGCCGCTGGGTCAGAGGAAGCGCTACAGGGTGCCTAGGTGATACTTGGACGACTGGCACATAGGGGGTTCAGTTGAGGAGGGGGTCGTTAGAAGGTCCAGCACACGGAGGAACCTAGCACTGGGGACCCGTCCTAGTAGGTCGACGCAGTCAACGAGGCATCCGAAATAACATGCATTGTCCACACGGGAACCCTGCACGTGATCCCGAATGCCACGTTGACGCAAAGCCACCCCAGCCAGGACAGGCTCAACACGGTCCCAGATTGCCACGTCCGCAGGGAGAGGAAGGCCAGTTGTTGTGTGAGCATCCCCTTCCTGAAAACCGGTCTGGACGAAGGCATCCCTGCTGGTGCCGGATGATGCAGTCACAGGATCAGGGACAGGATTACACACAGGGACCTCTGCGGCCGCCTGTGCTGTCTCCTGTCCCTGTCCCTGGACTGCACCACTAGCACCAGTGGAATCCCCCCTCCAGGCCCTGTGCATGGCCCTTCCACGGCCTCCTCCTCAACGAAACCACCCAACAACGTGGATGACTCCGTGCCATCTTCCTCCAAAGGCCCCTGAGGGGTCTCAGTTGCCCCTTCTGCTGCCGAGGAGTCCACCTGCGACCTCCGCCTCTTGGACCTACCCTCAGCAGCTGCAGCCGCAGACGTGGCACCAGACTCCTCACTCCCTGACGAGATGACAACACGGGAGGGGAGCTGGGCCTTGCGTCTCCGGCTGGTGGTGGGATCCCTGTCGCTGTGCTCCACAGCACCGTCTCCGCCGTCTTCATCAGTTGAGGCTGCAGACAGGGAGAGACAGAACACAGGTATCAGGGCACTGCACAATGGTCTGATACACACATGACATTTGCACATGAGTGGCAGTCTCAAATTTCACAGATGGCATCACACTCCCCAACACACAGATCATTTGAACCCACACACATGTGCAAATTAACTGGAATGATGCAGCAGGCAGCATCATCCATACACATACAACAGCATGAGCAACCAAAGGTCAGCCTGATGTCACATGCAACACGGGGAGTACCAAACACATGCACACACGCCACCAGACATACATGCATCTGTACATCTCCACAACCTGTCACAGTGAAATCATCGGCAACTATGTCACATCTGCCAATCCGCTTCCTACATGTCGGTGTCACATGCATCCATGGTGTATCACAGTGGTGCACATGTCAAATACACACACACGCACATGTACACCGTGCACGTACATGAAGGTGGAACCAGCATCCATGTGTCACAACCCAACCATGCCATAGTACATACACAGAAATGTAAATATGTGTACACCCACACATGCATTTGGCCATCATGCATTTCAACACATACACCATTGATGTGACTCACACATGACTGGACTCACATGCGTCGGGCTCATGTCCCTGTACATACACATCCATACATGGCCCTTTCAAGACATATGTCGAACCTGCACACTCCTGGAACACCTCAACATGCACTGCGTCCAATCAGTACGCATGTACACTTACCGGTCGACTCCGGACGGGTCGGCATCTGAAGGACATGGAGGTGGAGCACTGGGTGTATGCATTCCAGGACCCTCATCTGGATGTTGGTAAGGTGGACCCGGCACCCCTCTGCATGATTTGCCTTCAAGAGGCGCCGGGCCTTGCTGAGGGTCCTGGACCTGAAGTCCTCCCAGCGCTTCCGGACATGTGCCATGTCGCGGGCTGCCACTCCTTCCACATTGATGGCAGCCACAATGTCCTTCCAGATGCTTTTCCGTCCTTCATTGTAGGCGCGTGAACGTCCAAAGCGGGCATAATTATGCACCAAGACTTCCTCCACCAGGATACCAACTTCTGCAGCAATGAAGCTGGTAGCCCTCTGCCTCTCTGGCTGGGGGTTGCCAGTGGTCTCTGATGGTGTTTCATCCGACATGGCAACTCCTGATGCAGGTGTGGGTGGGCAACTGGGTCCTGGTGCTGGGCTGTGGCGCAATGGAACTTCAGTCGGAAGTCTTCTGTTCCAGCAGGGATGGTCACAGCAACTGGAACCCTGCAGATGGCTGACGTGCAGGCACCAAATAGCAGGGTACGTGGTCAGCAGGCAGGCAGCAGCAGATGGCAGGTGGGAGCGTGCTCAGGGCTCTGGGGGGCAGGAAAATGTCCTTCTGGGCAGGAGCTTAGCTTTCTGTGTGTTGTTGCGTGGCCAGCTTGATACGGATTGAATTGGTACGTGAAAAAATAGTACGTCAGCATGTAATTCGAGGAAAGGCCCTTAGCGAGTAAGCGCGTCTGTGACATTACGCGCACAGGCGTTTCCCTCCACACGGGTGCATGTTGATTGTACACATGCAAAAACTGCACATCCGGGTGTCACTGCGTGTAATTGGAGGAAAGGCCCTTAGCGCGTACGCACGTAAGTGACGTCACACGTGTGGGCTGGGTTAAAGGTATGCGTAGTACGCCATTTTCTTGTACGTGCTTTTTGTGGAGAGCGAGCGGGTGATTGTTGTACTTCTTGTTGGTTCACACGCGATTACTTCACAACAGTTCCAGTTCGTACTCCTTGTATACTCAGACAGCGTTCAAATCTTCTTTTGGCGGGGGTGTTGCCAGTGTGCACATGCGTGTCTTTTTCACATTCTTTTTCCAGGGAGACGGTGAGTTGTGTACGTATTTTCCAACTGTGATTGCCCCTGTGTGTCACGTACCCATTCAGAGGTCATTGTAGCACGCGTGTACCATGCGTACGCTTATTTTTGTGTTTCTAGGTGCCGCAGCGTAGTGCAGGTTCTTTATTCCATGGACGTGGGCTGCCAGGGGTCGCGTGCATGTTACATTTTTTTTTCGGGGTGCCTGAGCATTGCGTGACCCGTCATCTTCCCCCAGGGGTCACAGACAGCCTTGCTAGAGCACTAGGGTACGTATTCCTTCTAGTACCCTGCCTCTTTCACCCCAATTACCCAGGACAATTGTTTAGGGCACATCCCATTCGCACAAGAACATCAGTGCCATGGTTGGGAGGCGACCAAATGGTAAGGGAGGCAAAGGTGGCTGACCTCCAAGAGGTGGCCACGGTAGGGGACGTGGTCAGGTTGTGCAGGGTGGCCCCAAGAGGCCAGTGTGTGGAGGACCAATCAGGGACACCGATGCCCCCCCAATGGGTCGGGGAGATGCAGCTGACACCATCCAAGCTCAGGCCTTCTTAACCCGGCCCATATTGTCAACCGAACCGGCACAGGATGACTCCCAGGTTGACTTCTGTGTCACCAAGTCAAAGCCATGTGTTGCGGTGAAAGTTGCTGTCACCAGCCCACATGGATCTGGGGCAGCAATGTCATTAGCTGCCCCAAGTAGCCAGGGTGAGGAGGCTGCAGGGGCAGCTGCAGCTCAATCCACCCCAGCGCCGAGTCACCCAGCCGGGACAGTGTTGATCTAAGTCCATCACACCGAGGTTGGTCCTGCCAACATCACCCAGCAGCCAATGCCTGCAGCAAGACCTTTGGTCATCGTGCCTTTGGCTACTTCCAGTGCCCAGTCCACCTACCCTTCAGCCCCTACCAACCAGAGCGGCGGGAGCCACTCAGGGTCTGCACCACCTCTCAAGAGGAAGAAGGGTGATCTTGTGGTAAAGGCTGGGACCCCAGACACGGCTCCCCCCTCCGGCACATCAAGGAAGTGTAGTTTCAATGATGTAGAACTAAACAAACTTGTGGGGTACGTGTTGGACCATGGTCGCGAAATGCTGGTGACTGCAGGGTCTACAGCAGTGCCAGCACAGCAAGGTGCACATCACCTTGCCCCAAACAGGTGTGGTGCCCGCCAATGCGGTGGCCGTTCGCCACCAGGCAATACTGTGTGGGAGAACTCCATATATACTATTTCAGCACAACAGGGGGAATCATGTGAGATGATGGCTCAGGCCATGTATAGGGTGGCCACTTCCATTCTACCCCCTGAAAGGCAGGTGGAGCTCCAGCAGCAGGCAATAGAGTCCATGTGCCACTCACACAGGGAGGACATGTTCGTTTCCAACAGGGACCAACGGGCTGGACTGGAGACTCTGCGCACAGCCATATCTGCAGAGTCACAGGCACACAGGGATGTCCTGAGGTTAGAAGTCACGTCACTCAGAGATACTCTGGGTGCACTTGAGGTGTCCCAGAGTACAAGGTCAGAACAGCAGCAAGAGCAGCTAACACGCACACTCTCAGCTGTGCTCCAGGCAACCCGTGAGGAGATCCGGGCATCACACGAGGCCTTACAGGCAGAAATGCGTGCTACCCGTGAGGTGCTGCATGGGGATCTCTGTACCATCATTCTGCAGAACCAAACCTTTCAGACCGGCATGCTTGCTGCCATGGAGGAGCATGCCAGGGATTTGCGTGGTCTGCCTCCCATATCACGGGCAAATTCTGATGTACCAGCAGAGGGTGATGACAGCAACGGCAGTTTTCCCACTGTAGGGTAGTTGTGCAGGCCATGAGCCCATGGAGGGTTTTTTCTTTGTTTTCTCAAAATCCACGCATGTGGGTGTTGGGGTGCACCCTGTACCTCCTCCCTCCTGGGTGCCCCCACCCCAGTTGACACATGGCCATTTTTGATTTTTTTTCTTTTGGTTTTTTCAAATTTCATTCCGAATTGCAAAATGAAATTAGTATTTCATTAATGTATTGTTTTTTTCATCTTCTTTTTTCTATTTATTATTTTCAATTTTTTTTCATTTGTAGTTTATTTTCATTTTCATACTTTTTTAAAGTTAAATTGTATTCTGATTTTTCATTTATTATTTTATTTATTTTGTTACTTTACATTTACTTTTTCTTTTCCTAAATTTAATTAGCTTTTACATTTTTGTTCATAACCATTTTCTTTCAGATTGTGAATTCATGTTACAGTGTGTTGCTTTGTGTGGCTCCCGTAGGCATCCACTGTGTATTCCAGCTGGGCACATGCAGGTTTGTCCTGTCTTCAGGTTAGAAAGTTGGGTTCCTGACACACACGCCCCTCCTGCTTCCCCTTTCCATGGGCCTGCAAAGGGTGTGACCAAGTGACAGTAGTGACAGTAGTGTGGGCATTCTGTAGTCCAAACTGTGTATACATCCCTAGTGGGGATTGCTGTTCATTTTGTCCACTGCATGGTGGATTTGTATATGGTTTTACATACAGGACTTTTTGCATATATACATGTAACTTCTTCATGTCTTAACAAGCCCGTCTCCATTGCAGATGCAGTTCATGTTGTATGCAGTACACTGCCACATTTGGCTACCAGCAACACACTGCAGTTGGAAGGGGTTGATGTGCTGCCTTTGTCAGGTTGTGACACTTGCACTATATTCATGTTTTATTGTCATATGTTGCTACTGTTGGATCCTGTACTGATGTTTTGTCTTGCTGGTAAGTATTTGTTCATGTGTGAAGTTTTTTTTCATTAGTGAGAGGAAATTGTCTCTGGCCTGTTTCCATTTGGGACAGTGCTCTTTGTGACACTTGTGTCATGTGTTGTGCATTCATTTGGTTGCTTTCACATTGCATGCCATGCCATGGTGTGTTGGGTTGCTGAAATAGGGTTAGGGAGGGGTTGGGTGACATGCCACTATTTGGATGTAGTATTTTGCAAGGGGGTAGTCCTTCATGCAGCATGAATGTGTGTCTTTTACTGACACAGCATTGGATGTGTTTAAGTAGCTAGGGATGCACACAATGTTGCACTTCCAGGTAAACAATCTCTGGGTGGTATGGTTGTGACAGTTGACTGTCCCTTTTGTCATCATCATAAATTGTCAGCTGGTATGTGCCAGGCCTGTGTGTGCTCTGCAGGGTTGGGATTTTAGGTGAAGAAATTTGCCACAAGCTGGGTACGGGCTGCCTCACCACGTGCCCTTTCACCTCCCTTGCGCAGCGGCCGTGCATGTGGTTGGGGATGTAGGGGCACCACCATGTCCACCGGCACGCCCCGCCGGGTTGCAGTGTTGTGCAGGACACATGCTGCCACTATGATCCTGCACACTGCTGGCGGCGCATATAGCAGCTGCCCACCAGAGCGGTCAAGGGAGCAAAAGCGTGACTTCAGCACTCCAAATGTTCGCTCCACTATGCCCCGGGTTGCAATATGGGCTGTGTTGTATCTTACCTCGGGTGGTGTGGTGGGGTTCCGTATTGGCGTCATCATGTAGGTGCTTTGAGGGTAGGCACTGTCCCCTGGGGAGGTGATAATGGTTGTCATTAGTGGGATTTTCCCATTTCTCAGTGTCTGACATACATGGCGCATATCCCAGGGTTTACATGCGCAGCACATTCTATGAATCGACGAACTGCTGCGCGCGCGGCTTTAGCACGGCTGCGCTGCGATTTTCACGCTTGCGCTCCTCCTTTTCGGGGCACATTTATTCCATGAATTACCCTGTGAATGTGCTTCACAACTTTGCAGACAGGCGGATGGGCCATGTGTTCTACGGACATATTGATTCTGGTTTCAGACATTGCGAGCAGGGGGTATGTTCTTAGGACACCTTATTTTGAATAATTGCGGACATGCGGATGGATTTCGTGTCCTGCAGACACCTCTATTTTGATTGCGTACAGTGCGGACAGGTTTAGTGTCCTTAGAACACCCTCATTTTGGTTAATTGCATACATTCCGGACACCCACATCGTCTGCAGACACCCTAAAAGCCTTTTTTTATGTAGTTACAGCACACATAATATTGTATTATTTTATAAAAATATAACAATTATGAAAGACATTATGAAAGACATGGGGAAGCAGAAATTGATACAAATAAAGGGGAATTAGGGTTTTCTACATGTTGGATGGTAGGGGAGGGATTGAAGTCTCATCATAACGTTTTTCGTGATTTCTTTTTTTTGGGTATGGTTGGCTAGGATATGGAGAAGGGGTACAGGTTGTTAGGGAGAATTCTCTGTTTAGGCTGAATTTCCTAACCTAGTGAGTCCCCCAGCAGCTTTGCTGGATTTCTGGAGTTTGTTTTTTCCATCCTGCCAAGAGTGAGACTCTTTTTCTCCCACTCTTGGGCATGAATGTGTGTAATTCCTTTGAATGTCAATGTGTTCTATGGGCTATGGGGTCCTTTACTCCATAGGGTCTCATATATGTTGCTATCTGTGTTACACCGCACCCTCCGTGCCATAACACTGGGGCATCCTAGCAGACCTCCATCATAGACTCCATACCCGGGGACTGACTACTGTCTCCCCGGGCTTGTAAAGTCCACATTGGCTTTACTAGACCTAAATTTACTAACAGAACTAGTACAAACCATCCTATTGTGGACGTACTAGTAGGGGTAATTTGATTACTCCTGGGTCTGTTATTCGAGGGGGCACTGTCCCGTCCCCCCTCGTCGAGTTTTGGCTGGTGGCAGTGGAAACTACTTGTTATGTTCGACCCCGAATATAACCCTATGGGATTCTTCCCATTGTTAGAGATTGATACTTTTTCTCGTTAGTCTTTAACATACCACCGGTCTACTTATCTTAAATAAGTCTATCGGATGGTATTTTCTGCCAGAACTCGGTTTTTAAAATGGCGTCTGTGTTCGTCTCTGTGACTCCTAAACCAAAGGTCGAGCCCTTTGTTCCACTTTTGGCGGGCTTCTGTACAGAGACCCTCCAAAGTGGTGCCATTTTGTCTGGGTTACCACAGGGGTGTGGGAGGGGGTTTAGGCACCCTGGACCGAGTTGCCTTGCCAACTCTGGTCGCACTCTGGTGTGATTGGCCCAAGTGGTGAGCCTCCCCGCTCACCACTTAGCGTGTGTTGATTGACAGCTAGGCTGAATGAATGGGGGTTTTCTGCATAAAAACAGGGCTTTTGGGACTGGATCTTCAGAAGTCGCCACAGGACCTAAGAATCCGACCAGGGTAAAGCTGAGCCGACTTGCAACGATGACACCTCCGGTGGAGCCCTGCTGAACCGACTCACCACTTCCCGACGACAGAGGAGATCTCCCTGCCGGAGAGTCTCTTCCCCTGACTGGTGGGAACAACCAGTCCCTTTTGCTTTTTCTTCGCCTCAGGACGCAGTGGTCGAATTGCCTGTGCAGAGCACCTCGGCAACCGGATAGCCACTACCCCTGTACCGCGACCAAAAGGTGGTGCCTTATGACGGAGCGCTCCGCAGCTGGTCTCTTCCCTGGTGGTGCAACGATCTTCAACTTTCCTTCAACGACGAGATCCTCTCTTCTCTTGGCAATGACCGGACGTGCACCCACCACCAGGAACAACTGCCCCCGCCGGAGCTGGCTCTGAACTGGTCCAATCTGCCGATAACAATTTGCTACAAAGACTCGAACGCATTTCCACTAAGATACTTTTTGGGACATATCGCCTCGCCTCTCTCCGAGTGGGACTGGCCTCTGAACTTTATGATCTACCGTGGTTCTTGTCTTCTGGCCTTGCATTTGTCCGTTAAGTATTGGAACCGTGTTGATCTCGTAACCTGCTTATTTTTCTCTCCCGTACTAACGAATACTAGAGTGCCATCTAGGTTGAAGCATACACCTCTGTCTGCAAATAAGTGATGCTGGTAAAACCTATACTTGTCGAACTATTGTTAGGGGGATTGATCTTTTTCTTCGTAGAGTAATTGTAATTGAAGTGTTTGCCGTAATAGTGCCAGAGTGTTTTCTATAGATGTGTCGTTATAAATAAATACCTTCATATCTTTACACTGAAGCCTTGTTGCGTGTTTGCTTGTCTTACTGTGAAGAATTGCCCTATGTTGTATACTCCACATACTGTCTAACTCTTCTTGAGGGAAGTCTGACTGCTCAGACACAGCTACCAAGTGAATTTGTGTGGTACAAACTGCTACCAAGTGGGTTTACTGCCAAACACCTGTAGTCCTAAATCTTTTGCAGTGGTCCCAGAGGGAACTGCACAGGTTTCCTACTAACACAGGTACATGTGGGACAGTGATATTTAATGGGTAATTCATAAAATTTAGCGCACAAGTGTGCGCGTGCAAATCCCTGCGCCAGCCGCCTGCGCTAAAATCCATTTCCGCGAACAGTGTATTCATGGATTTTAGCTACCAAAACCAGCCGTGGCGCACAATGGCGCAGTGACCATGCAGCAGCGCCAGTTACGCCCCCAAGAACGCCCCTTGCGCAAGGAAAAGCCATCAAAATCCCGAATCCAGCGCAAAGGGCTGCGCTAACCCTATACCAGTATACATGGCCGCCACACAGTACACGGCAAGCGGGGAACGTGTATTACTGGGGTTCACGGGAAGTTTCACACGTGATTGGAGCATCGTACGTGTATTTCGGGTGTGGGCGGGAAGTTTCACAACCGATCGGAGCGGGGTACGTGTATTTCGGGGGTGCGCGGGAAGTTTCACACGCGAAATGCCCTGTGCGAGTGGGGTACGTGTATTCCTGGGGTGCGTTAGAGGTTTCACACGCGATCAGAGCTGGGTACATGTATTTCGAGGGTGCGCGGGAAGTTTTACACGCAAAATGCCCTGTGCGAGTGGGGTACGTGTATTCCTGGGGTGCGCGGGAAGTTTCACAAGCGATAGGCCCTGTGCGAGTGGGGTACGTGTATTCCTGGGGTGTGCGGGAAGTTTCACACACGATTTTGCTGTCAGAGCGGGGTACGTGATTTTTGGGCGTGCGCAGGGAGTCCTACACGTGACTTGGCAGTGTGGGTCCTCCCAGGTGTTCCCTCTACACCCTCCATGGCCCCTGCAGGCAGCCCACACCACAGGGGACTACCCTGCACCCCTGGTCATGTCCCGCAGGCAGCCCATCAACCATGGGCATGACCCCCAGTCAAGCCACATGTCAACTTGCACTACTGATCACCAACTCATGTCCCCCAGCACCCCCACCCCCAGTAGTCAGGGGCACCTGCCAGCAGGCCCCCACTCATGTCCCACACATGTCCCCCAACACCCCCACCCCCCAGCAGTCAGGGGCACCTGTCAGCAGGCCCCCACTCATGGGCCACACATGTCCCCCAGCACCCCCACCCCCCAGCAGTCAGGGGCACCTGCCAGCAGGCCCCCACTCATGTCCCCCAGCACCCCCACCCCCCAGCAGTCAGGGGCGCCTGCCAGCAGGCCCCCACTCATGTCGCCCAGCACCCCCACACCCCAGCAGTCAGGGGCACCTGCTAGCAGGCCCCCACTCATGTCCCCCAGCACCCCCACCCCCCAGAAGTCAGGGGCACCTGCTAGCAGGCCGGTAGAGGCATCCCCGCCACTTGGCTCCACAGCGCCGTCTCCGCCCTCTTCTTCACTTGACGCTGCGTAGAGGGAAACATAGAACACAAGCATTAGGGTACAGTACAACATTCCCCTAGACAGGAAGCAATAACACATGAGTTGCAGTGTCTAACGTCACTTCCATCCTGTCCCTCCAAAACACATGGGTGAATGCACGCAACACACATGCATGAACAGGCACGGCACCTGCAATCAACACCAGCATCCATGTACAAGGGCTTCTATTAACCAAAATCGTGCCTTCAAACTCACATGCATCATGGCTCACACTGATCCCATGCACACACATCACCGGAGGGTCATGCATCATGCCTTGCACACCACAGACACAGTGGATAGCCACAGTGCATACAATGGTGACCGCACTGCATGAGTGAATGTACACATCATCACATACATGTGTCATGAATACATGGCGTACCTAAGTCACACACACACACTTCCCAGACACACACACATGTGCATCATACATGTACATGACAGCAGCACCATCCCTCACACCCCCACCATGTGCAAGAACAGACACTGGCATGCTTTCATGTGTGCATTTGCCATACAGCTACCCATGTTGCATTGTAACTCATGCACCAACCATGTGGTTCACACATTACTGGTCTCACATGCATGACCATGATGTCCCTGCACACACACATCCATACATGGCCTATGTCACACATACAGGCAAGTATCAGACTACCAGCACAATGCAAAATGCCCTGTCTCACACACCAATGCTTGGCCACTTACCGCTCAACTGCAGACGGGTCTTCCTCTGCAGGATCTGGGAGTGGAGCGCTGGGCCTACGCGTTCCAGGACCCTCATCTGGATGTCACTCATGCTGAACCGGCCCCCCTCCACGAGGCACCGGGCCTTGTAGAGGGTCCTGGACCTCAAGTCCTCCAAGCACTTCTTGACGTGCTTGATGTCACAGGTTGCCACCCCCTCCACGTTGATGGCAACCACTACGTCGTCCCAGATCCCCTCCCGTCCTTCCTTGTTGGTGCGTGATGTCCTGAATAGGGCATCAAAATGCCCAGGACATGCGCCACCAGGACAACTTCCTTCACACTGAAGCTGGTGGCCCTCTGCCTCTCTGGCTGGGAGTCGCCAGTGGTCTCAGATGGTGTTTGCCCCAACATGGTGACCTTCGAGGCAGGCGTGGGTGGGCAACTGGGTCCTGGGGTTGCGATGTGGAGCAATGGTATCCCAGTTGGGAGTCTTCTGTTCCAGCAGGGGTGGACACAGCAACTGGAACCCTGGCTGACGTGCAGGCACCAAATAGCAGGGCACGTGGGCAGCAGGCAAGCAGCAGCAGATGGCAGGTGGGAGCATGCTCGGGGCTCTGGGGGGGCAGTAATTCGGCCTTTTGGGCAGGAGCGTGGTCTTCCGTGTGTTGTTGCATGGCCAGCTTGATACGGAGCGATTTGGCATGTGAAAATCTTGCACGTCAGCGTGTAATTCGAGGAAAGGCCCTACACGCGTAAGTACGTCAGCACACGTACGTGGTTTCATTGGACCAAAGGCCCTTAGCGCGTAAGTGCTTCTGTGACGTGACTTGCGCGGGCGTTTCCCTCGTGACGTGGGCATAGTGGTTCAGCGCGCGTGGAAAAATTGCACATCCGCGTGTGGATGCGTGTAATTGGAGGAAAGGGCCTTAGCGCGTACACGCGTAAGTGCCGCTGTACGTGTGGGCCGCTTTAAAAGGTACGTGTAGGACCCCATTCCCCTTGTACATGCTTTTCGTGGAGAGCGAGTGGGTGAATTCTGTACTTCTTGTTGGTTCACACGCGATTACTTCACAGCGTTTCAAGTTCGTACTCCCTGTTACCTCTGAAAGCGTTCTTTATTTTTTTTGGGGCTGTTTCCTCAAACCGCGTTCACTTCTTCTTTTGTTCTGTCTCCTCAGACAGCATACAGTTCTTCTTTTGGCGGGGGTGTTGCCTACGCGCACACGCACATTTTTTCATGTTCTTTTTCCAGGGAGACGGTGAGTCGCGCACGTATTTATCAACTGTGCTTGCTCCGTGTGTCGCGTACCCCCTCAGAGGTCCTTGTAGGCTGCGTGTATTATGCGTACGTTTATTTTTGTGTTTCTGGGTGCCACAGCGTAGTGCGGGTTCATTTTTTCACGCCCGTGGTCTACGAGGGGTTGCGTGTACGTTATGTTTTGATTTTGGGCTGCCTGTGCGTTGCGTGACCCGTCATCTTTCCCCAGGGGTCACAGGCAGCCTTGTTAGAGCACTAGGGTATGAATTCCATCTTGTACCCTTCCCCTTTCACCCCCAATTTCCCAGGACAATAGTTTACTGCTAGTCCCATACGCACAACAACATCAGAGCCATGGTTGGGAGGCAAAGGTGGCCGACCTTCAAAAGGTGGGCATGGTGGGTGCAGTAGGGGCCGTGGCCGGGATTTGCAGGGTGCCCCTAGACCCCCATGTGTGGAGGACCAATCAGGGACACCCATGCCCCCCCCATGTTTGAGGGAAACGTGGCTGACACCATCCCAGCTCAGCCCTTGTTGGACCAGCCAATTGTGGCACCACACCTGGCACAGGATGACTACCAGGCTGACTTCCAGGTCAGCAAGTCTAGGCCACATGTGGGGGTGCAAGTTGGTGTCACCAAGCCACGTTGATCTGGGGAAGCTATGTCATCTGCTGCCCCAAGTAGGCAGGGTGGGGAGGGTGCAGGGGCAGCTGCAGCTCCATCCACCTCAGCTCTGAGTCTCCCAGCAAGGACAGTGTCGGTCCAGGTCCATCAAACTGACATTCCCCCTGCCAACATCACACTTCTGCCAATGCCTGCACCAAGGCCTATGGTCATTGTGCATTCGCGCACTCCTACTACCCAGTCCACTGGTGCTTCTGCCCCTACTGACCAGTGCAGCGTAAGCCACTCAGGCTCCGCTCCACCTTTGAAAAAGAGGAAGAAGGGTGCTCTGGCACAACAGGCTGAGACCCCAGACGTGGCTACACACTCCGGCATGTCAAGGAAGTCTAGCTTTAATGACCCGGAACTTGATGCACTTGTGAGCTATGTGTCGGCACATAGCTGCGAAATGTTGGTGACTGCAGGGTGCAAGACCACACCTGGTCAATGTAGGGCACACTGGCAGACCATCGCGGACCGCATGAGTGACCTTGGATTTGTGAGGCACACAGCTGATGATTGCTATAAGCGGTGGAATGACCTGAAACGCAGAGCAAAGAACAAGTTGGCCTCAAATCATGCCGCTACTCTGGTGACTGGCGGTGGGTCTCCACAAGAGGACAACAAACTCACTGAACATGAGTCTGTTGTTGGGACCTTCGTCACAGAGGAACAGATCCAAGGTGAGGGAGATCTACCTGATTACGATACATTGTCCGGTGAGTGCCCATGTGTGTGTGTGTAATCCATGTGTATGTTGTTTGGGAGACGGGTTCTGATTGAGTGCCAGGTGAGGGTGTGCACTCCTGAGTGTTATGGGTCACCCATGTGCTTCCTCCCATACATTCACATGCCTTCGATTTGGGTATGACTGTATCCCTTCTGCCCACAGTTGCCAATTAGGCCCACATTAGTGCACTTTACCATGAACTGTCATCTTGCAACTGCATTGTTCAGATTTTGTAAGTGTTCATTCAGGCTGATTGTTTCCACTCTCCCATTTTTGCTACGCATTATTCTGCCCTATTGCAACATATGTGATATGCTTCGGTCATTGTTTACAGCCCACACTGGGCCACTATTTTTACCTGGTTATGTTAATGATTACACCATTCAGGCCGATTGAGTATTGGGCTGCAGAAATGTTTTATTAGGGCCTGTTTGCATGTGGAAGATGACAGATGTTTCCTGTAATGTTAAAGTGACCAACCATTGATCACACACAATGACTGTGTTATTGGACACTGGATGTGTTTCAGTGTGTGGCATATGCATATTTTGCAACACTATTCAGCATCAATCTCCGCATCATGTCGATGTGACATGGATGTGTGACAGTACTCATTCACTGACATATTGCTGTAGTTTTGTAATTTACCGTGGCTATGCTACTTGACATCTGTGTGGTGGCATGTGTCATGTATGTGTATTGGACATGCCACTCACAGCCTGATGTGTGATGCCAGTGCTACCCAACATGCTGCAAATGTGTTGCATATCCATCTTGCTCTCCCCTGTGTCTGGCTTTTTGACTCCACTTCCAACTCTTTGACAGTGCATGCATGGCAGGGTTATAGTCATGTGGGACATGTGTAATTCATGTACTGGATCTCTGGCTTGTCATGGCCTATGTGTGTGCTATGGTGCTCATGCCTGTTTCCATTTGTTGTCTTTCATGTTTTTGCAGGTGATGACGCACTTGGTGCTGTTGAGATTGAGGAGATGGTGCAGACCCAGGAGGAATCTCAGGCACGACCGGGCACCAGTGCGGGACGTGGTGTGGTGGTGGGTGAAAACCCAATGTTACTGCAGACCATACTGTCCAGGGGTGCCTCTGGGTGCACCTCCCCAGACCTCTATTCAGGTGCTGAGTCGGATGATGAGACTTATGTGCAGTCGCAGGTAAGTGTTTCTAGCAGTAATTCTGTTCTGCCCAACCCACCTGGACCAGAGGTAGAACCCTCTATGGGCATGTCAGTGTTGGTAGGTCTGCCTTTGGCGGTTAAGGATGCAGGGTCACACTCCACAGCATCTGATCCTGTTCCTGGGCCAGCAGATCAGAGGGGGAATGCAGTCCTGCAGCCTCAGGCAGTGCCAGCAAAGCAAGGTGCAGATTGCCTTGCCCCAAACAGGTGTGGTTCCCATCGACGCGGTGGCCGTGCACCACCAGGCAATACTGTATGGGAAAACTCCATGTACGGTATGGCAACCCAACAGACAGCATCAGTAGAAATGATGCCTCAGGCAATGGAGAGGGTGGCCACTTCCATTATCCCCCCTGAAAGGCAGATGGAGCAACAACAGCAGGCAACAGACTCCATTTGCCAATCACACAGGGAAGACATGTTGGCGTCCAACAGGGACAGACGGGCGGCACTGGAGACTCTGCGCGAATCCATATCAATAGAGTCCCAGGGCCACAGGGAAACCCTGAGGGTAGAACTCCATAACCTCAGGCAGAGTCTGCTTGAACTTGAGGCTCCCTGAAATGTTAGGGCAGAACAGCAGCTGCAGCAGCTCACACGTTCGCTCTCAGCTGAGCTGCATGCAACACGTGAGGAGATCCAGCATCACGCGAGGCCATGCATGCAGAAATGCAGGCAACCCGTGATGTGCTGCATGGGGATCTCTGCACTTTAATCCTCCAGAATCAGACCTTCCAGACCCGCAAGCTTGCTGCCATGGAGGACCATACCAGGGCTTTGTGTGGGCTGCCTCCCATATTGCCACCGCCTCCTGATGCAGCAGCAGTGGATGAGCAGAGCGACAGCAGTTCTCCCACAAAGGCATAGCCGTGCAGGCCATGAGCCCAAGGAGGTTTGTTTTTTTTTCGCAACATCCACGCAGGTGGGTGTTGGTGTGCACCCTGTCCTCGAACCTCCTGGGTGGCCTCCCCCAGACCCTCTGGCCCACACATGGCCATTTTTGATTTTTTTTTTTTTGATTTTTTTTTTTTTTTACTGTGTGTTGCCTTGTGTGGCTCCAGTGGGCATCCACTGTATTCCGGCTAGGAACATGCAGGCTTGTCCTGAGTTTGGGTTAGATGCTTGGGTTTGTGAGACACACCCCCCTCCTGCTTCCCATTTCCATGGGCTTGCAAAGGGTGTGACCAAGTGACAGTGAATTACACAGTGACGTTGGGCTCCCATGAGCTGTGTGGGCAGTCTGTAATCAATACTGTGTAGACATCCCTAGTGGATATTGTTGTATTGTACACTGCAAGGTGTATTGATATGTGCTTGTGCATCCATGTCTTCCTCCTAATCTGCAGGTTCCTTCCTCATGTCTTCTCTAGGCTGTCTACTTTGCAGATGCATTTCATGTTGTATGAAGTACACTGAGACATTTGCGTGGCAGCAACACTCTACAGTTGTAAGGGGTCGATGTGCTGGCGTATTCAGGTTGCAAGACTACCACTACTTGAACTCAGTACTGTCATGTTTTTGCATTTTTCCATGGTGTGTTGCAGCATTGTGTTGGTCGTAAGTATTTGGTAATGTGTGCTGTTAGTTATACATTACTGGGAGCATATTGTGTGTGGGCAGTTTCCATTAGGAACAGTGTACTTTGTGACACTCGTGTCAGGTCTTGTGCATTGATTTGTTTGCTTTCACATCGCACCACATGCCATGGTGTGTTTGGTGGTGGAGCTGGGGAGGGGTTGGGTGACATGGCGCTGTTCTCATGTTGTATTTAGCAAGGGGGTAATGAATTTCGCAGCATAGATGTATGTATTTTGATGACACAGCATTGGTGATGTTTGGGTAGGTAGGGATGCACACAATGTAACACTTCCAGGTGACCAATCTCAGGATGGTATGGTTGTGACATTTGAGTGTCCCTTATGCCATCATCATTGATTGTCAGCTGGTATGTGCCAGGGCTGTGTGCACTCCACAGGGGTGTGATTTTATGTGAAGTAATTAGCCACCAGCTGCGCAAGGGCTGCCTCACAACGTGCCCTTTCCCCTCCCATGCACAGCGGGCGTGCATGTTGTTGGGGATGTGGGGGCACCACCATGTCCACCGGCAGGCCCCGGCGTTTTGCAACGTTGTGCAGGATACATGCTGCCACTATGATCCTGCACACTACTGGGGGAGCATATAACAGCTGCCCACCAGAGCAGTCAAGGGAGCGAAAGCGTGACTTGAGCACTCCGAATGTGCACTCCACTATGCCCCGGGTTGCAATATGGGCTGTGTTGTATCTTACCTCGGGTGGCGTGGTGGGGTTCCGAATTGGCGTCATCATGTGGGTGCTCAGAGGGTAGGCACTGTCCCCTGGGAGGTGGTGATGGGTATCAATAGTGGGGTTGTGCATTACTCAGTATCTGACATGCATGCATGTGCAGTGGCATTTATACTCACCAAGCAGCCATGTATCGCCATGCCGCCCACCTTCTAGGTCACGGTTTAGGGTTGACATTCTGTAAATGAAACTGTCCTGGGTGGACCCTGGATAGTTGGCATATACTGAGGTGATGATTCCCTTGGCATCACATACTACCTGCACGTTGATGGAATGCAAGTGCTTGCGGTTTCTATAGATGTGCTCAGATGCCATGGGGGGACGTAGAGCCACATGGGTGCAATCAATGGCACCTAGCAATTTGGGGAATTGTGCCACCCCGTAGAAATCCTGGACGGCAGCTTGCCTTTCTGCAGGTGTTCTGGGCAAGTATGTGTGCCTGCGGACTGATGGGTGTGCAGTCATGATGGCCAACACGTGGTGTAGGCAGTGTGATTGCATGGCCTGTGACACCCCCCACTATAACACTTGTCCGCTGAAATGATCCAGTGGCCAAGAAGTGCAGTACATTGAGGACCTTCCCCAGGGGGCTGAGTGCTTGGGAGCACAGGGTGGGTGATGTGAGGTCATCCTCCCACTCACTCACCAGGTCGAGTATTATGTGAGGTGGAAACCTGTACACCTGGTCATCAGGCATCCCAAAAAGGCTGGTTCTGGGTGTAAAAATTCTGGCCTTGACTATCCTCCTCCTCCTGCGGTATCCCATGACCACTGCTGCTAGGAACGGTATATTCATCTTGGCGTCTGAGCTTGTTTGTTGTTTGCGCACACTTTTATGCTGCACGGGTCCACGTACGCCTGCTTCCTGCTGGCATACGTGTTTCCGGATTAGCACGTCCTTTTGGCGCACGCATTAGCCCCGTTCGATTCCATGAATACGTGTTGTAGACGCGCGTGTGGGCGTTCCGTGCATTTGCCTCCTGTACTTCACCCCGTGACGCCCACATTTTCACGCATTGTTCCCCATTCCGCAAGTTACGCCCCCTTTTCCGCCTACTTTTGTTGTGTTGCTGCGCTATGTGCGCTTTCGCTGTGTGCTTAGCACACGCTGCACGCTGGTTGGAGACGTGTGCGCCAGCGTGCGCCATGCAGAATTTTAGCGCACATCCAGGGATTTACATGCACACGGACTTCCATGAATCGCTGTCCGCGGGTTTCGCTGCGATTTTCGCACTTGCACTGCGATTCGCACGCTTGCGCCGAAAATTTCAGCGCACATTAATTCCATGAATCGGCCTCGTAATGTTTTCCTTTATATGGTTCTCTACAACGTTTTTCAAAATAATGAAATTGGTCATTAATTGATCCATTTTTTTGCTCTAAACACTGCAAATGATTTTCCAGGGTGTTTATTTCAGTATTATTCTTATTGCCTGTATGTTCTGTTAAAAAAAATGTTTTAAGTACACATAAAATAATGTTTATTAATTGGCTTATTTAGAGAAGTGTAGTGTCTACCATTAGTATCACTGTTTTCACTCATTTCGTCCTGAGGAAAATTTTATTCTAGCCATTCCAAAGTACTAGATATTTCTGTGTAAAAAAAAATATATATATATTTTCAGTGTATCCTACTACAGAAAGTTTATAAATATAGGAATTAATGTAGTGTACTTACCAGTTTGTTTTTTTAGTTTTGCTGTTACTGCTTTGTAGGTGTGTTGTTGATATTTGCTGTGCAGTTTCTGTTAGGTAATTCTGCTGGAGGCATATGCTAAATTGTTTTGGTATGCTCCATTATGTTCCATATGCTATGTAATTGGATGGATTGTTGGTGTCTTACATATACAGTTTGCTCTTATTATTTATTTTTGAATGTAATTTATTTATATGCTGCTCTTTGAACATGTTTAGTGTTTTTATTGCACGACAGAACAATGTAAGATACCCCTGAGTTTTTGGATAGTGTTGATGTTGACCGAGTCCGCCCACGGACATGCGCACGGTCCGCCAACATCAGAACCACTATCGCCGGACAGGTGGTTCAGTATTATGTTACATGTATATAAACTAAGGGAATCCTACTAAAAACCTATAAAATTCATGCTATCTATATCTGACTATAGTAGGTTTTTAGTAGCGCAACTTAACTATAATTCCCCTTTAATCAAGTTTTTTCACTGAATATATATATATATATGTATATATATGTATATATATATATATATATATAAATAAAACTTATATGCTACTTACCCTGTAATACGCTTGTGTTTCAAAATGCATTGTGAGGAAAGTAAAAAACTGCATGTGTACATGTACAGCAGCACTGTGTCACTTTTTCATAGAGGAAAGGAAAAGCTTATAAAAAACATCTGTAGACCATTTTTAAGTGCCACATAGCGTCTGCCACTTTCATATGTTGGCAGCATATGCATACATCCCAACATCACCCATTCCAATCTATAGGTGCTTATTAAGTCTTTATTTTTTCCTTTCTACTCAGTCACTTCCAACTCCACTTCACCCATTATAAAGCTCAAACTACAAGTTCCAGAATGCAACAAAAAAAAAAATACAACTGAACTTCATAATTCGAAACTATGACATGTTTATCTAATAAACATATAAAATGCTGTGCTTTTCAAAATATATATTTTTGGAAGCATTTTGAAGAAAGTTAAACAATGCATATCTGCATTTATATCAGCACTGTGTCACTTTTTTTTATAAAAGAAAGTAACAGCAGATAAAATAGATGTGTACACCTTTTATAATTGGCACTCAGTGTGTGCCAGTTTAATATATTGACAGTACATGTATACAAAAATAGACCATAGGTGACCCTCTGTAAGAATGAACACGGCCCATTGACCTGTTCTTTGGGAAGGTACACACTCGAGAGTCTGAAGCCACACTTTCGCTCACTGTATCTTTCACAGATGGGAAATATTCATTTGCACATCAGTCTTTGTTCCACCGACATGGGCCGTCCAGCACCGAAATGCTATGACAATTCCCTTCTGAACAAGAGTACCAACAACAACCCCATAGATGTGTTTCAGCCCTGTTGGGTCTCATCAGTGAGGTGGAGCTGTGCCTCTCTGAGCACAATGAGCAAGGGGTCTTCGTCTGGATGACCCTAGGAAACAGGGTGACTAAACCTAAGTCCCTTAAATAATCAAAAAATTGGCCATAGGCGCACCTCTGTATGAACGAACACGGCCCATTAACTTGTTCTTTGGGAAGGTACCCACTCGAGAGTCCAAAGCCACACTTTAGCTCACTGTACCGTTCACAGATAGGAAATGTTCATTTGACATCAGTCATTGATTGTTCTGCCCACATGGGCAGTCCAGCTCCAAAATTCTATGACGATTCCCTTCTGAACAAGAGTACCAACAGCAACCCCATACATGTGTTTCAGCCTTGTTGGGCCTCATCAATGAGGTGGAGCTGTGCCTCTCTAAGCACAGTGAGCAACAGGTCCACACCTGGAGGACCCTAGGATACTTAGGGTGACTAAACCTAAGACCTTTAAATAATCTAAAGAATAGTCCATAGGCCCGCTCTGTGAGAATGAACATGGCCCATTGACCTGTTTTTCGGGAAGGTACCCACTCGAGAGTCCACAGCCACACTTTAGCTCACTGCACCTTTCAGAGACGGGAAATATTCATTTGCACATCAGTCTTTGTTCCGCCCACATGTGCAGTCCAGCACCAAAATGCTATGACAATTCCCTTCTGAGCAAGAGTACCAACAGCCACCCCCATATAATGTGTTTCAGCCTTGTTGGGCTTCATCAGTGAGGTGGACATTTGCCTCTCTGAGCACAGTGAGCAAGGGGTCCACGCCTGGATGACCCTAGGAAACTTAGAATGACTAATCCTAAGTCCCTTAAATAATCAAAAAAATAGCCCATAGGCCAGCTCTGTGAGAATGAACATGGCCCATTGACCTGTCATTTGGGAAGGTATCCACTTGAGAGTCTGCAGCCACACTTTAGCTCACTGTACCTTTCACATACTGGAAATATTCATTTGCACATTAGTCTTTGTCCCCCCACATCGGCAGTCCAGCACTGAAATGCTATGGCAATTCCCTTCTGAACAAGAGTACCAACAGCAACCCCATACACGTGTTTCAGCCTTGTTGGGCATCATCCGTGAGGTGGAGTTGTGCCTCTCTGAGCACAGTGAGCAAGGCGTCCATGTCTGGATGACCCTATGAAATTCAGGGTGACTAAACCCAAGTCCCTTAAATAATCAAAAAATAGTCCATAGTCGCCCCTCTATGAGAATGAACACGGCCCATTGACCTGTTCTTTGGGCAGGTACCTACTTGAGAGTCCACAGCCACACTTTAGCTCACTGTACCTTTCACAGATGCAAAACATTAATTTGCACATCATTCTTTGTTCCCACCACATGGGCAGTCCAGCACTGAAATGCTATGACAATTCCTTTCTGAACAAGACCACCAACAGAAACCCCATACACGTGTTTCAGGCTTGTTGGGCCTTATCAGTGAGGTGAAGTTGTGCCTCTCTGAGAACAGTGAACAAGGGGTCCACGTTTGGATGACCCTAGGAAACGTAGGGTGACTAAATCTAAGTCCCTTACATAATACAAAAATAGTCCATATGCGACCCTCTGATGTTATGGGTGTTAGTCTTAGCACTGCACAGTGGTGGCATGAGTTATAGTTGCTTAGCTTACCATAACTGGCGAATTTCTGGGGTTTTTCGATTTTACTTGTAACGATAATATTGATAGGTTTTTATTAGTGGAAAGTAACTAATATGTCCCTTTAAAAAGAACATTGCACTGAATTTGATAGGTGTTTAGTAGCACAACTGACCCATAACATCATTTCAACAATGTTTTTTCACTGAATTTGATAGGTTTTTATTAGCGCAACTTAACCTTAAACTCCTTTAACAAGGTTTTTCACTGAATTTCATAGGTTTTCACCAGGATACCCTTAGATTGAATAGATGTACTCTACAACATACTGAACACCCTAGTCCCATGATGATGGGTACAGTGTCCGCAGACTACGTGGATGTCCGCGGACCTCTTGTAGCATCTACACTACCCAAAAGCTCAGAGTGTATCTTACATTGTTGTAGCGTACATCAAAGACACTGAACATGTTGAAAGAGCAGCACATAAGTGAATTACAAACAAAAATATACTAGGTCTACAAACTCTACACTTGAGAAACCAACAGTGCAATTCCATAGGATATACAACATAATGGAACACACCAAAAACAAAAATGACCAATGTCTCCAGCAAAATTATCTCACTGCTGCTTTATACAGAAACTGCAAACTAACTTTCAACAGCACACCTGCAAAGAACTAACAGCTCAACTGAACAACAAACTGGTAAGTGCATTACATTGATTACTGCAGCAACACACTTTGTTCAATATGCTACACTGAAAAATAAATATATATTTTTACACAGAAATGTCTAGCACCCTGGAGTGGCATGAAGAACATGTTCCTCAGGATGAAATGAGTAAAGACAGTGATACTATTCGTACACAGTAGATTCCAAAGTAAATCAATTAATACACATTGTTTCAAATGTACCTGACACATTTATTTTTCTTTAACAGTACACACAGAAATAACAGCAATGCCCCAGAAACAATACATCATGTACAACTGCGAAATCAAATAGAACAACAAAGTGACACTGTGCAAAACCATCTAGTGCACTTGGAAGAAAAAATGGATCCATTATTGAATAGTTTTGCTGATTTTAAAGATCTTGTACAAAAACATATCATGGAGAAAATTAAATACCACTGCCCCACCTGCACATGTACCCCTTCTCCATGCCCCACCCAACCATCCCCACAAATTCCCCATCACCGAAAACATTATGATGAAACCTCAATCCCTTTCTCCCCTACCTCCTAACCTCTAGAAAACCCCAATTCCCTGGATATGTGTCAATTTCTGCTTCCCCCTCTCTCTCATAATTTGTATATATAGTTCTGTAAATAAAGTTATATGTATACTGTTCTTGTATGTGTCTCCATTTCTTTTTAAAACCCCGGTTAGGAGCGCAACTGTCCGGAATGTCCACAATTAACCGACACGTAAACTGTCCGGGCTATCCGCAATCAAAATGAAGCTGTCTGTAGAACACCAAGCTTGTCCGTATGTCCACAAAGTTGTGACGCACCTTTCATTAGTTTGGGGACTCTACCCCTATCCGGAGGACACCTGAACGCATGCGCATCCCACTTTTGGGGTCCTACGAACATTGCACCTGTCCGGAACTATCCGCTGCACATGATCCATTGGGCCCAATGGGGAATGGGAAATTCCTGAATGGGCCCAATGGGGAAAGGGGACTTAACGTTCTGCCAAACTCGTGATCCAGCACTAATAGTGCCGGGGGTTTGGAAGTAGGGGTAATAGCCCCGGCGGTAATACTGCCGGGGTTAGCACCCAACTCGTGATGAGGCCCTGAGTCTGTCTGTATGTCTGCAAAGTTGCGACATACCTTTGATTAGTTCAGGGACCCTGTCTGGAGGACACCTGGACGCATGCGCATTCCATTTTTGGGGTCCTTTGAACATCGCACCTGTCCAGAACTATCCGCTGCATGTGTGTCGCACTTTTAATTAGTCCGGGGAGCCCAACCCTGTCCGTAGAACACCTATGCGCATGCGTATAACCAATTCCATGCAATAGGAATCCTACGGACACCCATGCCATTCGCAGATGTTCGTGACTTCACTATGTGACGACACCCACGCTCAGTGTAGGCCTTTTTCTGCGGTCAGTGTCCGGGCCCCCGGACACTTAAAAAGTGCTTTTCTGAACTATCCAAGGTGTTTCAATGTAAAACTTCACCCTTGCACAGGTCCCAGACCATGCCCCTGGTGATCTAAACTTTTTTTTTTTTTTACTTTTTGAGCTCTCTTTGGTGTTCGAAGTGTCAGACGAGCACGTGGCTGTCCATGTAGCTCTGCCCAGCAACCCTATAAAAGGCCACAACCTAGAGCTGCTCCTCATTTGGTTTTCGGCTACCAGAGAGAACATTTCTCCACATTGCTGTTTTCCTACATTGGCTTTGTTGTTGAGCTGTGTCTGCTGTGCTGTGCTGTACTGTGCTACTTTACTTTTGGAGGATTATTCCAAACGGCAACCATAGCTACTTCCACTGCAGCTGCCTCTGCACCACCCCCACCCCTGCACCACCACCACCTTGCTAGGTCCTGGAGAGGGGAACAGGTGTGGAGATGTAGAGAGGGATGAAGAGGAAGATGACGATGAGGTAGTGGAAGTCCTTACTTCTGCCAGCCAGCATGAGTCTTGGGTGAGTAGGCTCTTTACCACTGTTGGAGGGGTACCCAAGGCATGTGCAGACAAGGTGACTTGCACTGAGTGCAAAATGGTGCTCAGTCGTGGCAAACCAGGTCTGTACAGCTACTGGACTACCTCCATGCAGCGACACCTGAGGTCCAACCACAAGGCGGCAGTTTGAAGGGTAATCCCCTTTGAATAAAGTAGTAGGTTGAGTTCCTCTAAAACATCCTCAGTATCCACTCCTGTCACAAGAGACACTCCTGTTGGGCAGTGCATCCCTGAACCAGCCTTGCAGGCCATATGCAACACAGTAGACCATTACCTTTTGAGGGCCACTATATGGTGCATGTACTGTGACACAGTACCCTGCAGGGGGGAACAATTTCAGAGTGCTTTCAAGGCTTCGGTCTGGAAGCATGAGAAAGAGTGCCACCTACCCAAGTGAGGCCCAACCAACATTTTCCTCTCTCCACTTGCCATTTCTTATCCCTGTGGCTGGTGCCCCTTCCATACCCTCCCTTCCCTTCCTTTCTTTATGTGTTGTGTCTAAAAAACAACAAAAACATACAAAACAACCCCACCCCAAAAAAGGCTCTTTTCAGAGCCAACTTTCACAGTTTAAAAATAGAAGTGCCAATGAAATGGTGCAGGGCCCTGGCCATTCTGAAAAGTATGCGGACAACACAGTGGTCAGCAGACTTAAAATAAATTCAGGGTGTGACACTTTCAAATCTTTGCACTCTTTTCCAGGGGAAAGTGGAGGCTCTGAAAAAAGCCTTTTTGTGGTGTGTGTTTCTTTTTGGAAGGGTGGAACAGTCCAACATCTACTAGAAAAATGCTTCCTACACTTGCAAAAAGGGTTGCAATGCATTTATAATATTTTGCAAAAAAAAGCTGATTACCAGCATTAATAAGATGCACTCCATCTCTGCGAAAAAGGATTGTGCTAAGAAACGTAATATTTTCATTATTGAAGGACAACATACCAGCATCTCTCATAAAGGCGCAAACAGCCTTGTTAACATTGCGCCTTTCTTTCTCCATTTCTGGACAAAATAAAGAAGAGCGCAATGCGAGAAGAAATTACTTGCGAGTTTGGAAATATGTCCATGACTTACCCAAATGCTTCCTTCATCGTAAACTGCAGTGAGATTCCAGTAACATGTCCTAAACTGTTCCCTCCACAGTGAATAGTAATAATGTCTGGATGATGGAACATCACAAAAGTGGCACAAAGAGGAACCAAATTCGGCCACTTCATTTCACGCACTCCATACCAGTGCACATCCACATGATGGAACCCAAGTTGTGCAGCCACTCCACAGTCTTCTGCAGTACTTCCAACCAATGTATCCAGGAGTCCCCCAAAATGCATATACTTTGCTTCCTGAAAGACACAGCCATAGCCATAGCCAACTGCACTCCCCTCAGCAAGTAGACCTTCTGCCAAGTCTTTCCTTGCACACCACACCCTGGAAAACGTATTCATCAATCCCCTAACCTCCACAGTCCCATTTCCATGCCTACCAACCTCAAATCCCTGGATGTGGCACGTGCAATCCGTGGACTACTGTGGTGTCTGCGGACATATTGTGCAATCTGTGAGGGTGGGGAAAGAAATTGCAACCAGGGTACTCCATTTCTTCTTTGATGGTGGCTCTGAAAATAGCCTTTTATAAAAGGTGTTTCTAAAGAAATACCTTTCATTTTGTATTTCTTTTGGTTTTTTCACTTACTTTCCTCCACATTTCTTTACATTATCCTCTGTAAAGCATTCTGTATATTTCGAAATTACTTGGCATTTCCTAGTATGGATAAAAAAATGCCATCTGCTTTGTAATAATTAACATTAACATAATCAATATTCTCATTATTACAAGACTACATCCCAGCTCTAAACAAGAACACAGACAATGCTTTGTTAACCAAACACCTGGCATCATTTTGCTGGGGACAAAGAAATTACAATCGTCCCACGCTACCCTAGGTAGCATTTCAGAAAAAATAACCTTTGCACTTGGAAAAACCACCATCACTGTCTGAACCAATTTTCGCAGTGCACTCAACAAAGTAACAACACTGATATATCCCAAAGGTACTACTACATCTGGACTGTTCCAAATGGGCATAGTCTTACAAACTCCAACCACTGCCTAAATATTGGAGCCAGGAAGAGTTGACCACAAAAACTCCACTCCTTCAAAACCAAAATTGGCAGCCATATCTTTAGATTTAGCACACCTCTCTAAAACATTTACAAATAGATCTCCAACTTCCAACACCCTGACTTTCTGCATGTCTGCCATCTTCACTACACACAACCTCTCTTCCTACAAAGCACAACTTCAGAACCTGATTGGCTAATCCCCACAGTCCCCTTTCCATGCTAGGCATGCTGAGAAGCCCCGGATGTGGCATGCCCTGTCTGTGGACTACCAAGTTGTCCGCATACCCCGTAACACAGGGGTAGCCCTTTTTCCCTTTCCACATCTCTCTCTGAACCACTGCCTCATTGGCTACACATAGTCACACAACCATCCACCAATCACATCCAAGACCTCTACATCTACCTCTATGATCACACTTCATCACTTTAGATCTACTGTTGAACACTCCGGCTACAAGTCTACTGTGATTGCAAAGCACCTCCAGAACAACATACTGTACCACTCTCCAACATATCTGCTTCAAGATGTATCCACATCTACATCCATCAACACAAGCTGCAGGTATGCATATATTTTCTACACTACAGTTGCAACTCTTTTATAAATACCTGTGAACATAAAACATGCCACTTACCCTGCATAACCTACTCCATAATCATACTATCATTTGTCCCATCGCCTACCATCAAGTGGCGCTTACAAAGCTGTGTAAATTTTTTTTCTTCACATGGATTTTAACTTGATCTTTTGCAAAGGTTCTACTCGAATGTATTCTTGTAAATGAACTAAATGCAAATAAAGGAAAAAAAAAAAGCTGTGTACTTTAAACGTTTTCTTCCATGCATATGACCCATTGTAATCTGCAAACTGTTATTCTCTTCATTCCTACTGCTATTTTTACAACCACTTCTCCCATTAACATGCCTGCTATAAAATGTCTGCAATGCACAAGGAAAAGGAAAACTGTATGTTAATAATATTCCACACACAAAAACATAATACTTTCCAATCAGTACATTTTTCTGACCCTTTTTCCCACCCTACTATAACTTGCACAATCAATTTTCAAAGTATATCATGCATTCATATAGAAAGCTGTGCAATTTCACACAGACACTAACTCTTCCTACCAAGAAATCGTTCACTAACTTTAAATAATGTGTTCTACAAGTGCAATTACTATGTCATTAACACACATGTGTACTAACTCCCTTCTTTTGCAATGACAGTGAAGAGCACTCTCCTGAAACCCAGTGATGCCTAAAGTGCAAAATACAACCCAGAAGAAACCTCCTGTTCACATCCAAAAAAGTAAGTGCAATATTGTCATACCGTTCTACCTATTACTCAGACAGTGCAGTGCTCCTGTATTCTAGGCTACAGAATTGTATCAACCCAACATCATTTGCTTCACTCTTACTCATTGAACCTAAGCAGGTACACACTTTGTATTGTCATTTTAACACCACTACATTAACATACACATAGCACTACAGCCTTCACAATCTGAAGTAACAGCATTTTTGCTCCTCTACATCTAACTCCCTCAGGGTCAGGCATTTCCCAATGAAACAAGCCGGAGGCACATCTCTGTTTGAGGCTGGGGCCTCCCTTTAGAACAGCCTTCCTGCCACCTTGTTATTCTCTTCATTCCTACTGGTATTTTTACAACCACTTTCCCCATTAACACGCCTGCTATACAATGTCTACAATACACACAGAAAAGGTAAACTGCATGTTAATGGCATTCCACACACAAAAACATAATACTTTACAATCTGTATATTGTTCTGACCCTTTTCTCACCCTACTACAACTTGCACTAATCCATTTTCAAAATATATAGTGCATTCATATAGAAAGATGTGCAATTTCATAAAAACACTAACTCTTCCTACCAAGAAATCTTTCACTAACTTTAAATAATGTGCTCTCCAAGTGCAATTACTATGCCATTAACACAAATACTACTACAGGCTTCACAATCTGAAGTAACAGCGCATTTGCTCCTCTACATCTAACTCCCTCAGGGTCAGGCATTTCTCAAAGAAACAAGCTGGAGGTAAATCTCTGTTTGCGGCTGGGGCCTCCCTTTAGAACACCCTTCCTGCCATCTTGAAACTTAAGGAGAACCATCTCTGGTCCCAAGAAGCACCTCAAGACCTCCGTCTTCGATTCTGCCTTTGCCCTCTCCTACCCTGCTAATCTGTCTTCTTTTCTCAGACACGGTACACCTAACCACCCTCTGTACTTCAGACCCAGTTATCTGATTATGTTCCCAGACTCCTACACTGCCTGTAGACCACCCTTTGCACTGACATCTGTATATGTAACCATACAGTCCCCACACCCACTTTTCTTCTGCACTTATCAAATTTTACCGTATCCACTTAACCAAGCACTTGCCACTTACTAGCTGCACTACCACTTTTTATCACCTTTACTTATTTATTTCACTTATTATTTATTCTGCCTCCTCTCTGTTCCACTCGTTACACTCCCCCTAGCATGCACTTTCCCTTGGTTTCCCTTTCACTTGCACAATCTTATTGTCACTAGACCTAGTAAGATCATTGTTTTGATCTCCCCTGTTCTGTTCCCTCTGTCTACTCACGCTCTGAAACACTTATGTGTGATCGCAATATACATTAAATATCATTTCATTTAATTTCATTCCACAATCACACATCTCTATACATATAAATATTGTCATATTCAGACACTCATGCACAGTGCAAACATATACATTGCACAACCTCCTAATCCACAGGTTCTTTTCTTCTCCAACAGACACTGAAGAGTGCCTAACAAAAAGCAACCCTGTATAAAGCAACTCAGAAATAGAGCATGTCAAACTTAAAATATACTAAATAGCCATTTTCCTCTAGCAGAACTTGTACAGAAAGCTCAAACAAAACAGCTAATACAGTCACTAGGCAAAACTGAAGTAGCTTTCAGGAAAGAAACTCTGACTCCTCCTTCAAAATGTAAAACTAAAAAGAAATGTATTAAGAAAACTGCAACTACCACTAGTGCTAACACTGCTCCTATAAATCCTGATGTAGCCACCAGTAAACATTCCAAAAAAATGATTTCACAAAAAAAGTCCCAACACATAGTCCTTCAAAACCTTATAAAAACAAGGGACACATCATGCTCAACCCTTAAAACCTACCCCAGAAAACGAATCCTGGAAGCTCTCATTGACAGTGCAAAAGGAATTTATTTGTATTCGTTTTGAACAGAATGAAACCACTAACAAAAGTAATTACTAAACTACAACAAGGACTTTGCAACAGAAAGAATATTGACAAAGATAGCTTTGCAAACACCTCTGCAGGTGAGTTGAGTCACACCACCAGCAGAGAGCTATATTTCAATGAAGACGCGTACAAACAAAAGCAAACAAACCCAATTGCCGTACATAGCAGTGGACGAGGATATAAAAAGGTTAACAATACCATTATAGAACAAGAAACGCAGCTCACAAAAATATCCCCAGCAAACTTACAATCAACTCTCCATTCCACTGATCTAATACTTCCAGTCTACAAATGGCCATGCACATCAATGTGTAACATGTGCAAAACATCTTTCACATCTTTACACCAGTTCCTCAGTCAGTAAGTGAAAGGCAAAGACAAATTAAACATTTAAATATTAGAAACTATAGACCTCTGTCCAGTGCACAAATACACAGGACTACGAGGACATTCATTAGCCTGCATTTCTGGACATACGTGCAAAAGCACCTTCCACCATATCAAAATGTTAGCAACTCACCATTCAACTGTACAAAATCTCATTCATAAACTGTACTATGCAAAAAGTCCTGCTTTAGCACTGGACCAGTTAAATAACACTCTTCTACATGGTACAGCCAAATAACTACTCGAATAAATAGAAAACATCCAAAGCAAATATTTTGGAAGTGAAACCCACTTACAAAATCCAGTGCCTTTAGAACAGAGTAGAAACAACCTTGCAGATATCAACCCACTATTACACATATACAAAAAAGAAATACAAAAGTTTAAAAGCACATCTGCTGAAGTACCAAACCATGTGTGAGTGTGTTGCTTCAGATGTTTTTATAAAAAGAGCACCAAAACTGTAGTCATAATGTACAAAATAGAAAACAATGAGGAATCCCATTGGTTCCAATTAGCTCTCTATCTTATAGCAGAAAACAATTACGATATTACTAACGTGTCAATACTTTGCAGATAATGCACTGCAAAACTTCACAACAACCAAATACCTTCACAGGCTATAACTAATAACTTGGAAATATTCCCACTGCCAAAACCACTCCAACAACTTAACTTGTGTGAGAGCATTATAATCCAAACAGTGCACCCATTTCAAGCAATAATACACCTTCAACCAAAAACAGCAAAACCAGCAAAACTGCCTCCCTCTGAATTACTAAAAGGCATTTGTGGAAAATGTAGTGTATTTGGCATTAGATCTCTAAGAAAATGTAGACACTCTGAGAGTGCAATGGCCAGTAAATCAATCTTTGTATATCCTAGTAAATGCGTACCTACAAAAGACAAACACATTTGGCAGCAACTATTGGATTTACATAAAGTTAGAGAAGCCCTGCAATATCTTAAAGCCAACAATGAATACTACAAAGAAATAAGCATTGAAGAAAACCTGAGGGAAACCACTGAAATAATTCAAGACTTGTCAGGAACAGGCTAATTTCAACTTCTAGATCCTACAACAGCATGCAATAGTTTAGACCTTTATACAATTCACTGACTGCACTCCAAAGACACCATAGACGATGCACTAGAAACATACCAAATGCAGCATGCCAAAGGACCTTCAATCAGCATATGGGAAAAAAGTGTAGAAGCACTAACCTTTCCTCTAGTTTTTCCTAGTGGAAAAGGTGGAAGTTACGATGAAAGACCCACACAAATAACAGCATCAGAATACTGCTCTTTATGAATGTGTTCTGAAGACCCCAGATTTAGACAAAACATTGATTACATATTCCACCTCCTCTTTGAAAGTGAACTAGCAACTCCATCTTATGGAGTTGCACACTCATTGAAAACATTTTACAATTTTCAAAATACGTCTGCTACGCAGCTACCTTAAAAGGTGGATGAAAAAGATGAAGTTTTACAGTCAAGTATTACAAATATTTTAGCAAATGTGCATGGTACGAAAGGATACTGGTTTCGAAGTCATGCAGATGTATACTGTATGATACACAACCTTGGCCCGCCCACATGGTTTGTGACGTTAAGTTGTGCTGAGTACAAAGGGAAGACTTGCACGGTTTCCTAAGCATAGCAAATCAAAACAAAGCAAATATAGACATAAAAACACCAGGAGAGCTCTGGTCTCTTGATCCGGTAAATGTATCAAGGTACTTCCATCATCACTTTATTGCCATGCTGCACTTTATTTGCAATAAAACAGTTCCTCCCCTTGGAGAAGTGCAACACTTCTTTTGGCGAAAAGAATATCAAGCCAGAGGAGCACCACACATCCACATGCTTTTGTGGACTAAAGATTCTCCACATTTGGTCAGGACATGATGCCACTGTTTTGCAGTTCATTCACAAATATGTCACTTGCAAAATCCCTTCACAAAATATACATAGCGACCTACATGCACACAGTTTGCAAATTCAAAGATACAAATGTGGCAAGTATTGTCTGCGTAAAAATAAAAACAAAGGGACATACTACACCAAATGCCATTTTGCTTTCCCTAGACCAGTTTTAGCAAAAGGACAAGTAAACAGCTTGATGTCTTCGGTTAGACACAGTGTCAAAGGCAAATCACCTAGAAACACATACTGCATAAAAAGAACAGAAGGATCACAGTACATCAATGATTACAATACAACCATTGCCCTCCTATGGAATGCAAACTTAGATGTGCAGTACATTGCAGACACGTCCACTGCAGTTGCATGATATGTCACAGCCTACTTAATCAAAGCTCAGAAGACAGAGCTCAAAGACCTCTGGAATGACATATCATCTGACAAAACAGTGTCACAAAAATGATAAAGCTTTGGCATAAAAATGCTCTCTCATAGATAATGTGGCTGCTGTGATGCCGCAGACCGTTTAACCGGCACAGCCTTGTATGGGAAATCTGAAAATGTAGGCTGGCTAAGCCTCAGTCCTGCTGCATCCAGAAAAAGAGTTCTCAAATTGTACCAAGACATAGAAACAATAGCAAAAAACGATTCAAACGCCCAGGACATTTTGAAAAACAATTTATTGTACACATACTACCCAAACAGAAGTAGTACTTTGGAAGCCATGTGTCTATCCCACTGTGGCCAGTCTACTTTATGCTCCCTTTTTAGACTGGAGTCTGCCTTCTCTGCTGATCAGCTAGCTCCTCTTAGGATATGCAATCAGAAAGCCTGCTCCTCTGAGCCTTAGTATACTGAACAGCTTAGAGCTGCAGGCAAGGTGAACGAAAATGGAGGGTAAATTACTCTGCAGAGGCCATATCTGTTTTTTGTCGCAGACTCACTGCTTATCATAAGTCAGTTATTGATGCTTCTGAGGTCGAAGGAACCCTTAATCAGCCTAGAGCTCTTCTTTAGCTTGTTCCCCGTGACGGCGTCTGCTCAGGTTACACCATCACAAGTTTTTTGTGATTCACTTTCTTCCTTCTTTCTGTCTAAGATCTTTTCTATTCATACTAACATCAACACTGGAGTACTACATCGTCCAGCTGTTGATGTGACAGGCGAGCTTTCTTCTGTTAAGGGAACTTGGTCTTCATTTCCTACGTTTTCAGACTCAGACATTCTTGCTCCTATCCAACGCTTGAAATCTGCCTCCCCGGCTGACGCGATCCCTTGTCTCTATTGAAGGAAAACTCGAGGGCTCTCATCTCTCACATTATTGCAGCAGTTAATGCATCCTCATGGATGGAGTGATTCCCCCTAAACTTAAAGATGCCCTGGTGATTCCAATGTCGAAGAAACCCTCACTGGATCCAGAGGTGTTGGCTAATTATCGACCCTTATTGACCTTACTCATGAAGCTGTTGGAAGCCCTGGTCACTCCCCTGCTGTGTACTTTTCTTGAATCTTCTTCTTATTTTGTTTCTTTTTAATCTGGGTTTCGGCCGGGAAGGGGAACCAAATCAGTCCTTAACTCGGTACTTGACGACCTCGGCGACCTTGTGGACCAGGGGAGTGTCAGCACAGTTGTTCCATTAGATCTGTCAGCTGTGTTTGACACAGTTGACCATCCCTCCAGGATGTCTACCGCCGTGCTGTCTGGTAAAGTATTTGACTGGTTCATCTCCTTTCATGCCGATCGCTCCCTATCGGTCTCTCTCTAACCTTTTCACTCTACTTCTGTCCAACTTTCCTGTGGTGTTCCGCAGGGATCTGCTTTATACCATATTTTGTTTCATCTTTATATCAGGCCTCTGCTGTCTCTCATTTAGTCCCATGGATTTTGCTATTATTCCTACACCGAAGCCACGCAAATCCTGGTTCATCTTGAAATAAACCAGCCTGATATGGCCAGTTGGTTTATGAAGTGTCTTTAGGATGTGGGGGAATGGATGACGTCTAACTGGCTGAAACTAAATGGCAGTAAGACTGAGGTTCTAGTTGTTGGCACTGCCTCGCTCTTCTTTTCTGGACTAATGACTGCTGGCCTGCATCCTTGGGTACTCTTCCAGTACCTGTCCTATCAGTTAGGAATCTGGGGGTCATGATTTCTTCCACCCTTGTCATGGATGGTCAGGTTGCGGCTGTATGCAAGAACAGTCATTTTAAACTTTGCATACTTAACAAAGTTCTTCCATTCGTGCCTGAAAACTGTCAGGCCCCTGTGGTCGCTGTGCTTGCTATGAGTGGCTTAGATTACTGCAACTCGCTGTATCAATCCCAACCACGCTATCTGATTAATCAGCTTGAGCTGTTGCAGAATGCTGGTGCTAGAGCCATCTTATGGCTTCCTTTTGGCACCCATATGACTCCACTACTGAGACAGCTCCACTGGTTCCCGGTGGAACAACGGATTCTGTTTAAATCCCTGTGTATGTTGCAGTGTTCCTTCAATGGCCTGGGGCCTGAATTCATCCGGGAAAAATATCCCAATTATACTCCTACTCGCTGTCTCCGACCCCTGTCAGAATTTCTTGTTGTGGTTCCCCGATTTAGATGATGCATACATGCAGACATGCCTTTCAGTTGCTGCAGCTAAGGCTTGCAACACCCTCCACTCTCATTTTGCAAGACTGTTGACCACCTTGCCTTTCGACGTCTGCTGAAAACATGTATGTTTTAATTCTGGTGTTAATCTACTCTGCTCACGTGTTAGCGCCATGGTGCCTTCGGGCGTTTGTGCGCTCAATAAATTTGCATAGCATAACATAACATAGCCCAAATTCTCAAACAAAAATAATGTAAAACCGGATGAGAAAAAAAGGTAAATACATAGTCAAAAGTTGTGAGGGCAGCCTGGTTAAACTTACCAAACATAGCATCATTAATCATATGAAGCTATCTTTAAAAACGGCTCAACATAAAGAACTTTACTATATGTCCCTACTGCAACGTTTAAACAATGGAGACAAGAAGAACATGTAGTGGACCCCCATGCCTCCTATATATATGCTTTCAATGCATCTGAAAGCACACTAACAGATATAAACTTTGCACAGTAGAAAAACATTTTGGGCAATGAACGCCAACAAGAAGAAGAACTTCAAGCACAACTAAATGTAGACACTCCTGAGAGCAGTCAACCTTCTCTTACAGGAAGACATGAACCACTTGGGAGACCCACTCATACTAAATGAGGCAGAATTAGCCATGACCGTCATAGAAAACACCGTGGGGGTCATTCCGAGTAGGGCGGTAAGGGTTAACGGTCACCGTTAACGAGACCGGTGTCGTTAAACCCTTACCGCCCTATTCCGAGTTCCCTTTGCGGGTTGGTACTTAACGCCTGCTTTTTTCAGGCGTTAAAAAACCAACCCGCAAAGGGACCTAGGAGCTAATTACGGCACCATAATTTACGGTGCCGTAATTAGCGCCTTCCCCATTCCCATTGAGCCCTATGGGTCAAACATGGGAATGGGGAAGGGCCCTTGGTGAATGGGGAAGGACGAGATTGACGGATTCTTGCTCATTGGAATTGGCGAAACCGACATAGAGGGTTTTAGTCCCTTTTTTGGTTTCCTTATGCACAGCTCCGTGCAGTATTTAATCTCCGCCCACAGGAGATGCGTTGCATTGCAACCCTCGATTCAGGACGCTTCCTGTTTCCGGGTCCCTCTCGCTTCCTGTTTCTGGCTTCCTTCGGTTCTGCCAGTGACTATCTATTTCGCTTCGGGGATACTTTGCACTGTTGTGCTTTCCTCCCTCCTCTGCTCCTCCTCTCTATACCTGCCGTGCCTCGCTTACTTACTTTTCTCTCGTGTTCGGTTCCGGTTCCACAGAGCCTCTCTTTCTCTCTCTCTCTCTCTCTCTCTCGCTATCTCTCTCTCGCTCGCTCTCACTTTTCTCTCACCCTCAGGGACTTTCCCTTTTTCCCGGGTCTCCGTAGTGCCCTTACCTGCTCCCGGCGCTCCTGGACCTGGTGCATTCACTGCCTCCTTCTCCTCCCTGCACAGCAAGGACAGCTGCTTCTTCCGGCGGAGTCTTCTACTCCTTTGCACTCATCCAGAATCTCCATCTACTGGACTGCAATTTACCTTCTGTGACATCGCTCCTTACTTCCTCCGGTTGGAACTTTCTCTACCTCCTCCAGTCAGCACCATTGGGGATTTGACTTCTAAAGAAGAGCCTGTCTTTCATCAAGGGTTTTTCCCTCTGGGGTTTTTTCCCTTTCCGGCTTGATTCTGGAAGGGGAGCCACAGGACAGCTGTTCCTTAGCTGTCGCTGTGGCTTCTCTCCGTGACAAGCAAGTGCTTCCCAAAAAGAAAAGAGACTACCTCGCCCGGCGTTGCCTCCAGGAAACCAGCGAATCCAACAGCTCAGGTGAGGAGAACGTGGGCATAGGGGAGGAGGGCAGCAGGAAGGAAACCTCGGCACACTTTATGAACAATCTGAAGAACACTTTGCTGTGCTGCAATCATAACTCAATAAGGAGCAGCATAATATTTTCCTAGAAGTAACTAAAGTAATGGAACATGGTGTGCAGCACAAAACTAAAACATGTACTTGACAAAACTATAAACCTATTCTCCTGTATGCAAGTGGTCAAGCTGGTTCAGGCAAAACATTCTTAATTAAAATCATCAGCAAGTTCCTCCAAAAATTGACAAGCAACAAGCTTTCAGCTGGTGTAACTGCCTCCACAGGTTTAGCTGCCTACAACATAGGTGGTGTTTCTTTACACCGATTGCTACCCCTTCTAGTAGAACACCAAAACAAATTGGGCTACTGCAGCATTTCAGCAGAAGCTGCGATGGAGCTATACAGAGTTTTGAAACAAATTAAAATGTTCCTAATAGATGAGGTGAGCCTGGTATCCAACCTAATGTTGGCTTTGATTCACCTCATATTGCAAGAGGTCCTCAAAACAGACTACAAAGAACTCTTTGAAGGAAAAAGAAGCACATTCTACCTTAAATAGCTGACACATCTATGAGCTATACGGCCATAACACATCTGCTACTGATGTCATGGAACAATTGGCACAAACAAATGTAAAATGTATGTCCTTAATGCCAGCCCTAGCAAGCTGTGCACAATTCAATGAAACAATCTTGAAAAAAGAAACGCAATAAATAGTGTAAATTTACTCCAAAGACAAACTAGATGTGCACGGTATGACATGACCTATGTGTCAACAAGCCACAGCACGATTAAATAGCTTAGAACCAACACAGCTGGGTTGGAGAAAATCTTAACATTGTGTTTAAACTGTAGAGTAATGCTCAAGCGTAACCTTGACGTGGAGCAAGGATTAATTAATGGGGCACTTGGTACAGTTGTTGGCTTCCAGGCATACCCAAATGACAACAACATTCAGTTTGTAAACATCCACTTCGACACACTTTCAGAAGTTAAAAGGATAGGACGCTCAACAGACTGATTCCTTCTTTTCAAAGACATGCATGTGTGCTAAGAACCATTTTCTCTGTCTCTAGCATTCACCGTCACATAAATCGCAAAGGTCTAACCCTAGATCAAGCATTGATTGACATTGGCAGCACAGTCTTTATAGAAGGCATGAGTTATGTAGCACTGTCACACCTATGTACACTTGAAGGACTAGTTCTACTCAATTTTGAATCAAGCAAAATCAAAGCTGACATTCCTTTCACTGTAGAGTACAACAGACTACATGCCCTCTGCACAACCCATTTCAAAATGTACCTTGTTCCTGAAAAAGGCAAATTTTGTAAAAGAAAACTAATCCAAACACAAATCATACGTGCCCACCCAAAAGTGTGAGCAAAGAATTTGAAAGCAGCTACTACCCCAGTAACTACCACAACCACAGAAGTATGTACTGAAAAGGCAAATGCATGGCCAACTACAGAAAGAAAGAAAAGTTCATCTTCAAAACAACCCCCTGGACTTCCATCAAATCACTCGGACACAGAACTATCTTGTCCATTCAAATTTTGCAACACAACTGGTGTAAATTGCTATGCAAATATAGCAATGTTTTATTCCAATTGCTACCACTTGTTGAACACATTTACTTAAACAGCTCAGACAAGTTCTGTTTAAAAATGCTCATTCTTAATAGGAATACAACAAGCAATTTACAGTGTCTCAGGAATAAGGCAGTAATTGGACTACTGTGTAGGAATGGTGAGATTCACTATAAACTCACAGGAAGATCCACAAGAAGGTGTAATGTATTTACTGCAAGTACTGGAAAGGAAAAACATTCCTATAAAGGAAATCCTCCAGATTTCATACATGTGGAACCACACATGCACTCTCTGCAGCCATGTTGACCAGGAACAAGTCCCTAACAAGCACTTTCTCTCTCTATATATATATGTACCTAACTGTGAATCCATTCCATTTCAACAGCTGGTACAAAATGCAAACCATGGCATATTATGTCCTACTTGCAATTCAGACAATCATTCCACCTTACATATACAATCACATAGCCAATACACAATACTACTACTTTAACGATACAAGGCATATGGTACCAAAAACAACTGCAGTCTGACTAGCTTCACACACGGACAAGAATCACTTGGAAAGAAAACCTTCACAACAGTAGACATAATCTACCACACGGGCACCACAACCACTGCAGGTCACTTTACTGCATACATTAAAAAGAAATGTGGGTGGTTTGAATGCAATGATACTTCCATTACTCTGAAGCTGAGATTACCAGCTAATCTTGCAAATGCCTACCAAAATGTACTCGCTGATGTACAAAAGTAGCACCAATACTCACCAACAGATATGTGACTACTAACCAAAAATAACCTTCTCCCCTGTGCAGCTAGAACAACTTAGGATACACCAAGTGCCCCTGAGGACATCATTTACGTTGCTATAGAGTTTTTTCCCCAGTGACCCAATGATTATAGTCACAAAAGTACTGAGTATGAGGGTCTACAAACTGTCCTCAATGACCTGTAAAATGACCAACTGTTAGAATAAGGCAGGGTTGTCCAACTCCAGGCGTCGAGGGCCAGATCCATGCCGGGTTTTCAGGATACCCTCATTAATATTCATGGAATAAATTTGCATACAATGATTCTAAATACATGTACATTTTTCCACATGAATAATAATGAGCCCTATCTTGAAAACCCGTCAGAGTTGCGGTCCACTGGACAACCCTGGAATAAGGCAACACCTGTATAACAATGCCCATACCACTGTAATCAATACGCAACTACACCCATAATACTGAAAAGGCACTTCACAATACTGGAAAAACAAACTCTGCCAACATGAATGAAGGTGTTTCAAGACAAATCATGCAAAACTGTGAAATTGTAAACAGTTACAATATGCCAACTGCTATTTAACTGCAACCATAAGACTGCAATATTACTTCCCAGTACTACACAATTTCAAATCCACCAGCAAAAATGAAAGTTCTTCTTAGCAAACCCTTCAACACTTATTAAGTATAAACAACCAGAATACACCAAGTGCTATATTACTGCAACCACAGTACTACAATATTTTTTCCAATGGGCAAACTACCAAAATCAACCTTCAGCAATCACAGTCCTACAAACCTACCCTCAAAAACGTTCAAACTACCAACAGTTAGAATACGCCAACAAGTATGTAACTGCCCCCACAATCCTACAAAATTAGTTTCCAATACTACACTACTTAGAAAACATCAACATCACTCAATCGCATAAACTGAGGCTTACTGCTAAAAAAAGGAAACAGATAAAGTTAGAATATGCCAAAAGGTATCTAACTGCAACCATACTACCACAACTTCCAAAAGGAACATCATACACCATTTTAGTTCCTCCTACTGCAACAGAGCTTATAACAGCAACACTGTGCAGATATGCACCTTAAACATTCCTGTAAGTAGTGCACACGTCAATGAAACAGAGTGTGCCACATAAGAACAAATGAATGTAAAAGGTTATTTTTTTTAATCCAACATGGATTTTTTCCCCACTGGCCCAATAATTATGCAAAGAAACACAGGAACTGAGCACATTGCACAGTACACTTGTTTTAAGCATAGTACTTTTAAAGTGCTAATTATGAGGGTCCACAAAGTACTGAAATATATCTGAAATGGAATGCAATACCACATTATGAAGTACCTACCCTAAAATGTAAATTTTTCATTTATCACAGACAATGATACAAAGATTTCTCTTTCACTTCCACATCCTACAAAATTCAGATCTGCAAGTTGAACTTCAACCGTATGGTATACTGAGTTCAAAAAAGGTGTACAGTGCCTCAACAATATATACAGTACTGAGTATACAATTATTGGTGTCATGCTTCTTTATAATCAGCTAACTTCATTTCTATGCACACATTTCTACAATCCATATTCCAGTGTCAGATTCTTGAGTGCATGGCCGTATTATGCTGTGGTGGTTGGGGCCAGGCCCAAGACTCTTAGTTGTATGGCCTACGGCCTACAGCCTCTGGCCCTGCACGTAAGAGTTTAGGGACTGACCACAACAACTGCAGCATAATAAGGCCATGCACCCTATCCACTTCAGTTCACATACTATCACATTACTGCACCCACTGGACAAACTCTCATACAGACAAGTATCTCAGCACATTCCATTAAAGCAACTGCCACACACCCTGTACACGCCTCCGCACATACTATTACAGTATTTGCATGCAGTGGTCAGACTCGGCCATGCACCCAAGAGTCTAGTAGCTGCCTACAATCACCACAACATAATGCACACATGCAACCAACAGTCTGCACACTGCCCCAACCCACACACATAAGCCAATCTCCAGAGTCCCTGCCTAACTCTGTACACATACTATTGCAGGATTTCAAACCATTCACATTCCACTCCCCTACCCTAAACTGCCTGTTATCCTGTACACTTCTCTACGCATACTATTACACTACTTCAACCAGTGGCCAGACTTGGGCCATGCACCCAAAAGTCTAGTAGCTTCCCACAATTAAACCAGCATAACACAGTCATGCACCCAAAAATATGCCCAGTGGCTACAACCCTCTGGGCACTCCATTAACTCAACCCTGTCCACTTCTCTACACATACTATTACAGTACTTGCAGCCAGTGGGCAGACTCTTGGGTACATGGCCTCTGACCCTGCACCCAAGAGTCTAGGGCCTGCCCACAACCACTGCAGTATAATACTGCACGCACCCACACATCTGCCAACTAACCACAACCCACACACATAAGCCAGCCTGAGGCCCTATTCACTTCAGTTGACATTGGGCCTCATTAGGACCCAGGCGGTAAGGGGTTTACGGCGGCGTAAACAGCGCCGACCCTTACCGCCTGATTCCGAGGTCCCTTAGCGCCATGGCGGATTTAACACCTGCTTTTAGCAGGTGTTAAAATCCATGGCGCTAAGGGACCATGTTGTTAATTACGCCACCGTAATTTACGGTGGCGTAATTAACGCCTTCCCCACTCCCATTATGCCCTATGGGGCAAAAATGGGAATGGGGAAGGGTAAATGGGGATTGGGGACTTACCGCCCTGCCGACCTCGGAATGGGGCGGTAAGTCCGCCAACCACCATGGCATAAACGTAGTTTACGCCATGGTGGTAAAGGTACGACCCAGGCGGTAACTTACCGCCTGGGTCGTAATGAGGCCCATATTATTACATTACTTGCACCCACTGGACAAACTCTCACACACCCAAGAATATCAGCACATTCCAGTAAAGCAACTGCCACACACCCTGTACACTCCGCTGTGCATACTATTACAGTATTTGGATGCAGTTGTCAGACTCTTAGGTGCATGGCCCTATCCACTTCTATACACATATTATTTCACTACTTGCAACCATTCACATTCCATGTCCCCTACCGTAAACACATACTATTACACTACTTCAAGTAGATGGCCACAATTACACAGAATAATACAGCCATGCACCCAAGAATCTGCCCAGTGGCCACAATCCTCGGGGTAGTCCAATAACCCAGCTGCCACACACCCTCTCCATGTCTCTACACATACTATTACACTACTTCGACCAGTGGCCGACTCTAGCTGGCCACAATCACAACACCATAATAAAACCATGCACCCAACTATCTGTACAGTGGCCACAACCCACACACATAAACCAGCCTCTTGAGGCCCTGTGCACTTATGTACATATACTATTACACAACTTCACGCCAGTAGGCAGACTCTTGAGTGCATGGCCTCTGGATTGCCACAACCACCACAGCATACATAATACATCCTATTGAAACATCCTCATATCATCTACATTCCACTCCGCTACCATAATGAAGCCTGCCTGCACGCACCACATAACCTACTCACCTCAGGACCTACCAGTGAACTGCTGCGGTGTCCGCAGCCACCATGACCACAACAGTCTTCTTCCACCTGAACAAATACATCATATGAACTATCTTTCACTCCTGCAACCTTTCCAGCCCCTCATCCCAACACCAGATACTCAAAACATGTTTTCCAGCCCTGTTCGATGCCACAGAAAAATATGGCAGGAATATTGAAAAAAATATGCTGCACATCATGCTTCCGACCAGCCAATCAGCGATCACATCGTATATCCGCAGACATCACACGACCCTTCGGAGCCAACCGAAATCCTATCCACGGAGTGAACTAGGAAATGGCTCCGGGAAGGGGTGCCAGATATTACTAATTTGTTGCCACCTACATTTTGCCTGTTTTAAAAATAACTACTCGATGGATTTTCACCAAATGTACAAAAGCACGCTTTCGGGACCAAGTCGCCACTCCTGATGCAAATTTGGTGAACATACACCCACCAGTTTCACCTGTGCATGAGCAAAGTTTTTCTCCATTCAGTATATGGAAAAAAAAATGTTGGACCCTCTATATCTGCCCCCCTTTCACGAAAACCTCACCAAACTTACCAAAGAAATTCAGAGCGGGCCATATACTTTTTTTGCAAAGTTGCTGAGGATACGTCAAGGGGGAGTGAAGTTATAAGCCATTCAAAAAGTGGTCTTCCTATGGATTTAGCAACTTAACCATAACTACACGGCCGCTACCAACTGGGCACAGGCCGGCATTATACCTGTGACTACATTAAAATGTATAAACAGGTGTCCTTTTTTAACAAACACTGGGCCTCATTACGACCCAGGAGTTAAGGGTTAACGCCGTCGTTAACCCTTAACGCCTATTCTGATTTTAACGGCTGCTTTTAGCAGCCGTTAAAATCCATGGCGCTAACCTGCCATGATGCTAATTACGCCACCGTAATTTACGGTGGCGTAATTAGCGCCTTCCCCACTCCCATTATGCCCTATGGGGCAAAAATGGGAATGAGGAAAGGAAAATGGGAAATGGGGATTTACCGCCCCACTCACCTTGGAATGGGGCGGTAAATCCGCCATCCACCATGGTGTAAACGTAGTTTACACCATGGTGGTAAAGTTGGCGCAATTAGCGCCTGGGTTGTAATGACCCCAACTGTATCTAAAGGATCAATTAAAGGTCTTCGGTCCATTTATACAGAGTGTGGTTTTATTGTCTATTTTTATTACTGAAAAGTTGGCCCTGAAAACGACAATTTTTGGGGATAGGAGAAAAAAGAGGAAGGAACAGTGAAGGGAAAAACATTAGGATTCATACATATATCAAAGGGTAAAAAAAAAAAAAAACTGGACATTTTTGTTTTTGGCATTTAATATTTTATACATTTTGTGTTTTTTCCATCTAAAGAATAGGGTAAACAACTAATTGCCACTTATAAATATTCACAGTGTTGACAATTGTCCTTCTAGGGTGGGATCTCCTACTTTGATCCAGTTGTGACAGGTTTTGGACAGTTTGAAAGTTCGGGTGCATACAGGATGGTTTGAGGTTGGGTGTTGCATGGTGGAAAATAATTAGTGATACTATTGGCACACGGTGGCACAGATGATAGATGCTGGTGTGCTGATGTAGCACCATGCGCTTTGACTTCATGACTTATCCCCACTAGATTTTTGGGTCTTAGGAGAGGAGGGTTTAGGTTTATTTGACTGTGACAGCTTTTGGGACTCCTCAGCTTTCTGAGAGGCCCCCTTTTCTTTGTCCTTGTCCTTCCCACTGGAGTCCTTAGGGGACACCCGGTGGGAGACCCACTTGTCAGCCAACCTAGCCAGCTTAAAGGGATCAAAAATGTTCTGGTCAGCAAAATACTGACGCAGCTCTGGTGAACAGGATTCAGAAAAATGCTCAAAAAACAACAGGTGGGACAATTCAACAAAGGTTTTCACCTTGTAACCATCAATCCACCCCATCATATTCATGTGCGCAGCACTCACCCAGTCAACCCAAGACACATTCTTTCTTTTCTTAAATTCCCTGAACCTTTTAAGGTATTGGGTAGGTGTCTTGACAAACTTGCCAATCAAAGCAGATTTCATACACTCATACCAATCTCTTTCTTCCACACTCAGCTTCAGAATACAGTCATATCCAGTTTGAGGCACTCTGCTTAGCAAACACTTAGCCCAATCTCTTTTGTCAGCATCATGAATTGCACAAGCCATTTCAAATGCTTCAATCCATTGGAGGATATCAGAACCCTCAAAAACACACCAACCAAATCCTTTATAAATTTAGTTGCTGGGGACCTGACACTATCACTGGGTTTCGCTGAAGTCTCCACTCGAGCTTTCTCTAGCTGGATTCTCTGACATTCAGTGTCCTTGTCTTTGAGTTCAAGGTCCCTATTCTTGAGTTCAACTTCTTGGGCCAACTCCTCTTTCTTAAGCTCAGCATCTATTTCCAACTTCCGATATTCAAAGGCCAATTTCATCCTTAATAACTCAAGTTCCAAGGAATTGCTGGGGTTCGGAACAGAGGCAGCAGGAATGGCGGCATTCCCAGAAACAGATTCAGTAGAAACCCCAGGGGCAGAGTCCTCATTGGTTGCTTTCCCCCCCTCATCAAGAGTTTCACCATCAGACTGTTAGTCCACCAGAGCAGCTATCAGCTCAGCCCTAGACTTATCCACAAAGTCTAACTCCCTGGCTTCACAAGCACTCTGGATAGCATCTAAGCTCATCCGAGTCAATTTACCATTCACAATAGACTCCATTGCTTGTAATGCAGTTATTTGGTACACACCCATGTTAGGGAGAATTCTCTCTTTAGGCTGAATTTCCTAACCTACTGAGTCCCCCAGCAACTTTGCTGGATTTCTGGAGTTTGTTTTTTTCTCCTGCCAAGAGTGAGACTCTTTTTCTCCCACTCTTGGACATGATTTATGGTGTTCCTTTGACTGTTAATGTGTTTTATGGGCTATGGGGTCCGTTACTCCATAGGTTCTCATGTGTTTTTACTATGTATGTTACACAGCAGCTTCCGTGCAGTGACACAGGGGTGTCATAGTGACTCCATACCCTGGGACTGACTACTGTCTCCCAGAGCATGTAAAGTCACCATTGGCTTTACTAGCCCCAAATTATTAACAGAAACCAGTACAAACCATCATATTGTGGACGTACTGGTTGAGGCAATTCGATTGCCCTGGGGTCTGTTAGTCGAGGGGGCGCGTCTCCGTCCCCCCTGATCAAGTTTTGGCTGGTGGTAGTGGATACTACTTTTTATATTCGACCGCGAATATATCCCTATGGGATTTTCCCATTGTTCGAGGCTACCAACTTTAATTATTTAATTCTCATAGCCTCCAACATACCGCCAGTTTATTTAATTAATATTAATTCGCCGTTTGGTATTTTTTGCCAGGACTCGATTCTAAAATGGCGTTTGTGTTCTCTTCTGTGACTCCAAACCAAGTCAAGCCCTTTGTTCCACTTTTTGGCGGGCTTCTCCACAGAAGCCTCCAAAAGTGGTGCCACTCTGTCTGGGTACCACAGGGGGTGTGGGAGGGGGTTTAGGCACCCTGGACTGAGTTACCTTGGTAACTCAAGTCACACTCTTGTGTGATTGGCCCAAGTGGTGAGCCGGCTCACCACTTAGCGTGTTTGATTGACAGCTAGGCTGAGTGAATGGGGGTGTGCTGCATAAAAGCAGAGCTTTGGGGACTGGAACTTCAGAAGTCGCCACAGGACCTGAGAATCCGATGAGGGAGAAACTGAGCCGACCTACCACGACAACACCACCAGTGGAGCCCTGCGGAACCAACTCACCACTTCCCGACGACAGAGAAGATCTCCCTCCTGGAGAGGCTTCTTCCCCTGACTGGTGGGCAGAACCAGTTTACCTTATTCTCTTTGCATCCCAGGCCGTCTTGTGGTCGAATTGCCCGTGCCAAGCACCCTGGCAACCGGATAGCCACTTACCACTGGACCATGAATAAAAAGACCACTCCTTTTACCTGAGAACTCCGCGGCTGGTTTCTTCCCTGGCAGTGCAACAGACTCTTGTCCCTCCCCCACGAGATCCTCTCTTCCCCCGGACGAAACACCGACTTGCATCCGCTGCCAGGAACAACTGCCCCCGCTGGAGTCTTCTCACCACTTTAAGGTACCGTGTCCGCCAGGCCTCCCTTTCTAAAGATTGCTACAAGTTAATAATAATCCCTTAACCTTCTGGACTGGGTTGGCCGCCTTGACCTTCTAACGGGTCCTTTTCTTTTGGTCCAACTCTTTTTTGAACATTTGCAAGACTCTTGTGCACCTCAACCGTGTGACCTTGGACACATTTTGTTCTGATCCTCTTAAAGTGGATCCGGCCTTCTGAACTCTAACTTCACGGTTTTACTTGCCTCCCTCTCTTGTTTGGTTCTTATGAAAGTGTTGGGATCTGTTTCAATTTATACTCTGCTTTTCTCTCCCTTTTAAAATGAATTATTAGAGTGCCATCTATGTTAAGCGCTCACCGTTGTCTGAAAATAAGTGGGGCTTTACTTAAGACTTGTCTAAAATTCCTCTAAGGGAGTGTACATCTTTTGGTGACCGTGTTCTTGAATTGCTTACTATTAGTGCCTGTGTGTTTTTCTAGATGTGGTTTTTAAATAAATAATTATATCTCTTTTACACCAAGCTCTGATCAGTGCTTACTTGCTCTACTGTGCTCTTCAGACCTATTGTGAATACTCTGTATACTGCCTAACTCTTCTTGAGGGAAGTCTGACTGCTCAGCCACAGCTACCAAGTAAATCTGTGTGGTACAGACTGCTACCAAGTGGGTTTACTGCCAAACACCTGTAGTCTTAAATCTTTTGCAGTGGTCCCAGAGGGAACTGCACAGGTTTCTGCCTAACAACCCAAACATTAATCCAATAAAGTGCAGATATTTTGTAAGTGGCACGGTTATACACTGATTCTTAAAACCATAAGCATCCCACCGCTGCCACCAGTGTAAAGACTGGTAGGGGGTGTCTGTACGCCCGCTCTCTATATGGTAGAGGAGAGGCACAGAGGACCCCAGCCAAGATTCTCTATTATTGGTACATGGTCGAGCAATCAAGGCCTAGCTTCTCAGGAGGTGATGCAGGCTGGTTCTTAAGTACAGTGTAGTCCCCGAACCCCCACAAAGGAATGTCCACACACTGTATTACTGAAAACACAGGCTTTATTTAATTAATATTCAAAGGTATTTGCACGATCACATTAACGCACTTTGTACTCGGAAGTCAATAATGATAAATATATACAATTCTAAAGTGGTACCACCAATGTTATCGAATCCCATTAAAGTGCATCAACTGTACGGTTAAAATGTCACACAGATCAATGACGAGTAAACCAGCAATAGAGATAGGAAGGAACGCAAGATGGTTGAAACAATAGGCAGAATGCTGACCCCTACCACGAGGCACAGTTCTGTGTGGAGATCTCCCCACCTGGGCAACCTGTAAATAAAGATATATAGCACAAGCCCAGTCCATATAATGTTCGATAGTCTCACTTCTTCCTATTAAGGTTTTATCCCCCCAATGTACCTGGTGGAGTATCTGACGATGCGTCTGACGATGTATCTGACGATGCGTCAACCGATCCTTCTTGAGTGCCTCCCTTTAAAGCAGGAGCCATGGATCGTCGAGAGGCGTCAGGGGAACTTGGCGTTCGGTGTCGGGGATCGACGGCCCTTCTTGAGTGCCCTCGCTTTAAGGCAGGAGTCACGGGTCGTCGAACGTCCGACGATGAACAGGTTGAACTACTGCAGTGAAGTGGCAGCTTTGTTCCTAGCGGTGCTCGTCGACGACAGAGCGTTGGTGTCCTGCAAGGAAGAGGCGTGCGGGGCGCCTCGGTGACGATAGTTCTGGACCGCAAAGAGATGATGAAGAACTGTGGCCCAGCAAGGGCGTCGAGTCGTTGGCATCTCTGTGGTCTTTGGGTGGCGGGAAACCCACCGGTGGATGCTTTTCGGCACGTTGCCGGTCGGGCCTTCTCCAGCGGGAGACAAGTGGATGACGATGCAGACGAGAGCGTCTGATGATCAATGGAAGTTCTTAGGCAAATGGGAGCAAGGCGGCTACGGTCTCCTTGGAGTTCTGCAGCAGTCCCTGTATCGGGTCGGCAGCCTGTCGAAGGTGTGTCTACCAGGGAGCGTTGGCAAATATTAGCTGTGCACGATGGTCCCTCGTAGCTCGGGAAGAGGGCGCCTTACCAGGTCTTCTCTGGGTCAGTCCTTGGAAACAGCACTCCTTCTCGTCCAGCAGGGCTTCAAGTTCAAGCGTCTGTTACTCCAGTTACTCGTCGTAGTGGACTTCAGCTTCTGAACACGATTCCTAGCAGTGAGAGGTCCCCAGGTATACTGTTGATCTCCCATTCATTCCGCTGGGTCACACTCAAGCATCCAATCACGACTACGGGCATTCAGGCAGGCAGGCAGTCAATCAGGCACACAAGGTATTCAGGCCATTCACTTCTCTCCAGACACTCACAATAGGTTATGTGTATTGGGACAAGTACCGAGCCATTCAACACTCCAAGCTGCATTCATACCGGTTTCGGGCAGGGTTGTCTCAGTCATTGTGTCAACCACCAGATACTAGACACCCACAACACAGAATGGCTATTCGTCACACCCAGGTCCCACCCATTGGAGGTACCCACAACATACATCACCGGGAAGGCTCCAGCCAGTCTGGCCGGGCCTTCACAACAACACCATATATGGCATTTCCACCCAACAGTCAGTCAGGGGGAAGGGACAGAGTCAGTAATGGGTAATACAAAGCAAGAGGCCACCGGGGCCATCTTGTTTTCCATCAGGAATCAACTGATTCCAATGGCAGGGCCGGGGTATCCCAAAATGGAGGATACTCCGCGCATCTGTCAAATTCAGCATGGAGCTGCCACCAGCCCATACCCTGCTCTCCAAAAACATACACTAGGGGCACAGGGTTGTACCCCCGACCCATGGGTGCCATAAGAGTATCCCACGGGTCCGTTCACCAAACCAAAAGAAAGAGAGCTGCAGCGCCAGGAGTCCCACATGAACTCCTGCGCGGAAAACACGAGAGAACACACGATAAAAAGCAATAAAGGACAAGGATACGGAGGCCCTGTCCCTCCGATGCAGTTCCAGCATCACACCACACACCACAACTCTTCAGCGCTAAAATCTCTCCACTAGCTCCCGTTGGCTGCAAGGATCAAAGTTAAAGACCCTGTGCAACATCCACAAGGCTTTCTGTTGCCTGGGACTCCACTACATCCAACTCTCTCTCCCTAAATACCTCCCTGCTAGAGTACTTAGGTGCTGTTGCTCCAACTCTCTGCAGATCAGATTCTTTTCTAAGCAGAGCGTGGTGGTAGATCTCTCTATTTGGCAGGAGCTTCTCTCTAGAATGGCATCTGTGCCCCTCTCAGGCATGAGCCAGATCTCCTTAAGTTCCAGAAGCTTCTCAAGACCCTGCGTTTCTCTTCATCCTTTCCACTCCCCTCCCCTGAAAATGCCCCCCTCTGCTGTATTCACTGGCTGCCTGGTCCCTTCTGAGTCCTACAAGGCACCAGGTCCTCCTTTCCCAGTCTACCCCAGCACCCTGGTCTGCCTACCCCTCCACCTGCACTTGCCCTTCTGGGACACTTCCCCTGACTAACCTGTTGGGGTGTGCATTCCTACTGAGTCTGGTCCACAAATACTGGACACTAAAAACATCCCTAGAAATAAAATCTTCAAAATACACGTGGAATCATACATGCACTCTCTGCAACCATATTTCATAAGAACACATCCCTAAGCATGTTTTCTATATGTATACATACACAATTCTGGATCCATTGCATTTCACCAGCTTCTGCAAAATGCAAATCATGACATATTATGCCCTTTTTGCAATTCAGACAATCGTTCCACCATAAAAATAAACTCACATAGCCAATATGGCATACTAATGCTTTGAAGGTACAATGCAGATGGTACCAAAAATAACTGTAAGTTTACAGGCTTCACATACAGTCAAGTGTCTCTTGGAAATAAAACCTTCACAACAGTAGGTAGAGTATACCACACTGGTGCCACAACCACTTCAGTGCACTACACTGCATATGACAAAATAAGAAGTGGTTCGTTTGAATGTAATAATGCTTCTATTACTCCAAAACATAGGATACCAGCACATTTAACACATGCCTGCTTAATATTCCTTGAACCCAAATTCAGTCACTAAACTGTAGCACAATTAACAGTTAGAATACACCAACAGCTATCTATCTACACAAATAATACGATAGTTATTTTCAAAGTTAATTTAGTTAGAATACCCCAACATGCATCTAACTACTTGAAAAATACCCTTCATTCCAAATCACTTCAAATACGCCATGTCAATTCTTATATAACAAAACATATTATAACCTCTAATGTAGTTAGAATATGCCAACAGGTATTTAACTACTTCAGGCATTGCCTTAATCACAACATACTTCAAACAAACATACTATCACGCTTACACTCACATAATTGTAATCAGGCTTTTTTAATCCAGTATGGACTTTTTTTACTCAATGAGCCAATGACTATTTAATGTCAATACAACGGCAGGGTGTCATATTCTAATGTTTTACCAAACATAGTACTTACAATGTACTGTTTATGAGGGTTTAAACAAAATATATATGTAGAATTGTATACAACTAAAGATTCCAGCTTCATAATGCTATGAAACTAAGTAACCATACCAAGCATAATGAACTAAATATTATATGAGCACTATCCTCAATTGTAATACAATCATAAGTACCATATACAGTTCAATTACATCATTCCTCCATATTGCAAACACTTGTACTCCCACTACATTACCTACAATTACTATTCACATATTACTACTGTGGTCATTCTGGCAATGCTCCTACTACATTACCAATAATTACTACACACATAATAGTACTGTGGTGGTTGTGGCTAGTGGACATATTCTTGGGGCCATGGCCTATGGCCATCCCCCCAGAATCTGGTCACTGGCCACAACTATCACAATACAATGAACATATAAAAAGTACATTCGATAGACAATCAAATAATAGAACCTCCAAATCCAAAAAGACACCAGCTACTTTTCCAAACCCTTATTTCACCTATATAAACAACTCCATATTGCCTTCATTGCTATTTATATGCCCTCTTTCAGGCATCAAATAACCCCAAGTGTTGTTTCCAAGCTGGCCATTCACAGCGCTTTCCGCGAACTGCTGCAGTGTCTGCAGACCACTATGACACCTGTCTGACCTTTTTCCACCTATGAATATTGCCCCATATCATCGTTTTCCCTTCCCCCACTCTCATCCCCTCGTTCCACCACCAAATAAACCAAAATGTGTTTTCTAGACTTTTCCCCCACTGCGCTGTCCGCGGACACCGGCGGCTGTCAGCCGATCCAACATAGCAGGTGTTCTGAAAAATATGATACACCTCATGCTTTTCACCATCCAATCAGCGGACACGTATGATGTCCGCAGACATCACACCACCCTCTGGGCCGATTGGAGGCGCGTCCGCGGACCGGACAGGGAAGTCAGTTCACAGACCGAACCCTGATTTCACAACTTATTGTACCTACTTTTTTGCTGTTTTAAATAAAACAACTGGATGGATTTACACCACATTTACAAAAGCATGCCTTCGGGGCTAAGCCGCCACTCCTACCATAAATTTGGTAAAAATCTGTGCAGCAGTTTGGGCTGTAGGCATGAGCAAAACCTTTTTTCAAATGCATCTATGGGAAAAACCACACATTTTGGGATTCCCCTATAACTTTGCCTCCCCTGCACAAAACCTAACCAATTTTTGCAGAATTATTCTGACAGGGCCATATACTTTATTTGCAAGGTCTTTGCAGAATTATTCTGACGGGGCCATATACTTTATTTGCAAGGTTTAGTGAGGATTTGTCCAGGGAGGGAGAAGTCATAAGCCGCCCAAAAAAGTGTTCTTCCTATGGGTTGAGCAACTTAAACATAACTACATGGCTGCTACTGCAGGCCGTGTACTATATATTACATGGCCGCGGTAGCGGCCATGTAGTTATGGTTAAGTTGGTGTTTCCATAGGAAGAGCACTTTTTGGGCGGCTTATAACTTCGCTCCCCCTGGACGAATCCTCACCAAAATTTGCAAAGAAAGTATATGTCCCACTCTGATTTTTTTTCCAAAGTTTGGTGAGGATTCGTCCAGGGGGGGGGAAAGTTATAGGGGGGGTCCCAAAACTTTTTTTTCCCCATAGACTGAATGGGAAAAAACGTTGCGCACGGCTACAGCCCGAACCGCTGGACGGATTTACACCAAATTTGTGGCAGGAGCGGCGGCCTGGTCCCGAAAGCGTGCTTTTGCAAATTTGGTGTAAATCCGTCCAGTAGTTTCTAAAATAAATGACCAAAATATAAGGCAAACAAATTTGTGATATCTGTGTTCGCTTCGCGGACGGACTTCCCTGTTCGCTCCGCGGACAGCACCGCGATTGGCCCAGCGGCTTGCGTCATGTCCGCAGACATGTGACGTGTTCGCTGATTGGGCGGCGTGGTGCGTGATGCGCGTCAGATTTTCTGTCGCGCCCGCCATCTTGCATTTGCGGACGTTCGCGGACAGCGCGGTGAAAGTTTGTTCAAAATGTGTATTTAGTGTGTGTGTGTTGGTGTGTAGAAGTCTTTGGGGAGGATGGGGGAGTATGAGATAGGTTCAAAGCTGTATTTTATTTATGTGCTAGACGCTTTTGTTGTGTTCGATATGTCTGCGGACAACACGGCTGTTCTGGAATGTTCGTAAATAAACAGAATGGATTCGGTGTCAACTTGAAAGTGTTCTAAGAACACTCGTGGGGTCTTGGAATGTTTGCAGGGGGTGTCCTGGAGACGTTGTCTGTATTGTTCGTTGGCATGGTGAAAATGTTTTAAGAACAATCGCGGTGTCCAGAAATGTTCGTACATAAAGAAAATGGGGGTGCCCTGAGGACGCTGTTTGTATTGTCCTCTGGCAAGTTGAATGTGTCCTAGGACCTTCCCCCTGTCCGCGGACATAACAATGGTTGCAATGTTTGCATCTATGGTGCGGTGGTTGTGGCCAGGGTGTAGAATGCACCCAAGAGTGTATGCCCTGGCCACAACCACCGCAGCATATCACACCCATAGTGGCTTTTAACTTTGGGTCAAAAACTAATTAATAAGGAACAATGTTATAAGCTTGTATGGGTGTGATATGCTGCGATGGTTGTATTTATCCTGTTATACGTACTATTTGGTTTAGTAACGGGAGTCCATGTTTTTCTTGTTCATTTCTGTAATAAAAGAAAATAGCATGTTAGTACTAGTATTTTATAATGACTTATTATTGTACAATCAACATTTTCTTCTTTTTATTGACCCTCATATTTAGTTGATTACAAAAAGGAGTACTGTACAATGTGCAAAGTTTCTGTGTTTGTTGCTAAAATCATTGGGTCTGTGGGAGAAAAAAAATCCATGTTGGATTAAAAAAAAAATACCTTTTTCTGTTATGCTACAGTTTATTTATTTGTTTGTTTTCCTCGTTTACTTGTTCTTTCTGCCTAATGCTTTATGCATTGGATTGTTCCAGTTTTTGTGAGCAGTAAGATATTAGGTATTTGTTTGGATATTGTAAAATTTTGGCCAAGTTAGATACCAGTAGGCTAACTGTTTATGTTTTGATATAATTTCGTGGTATTGATTTATCTGTTTGCATATTTGTAAATTTTGGGACAGTTAGATACCAATTGGCATATTCTAACTGTCTATTTTTGCTCTATTTGAGTGGTATTAATTTATCTGATTAGTTGTAGAATCTTTGGGCAGTTAGATAGGTTTTGAAATATTGTGACAGTTTATATTTTATTACTACAAGTGTACTTAAGGTTTAAGTACAGTTCAGTTATCAAATTTTGGTTTTAAGAACATTAAATACACGTTTGTAAGATTAGCTGGTAATCTCTTCTTTAGAGTAACGGTACTATCATTACATTCAAACCATCCACATTTTTTTTTATATATGCAGTGTAGTGCCCTGAGTTGGTTGTGGCTCCTGCGTGGTAGATTATACCTATTGTTGTGAAGGTTTTCCTACCAAGTGAAATTTGACCATGTGTGAATCCAGTCAGCTTGCAGTTGTTTTTCGTACCATCTGTATTGTAACGTAGAAGTATTAGTATTACGTATTTACTATGTTTTTGTATTAGTAACGTGGAGCGATTATCCGAATTGCAGGTAGAACATAATCTACTGTGTTTTGCATTTTGTACAAGTTGCTGAAATGGAACAGATTCACAATTAGGTATTGATATATAGACAGAGCGCTCATTGGGGATTTGTTCTTGTGTCACATTATTGCAGAGAGTGCATGTATGTTTCCACATGTATGAAATCTAGAAGATTTCATTTATAGGTATGTTTTTGTTTTCCAGTACTAATAGTAAGTACATTAGAAATTCTTGTGGATCTTCCTGTGAGTTTATAGTGAATTTCACCATTCCAGCACAGTAGTCCAATTGTCGTCTTATTCCAGAAACACTATACGTGTTGTCAGGACTGTTTGCTGCATTTCTGTGAAGTACTAACATTTGCAAACACAATGGGTCTGTACTGTGTAAGTAAATGTTGTCAACAATTGGTGGTAATTGAAATAGAACATTCATTGCTACATTTGCGTAGCAACTTACACCAACTATATTTGAGAATTTAAATGGTCCAGGTAGTTCTGTATCTAACTGCTTTTTTGGGGTTTGTCTTCCTTCTTTAAAGAGGTACCTGGTTTACTTTCCCTAATTGATTCTTTTTTGCTTGTGGTACTTGATGAAGTTTTTGTTTCTTTTAGTCTCTTTGGAGGATTTGCAGTGACATCCTGTTGCATTTCTGTTTGATTTAGTTTTCTTTTAGAAAATGTTCCTTTTTGTGGAACAGGATATGTTTGTAGATGGGGGGTGTATAGTGAACAAAGTCTATTGTATTCTAAAATGCAAGGAATATCAGCGTTTACTTTACTTCCATCAAAGTTTATTAGAAATAGACCGTCAATTGTACGTAGGTGTGACAGTGCTACGTAGTTAATGCCTTCTTTAAAGACTGTGTTACCAATGTCTATCATTGCTTTGTCTAGAGTAAGACCTTGTGATTTATGAATGGTGACTGCGTATGAAAGAGTTAGAGAAAATTGTTCTCTGCGTACATACATGTCTTTGAAGAGAAGGAATCGAGCTGTTGAGCGTCCTATTCTTTTTACTTCTGAAAGTTTGTCAAAGAGAATATTGACAAACTGAATTTTGTTGTCACGTGGGTATGTTTGAAAGCCAACAACTGTACCCAGTGCTCCATTAACTAGTCCTTGCTCCACGTCAAGGTTACGTTTAAGCATTACTCTGCAATTTAAGGATAATTTTAATATCTTTTCCAAGCCTGCTGTGTTTGAGATTGATTTTTCTAAACTATTTATTCTTGCTGTGGCTTGGTCACACATGGGTAGTGTCATTCCATGTACATCTAGTTTGTCTGTGGTGCTAATTTCCATAATTGGTTGCATTTCTTTTGCTTAACATTATTTCATTGAATTTGAAACAGCTTGCAAGAGTTGGCATTAAGGCCATACAATTGACATGTTTGGGGGCTAATTGTTCCATAACATCTGTAGCACATGCATTATCACCATAAAGTGCATGAATGTACCGGGTTTTCAATATTGCTTCTGCTTCTCTAGAAAGTATACCAACTCTGATACGTTTTAAGATGTTGGCATAAGTGAGATCTGCAGATTGGCACATGTTTTCTGTTAATTCTCTGTATTGGAAATGTTGCCAAAGGTTGACATTTCCAATGCTGCCAACAGGTTTGCGGCATAGTTTGTGTCCTAATGTTTTAAAAATAGGCTCACCTTTTACATGTGTCAATTGAAGAAGCTCTCCGAAAACATGATGTGTTTTCCTGCAAATAGCTCTTCATAGTTTGTTTTGAGTACTTCTTGTAATCTGAGGTGAATCAAAGCCAACATTAGTTTGGGCACCATGCTCACTTCATCTATTAGTAGCATTTTCATTTGTTTCAATACTCTGCGTACTTCCATTGCAGCTTCTGCAGAAAGTTTGTAATAATCTAACTTGTTTTGGTGTTCTACTGGCAGGAGTAGTAATCGGTGTAAAGTGACACCACCTATGTTGTAGGCAGCTAAACCTGTGGGGGCAGTGACAACAGCTGACAGTTTGTTGTTTGTCAATTGTTGAAGGAACTTACTGATGATTTTGATTAGGAATGTTTTGCCAGAACCAGCTTCACCACTGACATACAATAGTATAGGTTTGTAATTTTGGCAGGTGCATTCTTTGTTTTCATGTTGCACATCATGTGCAATTTCTTTTGTTATTTCTTGAAAAATGCTACGTTGCTCTTTGTTTAGTTTTGATTGTAGTGTAGTTAAGTCTTATTTATCTTCATAGTGACACATGGTGTTTTCTACTTCTATCATAGCTAATTCTGCCTCATTTGTTATTAGTGGTTCTCCCAGTGGTTCTTGGCTTCCTGTGACAGAAGGTTGACTACTGTCAGGAGTGCCCTTATCTAGTTGGGCCTGGAGTTCCTCTTCATGTTGCTGTTCATTGTGCAACATTGTTTTGTACTGTGCAAAGTTTACATCAGTTATACTGCTTTCATTGGCTTTGAAAGCGTCTTCATATGAGTCATAGGTATCTAGTATTTCTTCTTCTTTTCTCCATTGTTTGAAGAGTTGTAGCAGGGACATGTAGTATATTTCTTTATGTTGAGGAGTCTTTAGTGACAATTTGATATGATTAATTAAATTTGGTTTGGTGAGTTTTACTAAGCTGCCATCACAGTTTGTCACTTTGTATTTACGGTTTTGCTCATCAGGTTTTATATTATTTTTGTATGTGTAGTTTTGGGCTATGTGGTATAGACACATGGTTTCCAAAGTGGCACTCCTGTTTGGGTAGTATGTGTCCAATAAATAGTTTTTTAAAATGTCTTGGCTGTTGGGATCATGTTTGGCTATTGTTTCTATATCTTCATATGATTTTAGAACTCTTTTTCTAGATTTAGCTGGACCAAGACTTAGGCATACTATATTTGCAGATTTACCATACGATGCAGTACCAGTTAATCGATCAGCTGCTTCATAGGATCCACATTCTCTATGGGACAGCATTTTTATGCCCAAGCTGTATAATTTCTGAGACACTGTTTTATCTGATGACAGGTCATTCCAGAGGTCTTGGAGCTCTGTCTTTTATGATTTGGTTAAGTATGCTGTGACATATCGTGCAACTGCAGTAGAATTGTCTGCAATGTACTGCACATCTATGTTTGCATTCCACAAGTGGGCAATGATTGCATTGTAATCATTGATATGTTTTTCTTCTTCCTTTCTTTTTATGCAATATGTATTTTTAGGTGACTTACCTTTAACACTATGTCTAACTGAAGACATGAGGTTGTTCACTTGACCTGTATTTGTAACTGGTCTAGGGAAACCAAATCGGCATTTGGTGTAGTATTTCACTTTGTTTTTGTATTTGCGATGACAATATTTGCCACATTTGTGTCTTTGGAATTGTAAGATTTTTGCACGAAGATCACTATTTGTGGATTCTGACGGAATTTCACAAGTGACATATTTTTCAATAAACTGTAAAACAGTGGCATCACTGTCTTGACCAAATTTAGGAGCATCTTTAATCCATAAAAGCATGTGGACATGTGGTGCTCCTCTGGCTTTGTCTTCTTTTCTCCAAAAGAAGCGTTGCACTTCTCCAAGGGGAGGAATAGTTTTATTACAAATAAAATGTAGCATAGCAATGAAGCGATGGTGAAAATATCTAGAAACATTAACAGGATCCTGAGAACAAAGTTCTCAAGGTGTTAGTATATCTATGTTTGTTTTGTTTTCGTTTGATATGCGTAGGAAAGCATGTAAATCTTCCCATGCATATTCTGCTCAACTTAATGTAACAAACCAAGCGGGTGGGCCAAGGTTTCTGATCGTATAACGTCCATCTCCATGGCGTCGAAACCAGTACTCTTTAGTACCTCGCATATTTGCTAATAGATTTGTAAGATTTGTCTGTAAAACCTCATCTTTTTGTTGAACTTTTTGTAATAATTGTGTGGCTGTCATATTTTGAAAGTGTGATCCTGATTTTAATATCTGTCCAACTCCGTAACATAAAGTTCTAGTTCACTTTCAAAGAGTAGGTGGAATATGTATTCCACATTTTGTCGAAATCTGGGATCTTCAGAATACATTCGTAATGAGCGATATTCTGATGCTGATATTTGAACAGATCTATCACCGTATCTTCCTCCTTTGCCAGTAGGAAAGAGTAGAGGAAAAGCACATGCTTCTATACTTTTGTCCCATATGCTGATTGGTGATCCTTTTGTTTGATTCATTTGGTACGTTTCCAGTGCATCTTCTATGGTGTCATTAGAGTGCAATGGGTGAATTGTATAATGGTCTAAAGTGTTTGCTATTGTAGCAGGATCTAGGAGCTCAAATTGACCAGTTTCTTGTGTCTCTTGAATTATTTCAGTTGTATCTTTCAAGTTTTCTTCGATATTAATTTCTTTGTAATAATCATTATTCTCTTTGAGATATTGCAGGGCTTCTCTAACTTTATGTATTTTGTAGGTACTCCATTTACCAAGATAATTAAAGATTGTTGCATTGGACGTTGCACTCCTAGAGTGTGCACATTTTCTTTTAGATCTAATGGTAAATACACTACTTTTCCACGAATACCTTTCACTAATTCAGAGGGAGGTAATTTTGCAGTTTTTGGTTGAAGGCGTATTATTGCTTGAAATGGATGAACTGTTTGAATTATGATGCTCTCATATAAATTAAGTTGTTGAAGGAGTTTTGGTAGTGGATGTAATTCCAAGTTATTTGAGATAGCACGTGAAGGCGTTTGGTTGTTGTCAAGTTTGGTAGTGCAGTAACTGCAAAGTATTATGGGGTCAGTTATTTCGTATTTGTTTTCTGCTATAAGGTAGAGAGCTAATTCAAACCATTTAGAATCTTCATTGTCTTCTATTTTGTATGAAAGGTCTATAGTTTTTGTGTTACTTTTATAACACGTTCTGTGGCAACATACACACACGTGGTTTGGTACTTCAGCTGAAATGCTTTGAAATTTTAGTATTTCTTTTTTGTATGTGTGTAGTGAAAGGTTGCCATGTGCAGATTTGTTACGAAGTTGGTTGACAGCTATTTCATCTTGCAAGTGGGTTTCATTTGCAAAATATTTTTTCTGTATATACTCGATTTCTTCTAGTAGGTCTTTTGGTGTACCATGTAGAAGAATGTTATTTAAATTGGCTAGTGCTAAAGCAGGACTTTTTGCATAATACAGTTTATAAACTAGATTTCATATACTTGCATGATGTGTTGATATCCTTTTGATATCAGGGAAGGTTGTTTTGCAAGTAGCTCCTGATATGCAGGCCAACAAATGTCCTTGCAGTCCTGTGTGCTTGTGTACTGGACAAGCATCCATACTTTGCAGTATTTTAATTTTGATTTTGTCTTTGCTTTTCACATATTGATTGAGGAATAGGCGTAAAGATTTGAACATTTTTTTGGGAATGTTACACATTGACGTGCATGGCCATGTGTAAATTAGATGTTCTGATTCAGTCGAATGGAGGGGTAAATCTAAGATTTCAGGGCATATTTTTGTAAGGAGTACTTCTTGTTCCATTATGGTATTATTAACTTTTTCATAACCTCGACCACTGCTATGTATGGCAATTGTATTTGTTTGCTTTTGTTTGTACGCTTCTTCATTAAAGTATGGTTCTGTGCTTGTAGTGTGACTCCATTCACCTCCACAGATATTTAAGAAGATATTTCTGTTCACATTTCGTTTATTGAGAAGTCTTTTTTGAAGTTTAGTTATTAGTTTTGTTAGTGGTTTAATTCTGTTTAACACAACAATAAATAAGTTTCTTTTGAGAAGAATTGCACTGTCTATCAACGCTTCTAAGATTACTTTCCTACGATAGGTTTGACGTGTTGAACCTGGTTTCTCTCCTGTTTTTATCAGATTTTGAAGGACTTTGTGACGGAACATTTTGGCTAATATACTTTTCTTGGTATGCTTACTTTGTACTATATCAAGATTTATAGAAGACGTTTTATTTGTAGTGATAGTTGATTTTCTGTTAATAGTTTTTTGGGTCGTTTTACTTTGCGATAGAGGAGGCAACGTTTTTGCACTAGAAACTTCTTCTGTTTCACAACATGACTGTATTAGCTGTTGTGTTTTAACGTTTTTTTACAATTTCTGCTATAGATGGGTGTTTATGTTGGAGACTTTTCTTTTCATTTGCTCTACTTCTGCGTCCCTTTCTACTGAGTTGCTTTTTGGTGGGCATTCTGGAGCGTCTGTTGAAAAAAATACAGAAGGTATGGGTTGGGGTTTTCTGCAATGCATGTGTGTTTTGTGCATGATTGTTTGAGCAAGATGATAAAGATGTATGTAATGGTGTGTGATTGTAAATTGGGAAGTTGGACTACTAGGGATGGGTATTCTTCAATTAATGTGTTACTAAACTGGGGTTCAGATGACAGAAAAAAGTAAGCCGGTGGTGTGGAGAAGAATAAATAATATAGGTAAAGCTATACAATTTAAACAGTTGTTTGTTCTACAACATCTACATTCTAGCGGCTGAGTTGGGTAATTTGTGTGCCGAAAAATAGGAATTTGAGGGCCATTCTGACAGGAGATCACTGTTTAAGACGGGTGGGATTTTTGGTCAGAATGGTGCAGAACCTCTATTTTTAGGCACAGAAATACCATGAATGCACCGTAAAGTGCGTGTGAGTTATAAATCAAATATTATGGTAACAATCTACTTACTTTTTTTTCAAAAATGAGTAGTTTGCTTCTAAGTTGTTCTTTGTAAATCAAAATTGGCTGCTTCTATTCAGGAGAATGGGCTTCACTGCAATTGTAAAAGAAAGAAATTAGTAATTTGGTTGCTACATAGCACTGTTTTCATTTTAGATTGAAATGCTCAGCGCCTTCGTGAAAACCATTAAAACTATATTATGACTAAGAGTAGGAAAGAAAATATCTTTACTATGGTTTGTGGAATTCATAATCTACCAACGTATACCACTATTCTTGTAACTAAGCTTTTCCACATAATAGTGAGTCATTGTCATCATAGCTCTCAACCATGTGTGTCGCAAAGGCGGGTGAAATCACCTGATTTTGTTTTTGGCGGGTGAGACGCCCATTGGAATGAATGGGCGTGCAGGAGGCTTGGCGGGTGAGTCAGTCCTTTACAAGGCGGGTGACACCTGCCAAAAGCGTGTGAGTTGAGAGCTATGTGTCATAGCCTGCTTTTGCACGTAACAGTGAGTGAATGTCATAGTCTGCTTGTCCTATATAAATGTATGTAAGTACTTATATAAACGAAAAAAATGTAAACCAATTATGTGTTTGTACAAATATTATTGTTTGAGATTTGATCATAGAGTGTGTATGTTATTTTGTGTGATTATATGTCGTATATATTTTATTTCAAAAATGTTAGTTTAATAGTATTTGCATGTGTGTGTGTGTATGAAGAAATTAAACGATATAAAGGTTTGTAAGTGACAGGTCATTTTAGGACAATGAAACAATGATTCTCTATTCATTTTTCAGATTATAGAACGTAAAAGTCGGTTAGAAAATGTGTTCATTTACTGTGTAGAAAATATGCATACCTGTAATTTCTGTTCATGTATATGGATATGGACCATGCCGCAAGTAGAAATATTGGTGATTTGTATAGTATTTTGTAGATCGTGGTTGTCAATGGTATGAGACTTGTACTCCGAGAGATACACCGTACATTTGTAGTGCTGCTCTATGATGATGCAGTTACATGTAGAGTTATTGGATTTGATTGGTGGATGGTCATGTGATTGCTTAGCTACGTCCAATGAGGGAATGGCACAGAGAGTGAAATCGAAATGGTAGAAGGGCTGTACATGTTACAATACGTTCGCGGACATGGCGGTAGTTCTAGGACACCACGTATTACATCCGGGGAATTTGGGGAGGGGAGGTATGGAAATGAGATTGGATGAAGCAAGGGATTGGTCAGTAAAGTTTAGTGAGTGTGTTGTGCTAGGAGAGGTTTTCTCAGATATTGTTTTTGCAGATAGAAGAACAGATAGCTATGGCTGAGTGTTTCAAAACACAGATTGTATGGATTTTGGGAGACTCGTGGATTCATTTGTTGAAGGTGCATGCAGAAAGCTGTGGAGTATCTATAGATCTTGGATTCCCACATGTGGAAGTGCACTGGCATGGAGTGCGTGGAATGAAGTGGTTGGACTTGCTACCTCTATGTGCAACATTGAAGATAGAGGAACATCCAGACATAATTCTAATTCATTGTGGAGGGAACAGTTTAGGACATGTGTCTGGAATTTCTTTGCAATTTGCAATGAAAGAAGGACTTCAGAAGATAACGGACATGTTTCAAAACTCTAAAATAATTTTTTCACGGATTGCGCAGAGACAAGTGTGGCTTCATTCTTTCTAATGTGGTCCACAAATGGAGAAAGCAAGGCGTAATGTTAATAAGGCTGTTTGTGCCTTCCTAAGAGATTTTGGCATGTCCTCTTTTAACAATGAAAATATTTTGTTTCGTAGTACATACATTTTTCGCAAAGATGGAGTCCATCTTACTTATACTGGCAATCAAATTTTTCTGAGAAATGTACAAAATGCATTGCAACCTTTTTTACAAATAAAGCATTCGTTTTGAAGTACGTCTTACGTAGTTAAAATCTTTTACATTCAAACACCTCCCAAAGACTCTTTTCAGAGCCACCACTTCCTGATAGAGAAAAATGCATTGGTTTCAATAGGGTAGCAATGCAATTGTTTTTCTGTTCGCGGACCGTCCGTGGACTTTCACGAAATGGAAATGGCTATGCTTTATGTATCTTCACTTCTATTTTTTAACTGTGAAAGGCGGCTCTGAAAAGAGCCTTATTTATTTTTTGATTTTTGTTATTTTGTATTTTTTTGTTCTTTTTTATACACGACACACTAGGAGAGGAGAGAAAGGAGGGTAAAGGGAGGGGGACACCAACCACAGGGATAAGAAAGGGCGAGCTGAGAGAGGAAGATGTAGAGTGGGTTTTATTTGGGTAGTGAGCAGGTCTTCTGGTGCTCTGAGACGTTCGTCTCAAAAGCACTCCGAAATCATTCCCCCCTGCAGAGTACTGTGTCACAGTACACACATACAACTGTGACCCTCGAAAGGTAAGGGTCATCAGAATTCTGTATGGCCTGTGAGGCAGCTTGAGGAAGATGCTGTCCCACAGAGGTGTTCCTTGTGGTGACAGGATCAGGAACGGAGGATGAAGTAGAGGCAATCAACCTACTACGCTTCTCGCAAGGTACAACCTTGCGAATGGCCCCAGTGTGGAATGAGCGCAGGTGTCGCTTCATGGTAGTGGTCCCAAAGCTATACGAACCATGCTTCCCGCGACTGAGTACCATTTTGCACTCATTACAGGTGACACGGTTCGCATGAGACTTAGGACCGTTTCCATGAACGGTAAACAACGGCCACATGCAAGATTCACGCCGAGGGCGGGTAGTAGGGATTTCCTCTACCTCATTCTCGTCATCCTCTTCTTCCTCCTCTGTATCCTCACTGCTGTTCCCCTCTTCAGGCCCTTGGGGAAATGGTGGTGGCAGAGGGGGTGGGGGTGGTGCTGAGGCAGATGTAGCACCATGTGGTAATAGTCGAGCCATGGATGTCATAGGCTTGGAGATGGAAATCTCAAAATCTGCAAAGTATGCAGCAAAATGCAGTGTGCTCTGTGGAATAGTCAGAAACACAATGAGAATGCGCTCTAGGGCGTGGTCTTATATTGGGGTGCTTGTGCGCGGGTCGCGAACATGCACGCCTTCTGCAAGACAGATCGAACATCAAAAAAGGTTCAAAAAGTCACAAAAACTATGTGGAAAGTTAGGATTAGTATGTGGGATTTGTGGTATGGTGATTTTTTAATGAGAAATATTGTGGATCACTTGGAAATGTACTTTTAAACTGGTCGGGGACACAAACAGTGTCCGCATTTAGAGCACGAGATGAGCGTGGGCGCGGTCACATGATTGTTTTGTGAGCATGTTCGCTAAGGTAGCGGTCATCCGCAGGACACCCAATGTACAGACATTGTTTTGTGCATGCGTGTTGATGTTCTGTGGACAGTGTTCGAGTCCTGAACTAATTAAAAGTGCGTCACATGTAAAACGAACAGTTACGGACAGCCGTTTTTTCTTAGCACAGTTTAATTTATTTGCTATCAATACAGACAGACATAGCGTTTCAAGTACACCTCCATTTTCGTTTATTTACGAACAATTCAGGACACCATGAGTGTTCTTAGAACAGTTTCTGTTTGCTATCGAACACTACGAATAGGCATAGTGTTCTTAAGGACACCTCAATTTTTGTTTATTCACGAACATTTCAGGACACTACGAGTGTTCATAGAACATTTTCAACTTGCATGAGAACATTACGGACAGATGTAGTGTCCTCAGGACAGTCACATTTTCGTTTCTTTACGAACATTTCCGAACATACGCGCTGTCCGTGGACACCTAAATTGGATTTATCACAAGGAACTGAAAGTAATTACAACACAATATAAGAAAAGTAACTTTATTTGATATATATATACAAATATGACTAGGAAGGTGGGGCAGAAACGGAAACAAAAACAGGAGAATTAGGGATTTCTAGATAACTGGGATTAGGTGAAGAAGGGAAGGAAAGCTCATCGAAACGCTTTGGTCCATAGACAGGGTTTGGGGTTAACTGCGTGGGATAGGGTGAGGGGGGACAAGTGCAGGTTGGACAATGGTGTGCTGTTGGGGGTTTCACATAATTTTACACAAAGTTTTTCAAATCCATAAAATTTTGCAGAGATCTGCATCAACTACTAGGGGTGATGTTCTTGTAGAAGAAGCTCCGTCATCTCCCTGAAACATAGTACTTGCGTTAATAAAGAAGGAAGTATAGCGGATGTAATCACGTCATATGATTTCGCTTGATCGAACTGTCAGTATCCATACCTCGAAATGCATAAGAACATCAAGGGACGATGTAACTGCGGTGCACACTTCTGCAAGCTGTTGCGCCGACCCGTAACTGCATGCTCCCCCTTCTTCTTGGACTAATGCTCCATCGACTCCCTGAAACATAGGACTTTCATTAGTAATGAACACAATATTGAAAAAAGAAGACACATAGGAGGGCGACGACAGAAGGGCATATCAATGGCTAAAAACGAAAGAAACATTGTGTGTAACAATCACGCTTCAAGAATGCAAGATCTGATGATCTACATCGATGGAACTGTCCGGAAACGTACCTCGAGCATCTGAGTGACATCAACGGTTGTCGTCAATACGTTGGACTCCTCAGCATCTCCCTGAAAGACAGTACTTGCATTATTTTGGATAACAATAATTATAACTGAAAACAAAGACTAGAGGACGAGTACAAGGGTGTACCATTAGGTAAAATAATTACACGATAAATTAAAACTATTGATTTACATGCCTAAAACAAGTCAGTGGCAGAATAGCCAAGTAAGATTACCCGATAGGCGCTTGAAGTGGCTGATGACTGCAATAACGACACGGATGGAGAATCTTCCGCCTTCATATTGAGTGGATACATAAATGGGGAAATTATTGTTAGCTAATGCTACACACTACCGCAAGGCCGATAGATAAATACGTAAACTTGACTCACCAGTGGAGGGATGTGGACGAATAGAGTGGGAATAGCGGTTGAGAGCAATTTTCGCCTCGCTCGCGGTGTGTTCTTCTTTATTAGCAATGATGTGGAGTACATGTCTGAGCTAAAGTGCCTGCTGCAGATGCGGTATCGATCACCCCTCTTGTCCGCAAAGACTTCTAGGACTCTACTTTCAAGCTCAGACGGTGGATATCCGCAATATCGGACCCATTCTCTTATCTGATCTATTGTCTTAGGGAAAACATGCATTATAGTACCTTCAGATTTATTATGGGTCTTCGAAGTGCAACCGCCAATGGAACAGGCAGGCATTGTGGAAAGTTCTGAAAAGTAAAGATCAACAATTCTCTATGAATACCAATGTGTTAAAAAATTAAATGACACATAAAAGGTTCAATGCAAGGTTCGTTTTGGTTCTTGGAACTATACACGTTATTCACATGCTGATAAGTATTTGAATAACTTTAAAAAAATAGAAAGATAATTTGACTAAACTCAGAACATGTGACTAGTTCCTTGCATGTACTGTCTTGAACGAAAAGAAATTGGACGCAAAATTATTATGGTACATGGCCTTACCTTGACGAACAAACAGTTAGATGCAGGGATCAGAGTAGTTTCTTGTCGTAGAACAGGGAGCAGTTCACAGGTTGCAAACTGACGAGTTTCCTCGAAGTGGTCACGGAAGTTCACAGAGACGAAGAGCAGATAACCAGCACCTTCACGGGTTGACTAGCAAAGCGCAAAGAAGTTCTCATTAGAAATATGAAGTGGGTTATAAAGAATTCGAAACAGGGGTGTGTTTGTGAATGAATGACGTGTATATGTTGTGGCATTATGCGGTTTGCAGGGGGCCGTCCAGCGTGAAGGGGGATGCTTGGCAGGAGACACGGGGTCTGGAGGTAGACATGGGAACAACAACCCATGCTCTATAGACCACTTTGAAGTGTACATGGTCTTTGGCACCTCTTGGCCTTTATCGCTCTCTGACAGCTCCACTTGGCAGCACAAGTACCCCGGTGCGAACTGCCTTTGATAGGGCGAGGGGGTGGATTGGGGCGGTGGTCGTGCAGACAAGACACAGGAAGACTCGTGAATGGAGACACACTTATGTGGATTGCAGGGGGCCGTCCAGCGTGAGGGGGGATGCTTGGCAGGAGACACGGGGTCTGGAGGTAGACATGGGAACAACAACCCATGCTCTATAGACCACTTTGAAGTGTACATGGACTTTGGCACCTCTTGGCCTTTATCGCTCCCTGACAGCTCCACTTGCCAGCGCAAGTACCCCGGTGCGAACTGCCTTTGATAGGGCGGGGGGTGGATTGGGGCGGTGGTCGTGCAGACAAGACTCGTTTGCCGCAGGGCCTCACCAAGGAGAGGCCATCTAACTGCATGTAAGAGGCAGGCTGCAGGATCTAGTACATGGAAGGCAGGGGGGTGAGTTTATAAATACCTCACCCTCCCAAGAGAATATATGGGTGCAGTTCACCCTGGAGACCCTGGATGCCTAGGCAGTTAGTCAGCAGCAGGCTGGCCTGTGGTGGCAAGGCGGCATGGGCCAGAGGGTGTCATCTCTGTACCCGGTGCCCGAAAGGATGATTTATTATGATCAACCATATTGATTATTTACCTATAACCATGTTTTGTATCAATAAAATCCAACGGCCTTCCTTTTATTGCCAACGCTTGAACAAAGTGGTGTGGTAAGTATTTTTGGGGGAGGAGGCAAGGCCGGGAGGCTTGATGCCAACCCGCAAAATAACATATGTATGTCTGCTGCATATGGGTTCAACGGTTATGTGGATTGAAGGTGGGCGGCCAGCGTGAGGGAGGATGCTGGCCGGAGACATGTGGTGTGACAAGACAAGGCACAGGAAGACTATTCAATGGAGACACACTAGATTCATTTAAAAAATCAAAACAACCATTGTTAAAATATATGTTGGGTTTTATTTTAGATCTTAATTTCAATTGAACATAAATAATAAACATTACACATTGTAAAGTTCCGGTTGCAGCACATCCAGGGAAAATCTGCGGTATTGTCCACTGTCGCTGGGGAAATGTTGTCTAATGGCAAGTACTTCACAGGCAGGTATTACTCTCCGAACGCGGTGTCCGAGCCTCCCGTGAAGCCACCAAGTGAAGCAACGATAGGCCACCAGCCTGTACCACCTGTGAAAACGAAAGATGCAAACTGTATTAAAATGACAAAACTTTCTTATCACTGTCGATTCAGGTAAAAAATGTCATTCTGCTTTGAAAAAAATTCTATCTAGAAAATGCACAATATGGAACCAACATGCATTCGAATGATATGTAGATGTCATTTTATATGTGGGAGACGACCATGACATAGTAGTGGCATCACTGACATCAAAACCAGAGTATACTTACTCGTTACTCGGATTACGCGGACGAACAGTGCCGCGAAGTTCGTGCATAAGCACCATCATCATCCTCAACACGGTCCGTGAGAGGCAGGCTTCCCTGAACTCTGGCAGCTCGGTGATGCATTGCGGACTTGGCTCGCCTTCCGAAATGTAGGCCAAGCACCTGGAATTTTCACGGCAGCAGCAGTTCTCCTCCTCAGTTGGCATTAGCTCGCACCGATTGCACGTGCACCAGGTGGAGACGCCGTCCATGCGACATGGTCCAGGCTCTTCATCCGTTGACTGGTCCTCCCAACTGCCGTCCGAATCCCCATCGTTTTCGCGTGCTTGCCTTTCCAGTAGTTCTTGCTCGGTGTACTCGGGCTCGTACATATACGGCATTATTGTAGCCATTGTGTGGTAAAGAAAGTAAAATAATTTAAAGAGATGGTACAGGTGTTCACAAGGCCTAGAAGCGGCGAAGGTAGCTGACCAGAGCACAGAAACGAGTCACAGAATACTCAAAGTAACACAGAGAGAGTAATGGAATCGAAAATCTGCTGCTGTGTGTTGTGAAACGGTGTGTTTATACTTATTGAGGAAAGAGGCGTCCTGCCATTTCCATGGCGACACTTCATTAGCTGAGGCGCAGCGATTGTTGACACGAAACGTGCTTTGGCGTTGGGAAATGGGCGGTACGCGTCTGCTGATGTCAGGCTCAGGGGCGGGGGATTTGATTTAGTGCCGCAAAAGCAGGTGAGCCAGGGCGATGGGGGGAAATGATAGGATTATCAGAAAATGGCAGCTGATTTCGAGTGCGTTAATGGAAGCAAATTCGGGTCAGGTCCTTAGGAAAGTTTTCTACGATCTACCGAGTTATGCTTAAAAACACATGGCCGAACCGTAGGGACAATAAAAAAAAGTCCCGGAACTATCCTTTAATGCACTAATTAGCTCATGATATTTATTCCAATGATCCTTGACACTTTTTTGTCAATATTACAATAAGAATCCCTTCTACAGAGTTTTCATGAAAAGTAAATGCACATGTGATGTCATCAGTGATGTCATCAATGACATTTGTGATGTCATCTTTGATGTCCTGGGTGTTAGTCTTAGCAGTGCACGGTGGCGGCGCGAGTTATGGTTGCTTATCTTACCATAACTGCCGAATTTCAAGGGTTTTTCGGTTTTACTTTAAACCATAACTTCCCTTTAACAACGTTTTTTCACTGAATATATATATATATATATATATATATATATATATATATATATATATATATATATATATATATATTTATTTATATATATATATATATATATATATATATATATGTAAATAAACAGTACTCCTTGTAACTTACATTTTTAAATATATAAACTACAAAAGATGATGCAAGTGCACAACCAACATTACATTTGATGACAACATCAAAAGAAAGGTTCAATAATGTAAAGATAACCTTAATACTATTTCAAATTATATACATAAAATGTAGCTGATATACCGTTGTCAGAATTAGTTAAACTCAGTAGATTTCATATTAGATATGGACTTTTAATACATAGGATAACACCAATATAACATCTTTCGTCTTTCTGTAATGTCACTTTGTTATAGTTTTCTTCTGAGTATTTTCATTTTAAGAGACACACTCCTTTCTGTATTGTGTTTTTTTTTACAGTTTTCTTCATTTCTCCAAGTCTCATGTGTAACAAAGTCTGTAAACACACAACCAAAATAGATGTGAATCCCAAACACCTAATGTGTCACTTTGATTTTTCACCCCAATGTCACTATGCCTCTAAAAATCTCTTTTAAAAAGAAAAAAACACAAACACCACAAAATATATAGCTGCAGGTACAGAACTACACGTACCCATGATATCTGTAGTCCTTAAAAATTGCGGTTATCAGGAAAAACAATTGGCCAAATAAATAACTCTCTTGTCCCCAAAACCCAAACCAAGTGTCCCCCACTCACCGCCAGATCCTCACACTACTTCCTTGGTATTCTCACCTGCCTTATCCTCTCCCATTGTCCCCTTGATAGATGATGTTTTCATGACGCAGTTTCATTTGAAAAGTCAGCTATTTGCAGCTATAGGCAAGGCTACTTAAAGCTGTGTTTTGTAAACTCAGTCGATAGACCACCTCTAGACTAATGTCATTTGCCATTATTCTGACCTGAAAATAGCTTGTTAACAACTTTTCATTTCCACTTATACTCGGCTAAAAGATGGCATCTGTTTCATTGCTAAAAAACCCTGGTTCAGGTGAACTACCGGAGATATAGCTATATATGTTTGAGAAGGGCACCCCCTTCTCCATCAAATATGTATAACACTACTGCACAGAATAAATCCAAAGCACACAGAGTCCTCTTTTAAATGCTTTGCGCTCAAGTTGTTTTGGACCTGGTCCAAATCTGTCTAGATGTTTCAGCTCTGCGTTTTGGCAAACATTAACCTTGTTTCTCTATGGGAAAATGAATGGAAAGTAGGCTGCAACTTTGGAATTTTTTTTTTCTTCTTAATAACAAATCCTTATGAAACTTTGCAGTCTGGGGGTGGGGGGTAAACGAAAGGGCGTAAAGGCATACACTTAGGATTGCACTCCCAAGGAGCCACACAGAATCCTCAGAGCATTTGCTGTATCAAAATCACAGAGAGTGAAGTTATTAAAAAATAATTATAATTTAATCCAAATCACAAGTCGAAAAGAAATAAACGTGGTACAACACATTTCACGGCCATCTGACTGCTTGCTCACATACAATGGCACTATACAGGGGACATTCTTAAAAACATAACAGTAGGTCGATGGTCTCCAAAATTGACTTAAGTCCTTTGTTTCCCACAATGGGAAGGTGCAAGGGCAAGCTTTGTATTCAAGTTTTTTTCGTGCCTCGCCCATATTTGCACTAGTTTGTAATCAGAATAAAAATAGGAATAACATTGCAATGCTTTAAAGCATAATAGCCAATTGTATTAAATATATACAATCGAACATCTATTATTAATAAACACTGCAAAACTAACGATTAGAACATACCTGCATAGACAGTCAGCAGTACATGTATCTGCTTGAGTAGATTATTCGCAAAGTGCATTGCTTTTTGTCCTGCAGGCAACATACATATTTATATAGTAAAAACCAGGGGCCTCATTACAAGGGTGGCGCTACCGTAATGAAGGTGCCGGTACGGGACCGACACCCTTCATTACGGGAGCACCGATTACAAGGTTCCCTTTGCGGGACCCGGAGCAGACATCTGGTAAAACCAGACGTCTTTTCTGGGTCCCGTGAGGGGAAGAGGGAGGTAATAACGTGCCACTTGTGATGTGCCCGTTGTTACCTCCCTCCCCATTCCCATTGAGCCCTATTTGGGCTCAATGGGAATGGGGAATGGTTCCACATAAATTAGGTTGACTACTTGTTACAAAAATATTGGACGTCTATTTAAGGTTTTCAATTGATACCTCAGTTTGAAAATATATTTTTGAGCAGTACATGCTTGTTGTTTTCTACAAAGAATACCTTACTTCTTTCTTAAAAATATAATGTTACACAGCAGTTCACTTTCAGAGCGTCTCACGCTCGCTGATTTTATTTACTCACGCAATACGTGTGTGTGTGATGTCACTCGTCTGACGCACACCACATAGCAGTATTCTGTTTCGTCAATAAACATGATGATTGCAATCCACACATGCGCATAACAGTGATCTGCCGTGCATGACCTTTAATACAATACAACGAGACAGTATAAAAGGAGATTTGTCACGGTGCGGTCGCATCTCCAGTTCGGCAGCTGCGACTGACCGTGAGGCTCCTTGTCTACAAATTTAAGTAAGTACTCGCTACCTCTTAGGCACTTAATACTTTACCTCTGGTCTGTGGGCCATTTTAGTTACTCACCTTTACCTCTCCCCTTTCTACTCAGCTGACTACTGCTCCCTGCTACCATCCTATTTGTGAGACAACGATCTGATGGAATATGCGCTAACTGCATTTTTTTACACTTTAGCGATATGTAAGTTGCCATTCACTTTTCCTCATTAATTCTTCTTGTTGTTTTTTTGGTACTTAGACCATTTACCTGACACTCCTTTTATATATTTCTCTATATACTATATAGGGATTTAAAGAATGAAATGTGTACACTCTAACCAGAAGGAACTTTCTAAAATACCTATCCTTGCACAAAGTTCTACCTTGTTGAGCGCCTTTTCCATACATTTGTCTAAAAACCAATATGACAATTGTTCTATGAACGGGAATATCACCAACCACTCCCAGAGATTTAGGACTTGTTGTTTTAAAAAAAAAATAAGACAATTTGGGTTTAATACGAGTCACCTATTGATCCGTTGTCCAGAGAATGACTACTACCATGTTTTGTCCAGGAATTTCCTTGTGAATCGATATTTGTATTCTAACATTATTTTCCAAATTGTTTTCACTTGTTAAACTGATGGCTACATTGTCTCTGTCTTTTGAATCTAAAAACATATATAAGTAATTTGAACTTATATAATGGGCTAAAATATGATTTATGTCTTCTTCATGTTTTAGAAAAAAATCAAAATTATGACATTGCCCCTAAAGAAGAGTTGAGTAACTTGAAACGCGTTGGGCACCTTCATGTACTATGTACAATAAAGAAAACAATACTTTGTTTCTTCAAAAATGTCATTTGTTCAATGAAAATGGTGTATGTACCACTAAAATTGTTTGCTATGATCACTTCATGTTAAATATCTCCTGAAATAATGCTTTATATGGTTATCTAAAACCCCTTTGAGCTATTGATCTGTATTTACAGATAATCGACAGTGTGCAGGGGACGGGAGTTCCCAAAAATGTTTTTGGGAACAACCACACCTTTCCATGTATGTACCCAACCTAGATGCCAAGGTTGAGCCTTTCTCCCCCCGCACCTCAAATTTATCTTCAAAGCCTCTACTTCCATGATTTACCTGACCAACACATATTATACATAGTTGTGCCTCTAGGTTCTACATACCTTTCTTATTTTTTGTTTCCCCTCCTCTTTTGTAGAAGCGGTTGGCATCTCTTTGAACTTTGGCATCCTGACCCACATAGTAATGTCTTTTTCGAAAATCAACACACTTACAGATAAGTCAGCAACCACACTAGCTCTTTCAGATGAAGAAGCAATCAGAATACTCTGTCTAATTAAAGATACTAGCAAAGAAATGCTCAGTGCTGACAATTCCCAGAATTTGATCCAAAGACTTGAGAGACTTATACATAGAGAAATCTCTCAAAAATTCCATGCCACGACCCTGGCACAATATTTTAAAGCAAAAAGAATACCTAGAGGACTTTGGATATATTTACGCCCTACTCTTTGTAAAGACAATATCGAATTTGTAAAACGTTGGGAACAAATATTGAACAGGTGTTCCTTGGAACTTATATTTCTGACAATAGAAGAATTGGCAAAATCACTAACACAGATAAATCAAGAAATTGAAGATGTTGCATCACAATTATTCAAACTGAAAACTACAGCGGAATTACAGGCAATTCTAGAGGATACTAACAACAAATTGGACAATTATAAAAAGGAAATAGAACAGAGAAAGATCAGAAGGTTCAGACGTGACACTCTTGATAACACCCGTGATATTGTTTATTCCTGGCAAGAATTTTACAGTCACAAATCGACTAACAACGCCCCAAGACAACCAAGACCGGGCCCTGCTAATAATAATACGGATAGCAGTGAAGTGACCAGTGGAGAATTAGAAGAGAGGCCTTCAACCAGTAGCACCATACCACCCACAACAAAACCAGCAGAACAACCCCACAGCGTGGTTCCACCCTTAGCCCTAGATTCCACTCCAGTACCGGAGCCTTTTTTAGGAGAAGGAGAAAAGCAAGATGAGGGAAAAATAAAAGGCTGTTAGAAGAACAAACACTAAGGAACCCATAATTGTAAATATCTCGTCTAAAGTGCTATCAAAATCAGAAATGGACACCCTGAATCTAGGAGTGTCCTTCATACCATCTAACAACTCAACCCTATTCGAAGAAGAAGTGAATCTTTTTAAATTTATTCGTGAAATGGAGCTAAACATTTTCTTTGATAATCTAAATCCTGAAACTAGAGAAAAAGAAAAATGCCCATTTTTGGAAATGAAGAACAAGAGCAATTTTCATCCACAAATTAACCACCATTTGGTTAACCTATTTAAAACCAAAACAACCATGGCTCTGAAAAAAATTAAATTCACATCCCTGAGTAAACAAAATATCAAAAAACATCAATTGAATATAATTAAGAATTTGGCAGAAGACAACAGGTTCACAATCAAAAAAGCAGATAAAGGAGGAGCCTTGGTCATCATGGACACCTCTTTTTACAATGACGGTTGCCTTAAATTATTGTCGGACCAAAACACCTATCTAAAACTAGATCATGACCCAATCACTGACATCAAGGAAATCATCAAAAAAACTGTGGAGAAAGCAGAAGAATTTGACTGGATTTCAGAGAACACAAGCAACTTTTTGATTAACAAACACCCAGTGACTCCGGTATTTTATGGCCTCCCGAAAATCCACAAACACAGAACTGATCCACCTCCAAGACCCATTGTCGCAGGGACGGAAAGTATTTTCCAACCCCTTGCCATCTACCTCGACACAGCACTGCAACCTTTGATACAAAAAACAAACACCTATCTTAAGGACACAACCCATTTTCTACAGAACATCAAAGACCTCGATATGATTGAACCAGACCTTATACTATTCACAATGGATGTAAGTGGCTTATATACCTCAATACCACACAACCAAGGAATTGAGGCACTAGAATGGTTTCTCCTTAAACACCATGAAATCAAGATACAAAAGACCTTTGTAATTGAACTAAATAATATCATCTTATTTAACAACTACTTCAGGTTCAATGGTGAATGCCTTTTACAAACCTCAGGGGCTTCAATGGGGTCTCCGTCTCCTGTGGCACCTTCCTATGCCAATATATAAATGTATTTTTTTTTTTTAAATAAATATGCCTTGGAGAATCCAACATGGAAAGAAAAAATCAAAAAATGGTACAGATACATCGATGACATCTTTGGTATTTTCAAGGGCACAGAATCAGAACTACTGACCTTCTGGGACTACTTAAACCAATGCAACGACAGAATCAAGTTGACAATCGAAATTGGAAAACCATCTGTCAATTTCTTAGATGTAACTGTAGAAATTTCCAACTTAGCCTGAAAGACACAAATCTACAGAAAATCTACAGATGTTAATAGTACCTTACATTTCTATAGTGCTCATCCGAAACATCTAAAAGAGAACCTACTATATAGTCAACTCCTCCACCTGAAGAGAATCACCTCAGAGGCCGACAAACTTCAAGAGAAATATTCAATCATGAAGTCTAGATTTGAAGATTGACATTTTCCGTCTGAACTTATTGACAAGGCTATACTTAGAACAGAAGCACAGAGCAGGAGTGACCTACTTGAGACTAAACCTAAGGAAGCCAAATCTAACTTGATACACTCACTGAAATACTCTAGCCAGAGTTTTCAGATAAAACGGATAATCTACAAAAACTGGGACATTATTAAATCAGATCCACAGCTCAATCGACTGTTCCCAGAACCACCTATGCTGGCCAACAAAAGAGATAGGAACTTTCGAGACAAGCTAATCGAAGCAGAAAAACGAAAAATCCCTAACCAGACCTTTTTAAACAAACCAAAAAATTGCACCTTTCCTTGCCTGAACTGCCAGCATTGCTCCAATGTGATAAAGGGAGACCATATTAGAAATGCCAACACTGGCAAAAAAATACCACTAAGACAATATGCTACCTGTGACTCAAAAAATGTCATTTATGCTCTACCCTGCCCTTGTGGGCTATATTATGTGGGGAAAACCGCGGGAAAAGCAAAAGAACATTGGACGGAGCATAAATCAAATATCCGTACCAAAAATATAAAATCCCCAAACTACAGACACTTTAGAGACCACAAACACACTGTGGCCCAAATGAGAGTTGTAATCCTGGAAATTGTGCACCCTCTTCCAAGAGGTGGTGACCTACAAAAGGTTCTGTCACAAAGAGAACTATATTGGATACATTGGCTTGACTCACTTACCCCTCTGGGGTTAAATGAAGATTATTACTTAGGCCCCTTTTTATAATTGACCATCTCTAATCATTGCTTCTATTTTCTCCTTTTATATTTTCTCCTTTTGCTTTCTAAAAATATGTCTTGAAAAGACAGACTGCCAAATTACCCCTCTGTTACCTGAGAAAATCTTTCCCAATCCGCTGCATTATTCAACATCTATTATCTGTGTTAAAGACTAGGTTCTATTTATAAGAATGTGCATCCAACTTGGAACAGGAAATCTTGGATTATACACTTAAGCCTTTTGATGATGAAGCATTGCCTGATTTATATCAACATGTAATTTTTAAATGTATGGTCAGATTAATGTCTATTTCTGTTTTTGTATAAACGTATTAAACCCAGGTTGACTGATCTTTTAACACCTGTATCTATACTCCTCTGTTTGGAGTACGCTATTCCAGCGCTATCATAGTGATCACATCTTCCCTTATTCTTTGGCTCCATATAAACTCACCAGCTTTAGATTAGTTGAGTTTCTGAACACCTCTAATTGTGCTCTAACGTCCTTAGCTGAGCACCTCTACTCGTTTTCCACTATTTTTCTTAAATTTGTCTTAGGTTGAGTACTTGTTACAAAAATATTGGACGTCTATTTAAAGTTTTCAACTGATACCCCAGTTTGAAAATATATTTTCGAGCAGTACATGCTCGTTGTTTTCTACAAAGAATACCTTACTTCTTTCTTAAAAATATAATGTCACACAGTAGTTCACTTTAAAAGCGTCTCACGCTCGCTGATTTTATTTACTCACGCAATACGTGTGTGTGACGTCACTCGTCTGACGCACACCACATAGCAGTATTCTGTTTCGTCAATGAACATGATGATTGCAATCCACACATGCGCATAACGGTGATCTGCCGTGCATGACCTTTAAAACAATACAACGAGACAGTATAAAAGGAGATTTGTCATGGTGCGGTCGCATCTCCAGTTCGGCAGCTGCGACCGACCGTGAGGCTCCTTGTCTACACATTTAAGTAAGTACCCGCTATCTCTTAGGCACTTTATACTTTACCTCTGGACTGTGGGCCATTTTAGTTACTCACCTTTACCTCTCCCCCTTTCTACTCAGCTGACTACTGCTCCCTGCTACCATCCTATTTGTGAGGCAACGATCCGATGGAATATGCGCTAACTGCATTTTTTGACACTTTAGCGATATGTAAATTGCCATTCACTTTTCCTCATCAATCCTTCTTGTTGTTTTTTTGGTACTTACACCATTTACCTGACACTCCTTTTATATATTTCTCTATATACTATATAGGGATTTAAAGAATGAAATGTATACACTCTAGCCGGAAGGAACTTTCTAAAATACCTATCCTTGCACAAAGTTCTACCTTGTTGAGCGCCTTTTCCATACATTTGTCTAAAAACCAATATGACAATTGTTTTATGAACGGGAATATCACCGACCTCTCCCAGAGATTTAGGACTTGTTGTTTTTTTAAAAAAAATAAGACAATTTGGGTTTAATACGAGTCACCTATTGATCCGTTGTCCAGAGAATGACTACTGCCATGTTTTGTCCAGGGATTTCCTTGTGAATCGATATTTGTATTCGAACATTATTTTCCAAATTGTTTTCACTTGTTAAACTGATGGCTACTTTGTCTCTGTCTTTTGAATCTAAAAACATATATAAGTAATTTGAACTTATATAATGGGCTAAAATATGATTTATGTCTTCTTCACGTTTTAGAAAAAAATCAAAATTATGACATTGCCCCTGAAGAAGAGTTGAGTAACTTGAAACGGGTTGGGCACGTTCATGTACTATGTACAATAAAGAAAACGATACTTTGTTTCTTCAAAAATTTCATTTGTTCAATGAAAATGGTGTATGTACCATTAAAATTGTTCGCTATGATCACTTCATGTTAAATATCTCCTGAAATAATGCTTTATAAGGTTATCTAAAACCCCTTTGAGCTATTGATCTGTATTTACAGATAATCGACAGTGTGCAGGGGACGGGATTTCCCAAAACATTTTTTTTCATCTCGTTTAATATTATTCTTGTAAGAGAAATGTTGGGTTTTGTGGTACAGGCACATGTTTCCAAAGCAGTATTTCTGTTTGGGTAGTATGTCTCTAATACATTGTTTTTCAAAATGTCCTGGCTGTTGGGATCATTTCTGGTTATTGTTTCTATGTCAGACTATGTATTTAGATGTGCCATTAAAGGTTGTGCCTGTTAGATTGTCCGCAGCTTCGCAGCATCCACATTCTCTATGGGAGAGCATTTTTATACCCAAGCCATACAATTTTTGTGACGGTGTTTTGTCAGAAGATATGTCATCCCAGAGGTCTTTTAGCTCTGTTTTCATAGCTTTGGTCAGGTAGGCTGTGAAATATCTTGCAACAGCAGTGGAATTGTCTGCAATGTATTGTATATCTATGTTTGCATTCCACAAGAGGGCAATGATTGCATTGTAATCATTGATGTACTTTGAAGCTTTGTTTCTTGTAATGCAGTTTGTGTTGTTAGGCGGTTTGCCTTTCACACTGCATATAAGAGAAGACATGAAGTGGTTTACTTGTACTTTTGCTGAAACTGGTCTAGGGAAACCAAAGTGGCATTTGGTATAGTAATTGCCTTTGTTTTTATATGTGTGTCTGCAATATTTGCCACATTTATGTTTTTGGAAGTGTAATACTTGTGTATGTAGCTCATTATGTGTGCTTTCTGAAGGGATGTCGCAGGTCACATATGTTTGAATAAACTGAAAAACAGTGGCATCACTGTCATGATCAAATTTAGAACCATCCTTTAACTACAAAAGCATGGGGATGTGAGGTGATCCTCTGGATTGATAATCTTTTCTGCAAAAGGAGTGTTCCAATTCTCCAAGGGGAGGAATTGTTTTATGACAGATGAAGTGCTGCATGGCAATAAAGCAGTGGTGAAAGTATCTTTATACATTTACATGGTCAAGAGAGCAGAGTTCTCCTGGTGTTTTTATGTATATCGCTTCTTTGCTTTGGATTGCTATGCGTAGGAAGTCGTGCAAGTCCTCCCATGCATATTCTGCACAACTCAAAGTGACAAACCATGTGGGTGGGCAAAGGTTCCGTAGGATACACCATACATCAGCGTGACATCGGAACTAGTATTCTGTTGTACCATGCATGTTTGCCAAAAGATATTAAATAATTGACTGCAGAGTGTGGTGTTTTTATGTATATCGCTTCTTTGCTTTGGATTGCTATGCGTAGGAAGTCTTGCAAGTCCTCCCATGCATATTCTGCACAACTCAAAGTGACAAACCATGTGGGTGGGCAAAGGTTCCGTAGGATACACCATACATCAGCGTGACATCGGAACTAGTATTCTGTTGTACCATGCATGTTTGCCAAAAGATATTAAATAATTGACTGCAGAGTGTGGTGTTTTTATGTATATCGCTTCTTTGCTTTGGATTGCTATGCGTAGGAAGTCGTGCAAGTCCTCCCATGCATATTCTGCACAACTCAAAGTGACAAACCATGTGGGTGGGCAAAGGTTCCGTAGGATACACCATACATCAGCGTGACATCGGAACTAGTATTCTGTTGTACCACGCATGTTTGCCAAAAGATATTTAATAATTGACTGCAAAACTTCATCTTTGTCTTTTATCCTTTGCAGTAGTTGGGTAGCAGACATGTTTAAAAAATAGGAACCTGTTTTCAATGTGTGTGCTACTCCGTAAAATAGAGTTTCTAGTTCACTTTCAAACAGGAGGTGGAATATGTATTCAACATTTTGCAAGAATCTGGCGTCTTCAGAATACATTCGTAAAGAGAGTTATTCTGACGCTCGTATTTGTGTGCATCATTCATCATATCATTCTGCTTTTCCTGTAGGGAAGAGTAGAGGGAAGGCTTGTGCTTCTACACTTGTTTACCATATGCTGATTGGAGACCCTTTGACTTGACAGATTTAATATGTTCCTAGTGCATCGTCGATGGTGTCTTTGGATACGGCATTTATAACAAAACCTATACACATGTGTTTCATGGCGTGACGAGGCAAGGGGGGAACAAAAAAGTGAAGTCAGAGACAATGATCTTACTAGGCCAGGTGGCATGGAGATTGCGAAGTTCTACAAATTCAAATTGGCCAGTTGGTGAGGACTCCTGAATTATTTTGGTGGTTTTGTTCAATGTTTATTTATTTGCAGTACTCAATGTTCTTATTAAGATATTTTAGGGTTACTCTAAATTTGTTTAAGTCTACTAGTTGTTGCCAAATATCTTTGTGTTTTGTTGGTACATGATTCACTAGGATAATCAAAGATTGATCTATTTTTCCTTTACACTCCTAGAGTGTCTACATATTCTTTAAGATCTAATGGCAAATAAACTACTTTGCTACGAATGCTTTTTAGTAATTCAGAAGAAGGCAATTTGGCTGTTTTGGGTTGAAGGTGTATTATAGCTTGAAATGGGTGTACTGTTTGGATTATAATGCTCTCATACGAATTAAGCTGTTGGAGAGGGTGTGGACATGGGAATGTTTCCAATTTATTCATCATAGCCTGTGTTTGGCAATTGGTTATTATCAGGCTTTGTATTGCAGTATGTGCAAAGTATTGAGTGGTTAGTAATTTTGTATTTGTTTTCTGCTATACGATAGAGAGGTAATTAGAAAAATTGGGATTCCTCATTGTCTTCTATTTTGTACGTTATATCTACAGTTTTGATGCTCTATTTTGACCCCCCCCTTGCTGACTCACACCCTGACACAACCCTTTCCATGCTCAACTCTGATATATCTGACACTCTCTATGTTCTTGCCACTGTCATGAGGATCCGCTTGAAGCCCAAAGCCAGTGCAACTCATGGTGCGACTCAGACCTCGTCACCCTTAAACGCAAGTGCAGGGTGGCTGAGAGGAAATGACATGCTTCCGGTACACCCTCTGACAAACTGGCCTGCTGCCTGCTCCAAAGGCAATACCAGCTCTCTGTCTGCACCAAGAAGAGAGGCCACATCCAAGCCAACATCCCCGTGGCATCTAACAACTCGGCCAAACCCTTTAAAATTTGCAAGGAGCTGCCCAATCCTGCTGTAGTCTCTACCTCTCCTGTCCCGTCTCAGGCCCTCTACATGGCCCTGGCTTCTCGTTTCATCTCAAAAATGCAAGACATCCTGTCCTCTCTCTCTTTCTCTCCCCCTCCTCCCTCCACTCCCTGCTCTTCCTCTGGTTCTTCTGCAGCTACCTCTCCTCCCTCTTTCGGGTGTGGCTGTGGAGGAATACTTACCATCATGTTACCTGGAGCAAACCCAGCAACCCCTGTTAGGGGATATCTGGGTACAGGCCTGGCACCTATGGACCAGGCTCATATGGGACATCAGTCCTGGCACCATAGGCGCCAGGCTCATATGTTAAAACGTACCTGATGCAGACCATGCTGCAAGGGATCCAAGCATCCAAGCCCATGTGAGGCTTGAAGGGACTATTTTATCTTAGGGACTATTTTGTTACTCGGGTGTGGCTGTGGAGGAATACTTACCTGGGACTACTTTGAAGGCTATTTAAACCACGTTCCATGCTCAATTCTGCTATATCTGACACTCTCAATGTTCTTGCCCCTGTCATGAGGATCCACTTGAAGCCCAAAGCCAGTGCAACTCATGGTACGACTCAGACCTCGTCACCCTTAAATGCAAGTGCAGGGGGGCTGAGAGGAAATGGCATGCTTCCGGTACACCTTCTAACAAACTGGCGTGCCGCCTGCTCTAAAGGCAATACCGGCTCTCTGTCTGCACCAAGAAGAGAGCCCACATCCAAGCAAACATCTCCGTGGCATATAACATCTCAGCCAAACTCTATAAAATTTGCAAGGAGCTGGCCAATCCTGCTGTAGTCTCTACCTCTCCTGTAACTCCCATGCCCTCTACATGGCCCTGGCTTCTCATTTAATCTCTAAAACTCAAGACATCCTGCCCTCTCTCTTTTCCTATCCCTCTCCTCCCTCCACTCCATGCTCTTCCTCTTGCTCTTCTGCAACTATCTCTCCTCCCTCTTTCTCTGCCTTTCCCCTATTCTCCTCAGATGAGTTTTATAGACAAATCTGATCTATGAAAGTCACGTCAAAACAGGCGCAGCCCTGTTCCTCCAAAACCAGCAACGACCACATTGACACCCTGGCTCTTGATCTGGCTGATTTCTGCAACCACTCCTTCGCCACTGGAGTCTTCCCCTCTTCCCTGAAGCACTCCCTTGTGCACTGTTAGGAAAGATTTCATATTTGAATATAATTTTCCCTCCATGTGTCAACCCCCAAACGTTTTGCTGCTGTTTTACACCCTGATCTAACCTTTGCCAGAGAAGCGCAACCCTCAGCCGCACTCCTCTGGGCTTTTGCTCACTTCTCATGCCCTTAAGACAGTCAGTACTGGGAGACTTTGCTTCCCTTAGTTCTTTCCTCATGTTGCAGCTTTTGTGCAACATGTTGCAAGAGTGCAATGTAACTTACTTTACCACACCCTTGGGTCTCTAGTCATTCCAAAGGCCCTAGAACCTCTCGCTGGACTTATTATGAACTGTGCAGGTGCATCATGGACAGGACTCGTGGCAGCTATCCTTTATCTTATGTTTTGAACCTTTTTTGCCATGTTATCCGCGCTTACCGCGTTTGGCACAAATAGGTGTCCTGGCTCCAAAATGGCCATGCCACGAGGTTCTTTGTCCTGTCCTTTGGCCATCTTGCCCCTTCGCCTTCCCCAGGTCGAGCCAACCCGGGTCAGTCCTTATTTGGTCATGCACTTTCCCACGAAACTCAAAGTTTTCACGGGCTTCTGCATGCCTTGTGTGTGTGCCTCCAGGATGTGGGCTGGGATGTCTGTTCCCAATACACATCCTGGGTGCCAGAGAGTCTGGAGTGTCCTGAATGCCTGGGACCACCGTGGTCCGTGATTGGTCCACGTATGGAGTGAGTGTTTGTGAGCAGATCTCCCATTGGGTCTTCTCCGTTTTGGCGTGAAGGGAACTTTGGATAAGAGGAGGCCGGAAACACCACTACCATGTTGATCTCCTGAGTTCACACAAACAAAGGATAAGGAGCCAAGTATCCTGCAACAAGAAGCCGAATCGAGGAACCGCTGGTGACCCGCTGGAAGATTTGGCAACCTGAGCCCGCTGTTGTCCGGCGAGACCCCTCTGCATCTGATCGTCCTAGAAGGTCTGCGAGGGCGCTCCGACCCATTGGAATAGTGGGACCAACTATTCTCGGCACCTTCATCAAACCCTGCAAGTAAGCCTCTTCGGAAGTGTCCCTGGGCCAACCAGTGGGCTGACCAGCTTACGCGGGATGTTTGCTCTGTCATCACTGCGGTTTTGAGGAAGCCCTCGAAACTTGGTATACTGTTTGCTCTCTGTCCATGGCACCCTCACACCGAATTTCGTAGACTTGGCATTCCCAGATCTGAAGTGAGACGAGTGCGCCCGGACCAGAGTAAACGCGGTTACTGTGTTGCCCTGCTGTGGCAATGACCTGTGCAAGTTTGCTGCACTTGTGACCCTCTTGACCCTGAAGCCTGCAACCGCAGAAACTACACTGTGTCGAGACGTCCTGATTGTTGCATTCAAACCTGCCAGCGAAGTGGACTGAACTGGCGAAGTCTGGGTCTGCCTGCGTCAGGGACCGGTGAGTAGTCCATACCCCAACCGGTGGCCCCTAGCGCAGGAGCCCATTTCCTTTCTACCGCTGTTGCGAAATAGCGACCCTATCCCGCACTCTCAACCTGCCTCTGCCCGCAAGTGAAAGTCCTGCTTGAATAGTGGGGACTTTTTCTTCATCGACTGCATCCACCTTCCTGAGCTGCTAGTGACCCTTGAAGAGACCCTATTTTGTCCAGTGGCACAGGCGTGTGCATGTACTATTGAGCATAAGGCTCCTCTCTTCGTAGGGCTTGGACAGCCTCTTAGTTAGGTGTATTCTTGATGTGGAACTGGGTCTAAAGATTACTTGCACTGCCTGTTTTCCTCCACATCTAGGTGGTCTACATATTTCGTGCTTCTTAATCCGTTAGACCCCTCTGGTCTTGTATATATATTGTGTTGATTGTGAAGTGTTGGTTTACTTCAGTATTATTGTGACTCTTTGCTATGGTCTATGTTACAAATGCCTTGTAATAAATGTGTCTATATTTTTAATACAACACCTGTCTGGAGTAATTAGTAAGTGTCCTTGCTTTGTGTGCTCATTGAGGTCTTTCAGTCACCATCACCCCTCTTGAGACTTAGGGCCTCATTACACGGACGGTGATAAGGGTTTACCGGTACCGGTATTTTACCGGTACCGGTAAACCCTTACCGCCTTACTACGAGGTCCCTTTGCGGGTTGGAGAATTTAATGGCTGCTTTTTGCAGGCTTTAAAAAACAACCCGCAAAAGGACCAGGGAGCTAATTACAGCACCGCAATTTGCGGTGCCGTAATTAGCACCTTCCCCATTCCCATTATGCCCTATGGAGCAAAAATGGGAATGGGGAAGGGCAATGGGGGAAGGTGGAATTACCGCCCCACCAACCTTGAAATAGGGCGGTAATTCCCCTTTCCACCAAGGCGGTGCTGGTATTTTACCAGCATGGACCAAGGTGCTAATAGCACCTTGGTCCACCGCCGTCCGTGTAATGAGGCCCTTAGTCTTGACCGCCTGCCATAGCTACCCTGATTGGTCTAGCTTGTCCAGAGGTTACCCCTTTCCAGGAAACTAGGTTGGCCTTCTGAACCTCTGACCCTCCAGGTCAGAGTTCAGAAATCCATCTTAACATGCACCTTTTTCTTATGAAACCCTCTGCTGACCCATCCTGCCCGGCTAACTATCGTCCAAATTCCATCACTCCCTTCCTGGGCAAACTCCTGAAAAAGCTGGCCATCTCCCAGCTTAATCTTTACTCTGAATCTGTTGGTTGTCTTCATGACCATCAGTCAGGCTTCAGAGTTGCCAGAAGCACAGAAACTGCTCTCCTGAACATCTGTGAAGACCTGCTCTCCAACCTTGACTCCAACACCCCCTGTGTCATCATCTTACTTGATTTGTCTTCTGCCTTTGACACGGTCACCCATGCCATCCTGATCAACCGTCTCTGTGAAAACCTGGGTATCAGCAATCAGGCCCTGGCTTAGCTGACCTCCTTCCTCTCTGAATCGACCCTTCCAGGTCCAACTTGAGTCCTTCTTCCCCTCTATCTCTATCTCTACCTGTGGTGTTCCCCAGGGGTCTAACCTCTCTCCAAAGCTTTTCAACAAATAGCTGGCACTTCTTTCCCACTGAATTGCCGCTCTTTGCCTCAACTTTCAGTGCTATGCGGATGACACTCAACTCATTGTCAGGCTCCCTTCTGCCTCCTCTTCTCCTTCTCTCATCTCTGATTGTGTGTCCACCATCCAGGACTGGTGTGCCACCAATGATCTCTGCCTTAATGTCAGTAAGACTGGGATTCTCCTCAATGGCACACCTGCTCCCTCCTTTCTTGTCACTCTCTGGCCGGCCTCTCTTGGCCCTCTTTATGCTCCCACCTGTGAGGATAAATACCTCAGGGTCATCTTCGACTCCACACTTTTCTTCTCCCCTCACATCTATGAAGTCTCTAAGAAGATACACTACCAGCTACACCTCATCAGATGTATTCTTCCTTTCCTCTCTTTCTCCCAGAAGCTCACTGTCTCCAGAGCACTGGTTCTCTCTAGGCTGGACTACTGCAACAGCCTCTTTCTAAATCTGCCTGCCTCTAATCTCCGCCTTTTGCTGCTCATCCAAAACTGGACTCTGAGACTTGTCCTTGGCCTCAAGTCCAGGGAACGTATCTCTCCAGGACTGAAATCTCTGCACTGGCTCCCAGTGGTGCCAAGGATTAAGTTATAAACCCTCTGCATTGTCCACAAGTCATTCTGGAGCCTGGGACCTCAATACCTTTAACTCTCTCTTCCTAAATATCTTCCTTATCAAGCTCTTCGCTCCTCCGCCTCCAACTCCCTCAGGGTTAGTAGCTTCTCCAAACAGCAAGTTGGTGGTAGATCTCTTTCTTCTGCTGGGGCCTCCTTCTGGAACAGCCTCCCTGCCTCTGTGTAACATGAGGAGAACCATCTTTGTTTCTGGAAGCACATCAAAAACTTCCTCTTTGCTTCTGCTTCCTCTCCTCCTCTCCCTTGCTGATCTCTGGCTGAATCTGCAACTGCACTGTTCACCTGGCTACCCTCTGAACTCGGGCCCAGGTCTCCTCCCCACCAGTTGCACACAGGCACTGCCCCCCCGGCAACCTTTGCACTCAGGGGCTGTTTCTGTACCCCTACTAGCACTTGACACCTCATGCCTTCACTTACCCTTGCACTTGCCACCAGCTGGCCGCACTTTTATGTATTTATTATTATTTTATTTATTTTACTGTTGCCTATATACTGCACTGCCCCCTACCCCTTGACCCCTGCACTTTTCCCCTTCCACCCTCCCTTGAACTTGCACGATCTCAATGTCACCTGGCCTAGTAGGATCACCATCTCTGACTTCCCTCTGTTTCCCCTGCCTTGCCTTATCACGCCTTGACCCATATAGGCGCGTTATAAATGCCATATCATATCATAAAAAGTTCTGTGACAACACACACATACTTGGTTTTGTACTTTAGAAGATGTGCTTTTAAACTTTGCTATTTCTTTTTTTACGTGTTTACTAGAAGAATGGCATTTGTAAGGTGTGTGCTACTCTTATCTAAAGTTACTGGATTTTCTAAGCAATCTTCAATTCCAAAATATTTACTCTGGATGTGGTCTATTTGTTGAAGGAGTTCTTTATCTGTGCCATGTAGGGGAATGTTTTTAAAATGTTGCAGTTCTAAAGCAGGACTTTTTGCATAGTCCAGTCTCGGGACAAGGTTCCGTATATAGGAATGGTGTGTTGCTAACATTTTGATGTGTCAGAAGGTGCTTCTGCAAGTCCTGAAATGCAGGCTAATGAATGTCCTCGCAGTCCAATTTAATTGCGCACTGGACAGAAGTACATGGTTGGCAACATTTTTATTATAATTGTATCTTTTACTTTCACTTAGTCATTGAGGAATTGGCATAAAGATTTGAGGGATTGTTTCCGTACTTTACACATTGAAGTGCAGGGACATTGTAGACTGGACGTATTGGTTGGGTGGAATAAAGAGTTGATTGTATGTTTGTTGGGGCAATTTTTTCAATGAGGGTTTCTTGTGCCATAATGGTGTTGTCCACCCCTTCATTCCTTCCGACACTGCGCGGTATGACAATTCTCTTATTTATTTGCTGCTTCATTGAAATATGGTGATGTGCTAGTTCTGTGAATCCTTTCACCTGCACAGAAGTTTGCAAAGGAATATATGTTGACATTCCGCAAAGAGTGCATCTGCTGATGTGCAATGACTAAGAGTGAAGTGAATGCCGTTGGTTTGGAAAGAATTGTGTAGGCTTCTATATGGCTACACTGCACTGTATGAGTAAAAGAAAGAATACTACTACAATAGTGCACTTACTTTGTACGATGTGAGGAGTAGTTTTCTTCTGGTTTGTATCTTCTAGGAGAGATGTTGCTGTCTTTCAAGAGGCTGTCCTTCACTGCAGTTGGGAAAGAAGAAAATTGGTGGGTATGTGTGGTAATGGCAAAGTAATTGTAGTACAAGAAGACATTATTTCAAATTGTAGGAGGAGTTGTTGGGAGGAAGAGTTAGTAATATTGCACGTCATAATGAGTATGGTTATAACACTGCTGTTGCTGCATATGGGTTGCCAACAGATTACTAATAATTGTTTCGCAGCTATGTTCTCAGTGTCAATAGGACATTACAGGTCATGTTGGCCTGGAAGTTCAGGTGGTAGAACAGGTTAGTCTGTATTTATGTGCCGTTGTATAGCACTGTATGGGAATGGGGACATGGGAGCACTGGCAGAATTGGTAATGGGGATGGTGGTGCTGTGGTAAGTATGCCCTATGAGGCTGGAGTTTTGCAAGTGTGAGAGTTGTTGTTGCATTATTTGTATTACAAATGTAGCACTGCAAGTCCTAGTACACAGAGAAATATTGGAGAGGCCAAGAAACATGTACATATTAGAATGGAGAAGTTAGTGTGTAATTTCATTAATTTTACAACACATTTATTGTTGTTGCAATATTTTGGAGAAATTGTGTTCATTTTGTTTCGCCTATTTATTCAAAATTACACACAGCAGTGCTATAAATGTACTCATGCATTTGTTTGCTTTCCGTCAAACGGTGCTGAAATGAATAGTTTTAAATGCATTGGATTTTGCATTTTTCAATCTATGTACATGCCATGCTTTAGTAACATACATCCAGTTTTTGTTTTGAGTGTGCATTGTCAGAGCTTTAGTGCAGCTTTGTTCGTGGGAGAAGTGGTTCTAAAAGTGACAGAATGAAAGAAGAAAATAACAGTTTGCCCATTACAATGGGTGATATGAGCAAGCATGTATTTCTTGGTAATATATTGAAGTTTCACACAGGATGTGGCACTTGAACATGCTCTGGAAATGTTTCAAATGTGGATTTCTTTTGTTTTACAAAAACATCACAGAATGTGTTGCTGAAATTGCAAATATGTGTTTTGAAACTGTTATGAAAATGCTCATTACAAGAAAACATTTCAAGCACACAGCATTGTAAGTAACTGCCACTTGATGTGAGGAGATGGGTCCAATGAGAGTATGATTACTGAGTAATTTATTTAGGGTAAGTGGCAGGAACCCTGTTTACATGCCTTTGTAAAAGAGTTGGAAATGTACTTTACAAAATATATGCATACCTGTAGTTTGTGTTGATGGATGCAGATGTGGTTGTATCTGAAAATCGAAATCATGCACATTTGTTCAGTAGTTTTCTAACACAGACAACTGTTACGCCTGGTTCTTCAAACAACAACAGCTGAGCACACCTGTTTTATCCACCTTTCTACCTAAATAAACTACCCAACTTTGCCACTCAAAGTCACAAGAGTATCTATCAGCCATGAAAATGGCAGCAGTGCACTGTATACATAAACATAAAACAAATATATTTAGCTTACTAATGTCAGCTGATGCAAAAGAAATGTCATATGAGTTAGATGTTGCAGTCAGAAGTTAATATTAAGGTTAACAATACATGAAGCAGGCTGGGCCGTATGTTAAGTAAGTAATGCTAAAGGATGAAAGGAGATGTTGGATGTGTTGAATCAAAATTGACTAGAAATAGTCCTTCAAGTGTACATAGACGTAAAAGTGCTACATAACTCATATCTTCTTTAAAGACTGTGCTGCCAATGGCAATCGATGCCTGATCTAGGATTAGACCTTGTCATTTGTGAATAGTGACTGCATATTCAAGAGACAGAGAGAATTGTTCTCTGTGTACATACTTGTCTTTGCAAAGAAGGAATTGTGCTGCTGAGCGTCCTATTCTTTTAACTTCTGGAGGTTTTTCAAAGTAGATGTTGACAAACTGAATGTTGTTGTCCCTGTGGACACCTCTGGAAGCCAACAACTGTTCCAATTGCTCCATTAACTAAGCCTTGCTCCATGTGAAGGTTATGTTTCAGAATTACTCTGCAGTTCAAACACAACAATACATCTTTTTTCCAAATCAGCTTTGTTGGCGATAAATTTTTCTAAGCTATTCAGTCGTGCTGTTGCTTGTTGACACATAGGGAGTGTCATGCCGTGCACGTCCAGTTTGTCTGTGGAGTTAATATGCACTATTTGTTGCATTTATTTTTTTAACATTGTCTCATTGTATTGTGTACAGCTTGCTATGGTTGGTAATAAGTACATACATTTTACATTTCTGTGTGCTAATTGTTCCATGACACCAGGAGCAGATGGGTCATGGCCATATAGCTCACGGATGTGTCCACCAGTTAAGATAGATTGTGTCTCTTTATATAGAAGACCAGTCCTAATGTTTTTGAAAATGTTAGCATATGTAGGGTCTGCAGACTGAGGCATGTTTTGAGTTAGTTCTCTTTATTGGAAATGTTGCCAGAGATTTACATTTCCTTTGCTGCCAAGTGTGTTATGGCATTGCTTGTTGCCTAAGGTTTTGAAAATAGGTTCACATTTCACTGGTGTTAATTGTAGGAGATCTCTAAAAACAATAATGTGTTGTCTTCCAAAGTGTTCTTCGTAGTCTGTTTTAAGGACTTTTTGTAATCTGAGGTGAATTAAAGCCAACATTAGGTTGGAGGCCATGCCCACCTCATCTATTATGAGCATTTTCATTTGTTTCAGAATTCTGTATATTTCAGTAGCAGCTTCTGTTGGTAGTTTGCAGTACTCTAATTTATTTTGGTGTTCTACTGGAAGGAGCAGTAGTCGGTGTAAAGTAACACCTACTATGTTGTAGGCAGCTAAACCTGTGGGGGTTGTTACAACAGCGGAAAGCTTGTTTTTTATTAACTTTTGGAGGAATTGGCTGATGATTTTTATTAAGAACGTTTTGCCTGATCCGGCTTCACCACTTTCATAGAGTAGTACAGGTTTATAATTTTGACAGCTACAAGTTTTACTTTCATGCTGCAAACCATGTTCAATTTTTTTAGTCACTTCTAGGAAAATGTTAAGTTGCTCATCATTGACTTGTGATTTGAGCAGTGCCAAGTTTTCCTCTAATTGCTCGTATTGATACATGATTTTTTCTACTTCAGTCATGGCTAATTCTGCTTCATTTACTATTGGTGGCTCTCCAAGTGGTTCTTGGCTTCCTGTAATAGAAGGTTGACTTCCCTCAGGAGTGCTTTGTTTAGTTGTGCTTGAACTTCTTCCTCGTGTTGGTGTTCACTGTCCATCATGTTTTTGTACTGCTTGAAATTGACATTTGTTATACTGCTTTCATTTGCATTGAAAGCAGCTTCAAATGAGTCATGGGTGCCCAATGAATCTTCTTCCTTTCTCCATGGTTTAAAAGGTTGGAGTAGGGACATGTAGTAAAGTTCTCTATGTTGAGGAGTTTAAAATGATAACTTTATATAATTAATTAAAATGGGTTTGGCAAGTTTAACGAGGTTGCCTTCACAGGTTTTTATTATATAATTTCCATTTTTTTCATCTGGTTTAATATTATTCTTGTAGGAGAAATGTTGGGTTATGTGGTACAGGCACATGTTCCAAAGCAGTACTTCTGTTTGGGTAGTATGTGTCTAATACATTGGTTTTCAAAATGTCCTGGCTGTTAGGATCCTTTCTGGCTATTGTTTCTATGTCTTGATATGATTTCAGCACTATTTTTCAGAATGCAGCAGGACCAAGGCTTAGTCAGACTATGTATTTAGATTTGCCATAAAAGGTTGTGCATGTTAAACAGTCCACAGCTTTGCAGCATCCACATTCTCTATGGGAGAGCATTTGTATGCCCAAGCTGTACAATTTTTGTGACACTGTTTTGTCAGATGATATGTCATCCCAGAGGTCTTTTAGCTCTGTTTTCATAGCTTTGGTTAGGTAGGCTGTGACATATCTTGCAACAGCAGTGGAATTGTTGGCAATGTATTGTATATCTATGTTTGCATTCCACAAGAGGGCAATGATTGCATCGTAATCATTGATGTACTTTGAAGCTTTGTTTCTTGTAATGCAGTATGTGTTTTTAGGTGATTTGACTTTCACACTGCGTTTAACAGAAGAAATGAAGCTGTTTACTTGTCCTTTTGCTGAAACTGGTATAGGGAAACCAAAGTGGCATTTGGTATAGTAATTGCCTTTGTTTTTATATCTGTGTCTGGAATATTTGCCACATTTATGTTTTTGGAAGCGTAATACTTGTTTATGTAGCTCATTATGTGTGCTTTCTGAAGGGATGTCGCAGGTCACATATGTGTGAATAAACTGAAAAACAGTGGCATCACTGTCATGACCAAATTTAGGACCATCTTTTATCCACAAAAGCATGAGGATGTGAGGTGCTCCTCTGGATTGATATTCTTTTCTCCAAAAAGAAGTATTCCACTTCTCCAAGGGGAGGAATTGTTTTATGACAGATGAAGTGCAGCATGGCAATATAGCGGTGGTGAAAGTAACTTTATACATTTACAGGGTCAAGAGAGCAGAGTTCTCCTGGTGTTTTTATATCTATCCCTTCTTTGTTTTGTTTTGCTATGCGTAGGAAGTCGTGCAAGTCCTCCCATACATATTCTGCACAATTCAAAGTGACAAACCATGTGGGTGGGCAAAGGTTCCATAGGATACACCATACATCAGCGTGACGTCAAAACTAGTATTCTTTTGTAGCATGCATGTTTGCCAAAAGATTTGTAATACCTGACTGCAAAACTTCATCTTTGTATTTTATCTTTTGAAGTAGTTAGGTAGCAGACATGTTTAAAAAATTGGAAAGTGTTTTCAATGTGTGTGCTTCTCGATAACATAGAGTTGCTAGTTCATTTTCAAACAGGAGGTGGAATATGTATTCATCGTTTTGACTGAATCTGGGGTCTTCAGAATACATTTGTAAAGAGACTTATTCTGACGCTGTTATTTGTATGCATCTTTCATCATATCTTTCCCCTTTTCCTACAGGGAAGAGTAGAGGGAAGGCTTGTGCTTCTACACTTGTTTAGCATATGCTGATTGGAGACCCTTTGGCTTGACACATTTAATATGTTTCTAATGCATCGTCGATGGTGTCTTTGGATACGCCATATATAACAAAACCTATACACATGTGTTTCATGGCGTGACGAGGCAAGGGGTGAACAAACAAGGGAAGTCAGAGACAATGATCTTACTAGGCCAGGTGGCATTGAGATTGCGAAGCTCTACAAGTTCAAATTGGCCAGTTGGTGAGGACTCCTGAATTATGTTGGTGGTTTTGTTCAATGTTTATTTATTTGCTGTACTCAATGTTCTTATTAAGATATTTTAGGGTTACTCTAAATTTGTTTAAGTCTACTAGTTGTTGCCAAATATCTTTGTGTTTTGTTGGTACATGATTCACTAGGATAATCAAAGATTGATCTATTTTTCCTTTACACTCCTAGAGTGTCTACATATTCTTTAAGATCTAATGGCAAATAAACTACTTTGCTACGAATGCTTTTTAGTAATTCAGAAGAAGGCAATTTGGCTGTTTTGGGTTGAAGGTGTATTATAGCTTGAAATGGGTGTACTGTTTGGATTATAATGCTCTCATACGAATTAAGCTTTTGGAGAGGGTGTGGACATGGGAATGTTTCCAATTTATTCATCATAGCCTGTGTTTGGCAATTGGTTATTATCAGGCTTTTTATTGCAGTATGTGCAAAGTATTGAGTGGTTAGTAATTTTGTATTTGTTTTCTGCTATACGATAGAGAGGTAATTAGAAAAATTGGGATTCCTCATTGTCTTCTATTTTGTACGTTATATCTACAGTTTTGATGCTCTATTTTGACCCCCCCCTTGCTGACTCACACCCTGACACAGCCCTTTCCATGCTCAACTCTGATATATCTGACACTCTCTATGTCCTTGCCACTGTCATGAGGATCCGCTTGAAGCCCAAAGCCAGTGCAACTCATGGTGCGACTCAGACCTCGTCACCCTTAAACGCAAGTGCAGGGTGGCTGAGAGGAAATGACATGCTTCCGGTACACCCTCTGACAAACTGGCCTGCTGCCTGCTCCAAAGGCAATACCAGCTCTCTGTCTGCACCAAGAAGAGAGGCCACATCCAAGCCAACATCCCGTGGCATCTAACAACTCGGCCAAACCCTTTAAAATTTGCAAGGAGCTTCCCAATCCTGCTGTAGTCTCTACCTCTCCTGTCCCGTCTCAGGCCCTCTACATGGCCCTGGCTTCTCGTTTCATCTCTAAAATGCAAGACATCCTGTCCTCTCTCTCTTTCTCTCCCCTTCCTCCCTCCACTCCCTGCTCTTCCTCTGGTTCTTCTGCAGCTACCTCTCCTCCCTCTTTCTCTCCCTTTCCCCTATTCTCCAAAGGTGAGGTTTCTAGACAAATCCGATCTATGAAAGTCACGTCAAAACAGGCTCAGCCCTGTTCCTCCAAAACCATCAAGGACCCATCAAGGACCTGTCATGATGCCTACCCCCAGGCATCCAGACCAAGTCCATCAATCCTGGAAGCAGGCATCATGTTACCTGGAGCAAACCCAGCAACCCCTGTTAGGGGCTATCTGGGTACAGTCCTGGCACCTATGGCACCAGGCTCATATGGGACATCAGTCCTGGCACCATAGGCGCCAGGCTCATATGTTAAAACGTACCTGATGCAGACCATGCTGCAAGGGATCCAAGCATCCAAGCCCATGTGAGGCTTGAAGGGACTATTTTATCTTAGGGACTATTTTGTTACTCGGATGTGGCTGTGGAGGAATACTTACCTGGGACTACTTTGAAGGCTATTTAAACCACGCCCGAAGAGCAGAACATGCTTTGCGTTATTCTGCATCCAGCAGCGTAACGCTCACCATGTCTGCAGTCAGCATCCAGCATCCTGCCACGCCCACCTTGAGTCCAGAGCGCCTAGAAAGAAGGGAAAGAAGAAGAAAGGTTAGAACAAGAACTTTACTGAATTTCTTACCTGATTTCGGATTCAGCCCATCTTCGAATCAGAAACAGACTTCATTTTAAATGCGTCGCATCGCCAGCAGCAGCGCCGCGCCATACTCACCGTTCATCACAGCATCTCTACGATCCGGTGCTGTCTCCATCACCTGGTTGCCGCATTCCAGCGCATAAGGGGGACAAGAAAACAACAAGGTGAGCCAAGGGAACAAAATTGGACAATCTCTTGCCACCATATGCTTACCTGATTTACCGCAGGAGGTATTATCCACCAGCACGCCAAATCTTCCTATGCTGCACCTGCAAGAAAAGAAAAAGCAGCGAGTTAAACCTTGGCATCATTTACTGGACAGTGTTACAAAACACAGACACTTACCTGAACGCTTTCAGCTGCCACAGGACGATCATCTTTTGGGTCTAAGCTGCAAAAGAAACAAGGAATTGGACAAGAGTGATTAATCGGATATTTTGAACTCATTAGAACTATATACTTACGGCCTTTCGCCCGGAGGTTTGGAGCCAAGATTTGTCCAGAACTCTTCCAATATCCTCAAGCCAGTGAAGTAACTGGCCATCAACGTGCCCCTGCATTCTTCGCAGGATGGAGAGCTCATCATACAAACCTATAAGGTGAGTTTTGTGATAGGGAATGTCAGAAGTGATAAGTGGGGACGCAGTGAGGTGTTTATACTCAAATCCACGGGTGTATAATTCCCTTTCCCCATCTTTAGGAGACTAATTCTACGGGTCAAGCAGACGAAGCTAGGTGGGCCAGTACAGTCAGTCATCTCTGCACTACGCATCACGTTGGTGGAGACCGTGGCTGTCCAGTTCCGCTCGACACCCCTGTGGGAGCCAGGTGAGCTAACAGAACGCGAAGCCCTCCTACAAATTCTCACCCGGGTCTCATGGAGACCTCAGAAACTGACCAACTGACCCAATTATTAGGGGAAATTAGGGCTGGAGTACATGCCGCTCGCCAAGAAACTAATACACTCAGGAGAGAGTTGATTGTTTCGAAGGAACGCACTGATGATCTTGCTAGACAATTACTGCAAAACCAAGCAGGGCAAACACCCCTACCGGGACTCAGGGGGATTCCAAACCCTGTTTCTCCAAGCAACCCTGTGCAAGTGATTTTACCAGGCAATATCCCCTTAGCCCCACCAGAACGCTTTGTGGGGAACCCGAAAAGTTTTGCTGTGTTCATGAACCAATGCCATTTGCACTTTTTATGCAGACCTGGAGCCTTTCCAAACGATGAAGCCAAAGTAGCCTTCGTATTATCATATCTCAGCGGCAGTGCAGCGGATTGGTCAATCCCACTTGTCAATCAGGATGACCCTATTCTTCGGGATTTTCAGTGTTTTCAAATGAGCATGGAAAGACTATTTGTCCAGCACTCTCAAGGACAGGCCCTGGATAACGAACTTTTGTCCCTAAGACAGGGTAACCAAGACCTTCTAACCTACATAGCAACCTTTAATAGGTTGGTGGTGGAAACTGGATGGCCCGAGGAAAAAACGGATTACGTTGTTTCATTGGGGACTTCGAGGAGAACTCAAAGATGTTTTGTCTCAAGTTGTGAACCCACCTCAAGACTGTGCTGAATATATAGACTTAGTGGTCCAGTTAGATCACAGACTTCAGAATCGAAAGGCTGATCGAGCCAAGTTCGAGAACCGGGTGTTGGTTAAACCCAACGCTACTCCCAAAGGAACAGATGCCTCAGAACCCATGCAAATCGGAGGAATTAAAGGACCCTTGACACAGAAGGAAAGAGAAAAAAGGCGGCAAATGCAATTATGTCTATACTGTGGAACTTCGGGACATTTTCTATGGGATTGCCCTGTAAAACCACCCAAGAAGGTGGTAGGAGCTGCTGATAAAAGCATATGGAGCCTGACTCGGGAAACGACCACGCTCGAAAAGCGTAGAGGTCCGCTTTCCGAGCTTGAAGAAGGATACTCAGACCTCGCATTTCATCATACCAATGGTCCTTATAGATCCAAGGCATCCATCACGTTTGCACGCAGTTAGGGCATACATTGATAGATGGGCCATAGGAAACTATGTGGACCCCGAATTGGCTTCTAGGATGAATCTACCTCTCTGCAGAAAAACCACTTTGGATGTTATCAGCACAGTCAATGGAACTGAAATTGCCTCTGGGCCTGTAACTCATTCCACCACAGAGATTACATTATCGGATCAGGATGGGCATCGAGAGACTATTGTGTTTGATTTAATCAAAGCCCTGCAGTTCCAAATAATACTGGGGATACCTTGTTTGGAAACACATAATCCTTGTATTGATTGGCGAGAGAAGAGAATAACCTTCCCGGATTGTGCACACACTTGTTACCCAATAAAAACCTTGAACAAGGACCTGGCCACAGTCGCTACTCCAGTTGTGCAGTTACCGCACGAATATCAAGAATTCCAGGATGTTTTCCAAAAAGAACAGGCAAACACCTTACCACCTCACAGATCATACGATTGTCAAATTGATCTCATACCTGGTGCACAACCTCCATGTAGTAGGATCTACGCACTTAGGGAACCCGAGAACCTTCACCTACGACAATACTTGGACCAATACCTTGCCAATGGCTTCATTCGTCCATCCAAGTCCCCTGCATCTTCAGCTTTGTTCTTCGTGCCAAAAAAAGAAAGGTGACCTCAGAACGTGCATAGACTACCGCGCCTTAAATCAGATCACGGTTAAGAACCGATACCCATTGCCTCTGATCCTAGAATTACTAGACCAAGTAAAGGACGCTTGCATCTACACTAAATTAGATATCCGAGGGGCATACCCTCTGGTACGTGTAAAGAAAGGCGACGAATGGAAGACTGCTTTTCGCACTAAGTACGGGTTATTCGAATACCAGGTGATGACCTTCGTGTTGTGCAATGCACCAGCAGCCTTCCAATATTTTATGAACGTTGTCCTGCGTGAACTCATTGACGTCTGTGTTGTCGTATACATAGACGATATTCTAGTGTACTCCTCTTCAGAATCTGACCATGTGAAGCACGTTCGTGCAGTCCTTGAGAAACTACTCCAGCACAAGTTATATGCAAAATTGGAAAAATGTGTTTTCCATACTACAGAAGTTGAATTTCTTGGATTTATCCTGACTCCAAAAGGAGTTCGAATGAACTCACGAAAGGTGGACGCAATTCTGAAATGGCCATCACCCAGTTCAGTTAAAGGAGTACAAAGCATGCTCGGATTTGCTAATTTCTATCGCAGATTCATTCCGGATTTCTCGCACGTTGTACACCCTATCACAGCGCTCATGCAAAAAAACAAACGCTTCCTGTGGACTGAAGAAGCTGAGAATGCCTTCCAAGAATTGAAAGCGAAATTCACGTCTGCACCTATATTAAAGCATCCTCGTCCTGAACTCCCATACATAGTTGAAACCGACGCATCCAGTTTAGCCATGGGAGCTGTCCTGTCCCAGAAGGATCCTGAAACCGGTCAACTTCACCCAGTAGCATTTTGGTCCACAAAGTTCTCGGCACCCGAGTTAAACTATGCGGTACCGATAAGGAGCTATTAGCTATCAAATCCGCCTTCAAGGCTTGGTGTCATTATCTTCTCGGTGCCAGGCATACCATTACTGTAATCACTGATCACCGAAACTTGCAGTATTTAAAGACAGCCAAAGCCCAAACATCACGCCAACTTTGATGGGCATTGTTCTTTGCCGAATTCAATTTTGTGATCACTTATCGACCAGGCTGTAAAAATGGCAAGGCAGATGCCTTATCCCGAATAGGAATTTAAGAAGCATATGTGAACCCAGAGCCGGTGCCTATAATTTCAGAACGGGGAATTCTTGGCATAACTACTTTACAAACCCTAGAAGATATTCAGGTAAAGATCCAACAACTCTTCGATCCAACAGCCCTGCAGGACTGGGTAAAGAAAGGCTCAGACTACTCTGTCATCAATGACCTACCTTATTATCAAGGGCGTCTATTTCTGCCACATAAGGAACTACAAGAACTAGTCATCTCCAATTATCATAACACCCTGATGGAAGGGCACCCAGGTATCGCAAAAACTGAAGCTAAAATTAAGAGACAATTCTGGTGGCCCACCTGGCGAAAAGACATTTGTAATGTCCTGTGGCATTTGCGCCCAAAACAAAAGTCAGAAGAAAAAAACGGCTGGCCTTTTACAATCCTTGGATATTCCACCTACACCATGGCAAACCGTATTGTTAGACTTTATTACAGACCTACCTCCATGTAATGGATTTAACACCATTCTCGTTATTGTGGATCTATTTCCAAAATGGCCCACTTTATTCCTTTAAAGGGATTACCTTCTGCTTCAATTCTGGCCGAGGAGTTTCTCGAAAACATTGTTCAAATACAAGGATTTCCCTCCGTATTGGTCTCTGACCGAGGTAGTCAATTCATTTCACATTTTTGGAAGAAATGTTGTCAATTGGCACAAATCGACGTGAGGTTATCGACCAGTCACCATCCCCAGACCGATGGTCAAACAGAGAGGACCAACCAGACTCTTGAACAGTACCTGCATTGTATGTTACACCAGACTGAAAGTAATTGGAAGGACATTCTATGGATCTCCGAATATGCATACAATAACTATGTACATTCTGGAACTGGACAAAGCCCCCTTTATACCATATACGGGCACCACCCTCGAACCTCAGAACTTGACTCGCTTCAACACTTAGAAATACCCGCAGTGAACCATCTGCATGCTACTATTACACAAGCCTTTAAGGAAGCAACTGAACATTTGAAACATGCGAAAGAAAAGTACAAGAAAAACGCTGATCAGCATCGAAGTGATGCTCCATAATACCAAATTGGGAATCAAGTGTGGTTGGCCACAAAACACATATGTCTAAAAGGAAAGCGGACCTTTAACCCTAGATATTTGGGACCTTACCTTATTAAGGCCATTATCAACCCGGTGGCCGTCAAATTGGAATTACCATCTAGTATGCAAATTCACCCCGTCTTCCATGTGACACTTCTGAAGCCAGTACAACCTGGGACAAGACTAACCAAGCCACCTGACCACGTCCTTATGGACGGGGAACCCGAATTTGAAGTGAAAAGTATCCTGGACTCCAAAATGGTTAAGTCAAGACTTTTTTATTTAATCGACTGGAAAGGTTACGGACCACAAGAACGGTCATGGGAACCTAGTGACCACGTTCATGCACCTAGGTTGGTGAGAAGATTCCACTGGAATTTCCCAGACAACCCAAGGCCAAGGGGAGGAACGACTTTAGGAGGGGCCTTGGGGGGGGAGTGCTGTCATGATGCCTACCCCGGGCATCCAGACCAAGTCCATCAACCCCGGAAGCAGGCATCATGTTACCTGGAGGAAACCCAGCAACCCCTGTTAGGGGCTATCTGGGTACAGTCCTGGCGCCTATGGCGCCACGCTCATATGGGACATCAGTCCTGGCGCCATAAGCACCAGGCTCATATGTTAAAACTTACCTGATGCAGACCATGTTGCAAGGGATCCAAGCATCCAAGCCCATGTGAGGCTTGAAGGGACTATTTTATCTTAGGGACTATTTTGTTACTCGGGTGTGACTGTCGAGGAATACTTACCTGGGACTACTTTGAAGGCTAATTAAACCACGCCTGAAGAGCAGCACATGCTTCACGTTATTCTGCATCCAGCAGCGTAACGCTCACCGTGTGTGCAGTCAGCATTCTGCCACGGCCGCCTCGAGTCCGGAGTGCCTAGAAAGAAGGGAAAGAAGAAGAAAAGTTTGAACAAGAACTTTACTGGATTTCTTACCTGATTTCGGATTCAGCACATGTTCGAACCAGAAACAGACTTCATTTTAAATGCGTCGCATCGCCAGCAGCAGCGCCGCGCCATACTCACCGTTCCTCGCAGCATCTCTACGATCCGGTGCTGTCTTTATCACCTGGTTGCCGCATTCCAGCGCATAAGGGGGACAAGAAAACAACAAGGTGAGCCAAGGGAACAAACAAGGACAATCTCTTGCCACCATATGCTTACCTGATTTACCGCAGGAGGTATTATCCACCAGCACGCCAAATCTTCCTACGCTGCACCTGCAAGAAAAGAGAAAGCAGCGAGTTAAACCTTGGCATCATTTACCGGACAGTGTTACGAAACAAAGACTCTTACCTGAATGGTTTCAGCTGCCACAAGACGATCATCCTTTGGGTCTAAGCTGCAAAAGAAACAAGGAATTGGACAAGAGTGATTAATCGGACATTTTGAACTCATTAGAACTATATACTTACGGCATTTCGCCCGGAGGTTTGGAGCCAAGATTTGTCCAGAACGCTTCCAATATCCTCAAGCCAGTGAAGTAACTGGCCATCAACGCACCCCTGCATTCTTCGCAGGATGGAGAGCTCATCATACAAAACTATAAGGTGAGCTTTGTGAAAGGGAATGTCAGAAGCCTTCTGGTTTAATCTGACCCCTTTGGGCAGCCCCCTGCCTGGCAGCCCCTCGGCTAAGGGCCCCTTAGGCAAAGGGCGGCTCCCTCCTGTGCGGCACCCTGTGTGTTTGCAGGTGTCCGCAGGGGACGCCAGACACCATTCCGCCGCACCATCTGTGAACTCCACCTGCTCCCCCGGCCCACCCCACCCTTACCTGTTCACTTCCTCTCAGGGTGTCTACACTTCTGTGTTCTGATTTTTTGTGGTAAACTAGGGTTTTCTCCCCCCGCAGGATTTTCAAACTTAGGTGGCCTCTCCACTGTGTACCTGATACGCATTACTGTGTGTTCTGATTTTGTGGTAAACTAGGGTTTTTTCTCCCTCCGCAGGATTTTCAAACTTAGGTGGCCTCTCCACTGTGTACCTGATACGCATTACTGTGTGTTCTGATTTTGTGGTAAACTAGGGTTTTTCTCCCCCCGCAGGATTTTCAAACTTAGGTGGCCTCTCCACTGTGTACTTGATATGCATTACTGTGTTCTGATTTTTTGGTAAACTAGGGCTGCCGCTCTCTTCCAGTCCACTTGCACTTGTCCTGTCTCCCCCCCCCCCCACTCCCTCCTATTCCATGGTGCTTTCTATCTCACCAATCTTTTCTAACAGCTTCTCCATTGACTATCCTGCTCTCCTCACTACATCTGGTAGGAAAAAGTTTAAAAAGGACATCCTGGTCTCTAATCCAGGCCTCCCTATCGCTGACACCTACACTAGTTCCTCCTCCAAGGAAACTCTCACTGACATCCTCTTTTTTGTGCCTTCACCTGACCTATGGACCCTTCATATGGTCTCCTTGCTCTCTCCTTTCTCCTCTTCTCCCTTTAATGGTGGCACCCGTTGGGATGTCCTCTTGGCCTCCTTCCACTCCTCTAAGGCCATCATTAATGTCTACGCTAATGGGACCGTCTTGGTCCAAGGCCCTCAAGCCAACTTTCACCTCTTCGATAGATGCTTCCGGCGCCTCATCAACTTCCTTTCCTCTCCTGCTGTGCCCCCTCCTCTGTCCTCGACTACCTTGCCTCTACCCTCCCCCCGACCCCCTCTCTTGCTCATTCTTCACCTCCGCAGGGCGTACCTCTGATCTGTACCCCTCCCCGGAAGAAGTCCTTCAAAGATGGCAACCTTCTCCACATTGCCACTCTTAACTCTCGTCTGCTGTCAAACATTCCTCTGATATCTGCCGCCTTCTTGAGGAACTTAACCTTGACGTACTCTCTCACTGAGACATGGTTCACGGCCAGCTCTGTCACCAGCTTTGACACACTACTACCTGACGGTTACAAAATCCCCTCCGTGCCCAGGCCCAACCGTGCTGGTGGGGTGTGGCCCTTATCTTCCCTGAGTGGATTCCTGCCACTGTTACTCCCACACAGACCTACTCCTCTTTTGAATGTCTTGTCTGTCGACTCTCTCTCTCTCCTAGCCACTCCCTTACCGTGGCTACTATCTATCGGCCACCTGGTCAAATTTCCTCCTTCCTCTCCGAGTGGGCGGACCTCTCCTCCTCACTCCTGTCCTTAATCACTCAACTCCTCTTTCTTGGTGACTTCAACATCCACCTGAATACCTCCTGTCCCCCCTCTGGACTCTTTCGAGACCTCTGCAACTCGCTCTCACTCTCTATTCTCCCGTCTGGGCCGACTCATTCTGCAGGGCACACTCTTGATGCCCTGATCTCCTCTGACCTTCCCCTCTCTGTCCCTCTCTCCACTCCTCTCTCCTGGAGTAATCACGTTCTCCTCTCCTCCCACCTCACCCTCCCTACCCCACAGGCAAAGCCACCACCATCACTGCCACCTTCCTTCTCGGTCATCCGACCCATGAAGCGCGTATCAGTTGAGGCTTTCGCTGCCACCTTCTTGCCCCCTCCTCCCCCTTCGGCTGACTCCCACCCTGGCACACCCCTCTCCACTCTCCACTCTGCTATATCTGATAGTCTTGATATCCTTGCCCCTGCCATGAGTATCCGTCTGAAGCCCAAAGCCAAATGTAACTCCTGGTATGACTCGGATCTCGTCACCCTCAAACGCAAGTGCGGGGTGGCAGAGAGGATATGACGTGCTTCATGTTCATCCTCTGACAAACTGGCCTGCCACCTGCTCCAAAGGCAATACCGCCTCTCCGTTCTCAGCAAGAAGAGAGCCCTTATCCAAGCCTGCATCTCTGCGGCATCTAACAATTTGGCTGAACTCTTCAAAATCTGCAAGGAGCTGGCCAACCCTGCTGCCGTCTCTACCTCTCCTGTCCCCTCCCAGGCACTCTGCACGGCACTGGCCTCTCACTTCATTTCAAAAACTCAGGACATCCTGTCCTCACTCTCCTCCTATCACCTCCCCCCCTCTATTCTCTGCCCTTCCTCTGGGCCTTCTGCAGCCACCCCTCCTCTCTCCTTCTCTGACTTTCCCCTTTTTTATGCTGACGAGGTTTCAAGACAAGTCCGATCTATGAAAGTCTTGTCAAAACAGGTCCACCCCTGTTCCTCCAAGACTATCAAGGACCACATAGACTCCCTGGCTCCTGCCCTTGCTGACTTCTGCAATCACTCATTTGCCTCTGGAGTCTTCCCATCCCCTCTCAAGCACTCCCTTGTGCACCCCCTTCTTAAGAAACCCTCTTCCGACCCTTGCTGCCCGGCTAACTATCACCCAATCTCTATCACCCCCTTCCTGGGCAAGCTCCTGGAGAAACTGGCAATCTCCCAGCTCAATCTCCATGCTGAATCTGTTGGTAGTCTTCATGACCATCAGTCTGGCTTCAGAGCTGCCAGAAGCACGGAAACTGCTCTCCTGAACATCCGTGAGGACCTGCTCTCAAACCTTGACTCTAACATTCCATGTGTTCTCATTTTGCTTGATCTCTCTTCAGCCTTTGATACTGTCAACCATACCATCCTGCTCAACCGTCTCTGTGAAAACCTGGGTATCACTGGTCAGGCTCTGGCGTGGCTGACATCTTTCCTCTCCAATCGACCCTCCCAGGTCCAACTGGGGTATTTCCTTGCTGACATCTTTTTCTCTACCTGTGATGTCCCCCAGGGATCTAACCTCTCTCCCTGGCTTTTCAACCAGTATCTGGCACTTCTCGCCCACCGCATCGCTGCTCTCTGCCCCAACTTTCAGTGCTATGCGGATGATACCCAGCTCATTTTCAGGCTACCCTTGACCTCCTCTTCTCTTTCCCTCATCTCTGACTGTCTTTCTGCTATCCAGGAATGGTGTGCCCCCAACGACCTCTGCCTTAATGCCAGTAAGACTGAGATTCTACTCATCGGCACACCCACTCCCTCCTTCCCTGCAGCTCTCTGGCCGGCCTCTCTTGGCCCTCTTCCTGCTCCTACCTGCAAGGCAAAAAACCTTGGGGTCATCTTCTACTCCACACTCTCCTTCTCTCCTCACATATCCGACGTCTCTAAGAAGTCACACTACCAGCTACACCTCCTCAGAGGTATCCTTCCTTTCCTCTCCTTCCCCCAGAAGCTCACTGTCTCTAGAGCCCTGGTTCTCTCGAAGCTGGACTACTGTAACAGCCTCTATCTAAATCTGCCCGCCTCTACTCCCCGCCCTTTGCAACTCATCCAGAACAGGACTGTGAGACTTGTCCTTGGCCTCAAGCCCAAGGACCGTATCTCTCCAGGACTGAAATCACTGCACTGGCTCCCAGTGACTGCGAGGATATGCATTGTCCACAAGGCTGTCTGGGGACTTGGGCCAAAATACCTTCAACTCTCTCTTCCTAAATATCTTCCTTCTTGAGCTCTTCGCTCATCCGCCTTCAACTCCCTCAGGGTCAGCCGCTTCTCCAAACAACAATTTGGGGGCAGATCTCTCTCTACTGCAGGGGCCTCTCTCTGGAACAGCCTTCCTGCCTCCCTGAAACTTGAGGAGAACCATCTCCGGTTCCGGAAGCACCTCCAAACCTTCCTCTTTGCCTCCGCTTTCTCTCCCCCTCTCCCCTGCTAATACTACTGAAACTGCACTGAATCTGCAACTGGGCCACTCACCGTTCTCGGTCCTTGGCCCAGCCACTCTCCCCTGCACTGCCTCCATGGCAACCCCTGCACTACGGGACTGTGTCTGTATCCCTACAGCCCCCCTTCCCAGCACTTGTCTGCTCTTACTTCGCACTTGCCACCAGCTGGCCCTTGTTATTTATCCTGTTTGCTGTATGCTATTAACCCTGTACTGCACTTTCCCCTCTCCCTTTCCCTCTTGCACTTTTCCCTTTCCCTCTACCCTTTGCACTTGCGCGATCTGAATGCACCTGGCCTAGTAGGATCGTTGTCTGTCTCCCCTTGTTCCCCCCGCCTCATCGCGCCTTGAAACACTTGTGTATAGGCGCGTTAAAAATGCCATATCATATCATATATCATATCATAAGTGGGGATGCAGTGAGGTGTTAATACTCAAATCCACGGGTGGCTAATTCTCTTTCCCCGTCTTTAGGAGACTACTTCTACGGGTCAAGCAGACAAAGCTAGGTGGGCCAGTCCAGTCAGTCATCTCTGCACTGCGCATCAGGTTGGTGGAGACCGTGGCTGTCCAGTTCCGCTTGACACCCCTGTGGGAGCCAGGTGAGCTTAACAGGACCACATTGACACCCTGGCTCTTGATCTGGCTGATTTCTGCAACCACTCCTTCACCACTGGAGCCTTCCCCTCCTCCCTGAAGCACTCCCTTGTGCACACTTTTCTTAAGAAACCCTCTGCCTACCCTTCCTGCCCGGCTAAGTATCGTCCAAATTCCATCACTCCCTTCCTGGGCAAACTCCTGGAAAAGCTGGTCATCTCCCAGCTTAATCTTTACTCTGAATCGGTTGGTTGTCTTCATGACCATCAGTCTGGCTTCAGAGCTGTCAGAAGTACAGAAACTGCTCTCATGAACATCCGTGAAGACCTGCTCTCCAACCTTAACTCCAACACCCCCTGTGTCCTCATCTTACTTGATTTCTCTTCTGCCTTTGACACGGTCACCCATGCCATCCTGATCAACCTTCTCTGTGAAAACCCCGGGTATCACCAATCAGGCCCTGGCTTGGCTGACCTCCCTCCTCTCCGAATCGACCCTTCCAGGTCCAAATTGGGTCCTTCCTCTCCTCTATCTCTATCTCTACCTGTGGTGTTCCCCAGGGGTCTATCCTCTCTCCATAGCTTTACAAAAATATATGGCACTTCTTTCCCACTGCATTGCCGCTCTCCGCCGCAACTTTCAGTGCTATGCGGATGACACTCAACACATTTTCAGGCTCCCTTCTGCCACCTCTTCTCCTTCTCTCATCTTTGATTGCGTGTCCGCCATCTAGGACTGGTGTGCCGCCAATGATATCTGCCTTAATGCCAGTAAGACTGAGATTCTCCTCATGGGACACTTGCTCCCTCCTTTCCTGTCACTCTCTGGCTGGCCTCTCTTGGCCCTCTTTCTGCTCCCACCTGTGAGGCTAAACACCTCAGGGTCATCTTCAACAGCACACTTTTCTTCTCCCCTCACATCTATGACATCTCTAAGAAGATACACTACCAGCTACACCTCATCAGAGGTATTCTTCCTTTCCTCTCCTTCCCCCAGAAGCTCATTGTCTCCAGAGCTCTGGTTCCCTCTAGGCTGGACTACTGCAACATCCTCTTTCTAAATCTGCCTGCCTCTAATCTCTGCCTTTTGCTGCTCATTCAAATCTAGACTGCAAGACTTGTCCTTGGCCTCAAGTCCAGAGTTTGTATCTCTCCAGGACTGAAATCTCTGCACTGACTCGCAGTGGAGGGAAGGATTATGTTCAAAACCCTCCACATTGTCCACAAGGCATTCTGGAGCCTGGGGCCGCAACACCTTAACTCTCTCTTCCTAAATATTTTCCTTCTCAAGCTCTTCGCTCCTCCGCCTCAAACTCCCTCAGGGTTAGTAACTTCTCCAAGCAGCAAGTTGGTGGTAGATCTCTTTCTTCTGCTGGGGCCTCCCTCTGGAACAGCCTCCCTGCCTCTGTGAAACATGAGGAGAACCATCTTTGTTTCTGGAAGCACCTCAAGAACTTCCTCTTTGCTTCGCTTTCTCTCCTCCTCTCCCTTGCTGATCTCTGGCTGAATCTGAAACTGGACTGGTCACCTGGCTACCCTCTGAACTCGGGCCCAGGTCTCCTCCATGCCAGTTGCACACAGGCACTGCCCCCCCGGCAACACTTGCACTCAGGGGCTGTTTCTTTACTCGTACAGACTCACTAGCACTTGACACCTCATGTCTGCACTTGCCACCAGCTGCCTGCCCTTTTATGTATTTATTATTATTTTATTTATTTTACTGTTTCCTATAGACTGTACTGCCCCCTCCTGCTTGACCCCTGCACATTTCCCCTTCCTCCCTCCCCTGCACTTGCACGACATTGAGATCGTGCAAGTGGCCTAGTAGGTTTGCCGTCTCTGACTTCCCTCTGTTTCCCTGCCTTGCCTTGTCACGCCTTGAAACACATATATAGGTGCGTTATAAATGCCATATCATATCATAAAAAGTTGTATGACAACACACACATATACTTGGTTTTGTACTTCAGCAGATGTGCTTTTAACCTTTGCTATTTCTTTTTTTTACGTGTTTACTAGAAGATTAGCATTTGTAAGGTTTTCGCTACTCTTCGCTAAAGTTACTGGATTTTCTAAGCGATCTTCACTTCCAAAATATTTACTTTGGATGTGGTCTATTTGTTGAAGGAGTTCTTTGGCTGTGCCATGTAGGAGAATGTTTTTAAAATGTTGCAGTCTAAAGCATAGTACAGTCTCTGGACAAGGTTCTGTATATAGGAATGGTGTGTTGCTAACATTTTGATGTGGCGGAAGGTGCTTCTGCAAGTCCTGAAACGCAGGCTAATGAATGTCCTCGCAGTCCAATGTAATTGTGCACTGGACAGGAGTAAATGTTTGGCAACAATTCTATTAAAATTGTATCGTTTACTTTCACTTAGTGATTGAGGAATTGGCATAAAGATGTGAAGGATTGGTTCTCTACTTTACACATTGAAGTGTAGGGACATTTGTAGACTGGACACATTGGTTGGGTGGAATAAGAGTTGATTGTACGTTTGTTTGGACAATTTTTTCAATGAGGGTTTCTTGTGCCATAATGGTGTTGTCCACAACTTCATTCCTTCCTACACTGCTTGGTATGACAATTGGGTTTTCTTTATCTTATTTATTTGCTGCTTCATTGAAAAATGGTGATGTGCTAGTTCTGTGAATCCAGTCACCTGCACAGAGTTTTGCAAATGAATATATGTTGACATTGCGCATGTTTAGAAGTACATTTTTTAGTTTACTGATTAATTTTGTTAGTGGTTTCGCTCTGTTTTGAATCTATTTTAAATTAATATAAACATGTACATTTGAGGAGCATTGCACTGTCAATGACAGATTCCAGGATTAGTCTTCTGCAGTAATTTTTAAGGGTTGAGCATGACTTTTCTGCTGTTTTTTTATAAAATGGTGAAGTACTCTACAGTGGCGAGAAAATATATAAGTGTGTCAGGGAACTGGCACTGGAGAATTGCTTACCCTTCACTACTCTAACCTCAGAGATGGGTTGGAAAACTTATGGTCACACATATATACATTTACAAAACAGCATTCATCTGTGTAGACAGCAACTGTAGGCAGCCACACGCGTGAGCATACATGAAAGTAATTTTAATTGGGGATGTCACACATATTAGAAGACAAACAGACTAATACATCAACAGATAAAAACGCACACAAAATAAAAGTACAGTATTTTGTGTCAGGGAAAATAAGGCAAGGCTACAGGTAACAAAAGGCCAGAAAGAGAACAAACACAAAAGATGAGGCAACTTAATATACTTTCTAATCCTAATACACAAGTATCCTAATACACAAGTAACTCTAATAAACATCATTTAGGCATCCAGTGTGGGACTCAGAAAGACATTGTAGCGTCAGATTAGCAGGGTGTCCTTTTAACACAAAAGAACAGCGTCAATCCCAATTCGTGGCGGCTAGATGCGGCAAGAAATTAATACCGGCGTTCGAACACGGGTGAAATTAAGCTCATGTAGTCGAGGACTTGCTGTCCAATTCCTGTGCAGTCGATCTCGCACTACTCGGTTATGAACCGAATGATCCTCTCGCCACAGCCGCGATGCAGCAACTAGTAGAGGCTGTGGCGAGAGGAACAGTTCAATTTCTTGCCGCATCTAGCTGCCACGAATTGGGATTGACGCCGTTCTTTTCTGTTAAAAGGACACCCTGCGAATCTGACGCTACGACGTATTTCTGAGTCCCACACTGGATGCCTAAATGATGTTTATTAGAGTTTCCCTCCAGTTTTGTGTATGACCTACCTGGCGACATTCGGAAATCTTTGACGCCAATAGTAAGTTGTTCATAAGTCTCATCTTGAAGAAATGTCCTGTCCTGAAGATGGCCACTACATTTATCTTCTGTATGGACACTTGAGAAACTGTCCCATCTGATTACTGGCCGAAACATGTCGACATTTTTTATCTCATCAAATGTCTAATTTTAGCCATTTTGTATAACTTGTGTATTAGGATTAGAAAGTATATTAAGTTGCCTCATCTTTTGTGTTCGTTCTCTTTCTGGCTTTTTGTTACCTGTAGCCTTGCCTTATTTTCCCTGTCACAAAATACTGTACTTTTATTTTGTGCGCATTTTTATCTGTTGATGTATTAGTCTGTTTGTCTTCTAATATGTGTGACATCCCCAATTAAAATTACTTTCATGTATGCTCACGCATGTGGCTGCCTACAGTTTCTGTCTACACAGATGAATGCTGTTTTGTAAATGTATATATGTGTGACCATAGGTTTTCCAACCCATCTCTGAGGTCAGAGTAGTGAGGAGTAAGCAATTCTCCAGTGCCAGTTCCCTGACACACTTATATATTTTCTCGTCATTTACCCCAACTTTGAGAATTTCTCCCCCGTTAACAAAAAACGTTGGGATCTGGCCTACTTTATTGGTACGTACTCTACAGTGGAACATTTTTTGTAAATGTAATTTTTTGGAATGCTTAACTGTGACTATGTTAACATTGGTAGATGTAGTGGTAGCACTATTAGTAGTTGTATTCTTCTTAATACATTTCTTTTTATTTTTACTTTTTGGAAGAGGGGCCATTTTTGTTTTCCTGATACCTGGTTCAGCTTTGTAGACTGACTGTATTAGCTGTTTTGTTTGAACATTTGCTATAAATTCTGCTAGAGGTGGATGAGTATAGTGCATGCTTTTAGTTTTATCTGCTCTTTATGTTCATTGTTTTCTACAGAGTTGCTTTTTAGTAGGCCTTCTGTTGTGTCTGTTGGAGAAAAAAGTGTGGGTTTGAAAGTTGTGCAATGTATTTGCATGCATTGTGAATGAGTGTGTGAATATCAGGGCAGGCATAAATAGAGGGCTGTGTGATTATGCAAGGGGCTGTTAGTTCTGGTTGGGAAGGTTGTAAGATTAGCTGTCTGTGTGGATGTGTGAATGGCTTGGTTCAGTGCATAAAATAGTGTACTGTGCATGAATAAGTAAGGATATTACAATGTTTTCATGATACTAGTGGGGTTACGATACTGCTGTTCAGATGAGAATACAAATAGTGCATCTACTGAGGTGCAATGACTAAGAGTGAAGTGAATGCCGTTGGTTTGGAAATATTTTTTAGGCTTCTATATGGCTACACTGCACTGTATGAGTAACAAAAAGAATTCTACTACAGTATTGCATTTTGTACGATGTGAGGAGTAGTTGTCTTCTGGTTTTATCTTCTAGGAGAGATGTTGCTGTCTTTCACTGCAGTTGGGAAAGAAGAAAATTAGTGGGTATGTGTGGTAATGACAAAGTCATTGTAGTACAAGAAGACATTATTTCACACTGTAGGAGGAGTTGTTGGGAAGAAGTGTTAGTAATATTGCATGTGATAATCAGTATGGTTATAACACTGCTGTTGCTGCATACGGGTTTCCAACAGATTACTAATAATTGTTTGGCAGCTATGTTCTCAGTGTCACTAGGACATTAAAGGTCATGATGGCCTGGAAGTTCAGGTGGTAGAACATGTTGGTCTGTATTTCTGTGCCGTTGCATAGCACTGTATGGGAATGGGGACATGGGAGCACTGGCAGAAGTGGTAATGGGGCTGGTGGTGCTGTGGTAAGTATGCCCTCTGGGGCTGGAGTTTTGAAAGTGTGAGAGTTGTTGCATTATTTGTATTACAAATGGAGCACTGTACATTCTAGTAGACAGAGAAATATTGGAGCGGCCAAGAAGCATGTAAAGATTAGAAAGGAGAATGTCAATGTGTAATTTCATTAATATTGCAACACATTCATGGTTGGTATGTGATTGATGTTGCAATATGTTGGAGAAATAGTTTCCATTTTGTTTTGCTTATTTATTAAAAATGACACACAGCAGTGCTATAAATGTAATCATGCATGTGTTTGCTTTCCTTCAAAAGATACTGAAATGAATAGTTTTAAACGCTTTGGATTGTGGCATTTTTCAATCTATGTACATGCCATGCTTTAGTAACATACATCCAGTTTTTGTTTTGAGTGTGCATTGTCAGAGCTTTAGTGCAGCTTTGTTAGTTTGAGAGGTGGTTTTAAAAGTGACAGAAGGAAAGAAGAAAATAACAGTTTGCCCATTACAATGGGTGATATGGGCAAGCATGTATTTCTTGGTAATATATTGAAGTTTCACACAGGATGTGGCACTTGAACATGCTCTGGAAATGTTTCAAATGTGGTTTTCTTTTGTTTTACAAATAAATCACAGAAAGAGTTGCTGAAATTGCAAATATGCGTTTTGAAACTGTTATGAAAATGCTCATTACAAGAAAACATTTCAAGCACACAGCATTGTAAGTAACTGCCACTTGATGTCAGGAGATGGGACAAACGAGAGTATGATTATTGAGTAAATTATGCAGGGTAAGTGGCAGGAACCCTGTTTACATGCCTTTGTAAAAGAGTTGGAAATTGACTTTACAAAATATATGCACACCTGTTGTTTGTGTTGATGGATGCAGATGTGGTTGATCTACAAATCGAAATTTTGCAAATTTTTTCAGTAGTGTTCTGACACAGACAACTGTTACTCCTGGTTCTTCAAACAACAACAGTTGAGCACACCTGTCTTATCCATCTTTCTACCTAAACAAACTACCCAACTTTGCCGTTCAAAGTCACAAGAGTATCTATCGGCCATGAAAATGGCAGCAGTGCGCTGTATAAATAAACATAAAATAAATATATTTAGCATACTAATGTCAGCTGATGTAAAAGAAATGTCATATGAGTTAGATGTTGCAGTCAGAAGTTATTATTAGGGTTAGCAACATATGAAGCAGGCTCGGCCGGATTTCAGTAAGTAATGCTAAAGGCTGGAAGGAGATGTTGGATGTGCTCAGAAAAAGGGGGTTCTCCAATCTGAAGTCAGTGAAGCAAGGCATTTAATTTCAAAACCTGTGATTTATGGAATTGGAACAGTCAGAAACTGGCTGATGATGAGATCTGACTTCATTATTCTGCCAGTAAATACGTTTCATCCAAGTTTTTGAAGTTTACATGGAAGTTGTTGACACTTTGAAAGATCTGGTGGTGTGTAATTATGCCCTATTTAAGTAGAGTCATTCAAGAAATGCAAGTGGGCTGGAAATCAGAACTCCATGCAACTGTCATAATATATGTACCCAATATAATTAACACATCTTTATGATTCTGTTCATGCCAGGAGCATGACAATTGTGTATGCTTGGACTCTGGCCTGCATACTATCCTTAGGGGTTGTTTAATCTTCATGAAAAACACCTGTACAAATCTTGTCTCTACAAATATCCCTCTGTAGAACTGGATTGCCTAATGATTAATAGCGGCTGGGAATGCCACTGTGGACTGCTCCACTGCCGATGCTGACCGGAGGAAATACACGTTCTCATCCTTTTTAGATCTTTAGCTGACATGATAACAACCTCATCAATTGTTTAAAATGAATGATCCTGTAGGTCGCTGTTCCGCCTCACCCTGGCATAGTGCAGCTCATTGCGGTGCATTTCTGTGCAAATATCTTGGAAGCTGTGCATCGTAGGGCCTTGAAACATGGATTTTGATGTGCCATTGGGATCTCAAATGTTGTTCCTCATATCGGGACCGGTTGAGAAACAACATGTTGTGTTTCCCTTCCCGGTGAACATGGTTTACTGCCTCATCGGCAGGCACCATCTAGCAAAAATCCTTTGGAAAAGAAATTTCACCTGATCCGGCAAACATTTGGAATCTTCGGGAATTCTACCTGCCTTCACCGTCACCTCTCAGGTCCATTCGCCTCTCATACATTTTTTTGTTTCCCTTCCCGGGGGAACACAGTGTACGGCTTTGTTGGCAGGCCCCAAACCCACAAACACATTGTAACTTTTGCTGAACTCCTGGGAAAGGGGTGGGGTGTCCAAATGTGATGTAGTTAGTAATGTCTGGAGGGTTCTAACATATATGTATGCAACATGTGGTGCAGATTGACGAAACGGTGTGGATTTGTATAAGGAACAATGCGTTGTCAAGCCACAAACCCAAAAACAAATGTTCACTTTTGGGGAAATCGGGGAAAGGGGTGGGGTGTCCAAATGTCATGTAGCCACTATTGACCGGAGAGTCGTAACATGGAACTAGGCAAAACTTGGTGCAGATTGGTGAAACATTGTGGAATTGTATAAGGAACAACCCTTTGCCAAGCCACAAACCCACAAATCTCACCACAAACTCACAGACAAATTTTTACCTTTATATATATTCACTAACAAAAACGTTGTTAGAGGGATGTTATGGTTAATTTGCACTAGCAAAAATCAATGGAAAAACTTTATTACAGGGATGTTATGGTTAAAGGTAAAACCAATAAAAAACTGAAATTCGACAGTTATGGTAAGCTAAGCAACCTTAACTCGTGCCACCAATGTGCACTGCAAGGACTAAGACCCATGACATCCCCAAAACAATGTTTTTGTTAGTGAATTCCCATGGGCGAAGTATGCCATTGGCACATGTCGAGCAAAGGCACAAACACACTTCTTTGCAATGTACCGGGCTGTCTACATTCAGAGACCAAACAGAAAATGACACTGCCACATCGGTGGCTGCATAATTGCGATAGAAACGTATGCAAGAGATCGGAAACAAACGCATGAACTGGGCAAGTGCCTCCTTCATCGCAAACAGCACTGAAACTCGTGTAACATGCTGTGCAATTTTCCCTGCACAACAATAATATCGGCATGATTGCGTGTCACCAAATTGTCACACAGAGAAACCAAAATCAGGCACTTCATTGTAGCTACTCCATAGCACTACACATACACATGATAGAATGAAAAATGAGTAGCCACTGCAGTGTTTTATATTCACTTTCAGTCAATGCATGTCAGAATCCCCTAAAACCTGCACGCTGTACCTCGTGAAACACACAGCCATAACCGCACCCTCTGCATTTCTGTCAACAACTACACTGTGTAGCACAGTCTGTCCGTACACACCACACCCACAAACTTTATTGGCCAATCCCGTAGCCTCTGGAGGCCCATTTCTATGTCCATCATCTGCAAAAGGGGCATATGTAACACATGCCACCCTGCAACTGTTGCGATATTTGCTGACTTTTCGTGCTGTATACGCGCGGGAGTGTGGGAATAGCTTACAACCATGGGAGCGGACATCGTTAGTTGTGGTGGCTCTTAAAAGAACCTTTGTGTTTTCTATTTTTTTTTTAAAGATGCTTCCCTAGAAACACATTTTTTGCAGTTTCCATACTTAAATGTGTGTTTTCAAAGTCAGCTCACATTCTTACAATAGGGTCTTCAGTGCAGTGTGTAGATTGTGAAACAACATTTCATTGCCACTGGTCGACAAAGACATGCCATTTGCCTTGAAAAGGTTTATGTATCATGAACCAATGTTCTCATTCTCACAGGAGAACATCCCAGCAGCACTCAAGAAGTCACACATGCATCTGTTTATGAGACCCCTTCCAAACTCTGGCTGGCGACAGGAATCATTGGAATACTTCCACACTATTCTTGGGGGTATACATGAGAAAAGCACATTGGCAGTAGGAAAAATGTGCTGCACTGCTTTCATTATAATCTTCAGTTGACGGAACACACAGGAACAAGGCATGTTACCCAAAAAGAAGGCTCTAAAGTGCACGATCACAACATGTACAGTTGCCAAAGAGGCCACGCATTGACATTCTACAAGCAGTTCGCCGAAACAGCACGCTTCGACACTACACCACAAAGCGTCCACTCCCTTCGAACAGAAATTGCAAGACAAGTCTTCTTGGAGGGCATACACGCAGATCTTCCACAAAGCCATCACCCACAACGAAAACTTTGCCCCTTGCCATGTTTGCCACATGCTGTACACAAAGTAATGGAAAAGGTGAATGCTACCCTTTCCTGTGACGCACACCCAGAGCATCTGATTTGAAAGGCCATAATCCCATTCCCATTGGCCAGCATGGTAAGAAGTGCAGAATGTGGCACGTGCCTTTAACCAAGTACCGCAAGGGCCACACCCCTCCAAAGTTGGAGCAGTCCTTCTTCCCATTGCATCTTCTCTGCAGCACTACCTTATTGGCTTATGTGTAAGTAGGCACACACGTATCCACCAATCTCATCGAAGCCGCCACATCCAACACTGTCACTCCTGTACAACACTTCTAATGTACCTTTACACATTTACAATACAAGTGTAGTGCCATTCCAAAGCATGTGCACTACAATGTTTAGTAAAAGTATGCACAATTTCCCATCCGCATACAGCCACATGGCCACCCAGGATATGGTATGTGTAATCCTGAAACTACTGCATAATCCGCAAACTTTTCCTGATAGTGAGGGTGGGGGGGCTGGCGGGGTAAACAATACCAAGCTGGATAGGGGATTGGGGCTTCCATCGTAGATCGTAGAAGGTTTTTGATTGGTGTTTTTTTATGTGCGTGCAAGCAACTTTTTCTTTTCTCTTTATATGCGTTTCTCTTTGGCTCGCCTCACATTTTTACCACATTGTAGTCAATGCTTCTTGCACAGTGTAAAAGAAAACGGCAATGCCAATGGCGCTCAAATAAATGCCATTTCTACGGAACCATTGCATATGTTGCAACCACATGATCTCACAGTGGGTGGAGAACATGTCAGAAGTCTGCATAACTTCACGCATAATTCTGTTTACAATAAGCCTTCCGACCTCTGGCTGGGGACAAATGACACCGTCATGGGCAAATACCGCTCTTGGTGTTATGCATGAGAAAACAACTTTGGCAGTAGCAAAAATCTGCATCACTTCGTTCAGTAACCTTTTCAGGTGACTTAATACATGTCCACAAGACATGTAACCCACATGTTTACTTGCATAGTGCACAGCAACAAAGTCAAAGCCTTCAGCCATGCACCCAATAGTCTAATCCTTCAACACACCCACCACAAATAAATCTGCACACAGCACAGTAACCAAGCACATATAAACTGCACTTCAACCATACCCTCTTCCATACTCACATTACATAAATACTGCACCCTGTGGCCACAGAACACAACTTCTCACTGCACCATCTCCTACCGTGTATGTGCTCAATAGTGCAATCCTTCAACACACCCACTGCAAATAAATCAGCACACAGCACAGTAACCAAGCACATATAAGCTGCACTTCAACCATACCCTCTTCAATACTCATATTACATAAACACTGCACCCTGTGGCCACACTACACATCTTCTCACTGCACCATCTACTGCAAACACCAAATACTGTACCAAGTTGCAATTATTAGCACAACCATGGAACATAAAATACACCCAATGTGCTCCACACCCATTCTCCAAACATCGGCACCCTGTGCCGAATGCACTGTCAAACCTTCATTGCAGTAGTGGTTGTGCTCCCTGCACACATTCCCTGCACCGTAATGCAACCATTCATGCCAGTATTTCACCAAGTAGCACTATGCACATATGCACCACACTGCATGACTGTTCACTGCAGCATCTCCAACCACACATCAAAAACTACCACACATCAAAAACTTTACCACGTTCTAACAGTCACCTGACCTGCAAATCAAACATGCACGCATGCCAGCTCTCTTCTGCTGCTCCATTGCATCTGAAATGTGCTCCACACCCATTCTGTACAAGTCACTACCCTCTAACGGATGCAGAGTCAACAAAGCATTACTGCTGTGGTTGTGCTCAAGACCTAGGTTCTCAAGTGCATGGCCTACGAATGCAGAGTCAGACATGCATTGCTGCAGTGGGTAAATTGAAGGCTTAGGCTCTTGAGTGCATGACATACAGCCTTTAGTCTAGGCCTTGCACACACCCACCATAATGTAATCCCACCATACATGTCACCACCTCACCAACTACAACAATCCACATACACAGCACTGCCACCAGCACTCCTTCCCAACCTGCGCACCACCATGGAGCTATGCAGGAAAAAAGTGCAATAATTACCATGATGTACAAATAAAGCACTGTCTCCTGCACCCCTGTGCGTTCATTCGCATACTACAGCTGTACTCACTTCAATTCACAAAGTATTGTCTCACTGGCAACCTACCCACATACTGTTGGCAAAATTGGCCCTACTCCAACCAATCTGCACACACCACACTATGCAAGCACTCCCCTCTACCGGATACAGAGTCACACATGCATCGGCCATAAACCCGATAGTCTAATCCTTCAAAAGACCCACTGCAACTTCATTCATCCATGCATGCCACCATGTCGCCCTACTACCGCAATCCATCCGCATAGCACAGGCACACATGCTCCCACCCACTCTAGGCCATGTGCAATTCACTCCCCTTCTAACATTCACCTGCCACCACTCACAACGGAAAGAGGTTGCTGCAAACAGGTTGCGGCAGAAGCTATTGTGCCATTACGACAGCTGCCTCAAATCACTGCACACAGTTTTTGGCTGTCTAGGATCCCGCAAATTGGCACAATATACACCAATACTGCAGCCACTCCTCCGTCTTCTTCCACGTATTTACATATGTCACATTAACCACTTCTCACTCCCCCACCCTTTCCCTCCTTTGTTGCCTCCAACACATGGTGTAGGTATATTTTGTACACCCATCCACCGGCGCACTGTCCTCCGAGAACACCATGGCTGCGTTTCTCAAAAATTGTTGACGCACAGCATGTTTCCTTCCAGCCAACCACTGGCCGCGTCCAAAGTTCTCCGACAGCGCGCCATACCGAAAGTCAATGACACTTTGGTTCGCAGAGCAAACAGGGAAATGGGTTTTTAGAGATGTACATTTCAGTCATTTGCAACAAAAGTAGCAGTCTGATTTCCACCAAAGCCACAAAAGCAAGCTTTCTGACCCAAGCCCCCACTCCTTTTGCAAATGTGGTGAAAATCCATCTAGCCGTTCTGGCTACAGCCATGCGCAAAGTTTTTCCCCATTGAGTCTATGGGAGAAAAAAACAATTTTGGGTCCCCCCTATAACTTTGCCCCCCCTGCACAAATCCTCACCCAACTTCAGAGCCGGCCATATAAATGTTTTGCAAAGTTTGTTGAGGATTACACCAGGTGGAGCAAAGTTATAAACCGCTGAAAATGTGCTCTTCCTATGAGTTTAGCAACTTAACCATAACTACACGACCGCTACCGCGGGCCATGTAATAAATTTGAAGCACTCTCTGTATAGCATGAACTTTGCTTTGATGGGTTTGACAGGTGGTTTTGACCTTATAGATGGAGGTACTCTGTGTTACCCCTCTAATAGTATTCCCCTTAAAACCAGCCTACCCTGAGACTGACATCATACCTCAGCTTAGCAGATAATGGGGGTAATTCATAGAATCCAGCACAGAAGTAGCGCACGCGGCTGTCGCAGAGAGGGAGCGTGTGCCAGCGTGCACCAGCCACGTGCGCTAAATCCCGTTTCCATGCACCGCGTATTCATGGATTTCTCCATCCATATCCAGCCGTGGCGCAGCGTGGCGCAGTGACCAACCAGCAATTCCATGTATGCCCCTAACACCTCTCCTTGCAGCAAAAGCAGCTACACAAATCCACAATATGGCGCAAAGGCCAGTGGACCAGCATACAGCCGCTCAACAACGACATTGCGCTAAAAACGCTTGCATACCCCACTCGCGCACCCCGCTCGCACCAGCCAAATTGCGTGTAAAACTCCTGCGCACCCCTTGGAACATGCCATGTATAATCTGATGGGTGGGCTAGGAGTTTTACACACCATTGGGCTGGTGCGAGCGAGGCACGTGTATTCCGGGGATGCGCATGCAGTATTACACACGATTGGGCTGGCACGAGCAGGGTACGCATATTCTGGGGGTGCTTGCGTTGTTTTACACGCGATTGGGCTGGCGCAAGTGGGGTAAGCATATTCTGGTGGTGCGCGAGGAGTATTACACGTGATTGGGCTGGCGGGAGCGAGGTATGCGTATTACGGGAGTGCACGTGGAGTATTACACGCGATTGGGCTGGCGTGAGCGGGGTACACATATTCCGGGGGTGCAAATGGAGTTTTACACATGATTTGGCTGGCGCGAGTGGGGTACGCATGTTATGGGGGTGGGCTAGGAGTTTTACATGCGATTTGACCGGTGCGAGTTAGGTATGTGTGTTCTGTGGGGCACGCAAGGAGTTTTACAAGCGATGTGGCTGGCACAAGTGGGGTATGTGTTCCTCGCGCACCCCTCAGAATACGCATACCCCGTTCACACAGCCCAACCGTGTGTGATGCTCAATATGCACCACCGGAATATGCGTACCTCACTCGCGCCAGCCCAATTGCGCGCAAAACTCCAAGTGCACCGCCGGAATATGCATGCCCCGCTCTCACCAGCCCAATCGCATGAAAAAGGACGCGTGTGATTGGATCACCCACAAACACATCTCACAAGCAGCCCACGCCACAACGGAATCCCCCAACACCTGTGTACATGCCAGCAGGCAGCCCACGCCGCAGCCAACCCCCCATCACCCGTGCACATGCCAGCAGGCAGCACACACCACAGCCGACCCCCCATCACCCGCGCACATGCCAGCAGGCAGCCCACACCACAACCGATCCCCCCAACACCCATTCACATGCCAGCAGGCAGCCCACACCACAACTGGCCCCCAATACCCGTTCACATGGCAGCAGGCAGCCCACACCACAACGGACCCCCCCATCACCCATGCACATGCCAGCAGGCAGCCCACACCACAGCCGACCCCCCATCACCCGTGCACATGCCAGCAGGCAGCCCACACCACAACTGACCCCCCAACACCCATTCACATGCCGGCAGGCAGCCCACACCACAACTGGCCCCCAATACCCGTTCACATGGCAGCAGGCAGCCCACGCCACAACTGGCCCCCAACACCCGTTCACATGGCCGCACCTGCCAGCAGGCCTCGACTCATGTCCCCCCACCCCCCACCAGTGACGGCAACCTGCCAGCAGGCCCCGACTCATGTCCCCCCAACAGTGATGGGCACCTGTCAGCAGGCCCGACTCATGTCCACCCAACCAACACATTGACACAACATACATGCATGTACCAAATGTCCACCCAAAGGCCACCCCACACTGCCCCCCACAGTGCAACTCTACACCCATCCATTGTCCCCACTTCCCAGTACAGACCCCATGGCATGCCATGCACAGAAGCATACATGCATGCACACAAAGACATGCCAAACATGGACACACACCACTGACACATGACTGAGACAATGACGACTGACACATGCACCAAACCAATGAGAGCACATAACAGAAATATATGAACAGATGGAAATGCATTAAATTAACAGAAATCTAACAAACAAAAACCAAAAGGATAAATGAAAGTGAACAGAACTGAAATGGCAATTCCCAAAAATATGTCATCAAATCCCAGTGGTCCATGTCCTAAAAAATGAAAATCATAATCCAAAGGGTAAATGAAAAAAAAAAAAAAAACATTCCAGCATGGGTGTGAATAATCATAAAATGAAAATGTCCACAGTTCCACAACTACATGCAATGAAAGTTTAGGGGTCCATGATCCCAAAACCAAATGAAACCTACCAAAATACCTACAGAAAAGCAACTATGTACAAAAAGTGGAGCAAAGTCCATCAACTCCAAAATAAAAATGAAACGAAAGGAAACCTAAGCCTAATAAACTATATACAATGGCGGCTCACTTCTTGATGTTAATGTCTTTGGTCAGGGCATCATCGAACTCCATGGTCTCCACCAACTCCCTGCGAGTCTCCTCAAGGAACGCTGCCCTCCTCAATGCCCGGTGCATGGAGTTCTCCACCCTGAACATCATGAGCTGTGCCCTCTCCGCCTGCTGCCGCTCTGAATCTATATGCTGACCCAACCGCTGCCAAACAGAAGACACACGCAGTCCAGGGTCCTCCTGCCCATCGGCCGATGCGTGCCCCCGTGATGTAGGTGGCCCCGAGGCCTGATGCCTCCCACGTCGAGCCTGCCACCACCTCAATGCCAACTGCCTCTGCAACCACAACTGCTCCCGGGAAGATGGAAACACCCGGGGCCATGATGCACGTCCCCTATTTGATGGTGCCTGCACATCCTCCACTGACTGGGGTAGAGTTGCTGGGGTGACTACCTCTGCTGGTCCTCGGACTCCCGAATGAGGCAGGGATGTGTTCCCCACCAGCCTGGCCGTGGTGTATGGGGCAGGTCCACAGGGTGCCCAGGTAAGACATGGGTGGGAAGACGGCATGGAGGATGACTGGTGCATAAGGTGTGCAGATGAGGATGGGGTCACAAGAGCCTCCAGTACATGGAGGAACCCTGTGCCAATGACCTGTCCTAGCAAGTCGACGCGGTAACACAGGTGTCCGAAATGATGTGCATTGTCCTGCCTGGAACAACGCACATCATCCCGAATCACCCTTGTGCGCAACACGACACTGACTAGGACAGGCTCAACCCTGTCATGGATTGCCTCGTCCGCAGGTAGAGGAAGATCAGTTGACATAGACACATACCCTAGCTGCGAAAGGTCCTGGACAGAGGCATCCCTGCTGGTGCAGGATGATGCAGTCACAGGATCAGGGACAGGATTACACACAGGCACCTCCATGGTGACCTGTGCTGCCTCCTGACCCTGCCCCTGGACTGCACCATTTGCACCAGTGGAACCACCCCCTCCAGGCCCCATGAGTGGGTCTGTTACAGCCTCTTCCTCAACCACTACCCCCACCAGCCTTGATGACTCTGTGCCGTCTTCCAAAATATGCCCCTGTGTGGGCTCACCGGCCCCTTCTTCTGCAGCTGTGGCAATGGACGCGGCACCAGTCCCCTCACTCCTGGAAGATATTATTACCTGGGAGGGGGCAGGGCCTTGCATCTTTGGCTGGTGGTGGCATCCCTGCCGCTGTGCCCATAACACCGTCTCCACCCTCTTCATCAGTCGATGCTGTAGACAGGGAGTGACAGAACACAGGTATCAGGACACTGTACAGTGGTCTGCTAGACACATAACCATTGCACATGAATGGCAGTGTCAAACATCACAGACAGCATCACACTCCCCATCACTCAGGTCAATTGAAAACACACACACGCACAGCCAAGCAGGGAACGTGCAACAGGCATCTGCATCCATTCACATGGAACTGCATGAACATCCTAAGGGTGGCATGACGTCACAATCATCATGGAGCATACCATTCACATGCACACACGCCACCAGACAGACATGCATCTGGCCATCTCTACCTCCTGTCACAGTGCAATCATAGTCAACTATGTCTCATCTGCCAATTGGGTACCTAGATGTCCGTGTCACATGCATCCATGGCGTCTCACAATCACACACATACCAAACAGACACACACATACGTACACCGTGCACGTACATGAAGGTGGGACGAGCATCCATGTGTCACACCCCAAACTTTGCTGAGTACATACACAACATGTGTGCATCTTCACATGCAGTTGTACATCATGCATCGGTAGACATACACCATTGATGTGCACCACACATGACGGGACTCACATGCAGCACGGTCATGTCCCTGCACATACATATCCATATATGGGCCATGTCAGACATAAGTCCAAGCTGCACACTCCTGCCACACCTCAACATGCACTGTGTCGATTGAGAACGCATGGACACTTACCGCTGAACTCCGGATGGGTCTGCCTCTCGAGGACCTGGAGGTAAAGCGCTGGGCGAAAGCGCTCCAGGACTCTCATCCGGTTGGTGGTAAGCCGGACCCGGCACCCCACTGCATCATCTGCGTCCAAGAGGCGCCGAGCCTTCCTGAGGGTCCTGGACTTGTAGTTCTCCTAGCGCTTTAGGACGTGTTTCAAGTCGCGGGATGCCACCCCCTCTGTGTTGATGGAACCCACAATGTCTTCCAAGATCCTCCTCCGCCCTTCCTTGTTGGAGCGCAATGGTGTGAAGAGGGCATCATAAGGCCCCAGGACTTGCTCCACCAGGATTCCAACTTCATTTGCACTGAAGCTGATAGCCCTCTGCCTCTCTGCCGGGGGGTCACCACTGGTCCCAGATGGAGTTTGGCCCAACATGGCAACCCCCAAGGCAAGTGTGGGTGGGCAACTGGATCCTGGGGCTGGGCCGTGGAGTGATGGTACACCAGTCGGGAGAATTGGGTTCCAGCAGGGGTGGTCACAGCAACTGGACCCCTGGCGATGGCTGATGTGCAGGCACCAGATAGCAGGGCATGTTGGCAACAGGCAGGCAGGCAGCAGCAGATGGCTAATAGGAGGCTCCCCGGGGCTCTGGGGAGCGTGGTCTTCTGTGGTTTGTCATGTGGCCAGATTGATGCAGAGTGAATCCGCACATGCAAAAACAGCACTATTAGGGAGAATTCTCAAGAATGGGTAATATTCCATACCTACGGAGTCCCTCGGCAGCTTTGCTGGATTTCTAGGATTCGGTAAGAGTGCAAGCCTTTTTTCCGACTCTTACATGTGTTTTGCTGCGTGTGATTAACATTTTCTTGTGTTCATAGACTGTGGAGCCTCACCTACTCCATAGGCATCATGTCATAACCACTAGCTCCATGGGAAGCTCCAACCCCAATCCCTGCACATATGCACACATATCAAAAAAAAAACATCGGGTCACATAGGCTCAATGGGCACTGTTGGGGGGGCTCATGCCAGTTCAGGTGTAAGTACTGGGAAACATAGTTGGGTGCAGGCATGGCGCAGCTGGCCCCACATCCATTTTCAATTGGGTAAGGTTGAGGAGTAATCACTTTCTGTCTTCCCCAACATGGAGGAGGACTGCACACACAGCATTGGATGCTGCAGACCAGCTTTTTGGTTTGTCTGGAAGGCTTTGGGCATGGCCGGCTGTGGCCAGGTATATAAACCACATCCAGACCAGTTCTCCTTGCTTCACGTTACTCTGTTTGACAGCGTGACGTTCACCGGTACCAGCACCTGCAAGTAGAAGAAAGAAAACTTTATTTCAGGGATCAGGTCATCGTTTTTGCTTACCTGTGGATTCATTCGACAAACGATCCTGAATCTGCAAGTCTTCGGGTCCAGCTCCGGTCAGGAAAATTCACCGCACCACAACCTGTGGAATCAAGAAACAAAGAACAGTAAGTGCTGCGCACTTACCAAACAGCACGCATCAAGCCAGAAACACTGCACACATACAAGGCAGCGCGCATCAAGCCAGAAACAACGCGCACATGCAAGACTGCACTTAAAAACCACAATAGTCATTACCAACAATAAGAGCAGCAGAAAAGGTATAGGACTGCCTCGCAAGGAAGGAAAGCATAGAAATCACGCGCAAGAAGAAGGAAAGCACAGTAACATACCGCAATGTAGTTTTTCACGGAAAGAAGCAGAACGATACAGGAAAGAAACAAGGCAGCAAAGGAAAACCGTATTCAGTGCAGAAACCCGCACTGCAACATTGGCATAGCAAAAACAATAATTGAACACTGGGAGAAGCAGCGTGCACAGCGCAAAAGCACGCATTGAGACTGTGGCAAGAACTAGGTGGGATTACCGCCATGTTGCCCGAAGCAGACCACGCAGCAGCAGGTCTGGGTGGAAGTCAAGGCTACGAACAGTGAGGTAACTGGTCTTCTACAAGCGCCCCAGCTTGAAGAAGAGACAGGATGGAGAGCACCATTATTCTATAGAGAAGGTGAGCGTAGTCCCAAGGGTTTTGGATCACAGGGAGGGTGTTGGGGATCTTGTTACACTTCTCCCTAACCTTAGTGTTCCTACCACAGGGGGAGTTCCCATGCAGCAGTCGCAGTCCTAGGAGGCCGCTGTCCAGATCCTTGAGAGAGAGGTTCCAGGTGCTCCTGCAGAGCTAAGGTGAGCGTAACAATCATCTGTTTACTGTGTGTTACACAGCGCCTACAGTGCAGTGACACAGGGATGTCTTTTTGGCTTCCCAAATCCGACTCCATTTTCTGGGACTGAGTACTGTCTGCCAGAACATTTAAAGTTGCCATTTACTATATTAGTCTCTTTTAAAACTCACAGACCCAGTACAAACTATCTTAAATAGAGTTCTGGAAAGGGTTAATACTTATCCCTTTTTGTGTGTTTTTCTTGGAGCATTGTTTAGCTCCCTATGCATTAAGACTTGGCTGGTGGCAGTGGTAACTACTCTATTTTTCCTAACGCGGTTATCTTAACTAGCACTGGTATTGTTTTAGTCTATCTTGGTAGCCTCAAACTTAAACCCACTAGACCATATATGTTTTTCTACAGTTCTGGCTGGGTTTATTCACCATTTCTTTTTGTAAAAGACTTTCTCATGTTTTTCTCTGCGCTCCAAACCAGGTTTGGTTCCTTTGTTCACTGTCCTTTTGCAGGCTTCTACACAGAAGCCCTTCTTAGATGCCTGTATATCTAGGGGGGGCAGGGTGTGAGGGAGGGGTTTAGGACTCCCTGCACAGGGTCTCTTTGGAGACCCATGTCGCACTCTGATCTGATTGGTTGTGGTGGCTGTCCCGGCTGTGTGATTGACAGCCAGGCTGTGTGAATGGGGGAAAACTGCATAAAAAGCAGGTCTCTGGGGTTGGAAAGGCAGAGTCGCCACTGGAATGAAAGAACTGAAGAGGAGCTGACAGAAGAGGACCCCTACCACGACTGAACCGCCCGGTAAAGCCCTGCTGCAGGTCCAAATCTTCAAACTCCAACGACAGGGAAGATCTTCAAGGAATCTTCTCCCCTTGGGCTGGTGGGAACAACCAGTTTACCAAACTGTTTACCAAACTGCTCACCAGGCCTCCCTTCGCTGGTTGAATATGCTGTACAGAGCTACAGTGAACTGGATAGCCAGGAGGAATGGACCCTGCTTGCGTTTTAAGGAGCGCACCTTTTATCTGTTGCTTTGCTCTGCTCCTGGTTTCTTCCCTGGGCATTGCAGGACCCTCCAGTCTTCCTACTTCGTGTCAGTCCGACAGACACTTCAGGAACCATGAGCATGCAGGAGCTGCCAGGAACGTCCGCCTCAGCTACAGCCTTCTGCTCCATTTAAGGTACTGTTGAAATCATGTTGTTTGTTTCGTTCAGCCACTGTGAACGTGTGTGAAACCTTTTGCCAATCTGAGGGCTTGTGCTTCTCCATTCTTTAAACTAACGTTTCTGGCGACCAACTTCGTCTTGAACTCTTGGCAAAGACTTAAACGCGAACAACTCTGAACTGTGTGATCTTGAGCAAAGACTTTGGTCCATTGACTTTGGGTCAGGCCCCCTTGAATTTGATTTCCTCACTGTAGTTCCTTTTTCTAGATTGCCCTGCTTACTAGGTGTTGTTCAATTATTGCCTAAATTTGTATTTCCCTCCCTTTTAAATGGCTGGAGTGCCATTTTGATCACACTTCATTGTGAGCCTAACTTGTCCAGAATCTATTGTGTGTGGGGGAGTGTATTAAGAGTGTGATTTTTAAGCTGCTTTACTTTAGTGAAATGTTTTACAACGGATGTGTAAATAAATGTATATTCTTTTACTCAGAAACCTTGAGTCAGTGTATGTTTGAATCATAGTATTGAATTGCTGTTCTTTGTGTAACTATTGATACTGCTCACTTACTCTTGAGATAAGTCTGGCTGCTCAGCCATCACTACCACTTTATTGTGTAAGACAGGCTTGTACCAAAGGTGAGTGTGTACTGTCACTTGTAGTCTTAATTGTGTGTGGTGTTCCCAAAGGGACTGCAAATAATTCTGCCTAAAAAGTACATCAGTGTGAGATTGTGTGAAATCTGAAGAAAGGCCCTTAGCGCGTAAGCGAGCGAGTGACATTACGTCGCGTGTCTTTCCCTCGGCATGGTTAAAGGTGAGCGTGGGCAACAGTTCTCTGTACATGCTTTTCCTTGAGACCGACGTGTGTGTTTACCGTTCTTGTGGTTTCACACGTGATTACTTCACAGTGGATAGAGTTTGTATTTCTTCTTTTGGTGGGGGTGTTGCCTACGCTCACAAGTGCGTGCGTTTTTTTTCCACGCAAGGCAGACGGTGAGTCGCACATGCTATTTTTCCCACTGCGGGTGCCCCTGTGTAACGCGTACCCGTTTTCGAGCTCATAGTAGCCCACGTGTTCCAATGCGTATGCGTTTTTTGTGTCCCTGGGTGCCACAGCGTACTGCAGGAGGTTTATTCCACGGACATGGGCTACCAGGGATTGCATGCATGTTTATCATCATTTTTGGGGTGCATGAGCATTGCATGACCCATCATTTATCACCAGGGGTCGCAAACAGCCTTGCCAGAGCACAGGGCTGCGTCTAACATCACATACCCTGCCCCTTATACCCCAATTACCCAGGATTATTGTTGAGTGTACCTCCCATTGGCAATATACCATCTGTGCCATGGTTGGGAGGCCACCAAAGGTACAGGGCGGCAAAGCTGGGCATCTTCCCAGTGTTGTGCATGGTCGGGGACGTGGCCGGGCTAACCAGGGAGGACAGGGAGTCCAGGGTGGCCGCAGAGGGGGAAGAGGCAGGGGTGCACCACTGGGGAAGGATGTCCAGCCACGTTTTGGTGCAACCATGCCACCACCCCCTCTGGCTCAGGGAGATGCAGCTGTTGCATCTGAACCCAGGCGCCCTTATGACCCAACAGTCAGTAACATCTGTTGTCATGGGCCCACTGGTTGTGGTAGCTGCAGGGGCAGCTGTGGAGACCACCACCCAGGCTCAGGGTCGGCCAGCGCCTGATGCATTGGAAACTGATGACTCCCAGACAGAATTCCAGGTGGCCAGGAAGCACAGGCCATGTGTGTCCAGGGTTGCTGTGATTGAGGCACACGTATCTAGGGCAGTGGTGACATCTGCTGCCCCAAGCAGCTAGGTGGTGGTGACTGCATGGGCAGATGCAGCCAATACCACTCCGACAGTGAGTCTGCCAGCCAGGACTGTGTCGGTCACAGACCTTGGCACTGTGGCAGATGTGGCACTGGGTCCTGGCAAGAGCACCCAGCAGCCACTGACTCAAGCCAGGCCACCCATCCTGGTTCCACCAACCACTCCCTTGGTCCAGTCCACCAGCGGCACTGCCCCTACTGATCAAGGTGACATTGGGCACTCAGGGTTCGTACCACCGCCCAAGAGGAGGAAGCGTGCTCCTGCATAAGAGGCTGGGACCCCAGACACGGCTCCGGCCTCCCGCACTTCGAGGAAGAAGCCTTTCAACGAGCAGGAACTGGACATCCTTGTGGGATACATGTCGGCACACAAAAGTGATATACTGGTGGGCCCACAGTGCCATACCACACCTGCCCAGAATTGGGTCCACTGGCAGCAGATTTTGGATGGCGTGAATGCCATGGGATTCCAGGTGCACACAGCTCAAGACTGCTACAAGCATTGGAATGACCTCCGACGCTGTGAAAAACAAAAGCGTGCCTCCAATTATGCCATGACTCACATGACTGGCAGTGGGCCAGCACCAAAGGAGGATGCACTCACTCAACATGAGGAGATCGCTGCAGAGTTCAACGAGGCAGAACTAATCTGTGGAGTGGGAGAGATGATGGATTATGATGCATCAGCCAGTAATTGTTGATGCGTGTTTGTCCAGAATATGTGTGTTTGGCTTGTGTGATCTGTTGTGCTTGACTGCCACTACATGCTATGTATACATGATTGTCATTTGGGAGTCATGCAATGCTTCACTGATGCGTGCCTGTTGTGATGAATGCAGGATATGTGATGCGCACAGGGACTGTCCTCATCACGACACATGCACCCTACTCACATGCAAGTCACTCGTCTTCCCCTCTGGTACATGTTCTGCTCTCCAACCTTCACTCTTACACTCCCTCTGTCCTGATCCTACTTGTTCTCTCCTCCGCTTTTGACAAGGTCAAACATTCCATCATGCTAAATCATCTCTGTGACAACCTGGGCATCGCCGATCAGACTCTGGCCTGGCTGACCTCTTTTCACTCTGATCGACCCTCCCAGGTATAAGTAGGGTCCTTCCTATCCTCTATCTCCCTCCCGACCTGCAGTGTTCCCCAGGGGTATAACCTCTCACCCAGGCTATTCAATCAATACCCGCAACTCTCGCCTACTGCATTTCCATGTTCTCCTCAAATTTCCAGTGCTATGCTGATGACACTCAACTCATTTTCAGGCTTCCATCAGCTACCTCTTCTCCTTCCCTCATCTCTGACTGCCTAATCACCATTCAAAATTGGTTTGCCAAAAATGATCTTTGTTTAAATGCCAACAAGACTGAGAACCTCCTCATTGGTACACCCCCTCCATCCTTTCCCCTCACTCTCTGGCTGGCCTCTCTTGGCACTCCTCCTGCCCCTACTAGTGATGCTAAGGACCTTGGGGTCATCTTTCACTCCACACTTGCCTTCTCCGCACAGATCTCTGATGTCACCAAAAAGTCAAACTTCTTACTGCACCTCCTTAAAGACACTCTTCCTTTTCTCTCCTTCCCACAGAAGCTCCTTATCTCCCAAGCTCAGATTCTCTTGAGGTTGGACTGCTCTAACAGCCTCTTTCTAAATCTACCTTCCTCCACTCACCGTCCTTAACAAATAATCCAGAACAGGACTGGGAGACTTGTCCTAGGCCTCAAGCACTGGCATTGTATCGCTCTGCCTCTGAAATCCCTTCATTGTCTCCCTGTGGTTGCAAGGATTAAATGTAAAACCCTTTGCATTGTCCACAAGGCTTTCTGGGGCCTGGGTCCTAATTACCTATCCCTCCCTATACACCTCCCCTCTAGCGCCCTTTGCTACTCCACCTCAAACTCCCTCAGAGTCGGCCATTTTTCAAAGGAACAAGTTGGTGGTAGGTCCTTATCTTCTGCGGGGCCTCCATCTGGAACTGTCTACCTGCCACCTTGAAACTTGAGGAGAACCATCTATGGTTCAGGAGGCTCCTCGAGACCTTCCTCTTCACATCTGCCTTTGCCCCTCTTATCCCCTGCTGATCTGCTTTCTCTCTCAGCAATGCTGCACCTGGCCACCTTCTGCCCTTCAGGCCCAGGTAGCTGCTCACCCTGCCACCCTCCTGCACTGCCTAATGGCCAATCACACTGGGGCCTGCATCTGTAGCCCTACAGCGCCCCCCTCTTCTTCTGCACTTATCAGGTACTCCCTTTCTGACTAACCTTGCACTTGGCCACTCACAGGCTGCACTTCTATTGTGTTGGATCACCATGTGTATTTGTTCATTTACTCATTATTTGTCTTGTCCTCTTGTATGCTTTGCACTCTCCAATTTGTCCCCCCTCCTATGCACTTCCCCCTTTCACTCCCCATGCACTTGTACTTTCTCAATGTCACAGAGCCCAGTAAGATCATTGTTACTGTTTTCTTCCCTGTTCCCCTCCCTTTGCCTGGTTGCGCTCTGAAACACCTGTGCCCGAGCGCGATATGAATTAATTATCATTTTATGTCATATCATGTTCCTGCTCACACACATGTCTGCATGTGGCCTGTGGTGTTGTTGCACTCAGCACTTGGCCTATCTGATCACATGAGTGCCATGTATTTGTGGACAGCCTGCAAGGTGGTCCTCCTCATGGACACGCTTCCTTGCCTCTCAAACACCCTGCAGCTCAATTTCAACATGGCACTGGTGAGTTACATGTTGGACTACTGCTATTGCCTGTTCCGCGTTCCTGTAAAAAAGCACACTTCCCTTTGCAGTCCTGTAAAACACGTACCGTGGTGTACATACTTTGTCCTTGGTGCAGTGTGTCTCACTCGGACTGTGCAGATGGAAGTGGCTCCCCATGGACATGAGTGCCCATTCATGCTCCATGTCCATTCCATGTATGCCCCAATGTGTCCTTGACAGGCTGATCTTCGTGGTACGTCTCCAGGATTATTTAAGTGTCATGGTATTTGGGCATCCATTCGATGCTCACTCTGGGCCAGTCCCTCATCACGCACATGCTTACGGTCTCCTCGCCTGTGTTGTGCACAGGCCTCACCCTTTTACAGGTCTCCTGCCTCTGTTCAACTGGTGTCATGGCTTCTGCATGCATGGGTGTACTACTGATGATTCCTCATGTGTCCTTCTTCATGTCCACTTCTCATCTGCTGTAGTGTAATTTAACTTACAAGATGCAATTGACGCATGCCAACACTGTCTGCCAATGCACTGTTCTCTGGTCAACCTTTCATTGCCATGCACTGCCTCCCTGTAATTCCCCAAAGGGTAGTGGGTTCACTGTGTTCATGCACTTTGCACATGATGGCTGCACTTGCCCTTACACTGCTGTCATGTTTAGGGATTGTTATCACTACATTCGTGTTGATGTTGGAAGATGAGGCGGTACACATGCACTGCACCCACCCACTTATGTACCATGTTCTGGCCTTCAACATGCCTATGCAATGCTGCTATGTCAAAGTAACCTGGCATGTATGTTCCCATGTTCATCCCTTCACTGTATTGAACGCACTAGTGTAGGTGCATCTTGTGACCCATGTACTCTGTATTGGTGATGGATGTTGAGTGCTGCATGTCAACATGCATATTACATGTGTCATGGTGTGTTTGGCTTCACTTGCAGCTGTGGCGTTTTGGGTGTTACGCCATGCTTATGCTACGTGCCATCTCTTTGTTTCCATCTCTCATTTCTGGCTTGGATCTGTGCCTGCCAGGGTTGTGTGTGATCCAGGTGAGATGCAACATGCAGTACATGTGTAGGCTTCACATTTTACACACATCCATTTCTGCTTTCGGGATACCCTTGCATTGCAATGCCACTGGATGCATGTCAGAGTTTGAGCTGTGTGTGACATGTCTGCACCATGTGTTGGCTGTCAATGTTGTGATGTCTATGTGTGTGGTATGTGCTGCGGACATGTGTGCTCATGTTTCTTTTGTTTACTTTACAGGTGATGACGCACTGGAGGCAGGGGATGAAGATGTGATTCCCGTCACAGTGGTGGGTTTACGTCACCAACCTGGCACCAGTGGTGCGCGTGGGGTGGTAGACCATGAAAACCAATTTTTGCTCCAGGCCATCGTGTCCAGGGCTGACCATGAGTCAAGCTGTGATATACTCTCTGACCACAATGTTGAGTTGGATGTGCATCATGATGTGTCATCACCGGTGAGTGATCCTGCAGTAGATGATCTTCTGCTTGTGACACCTACAGTGAAGGTAGTACCCTCAAGGGCCAGGCAGTGTTGGAAAATCCAGCTGTGGTGGTTACGGGCACACAGTTACACTCCACACCAGTTGCTCATGTTCCTGAGACATCAGGTCAACGGACGGATGCAGTCCTGCAGCCGCGGGCAGTGCCAACCCAGCAAGGACCACGGCTCCTTCAGCCTGGCAGGTGTAAAGTCCGGCAACGCGGTGGCCGTGCGCCACCGGGGACCACTGAGTGGGAGGATGCCATGTATGCCATCGCACAGCAACAGGGGGATCAGTTGAGATGATGGCTCAGGGCATGGAAAGTGTGGCACGTTCCATCCTCACCCCTGCGAGGCAGGTGCAGCTCCAGCAGCAGGCAACGCGGTCCACGTGCCACTCACTCAGGCTGGGCATGGCGGCCTCCGACAGGGCACGCCGGGCTGAAATGGTGGCGCTGCGCCAAGCAATTGCTGCTCAGGCAGAGGCACACAGGGAGGCCCTGAGGGAAGAATGCCAATCCCTCAGATCTACTCTGGGTGTGCTCATGATGACCCAGAGAACGCAGTCAGAAGTGAGGATGGAGCAGCTTGAAAACACCATCTCGGCTGAACTCCATGCAGCCCTGGAGTTGCTCCGTATGTCATGTGAGGCCATGCAGGCAGAACTCTGTCATACACGTGAGACCTTGCAGGAGGAAGCATGTTTATCACGTGATGTGATGCATGCAGACCTATGTGCCATAGCCACGCAGCACTGGGCTTACCAGACCTGCATGCTTGGTGTGGATAGGTGTGGTGAGGCAACTGTGCCTCGTCCACCTTCTGATTTACATCCAGAGAGTGATGACTAAGACAACGACTTATATCTCACACAGGTCAGGCCGTGCAGGCGTTCAGCCCATGGAGGATTTTTTAAAAATATCTCAACATCAACACATGTGGGTATTGTGGTGCACCCTGTACCTCCCCCCGTCTGCGTGCCCCCCAACCCCTGGGTCATATGGGGCCATTTTCTAACTATTATTGTTTGTCTGTTGTGCATTCATGTGACAGTGTGGTGTTTTGTGGTATTTGGAAGTATCCACTGTGTGTTCCAGCTGGGCCCATACAGGCTTGTCTCGAGTATGTGTTTGGGTTCCTGACACATATGCCACTCCTGCTTCCCCTTTACATGGGCTCACAAGGATGGCTCGGTGTGACAGCATCTTACACAGGGGCATTGGGCTTCTGTCATATCTGTGGCCTGTCTGCAGTCCTACTTGTGTATAGACCCCTAGTGGGTATTCCGGATGGTTTCTCCAATGCATGTCTGCACTTCATTTTGGTGAGTATTTTGTTGACTATGCATTTCATCATGTTGCTTGTGATGTTTTTTATGACTTGCCTGTCTATGTTGTTGATGCGCTTCCTGCTGTAGCAAGTACTGTGCACCCTCTGGCTGTGCAACACACACTGATGATGGGAGGAGTCTGTGTGGTGACAATGTCACATTGGGACACTTGGGCTACAGTGATTGGCCACTGACTGACATTGTCGATGTGGGGTACTCTGTACATGATGTGTTCTGCTGGTTAATGGATGATCATCTTTTGTGTTTGCTTTTGAGGTGTCAAGGCATTGGTGTGGTTTGACACACTGGGGGGTCCACGAGGCAATGTTCACATGAGCTGTGTACAGAACACTGAGGGTCACTTCTTTTCACATGCATGTATTCAGTGCATGTCCCTACTAACACAAACACTTATACAACACACCCCCCCACCAACAATGACAACATGCACACACGTGCACCCAGATTGCCTTCTCAAGCATGCTGTGTCCCTGCAGTGCATGCACACTTTCAATTCCTTGATCATGTACATGCATCACAGGGTACTTTTGATTGATTGTACTTATGTTTCATGATGCTCAAGAGATTTCACCAACACACAGCAGACTCACTGTGATGTCTGTTGAGCGATGTGTTGCAGGGGACACACACGCAGCACACAGTGTTCTATTGGCAAATTTATATTGGCCGATGTGCATGGCAACAGGCATTTTTAATTGTGTTGCTAGTACCGCTGGTGGCATGCATTTGTGCAAACCTTTTTATGGGTGTGAGGTTTTGTTCACTCATTTCATCAGATTGCATGTAAGGTGTAATTGTCTAGTGCCTGTTTACATTTCTTATGTGGCACTTCATGAAAATTGTGTCATGTGTTGTGCATTTGGTTAGCTGTTTTGCCAATGCATGCCATGGCATGGTGTGGCGTACAGGGGTCATGGGGGTTTGGAGGGTTTAGGTGACATACCAGTATTTTAATGCCCTGTTTTACAGTGCGGGTGGTGGGATATGCACCTTACATGTGTTCCTTTTGGTCATACAGGATTGGTTATGTTTAAGTAGCTAGGGATGCACACAATGTAGGACTTTCATGGACACATTCTCAGGGTGGTAAGGTTGTGACGGTTGACTGTCCCTTTGTCATCATCAATTGTCAATTGGTATGTGCCAGGCCTGTGTGCACTCCCCTGGGGTGGGAGTTTAGGTGAGGAATGTGGCCAAAAGCTGGGTACGGGCTGCCTCGCCATGCGCCCTTTCCCCTCCCATGCGCAGCTCCTGTGCATGTGGTTGGGGCTGTGGGGGCATCACCATGCCCGCCGGTACGCCCCACCATGTTGCAACGGTGTGCAGGACACATACTGCCACAATGATCCTGCACACTACTGGAGGTGCATTTAGTAGCTGGCTGCCGGAGCGGTCAAGGGAGCGGAAGCGTGACTTGAGCACTCCAAATGTGCGTTCCACTATGGCCCTGGTTGCAATATGGGCTGCGTTGTATCTTACCTGGGGTTGTGTGGTGGGGTTCCGTATTGGAATCATCATGTAGGTGCTCAGAGAGTAGGCACTGTCCCCTGGGGAGGTGATAATGGTTGTCATTAGTTGGGCTGGTGTATTTGTCTGTGTGACATGCATGCATGTGCACAGGCATTTGTACTCACCAATGAGCCATGTATTGCCATGCTTCCCAGCTTCCAGGTCCCGGATCAGTGCGGACATTCTGTATATGAAACTGTCATGGGTGGACCCTGGGTAGTTTGCATAGACAAAGGTAATGATTCCTTTGACATCGCATACAACCTGTACAACCTGTATGTTGAGGGAATGCCAGTGCTTGCGGTTGCGGTGGATGTAGGGCCACATGGGTGTAATCTATGGAACCAAGCACTTTGGGGAAGTGTGCCACCCTGTAGAAGTTCTGGACCACGGCCTGGCTTTCTGCGGGTGTTCTGGGCGCGCAGTCATGATTGCCAACACCTGGTGTAGGCAGCGTGACTGCGTGGGCTGTGAGACGCCCCCGACTATGGCAGTTGTCTGCTGAAATGACCCAGTGGCCAAAAAATGCAGGACATTGAGCACCTTTTCCAAGGGGCTCAGTGCTTGTAAGCACAAGATGGGTGGTGTGAGGTCATCCTCCTACTCAGTGACCAGGTCTAGGATGATATGAGGTGGAAACCTATACCTGACATAGATCTGGTCATCAGGCATCCCAAGAAGGCTGTTGCTGGGGAAAAAAATGCAGGGCCTGGCTATTCTCCTCTTCCTCCGGTGTCCCACGATCACTGCTGAGAGAAATGGGACATTCATCGCAGCTGTATATGCTTGTTTGTTGTTTGCGCTTACTTTTATACTGCGCAGGAGCGCTTCTGCCTGCTTTCGTGTGGCAGATGTATTTACGTGTGTGCGTGTCTTTTGGGGTGTGCAGGTTTTCCCTATTCGATTCCATGAATACGTGTTGTTCGCAAGCGTGTGGGTGTTGCGTGTATTTCCCAATGGTACTTCCCCCGTTATGCCTCCATTTTCATGCATTGTTTCCCATTCTGCATGTTCTGCCCCCTTTTTAGGCCTGTGCACTAGGAGTTGTGCGCTTTCGCTGTGCGTGTCACACACGGCGTTTGGATAGTCGCAGTGACGTTTAGGGTAAGCGCAGATTTGGCGCAGCTCGGGGAAAGCCACACGCAGAGCCTTCCATAAATAGCAGTTGTACATCATGCATCGGTAGACATACACCATTGATGTGCACCACACATGACGGGACTCACATGCAGCACGGTCATGTCCCTGCACATACATATCCATATATGGGCCATGTCAGACATAAGTCCAAGCTGCACACTCCTGCCACACCTCAACATGCACTGTGTCGATTGAGAACGCATGGACACTTACCGCTGAACTCCGGATGGGTCTGCCTCTCGAGGACCTGGAGGAAAAGCGCTGGGCGAAAGCGCTCCAGGACTCTCATCCGGTTGGTGGTAAGCCGGACCCGGCACCCCACTGCATCATCTGCGTCCAAGAGGCGCCGAGCCTTCCTGAGGGTCCTGGACTTGTAGTTCTCCTAGCGCTTTAGGACGTGTTTCAAGTCGCGGGATGCCACCCCCTCTGTGTTGATGGAACACACAATGTCTTCCAAGATCCTCCTCCGCCCTTCCTTGTTGGAGCGCAATGGTGTGAAGAGGGCATCATAAGGCCCCAGGACTTGCTCCACCAGGATTCCAACTTCATTTGCACTGAAGCTGATAGCCCTCTGCCTCTCTGCCGGGGGGTCACCACTGGTCCCAGATGGAGTTTGGCCCAACATGGCAACCCCCAAGGCAAGTGTGGGTGGGCAACTGGGTCCTGGGGCTGGGCCGTGGAGTGATGGTACACCAGTCGGGAGAATTGGGTTCCAGCAGGGGTGGTCACAGCAACTGGACCCCTGGCGATGGCTGATGTGCAGGCACCAGATAGCAGGGCATGTTGGCAACAGGCAGGCAGGCAGCAGCAGATGGCTAATAGGAGGCTCCCCGGGGCTCTGGGGAGCGTGGTCTTCTGTGGTTTGTCATGTGGCCAGATTGATGCAGAGTGAATCCGCACATGCAAAAACAGCACTATTAGGGAGAATTCTCAAGAATGGGTAATATTCCATACCTACGGAGTCCCTCGGCAGCTTTGCTGGATTTCTAGGATTCGGTAAGAGTGCAAGCCTTTTTTCCGACTCTTACATGTGTTTTGCTGCGTGTGATTAACATTTTCTTGTGTTCATAGACTGTGGAGCCTCACCTACTCCATAGGCATCATGTCATAACCACTAGCTCCATGGGAAGCTCCAACCCCAATCCCTGCACATATGCACACATATCAAAAAAAAAACATCGGGTCACATAGGCTCAATGGGCACTGTTGGGGGGCTCATGCCAGTTCAGCTGTAAGTACTGGGAAACATAGTTGGGTGCAGGCATGGCGCAGCTGGCCCCACATCCATTTTCAATTGGGTAAGGTTGAGGAGTAATCACTTTCTGTCTTCCCCAACATGGAGGAGGACTGCACACACAGCATTGGATGCTGCAGACCAGCTTTTTGGTTTGTCTGGAAGGCTTTGGGCATGGCCGGCTGTGGCCAGGTATATAAACCACATCCAGACCAGTTCTCCTTGCTTCACGTTACTCTGTTTGACAGCGTGACGTTCACCGGTACCAGCACCTGCAAGTAGAAGAAAGAAAACTTTATTTCAGGGATCAGGTCATCGTTTTTGCTTACCTGTGGATTCATTCGACAAACGATCCTGAATCTGAAAGTCTTCGGGTCCAGCTCCGGTCAGGAAAATTCACCGCACCACAACCTGTGGAATCAAGAAACAAAGAACAGTAAGTGCTGCGCACATACCAAACAGCACGCATCAAGCCAGAAACACTGCACACATACAAGGCAGCGCGCATCAAGCCAGAAACAACGCGCACATGCAAGACTGCACTTAAAAACCACAATAGTCATTACCAACAATAAGAGCAGCAGAAAAGGTGTAGGACTGCCTCGCAAGGAAGGAAAGCATAGAAATCACGCGCAAGAAGAAGGAAAGCACAGTAACATACCGCAATGTAGTTTTTCACGGAAAGAAGCAGAACGATACAGGAAAGAAACAAGGCAGCAAAGGAAAACCGTATTCAGTGCAGAAACATGCACTGCAACATTGGCATAGCAAAAACAATAATTGAACACTGGGAGAAGCAGCGTGCACAGCGCAAAAGCACGCATTGAGACTGTGGCAAGAACTAGGTGGGATTACCGCCATGTTGCCCGAAGCAGACCACGCAGCAGCAGGTCTGGGTGGAAGTCAAGGCTACGAACAGTGAGGTAACTGGTCTTCTACAAGCGCCCCAGCTTGAAGAAGAGACAGGATGGAGAGCACCATTATTCTATAGAGAAGGTGAGCGTAGTCCCAAGGGTTTTGGATCACAGGGAGGGTGTTGGGGATCTTGTTACACTTCTCCCTAACCTTAGTGTTCCTACCACAGGGGGAGTTCCCATGCAGCAGTCGCAGTCCTAGGAGGCCGCTGTCCAGATCCTTGAGAGAGAGGTTCCAGGTGCTCCTGCAGAGCTAAGGTGAGCGTAACAATCATCTGTTTACTGTGTGTTACACAGCACCTACAGTGCAGTGACACAGGGATGTCTTTTTGGCTTCCCAAATCCGACTCCATTTTCTGGGACTGAGTACTGTCTGCCAGAACATTTAAAGTTGCCATTTACTATATTAGTCTCTTTTAAAACTCACAGACCCAGTACAAACTATCTTAAATAGAGTTCTGGAAAGGGTTAATACTTATCCCTTTTTGTGTGTTTTTCTTGGAGCATTGTTTAGCTCCCTATGCATTAAGACTTGGCTGGTGGCAGTGGTAACTACTCTATTTTTCCTAACGCGGTTATCTTAACTAGCACTGGTATTGTTTTAGTCTATCTTGGTAGCCTCAAACTTAAACCCACTAGACCATATATGTTTTTCTACAGTTCTGGCTGGGTTTATTCACCATTTCTTTTTGTAAAAGACTTTCTCATGTTTTTCTCTGCGCTCCAAACCAGGTTTGGTTCCTTTGTTCACTGTCCTTTTGCAGGCTTCTACACAGAAGCCCTTCTTAGATGCCTGTATATCTAGGGGGGGCAGGGTGTGAGGGAGGGGTTTAGGACTCCCTGCACAGGGTCTCTTTGGAGACCCATGTCGCACTCTGATCTGATTGGTTGTGGTGGCTGTCCCGGCTGTGTGATTGACAGCCAGGCTGTGTGAATGGGGGAAAACTGCATAAAAAGCAGGTCTCTGGGGCTGGAAAGGCAGAGTCGCCACTGGAATGAAAGAACTGAAGAGGAGCTGACAGAAGAGGACCCCTACCACGACTGAACCGCCCGGTAAAGCCCTGCTGCAGGTCCAAATCTTCAAACTCCAACGACAGGGAAGATCTTCAAGGAATCTTCTCCCCTTGGGCTGGTGGGAACAACCAGTTTACCAAACTGTTTACCAAACTGCTCACCAGGCCTCCCTTCGCTGGTTGAATATGCTGTACAGAGCTACAGTGAACTGGATAGCCAGGAGGAATGGACCCTGCTTGCGTTTTAAGGAGCGCACCTTTTATCTGTTGCTTTGCTCTGCTCCTGGTTTCTTCCCTGGGCATTGCAGGACCCTCCAGTCTTCCTACTTCGTGTCAGTCCGACAGACACTTCAGGAACCATGAGCATGCAGGAGCTGCCAGGAACGTCCGCCTCAGCTACAGCCTTCTGCTCCATTTAAGGTACTGTTGAAATCATGTTGTTTGTTTCGTTCAGCCACTGTGAACGTGTGTGAAACCTTTTGCCAATCTGAGGGCTTGTGCTTCTCCATTCTTTAAACTAACGTTTCTGGCGACCAACTTCGTCTTGAACTCTTGGCAAAGACTTAAACGCGAAGAACTCTGAACTGTGTGATCTTGAGCAAAGACTTTGGTCCATTGACTTTGGGTCAGGCCCCCTTGAATTTGATTTCCTCACTGTAGTTCCTTTTTCTAGATTGCCCTGCTTACTAGGTGTTGTTCAATTATTGCCTAAATTTGTATTTCCCTCCCTTTTAAATGGCTGGAGTGCCATTTTGATCACACTTCATTGTGAGCCTAACTTGTCCAGAATCTATTGTGTGTGGGGGAGTGTATTAAGAGTGTGATTTTTAAGCTGCTTTACTTTAGTGAAATGTTTTACAACGGATGTGTAAATAAATGTATATTCTTTTACTCAGAAACCTTGAGTCAGTGTATGTTTGAATCATAGTATTGAATTGCTGTTCTTTGTGTAACTATTGATACTGCTCACTTACTCTTGAGATAAGTCTGGCTGCTCAGCCATCACTACCACTTTATTGTATAAGACAGGCTTGTACCAAAGGCGAGTGTGTACTGTCACTTGTAGTCTTAATTGTGTGTGGTGTTCCCAAAGGGACTGCAAATAATTCTGCCTAAAAAGTACATCAGTGTGAGATTGTGTGAAATCTGAAGAAAGGCCCTTAGCGCGTAAGCGAGCGAGTGACATTACGTCGCGTGTCTTTTCCTCGGCACGGTTAGAGGTGAGCGTGGGCAACAGTTCTCTTTACATGCTTTTCCTTGAGACCGACGTGTGTGTTTACCGTTCTTGTGGTTTCACACGTGATTACTTCACAGTGGATAGAGTTTGTATTTCTTCTTTTGGTGGGGGTGTTGCCTACGCTCACAAGTGTGTGCGTTTTTTTTCCACGCAAGGCAGACGGTGAGTCGCACATGCTATTTTTCCCACTGCGGGTGCCCCTGTGTAACGCGTACCCGTTTTCGAGGTCATAGTAGCCCACGTGTTCCAATGCGTATGCATTTTTTGTGTCCCTGGGTGCCACAGCGTACTGCAGGAGGTTGCATGCATGTTTATCATCATTTTTGGGGTGCATGAGCATTGCATGACCCATCATTTATCACCAGGGGTCGCAAACAGCCTTGCCAGAGCACAGGGCTGCGTCTAACATCACATACCCTGCCCCTTATACCCCAATTACCCAGGATTATTGTTGAGTGTACCTCCCATTGGCAATATACCATCTGTGCCATGGTTGGGAGGCCACCAAAGGTACAGGGCGGCAAAGCTGGGCATCTTCCCAGTGTTGTGCATGGTCGGGGACGTGGCCGGGCTAACCAGGGAGGACAGGGAGTCCAGGGTGGCCGCAGAGGGGGAAGAGGCAGGGGTGCACCACTGGGGAAGGATGTCCAGCCACGTTTTGGTGCAACCATGCCACCACCCCCTCTGGCTCAGGGAGATGCAGCTGTTGCATCTGAACCCAGGCGCCCTTATGACCCAACAGTCAGTAACATCTGTTGTCATGGGCCCACTGGTTGTGGTAGCTGCAGGGGCAGCTGTGGAGACCACCACCCAGGCTCAGGGTCGGCCAGCGCCTGATGCATTGGAAACTGATGACTCCCAGACAGAATTCCAGGTGGCCAGGAAGCACAGGCCATGTGTGTCCAGGGTTGCTGTGATTGAGGCACACGTATCTAGGGCAGTGGTGACATCTGCTGCCCCAAGCAGCTAGGTGGTGGTGACTGCATGGGCAGATGCAGCCAATACCACTCCGACAGTGAGTCTGCCAGCCAGGACTGTGTCGGTCACAGACCTTGGCACTGTGGCAGATGTGGCACTGGGTCCTGGCAAGAGCACCCAGCAGCCACTGACTCAAGCCAGGCCACCCATCCTGGTTCCACCAACCACTCCCTTGGTCCAGTCCACCAGCGGCACTGCCCCTACTGATCAAGGTGACATTGGGCACTCAGGGTTCGTACCACCGCCCAAGAGGAGGAAGCGTGCTCCTGCATAAGAGGCTGGGACCCCAGACACGGCTCCGGCCTCCCGCACTTCGAGGAAGAAGCCTTTCAACGAGCAGGAACTGGACATCCTTGTGGGATACATGTCGGCACACAAAAGTGATATACTGGTGGGCCCACAGTGCCATACCACACCTGCCCAGAATTGGGTCCACTGGCAGCAGATTTTGGATGGCGTGAATGCCATGGGATTCCAGGTGCACACAGCTCAAGACTGCTACAAGCATTGGAATGACCTCCGACGCTGTGAAAAACAAAAGCGTGCCTCCAATTATGCCATGACTCACATGACTGGCAGTGGGCCAGCACCAAAGGAGGATGCACTCACTCAACATGAGGAGATCGCTGCAGAGTTCAACGAGGCAGAACTAATCTGTGGAGTGGGAGAGATGATGGATTATGATGCATCAGCCAGTAATTGTTGATGCGTGTTTGTCCAGAATATGTGTGTTTGGCTTGTGTGATCTGTTGTGCTTGACTGCCACTACATGCTATGTATACATGATTGTCATTTGGGAGTCATGCAATGCTTCACTGATGCGTGCCTGTTGTGATGAATGCAGGATATGTGATGCGCACAGGGACTGTCCTCATCACGACACATGCACCCTACTCACATGCAAGTCACTCGTCTTCCCCTCTGGTACATGTTCTGCTCTCCAACCTTCACTCTTACACTCCCTCTGTCCTGATCCTACTTGTTCTCTCCTCCGCTTTTGACAAGGTCAAACATTCCATCATGCTAAATCATCTCTGTGACAACCTGGGCATCGCCGATCAGACTCTGGCCTGGCTGACCTCTTTTCACTCTGATCGACCCTCCCAGGTATAAGTAGGGTCCTTCCTATCCTCTATCTCCCTCCCTACCTGCAGTGTTCCCCAGGGGTATAACCTCTCACCCAGGCTATTCAATCAATACCCGCAACTCTCGCCTACTGCATTTCCATGTTCTCCTCAAATTTCCAGTGCTATGCTGATGACACTCAACTCATTTTCAGGCTTCCATCAGCTACCTCTTCTCCTTCCCTCATCTCTGACTGCCTAATCACCATTCAAAATTGGTTTGCCAAAAATGATCTTTGTTTAAATGCCAACAAGACTGAGAACCTCCTCATTGGTACACCCCCTCCATCCTTTCCCCTCACTCTCTGGCTGGCCTCTCTTGGCACTCCTCCTGCCCCTACTAGTGATGCTAAGGACCTTGGGGTCATCTTTCACTCCACACTTGCCTTCTCCGCACAGATCTCTGATGTCACCAAAAAGTCAAACTTCTTACTGCACCTCCTTAAAGACACTCTTCCTTTTCTCTCCTTCCCACAGAAGCTCCTTATCTCCCAAGCTCAGATTCTCTTGAGGTTGGACTGCTCTAACAGCCTCTTTCTAAATCTACCTTCCTCCACTCACCGTCCTTAACAAATAATCCAGAACAGGACTGGGAGACTTGTCCTAGGCCTCAAGCACTGGCATTGTATCGCTCTGCCTCTGAAATCCCTTCATTGTCTCCCTGTGGTTGCAAGGATTAAATGTAAAACCCTTTGCATTGTCCACAAGGCTTTCTGGGGCCTGGGTCCTAATTACCTATCCCTCCCTATACACCTCCCCTCTAGCGCCCTTTGCTACTCCACCTCAAAGTCCCTCAGAGTCGGCCATTTTTCAAAGGAACAAGTTGGTGGTAGGTCCTTATCTTCTGCGGGGCCTCCATCTGGAACTGTCTACCTGCCACCTTGAAACTTGAGGAGAACCATCTATGGTTCAGGAGGCTCCTCGAGACCTTCCTCTTCACATCTGCCTTTGCCCCTCTTATCCCCTGCTGATCTGCTTTCTCTCTCAGCAATGCTGCACCTGGCCACCTTCTGCCCTTCAGGCCCAGGTAGCTGCTCACCCTGCCACCCTCCTGCACTGCCTAATGGCCACTCACACTGGGGCCTGCATCTGTAGCCCTACAGCGCCCCCCTCTTCTTCTGCACTTATCAGGTACTCCCTTTCTGACTAACCTTGCACTTGGCCACTCACAGGCTGCACTTCTATTGTGTTGGATCACCATGTGTATTTGTTCATTTACTCATTATTTGTCTTGTCCTCTTGTATGCTTTGCACTCTCCAATTTGTCCCCCCTCCTATGCACTTCCCCCTTTCACTCCCCATGCACTTGTACTTTCTCAATGTCACAGAGCCCAGTAAGATCATTGTTACTGTTTTCTTCCCTGTTCCCCTCCCTTTGCCTGGTTGCGCTCTGAAACACCTGTGCCCGAGCGCGATATGAATTAATTATCATTTTATGTCATATCATGTTCCTGCTCACACACATGTCTGCATGTGGCCTGTGGTGTTGTTGCACTCAGCACTTGGCCTATCTGATCACATGAGTGCCATGTATTTGTGGACAGCCTGCAAGGTGGTCCTCCTCATGGACACGCTTCCTTGCCTCTCAAACACCCTGCAGCTCAATTTCAACATGGCACTGGTGAGTTACATGTTGGACTACTGCTATTGCCTGTTCCGCGTTCCTGTAAAAAAGCACACTTCCCTTTGCAGTCCTGTAAAACACGTACCGTGGTGTACATACTTTGTCCTTGGTGCAGTGTGTCTCACTCGGACTGTGCAGATGGAAGTGGCTCCCCATGGACATGAGTGCCCATTCATGCTCCATGTCCATTCCATGTATGCCCCAATGTGTCCTTGACAGGCTGATCTTCGTGGTACGTCTCCAGGATTATTTAAGTGTCATGGTATTTGGGCATCCATTCGATGCTCACTCTGGGCCAGTCCCTCATCACGCACATGCTTACGGTCTCCTCGCCTGTGTTGTGCACAGGCCTCACCCTTTTACAGGTCTCCTGCCTCTGTTCAACTGGTGTCATGGCTTCTGCATGCATGGGTGTACTACTGATGATTCCTCATGTGTCCTTCTTCATGTCCACTTCTCATCTGCTGTAGTGTAATTTAACTTACAAGATGCAATTGACGCATGCCAACACTGTCTGCCAATGCACTGTTCTCTGGTCAACCTTTCATTGCCATGCACTGCCTCCCTGTAATTCCCCAAAGGGTAGTGGGTTCACTGTGTTCATGCACTTTGCACATGATGGCTGCACTTGCCCTTACACTGCTGTCATGTTTAGGGATTGTTATCACTACATTCGTGTTGATGTTGGAAGATGAGGCGGTACACATGCACTGCACCCACCCACTTATGTACCATGTTCTGGCCTTCAACATGCCTATGCAATGCTGCTATGTCAAAGTAACCTGGCATGTATGTTCCCATGTTCATCCCTTCACTGTATTGAACGCACTAGTGTAGGTGCATCTTGTGACCCATGTACTCTGTATTGGTGATGGATGTTGAGTGCTGCATGTCAACATGCATATTACATGTGTCATGGTGTGTTTGGCTTCACTTGCAGCTGTGGCGTTTTGGGTGTTACGCCATGCTTATGCTACGTGCCATCTCTTTGTTTCCATCTCTCATTTCTGGCTTGGATCTGTGCCTGCCAGGGTTGTGTGTGATCCAGGTGAGATGCAACATGCAGTACATGTGTAGGCTTCACATTTTACACACATCCATTTCTGCTTTCGGGATACCCTTGCATTGCAATGCCACTGGATGCATGTCAGAGTTTGAGCTGTGTGTGACATGTCTGCACCATGTGTTGGCTGTCAATGTTGTGATGTCTATGTGTGTGGTATGTGCTGCGGACATGTGTGCTCATGTTTCTTTTGTTTACTTTACAGGTGATGACGCACTGGAGGCAGGGGATGAAGATGTGATTCCCGTCACAGTGGTGGGTTTACGTCACCAACCTGGCACCAGTGGTGCGCGTGGGGTGGTAGACCATGAAAACCAATTTTTGCTCCAGGCCATCGTGTCCAGGGCTGACCATGAGTCAAGCTGTGATATACTCTCTGACCACAATGTTGAGTTGGATGTGCATCATGATGTGTCATCACCGGTGAGTGATCCTGCAGTAGATGATCTTCTGCTTGTGACACCTACAGTGAAGGTAGTACCCTCAAGGGCCAGGCAGTGTTGGAAAATCCAGCTGTGGTGGTTACGGGCACACAGTTACACTCCACACCAGTTGCTCATGTTCCTGAGACATCAGGTCAACGGACGGATGCAGTCCTGCAGCCGCGGGCAGTGCCAACCCAGCAAGGACCACGGCTCCTTCAGCCTGGCAGGTGTAAAGTCCGGCAACGCGGTGGCCGTGCGCCACCGGGGACCACTGAGTGGGAGGATGCCATGTATGCCATCGCACAGCAACAGGGGGATCAGTTGAGATGATGGCTCAGGGCATGGAAAGTGTGGCACGTTCCATCCTCACCCCTGCGAGGCAGGTGCAGCTCCAGCAGCAGGCAACGCGGTCCACGTGCCACTCACTCAGGCTGGGCATGGCGGCCTCCGACAGGGCACGCCGGGCTGAAATGGTGGCGCTGCGCCAAGCAATTGCTGCTCAGGCAGAGGCACACAGGGAGGCCCTGAGGGAAGAATGCCAATCCCTCAGATCTACTCTGGGTGTGCTCATGATGACCCAGAGAACGCAGTCAGAAGTGAGGATGGAGCAGCTTGAAAACACCATCTCGGCTGAACTCCATGCAGCCCTGGAGTTGCTCCGTATGTCATGTGAGGCCATGCAGGCAGAACTCTGTCATACACGTGAGACCTTGCAGGAGGAAGCATGTTTATCACGTGATGTGATGCATGCAGACCTATGTGCCATAGCCACGCAGCACTGGGCTTACCAGACCTGCATGCTTGGTGTGGATAGGTGTGGTGAGGCAACTGTGCCTCGTCCACCTTCTGATTTACATCCAGAGAGTGATGACTAAGACAACGACTTATATCTCACACAGGTCAGGCCGTGCAGGCGTTCAGCCCATGGAGGATTTTTTAAAAATATCTCAACATCAACACATGTGGGTATTGTGGTGCACCCTGTACCTCCCCCCGTCTGCGTGCCCCCCAACCCCTGGGTCATATGGGGCCATTTTCTAACTATTATTGTTTGTCTGTTGTGCATTCATGTGACAGTGTGGTGTTTTGTGGTATTTGGAAGTATCCACTGTGTGTTCCAGCTGGGCCCATACAGGATTGTCTCGAGTATGTGTTTGGGTTCCTGACACATATGCCACTCCTGCTTCCCCTTTACATGGGCTCACAAGGATGGCTCGGTGTGACAGCATCTTACACAGGGGCATTGGGCTTCTGTCATATCTGTGGCCAGTCTGCAGTCCTACTTGTGTATAGACCCCTAGTGGGTATTCCGGATGGTTTCTCCAATGCATGTCTGCACTTCATTTTGGTGAGTATTTTGTTGACTATGCATTTCATCATGTTGCTTGTGATGTTTTTTATGACTTGCCTGTCTATGTTGTTGATGCGCTTCCTGCTGTAGCAAGTACTGTGCACCCTCTGGCTGTGCAACACACACTGATGATGGGAGGGGTCTGTGTGGTGACAATGTCACATTGGGACACTTGGGCTACAGTGATTGGCCACTGACTGACATTGTCGATGTGGGGTACTCTGTACATGATGTGTTCTGCTGGTTAATGGATGATCATCTTTTGTGTTTGCTTTTGAGGTGTCAAGGCATTGGTGTGGTTTGACACACTGGGGGGTCCACGAGGCAATGTTCACATGAGCTGTGTACAGAACACTGAGGGTCACTTCTTTTCACATGCATGTATTCAGTGCATGTCCCTACTAACACAAACACTTATACAACACACCCCCCCACCAACAATGACAACATGCACACACGTGCACCCAGATTGCCTTCTCAAGCATGCTGTGTCCCTGCAGTGCATGCACACTTTCAATTCCTTGATCATGTACATGCATCACAGGGTACTTTTGATTGATTGTACTTATGTTTCATGATGCTCAAGAGATTTCACCAACACACAGCAGACTCACTGTGATGTCTGTTGAGCGATGTGTTGCAGGGGACACACACGCAGCACACAGTGTTCTATTGGCAAATTTATATTGGCCGATGTGCATGGCAACAGGCATTTTTAATTGTGTTGCTAGTACCGCTGGTGGCATGCATTTGTGCAAACCTTTTTATGGGTGTGAGGTTTTGTTCACTCATTTCATCAGATTGCATGTAAGGTGTAATTGTCTAGTGCCTGTTTACATTTCTTATGTGGCACTTCATGAAAATTGTGTCATGTGTTGTGCATTTGGTTAGCTGTTTTGCCAATGCATGCCATGGCATGGTGTGGCGTACAGGGGTCATGGGGGTTTGGAGGGTTTAGGTGACATACCAGTATTTTAATGCCCTGTTTTACAGTGCGGGTGGTGGGATATGCACCTTACATGTGTTCCTTTTGGTCATACAGGATTGGTTATGTTTAAGTAGCTAGGGATGCACACAATGTAGGACTTTCATGGACACATTCTCAGGGTGGTAAGGTTGTGACGGTTGACTGTCCCTTTGTCATCATCAATTGTCACCTGGTATGTGCCAGGCCTGTGTGCACTCCCCTGGGGTGGGAGTTTAGGTGAGGAATGTGGCCAAAAGCTGGGTACGGGCTGCCTCGCCATGCGCCCTTTCCCCTCCCATGCGCAGCTCCTGTGCATGTGGTTGGGGCTGTGGGGGCATCACCATGCCCGCCGGTACGCCCCACCATGTTGCAACGGTGTGCAGGACACATACTGCCACAATGATCCTGCACACTACTGGAGGTGCATTTAGTAGCTGGCTGCCGGAGCGGTCAAGGGAGCGGAAGCGTGACTTGAGCACTCCAAATGTGCGTTCCACTATGGCCCTGGTTGCAATATGGGCTGCGTTGTATCTTACCTGGGGTTGTGTGGTGGGGTTCCGTATTGGAATCATCATGTAGGTGCTCAGAGAGTAGGCACTGTCCCCTGGGGAGGTGATAATGGTTGTCATTAGTTGGGCTGGTGTATTTGTCTGTGTGACATGCATGCATGTGCACAGGCATTTGTACTCACCAATGAGCCATGTATTGCCATGCTTCCCAGCTTCCAGGTCCCGGATCAGTGCGGACATTCTGTATATGAAACTGTCATGGGTGGACCCTGGGTAGTTTGCATAGACAAAGGTAATGATTCCTTTGACATCGCATACAACCTGTACAACCTGTATGTTGAGGGAATGCCAGTGCTTGCGGTTGCGGTGGATGTAGGGCCACATGGGTGTAATCTATGGAACCAAGCACTTTGGGGAAGTGTGCCACCCTGTAGAAGTTCTGGACCACGGCCTGGCTTTCTGCGGGTGTTCTGGGCGCGCAGTCATGATTGCCAACACCTGGTGTAGGCAGCGTGACTGCGTGGGCTGTGAGACGCCCCCGACTATGGCAGTTGTCTGCTGAAATGACCCAGTGGCCAAAAAATGCAGGACATTGAGCACCTTTTCCAAGGGGCTCAGTGCTTGTAAGCACAAGATGGGTGGTGTGAGGTCATCCTCCTACTCAGTGACCAGGTCTAGGATGATATGAGGTGGAAACCTATACCTGACATAGATCTGGTCATCAGGCATCCCAAGAAGGCTGTTGCTGGGGAAAAAAATGCAGGGCCTGGCTATTCTCCTCTTCCTCCGGTGTCCCACGATCACTGCTGAGAGAAATGGGACATTCATCGCAGCTGTATATGCTTGTTTGTTGTTTGCGCTTACTTTTATACTGCGCAGGAGCGCTTCTGCCTGCTTTCGTGTGGCAGATGTATTTACGTGTGTGCGTGTCTTTTGGGGTGTGCAGGTTTTCCCTATTCGATTCCATGAATACGTGTTGTTCGCAAGCGTGTGGGTGTTGCGTGTATTTCCCAATGGTACTTCCCCCGTTATGCCTCCATTTTCATGCATTGTTTCCCATTCTGCATGTTCTGCCCCCTTTTTAGGCCTGTGCACTAGGAGTTGTGCGCTTTCGCTGTGCGTGTCACACACGGCGTTTGGATAGTCGCAGTGACGTTTAGGGTAAGCGCAGATTTGGCGCAGCTCGGGGAAAGCCACACGCAGAGCCTTCCATAAATAGCAGTTGTACATCATGCATCGGTAGACATACACCATTGATGTGCACCACACATGACGGGACTCACATGCAGCACGGTCATGTCCCTGCACATACATATCCATATATGGGCCATGTCAGACATAAGTCCAAGCTGCACACTCCTGCCACACCTCAACATGCACTGTGTCGATTGAGAACGCATGGACACTTACCGCTGAACTCCGGATGGGTCTGCCTCTCGAGGACCTGGAGGAAAAGCGCTGGGCGAAAGCGCTCCAGGACTCTCATCCGGTTGGTGGTAAGCCGGACCCGGCACCCCACTGCATCATCTGCGTCCAAGAGGCGCCGAGCCTTCCTGAGGGTCCTGGACTTGTAGTTCTCCTAGCGCTTTAGGACGTGTTTCAAGTCGCGGGATGCCACCCCCTCTGTGTTGATGGAACACACAATGTCTTCCAAGATCCTCCTCCGCCCTTCCTTGTTGGAGCGCAATGGTGTGAAGAGGGCATCATAAGGCCCCAGGACTTGCTCCACCAGGATTCCAACTTCATTTGCACTGAAGCTGATAGCCCTCTGCCTCTCTGCCGGGGGGTCACCACTGGTCCCAGATGGAGTTTGGCCCAACATGGCAACCCCCAAGGCAAGTGTGGGTGGGCAACTGGGTCCTGGGGCTGGGCCGTGGAGTGATGGTACACCAGTCGGGAGAATTGGGTTCCAGCAGGGGTGGTCACAGCAACTGGACCCCTGGCGATGGCTGATGTGCAGGCACCAGATAGCAGGGCATGTTGGCAACAGGCAGGCAGGCAGCAGCAGATGGCTAATAGGAGGCTCCCCGGGGCTCTGGGGAGCGTGGTCTTCTGTGGTTTGTCATGTGGCCAGATTGATGCAGAGTGAATCCGCACATGCAAAAACAGCACTATTAGGGAGAATTCTCAAGAATGGGTAATATTCCATACCTACGGAGTCCCTCGGCAGCTTTGCTGGATTTCTAGGATTCGGTAAGAGTGCAAGCCTTTTTTCCGACTCTTACATGTGTTTTGCTGCGTGTGATTAACATTTTCTTGTGTTCATAGACTGTGGAGCCTCACCTACTCCATAGGCATCATGTCATAACCACTAGCTCCATGGGAAGCTCCAACCCCAATCCCTGCACATATGCACACATATCAAAAAAAAAACATCGGGTCACATAGGCTCAATGGGCACTGTTGGGGGGCTCATGCCAGTTCAGCTGTAAGTACTGGGAAACATAGTTGGGTGCAGGCATGGCGCAGCTGGCCCCACATCCATTTTCAATTGGGTAAGGTTGAGGAGTAATCACTTTCTGTCTTCCCCAACATGGAGGAGGACTGCACACACAGCATTGGATGCTGCAGACCAGCTTTTTGGTTTGTCTGGAAGGCTTTGGGCATGGCCGGCTGTGGCCAGGTATATAAACCACATCCAGACCAGTTCTCCTTGCTTCACGTTACTCTGTTTGACAGCGTGACGTTCACCGGTACCAGCACCTGCAAGTAGAAGAAAGAAAACTTTATTTCAGGGATCAGGTCATCGTTTTTGCTTACCTGTGGATTCATTCGACAAACGATCCTGAATCTGCAAGTCTTCGGGTCCAGCTCCGGTCAGGAAAATTCACCGCACCACAACCTGTGGAATCAAGAAACAAAGAACAGTAAGTGCTGCGCACATACCAAACAGCACGCATCAAGCCAGAAACACTGCACACATACAAGGCAGCGCGCATCAAGCCAGAAACAACGCGCACATGCAAGACTGCACTTAAAAACCACAATAGTCATTACCAACAATAAGAGCAGCAGAAAAGGTGTAGGACTGCCTCGCAAGGAAGGAAAGCATAGAAATCACGCGCAAGAAGAAGGAAAGCACAGTAACATACCGCAATGTAGTTTTTCACGGAAAGAAGCAGAACGATACAGGAAAGAAACAAGGCAGCAAAGGAAAACCGTATTCAGTGCAGAAACATGCACTGCAACATTGGCATAGCAAAAACAATAATTGAACACTGGGAGAAGCAGCGTGCACAGCGCAAAAGCACGCATTGAGACTGTGGCAAGAACTAGGTGGGATTACCGCCATGTTGCCCGAAGCAGACCACGCAGCAGCAGGTCTGGGTGGAAGTCAAGGCTACGAACAGTGAGGTAACTGGTCTTCTACAAGCGCCCCAGCTTGAAGAAGAGACAGGATGGAGAGCACCATTATTCTATAGAGAAGGTGAGCGTAGTCCCAAGGGTTTTGGATCACAGGGAGGGTGTTGGGGATCTTGTTACACTTCTCCCTAACCTTAGTGTTCCTACCACAGGGGGAGTTCCCATGCAGCAGTCGCAGTCCTAGGAGGCCGCTGTCCAGATCCTTGAGAGAGAGGTTCCAGGTGCTCCTGCAGAGCTAATGTGAGCGTAACAATCATCTGTTTACTGTGTGTTACACAGCACCTACAGTGCAGTGACACAGGGATGTCTTTTTGGCTTCCCAAATCCGACTCCATTTTCTGGGACTGAGTACTGTCTGCCAGAACATTTAAAGTTGCCATTTACTATATTAGTCTCTTTTAAAACTCACAGACCCAGTACAAACTATCTTAAATAGAGTTCTGGAAAGGGTTAATACTTATCCCTTTTTGTGTGTTTTTCTTGGAGCATTGTTTAGCTCCCTATGCATTAAGACTTGGCTGGTGGCAGTGGTAACTACTCTATTTTTCCTAACGCGGTTATCTTAACTAGCACTGGTATTGTTTTAGTCTATCTTGGTAGCCTCAAACTTAAACCCACTAGACCATATATGTTTTTCTACAGTTCTGGCTGGGTTTATTCACCATTTCTTTTTGTAAAAGACTTTCTCATGTTTTTCTCTGCGCTCCAAACCAGGTTTGGTTCCTTTGTTCACTGTCCTTTTGCAGGCTTCTACACAGAAGCCCTTCTTAGATGCCTGTATATCTAGGGGGGGCAGGGTGTGAGGGAGGGGTTTAGGACTCCCTGCACAGGGTCTCTTTGGAGACCCATGTCGCACTCTGATCTGATTGGTTGTGGTGGCTGTCCCGGCTGTGTGATTGACAGCCAGGCTGTGTGAATGGGGGAAAACTGCATAAAAAGCAGGTCTCTGGGGCTGGAAAGGCAGAGTCGCCACTGGAATGAAAGAACTGAAGAGGAGCTGACAGAAGAGGACCCCTACCACGACTGAACCGCCCGGTAAAGCCCTGCTGCAGGTCCAAATCTTCAAACTCCAACGACAGGGAAGATCTTCAAGGAATCTTCTCCCCTTGGGCTGGTGGGAACAACCAGTTTACCAAACTGTTTACCAAACTGCTCACCAGGCCTCCCTTCGCTGGTTGAATATGCTGTACAGAGCTACAGTGAACTGGATAGCCAGGAGGAATGGACCCTGCTTGCGTTTTAAGGAGCGCACCTTTTATCTGTTGCTTTGCTCTGCTCCTGGTTTCTTCCCTGGGCATTGCAGGACCCTCCAGTCTTCCTACTTCGTGTCAGTCCGACAGACACTTCAGGAACCATGAGCATGCAGGAGCTGCCAGGAACGTCCGCCTCAGCTACAGCCTTCTGCTCCATTTAAGGTACTGTTGAAATCATGTTGTTTGTTTCGTTCAGCCACTGTGAACGTGTGTGAAACCTTTTGCCAATCTGAGGGCTTGTGCTTCTCCATTCTTTAAACTAACGTTTCTGGCGACCAACTTCGTCTTGAACTCTTGGCAAAGACTTAAACGCGAAGAACTCTGAACTGTGTGATCTTGAGCAAAGACTTTGGTCCATTGACTTTGGGTCAGGCCCCCTTGAATTTGATTTCCTCACTGTAGTTCCTTTTTCTAGATTGCCCTGCTTACTAGGTGTTGTTCAATTATTGCCTAAATTTGTATTTCCCTCCCTTTTAAATGGCTGGAGTGCCATTTTGATCACACTTCATTGTGAGCCTAACTTGTCCAGAATCTATTGTGTGTGGGGGAGTGTATTAAGAGTGTGATTTTTAAGCTGCTTTACTTTAGTGAAATGTTTTACAACGGATGTGTAAATAAATGTATATTCTTTTACTCAGAAACCTTGAGTCAGTGTATGTTTGAATCATAGTATTGAATTGCTGTTCTTTGTGTAACTATTGATACTGCTCACTTACTCTTGAGATAAGTCTGGCTGCTCAGCCATCACTACCACTTTATTGTGTAAGACAGGCTTGTACCAAAGGCGAGTGTGTACTGTCACTTGTAGTCTTAATTGTGTGTGGTGTTCCCAAAGGGACTGCAAATAATTCTGCCTAAAAAGTACATCAGTGTGAGATTGTGTGAAATCTCAAGAAAGGCCCTTAGCGCGTAAGCGAGCGAGTGACATTACGTCGCGTGTCTTTCCCTCGGCACGGTTAGAGGTGAGCATGGGCAACAGTTCTCTGTACATGCTTTTCCTTGAGACCGACGTGTGTGTTTACCGTTCTTGTGGTTTCACACGTGATTACTTCACAGTGGATAGAGTTTGTATTTCTTCTTTTGGTGGGGGTGTTGCCTACGCTCACAAGTGTGTGCGTTTTTTTTCCACGCAAGGCAGACGGTGAGTCGCACATGCTATTTTTCCCACTGCGGGTGCCCCTGTGTAACGCGTACCCGTTTTCGAGGTCATAGTAGCCCACGTGTTCCAATGCGTATGCATTTTTTGTGTCCCTGGGTGCCACAGCGTACTGCAGGAGGTTGCATGCATGTTTATCATCATTTTTGGGGTGCATGAGCATTGCATGACCCATCATTTATCACCAGGGGTCGCAAACAGCCTTGCCAGAGCACAGGGCTGCGTCTAACATCACATACCCTGCCCCTTATACCCCAATTACCCAGGATTATTGTTGAGTGTACCTCCCATTGGCAATATACCATCTGTGCCATGGTTGGGAGGCCACCAAAGGTACAGGGCGGCAAAGCTGGGCATCTTCCCAGTGTTGTGCATGGTCGGGGACGTGGCCGGGCTAACCAGGGAGGACAGGGAGTCCAGGGTGGCCGCAGAGGGGGAAGAGGCAGGGGTGCACCACTGGGGAAGGATGTCCAGCCACGTTTTGGTGCAACCATGCCACCACCCCCTCTGGCTCAGGGAGATGCAGCTGTTGCATCTGAACCTAGGCGCCCTTATGACCCAACAGTCAGTAACATCTGTTGTCATGGGCCCACTGGTTGTGGTAGCTGCAGGGGCAGCTGTGGAGACCACCACCCAGGCTCAGGGTCGGCCAGCGCCTGATGCATTGGAAACTGATGACTCCCAGACAGAATTCCAGGTGGCCAGGAAGCACAGGCCATGTGTGTCCAGGGTTGCTGTGATTGAGGCACACGTATCTAGGGCAGTGGTGACATCTGCTGCCCCAAGCAGCTAGGTGGTGGTGACTGCATGGGCAGATGCAGCCAATACCACTCCGACAGTGAGTCTGCCAGCCAGGACTGTGTCGGTCACAGACCTTGGCACTGTGGCAGATGTGGCACTGGGTCCTGGCAAGAGCACCCAGCAGCCACTGACTCAAGCCAGGCCACCCATCCTGGTTCCACCAACCACTCCCTTGGTCCAGTCCACCAGCGGCACTGCCCCTACTGATCAAGGTGACATTGGGCACTCAGGGTTCGTACCACGGCCCAAGAGGAGGAAGCGTACTCCTGCATAAGAGGCTGGGACCCCAGACACGGCTCTGGCCTCCCGCACTTCGAGGAAGAAGCCTTTCAACGAGCAGGAACTGGACATCCTTGTGGGATACATGTCGGCACACAAAAGTGATATACTGGTGGGCCCACAGTGCCATACCACACCTGCCCAGAATTGGGTCCACTGGCAGCAGATTTCGGATGGCGTGAATGCCATGGGATTCCAGGTGCACACAGCTCAAGACTGCTACAAGCATTGGAATGACCTCCGACGCTGTGAAAAACAAAAGCGTGCCTCCAATTATGCCATGACTCACATGACTGGCAGTGGGCCAGCACCAAAGGAGGATGCACTCACTCAACATGAGGAGATCGCTGCAGAGTTCAACGAGGCAGAACTAATCTGTGGAGTGGGAGAGATGATGGATTATGATGCATCAGCCAGTAATTGTTGATGCGTGTTTGTCCAGAATATGTGTGTTTGGCTTGTGTGATCTGTTGTGCTTGACTGCCACTACATGCTATGTATACATGATTGTCATTTGGGAGTCATGCAATGCTTCACTGATGCGTGCCTGTTGTGATGAATGCAGGATATGTGATGCGCACAGGGACTGTCCTCATCACGACACATGCACCCTACTCACATGCAAGTCACTCGTCTTCCCCTCTGGTACATGTTCTGCTCTCCAACCTTCACTCTTACACTCCCTCTGTCCTGATCCTACTTGTTCTCTCCTCTGCTTTTGACAAGGTCAAACATTCCATCATGCTAAATCATCTCTGTGACAACCTGGGCATCGCCGATCAGACTCTGGCCTGGCTGACCTCTTTTCACTCTGATCGACCCTCCCAGGTATAAGTAGGGTCCTTCCTATCCTCTATCTCCCTCCCTACCTGCAGTGTTCCCCAGGGGTATAACCTCTCACCCATGCTATTCAATCAATACCCGCAACTCTCGCCTACTGCATTTCCATGTTCTCCTCAAATTTCCAGTGCTATGCTGATGACACTCAACTCATTTTCAGGCTTCCATCAGCTACCTCTTCTCCTTCCCTCATCTCTGACTGCCTAATCACCATTCAAAATTGGTTTGCCAAAAATGATCTTTGTTTAAATGCCAACAAGACTGAGAACCTCCTCATTGGTACACCCCCTCCATCCTTTCCCCTCACTCTCTGGCTGGCCTCTCTTGGCACTCCTCCTGCCCCTACTAGTGATGCTAAGGACCTTGGGGTCATCTTTCACTCCACACTTGCCTTCTCCGCACAGATCTCTGATGTCACCAAAAAGTCAAACTTCTTACTGCACCTCCTTAAAGACACTCTTCCTTTTCTCTCCTTCCCACAGAAGCTCCTTATCTCCCAAGCTCAGATTCTCTTGAGGTTGGACTGCTCTAACAGCCTCTTTCTAAATCTACCTTCCTCCACTCACCGTCCTTAACAAATAATCCAGAACAGGACTGGGAGACTTGTCCTAGGCCTCAAGCACTGGCATTGTATAGCTCTGCCTCTGAAATCCCTTCATTGTCTCCCTGTGGTTGCAAGGATTAAATGTAAAACCCTTTGCATTGTCCACAAGGCTTTCTGGGGCCTGGGTCCTAATTACCTATCCCTCCCTATACACCTCCCCTCTAGCGCCCTTTGCTACTCCACCTCAAAGTCCCTCAGAGTCGGCCATTTTTCAAAGGAACAAGTTGGTGGTAGGTCCTTATCTTCTGCGGGGCCTCCATCTGGAACTGTCTACCTGCCACCTTGAAACTTGAGGAGAACCATCTATGGTTCAGGAGGCTCCTCGAGACCTTCCTCTTCACATCTGCCTTTGCCCCTCTTATCCCCTGCTGATCTGCTTTCTCTCTCAGCAATGCTGCACCTGGCCACCTTCTGCCCTTCAGGCCCAGGTAGCTGCTCACCCTGCCACCCTCCTGCACTGCCTAATGGCCACTCACACTGGGGCCTGCATCTGTAGCCCTACAGCGCCCCCCTCTTCTTCTGCACTTATCAGATACTCCCTTTCTGACTAACCTTGCACTTGGCCACTCACAGGCTGCACTTCTATTGTGTTGGATCACCATGTGTATTTGTTCATTTACTCATTATTTGTCTTGTCCTCTTGTATGCTTTGCACTCTCCAATTTGTCCCCCCTCCTATGCACTTCCCCCTTTCACTCCCCATGCACTTGTACTTTCTCAATGTCACAGAGCCCAGTAAGATCATTGTTACTGTTTTCTTCCCTGTTCCCCTCCCTTTGCCTGGTTGCGCTCTGAAACACCTGTGCCCGAGCGCGATATGAATTAATTATCATTTTATGTCATATCATGTTCCTGCTCACACACATGTCTGCATGTGGCCTGTGGTGTTGTTGCACTCAGCACTTGGCCTATCTGATCACATGAGTGCCATGTATTTGTGGACAGCCTGCAAGGTGGTCCTCCTCATGGACACGCTTCCTTGCCTCTCAAACACCCTGCAGCTCAATTTCAACATGGCACTGGTGAGTTACATGTTGGACTACTGCTATTGCCTGTTCCGCGTTCCTGTAAAAAAGCACACTTCCCTTTGCAGTCCTGCAAAACACGTACCGTGGTGTACATACTTTGTCCTTGGTGCAGTGTGTCTCACTCGGACTGTGCAGATGGAAGTGGCTCCCCATGGACATGAGTGCCCATTCATGCTCCATGTCCATTCCATGTATGCCCCAATGTGTCCTTGACAGGCTGATCTTCGTGGTACGTCTCCAGGATTATTTAAGTGTCATGGTATTTGGGCATCCATTCGATGCTCACTCTGGGCCAGTCCCTCATCACGCACATGCTTACGGTCTCCTCGCCTGTGTTGTGCACAGGCCTCACCCTTTTACAGGTCTCCTGCCTCTGTTCAACTGGTGTCATGGCTTCTGCATGCATGGGTGTACTACTGATGATTCCTCGTGTGTCCTTCTTCATGTCCACTTCTCATCTGCTGTAGTGTAATTTAACTTACAAGATGCAATTGACGCATGCCAACACTGTCTGCCAATGCACTGTTCTCTGGTCAACCTTTCATTGCCATGCACTGCCTCCCTGTAATTCCCCAAAGGGTAGTGGGTTCACTGTGTTCATGCACTTTGCACATGATGGCTGCACTTGCCCTTACACTGCTGTCATGTTTAGGGATTGTTATCACTACATTCGTGTTGATGTTGGAAGATGAGGTGGTACACATGCACTGCACCCACCCACTTATGTACCATGTTCTGGCCTTCAACATGCCTATGCAATGCTGCTATGTCAAAGTAACCTGGCATGTATGTTCCCATGTTCATCCCTTCACTGTATTGAACGCACTAGTGTAGGTGCATCTTGTGACCCATGTACTCTGTATTGGTGATGGATGTTGAGTGCTGCATGTCAACATGCATATTACATGTGTCATGGTGTGTTTGGCTTCACTTGCAGCTGTGGCGTTTTGGGTGTTACGCCATGCTTATGCTACGTGCCATCTCTTTGTTTCCATCTCTCATTTCTGGCTTGGATCTGTGCCTGCCAGGGTTGTGTGTGATCCAGGTGAGATGCAACATGCAGTACATGTGTAGGCTTCACATTTTACACACATCCATTTCTGCTTTCGGGATACCCTTGCATTGCAATGCCACTGGATGCATGTCAGAGTTTGAGCTGTGTGTGACATGTCTGCACCATGTGTTGGCTGTCAATGTTGTGATGTCTATGTGTGTGGTATGTGCTGCGGACATGTGTGCTCATGTTTCTTTTGTTTACTTTACAGGTGATGACGCACTGGAGGCAGGGGATGAAGATGTGATTCCCGTCACAGTGGTTGGTTTACGTCACCAACCTGGCACCAGTGGTGCGCGTGGGGTGGTAGACCATGAAAACCAATTTTTGCTCCAGGCCATCGTGTCCAGGGCTGACCATGAGTCAAGCTGTGATATACTCTCTGACCACAATGTTGAGTTGGATGTGCATCATGATGTGTCATCACCGGTGAGTGATCCTGCAGTAGATGATCTTCTGCTTGTGACACCTACAGTGAAGGTAGTACCCTCAAGGGCCAGGCAGTGTTGGAAAATCCAGCTGTGGTGGTTACGGGCACACAGTTACACTCCACACCAGTTGCTCATGTTCCTGAGACATCAGGTCAACGGACGGATGCAGTCCTGCAGCCGCGGGCAGTGCCAACCCAGCAAGGACCACGGCTCCTTCAGCCTGGCAGGTGTAAAGTCCGGCAACGCGGTGGCCGTGCGCCACCGGGGACCACTGAGTGGGAGTATGCCATGTATGCCATCGCACAGCAACAGGGGGAGCAGTTGAGATGATGGCTCAGGGCATGGAAAGTGTGGCACGTTCTATCCTCACCCCTGCGAGGCAGGTGCAGCTCCAGCAGCAGGCAACGCGGTCCACGTGCCACTCACTCAGGCTGGGCATGGCGGCCTCCGACAGGGCACGCCGGGCTGAAATGGTGGCGCTGCGCCAAGCAATTGCTGCTCAGGCAGAGGCACACAGGGAGGCCCTGAGGGAAGAATGCCAATCCCTCAGATCTACTCTGGGTGTGCTCATGATGACCCAGAGAACGCAGTCAGAAGTGAGGATGGAGCAGCTTGAAAACACCATCTCGGCTGAACTCCATGCAGCCCTGGAGTTGCTCCGTATGTCATGTGAGGCCATGCAGGCAGAACTCTGTCATACACGTGAGACCTTGCAGGAGGAAGCATGTTTATCACGTGATGTGATGCATGCAGACCTATGTGCCATAGCCACGCAGCACTGGGCTTACCAGACCTGCATGCTTGGTGTGGATAGGTGTGGTGAGGCAACTGTGCCTCGTCCACCTTCTGATTTACATCCAGAGAGTGATGACTAAGACAACGACTTATATCTCACACAGGTCAGGCCGTGCAGGCGTTCAGCCCATGGAGGATTTTTTTAAAAATATCTCAACATCAACACATGTGGGTATTGTGGTGCACCCTGTACCTCCCCCCTTCTGCGTGCCCCCCAACCCCTGGGTCATATGGGGCCATTTTCTAACTATTATTGTTTGTCTGTTGTGCATTCATGTGACAGTGTGGTGTTTTGTGGTATTTGGAAGTATCCACTGTGTGTTCCAGCTGGGCCCATACAGGCTTGTCTCGAGTATGTGTTTGGGTTCCTGACACATATGCCACTCCTGCTTCCCCTTTACATGGGCTCACAAGGATGGCTCGGTGTGACAGCATCTTACACAGGGGCATTGGGCTTCTGTCATATCTGTGGCCAGTCTGCAGTCCTACTTGTGTATAGACCCCTAGTGGGTATTCCGGATGGTTTCTCCAATGCATGTCTGCACTTCATTTTGGTGAGTATTTTGTTGACTATGCATTTCATCATGTTGCTTGTGATGTTTTTTATGACTTGCCTGTCTATGTTGTTGATGCGCTTCCTGCTGTAGCAAGTACCGTGCACCCTCTGGCTGTGCAACACACACTGATGATGGGAGGGGTCTGTGTGGTGACAATGTCACATTGGGACACTTGGGCTACAGTGATTGGCCACTGACTGACATTGTCGATGTGGGGTACTCTGTACATGATGTGTTCTGCTGGTTAATGGATGATCATCTTTTGTGTTTGCTTTTGAGGTGTCAAGGCATTGGTGTGGTTTGACACACTGGGGGGTCCACGAGGCAATGTTCACATGAGCTGTGTACAGAACACTGAGGGTCACTTCTTTTCACATGCATGTATTCAGTGCATGTCCCTACTAACACAAACACTTATACAACACACCCCCCCACCAACAATGACAACATGCACACACGTGCACCCAGATTGCCTTCTCAAGCATGCTGTGTCCCTGCAGTGCATGCACACTTTCAGTTCCTTGATCATGTACATGCATCACAGGGTACTTTTGATTGATTGTACTTATGTTTCATGATGCTCAAGAGATTTCACCAACACACAGCAGACTCACTGTGATGTCTGTTGAGCGATGTGTTGCAGGGGACACACACGCAGCACACAGTGTTCTATTGGCAAATTTATATTGGCCGATGTGCATGGCAACAGGCATTTTTAATTGTGTTGCTAGTACCGCTGGTGGCATGCATTTGTGCAAACCTTTTTATGGGTGTGAGGTTTTGTTCACTCATTTCATCAGATTGCATGTAAGGTGTAATTGTCTAGTGCCTGTTTACATTTCTTATGTGGCACTTCATGAAAATTGTGTCATGTGTTGTGCATTTGGTTAGCTGTTTTGCCAATGCATGCCATGGCATGGTGTGGCGTACAGGGGTCATGGGGGTTTGGAGGGTTTAGGTGACATACCAGTATTTTAATGCCCTGTTTTACAGTGCGGGTGGTGGGATATGCACCTTACATGTGTTCCTTTTGGTCATACAGGATTGGTTATGTTTAAGTAGCTAGGGATGCACACAATGTAGGACTTTCATGGACACATTCTCAGGGTGGTAAGGTTGTGAAGGTTGACTGTCCCTTTGTCATCATCAATTGTCACCTGGTATGTGCCAGGCCTGTGTGCACTCCCCTGGGGTGGGAGTTTAGGTGAGGAATGTGGCCAAAAGCTGGGTACGGGCTGCCTCGCCATGCGCCCTTTCCCCTCCCATGCGCAGCTCCTGTGCATGTGGTTGGGGCTGTGGGGGCATCACCATGCCCGCCGGTACGCCCCACCATGTTGCAACGGTGTGCAGGACACATACTGCCACAATGATCCTGCACACTACTGGAGGTGCATTTAGTAGCTGGCTGCCGGAGCGGTCAAGGGAGCGGAAGCGTGACTTGAGCACTCCAAATGTGCGTTCCACTATGGCCCTGGTTGCAATATGGGCTGCGTTGTATCTTACCTGGGGTTGTGTGGTGGGGTTCCGTATTGGAATCATCATGTAGGTGCTCAGAGAGTAGGCACTGTCCCCTGGGGAGGTGATAATGGTTGTCATTAGTTGGGCTGGTGTATTTGTCTGTGTGACATGCATGCATGTGCACAGGCATTTGTACTCACCAATGAGCCATGTATTGCCATGCTTCCCAGCTTCCAGGTCCCGGATCAGTGCGGACATTCTGTATATGAAACTGTCATGGGTGGACCCTGGGTAGTTTGCATAGACAAAGGTAATGATTCCTTTGACATCGCATACAACCTGTACAACCTGTATGTTGAGGGAATGCCAGTGCTTGCGGTTGCGGTGGATGTAGGGCCACATGGGTGTAATCTATGGAACCAAGCACTTTGGGGAAGTGTGCCACCCTGTAGAAGTTCTGGACCACGGCCTGGCTTTCTGCAGGTGTTCTGGGCGCGCAGTCATGATTGCCAACACCTGGTGTAGGCAGCGTGACTGCGTGGGCTGTGAGACGCCCCCGACTATGGCAGTTGTCTGCTGAAATGACCCAGTGGCCAAAAAATGCAGGACATTGAGCACCTTTTCCAAGGGGCTCAGTGCTTGTAAGCACAAGATGGGTGGTGTGAGGTCATCCTCCTACTCAGTGACCAGGTCTAGGATGATATGAGGTGGAAACCTATACCTGACATAGATCTGGTCATCAGGCATCCCAAGAAGGCTGTTGCTGGGGAAAAAAATGCAGGGCCTGGCTATTCTCCTCCTCCTCCGGTGTCCCACGATCACTGCTGAGAGAAATGGGACATTCATCGTAGCTGTATATGCTTGTTTGTTGTTTGCGCTTACTTTTATACTGCGCAGGAGCGCTTCTGCCTGCTTTCGTGTGGCAGATGTATTTACGTGTGTGCGTGTCTTTTGGGGTGTGCAGGTTTTCCCTATTCGATTCCATGAATACGTGTTGTTCGCAAGCGTGTGGGTGTTGCGTGTATTTCCCAATGGTACTTCCCCCGTTATGCCTCCATTTTCATGCATTGTTTCCCATTCTGCATGTTCTGCCCCCTTTTTAGGCCTGTGCACTAGGAGTTGTGCGCTTTCGCTGTGCGTGTCACACACGGCGTTTGGATAGTCGCAGTGACGTTTAGGGTAAGCGCAGATTTGGCGCATCTCCGGGGAAAGCCACACGCAGAGCCTTCCATAAATAGCAGTTGTACATCATGCATCGGTAGACATACACCATTGATGTGCACCACACATGACGGGACTCACATGCAGCACGGTCATGTCCCTGCACATACATATCCATATATGGGCCATGTCAGACATAAGTCCAAGCTGCACACTCCTGCCACACCTCAACATGCACTGTGTCGATTGAGAACGCATGGACACTTACCGCTGAACTCCGGATGGGTCTGCCTCTCGAGGACCTGGAGGTAAAGCGCTGGGCGAAAGCGCTCCAGGACTCTCATCCGGTTGGTGGTAAGCCGGACCCGGCACCCCACTGCATCATCTGCGTCCAAGAGGCGCCGAGCCTTCCTGAGGGTCCTGGACTTGTAGTTCTCCTAGCGCTTTAGGACGTGTTTCAAGTCGCGGGATGCCACCCCCTCTGTGTTGAGGGAACCCACAATGTCTTCCAAGATCCTCCTCCGCCCTTCCTTGTTGGAGCGCAATGGTGTGAAGAGGGCATCATAAGGCCCCAGGACTTGCTCCACCAGGATTCCAACTTCATTTGCACTGAAGCTGATAGCCCTCTGCCTCTCTGCCGGGGGGTCACCACTGGTCCCAGATGGAGTTTGGCCGAACATGGCAACCCCCAAGGCAAGTGTGGGTGGGCAACTGGGTCCTGGGGCTGGGCCGTGGAGTGATGGTACACCAGTCGGGAGAATTGGGTTCCAGCAGGGGTGGTCACAGCAACTGGACCCCTGGCGATGGCTGATGTGCAGGCACCAGATAGCAGGGCATGTTGGCAACAGGCAGGCAGGCAGCAGCAGATGGCTAATAGGAGGCTCCCCGGGGCTCTGGGGAGCGTGGTCTTCTGTGGTTTGTCATGTGGCCAGATTGATGCAGAGTGAATCCGCACATGCAAAAACAGCACTATTAGGGAGAATTCTCAAGAATGGGTAATATTCCATACCTACGGAGTCCCTCGGCAGCTTTGCTGGATTTCTAGGATTCGGTAAGAGTGCAAGCCTTTTTTCCGACTCTTACATGTGTTTTGCTGCGTGTGATTAACATTTTCTTGTGTTCATAGACTGTGGAGCCTCACCTACTCCATAGGCATCATGTCATAACCACTAGCTCCATGGGAAGCTCCAACCCCAATCCCTGCACATATGCACACATATCAAAAAAAAAACATCGGGTCACATAGGCTCAATGGGCACTGTTGGGGGGCTCATGCCAGTTCAGGTGTAAGTACTGGGAAACATAGTTGGGTGCAGGCATGGTGCAGCTGGCCCCACATCCATTTTCAATTGGGTAAGGTTGAGGAGTAATCACTTTCTGTCTTCCCCAACATGGAGGAGGACTGCACACACAGCATTGGATGCTGCAGACCAGCTTTTTGGTTTGTCTGGAAGGCTTTGGGCATGGCCGGCTGTGGCCAGGTATATAAACCACATCCAGACCAGTTCTCCTTGCTTCACGTTACTCTGTTTGACAGCGTGACGTTCACCGGTACCAGCACCTGCAAGTAGAAGAAAGAAAACTTTATTTCAGGGATCAGGTCATCGTTTTTGCTTACCTGTGGATTCATTCGACAAACGATCCTGAATCTGCAAGTCTTCGGGTCCAGCTCCGGTCAGGAAAATTCACCGCACCACAACCTGTGGAATCAAGAAACAAAGAACAGTAAGTGCTGCGCACATACCAAACAGCACGCATCAAGCCAGAAACACTGCACACATACAAGGCAGCGCGCATCAAGCCAGAAACAACGCGCACATGCAAGACTGCACTTAAAAACCACAATAGTCATTACCAACAATAAGAGCAGCAGAAAAGGTGTAGGACTGCCTCGCAAGGAAGGAAAGCATAGAAATCACGCGCAAGAAGAAGGAAAGCACAGTAACATACCGCAATGTAGTTTTTCACGGAAAGAAGCAGAACGATACAGGAAAGAAACAAGGCAGCAAAGGAAAACCGTATTCAGTGCAGAAACATGCACTGCAACATTGGCATAGCAAAAACAATAATTGAACACTGGGAGAAGCAGCGTGCACAGCGCAAAAGTACGCATTGAGACTGTGGCAAGAACTAGGTGGGATTACCGCCATGTTGCCCGAAGCAGACCACGCAGCAGCAGGTCTGGGTGGAAGTCAAGGCTACGAACAGTGAGGTAACTGGTCTTCTACAAGCGCCCCAGCTTGAAGAAGAGACAGGATGGAGAGCACCATTATTCTATAGAGAAGGTGAGCGTAGTCCCAAGGGTTTTGGATCACAGGGAGGGTGTTGGGGATCTTGTTACACTTCTCCCTAACCTTAGTGTTCCTACCACAGGGGGAGTTCCCATGCAGCAGTCGCAGTCCTAGGAGGCCGCTGTCCAGATCCTTGAGAGAGAGGTTCCAGGTGCTCCTGCAGAGCTAAGGTGAGCGTAACAATCATCTGTTTACTGTGTGTTACACAGCACCTACAGTGCAGTGACACAGGGATGTCTTTTTGGCTTCCCAAATCCGACTCCATTTTCTGGGACTGAGTACTGTCTGCCAGAACATTTAAAGTTGCCATTTACTATATTAGTCTCTTTTAAAACTCACAGACCCAGTACAAACTATCTTAAATAGAGTTCTGGAAAGGGTTAATACTTATCCCTTTTTGTGTGTTTTTCTTGGAGCATTGTTTAGCTCCCTATGCATTAAGACTTGGCTGGAGGCAGTGGTAACTACTCTATTTTTCCTAACGCGGTTATCTTAACTAGCACTGGTATTGTTTTAGTCTATCTTGGTAGCCTCAAACTTAAACCCACTAGACCATATATGTTTTTCTACAGTTCTGGCTGGGTTTATTCACCATTTCTTTTTGTAAAAGACTTTCTCATGTTTTTCTCTGCGCTCCAAACCAGGTTTGGTTCCTTTGTTCACTGTCCTTTTGCAGGCTTCTACACAGAAGCCCTTCTTAGATGCCTGTATATCTAGGGGGGGCAGGGTGTGAGGGAGGGGTTTAGGACTCCCTGCACAGGGTCTCTTTGGAGACCCATGTCGCACTCTGATCTGATTGGTTGTGGTGGCTGTCCCGGCTGTGTGATTGACAGCCAGGCTGTGTGAATGGGGGAAAACTGCATAAAAAGCAGGTCTCTGGGGCTGGAAAGGCAGAGTCGCCACTGGAATGAAAGAACTGAAGAGGAGCTGACAGAAGAGGACCCCTACCACGACTGAACCGCCCGGTAAAGCCCTGCTGCAGGTCCAAATCTTCAAACTCCAACGACAGGGAAGATCTTTAAGGAATCTTCTCCCCTTGGGCTGGTGGGAACAACCAGTTTACCAAACTGTTTACCAAACTGCTCACCAGGCCTCCCTTCGCTGGTTGAATATGCTGTACAGAGCTACAGTGAACTGGATAGCCAGGAGGAATGGACCCTGCTTGCGTTTTAAGGAGCGCACCTTTTATCTGTTGCTTTGCTCTGCTCCTGGTTTCTTCCCTGGGCATTGCAGGACCCTCCAGTCTCCCTACTTCGTGTCAGTCCGACAGACACTTCAGGAACCATGAGCATGCAGGAGCTGCCAGGAACGTCCGCCTCAGCTACAGCCTTCTGCTCCATTTAAGGTACTGTTGAAATCATGTTGTTTGTTTCGTTCAGCCACTGTGAACGTGTGTGAAACCTTTTGCCAATCTGAGGGCTTGTGCTTCTCCATTCTTTAAACTAACGTTTCTGGCGACCAACTTCGTCTTGAACTCTTGGCAAAGACTTAAACACGAACAACTCTGAACTGTGTGATCTTGAGCAAAGACTTTGGTCCATTGACTTTGGGTCAGGCCCCCTTGAATTTGATTTCCTCACTGTAGTTCCTTTTTCTAGATTGCCCTGCTTACTAGGTGTTGTTCAATTATTGCCTAAATTTGTATTTCCCTCCCTTTTAAATGGCTGGAGTGCCATTTTGATCACACTTCATTGTGAGCCTAACTTGTCCAGAATCTATTGTGTGTGGGGGAGTGTATTAAGAGTGTGATTTTTAAGCTGCTTTACTTTAGTGAAATGTTTTACAACGGATGTGTAAATAAATGTATATTCTTTTACTCAGAAACCTTGAGTCAGTGTATGTTTGAATCATAGTATTGAATTGCTGTTCTTTGTGTAACTATTGATACTGCTCACTTACTCTTGAGATAAGTCTGGCTGCTCAGCCATCACTACCACTTTATTGTTTAAGACAGGCTTGTACCAAAGGTGAGTGTGTACTGTCACTTGTAGTCTTAATTGTGTGTGGTGTTCCCAAAGGGACTGCAAATAATTCTGCCTAAAAAGTACATCAGTGTGAGATTGTGTGAAATCTGAAGAAAGGCCCTTAGCGCGTAAGCGAGCGAGTGACATTACGTCGCGTGTCTTTCCCTCGGCACGGTTAAAGGTGAGCGTGGGCAACAGTTCTCTGTACATGCTTTTCCTTGAGACCGACGTGTGTGTTTACCGTTCTTGTGGTTTCACACGTGATTACTTCACAGTGGATAGAGTTTGTATTTCTTCTTTTGGTGGGGGTGTTGCCTACGCTCACATGTGCGTGCGTTTTTTTTCCACGCAAGGCAGACGGTGATTCGCACATGCTATTTTTCCCACTGCGGGTGCCCCTGTGTAACGCGTACCCGTTTTCGAGGTCATAGTAGCCCACGTGTTCCAATGCGTATGCGTTTTTTGTGTCCCTGGGTGCCACAGCGTACTGCAGGAGGTTTATTCCACGGACATGGGCTACCAGGGATTGCATGCATGTTTATCATCATTTTTGGGGTGCATGAGCATTGCATGACCCATCATTTATCACCAGGGGTCGCAAACAGCCTTGCCAGAGCACAGGGCTGCGTCTAACATCACATACCCTGCCCCTTATACCCCAATTACCCAGGATTATTGTTGAGTGTACCTCCCATTGGCAATATACCATCTGTGCCATGGTTGGGAGGCCACCAAAGGTACAGGGCGGCAAAGCTGGGCATCTTCCCAGTGTTGTGCATGGTCGGGGACGTGGCCGGGCTAACCAGGGAGGACAGGGAGTCCAGGGTGGCCGCAGAGGGGGAAGAGGCAGGGGTGCACCACTGGGGAAGGATGTCCAGCCACGTTTTGGTGCAACCATGCCACCACCCCCTCTGGGTCAGGGAGATGCAGCTGTTGCATCTGAACCTAGGCGCCCTTATGACCCAACAGTCAGTAACATCTGTTGTCATGGGCCCACTGGTTGTGGTAGCTGCAGGGGCAGCTGTGGAGACCACCACCCAGGCTCAGGGTCGGCCAGCGCCTGATGCATTGGAAACTGATGACTCCCAGACAGAATTCCAGGTGGCCAGGAAGCACAGGCCATGTGTGTCCAGGGTTGCTGTGATTGAGGCACACGTATCTAGGGCAGTGGTGACATCTGCTGCCCCAAGCAGCTAGGTGGTGGTGACTGCATGGGCAGATGCAGCCAATACCACTCCGACAGTGAGTCTGCCAGCCAGGACTGTGTCGGTCACAGACCTTGGCACTGTGGCAGATGTGGCACTGGGTCCTGGCAAGAGCACCCAGCAGCCACTGACTCAAGCCAGGCCACCCATCCTGGTTCCACCAACCACTCCCTTGGTCCAGTCCACCAGCGGCACTGCCCCTACTGATCAAGGTGACATTGGGCACTCAGGGTTCGTACCGCCGCCCAAGAGGAGGAAGCGTGCTCCTGCATAAGAGGCTGGGACCCCAGACACGGCTCCGGCCTCCCGCACTTCGAGGAAGAAGCCTTTCAACGAGCAGGAACTGGACATCCTTGTGGGATACATGTCGGCACACAAAAGTGATATACTGGTGGGCCCACAGTGCCATACCACACCTGCCCAGAATTGGGTCCACTGGCAGCAGATTTCGGATGGCGTGAATGCCATGGGATTCCAGGTGCACACAGCTCAAGACTGCTACAAGCATTGGAATGACCTCCGACGCTGTGAAAAACAAAAGCGTGCCTCCAATTATGCCATGACTCACATGACTGGCAGTGGGCCAGCACCAAAGGAGGATGCACTCACTCAACATGAGGAGATCGCTGCAGAGTTCAACGAGGCAGAACTAATCTGTGGAGTGGGAGAGATGATGGATTATGATGCATCAGCCAGTAATTGTTGATGCGTGTTTGTCCAGAATATGTGTGTTTGGCTTGTGTGATCTGTTGTGCTTGACTGCCACTACATGCTATGTATACATGATTGTCATTTGGGAGTCATGCAATGCTTCACTGATGCGTGCCTGTTGTGATGAATGCAGGATATGTGATGCGCACAGGGACTGTCCTCATCACGACACATGCACCCTACTCACATGCAAGTCACTCGTCTTCCCCTCTGGTACATGTTCTGCTCTCCAACCTTCACTCTTACACTCCCTCTGTCCTGATCCTACTTGTTCTCTCCTCTGCTTTTGACAAGGTCAAACATTCCATCATGCTAAATCATCTCTGTGACAACCTGGGCATCGCCGATCAGACTCTGGCCTGGCTGACCTCTTTTCACTCTGATCGACCCTCCCAGGTATAAGTAGGGTCCTTCCTATCCTCTATCTCCCTCCCTACCTGCAGTGTTCCCCAGGGGTATAACCTCTCACCCATGCTATTCAATCAATACCCGCAACTCTCGCTTACTGCATTTCCATGTTCTCCTCAAATTTCCAGTGCTATGCTGATGACACTCAACTCATTTTCAGGCTTCCATCAGCTACCTCTTCTCCTTCCCTCATCTCTGACTGCCTAATCACCATTCAAAATTGGTTTGCCAAAAATGATCTTTGTTTAAATGCCAACAAGACTGAGAACCTCCTCATTGGTACACCCCGTCCATCCTTTCCCCTCACTCTCTGGCTGGCCTCTCTTGGCACTCCTCCTGCCCCTACTAGTGATGCTAAGGACCTTGGGGTCATCTTTCACTCCACACTTGCCTTCTCCGCACAGATCTCTGATGTCACCAAAAAGTCAAACTTCTTACTGCACCTCCTTAAAGACACTCTTCCTTTTCTCTCCTTCCCACAGAAGCTCCTTATCTCCCAAGCTCAGATTCTCTTGAGGTTGGACTGCTCTAACAGCCTCTTTCTAAATCTACCTTCCTCCACTCACCGTCCTTAACAAATAATCCAGAACAGGACTGGGAGACTTGTCCTAGGCCTCAAGCACTGGCATTGTATCGCTCTGCCTCTGAAATCACTTCATTGTCTCCCTGTGGTTGCAAGGATTAAATGTAAAACCCTTTGCATTGTCCACAAGGCTTTCTGGGGCCTGGGTCCTAATTACCTATCCCTCCCTATACACCTCCCCTCTAGCGCCCTTTGCTACTCCACCTCAAACTCCCTCAGAGTCGGCCATTTTTCAAAGGAACAAGTTGGTGGTAGGTCCTTATCTTCTGCGGGGCCTCCATCTGGAACTGTCTACCTGCCACCTTGAAACTTGAGGAGAACCATCTATGGTTCAGGAGGCTCCTCGAGACCTTCCTCTTCACATCTGCCTTTGCCCCTCTTATCCCCTGCTGATCTGCTTTCTCTCTCAGCAATGCTGCACCTGGCCACCTTCTGCCCTTCAGGCCCAGGTAGCTGCTCACCCTGCCACCCTCCTGCACTGCCTAATGGCCACTCACACTGGGGCCGGCATCTGTAGCCCTACAGCGCCCCCCTCTTCTTCTGCACTTATCAGATACTCCCTTTCTGACTAACCTTGCACTTGGCCACTCACAGGCTGCACTTCTATTGTGTTGGATCACCATGTGTATTTGTTCATTTACTCATTATTTTTTCTTGTCCTCTTGTATGCTTTGCACTCTCCAATTTGTCCCCCCTCCTATGCACTTCCCCCTTTCACTCCCCATGCACTTGTACTTTCTCAATGTCACAGAGCCCAGTAAGATCATTGTTACTGTTTTCTTCCCTGTTCCCCTCCCTTTGCTTGGTTGTGCTCTGAAACACCTGTGCCCGAGCGCGATATGAATTAATTATCATTTTATGTCATATCATGTTCCTGCTCACACACATGTCTGCATGTGGCCTGTGGTGTTGTTGCACTCAGCACTTGGCCTATCTGATCACATGAGTGCCATGTATTTGTGGACAGCCTGCAAGGTGGTCCTCCTCATGGACACGCTTCCTTGCCTCTCAAACACCCTGCAGCTCAATTTCAACATGGCACTGGTGAGTTACATGTTGGACTACTGCTATTGCCTGTTCCCCGTTCCTGTGTACATGCACACTTCCCTTTGCAGTCCTGCAAAACACGTACCGTGGTGTACATACTTTGTCCTTGGTGCAGTGTGTCTCACTCGGACTGTGCAGATGGAAGTGGCTCCCCATGGACATGAGTGCCCATTCATGCTCCATGTCCATTCCATGTATGCCCCAATGTGTCCTTGACAGGCTGATCTTCGTGGTACGTCTCCAGGATTATTTAAGTGTCATGGTATTTGGGCATCCATTCGATGCTCACTCTGGGCCAGTCCCTCATCACGCACATGCTTACGGTCTCCTCGCCTGTGTTGTGCACAGGCCTCACCCTTTTACAGGTCTCCTGCCTCTGTTCAACTGGTGTCATGGCTTCTGCATGCATGGGTGTACTACTGATGATTCCTCATGTGTCCTTCTTCATGTCCACTTCTCATCTGCTGTAGTGTAATTTAACTTACAAGATGCAATTGACGCATGCCAACACTGTCTGCCAATGCACTGTTCTCTGGTCAACCTTTCATTGCCATGCACTGCCTCCCTGTAATTCCCCAAAGGGTAGTGGGTTCACTGTGTTCATGCACTTTGCACATGATGGCTGCACTTGCCCTTACACTGCTGTCATGTTTAGGGATTGTTATCACTACATTCGTGTTGATGTTGGAAGATGAGGCGGTACACATGCACTGCACCCACCCACTTATGTACCATGTTCTGGCCTTCAACATGCCTATGCAATGCTGCTATGTCAAAGTGACCTGGCATGTATGTTCCCATGTTGATCCCTTCACTGTATTGAACGCACTAGTGTAGGTGCATCTTGTGACCCATGTACTCTGTATTGGTGATGGATGTTGAGTGCTGCATGTCAACATGCATATTACATGTGTCATGGTGTGTTTGGCTTCACTTGCAGCTGTGGCGTTTTGGGTGTTACGCCATGCTTATGCTACGTGCCATCTCTTTGTTTCCATCTCTCATTTCTGGCTTGGATCTGTGCCTGCCAGGGTTGTGTGTGATCCAGGTGAGATGCAACATGCAGTACATGTGTAGGCTTCACATTTTACACACATCCATTTCTGCTTTCGGGATACCCTTGCATTGCAATGCCACTGGATGCATGTCAGAGTTTGAGCTGTGTGTGACATGTCTGCACCATGTGTTGGCTGTCAATGTTGTGATGTCTATGTGTGTGGTATGTGCTGCGGACATGTGTGCTCATGTTTCTTTTGTTTACTTTACAGGTGATGACGCACTGGAGGCAGGGGATGAAGATGTGATTCCCGTCACAGTGGTGGGTTTACGTCACCAACCTGGCACCAGTGGTGCGCGTGGGGTGGTAGACCATGAAAACCAATTTTTGCTCCAGGCCATCGTGTCCAGGGCTGACCATGAGTCAAGCTGTGATATACTCTCTGACCACAATGTTGAGTTGGATGTGCATCATGATGTGTCATCACCGGTGAGTGATCCTGCAGTAGATGATCTTCTGCTTGTGACACCTACAGTGAAGGTAGTACCCTCAAGGGCCAGGCAGTGTTGGAAAATCCAGCTGTGGTGGTTACGGGCACACAGTTACACTCCACACCAGTTGCTCATGTTCCTGAGACATCAGGTCAACGGACGGATGCAGTCCTGCAGCCGCGGGCAGTGCCAACCCAGCAAGGACCACGGCTCCTTCAGCCTGGCAGGTGTAAAGTCCGGCAACGCGGTGGCCGTGCGCCACCGGGGACCACTGAGTGGGAGGATGCCATGTATGCCATCGCACAGCAACAGGGGGATCAGTTGAGATGATGGCTCAGGGCATGGAAAGTGTGGCACGTTCCATCCTCACCCCTGCGAGGCAGGTGCAGCTCCAGCAGCAGGCAACGCGGTCCACGTGCCACTCACTCAGGCTGGGCATGGCGGCCTCCGACAGGGCACGCCGGGCTGAAATGGTGGCGCTGCGCCAAGCAATTGCTGCTCAGGCAGAGGCACACAGGGAGGCCCTGAGGGAAGAATGCCAATCCCTCAGATCTACTCTGGGTGTGCTCATGATGACCCAGAGAACGCAGTCAGAAGTGAGGATGGAGCAGCTTGAAAACACCATCTCGGCTGAACTCCATGCAGCCCTGGAGTTGCTCCGTATGTCATGTGAGGCCATGCAGGCAGAACTCTGTCATACACGTGAGACCTTGCAGGAGGAAGCATGTTTATCACGTGATGTGATGCATGCAGACCTATGTGCCATAGCCACGCAGCACTGGGCTTACCAGACCTGCATGCTTGGTGTGGATAGGTGTGGTGAGGCAACTGTGCCTCGTCCACCTTCTGATTTACATCCAGAGAGTGATGACTAAGACAACGACTTATATCTCACACAGGTCAGGCCGTGCAGGCGTTCAGCCCATGGAGGATTTTTTTAAAAATATCTCAACATCAACACATGTGGGTATTGTGGTGCACCCTGTACCTCCCCCCTTCTGCGTGCCCCCCAACCCCTGGGTCATATGGGGCCATTTTCTAACTATTATTGTTTGTCTGTTGTGCATTCATGTGACAGTGTGGTGTTTTGTGGTATTTGGAAGTATCCACTGTGTGTTCCAGCTGGGCCCATACAGGCTTGTCTCGAGTATGTGTTTGGGTTCCTGACACATATGCCACTCCTGCTTCCCCTTTACATGGGCTCACAAGGATGGCTCGGTGTGACAGCATCTTACACAGGGGCATTGGGCTTCTGTCATATCTGTGGCCAGTCTGCAGTCCTACTTGTGTATAGACCCCTAGTGGGTATTCCGGATGGTTTCTCCAATGCATGTCTGCACTTCATTTTGGTGAGTATTTTGTTGACTATGCATTTCATCATGTTGCTTGTGATGTTTTTTATGACTTGCCTGTCTATGTTGTTGATGCGCTTCCTGCTGTAGCAAGTACCGTGCACCCTCTGGCTGTGCAACACACACTGATGATGGGAGGGGTCTGTGTGGTGACAATGTCACATTGGGACACTTGGGCTACAGTGATTGGCCACTGACTGACATTGTCGATGTGGGGTACTCTGTACATGATGTGTTCTGCTGGTTAATGGATGATCATCTTTTGTGTTTGCTTTTGAGGTGTCAAGGCATTGGTGTGGTTTGACACACTGGGGGGTCCACGAGGCAATGTTCACATGAGCTGTGTACAGAACACTGAGGGTCACTTCTTTTCACATGCATGTATTCAGTGCATGTCCCTACTAACACAAACACTTATACAACACACCCCCCCACCAACAATGACAACATGCACACACGTGCACCCAGATTGCCTTCTCAAGCATGCTGTGTCCCTGCAGTGCATGCACACTTTCAATTCCTTGATCATGTACATGCATCACAGGGTACTTTTGATTGATTGTACTTATGTTTCATGATGCTTAAGAGATTTCACCAACACACAGCAGACTCACTGTGATGTCTGTTGAGCGATGTGTTGCAGGGGACACACACGCAGCACACAGTGTTCTATTGGCAAATTTATATTGGCCGATGTGCATGGCAACAGGCATTTTTAATTGTGTTGCTAGTACCGCTGGTGGCATGCATTTGTGCAAACCTTTTTATGGGTGTGAGGTTTTGTTCACTCATTTCATCAGATTTCATGTAAGGTGTAATTGTCTAGTGCCTGTTTACATTTCTTATGTGGCACTTCATGAAAATTGTGTCATGTGTTGTGCATTTGGTTAGCTGTTTTGCCAATGCATGCCATGGCATGGTGTGGCGTACAGGGGTCATGGGGGTTGGGAGGGTTTAGGTGACATACCAGTATTTTAATGCCCTGTTTTACAGTGCGGGTGGTGGGATATGCACCTTACATGTGTTCCTTTTGGTCATACAGGATTGGTTATGTTTAAGTTGCTAGGGATGCACACAATGTAGGACTTTCATGGACACATTCTCAGGGTGGTAAGGTTGTGACGGTTGACTGTCCCTTTGTCATCATCAATTGTCACCTGGTATGTGCCAGGCCTGTGTGCACTCCCCTGGGGTGGGAGTTTAGGTGAGGAATGTGGCCAAAAGCTGGGTACGGGCTGCCTCGCCATGCGCCCTTTCCCCTCCCATGCGCAGCTCCTGTGCATGTGGTTGGGGCTGTGGGGGCATCACCATGCCCGCCGGTACGCCCCACCATGTTGCAACGGTGTGCAGGACACATACTGCCACAATGATCCTGCACACTACTGGAGGTGCATTTAGTAGCTGGCTGCCGGAGCGGTCAAGGGAGCGGAAGCGTGACTTGAGCACTCCAAATGTGCGTTCCACTATGGCCCTGGTTGCAATATGGGCTGCGTTGTATCTTACCTGGGGTTGTGTGGTGGGGTTCCGTATTGGAATCATCATGTAGGTGCTCAGAGAGTAGGCACTGTCCCCTGGGGAGGTGATAATGGTTGTCATTAGTTGGGCTGGTGTATTTGTCTGTGTGACATGCATGCATGTGCACAGGCATTTGTACTCACCAATGAGCCATGTATTGCCATGCTTCCCAGCTTCCAGGTCCCGGATCAGTGCGGACATTCTGTATATGAAACTGTCATGGGTGGACCCTGGGTAGTTTGCATAGACAAAGGTAATGATTCCTTTGACATCGCATACAACCTGTACAACCTGTATGTTGAGGGAATGCCAGTGCTTGCGGTTGCGGTGGATGTAGGGCCACATGGGTGTAATCTATGGAACCAAGCACTTTGGGGAAGTGTGCCACCCTGTAGAAGTTCTGGACCACGGCCTGGCTTTCTGCGGGTGTTCTGGGCGCGCAGTCATGATTGCCAACACCTGGTGTAGGCAGCGTGACTGCGTGGGCTGTGAGACGCCCCCGACTATGGCAGTTGTCCGCTGAAATGACCCAGTGGCCAAAAAATGCAGGACATTGAGCACCTTTTCCAAGGGGCTCAGTGCTTGTAAGCACAAGATGGGTGGTGTGAGGTCATCCTCCTACTCAGTGACCAGGTCTAGGATGATATGAGGTGGAAACCTATACCTGACATAGATCTGGTCATCAGGCATCCCAAGAAGGCTGTTGCTGGGGAGAAAAATGCAGGGCCTGGCTATTCTCCTCCTCCTCCGGTGTCCCACGATCACTGCTGAGAGAAATGGGACATTCATCGTAGCTGTATATGCTTGTTTGTTGTTTGCGCTTACTTTTATACTGCGCAGGAGCGCTTCTGCCTGCTTTCGTGTGGCAGATGTATTTACGTGTGTGCGTGTCTTTTGGGGTGTGCAGGTTTTCCCTATTCGATTCCATGAATACGTGTTGTTCGCAAGCGTGTGGGTGTTGCGTGTATTTCCCAATGGTACTTCCCCCGTTATGCCTCCATTTTCATGCATTGTTTCCCATTCTGCATGTTCTGCCCCCTTTTTAGGCCTGTGCACTAGGAGTTGTGCGCTTTCACTGTGCGTGTCACACACGGCGTTTGGATAGTCGCAGTGACATTTAGGGTAAGCGCAGATTTGGCGCAGCTCCGGGGAAAGCCACACGCAGAGCCTTCCATAAATAGCTTGCATGCGATCCGCACGCGTGCACTGGCTTGTTCACGCTTGCACCAAAAATTTTCACCGCACAATTATTCCATGAATTGGCCTCAATGTGTATGAGTAAGATCAACCAAATGGTCAGCAAATGTCTACTTCAGGATCTTCCCAGGACTGACACTCAGCGACCAATCCCTGACAGTTGATAACAAACAACAACACATTCCCAGAACTTGGAAATTAAGGATATCTGCATCTTATAACTAGTTTGCCTTGTAAGGCAATTTGTCTGAGAGGTAGAGAATCTGGTGAATGTATGCATGGTGTTTGATTAATCCAGGAACCATGAAATATGTTGTGAATCCATCAATGATGCGATACAAGGGTACTTTACATATATATTTGGGAAGGTTTGTTTGCATGTTCGGGGTTGGCTCCAGCTCCATAACAATTGGTGGGCTGAAGGTTTGGCCCAAGGTCGGTATACCAGTTTGGGGTGTACTGATGATAGTGCAATCTGACCAACCCCACCCATTCACCGTGCATACGGCGGGGTTCAGCCCTGTGCTATCAGTATAAGCGATTTTGGAAGATTGACGATTTTGTGATTTTTCAAAAATAGGACGTTATGACACATAAAACATAAACTAGGCTTTAGCAATCCCCCATGTGAATGTCAGCCAAAAGCAATACCGGGTGGTACTGCTAGTGATAGAATATATGGAAAATGGACACTTGAGATGTAGAGGCATGATAGATACATACTATCTGCAACATTATTCTCAGGAGCATGTCACCTCTTTACCACAGCATCTTTCTAAATCTCTTTACGTTTGTTAACATTTCTACATTTTTGAAGAGTTGCACAACACTTCAAACGTTCTGTTATAGTTGCATAATGCCCACTTTTGCAGAGACTGGATGTACAGCTATGGAGGATGCCAAGCTTAAAAACATTAAAATATTAGACGTGTGGTATAAGAATGATAAGCAATGATATGCACCCACCCTGGCATGGAAAGGTAATATTTCCAATTGTCTTTTTTCATAGCAATAAAAAAATAGCGCCTCTTCAGATTTTCCCTCTCACCAGGGAAAACATGCACGCCAAACTGAACTTAATGTGAAGGTCCAACTAACCTGTATATCTGATTTAGAAAGTTACCGACTGATGGTACAGTAGACACGCACTGTAACGAGCCAATGTAGAGAAACAAATCTTCTGTCACCAACAAATTAGAACTATGTGAGACATCAGTAAGTATTGCATGTAATCCACTAACAATGCTTGGCAAGACTGCTTTGGAATTTAACGAAGATGTACTGCATGATTGAGTTTGGCAGATGTTTTGCCTTGTATTTAGAAATACTCCAGTCACATTTAGAAAGGAAGGCATTTAAAAAAGCACAGAGTGATTCAAGTAATAGTATGTTGGCAGAGTGAGTGGATTGCCACCTATCTATTACCTACAAAATGTATACTTGAGTTCCTTGATTCATGTTTCTAAAAACAATATATTTGACTCGTGTGAAAAGCAAAAGGCCCACGATCCACCTATGTTGAAACCCTGGTTAGAAACCATGCAACTTGTTGTGTATGGTTTCAATAGGAAGTTTTCAACAAGTATACTAGTATCAAAATGTCATATCTTACTACCATCACATCATTAGAGAGGATGATCGACTTCATAATCATCAACCGTGGCATTAGTAGTGGGGGAAACATTATGTACAAACTGAATAATTGGACTGTAATGCAGAAAAGAAAGCCTGACGCCATCTCTGCCTTAAATCGGCAGCTCTTTCAGAGTGTAGGAGCATCAAACCTTACAGTTTAGGGGAAACGAAGCTACTGTGCTGTCAAAGGCAAATAAATTCTGCATTCTGCTTATAATAGCACAGGAGCAGTGGTGATCTGAAACTGCCAGGCTCACAGCACCTGCACTGCTAGGGAGCTGAGCAAAGAGGGCGTCTACAGAGAAGGTGTTGGCATGGGTGGCAGCATGAAAAGTATACTTTTCATTCCTTTGGGGGAAAGCCGAACTGGAGGGCGTTGGAGGATTGTGACAACACATCAGGATTTTAGTGTTTTAGCTTGGGGTGAAACTAAACAGAGGTGGGGTAGGTGGCCAGGAAACAGGCAGTGTTAATATGGAGATGCATCGTCCTAAACGTAAGACAAAATATACGTTTTGGGATTGCTATTAACACAAGAGTTTTTACCATTATTATTGAACTAGATCTTGTTTTTGCATCACTCTAGAGTAGAGAGTCCACGGACTGCAAGGTATGTGGCAGAGTGAGCTAGCAGCACACATATTAACCATTGAATTAAGAAGTTGGCCTCTGAGTATTCAGCCATTTTATTTTTGTATTTCTGCCATGCTGAATTAGGTTTTGTTTCTGCTGCATCCAAGAGAGCTTTTAAGCTGCTGTGTTCATGGCTGGATGGCCTGGCAGCACAAATGTTAGCTATTATTGTAAAGAGTTAAGCCTCTGGTACAACGTCTCATGGGATCTTTGCAAGGGAGTCGGCCACACTACGAAATGATGGTTTCAACCTTTTCATAGGCAGACAACTATGTGATAGCATTGAGAACAATCTTTAACTTGGCAGAGCAACAGGTGAGGGTAGTAGCATGAGATGACAAGATAAATGGTTGCACAGGAAAGAACGGCCTGGGGCCTCATTACAAGGTCAATGGTAACCCACCGGTGCTACCAGCCAGTTGCTTCTGACCTCGTAACACTATTTCTCTTGCCTGATATCCCGGTGCCACTGGTATATTACAAGTCCGAGCGGCCCGGAGGGCCAGTTGCCGGGAACTGTAAGTCCCCATTCCCATGGAATCCAATAAGACTCCGTGGGAATGGGGACACAGAAGCACTGGCACCATGGCTACTGGTTGCGGTGCTTCCATGGAAACCATGTTTGCAAGGGCCTATGCTCCCGGCAGACCTGCCAGGAGCACCAGCCCTTGCAGGCATTCTCGTAGTCTGCCGTTCCGGAAAGGGTGCCGGTACGTTGCTACCGGAACCCTTATTTCCAGACTGCCCGACTCATAATGAGTGTCTAATTTGTCGCTGAGGAGGGCAGATTTCGTTCTTTGTATTAACTGCGCATGCTCAGGTCATCTGAAAGGGGATGCTTATCGAAACGTTACCTGTTATTGTACTAACCAATTAAAGTAGGGCAACATATTAACCAATTAGAATAGGACAATGTAGGCTGACTTCGTTTTATCCAGGCAGGAGCCAATAGGATGCTAAAACGTGTAGTTACAAACAGGGGTGGACTGGGAAGCAAAGGAGGCCCTGGAAATCATTTTCAAAGTGGCCCCATGCTACACATTTTCAGGAAGCCCAACTCTTTTCCTATGGGAAAATTTGAAAATACCACACAAAAGAGGCCCAGGGTGCAGAGGCCCACCGGGAAATCTCCAGAGTTACTTATGGGCCAGTCCACCCATGGTTACAAATAATGTTTAGAGAGGATGATGGACATCATAATCCTCAACAGTGGGCATTAGCAGTGAGGGAAACAGTATGTACTTGGGGAATCCTTGGACTTTAATGCAGAAAATAAAGCCTGCCACCATCTCTGCCTACAGTGGCCATCATTTTACAGTCAAGTGGTGTACAAGCAATGTTAGTAATATGTTTCCTTACTCGATTACTACAACTATGTCAACAGAGCTCTAAATTGGTCATATTGTAACAATCTTTCAAAGTTAACACATTTGCCTTACAACCACATGTCTTGGGGGAAGTGCAGTTGCAGCAAGAATAACAATGAGGAGAAAGTGATGAAATGATTTCTCTGCAGGATCACAGGGATTTGTAATGGATGAAAATCCTACTCTGCCTGCACCACTACTAAACTAGCAGTGATCCCAATTGTAAAGGTGTAACAGACACAGCCCGACATCTATACCTCTTTCGCTTATTGTGCTAATGTGGTCTTACCTTCGGCATTACTCTTCAGGAATGATGTTATCTAGCACAGAAGCATCCCAATTAGCAATAGTACTGGGGTACCAAAAGGTTTAAAACATCTAACCAAGGATCTATAAAAATACAAGACTCTAATTAAACTGTAAATATAAACTGACAATATATGTCGTTATGGCACCCTCTCAAGAAGCATGATTAAAACACAAAGAGTAAGGTCCACTTGCTGCTATGCAGTGACCATGATGACAGCAGGGAAACATGTCCTGTGCAGCAAGAATTGAATGAGGATTTATTTTAATGACATTTGATTTCACATATCTCAAATGATGTTATATAGGCACATAGTTAATCTGTCACACCCACTTAAAGATGATTGTGCTCTCATCTGTTCAAGTGTATATGTGATTTTATTTACATAACCAAAAACATACATGCAGTCACACCTCCCTCGTCCCCAACACCAATTCCCTCTTACATCCCTCATCCATAACACACTTGCCCTCTCACCTCCTTCACCCCCAACACCCTTGCCCTCTCACCTCGTCCTCTACTCCCTTGCCCTCCTACCTACCTTGTTCTGGGCATGGGTACCACATGTTGCACAGTTTCATTTGGTTAACTTTTGTGGCACGGCAGTTTGCTCAGCCTGAATTCTTGTCACATAGTGCTGTGATTGAAAACAGGGAATGCCAGGCAGTGGACCTTCTCTGGTTGTGACCGAGGATGAATATCCCAACTGCTGGCCTGAGATATGCTGTACAGTTAGTAGCATCGTACTTTGGATGGTATCTGCACCAGCCTAAATTGCTTCAATGATCTGCCTGACTCTCCATCTAATAACTATATGCAATGCTGTTTCTACAGATAGATAGTGACACTGCCTTTCCACAGCCTCTGCCAAATGGAGTTTTCTGATCACGATCGATGCCTAACTGTATGCAGGTTTTGCAGTTGCTACACATATTGCTGCAATATTTTCTTTGTGCTCTTGGAAGTACTCTGTATTGTTGTGCCTCCTCCAGAAACCTCCAATGGTGTACTGGCTCACACTGTGAGGGCTGTGGATGAGGTTTGGGTCTTGCTCTCATACCTGTACTGCCTGACCATCTGCTTCCACTGGTCCATTGCAATCATCATCATCAGTCCCTGTGTCTGTGTCCTAATGCTGGTGACATTCTTTTGATGAAAAAGTTGAGGAGGAGTTTTAAGGGGTGAGGAGAGTGGTTGTCAGTGTCATCCTACAGGTAGCTGGCATGGTATTGGTCTGCACTGGTCTCCACACAGGTCTGTAAGCTGGTGGTGTCTGCAGCAGCTGTGCCTGCTGCATTGGAAGCAGTGTTGGTTGTGGTGTTGGGTGGTGGTGGCACAGCATAGTTGGCAGTGTATGCGGTGGTGGTGTCAGTGCCCACCACTGCTGGAATTGTCCACCGGCTGTAATGGCTGTAGAGTGCAGGGGTGGAGGTAGGAGTTTTTGTTGGCTCATCAATGCTCCCATTAGCATGTCTCACAGACCTTTACGTACTGGGCCTGGATTGACCTTCCTGGGTTGCTTGTGAACCTGTTGGGTGTTGAATGATATGCAGGCACTCTTCATGAGGAATGTTACATGAAACAGCAAGACAATCATGAATTTTAGAGAATGCTGACCTAGGCTAATAGGGTGTGGGTGGGTTCATGTGCAGGAAGTTATCTTCTGCACCAGTGGTATATAGAGCTTCAGAGGTGCAAAACCCTTACAGGATGAGAACATTGTCTTTCATGTGGTATGATGTGTGTTGAGATGGCCAACGTGTGGAGTTCCCTGTGAAGTCAGCATGGGACTGCACCTTCATGGACAGGGTATTTTGTCACTTGCTAGGTTGGACTAGGGCATGGAGGCATGGGGACTTAGCCTGCCATGTATGTAAGCACTCATTGGCAGACACCTAACTCACATGAGTTGTGTCAGGACAGCCATTGTCACAGGCGATTTCAATCTAGATTGATTGGTATTTGGGTGTTTCAGGGATGCATGTGGCCAAAAGGTGTCACAGTTGAGTTCATGCCCATTGCAGCTCTGTTAGGTGTAGGTAGCTGCAGGTCACATGGGGTCTTCTATGTTCAAAGTCATGTAGGCCTCGTATTCCATGATAGATAGCACATGCCTGTTATTCCCCTACCATTGGTCCCATTGCCTTTTGGCATGGTTCTGGCCTTGACATTGTGGCCATTTGAATCCAGAGATGACATATGCCTAGGCTAGGGAATCAGGTCATGCATTCACATTAGAGAGGGTGCATTCCTACTTACCAGCCTCAGGTTGACTGGGTGCTGCCACTTCTGCTCCTGCAGTTGCCTCAAAGCCTGGCATGTGGAGAACCTTACTGGCCTTTCCCTCCCTGGGTGTGAGGGTGAGTGCCTCTACTGGGCCACCTCTTGTGTGAGCTGAGTCCTGCCAATGAGTATTCTGCATACCCTAGAATTCAGATCATTCCATCACTTTCAACAATCTTCGCTGTCCCACGGTGATCTGCCAACCACTACAACTTTCTCCCACATCTCTGTCCAAAGTGTATTTTTCTCTGGACAGAGATTTTCTTCTAATATGCATCACATAGCTCTTCAGCATGGCTAACTACCCCGTCCACAATGACCAACAGCCCTTCCTCACTAAATTTGGGTGTTCTAACCTGCATTTCAGGCACCTTGACTTTGCCACCATTCATGCTTGGCACTCCTACCGGGAGTGGATGGCAACAGGAATTTGGTGATTCTGAATGGATTGAGTTTCAACAAATAGATGCAGTGAAACTTCCCGTTTGTGAAATTATGTTATTTCTGCCTGGCGGTGATTCCTTCAGCGGAATTAACATTCTGTAATTCCTCAAATTTTTCAGTGGTATGGGTAATTCTACCAACAATAAGAGGATTTACCAAGCATACTTTTCTGTGCTAATTCCACAAGATGGAATTACTGTTACCTCCGGGGGATGGTGGATGCACCCGTCAATTTATAATGTGGTGCTAATTCTGACGGACACCACCGTGGTAACGGCAATTCCATCTAGTGGAATTAGTGCTATTTTTACCACCCAACTCATAATGAGGTCCAAAGTATTTTTTTTCTTATATTTGGGAAACAAACAACACACTATTGACATACTGAACAAAGATCAAGACAAAAAGAGCACACTAAAGACCCATAAACCAGGCACACGTACATCAGCAGACAGCTGCAATTAATCAAATGACCTCAAAACCCTCTTCCAAAGTCTCAGAAACACTCAAAGTGTGAGAATGCCTGTGAACGCCCCCCAAACCCCTAAATAGCCCTGTTAAATCCTCAAAGGAACAGGAAGTGTGCCAAGCCTTGTGCAGGTAAGAAACCCTTTTTTAGGAGATTGTACAGTTCGGTTTGCCAGAACAAACTCAAGAAACAAGGTCAAGAGGTATCATATTGGGTAGTCAAATCTCAACCAAAAAACTCAATACCAGAGATCCAATTGTCATGATTTGATGTTGCATCATTGCGAAAGCCCCGCAAGTGAACCACAAGTTCCTCCTGGGATTCATCAGAATCAAAAGCCCTTTCCATTTCTGCATAGGGAAGGATCTAGGCTAGAATGATTTGTGGAGTTAGCCGGGACAAGTCTTTTTTTATATATATATTTAATCTAGGCTTTAATTCTATATAATAGAAATTATTAATCAAAAATATATTTTCAAACACATTTAAACTGAAGCCCATTGCAAAGCAATACCTCAACATCAAAGTCCGGGTCCGACCTGGTGGGGTGGGGACTTTCCGGGACATTCTGCCCTAGGCGGACCCGGTAAGTCCCTATTCCAAATGCCATTCCCCATTCCCATTTGAGACCCCATAGGGCTCAATGGGAATGGGGAAGGCGCTAATTACGGGCCTGCTAATGGCAGGCCTGTAATTAATGCCCTGGTCCCCTAATGGGACCCGTAAGGGACATGTGGTCCAACCACACGTCCCTTAAAGTTCCTGCTAAGGGACCTCGGAATTGGGAGGTAAGGGATTACCGGCACCAGTCTCCTTACCAGTGCCTGATATCCCTTACTGCCCACCTCGTAATGAGGCCCACAGTCAATGGGCCTCATTACGAGTAGGGCAGTAAGGGATACCGGGCACCGGTAAGGAGACCGGTCTTGGGAATCCCTTACTGCCCTACTACGAGTTCCCTTAGTGGGTCCCTCCTTTAACGCCTGGTTTGACCAGGCGTTATGGACGGGATCCATTAAGGGAAATCACAGCCAATAACTGTACCGCAATTTGCGGTACCGTTATTATCGCCTTCCCCATTCCCATTGACAAATGGGAATGGGGAATGGTTTGGTGAATGCAGACTTACCAGTCTTGCCAAGGTTGGACTGGACCGGTAAGTCCCCATCTCACCAAACCGGACATGGTACCGTTATTGGTGGTACTCATGGCGCAAATAGCGCTATGACTACCACCAACCTCGTAATGAGGCCCAATGTCGCCACCACCCAACATATCTTCCCTATGCCATATAAAACTCGTTACACTCTCCTGCAAGAGAAAAAAACAAGAATGGAACCTGCTGAGCTACCAAACCATCACTCTTCTTGGCAATTATTAGTGAAATGTTCGTCAAACCCAACTACAAGGTCAAATCAACCACAAGCCATTATGACTGATTAGCGTCAGGCCATAATTCAGTGCAAAGACAGCAATGACTCAAGCAAAGGATGTTATCTTTCACACTTCAAGCAATGGCTACCCCAATGTCGTGGAGTTGATCAGCGCATCAGTAGCCTCTTATATTGTAGATTACCAAATCCTATTGATTAACCACACCTCGTTCATAGGATCAAGTAACCCTGTCTCACAATAGTTCTTATCTTTCCTTTCCAATTGCTACAAACGGGTTATGGATGTAATCCTAAAGATCACCTTTTCTGTGTGTCTTGCTGAATACCTCAAGACATCATCCGCGCTATACATAATGTACGGTGACCTCTCTATTAATGCCCTCATGGGCAAAACATCTCAGATAGGTTTGTACTTTCAGGACCAAAGTGCAAGTTCTTTTTTAGGAAACACACTAGTATCCAAATTCTGAAAGTCACCATGGCTCCCTGAAAAGTGTACATCATTCACTGTATTAGTAAATACACCCATATTACCTCTACCATAACATATTTGTATGTTTTTCCCATACAACCAGCACATCTTCAAACTTAACGCATCAAATACAAATCACTTAGAACCAGTTCAGCACATAAATGCCATAAAATGCTAACAATTCAGGATATTAGCCGAGAACGTATTCCCTGGTAATACATTTTAAATGCTGCTTGCAAAGCGTGTTATGCATTGTTAACAGTAAAGGATGTTTGACTCTTCAAATTTCCATTCAATTTTAGAAATAACTAACATTTTACAGACCTGGACCTTTTGCATGTAATTACAAAAGGACGTGGCATGACCAACAATTTATGTTAGTTATAAAATGTTCCCATAGAATCATTTCCTGCCTTGGTTCATCGGCTACGATCCATACGGCCCATTGTACCGAATGACTAGCCATTATATATGCACAGCAATAAAAACTCAGAGCCTCTTACCTCGTCGACCTTCTTTAATCCTTTTCTAATATAGACCATCTCTTGGTTTCCTTGCTGTTAGGGAGCATTCTCATAAATGGCTAATTTCCCTTACCTATTGAGTCCCTCAGTAGCTTTGCTGGATTTCTGGGGTTTATTTTTTTCACCTGATAAAAGTATGGGCCTCATTCCGAGTATGGCGGTAAGGGATAGCGGCCACCGCTAACGAGAGCGGTGGCGGTAATCCCTTACCGCCATACTCCGAGTTCCCTTAGCGCCATGGTGCTTTTAACACCTGCTTTTAGCAGGCGTTAAATACCATGGCGCTAAGGGACCTTGATGTTAATTACGCCACCGTAATTTACGGTGGCGTAATTGACGCCTTCCCCACTCCCATTATGCCCTATGGGGCAAGAATGGGAATGGGGAAGGGTAAATGGGGATTGGGGAATTACCGCCCCGCCAACCTTGGAATGGGGCGGTAATTCCGCCAACCACCAAGGCGCTGCCGGTCCGGGTACGGCGTCAACCAAGGCGTTAATAGCGCCATTGGTTAGCGCCGTACTCGGAATGAGGCCCTATGAGCCTTTTTCCCACTCTTGCATGTGTTTTGCTGTGTGTGTTTTTACCAATTGTGTGATCTTGGCCTCTGGAGCCTCACCTACTCCATGGGCATCATTTTTTTGCGTGTTACACAGCACCTTCAGTGCAGTGACACAGGGTTGTCTTTTAGACTTCCCACTGACTCTGTTTTTCTGGTACTTACTACTGTCTCCCAGAAACATGTAAAGTTGCCATTAACTTTATGTAGTCTCTTTAATCACAGACCCAGATCACCCCATCTTACATGGAGTATTGGAAAGGGTTCATTCTTATCCCTCTTTGTCTGTATCTCTTGAAGCACGGTTTTGCTCCCTTTTCATCAAGACTTGGTTGGTGGCAGTGGTAACTACTCTATTGTTCCTACCTCGGTTATCTTAAATAACCATGGTATGTTTTAGGCTATATTATTAGCCTCGAACATAAACACGCTTGACCAAATATATTTGATTTCGGCTCTGACTGGGTTTATGCACCATTCCTTTTTGTAAAAGTCTTTCTCTTGTTTTACTCTGCGCGCCAAACCAGGTTTGGTTCCTTTGTTCGCTGTCTTTTCCTCGGCTTCGGCACAGAAGCCCTCCTTAATGTGCCTGAAAATCTGGGTAGGCAGGTTGTGAGGGCAGGGTCTTAGGACCGCTGCCATGGGTTCCCTTGGTAACCCAAGTCACACTCCTGTTTGATTGGCTGGGTGGCTGTCACCACCCTCCTGCGTGATTGACACACAGACTGTGTGAATGGGGGAAAACTGCATAAAAAGCAGGTCTCTGGGGCTGGAAAGGCAGAGTCGCCACTGGAACAAAAGAACCGATGAGGAGCTGATGGAAGAGGATCCCTACCACGACTGAACCGCCCGGAAAAGCCCCGCTGCAGGTCTGAATCTCCAAACTCTGACAGAGAGGATCCTCCAGGAATCTTCTTCCCTTGAGCTGGTGGGACCAACCAGTTCACCCAAACTTCAAGCCAGGACCCCTCCTCTGGTCGAATTCGCTGTACACAGCTATAGTGGGCCGGATATCCAGGAAGGTCGGACCCTGCTTGGGATTTAAGGAGCGCACATTTTATTTGTTGCTTTGCTCGGCTGCTGGTTTCTTCACTGGGTGGTGCAGGACCCTCCCGTCTGCCTACTTTGTGTCAGACAAAAGTTGCTTCAGGAACCGTGAGCCTGCTGGAACTACCAGGAACGTCCGCCTCTGCTACAGCTCCATCTCTGTTTTAAGGTACTATGCAAATCTGGTTGTTCATTTCGTTCAGCCGTGGTGAAAGTGTGTGACATCTTTCTCCAATCCGAGGGCTTGTCCTTCTCTTCGCTTTGAACTAACTTTTCTGCCGACCAAATTCATCCAGAACTCTTGGCACGAACTTTAACGCAAACTACCCTGAACCGTGTGATCTTGAGCAAAATACTTTTGACCTATTGACTTTGGCCCTAAGCCTTTCTTCCCTGATTCTATCACTGTAGTTCCTCTTGCTCAATTACCTTGAGTACTTACCTTTTGGTGTGCTTTAATTTCTGCCTAACTGTGTCTTTCCCTCCCTTTTAAAATTCTGGAGTGCCATTGTGCTCCCACTTCATTTTGTGACCTTAACTTGTCTGGAACGTATTGGGAATGGCCTGGTCTATTAGGAGTGTGATTTTTAAACTGCTTTACTTTAGTGAGATGTTATACCACTGATGTGTAAATAAATGTATATTCTTTTACTCAGAAACCTTGCCTTGAGTCAGTGTTTGTTTGAATCATAGTAATTGCTGTCCGTGGAGTAACTATTTGATACTGCTCACTTGCTCTTGAGATAAGTCTGGCTGCTCACCCATCGCTACCACTTTACTGTGTAGTACAGGCTTGTACCAAAGGTGAATTTGTACTGCCACTTGTAGTCTTAATTGTGTGTGTTGTTCCCAAAGGGTACTGCATATAATTCTGCCCAACACTTGCCCCGCCTCTTCCTCCCTCCACCCATCTATCTCACCCCTTCCCTCAAGGGTGCGCTTCTCATAAGGAGGCATCATCTCAATGTCACTCCACAACATCTCCCTGCCACTTGGGACATCTCAAATCTGTTTGATTAGTCTCTGGGGCTTCTTGATCATTCTTTTGGGTCAGTCTTTTTCCCCTGCTGGCTTTTCAGTCCTGCGGCCAGCTGGGGCCAGTGTTTTGATCTCTCTGGTGGATTCACAGGGCCATCATCGCAAGTCCGCCCAATTTCTTTGACCTGGCCATCTTCATGAGGTTGCCTGTCTTCTGTTGCCTCCGGTGCTATATGGAGTTCGCAAAAAAAGGGCGCATTTCATGCTATCTCGCCCTTCCCTTTTGGCGGTGACCATGGATACTTTAACTTCTTCAATTTGAAATGGGAGGGGATCATATCATGTGCCAGTTTTTCATTGCAGTCTTTGGCAAACTAGGATTTCCTCTCCTATTGGCAATTGTGTCTGCTTTGCTCCTCTTCAACTATCTTCCCACCGTTTGGCCTTCATTTTCTTCTCCGCATCTCTCTTTCTGAGCTCTTCATCTTGCTCATCAGTGTAGTCCTCTTGTTGGATGAGGCATGTTTTGGGTTTGTAGTGGATCATTACCTCCATTGGGGTTTTCCCAGTGACCTTGTTTGGAGAGTTTCGATAGTTTATCAGCATCTGGCATAGAGCTTGCTAAAGGGCACTTGGTCAATGTTTGCTTTCTGCCTTGTTATCGGCCGACTGCAGAAACTTTTCGGCTCACGACTGCCAGATTTGTGTGCTGCGCTGGGCAGGGGTTTTGCCCTGCCCTGCGCCGTACAGCTCATCATGGTGGGCCACAACCTCATCCACCAGCACTACGAGCTCACGATCTGTGAATTTTGGCTTTCGCAGCCCATTTTGACCACCTTGCCCCTGACCCCTTCCTGAGACATTTCTGCTGCTTGGGGAGTGTGGATGGCTGCCGGGGGCTCTGTTTTTTGATGGTTTGCGATTTCCAAAATGGCCACCCAATCGCTTCCAATTCCAGTGGGGACGCATTTCCCGCCAGTGCTAATAGCACTGGCATTAACAACGCTGGTGGTGGAAGCGCTAATTACGATGGGTTTTTGGGTGGTAAGCCCCTTTCCGGCATGGTCTCTGCCGGGCACAATTTTCATTACTGCCGGAGACACGTGCGTGTGCTTGCATACGTGCTCAGTGTAAATAACGCCCTGTCACTGCAAGACCCATGATAAGGCCCAAAGTAAGCTAATTGCCAACTGGTGCTGAGTTCTCCTTAATGGCTTGGAACGCTGTTCTGCAGTCCTCTCACAACATGAATGGCATATCTTTCTCCAGTAGCTTCTTGAGGGAATCTGTGAGGGGGGCATAGTTAAGAAGGTACTGTGCATAGTTCCCCACCATGCCGATGAACAACCTGAGTTCTGTGACATCCTCTGGCCAATTTTGTCCGGGTCCGCCGTCATACATTTGTTGGAGAAGATATCTATGAAGATCTTTAGTTGTGGTTTGTTAATGTCACATTTGGCCCCATTGAGGGTAAGGTTTGCCGTTTGAAGGCTTTCACATACTTCCGAATACAAGGATATCCTCGCTATAGATGATTTGCAGATGTCACCGGGGACATAAGTCTTTGGATGGTCTCTTGAAATATTTCAGCGGTAGATGAAATGCCAAAGTTAAGTGTCTTGTAGTGGAAAAGTCTGTCATGGCTAGCAAAGGTTGTGATTGGCCTGAAGTTCGGATGGATGACTAGGTGATAGCCCTGGTATATATCGAGCTTTGAGAACGGCACTGCTTGATTGATCCTGATGCTCATCCCAGGGTGTTTCTCACATGTTTGGCAGTATTTGGAATGTGCATGTCTAGGCACAACCCAAGATGCCCATTGTCTTTTGGCACTACCATCAAAGGGAACACCCAGGGTGTTGTACCATTGACTCTTTCCATGATGTAATCATGTAGGAGGAGTTGCAGTTACTTTGACACCTGTGCCTGCAGTTGAAATCCCACTCTCCATGGATTTTGCAGCTCAGGGGTGATGGTTGGGTCTATGTGAAGGTTTATCACTCAGTCCTTCAGCATGCCAACTTCCTTGAACAGATGTGGAACCTCTCTTTTATGCACTGAAGGGTTAGGTGTTTATCTGTCATCATGTTCACATGCCCCTTGTTTACCGGGTGACTCTGCACAACTTTTGACTGGTCTTCTTGGATGTCAATGAAGGCAAGGTCCTGGGCTGTCCAGTAGCTTATTAGACATCTCCCGTCTATGGGAGTCTGGATTACATGAATCATGGATGATAAAATTCGAAGTTTGTGGTGCAAATGGCACCTGAATTGTCCTTTTGAGTGGAGCAGGTGGTTAGGCCCCATTGGAATATCCTTGTGTTGGATGGTGTTAGAGGGTAATTCTCCTTTATCAATTGGTGATCTTCTGCATTCATCACATTGACAGTGGCTCCTGTCCCTCTGTTATTTGCAGTTTACCCTAGGAGACGTGTCATCTTCAGCTTCTGGGCTCATTAGGTGCACATATTCTCTGCTGTATCTATCCACTGGACTGTAGTCATCTGTTCTGTGGTATATGGGTGGGCTTTCGTATTGGTCTTCTGGGTATTGTGGCTCATACATGTCTTGCTGGGGTTCGTATGTGTCTTTTGGAAGATGAGGTTGCTCTATGGTTTCCGGGTATCTTTCCATCATTGCCTAGATCATCTTACATTGGGGAATGAATGGTGTGTTGTTTCGCCCGGGTTGAGGTCTCAAGAAGTGGTGTACCTGGTGAAGCAGGTTGCTGGCTGCCCGGAGCGGTTCTTTGTTTCTTTCAGTGGCTGGCGACGGCATCGATTTATGTCCAGGGTAAAACGGTCGTCTTTCTTTGGACATCGATAAGAAAGTGATTTTCTGTCCCACACCTCATACATATTTGCCCCACCACCATCGGGCATTGCCCTCTGTGGGTAAACGCAAAATCTTCAGCGTAGTACTGTCGCTCCCTTTGGTACCGTAGGCTTGCCTCTGTGGACCACTCTGACTTCTGGCCCCAGGTGCTGTATTCCATGTATCGCTGCTATACTTTCAGCCTTTTTTTTAGATTTCTTTTGTGGCTGCTTGGACATCTACCCTCTCATATGCACAAGCTAAGCCTATTATCTCTGGTAGAGTGATCGACTTCTTCAGCAGGTGCTTTCAGAACATTGAAGATGTGCGTCTCTCAATAATTCTTAGCCTAATGGCTTCATCATCTGAAAAGTTTGCGGAGTCACAGTATGTGATCTTCTTCTGATGTCTGATGACAAATTTGTCCATCGTCTGGTGTGGCATTTGGACACACTGGTTGAATGAGTATATCTCATTTTTATTGATGTGCTGCAGGGGGGCCGTGCGTGGCAGCCCTTTTCCTCCCCGTTGCGGCATGGCCCACTGTTGGGTATTTGTCCTTCCCTTCAGGTCGATCGTCATACTCTGAAGAAGGCATCGTCCCAATGTCACTCCACAACAACACTCACACATAACTTCCTGTTTCATTGTAGCTAGTATCATCCGCAACAAATAAAAACTTCAAGCACATTTTTTTCCACGTAACCTGCACTACACTTTTTTCTGTCGTCTTGCAAAGTTCAAATTGTAATACAAACGCAATTCACAAAATGTAAAACAAAAAAATGCATACTCATTTTTATTAAACATTAAGGACCTGATTCACAGAAGCGTTTTATAATGGTGCAATCCAATTGGTATCACGCTCTGTCAATCAGGCCCTAAGTATCGTGTTTGCATGTATTCCACATTTTAATCAATTATCCTAAAAAAAACACTTGAGTATGTTAATTTGAGAAACCGTTCATGGCTGGTGTCTGAGGTGAACGAGAAAACAACGCTCAGATATGTGCAATTTTCTGGGATAAACAAAAATGTTTGAAATCATTTACTGCTTTCTGCCTGACTAGTTATATTACAAGGCAAGGCTGTTAACAGTGAATAATCAGCCTTACTTGAAGACGATGCATTGGTGTGCCAAATTCAGCGCGCTAGAAAAACATATTTTGTTTTCAAAATGCTGATTGCCAAGCTGGGATTTGCAAAGGCTGATAAAATAAATGTTCTGAATGTTAAATATTAATTAAGTGTTAAACCACAATGTGCATTGGTGCAATAGCTCCAAAGGGTCTGAGACAAAGTTTTATCTCTACATGCAATTACTCGGAATTTGTTTTGCAAAGGATTGAATTGAAACGTGTGTCAGCGCGGCTTTCGGAACCGGTGAGTATGTGTGCTCTATTCAAGAAAGCACGTGCAGCTTTAACCTCTTGAAAGCACTGCAACAGGCAGCAGTGGAAAAAAAACATATACAACAACGATCAATAAGCAAACGAAAATGATTCCTGCACATGCACACATGCAATAACCAGGGATGTCATTTCACCAAAATGCCAGAGGTAGCAGAAGTGACATCACATGACCAAAGACCTCTGATGACATAACAGGAAGTGATGTCATCTGACCCCACCCTGAAGTGACATCATGGGAAGTGTTGAAACACAAGCTTTGACTCCTTGTTGGTTGAGGCATGTTCTGGGTTTGTAGCAGATCATTAATTACCTCTATGCCTCCTTTGATCCCTTGACAAAACAGGAAGTGGCCTCACATAGCATTGTTTCTAAGTACACTACGAAAATATGGTTACGATATCATTATAAAGTGATATACATTTCATACAAGAATGGATCACATATATATCATTAATATCATCGCGTATAGGCCCGTTTACCAAATTATTGTGAATGCAAGCAGACGTCCAAGGCCAAATGATAATGATGTGTTATTGTGTAGCACTTAAGCGTTTGATATGGAACAAATATCCATGCAATATCACCCAACCTGTGTTGGTACTCATTTATCAATCTGAGCAGGATGAAAGGCTAAGTTGACCTTGCCAGGAACCAAACCTGCAAGCTGCAGATGACATGCACATTGCAGGAGCCAGCACTCAACCCACTGAGCTATTTTGTCGACTATAGCTTTCAGAAAACCAGCCACTCCAGAAACAGAGAGCCACATGCTGCTGGCCACAGGTAAGGAGCATCAATTTAATAAAAGAAAAACATTTTCTTTTTTAGCAGTAGCAAGGGAGGCAGGACACAGGGGTAGCAAGGGACACCTCAGGGATAGCAAGGGACACCACAGTGGTCGGAGTTGCGACCCGTGGTGACACCTCTTTCTCTCTTGCCCTCTCTCTTACATGCACCAACACCTAACAGGAAGAAGTAAAGTTAAAATATCGAATAATCTGCTTGTCATTTTGAATTGGACTAACAAAAGTTTGTAAAACATTTGCCAGACAAGGGGGTGACCCGAAGCCATCTTTTTTTTTTTTCATGATGATTTTCATGGGAATTCATGGGAATATAGGGGAAAAGCCAAAAAGAAAAGTGCTGAAAAAAATAGTTTTGGAGCTGGAGCGGGGACCGAGACAATTTCACATTAGAGAGGGAGAAAGAAGACAACATGAGTAGTGACAGAGTTCATAGTGATCAGTAGAGCCCATTGTGTGATGGAACATTTGCATCTCGCCCTGGGAATCCAGCTAGATTCCAGGGGGATTGCTGCAGACACATCACAAGATGTGCTCAGAAAAAGAAATGCACCACAGGGACCGTCAATAAAAGGGGATGGGGGACAGGGTCTGTGAAGATTTAACGGAATGGGAGAAATTGTGTATCTGGGCGGGATGGGAGAGTGTCAGTGGGGATGGTGAAGTCTTTTAACGTATCAAGCATTTTCCCATTGCCTCAGCAATCAGCTAATGATGCATTGCCATGAGAATGATCAAACAAAATGATTAGCACTTTAATACAATGGGACATACATGTTATCATGCTTTATTCAATTGATAACTTCACACCGGAAACAGCCGAATTGAAGGGCTGGGGACACAAAGTTCATGAGACAATTGAACTTATTGTTACAACATGAACAGTGGACATGGTCAGGTATGGCCGAAGACCATGGCCGGTGGGGATCTGGGTAGTTAGTATGCAGGGGGATAAGTGCCTCGGCCCAAGGCCGTAGTCACTGGCCATGTAATGGGGATACAGCTGGTGGCTCTCGGTCTTTCATAAGAATTGGTGCAGCATGGACAGCGGCCACAGGTCGTGGCTAGTGGGTCATGGATAACGTACAGAATACCCAAACCATTGAAATTAAGGGAAAATACTAACTTTAGTTGAGACAGAGTTAAGATGGTCTTATTAATCAAAACACGGCCCATGAAATTCAGCAGATGTGGGAAGCGATGAAAGTCTTAACACAGGGTCCCTTCCCCTTATCAGCCCATGTGCACATGCATGTGATCACAGCAGGCATCAACAGTGAGATAAAGAAATGACAACATTGGGGACATCTGGCAGGGACTCCGGGCTTAGATTGCCATCACTTTCTAGATCTGCCGAATTGTATGGATGTTGCGGTTAATCAATCATCTTAGCTATATATATTGATTACAGTACTTATCCATACTTAAATGAGCCTTCCACATTGAATCTATAAAACATACATTTAAAAAAAGCGAACAATATTTACTATAAAAAATAAATCTATCATAAACTCAAAACAATGAATAACCATTTTACCTATAAATATCAGTAACAGGACAGAGTCCTTAAACCTTTTGGATGCCTCTTAGTTTCACCTTAAAAGTGCTGTGTGCTAACAATGATTTCCATTTATGTTTCTTTGCAAAACCTCCCTTTGCTTATTTTTTTTAACAGAAACACATGTTGGGGCATTTTCTATGAGTTAAATATTTCTGGCCACTTTCTCGTACTCTTTTGGTAACTGTTTCATATCTAAAAAATCTGTTTTCTATGCCAGACATGCAGAACTGCTTCCTTTTACATGACTTTATTGTAATGTCTAAAGGCAGTGACCTAGCCACCTTAAACCCATCTCAGATAGGCAGTATGATATGATTGTTTATTTAAATAGCGCCTGTACACAATGTGTTTCAAAGCGCTTCTAGGCAATGGCGGGAACAAGGGAAAATACAATGACATTCTTACAGGCCATGAACTGTAAGGATATTAAATTATCTATCGTACTCAGCCTGACAACATTTCAGATAGTGCAAGAGGTAAGGCATACATAAGGAAGCGAGGGGGAGAGTGGGAAGGAAATGGAGACAGACAGTCGACAACCGTACTAGGCCTGCCGACATTTCTGGTAGAGCCGGAGAAAAAACAAAAGGTGAGGGAGAGGGGTGCATAAAGGGAGGGGAGGAACAAAACAAGCGACTAACGTACTAGGTCTGACGGCATTTCAGATAGTGCTGAAGGGGGAGGGGGGACAACTAAGGGGAGGGGGAGGAGACAGACTAGGTTGCTATCATACTTGGTCCAGGGACAATTATGATAGTATAAGTGCATAGAAGAAAGTAAGGGGAGAAGATAGGAAAAGGGAGAAAGAGAGAGGAGAGAACAGAGAGTAAGCAGTCAAAAAAGAGTGGAGGAGCAAGAAGAGAGAGTGAATACAAATGCAGAAGTCAGTAGTAAGACATGGGGCCTCATTATAAGTTTCGCAGAACGGGATAATGGGCTCCGCTAATGGAGGCAGACCCGTTTAACCCGTCCTACAAAATTACAAGGTCCCCTCGCGTGACCCGGTAAGGACGCCTGGTAAAACCAGGCGTCCTTACCGGGTCCCGCGAGGGGAAGAGGGAGCTAACAACGGGCCGGTCGTAATCGACCCGTTGTTAGCTCCCTCTTCCATTCCCATTGAGCCCTATGGGGGCTCAGATGGGAGTGGGGAACGTTCGGGCCCGGGTTCCCAGAGGGAGGAATTACCGGGCCCCCCGAACTCAGTAAGGGAGCCCGGTTTGGCGGCAATTAGGCCCATAATGTTGCAAGCCAGGATACAAGATGAAGATGGGAACAGCATGATTCAGGGCCACAATGAGTACAGGATGCAAAGAAAGTCCAGCGTGAGAGTTGAGAAAGGGTGACGCATCGTGAATCAATGAAGTCCATAAAAATCAAATCCAGCATTGGCCACAAGACGGTGATAGTGAAACCAGAATGTATCAGGACAGACTCCTGCAGAAGTAGACAGGGGACGGCAGGGTGGGGGAGCAGTGTAGAAGAATCAAGTAAAACAGGCAACACCTGTGTGTGTTAAGGGGGTCACACAGAACAACATAGGGGGTCCAGAGGGGGACCAGAGGGGGGGTGCCCTGTGGGGACAGAGGGAGTAAACACATGTTGGTGCATGCTTACCTGCTGTCTGAGCAGGAGTTCAGACCCTGGATCCTCCTGGTCCAAACAGGAATTGCCTTTTTCTTTGTCTGCCCTTCGCTCCGGACGCCTGGGCAAGAGACGCCCTTGATCTAAGAGTTAAGAGCAGAAACGAAGAGGCAGGCCTAAGAAGGTGGATGGTGCTTAGGCCAGGTGACCTAGATCCACTTGCACCTGCTCCCCATCTGCAAAGGAAAAGAGACTGGAGGGCTCCTTAAGTAGGGAAAAGAGCGGCAACCAGGAAGGCACCAGGTGGGCGGGGCTTGCTAAGTGGGCTAAAAGAGCAGCAACCAGGAAGGCATCAGGCAGGCGGGGTTAGACCAGGTGACCTAGATCCACTTGCATCTGTTCCCCATCTGCATAGGAAAAGAGGCTGGAGGGCTCCTTAAGTAGGGAAAAGAGCGGCAACCAGGAAGGCACCAGATGGGTGGGGCTTAGACCTGGTGACCTAGATCTACTTGCACCTGCTGCGCATCTGCAAAGGAAAAGGGGCTGGAGGGCTCCTTAAGTAGGGAAATGAGCGGCAACCAGGAAGGCACCAGGTGGGCGGGGCTTGCTAAGTGGGCTAAAAGAGCAGCAACCAGGAAGGCATCAGGCAGGCGGGGTTAGACCAGGTGACCTAGATCCACTTGCACCTGTTCCCCATCTGCATAGGTAAAAAGGCTGGAGGGCTCCTTAAGTAGGGAAAAGAGCGGCAACCAGGAAGGCACCAGATGGGTGGGGCTTAGACCTGGTGACCTAGATCTACTTGCACCTGCTGCGCATCTGCAAAGGAAAAGGGGCTGGAGGGCTCCTTAAGTAGGGAAATGAGCGGCAACCAGGAAGGCACCAGGTGGGCGGGGCTTGCTAAGTGGGGTAAAAGAGCAGCAACCAGGAAGACACCAGGCAAGCGGGGCTAGACCAGGTGACCTAGATCCACTTGCACCTGTTCCCCATCTGCATAGGAAAAGAGGCTGGAGGGCTCCTTAAATAGGGAAAATAGCGGCAACCAGGAAGGTACCAGGTGGGTGGGGCTTAGACCAGGTGACCTAGATCCACTTGCACTTGCTCCCATCTGCAAAGGAAAAGAGGCTGGAGGGCTCCTTAAGTAGGGAAAAGAGCAGCAACCAGGAAGGCACCAGAAGTCATGTTTTATCTTTAAAATAATTCAATTCAATGTTTGTGATTGATTGATTATTTATTTGTATAGCGCCTATACACAATATGTTTCAAAGCACTTCAAGGAGGGGAGGGAACATGGGAAAACATACAATGAACTTTCTTTCAGTCCTTGACACAGTTTGAATGTGAAAAGAACAAAGATCAACTTTCATAATCAGCCTGATGACATTTCAGATAGTGCAAGGGCTAAGGGGATGGGAAGGGAGGGAGAGTGAAACAGACAAGCGGCTACATTACTATGCCTGGCGGCAATTGAGGTAGTGCTGGAAAGAAAACAGAAGGAGGGTGGGGTGGGGGGATTGGAAAGAGGGAGAGGAACAGAAACAGTGACATTTTTACTATGTCAGACGAAAACTCAGATGGTGCTGGAGGGGAAGGGTGAGGGGGACATAAAGGGAGGGGAGGACAAACAAGCTGCAACAGATATGTCTGGGGGACAAATCTGAAGAGTAAGAGCAAAATAAACAGTGATTGGGAGGAGGGGTGGGCAGGAGAGTGAGACAGACAAGCAGCTACATTACTATGCCTGACAGCAATAGAGTTAATGCCGGAAAGAAAACAGGAGGAGGGTGGGCCGGGGGGATTGGAAAAAGGGAGAAGGAGGAGAACAGAACGGGGCAATTATTTTAATAGGTCTGCTGATGATTCAGATAGTGATGGGGGGGTTAATGGGAAGGACAAGGGGGAGAGGAGGAAAGGACAAGTGTCTTTCAGAATAGTACATGAAATGCCACGTTTTGAAAAACATAAGTGCTAAGGAGGAAGGGAGCAAAGGAGTCGGAGGAGGTGCAGGGGGGGATGGACAAAGGAAGATAAAAATGGGAGGCAGACCTATGCCTTCAATAAGTGCCTTATACATAAATTGAGACAATTGCCCTCATTACGAGACCGGCGTTAACCAATGGCGCCATTAGCGCAGGTAACTTACCGATTCCGCCATGGTGAAATGGGGAATTAGCACCCCATTCCAATGTTGGCAGGGTGGTAATTCCCCATTTACCATTGGCCCTTCCCCATTCCCATTTTTACCCCATAGTGCTCAATGGGAGTGGGGAAGGCGGTAATTATGGTACCGCAAACTGCGGTACCGTAATTAGCGTCAAGGTCCCTTTGCGGGTCCCTACCTTAACGGCTGTTCCAGACCAGCTGTTAAGGTCGGGAGCCGCAAAGGGACCTTGTAGTAAGGTGTTAAGGGGTTAACGGCGCCACAATCTTTTATGGCGCCGTTAACCCCTTAACGCCTGGGTCGTAAATACCCCCAATGTGTGTTTTTATTTAGGCTATAGAAAGCCCTAAAAGTGAACCTCAGGGAGAAAAATGGGTCAACTGTCTTGATGGGCTGCAACCACCAAGTAGAAAGCCACTTTTTGCTTTCAGCAATCTGAATCAAATGTCAATATCAGTATGTTGGTAGTATTTATAACCACGAGTAAACCTACTCTAGATGTGTCCAGTAATACAAAGTCATTAGCATAGATCAAAACCCCCAGGTTTGGAGACATATTTAAAGTGGTACTCAAATCTGCTTCAAACAGGATAAAACCAGGGGTGTGAAAATGCTTTCCTGCTTTAAACCACAATCTGTTCTGATATGGAAAGACAGTTTTCCTCCTTCATTTAGATGCACCCCTAATATTGTATAAGTGTGAAGTAATATTATCAATTACAGCAAATGATGGTAAATGCCCCAAAACAGTAGCTTTTTGCAGAGAATATTCTGGAATACTCTGTCAAATCCCGAAGAGTAATCAGGTAATGGCATGTGGAGGTTGGAATGCCCATGTGTTTTAAACTTTGCAGCTAACACCGTTATGCAAAGAATATTATGGGATGCAGATAAACCAGGTCTGAAGCCTGTTTGAAAGGAAGGGAGGATCTGATGCTCTGTGACTAATATGCATAAATCCTTCAGATGTTTTGAAGCAAACGTGTTAGACATATTCAAAACTGCAACGAGTCAATCATTTCCCGGAGATGCTCACAGCCCCTCATTATAAATTGGGATCAATATACATTTGGACTGTGTATCGGGCAGGAGATTGAATGTTATGATTTTCTTAACTTATGTTATATAAATTAAAATACTTAGCACGCCATACGGTCCATTAGCTTGTAACCTGTTTTTCTGCATAACTAAATATTTGATAAATTGTTCTGTAATCTTAACTAGGCATTCATGGCCATTCTCTATCCCTCTTTTGTTTTCCCGTAAACTTTCTACACATGTGATGTGCCCAGTCAATTTCTGGTCTCAGATTAATCTGGATCATGGAGGAGGTGATGTGGCCGTTGTTAACCAGTTGTGAAAAATCTCTGTTGTTATTGTTCCTACTATTTATATTTTTAAAAATGTATCATTGCTGCGACATTGGGCCTCATTACGACCCAGGCGGTAAGTTACCGCCTGGGCCGTGACTTTACCACCATGGCGTAAACTACGTTTACGCCATGGTGGTTGGCGGACTTACCGCCCCATTCCGACCTTGGCGGGGCGGTAAGTCCCCAATCCCCATTTACCCTTCCCCATTCCCATTTTTGCCCCATAGGGCATAATGGGAGTGGGGAAGGCGTTAATTACGCCACCGTAAATTACGGTGGCGTAATTAACTCCATGGTCCCTTAGCGCCATGGATTTTAACACCTGCTAAAAGCAGGTGTTAAAAGCACCATGGCGCTAGGGGACCTCGTAATTGGCGGTAAGGGGTCGGCGCAGCTAACGCTGGCGTTAACCCCTTACCGCCAGGGTCGTAATGAGGCCCATTGTGTTTTGCTTGTCTTTTTGCAGACATTTTAAATCTTGGTTTAGCTTTCTTTATTCTTAAATGATGTTCTAAAGTCGAGATCTCACAATCAGATATAATATCTTCTATCTGCCATTTCATTCAGCCTTGTTCAGTCTTCTATTTTGATCTTCAGATTTCCCATACTTATTGCTCTGGGAGGAAGACATTGCACATGGGCTGGGCATCCAACTGCCTGTCAACTTTTCACTTAGGCAAAATGATACACAGAAAATTACATTTCGAGAACCTGTAGGTTAATCCTATATTGCTGTCTTAATCTTGACACATGTTCATACATGTTATTTACATTATGATTTGACCATTTGATTTGATTGCCTGTGGAATTAACAATTACCCCTCGGACATTTTGGTACTGTTCACCTTCCTCGTTGTATTGTTATAAAGTTTAAGCATGCAGTGCATTCTTAAAGTTCTACTTCACGTGATGTGTGTGTGCCAATACAGAGCCAAAGGGAAAGATGCAATCGCCGACTCCTTGTAAAAACACCTGGTATATCACCCTCTACTCTCCCAGTTACCATAATATGATTCAAATTCTATGTCAAGACCGGAGGCTCACATTATGTTTCTCTTTCTTTTTAATAAACTTATAAAAGAAGCTCAGCAGAAAGTATTTTATGCACCTGACTGCGAGCAAAAGTGGTATGCATGACAAAAGGTGCAATAAAATAACATTGAACAAGAACATTAGTCCATAACTGCCTCAGAAAGAAAAAACTCAATTTCCCAGAAGGGCTTAGTTGGAGTTCATAGTAGGTCAGCAAACATGTCATCTTGTCACATGTCCCTTGCCATCCCAGACGGCTACACCATCCACAGGCAAGACCGACCCCTCGCTAGGGGCGGTGGTGTAGCGCTCATCTCCAAAGAAAGCCTAGATATTAGGAAAACGGAAGGGAACCTTGGTCACAGCTGCGACCACCTCCCACTCAAAATCAACCTCTCCCCCAACGTGACCCTGGCTCTTCACATCGTCTACTGACCCTGGGGCCCAATCACAGAATTCCATGATTCCCTCATCCACTCTCTCTCAGGAAACCTTAAAAAGACCTCCAAAGTCCTACTCACTGGAGACCTTAATTTAGGCCTCCATGATCCCACTGACACCCACTCAGCCACCCTGAACAAAGCCTTATGTACTCTAGGATTCGTGCAAGCCATCTCCAATCCTACTCACTCTAAAGGACGATCGCTGGATTGGGTTACCCACCACAACTGCCCAGTAGTTATCTCCAAGAACACACCCATCCCATGGTCTGACCACCACTACATCCACTACATCCAATTTGACCTCAACACTTCTAAAGAGCCTCCTAACCCCTCCATCCCTCTCCCTCAAGGCTTCACCAGAAGCACGTGCCAACTCACGGTGGAAAGGATCACTCCTTTTCTCAAAGCTGTTGACTGTATCGCTCCCCTCACCCTCAGGAAAGCCAAAATAAACAACCACACTAATGCCTGGTTCTCACAGGAACTCCTCCAGCTGCATGCTAAAAAAAGCCAAACCTAATGATATAACCAAACTAACCTTCAAGGCCATCTCGAAAGAATACAAATCAGGCATAATCATTGCTAAAGCCAATTCCTTCAACACTAGGATAGCCAATGCGAAATCAGTCACCAAAGAAATCTTCGCCATCTTTAGGGAGCTGGAAACCCCGTCCACCCCACCACCGACCATCCTGAAGGATGAAAACTGGTGCAATAACATCCAATTGGCCATGCTCAACAAACTTAACACCTTGCAAACCAAAATCCTAGCCCACCAAAAGGCCCTTACTCTCCTAATTGCCTCGCAGAATAGTAACCAGGATAAGGACACTAAAATCAACTCCTCCCCGTTATTCAACTTCAAGGATATGACCGAATCCAAAGTCATCTCTCTTTTAAAAACTATCAAACCCCGTAATTGTAAGGGCGACGTATGCCCTGCTCAGCTCATCAAAGACTGTGGCTCGACCCTTGCCGCGATTCTTACAGCATTCATTAATGCTTCTTTTCAGTCTGGCCATGTCCCAACCGACCCCAAGGAGGCCTGGGTACGACCACTCCTCAAAAAGCCATCCCTTGACCCATCAGCACCAGGGAACTACAGACCCATCACTACTGTCCCCTTCCTGCTCAAAATTCTGGACAAAGCAGCCTACCTGCAAGTCCAAAAATTCCTTGAGGACCACCGCCTTCTTGGCATTCGGTAGTCTGGCTTCAGGCCACTACATGGGACCAAAACTGCCCTCCTTAACTTTAAAAATCAAATGGATGACATCTGAGACACTGTCAAACCTGCGCTCCTGCTGCTCCTCGATTTATCGGCCGCATATGACCTCGTGGACCACAATACTCTCTGCCATCACCTCTCCATTGCAGCCAACTTCTCTCCCAAAGCCTGTGAGTGGATCACCTCGTTTCTACAGGAAAGGGCCATGAAGGTTTTGTCAGACTCAGCCTGTGCCTCTCCAAGTCACATCACATGTGTAGTGCCGCAGGGCTCCTGCATTGCGCCTACCCTCTACAACCTATTCACAAGACCCCTCTTCAACCTTCTTGACTCCCTGGTTATCTCATACACCAACTATGCTGATGACACACAGGTGCTCATTCCCCTCACGGGTGACTACGAGACAGACAAGACCACACTTAACTCCATCTATAGCATCATCCAAGCAAGGAGGGCAGAAAACTGTCTCAACAGCGACAAAACTGAGTTTCTGATGATCGGCTCACCATCCATCCTGGGTAACCTTGTCAAGAACTACTGCTCCTTCACCATCGATAATATACCCATAGCTGTGTCCCATACAGTCAAAACCTTGGGAGTCTACGTAGACTCTAATCTCACCATGAACAGACAGGTCAACGCCATTGCTTTCTCGTCGGCCTACTATGCTAAACTGCTCAATGCAGTAAGACCCTTCCTAACTACACAGAACTGCCTCACTATTGCCAGGGCCCCAATCGACTCGATACTGGACAATTGGAATGCTCTCCTCGCAGGGACATCATGCAAAAACATTGCCAAACCCCAATTTGTCCAGAACAACGCCCCCAGGGCTGCCACAGGATTCGCTAGAAAGGACCACATATCAGACCTGAGAAGACAGGTCCACTGGCTTCCCATTAAACAGAGAATCATTTTCAAAATCCTCTCCCTCACCCACAAATGTCTCAATGATCTGGCACCCCCTACTTGGCTCAGTGCATAGCCATTCGCACATCCGCTAGGCCGTCCATATTAGCCTATTCCAAGATAATCACTAAGCTCATAACACGCAGAGTGCGTGCAGGGGGCACTATCTTCCCAGCCATTGCTGCTACCCATCGGAACGCCCTACCCTCGCACATCAGGGGAATTGACTCCCACTTAGCGTTCCGCAAAGCCATCAAAACAAGTCTATTTGCCTAACTGCTTCTGTCAACTCCCAAGCCTTTTACTTTGTACACTACTGGAAGCAAATATGAACAGCCTTAACTGTACTTTGTAACCTTGTGCATAAGTTGCAACCAAGTAACCACCATCTGAATTGTAATCCTGCCTAAGTACACTTTCTTGTAAAAAGTGCCTCAATGCCTTTGGGCTGCAGTGCGCTCTACAAATGTAAAAAAATAAAAATAAAATAAATAAAAAATAAATGTGACCTCACTTCACCAATAGGCATACAGCTGCCCTGCTAAATAGCCCTTAACATGATATAAATTCATCTTTCTTTGCTGCTCGCAGCAAGAAGAAAAGTACATCTACATGTTCTTTTATAATTTTACTGTGTTCATTGATTGATAAGATATATTTACTTATTTTGAGGTTATCTCATCTATAAAGTCAGACGCGTACCGTTTTATGTACATACATTGTTGATTATGTCTTTTCCTTTCACGTTGTTTATGAATGTGAGGACCATGTAGTATCTGCGTCCTCTTTCTGCCTTCCGTGTCTCACTCTCTGCAACACCAGCTGCTTCCTGCTGGCATCAGAGAACATTTTGCAGAATTCGGAGTCCTCGTGCCTCTCGAGTGGCCCCATTTGTTCTCTTCTTTCACGTACGCTTTGAGGGCATTCACGCTCGCCTCCCCAGAGCTTCCCGAGACTCGGGGTGTAGGGGCACGCAGAGTGCCTTTGTGACCGCAGTGACCCCCGCGGCCACTAGAGGGAGGCCCTGCACTCCTAGTCCTTTCCTCAGCTGCATGGCATTCGCACAAGTATTTCCTTTGTATTTTCTCAACAGATTTTATGAGCGTGAGCACCAGCAGCAGCCTTCTAAGCCCCTTTGAATTGATATTTCATATTTTACTTGATTCCATAAAAAAAAGAAACACAAAAGAAGAGAGAGAAGGAAAGTGTCGGAGAACAATCCTCTTCATTGGACTCAGTGGGCTGGAGAGAAGGTGGTCTGCTTGCCCCACAAGAAAATTAAAGTGAGAGAAAGGTGCATTTTACATTTATCATTTGGCAGCCCAGTACTCCCCTCAGGCAGACCAAGACTGGTCAGAGTTTGCAGAGGTTGCTTTCCAAATTGATGAAGTGACCATGGCAGACACCATCAAGAAGGTACTGGGATCATCGGTGGAGACCAGCATCAAGAAGGCTGTTACAGAAATGCTCTTGCCCATCCAGCAGCGCCTGGACAGTATGGAAGAGCACTTGCAAAAAACTCCTCAGCTAGGGAAGAAGAAGGCGCAGAAAAGAAAGGACCTTTCTGATGGGGGATGTTCTCCGGCTGGTAAGAGTAAAGACTCTCTGCCCCCCCCCGTCCCTGAGCCAGCCAGAGCAACCCACTGCTGCCGTTACGGACATCTTCTCCAGGCTTAAGAAAGCCTTTCTGACTAGAAAGGAGCCCCTTCAATGTTAGACCCTCTCAACACAAGGAAGATAATAGGGGGGCCAGACCCTTGAGCCCAGAGGAAGACCAGCAGGGCACTGAGGACGAGCAAGACAGGGAGGATTATAATATTGATAATCAGACCCCCATCTCCTCGGATGATCAGACCGTAGGGTCAAGACCCTCTACTTCGGGGAATGCGGCAGCCCCCATTCCCAAGAAGACAGTCAGTGAACATTCTTCTCTACAGGGGATGTTTATGCCGGAAGATTGAATGCACCCAGGTCTACAGACTGGGAACCACTATTGAGAGCCACGGAATACATCAAAGTCAGGCTGCATAAGCCCCTGAATAAAGAAGTTAGAGCCAGGCTCAGAGTAGAATGCCCTCAGCCAGAGATTCCGGGGAAGGTAGCTCTAACTCCAGAACTCGACTCCAAAATGATTATCTTCCAAAATGAACACCAAAGATCCCAGAAAAGGCGTTGATCGTGCCTGGAAATCCTGCCAAGACAGGGTCCTGGGTATTACTGGACCCCTGGTGAAAATAATGGACCTGGTCGAGACAACTATTAATAAAGGCAATTTGATTGACCAAGTAATTTTTTCAGGTTGGGTGCAGCGAGCGCTCTGCTTGCTGGGGAACACCAACTGTGCCATATCCACTGAACGCAGGAAATGCATCCTTCTAAAAATAGATTCCAAGCTGGGAGAGCTGGCAGACACTGAATCTGGAGCAGCAGCTCAGGGTCTGCTATTTGGTGACCCATTCATGAAAGTGATGTCCAAATTTGTTGGCACCTTCACCGCCTTGGATACGGCTCAAGCTTCCATTAAAAGGGTCTTTACCTCCCAAATAAATACCCAGGCCAGATGAGGTAGGGGTTGCTCCTCCACCCGATATTCATTCGATAGAAGTCCTCAACACTCAAGAGACCAGCACAATGCCTGGCAAGACCACACGGACACCTTCTTCCCATCAAGAGGTCGACGAAGAGGTTGTGGCTGGAGAATAGCTGCTAGATATCCAGCCCAGCAACAACCAACAGGTCAGTGTACCCATAGCAGCGCCAGTGCCGTGGACACCCATAGGAGTGAGATTAGCTCTCTTTGCGTGAGTATGGGATTCTTGCACCTAGAATTATTTGCTCAACCCAAGCCAGCCCTCCCCAATAATAATGTCTGAAGTGGACAAGGCAGCGCTAGACAGCGAAGTACACAGCCTACATCAGAAACAGGCCATTTGCCCTTGGTCGAGCCAGAGTGGCTTCTTCAGCCCCATATTTTTGGTTTGCAGGAAACAAAAGGTACGCCCAGTGATAACTCTCAGGGCTCTGAACGTTTTCACAGTCTACCGCCATTTCAAGATAGAGGGGATACACATGCTCAGGGACATCTTAAGACCAGGCGACTGGATCATTCGCCTGGACCTCAAGGATGGTTACCTGGCAGTGCCCATAAACCATCTGACATAGGGCCTCATTACGACCCAGGCGGTAAGTTACCGCCTGGGCCGTGACTTTACCACCATGGTGTAAACTATGGGGGACTTACCGCCCCATTCCGAGGTCGGCGGGGCGGTAAGTCCCCAATCCCCATTTACCCTTCCCCATTCCCATTTTTGCCCCATAGGGCATAATGGGAGTGGGGAAGGCGTTAATTACGTCACCGTAAATTACGGTGGCGTAATTAACAACATGGTCCCTTAGCGCCATGGATTTTAACACCTGCTAAAAGCAGGTGTTAAATCCGCCATGGCGCTAAGGGACCTCGTACTCAGGCGGTAAGGGTCGGCGCTGTTCACGGCGCCGTAAACCCCTTACCGCCTGAGTTGTAATGAGGGCCATAGTCATCGAGTCAGACGCCAGCCGCTCTGGTTGGGGAGCAAGGTGCGGCACAGTAGCCACGGGGCAATATGGTCTCCTTGGGAGCTGGAAATGCACATACACCATCTGGAGCTCCTTGCAGGCTATTTTGCTGTGTGGTCCTTCGCCAGAGACAGAGTGAGTGGCTGTATTTTACTGAAAATGGACAACATTTCTGCAGTAAAATACATCAATCATCTGGGTGGCACCAAATCAAGACCTCTAGCGGAGCTAGCCAAAGACATTTGGCATTTATGCCTGGAACACTGGATCTCTGTCACGGCGGAGTATCTTCTTGGACTCAGGAACATAATGGCGGACTGGCACTCCCGCCATTCCCTCAACTACAGCAACTGGAGGCTCAACAGAGACATCTTCCTCCGCCTCCAACGGATATGGGATACTATGTTGAAGGACTTATTTGCCTCACGCCTCAACACTCAGCTCCCAGAGTTTTACAGCTGGAGAGCAGATTCAGCTGCCACCGCAACAGATGTGTTTCTACAGAATTGGACGGAAGGGATCCTTTACGCCTTTCCCCCCTTCACCATGATAGGGTGGACCCTGGCAAAGGTCTGTCAGAAACGATCAGAGCTAGTCCTCATAGCCCCGGTCTGGACATCTCAGACCTGGTATCAAGTTCTTCTGCAACTTTCCTCATTTTTTCCAATCCTCCTACCCCAGATTGCAGATCTACTATTTGATCCGGAAGGGCAATGTCACCCCCTTCTCCTCAGTGGGCCACTGACCCTAGCAGCCTGGAGGAATTCAGGACAAGATGTAGAGTTCCAGAAATGTCACTCAAGGCCATCAGTCTCATTGATGAGAACTGGGGCCCTAAGAGGTACTACAACTCTGGGAATGCCTGCTCAGTTTGATGCCTGGACCGAGGGCTCCATCTGGTTTCACCTGTAGAGGAAATTCTGTATTTGCTAGCCTCATTAGTTGAGAGAGGTCTCGCCTATAGGACAGTCAATGCATACCGCTCCACAATTTCTGCCGGCCACGACCTTGTGTAAGGGATCTCAGCGGGAGAACATAACCTGGTTTAAAAACCACTCAAAGGTGTCCGGCTTACAGCGCTGCCTCCGTCTCATTATGACAAGCTCTGGGACGTCAATCAGATGCTCAACCTTTTTCTTTCCTGGCCTCATAATGAGGAGTTATCCCTTACTGCCCTTTTTGGCAAACTTACTACACTGCTATGTTTGGTCTCCTGCAGAAGGGTCTTGGATGTCAGAGCGCTCGACTTAGCAGGCAGGTCTTTTCTCTTGATGGCATTGTTTTCCACATATCTAGAGGGATGAAATGAAGTTCCAGAGTGTTCTCTTAACCTGCCTTTAGAGAGCAACCCAAACTTTGTCTAGACAAGTGCTTAAACGTCTACAGAGAGGTGGCCGCGCCCCTCAGGTCCTTTCCTAACGGACAATTATTGATAGCACTGCGCAAACCCCACAGAGCGGTTTCCTCTCTGACATTTTCTCGCTGGGTGCGCTGGACTGTATCCCAGGCGGGAGTGGACACTACTCACTTCATCCTCTCACTCTGTGAGAGGTGCCATGGCTTCCAAAACCTTTCAGGTGGGAGACCGTCTGACAATCATGTCAATGGCAGATTGGACAGGTGAATCCATTTTTAAACAATTCTACCTGAAACCGGTAGAGTAACCTGCATTCACTGTGGTAAGTAAGCTTTAAACAAGCATAATGTGAGTCTCCGGTCTTGACATAGAATAAATATTTTCCATAATAACTTACAAGAAAGTCTTCATTCTATTAAAGACACAGAGGCAAGCAATATCCCACCCGACTAGAGAAATACCAGCGCAAGATACTCTTGAGTACAGTTGTTCATCGTCATTGCATTGAATGAAATTGACATTCTATAAGCTATGTGACATTGCATAATAACACACTGATTTCACTCTCACCCTCGCAAGAGGAATAGGGTTGTCATATACATAAAGTAACCATGGTTATTTTTCTTTCTTTTTTTTGGCAGTATCCACACACAAGTCTGCCTGATCTCCGGATCTGCTCTGGTTTCCTTCTGTGTTAGACGTCCCCAAGTTACGGCTTCATTCCAATGTTTTCTGGACAGCCAAGTTTGCAGCCTCGAAAAGGAAGTTACATCATGTTAAGGGCTATTTAGCAGGGCAGCTATATGCCTATTGGTGAACTGAGGTCACATGTTTGCTGACCTACTATGAACTCGGACTAAGCCCTTCTGGGAAATTGAGTTTATTTTCTTTCGTTGACAGTTATAGACTAATGTTCCTGTTCATTGTTATTTTATTGCACCGTTTGTCATACATAGCTCTTTTGCTCGCAGTCAGGTGCATAACATATTTGCTGCTGAGCTTCTTTTATAAATTAAATAAAAAGAAAGAGAAGCATAACTGTAAAAGCAAAAGGAAATTTCGAGGCTGAGTACCACAAATTTAAATAGATGGGCTATAAAGATTCACAGATCTTTTATTCTGCGCAGTTCACAAAGAAACATAGAAACATCTGGCTCTCAACACCCCACAATGAGTACCAGCCCGTCAAAGAGAGGAGAGAGAGTGCTGGACATCTGAACATTCATGCTTTTTATACATTTCAACAATATTGTCCAGCCCCTCTACATGTTAATAATCTGTGGTCTAGAGTTTGTGCCAAGTTCACATACAGCTTATACAATAATACGCTTAAGGATTACATAAGTTTGCACTTCCATCAAGTTACAATGGCGAAGTATATTCTCGTATCCCACAGTAAGCCTTAGTCTATATCCCATCACAATGTAGTTCAGCTGTGTCCACGCTTGGCGTTTTCATTACATTGTCACTGATGTGTATTCGTGGATGAGACTTGTTAGCGTAGACAATACTGAGACGAAGGTTCATTCATAGTACAAGGTCTCTTTACCTAGTCTAAACAGTCGGCCCACGGAAAGTCTAACCATTAACAGAACTCAAAGGTCGGGAGGCTTGGTTGCAAGTTGAAAACACAGTCCACCATTTTAGAACAGAGAATGATGTGAACAGAAATCAAAATGGTGGATGAATGTAAAATGGCGGCAAAGTGGATCAGAAATCGGAACTTTGCAAACGTGGTTTTCTTCGGAGAGCAACTAGGCTTAGGCCAATATAAGTCAAAAGGAGGCATAATATGATTTCCGTTTAATAAACCCTACGTTTGGCCTAAGCCAAGTGCTAAACTAAGAACTAGTCACTTTACGAGTAACTCCACATCTCAATGTCCATGCAACCTGAATCACATTCATCAGATATATCAATCACCATTAGATCCGTGGCAGAACTTTCCTTCATCACAAATTCGTTGGTCATTCTTTCTGGTGCGTGTACTTTCGGTCCTAACGTTCCCACAGTCTGTGCACAACATCCCCCTAACATTCAACATATGGCAGGAAGACATTGTATACAGCAACAAAAGAACAACAGACTAGCCAGAATAATTAATAAAACTGAGAGAAGCTTCCATCCCCATGAATGTAAGAAGTCACAGAAACAAGCAGTAAGATCCCAATTTCCCTCAGGAACATGCACTTCAGAACTTAGGACATGCAGATTTTGTATTGCCTTAAAGATAGTTTGAGAGGAATCTGGTGGAAAACGCAGCACGCGGACCCCACTAATTTGCATACTCCACCACGCTCAGCCAAGATGACGTCTAATACCATCAGGTTTTGTAGCACCACTAATCTGATTGCTTTCTGTTCTAGAATCATGTTATAGAGTATGTCAGTGGTCCAGTGGATGGTTTTCTCCAGTACTCTCGCTAGTCCCCTAATATCCTAATTTGCCCCAAAAATGGTACAAAAGATTTTGCTACGTCACCCAGAATTTGTGGAGGATTGTCACTGCTCGCGTCCCTCCTTGGACGAGTCCTGGAGATTTCTGTGGTACTAGCTATACATACCGCTGGCAGCAGAATTCCAAAATAACAACTTCCCTGCCCGTCCCTAGGTAGCCATGGGAAAGATTAATTACCGCAAACGAAGTAGACAGGTTCGCCTACATACAAAGGTCTGTCCTCACTGGTCAAGTTTGCAACATTGGTACAACCCTAGAAATTGCCCATTGACTGAGTGCCATTCCTTTGTATGCAGAAAGCAACAGAGTTGGGGCTATGAGTGACAGTATAGGAAGGTGGCGTGGCATGCTTATTGCCTACAGGGGCCATCTTAAAAGAGATCAAAGATTGAAAAGGTCAGGACAGTCTATCAGAATGTCTAATAGAAGCAACATTAAGCTTTCTCCTATTTGCGAAGAGTGAGCATCCCAGAGGTGTTGGAACTCGCCTTTCGAACTCGTTCAAATTCGTTCCATCAAAGTTCCCCGAGATGCTATCATTCCATCGGCCAAAGAATAGTGCCCGTAGAGAAGCATAACATGCAGTAGTTAGAGGCAAAGGATGCATATACCAGCCCAACCCGTTTTCTCCATGTTGCGGTAAATGAGAGCAAACCCAACAGTCTGTTTTATTCAAAATGGCATGGGTTGTGTTCATTATTAACAGTAATGTATTATTGTGGTAGCTCTGTCTATGTTGTGAGTCTCTAGGAGATAGAGTGTGCAGGTGCACGAAAGCTGCAGATACAGTAGGAACATTCTCAGTAGGCAAGAATGTTTGGAGTGGGCATACTTCTTCCATATACCAAAATCCTAAGGCAACTAATACTACAAAACCAGTTAACATGATTACAAGAAAACAATATATCTTGAAAGACCATGTATTTGATCGTCCATTGTCATTGTTGGCCACACAGTCACTTATTTGTTCCGTACGAATAGAGGCGATAACAGGCATTGTTCCTTTGAAACAGCAAACTCTGTAGTCTACTTTCCTTCAGATTTAAAAAGATGGGGCGAAGGACAAGCCCTATGATTACTTTCCTTGGCGTCACAGCCAAACCGTGCAGTAAATATAGCTCCGTGGACACAGATTGTACCTTGTGACTCCTGGTACAGTATGATCTGCGATCAGTGCGTTGTTGCTTCCTGATGGAAGTGATGAATTTGCAGAAAAAGCAGGCAAAGATGCAAAAGGATCTGTAGGAGAGTATAGAGGTGAAGCAGCTGTTTCCCCAGGCCACACGGGTTAAGGGAGTGTCTCCGAAGCACTCTAAGTACTGCTCAATGCTGAATGATTTTTGAGAACAGAGCAAGTAAGTTTCTCCTTATCTTCTTCATCGTGTGGCAAAGGGAAAGGTATCCTCTTGACATGCAAAGCGTTTAGCCAATGTTTCTTGCCAGCTACTAGTACTGCAGTCTGTGTGGCCAATAGGATCTGATAGGCCCTCTCCACCTCGGTGCGAGACAGGATGCTCTTTCAAAAGCTTTAGTCAGCACCTACATGCCAGGTCGATACTGTGACCTGGCCCCTCGTATTTAGCTGGGAGGGCTTCTCGCACCAATTGATGTATCAAGTACAGATTTTTAGTTAACTGTTCACAATATTCAGAAAGAAGTACATGCGCTACATCCCTCAAAGCTCTGGGTTTAGGAAGATTCCAAATGTTAGCTTTCCTCCCCATCACCACCTCATATGGGGAGAGCCCAGTCCTAGTCTGTGGGGTTGTTCGCATCAAGAGTAACACTATCGGTAAGGCGTCTGGCCATTTCAAATTGGTGCCGGAACACGTCTTAGCGAGCTTGTTGTTAAAGATTCCATTGTGTCTCTCTACCAAACCAGGTCTCTGTGCGTGTCTGGCCGAATGGAACCATTTATCGATCTGTAATCACACACATATTTGTAGAATTACATTAGCGATAAAATGTGGACCATTGGCTGACTAGATGACTCTTGGCAAACCAAACCTAGGAAAATATTCCATGAGCATGGTTTTCGCCGTTGTCATTGCTGTGGCATCTTTTACAGGAAAGGCTTCAACCTATTTACTGAATGCACAAATAACAACCAAAACAAATTTGAAGTTATTACAACGCTCTATTTCAATAAAGTCAAAATGGATCACTTCGAAAGGGACAGAAGGTGGGCCAAAACTACCCCTTGGTGTTGATGTACCCTTTCCCATATTGTGCTGTAAATAGACCATACAACTCTGGACAAAACGCTCAGCAGTTTTCCGGATGCTAACATTGACCCAGACAGTTTCTAACATTTTACACATTTTCCTAGTGCATATGTCAGTGGGACCATGAGCCATTGAAACCATCATAGTAATGTACCCATCTGGCAGCATCCATTTTCGCTCCAGGTTATCCTCCCAACACCCATCATCATCCAACCTCGCCAAACCCTCAGTCCATTGTTTAGTTTCTTCAAGAGTGGCATCGGCTTGGATATTCTTTACAGACTCAATTCCCTCATCAATGGTACAGACATTCATGGCTTCCCTTGTAGTATACATATCTGAAAAGAGATCAGTAGCAGTCTGTTTGGCTATCTGATCAGCGAAAGTGTTCGCTTTTCCTACATCATTTATGATTTTCTGATGTGCCGCGCACTTCATAATTGCTAGCTGAGTGGGAAGTGCAAGCGCTGAGAGTAGCTGAACTATCAAGGTGCCATATTGAATCTTCATTCCATGTGATGTCAAGAAACCTCATTCTGCCCAAAGCCTACCGAAGTTGTGAACTACCCCAAAAGCATACTGACTATCAGTATATATGTTTACTCTAAGCCCTTCAGAAAGTTCACAAGCTCGAGTCAATGCAATAATCTCTGCGGCCTGCGCAGAGTTATGCGAAATTCTTTTGGTTTCCACAATCGTGCTTAGTGTAGTGATGGCATAAGCACCAGTGGATGAACCATCCGGAAGTTTGAAACAGGAGCCATCACAAAACAGCTCCCCTTGTGGACCGTTCATAGGTGTATCTTTCAAATCAAACCTGCCTTTAGTTTCTTGTTCTGTGGCATGAGGCAGTCATGTGACATTTCGTCACTGCAGGCAGTACCCTGCAGAAGAGGTAATAATTCAGCCGAATTCAGTACACAACACCTCTTAATTTTATTATGCTTTGCAAACAAGATCAACTCATATCTCATTAATCATGCGGAGGTGTGGTGTTGTGTTTGCGTTCTATTTAATAGAATGTCTACAGAGTGAGGTCCCAACAAGGTTAAAGCATGGCCTAGGACCATACCCTCGCTCTGTTTTACAGATGCAGCAGCAGCAGCAGCACCAGCTCTCAGACATCTTGGCAAAGCGCATGCAACAGGATCAAGGGCAGAGGAAAAGTAGCTGCACGGCCTATTCTTTCCCCCATGTTCCTGCGTTAACACAGCCAAAGCACATCCATCACGTTCATGCACATAGAACTCAAAGGCCTTTTCATAGTTTGGTGTGCCCAAAACTGGTGCTGAACACATTGCAGTCTTGAGGAAATCAAAAGCTTTCTGGTGTTCTAAGTTCCATGGCAATGGCAAAGAAATGCCCTTCTTTGTCAAAGCCAACATCGGTTTAATCAATAGTGAGAAGTTTGGGATCCACTGCCTACAATAAGAAGCCATTCCTATCAAGGCTCTGACTTCCATCTGCGTATTTGGGACAGACATGCCAGAAATGATTTTAATCCACTCAGGTGTCAATCTTCTTCCCTCCTTTAACAGGAGATAGCCTAAATAGGTGACCTCCTGTCGACAATATTGAAACTATTTCAGTGAAGCTTTATGTCCATGCTTTGCTAGGTGAATAAGCAATAACTTGGTGCCCTCTTTGCAAGCACTTTCTGAATCTGCAGCTAAAAGAAGGTTGTCAAAATACTGGAGTAATGTACAAGTGACAGGCAACTCGAGTGTATCAAGCTGTTCTTTTAAAGCCCTACTGTAAATGCTCGGACTTTCTGCGTACCCCTGTGGCGCACGGGTGTATGTAAACAAGCGTCCCCCTGGGGTGAACGTGAACAAGTATCTGCTATCTTTGTGTATAGGAATGCTAAATAAGGCATTCGTAAGATCTACGACACTAAAATGAGTTGCAGAAGCTGGAATCATCGTTAAAATCGTTGTCACATCAGGCACAATAGGAAATTGTGGAGTGACGATCTTATTGATAGCACGGAAATCGAAACAAAAAGGAATTGCATTATCCCCTTCTTATACAATGGCAAATCAGGCTATTGCACAAACTACTTGTAATTTCTTTAATTACCCCATGGTATACAAAATCGGAAACTATGAACTTCAAAGCTTGCTCACCATCAATCAAAATCTTATACTGAGGAATATGTGGCAACTTTACTCCTTGTTTCAAGACAATTTTAACAGGCTCAATGTGTAAAACACCAACATCATTGTCATCCATCGCCCATAAACACTCCGGAACATCACTAAATTCCGGCGGCAAAGGTCTAGTCAGAAACTGTGAGGCAGAAAATTGCTGTGGTGAAATCGTCAAACGCACTCCATCCGAAGAACAATGAATTACCTCATTTAATTCCTTCAACAGATTCAACCCCAACAAATTCTCACCACAGTTTGATGTAAAAAAAAAAAACGAACAGTGATCTGTGAATGGACCCAGTGAAACCGGTACCGACAAAGAAACTGGACTAACCACTGGAGTACCAGAAAACCCTACAGAAACATTAGTTTGCCCTGACAGTGGAATGTGTGGAACCCGTGAATGGCCAATGGAACACTTCTGTGCCCCTGTATCTATCAAAAATAGATGTTTCCTATTTCCCACCATCATCTCAACGTCGGGGCCTTTCTGATTAACGGGAATAGGTATAGGTTCCAAACCCTGCTTCGGGCAATCCTAGCGAAACAATATATCATAGAAGGGAAGGTCTTCAGAGAGATATGCAGTAGAAGGATGATCAAAAATGTTTCTATTGTCCACACTCAATGGCTGATTGTCTTTTGCGGTTTTCATAATACTGAGCCATATGCAACACTTCAGACTGAGACTTAGCTTGCCATGCACTCTCAGGAGTCATAATTTGTGACTGGATGTCAGGCAACAATCCACGAACAAATTTGTCCACAAATAATCGTTTTCCAGTCTATGTGCTTAAATCTGAAAATACTTGTTCAAACCGATTAAAACATTTGGTAGCACCCTCAGACTTTCCCTGGATACAAGCAGTAAGTTTGTCCCAGACAATCCTTCTCTTGGGAATTAAGGCAGGCAAGGTCAGTATTACCTGCTGTGGTCTCTCACCAGCTGGTCTATCTCTATTTTGTCTAGCCAAATTATCCCATGTGTCCCCTAACCCTGGTACATCGTCTACTGTCCTAATTTGTTTCCACAAATTAGCAATTAGGAGCACAGGAAATAATAAATCTATATCACCCAGAGTAAATACTGACAACTGCAAGACAGATTCTATCTCTTTATAGAACCCTGTCGGATTCTTCCTAATATCTGGGATGGATTGTCTGATAGTATTCACTTCCTGTCTTGAGAACGTGACGTGACAAACTGTGATACATAATGTGCATCAATGTCATAGGCGGCTACACCCGTTGCAGCATTAGCCGGAACCTCGAATTTAGGGACACATGTCGGAGGAACCACTCTCATAGGCAAATGAGAAATAGGCAACTCCGAACGCTTACTGAACAACAGAGCCAAATCGAGCGCTAAAGCAGCTGAAGGAGTGTCAGACGAAAAAGCTCTTTTGTACATATTCAATAATTCTGTGGGACAACAAATCTTTCCTTTTATACATTCATCCTGCAGGTATTCTACCATTACCTGTATCAATTTCCTCTGCATTTCTGGCGTATATTGACTATACGTGTCATATACTTCTACGGAAGACATCGACAAATCTAAAATCCATCTAAGTGCATCTCTCGTGCAAATTCGCATTTCTTCACTCATCAATTACAAAGAGGAAGGAACTGTTTCTGTACAAAAATAGCGCCCAGACTATCACCATCAATTTCTTCATTCCGTAACTTTTCTAACTTCCTTCTATACTCATAAACCGTCTCGACGTGATCATATACTTTCTCTGCAGTATCTCTTGAATATGCTAAAACATTAAGATCCCTCAACCCTTCTTGGGAGATCTACATCATTCAGTCTGTTCCATATTACAGATAAATGAATTCCCAGTCCTTTGATAAACACAGTTTTCTCAGGAAAACCTTCTAGATTAGAAAGTGTAGCAAGAACATCAGATTGTTCACCCTTCTCCATGCACTGTCTGGCCCATGCATTCAAATCTCGCTTCCTTTCTTTAGACACTGTATTGCGAGTTACAATCTTTGATCCCGCTCCCTTATCAACTACAAGCAGAACAAAACCACTTGGAAGAGAAAGAGTAGACAAATCTGGTACACTAGGTAACTAAGGTGTTATCATTGGTGGGAAAGACAAATCTACCAAACCCATAGCAGCAGGCAAAGGTGGAGGTACAGGTGAAGGAGCAACAATAGGAAGAGGAGCAATAACTGGAGGAAGAGGAGCAATAGGAGGAACAATAGGAAGAGCAGGAATTGCTACGGGAGGAGGAACGACGGCAGGAAGAGGTAATGCAACAGGAATAGGTACATACAGAGGTGGCGCAGTGGCACCAGGCCTTTGTTAATTTAAAAGCTTGTCAATTAATTCATCTGGCGCATGAAAATATTTAGACGGGTATATTTTTTGAATTCCAAGTTGAAAAGCCCTATCCATATTTCTAACTGACTCTGACTGTTTTTGTTGATTATACAATCACGCTTTCTCGACAATCGGCATATGTCGGCGCGCATGTTTCTCTCTACTTTTAAGCTGCTGCATAGCTTCTTTTTTCCAATTTTGTAATACATCAAATGCTGCAGGTCTAGCTTTTTTCTTTAATAATATAGATTCTAAATATTCTATACGAGAAATCTCAAAGCTACCATTGATTGGCCACTGACGTTTGGAAGCATGTCTGGTTTGTCTGTGCCAAATATCATTAAACACTATACTACCAATGCAATACTTACAGTACATAATACATGCCGGTGACCCCTCCTGTGGTGCCGGACGGCCAAATTCCAAAGATTGTCTGTCTCTGCGGAATAATGCCCTGAAACAGGCAGACAATTTCTCAGGCATTTCAGATTTCTGGTGTTAACTGGTCAATAATTGTTCTCGCAAGGACAATATGCCAAATCAAATTATCAGGATACTTAGGAATCGGGGTACGACTCACCTGATCAAAGAACTAAGGGAGGTCCGATCTGATTACTAAGGACAACAAAGGACCCTCGTGGTTGGTGATTTTGGCAAAACTGCCCGCCTCGATATATGGACCCTCGTCAGGATACCGTCTCGGATGACATGCTCACCGCCCGGGGATCAGGTTGTGCAGTACTGTTGATGTGTCGTGTCTCATCTAAGAAGGGGCCCCCTTTCTCACCGTCCGATCCCGGTCCAATAGCCGTGTCAACTCTTCAATGAGATGGCATCAATCTTGAGGGTCCCTATTTGGGTGCCATCTGTAAAAGCAAAAGGAAATATCGGGGCTGAGTACCACAAATTGAAATACACCAAACACGGGCTATAAAGATTCACAGATCTTTTATTCTGCACAGTTCACAAAGAAACATAGAAACAGATTGCTATCTGGCTCTCAACACCCCACAATGAGTAGCAGCCCGTCAAAGAAAGGAGAGAGAGTGCTCGACATCTGAACATTCCTGCTTTTTATACAGTTCAACAATATTGTCCAGCCCCTCTACATGTTAATAATCTGTGGTCTAGAGTTTGTGCCGAGTTCACATGCAGATTATACAATAATATGCTGAAGGATTACATAAATTTGCATTTCCATCAAGTTAAAATGGCGATGTATATTCTCGGATCCCACAGTAAGCCTTAGTCTATATCCCAACACAATGTAGTTCAGCTGTGTCCACGCTTGGCGTTTTCATTACATTGTCACCCATGTGTATTTGTGGATGAGACTTGTTAGCGTGGACAATACTGAAACGACGGTTCATTCGTAGTACAAGGTCTCTTTACCTTGTCTAAACAGTCGGCCCGCGGACAGTCTAACCATTAACAGAACTCAAAGGTCAGGAGGCTTGGTTGCAAGTTAAAAACACAGTCCACCATTTTAGAACAGAGAATCATACGAACAGAAATCAAAATGGCGGATGATTGTAAAATGGCGGCAAAGTCAATCAGAAATCAGAACTTTGCAAACACGGTTTTCTTCACAGAGCAACTAGGTTTAGGCCAATATAAGTCAAAAGGAGGCATAATATGATTTCTGTTTAACATAATGCTCGCCTCCGTGTCTTCAATAGAATTAAGACTTTCTTGTAAGTTATTATGGAAAATCTTTATTGTGAAGCACATTACACTACAGCCTACTGAATGCTAATACCTCATGTTTCTTAAGTTTTGCATCTTACATGCCACTGTTATATGTGTACATCCCCTTCTCCCAGGATGAAACTTGCAGGGGACGTTTAGTGTTTAGGTCACCTGCTAGAATGACTGTGGCAAGGCTACATTTTTTAAACCCACTATTCCATTAATTATATCATACAATTCAACATTTTATGTTTTACTCTGTGCTGTCCCTGGGAGTCATAAATTATTTAAACAAACATTGGCAATGCAAGCAGGTTGGGCTTTCCTGTGGGCATGGGAAAGGCACTTGTCTGGGCATGGCAATAGTGGTATCAACTGGCCATTGATGGTAACAGGTGCAAAATGGCATGAATTCCTGGCCATCTAATAGCAGTGCCGGAAAAATGTCTAATACTCATACACAAGCCAAATGGTTGTCTGTGCCAATGTTTGTTTTTAACAGGACTTCGATGTAGGACAAGCCTAGTGATTGTACATAGAGTGGCTGAAGGCAGACCTGGTTAAGGCATTTTTAGTAAACCAATAGCAAGCTTACAAATTAAACCAAGTCATTAACTGTCAGAAGACTGCTTTAAAAAAAACAATTGCAGGCACTTCAAGAGCACCATTTTATGGTAAAGCTTAATTAAAGTGAGCTCAATGAATTCGCTTGAGGAGGTGTTTTGTGCACAGAGCGGCAGGAACTGGGTGGGAATGGCCAAAGGGATTAGAATGGCCATGTGCAGTCAGTGGGTGGAACAATAACCAAACAGCAAGTACAATCGTTGTGTCCCTTCTCATATGCCATTTCTCCCCATCTATACTGGAATGTAATAGTTTTGGCCTATAGGTGTTGCAAGCGAAAGCTAATAGCCCAAACTAAAAAGTTTGACAATGCTTTTGGCTAACTCTACACTTGAAATCCCTGCCACCAAAACATAATAAAACGGTCTATATGGAACACATACATTGTCAGGTTCCTTTTTTTTTTATAAGTGTCAACAGTCAGCAGTTCATTAAAAGGGATCCAGTGCAGTCCCTTGTTTTGAGCATTTTGTTTGACCCCACAATTTCCGGGACTGCCTGTTAAACTGTTTAGCGGTTTCAGGGACGGGGGCAGATGGCTGGTTGGATGGTCACCATCAACCAGCTCCAATCATTCCTACTGTGCTGATGTCTGTTGATTTCACCCATTTTCAAAATTAATGACCTGATTGATGGTTGCCATCCCGTTTGCAATTGATTTTCAGTCTCTTGGGAAGTAGTTCTTGATTGAGAATGTGGTTACCAATATTATTATTTTATTCTGTTTTGTGTAATATTTACCAAGTGTCAATTGGAATAATGTCATAAACTAATCAGAAGAAGCTCGCCATTTGTATTAGTATTCAAACCGACATTGCAAGAGAAGAGCCCGTCACCTTTACTTTATGCATGGGTGTGTGCTCTATGAATTTCAGCTAGTCCCTACCAAGTCTAGTCTGATGTATTTACTACTTAAAGCCGGGATCCTACATAATACATTACATATGTGCTTCCTGCTGAGTGGTGTACAACCCTTCAGGAATGCTTCCAACTTAAGAGTTAGTGAGGAGCTTTTTTCCAGAAACCTTTCTCTACAAAATATTCACCATGATTTGCCCTTCTCTGCATTTTATCTCCATTAATGTTCCTACATCCTCCATCTCCGTCGGCTCCTGATGCATGTCCCAGTCAGAGCTGATGTTCTCCTAATTTACTGTATCTGCATTATATTTCATATTTTCACACATTCCATTTTGTATTTGCCAATGTGGGGAAGAATCCAAGTAGACGACATAGAGTGATGATACATAACTGGCTAGGTGGGTCTATTAAAATTAAAAGCTGCCAGGAGGGGTGCTGGAGTACCACAGCAATGAGGAAAGTAAGTGATTTAATACATCAGTCAGGAGGGTTAACCCTGACCACAAACCTTAACCAAAGTCGTCGTGGTCTGTTAGTTTAACCTTGTTTATGTGTGGTCATCATTCACCTGTTGTCGAGCTACCACACCTATGCGCAGGCCAAAGAAGGGCTCCAAAGCTGCAGTGCCGCTGACAGACTTCTGGTGGCGGGCTGTAAGGGCTGCCGGATCATGCGCATGCGCGTGAGTCTTGCAACGCACTTGTCCCTGTGCCCCCGATGAAGCTGCTTTTCCCTCGTATTACCAGATGGAGCTTCCCATCCCCTAGTCCCATTATGCATTACTTACCTACCGGCACCTCCCCATATCACTCTTCCCCTTTACTGCCTGACCCGGGGACACCGGTGACCTCCTTCTCTTGCCTCAGAGTCTCAGCTGCACCCGTGTCACGCGCAGTCAACGATGCTGATGTCCCTGGTGCTCCTGCTTTGCATGTCTTCCCGACCTACTCTGCTATGCTTGGGTGGCGATTCTCACACTGCGTAAGACACGTTTTTGTTAGTGTCCCCAAACATTGTTTTGTTTCTATTTAGGGCCCAACTGTAGTAACTCAAAGATGCACATTTTACATTCTATTCCTTGTCGACTCTCAGGCTCGGACTGGCCTATGGGGCAATAGGCCAAAGCCTGAACCAAAACCACTAAACACTATTTTATTTTGGTAAACGTGGACCCGTTTTGTTTGCCCATGTGGGCCAGTTTGATAGGTTACTTCACCCTGCGGCCAGTAGTTTTGACCACTGTTACTGAATAATGTTATTTCTTTTTTTTTTTTTTTGTGTACAATGTGCATCAAATTTTATCAAAATACTCCCCCTTGGGTACTATACAAGCAGTCTGTCACAAAAGGAATGAATTGTCATGTGCAATTGAGGGCCACTTTTTTCATTGGTGCCCGAGACAATTGTATGCCCCAGACCAACCCTTTCCACTCTACAGAGGGTTAATAGTCATGTCTACTAAATGCAGTCCCTGTTAGAATTAGGGATTCCTGATAGGCCTCGTGCTTCCATTTGCTCACTTCCGCCAAGCTGCACATTTGCTGTTCAGAATATGACCTTGATACGACCAATGTACATTCCGCAGCCTGCATGTTAAACCCTCTAGGTGAGAAACTCCCCGGGGTAGGATTAATGCGACTGTCTGGGCATGAGGACGTTTGTTTTTCTTGTTCTGTCATTTCCAATTCATGAATAGACATTTTCATTACATAAACTTTCGGCTGCAATAACAGATTCCGATCTTCATCTCGGAGACACCTAAAGGAATCCGACATTACATCTAATTCCTTGCTCACAGGCAACAAACCTGTCCCCTTCTCTGTCATTGTACGATGACTGCGTGTTGCCAATGTGTTAATCTCGTTCAGAAGTCTTGGAAACTAAGCTTGCTCTGACCTCTCTCCCCTCCGTTTCTCCCCTGTGTAGACACAGTTCCATCTTGTCGTTTCGTAGCGCCATGCTGCAGGAAGGGCGCTTCAAAGCATTGCACTGCTATGCCCCGTGTGCAGATTGCTTCTATGCTTTCTACACTCCTGCAGTTTAGCATGTGAATGACTGAACACACACCGCATGCAAGCGGAAGCAGCCATTTGTATGCATGCGCCTCCGAGAACCCCGAGTTATGAAGTAATGAAATGCTTTGAATCGGCGGCTGAATGTCACATTATCCGGGGGAAGCGCAGTAGAGATAAATTGTAACAAAAATCGCTAATACGTCGGCTCGTAGTTATTTCCTTTCTGTCTGCAGCTATCCAAGATGAAAAGAGATTTTTATATCTGTAACAACATATTTCATGAATAGTTTTCCGCATACGCCTTTGTACTGCAAACCCATTCCCTCATAACCTCCCAGGTGCCAGAGTGTGTTCGTTTTTCTTTATTAGGTGGTGCCTCCATTACAGATATCAATATAAATAATGCCTTTTGATTTTACATTTTGGTGAACATAGTCTTTACACGTGTAATGAATTTATATCAACCCCGTGCCGTGAGTGTTTTAACCAGCAGATGTGTATATTTGCAACGTGCATCATTTGCTACAGAAAAATGAAGATTAGTCAAAGGAATTCGTATTCACGCGTAGTTTGGGACTTCTTGAGGTGCTCCACGTCCTTCCGGTATGATCGCTGCCATAATGTCTGCCTAAGATCTGTACTACATGAAACCGAACACATCAGCCTGCAGCAGGAGTACCACAAACGAAGGCTGAATCTCCACCTTCTTCAGCATGTTTCTGGCCTTGCTTGCACACGTCTTGGCAGAGGCTGCTCACCATGTGGGATCGCGGGTCAGTCACCCACCTCCCATCATCATGGTGCAAGAGGAGAGACAACTGAGCACAGAAAGCTAAATTACTCAACTTGACATCTTCTGAAGATAGCATGTCTGATTTACAAATGGTTTGGGACAGGCTATCAGCCCACGCCTAGCCACGTGTATGGCAATTAATTATAGTGGGGTCGAGTGCAACGTCTGGCAAGTGACACTGGGCTCACAGGCTGCCTGCAGGCACTGAGTGTCCTTTGGAGCATGATCAGAGGAGGTCTTGAAGGCCACAGATCATCACAGTCTCAGTCACTAATGTACAACACATTGGAATGGGAATGAGTTAAGTGAGGCTTGTGTTGGCAAACAGAGGAATAAGGGGCCACAGATATAGGTTAATGGCTTCTGTTTCCCCATCTTATCAGAGGTAGAGGCAGGAGCAACAATAAAAAAAAAGACCAACGTGAAGGAGAGCAAAAATAAACGTTAATCGGAAAGAGCAGGTTGCAGACTTGGTCATCAGTGGGGGCCTCCCTCTGTGGGAGGCAGCCCCTGCAGATGGTAGATGCTTTATCCTACAAAATCCCTCTTTCAGATCTAGACTAATGTGCTCGGACCCTTATGCTGACCAGAGAATAAGAGATTGCATCCACTGATGGAGTTGCCTATTCAGATTGGCAGCATGGAACCTTAGCAATAGAGATACAGAAATACAGACCTATCCTATTTCATCACAGACTTGTTTTCTCAAGGCCCATTTGGTCATAGTTTTTATTTTCACCACATTTTACTACAAGATATATATAGATAAGTGTTAGGTTTAGACATTTACAAAGATATGGGGATTATGTGAGCCTTCAGCCTATTTTGTGCAGTAAGATGTGGTAAAAACAAAATTTGACCAAATGGGCCTCCAGCAAATTACTGCAAGGAAACATCATAGATTGCAGAAATACACAGTCTCTAGGCACCAACGAGAGAGAGAGAGAGAGAGAGAGAGAGCAACTCTTGAGCTCCTTCCATTCTCTACATCCAGGCTCACCACATCTTTGGTGTAATGAGTGGAAAGCTGGGCTTGCCATGAATTACATACATAAAAAAATAGGGGCATGTGCTGCCCAAAAGGGAGACATAATAGCACCATGACAATTTTGTCGGACTCCAAAAAGATGTCTAGAAACCTCAAGCCGTTGACCCAAAATCCACCCCACAATAAAGCGATCATTACAAGTCACAGCATCAGATGGCAAATGAGATAAGAGGAAAAAAAAACAAGCAAAAGAGGTAGAACCAGAGAGTTCTGTCCATTCCCAGGATTCCTTGGGTTTAATAGGAAAATGACCCAGCCAATCCCAAGCATACTTGGATGGTTAAGTCCAGTAATGCAGAAGAAAATGAGGCACAAGGATGACATGTGGTTGGACGTACAACGGAACACTTAAATGGTGCTGAAGGAGAAGCCTTCTGGGGTCTGACTGCAGAATCCTGGGAAGGGTTAGAGAAGGATGAAAGAAAGGAAAAGTGTTTCACTAGCCTGCTTGGCCCTTTATGTGAGAACCTGGTGTAAACCAGACAACGTGATAGCAGACAACACCCTGTATTTGGCTCAAACCTTTGAAAGTGAAATTGGACTGCTGGGTGGGAATAACGTTATAATATACAGTACCCAGCCAATGAGGGAATAGTTTATAGTATCCCCTAATGCTAGGAGGAATAATAAACACTTACTGGTAGTTCTGTACTCAGCCTGCTACCAATGAGCTTATAAAGGTAAACCTATCTAGAGCATGATAATTTCTGAACCCAGAATCAACCCAAAGCGAAGAAAAAATTGTGATGGGACACTATACAAACCGTTTGACAGTGAGTGACGTGACATTTGCCAGCGGTGGTTGAAATTCAGAGAACTGTGATTTTGTCGAGTACAACATTGGTATTGGACTAAGAAACTAGGTCTGATTTGATTAGATACTTGTAGAATCCATTTGAATACATGTGGGTGTCATTAAACAATGTGCACTGTTAATGGCTTTATATCTTTGTGTGATGCAGCTAATGCAAACCAGTTTCTGTTTTGTGCAGCCATGTAGCATGAAGGCATGCAGACTTATACAAAATATAATTGGATTATTTGTGGACCCAGGGATGGAACCTGTGTTGCTCTGCATCGTCTTGCTTCAAAGACAAGCGTGTTGCCCCAGAGCTATCCTCCCGAGCCATTTACAAAATGTATTTTGCTGTTTACAAAATGTATTTTGCTGTGTTGTTTTAAATGTGTTGATAAGTCCTGCACATTCTGAAATTGTAATGACAAGTAAGAATTACAAAGCACATTGTTTCCCATTTCAGATGGTCAGTGTAGCTGAACTCTGATTAAACCTACCAAGTGAATGTATTAAGGGCCCAGCTTTTAAGACAAGGACTACAAACGAAGCATTCTGTAAAATAGACCCCCTCACAACTATGTGTGCACATAACAATAGGCTTTGCTTCAAAATACCAAGAAAATAGAGCTACATGTGAGACATATTTTGGAAAGAGCTCAAATCAGTGTACATGTATATGTTATAGGGAACGTCAGAGATCAGGATGCATGGCCTGCCATTACTGGCCAATTCATTAAAAAAACAGAACTACACTTCAAACCATTAACTTTGACCCAAGCAGAGCAATAATGACTCATCTGTTATATGTCTGTTTGGTGAAGAACACCACATCAAATAATTCCTTGATTACCAAAATTTCTGCTCAGCAAATCATTTTTGTTAACTAAACATGTGGTTTACAAACTTGGATACAAAGTACATTTAAAATGTCAAAACATCAACATGTATTATGGGCTCTAACACTTGAACATTTTGCTTTCAAGCATCAAGTCTAGATTATTTTTCATTATTTTATACAGTTGTGCAACCAACTTTTAAAATAATTGGTCCAAGTCCACATCATAAAACATATTCACTTATTAAAACAGTACATCGAACATTGAAGCAATTTTCTTCCAAAGCAAGTCTAGATTTGATTTCAGCAAAGCAGTCTGATCACATACATATAAACAGGACATATTAAAATGCATGAGTTATTAATACATTCAGATATTTTAGTAACTATTTTAATAACTAGGTTATACCTGCATCTAGAGAAACCTAAAGGATGTCTTTAAATTCAAAATAATATTGTGATTTTGATTCATATGGCACATTAATGACACTGGGTCATTCAACTTTTGACACAGGGACATGGACCACCCCACCTGTTTGGCACTTGCCGGTAGTAGAATGTCGCACAGAAAATAGATCATTACATTTAACACTATGTTTAAATTAGAGAGCGCCAATCATTTGTTTTCACACATATAACAGTTTTTATTTTCTCATGAATCCTTAAAAATGCCTATTGAGGCTGCTGTGTAAGCATAGCCATTTACACCATCCTGCTTATGAGGAGGAACGTACACAAGTAATCATATTCAATCTTCATATGACTAACAAATTGTGATACCGTTTTTTTTGTGAGGGTTAGTACAAGTTGTGACTTAGGATGTGGTTAATATATTCAACACATCTATCTAGTCGACACTTCTGGTTTTTCTGGCATGAACTGAGTGGTTTGCTGTTCTAGTGCCGTCTTCAGGACTGTGCAAGTGGACTGGACGGTGTCAATTGTGTACCCCTTGGCAGGACTTCTAAAATTAGAAAAAATATAAAATCAGAACCTGGTGTCTCTCTGCAGGGCCTAGTGATTGCCTGCTTATTGTGCTGCAACATGTCCTACCTGAGCTTGTAGTTGTAGTGTCACAGGTATTGAGAGAAGGTACAGCGTTCTTCTCTTGAAGTGCCTTCTGTGCACCTCATATTTTTAGGTCCTAGTCAAATAGGGTCTACTGGTAAGGGTCCAGTTCAGTAACCTGCAATATTAAAAAACGGATTGTCATATTTGTCTTGTTTCTAGTTACTAGACAGAATTAAATTACTGCATCTATGGTGGGTTAAATCCCCTTCTGCTAGAGGTTGCTAGTGTTGGCCTGTAATTGCCAGTATATTACTGACTGGTGTGGCAGACCCGAATGGGGAACTGCCGGCTTATATATGGGAGCATGCATTACATCAGAGAGGTCATTTTACTCTCCGGTACCTCGTAATGAGCCTGCCCTCATGTGGTATCTTATAGCTAGTGAGAGGTTGCCCTGCGGTCATTTTTGCTATCCGGTGCCTCGTAATGAGCCAACCCTTATGGGGTGTCTATGGCTAGGGAGGTGATCTCAAAATATGGGTGGGCCAAGTCAGTAGTATCCCCCTCTCTTTGTTGTGAAAAGCCCTCTTCTTACGCATACAAAAGGAACCGTTCTGTTGTAAGGGGAGAGACGGTCTTACCTGCATTTGCTTGCTTGTCAGAGCTGTGTCTGCAGTAGAGTTGCTGGCATGCGCATGCGTATGGGTAACAAATAGACGTGTCACTCGTAACTAGGCGACCGTTGTGCGGACTGAGCCTGTGTTTCTGAATAGTGTTACACCCCACTGTGTATGCGCGTCATCTAGTCATTGTGTATAGTGCAACAGGCGCTTTGAAATGGTGCGTCCGGAGATGAGAAGCGTGTGAAAAAATACTGTGTGAAAAAATTGCACGTGTTAAAAAATTGCACATGTTAAAAAGTTTGAGATGTTCATGGGCACATGTTTATGCGGATCAATATAGTAACAGAGATGAAAGGATGTTACTTGACTTGGCCCTTAATGCCAAGTCAAATTAATGTGCTGATTCTTTTTCTGCTAAAAGCTTCTACCCTGAACACAAACCTTAAGAATACATATAACCAAGACAACCCTTCCAAACATTTTTGTATTTATTTCCAAGATAGAAATCAATAATGTACAACATTTTATAGAATAGGAAATTCATATGTGATGGCAATATGTTTTGTGATGTCAAACATTATTGATGGTATTCTGTGTTTTGTGGATGTAAACATTAATAAGATATTAGCAAGTAAGTTGCATTTCTTTTCTTTACACAAGCTTCCTGTATTTATGTAGAATTTGAAATGGGATTTCACTAGTACTGAAAGTTAGGGGATCACTTTTAATTTCTTGATTTATTATTTTACATAAAACAGAACATTCAAATTAAAAACACCATCTATTTTTTTTGTCCCAGATCTTGGGGTGGGATTGCTGTGGTGGGGGTGGTATATCAGCTGCATTACCATGGAAAAGAATAAGACATTAGACATTGCAACAATGTATTCCATATATTGAAATCATCAAAGAAAATCAGTTCTCTGGCAAGGATTTGTAAAATTACCATGTCACTGATGTCAAAACATAGATGCATGGTGTAATGCAGATTGTGCCCAAGATCCCAGCAATTGGTAAACTTGTATTGTTGTGCTGAACTGAATGCTCCCTGTTGATTAATCTCATAAAAGATATAGCTTGTTTTTGGAATACGAAATATAGCTGATAAGAGAATTGAACTGGTTTTTTGTGGAATTGTGGTTTGATATGAAAAAGATATTTGGGAAGTGAGAAGTACAATTCAAGTAGATTGTTTATTTGAATATAGATGACTAAGCAGCATTGATTGTGATTTGTAATGAACTCTGCAGCCTAAAAAGCCAAAAAAAGTCAAAAGATTGTTGGACTTGATTTCAAAATGAGCAAGCTTCATGCACTGTCTATATATTGCATGCTTTGACAAAGGGTGACACAGTATCCAGTGTCATGGGAAGACAAAATAAGGGGAAAAGTGGAGAACATAGGAACAAACATTTGTGAAGAACTGAGCCGACTAGGAGCTGTATTTGACATTCACTAATAAAGAAGAGAGGCTTATGCTAGTGAAACTTAAGATGATCTTTTTTCCACCTCAAGATAGTGGAAACCAGACAAGCTGACTGGGAAACTTTCACGTCTACAATTACAGAAACTGCTCAAAAGACACCACCAGAATGAACACTCATTAAGAAAGTTAGTGATTAGCATGAACAAAAAATAAAACAATTAAAAGAAGCCATGGCTAACCTTGAGAAACAAGCACTGTGACTGAGAGAGGGCATTCTAAAAAGCACGTTCTACACCAGGGACATTCAGGGAACCCCCAAACTCTTAGGTAGATGGGGAAACACATACATTTCACCTTAACAAAAAGAAACACAATATTATCCCACTTCCGCGAAAATATTAGAGGCTCCCAAACCCAGAAGAGCAAAGGAAAAATTTGAAAAAAAGAGGACCCTGTGTACAATAAGCAAAGGAAAGCTTCCTAAGCTTCCTAAAGCCATTATGAAAGAGAGAGTAAATATGTAAGCAGGGGTGAGCGAGGGCTCAAGTAGTGGATCTGATTCTGATTTGGGAAATTGGATTTAAGTGAGAAGACATAGCGGGTCATTATGAGGTTGCTGGTATCCTGCTAGTAATTCTGGCAGGATAGAAGCAAACTGACCCTACTATTACCGGTACCTGATATCCTAGTGTTTCCGGGATATCCCAGTTGCTGGCAATGGTGTGAAATCCCCAATAGGACTCCATGAAGGGGATTGCTGCAATTACCGGTATTACCAATATTACCTGTGCTGGTAATTGCAGCATTCCTTTGCTGGTGGGGGCCTGATTTACTGGCAGCTCAGGGCTGGAGGTAAATCAGTGCCCCTACTGGCAAACTTTTGTATTGCCGGTAGGGTAAATTTGCCTGTAATAAAATTACCAGCAATTTTACTGGCAATTTTTCCAAACCGGCAAAACTGTAATGACCCGCATAGAAAAAAACACTACCACAATTTATGAAATGCGCAATCGAACATATTAATTTCATAAAAAGTTGATCATAAAAATGCAAAATGTTCTGTTTGGTAACATTTTAGACTGTCCAAACAGATGATGGCATCATTTGAATTGGAAAATTACCAAAACAATATTAAATACATAAGACAAGCTGTTTTGCAAAGATTTTTCTGGTATCTTTTCTGGTCTAGAATATCAAAATAGTACTTACAAGGCAGCCATTTCAAAATATTTTTTAACACATGGAAACCCCAAGAAGCCCACAGCACAAGGGAGCGTATGGTTTGATGTGTTCTCAGGATCGATTTCCTAGCAAGTTTGATCACATTCTTTGCATGTCGATGACAAAAGTTAGGACTTACAATGTACTTCGTTCATTGTGAAAAATGCACTGACTTATTTAAGCGTTGCATGTATACTCCTGCCTTAGAGAGAGATAATCAGAACCCAGGATCAGGTTCCCAAGAGAATGCCAATAAGATTCCCACATTTAATTTGCAAGATAAATAGGAATCTGATCTTTATATAATGGATTACAAACACCTTAATACTAGCAGGTGCTTGTTGAAGGTCACGATGGAAGCAAACAAATCATAGTTGTGTCTTGAGAGTTGTTATTTCTGATATATATATATTGTTAATGGAATCAATTAGAAATGTATGTTTATTTTATTAATAGAAAAATCTGGTCCAGAATCATGTGGAACCTATTGATTTCAATGATCTTTAGGATACCCTTTGATCAGCTCAATTGCTCCCTTATGCAGATGAAGTTTAAATGAAACAGGAAGTCAGTATTTCTAAAATTGCTCTACAATAAACCTTGTCAATAAAGATCAGAAAAGGACAAAACGTGTTTAATGAAAAAACGTGTATTAATTTACATATTATTTTCCAACAACAAAGACTTTACCTACATAGAACACCATTAGTAGATGTCAAAGATGCTACCATTTGTATATTTGTTAAATATAATGATCCTCATAGTTTAATTTTGTTTCAAAACACCTGCATTGGAATGACAGTCAAAACAAATACTATATTGGGTCATATACCTGAAGATTGTTATACCAATTATCATGGTAGCAAACCACAGAAATTCTACACTTGACAAGGAGTGTGGGGCATTACAGTGTATTCTGTCTGCCCTTAGGGGGAGGAGGATGTTACCTGTGATGACTTTGAAGATTAAACAGCGTTCTGAGTGCCAGCAACTACCTCGATATTAGGGAATCATGAATCCAGGTACATCCCAAAAATATAGAGCAATCCATCAAATTGAAAAGTACTACTGAAATTGCTATTCCCAAAATATTTCCAGGTGGCTGTTACTTCGTCGAACAACAGATCAGTCTGGCTAATACCAGCGAGGCAGCTGAAAATAGACAAGTGATTCTAGATTAGCAGGAAATTTATTTTGTCCATTCATATGACTGTGGATAAATGTATCTTCCCAACAATACCAATAGATCCCAACATGGCACCAGTATCTGTAGAATAGTACATGTTGCCTCTCACACACAAGGAGTTACTCATGAATATTGTCAACACTTTGGAATCCAGTGGGATCTTTTATCCAATCCATAGTACCTTTAATAACTCTAACTCAATATCATGAATATGAATAACTGATGAACAATACAGAGTATGCAAAGACCTAAAGGAACTGAACTACAGGGTGCACATGTCAAGGTGGATTCTAGTTTATATCCCTAAAGCACTCAAACAGGTTAATAATTTTAAGCATAATCTGCTCTCAATTTGATGAATGGATATTTGACTGTCTTGATACTCTGTAAACACCAATATAAATTGCCATTACCTTCTGGGGCAACAGTATGTGTGGAATCATACACCATTTTAGTACATAATCAGAGGGAATGAAATCAATATGTTCTTACATAAAGTGATGCCTTACCTTGTAGAAAGAGGGATGTACATGAATGTAGATGACCTTCTAATAAAAAGCAAAGCTATGGAACAACACTTTGTGGAGATCCTCTGTGTGCTGACACAAATAAAGAATGTAGGCACAATATTATCTCTTCAGATAACTCAGTAGTCCAGAATGAAAGTTAACTTTCAAGACCATGAAATCACAGCCAATGACTTAACCCTCAGAAAAAGGATCTTGTGGATTTACTGAAGTTAAGGATCTCCACAAATCTCCACAAGCTATAAAGTCTTTATGGATTGACCAACTACGGTCATAGGTTTATGGGGAATTACACAGATAGCATACATCCCTTGGACCAGCTGTTGAAGTAAGGGGTGAAGTGAGATTGGGGGACTCCCAAACAGAGGCTGTGAAACAACTGAAAAGGAGCCTTTCCTCTGCTCTCTGCATGGCTTACACTTTTTAAAACATAGTGTCTCATTGAGAATTCACTGGTAAAACACCAGTAATACTGTTGCACCGGTATTACCCTTTCCATCAGGTTGTCCGCCGGAAAGACCGGTGCATTACAATTCCTCGGGCCCATGCACACCCCCTTCCGGAAACAGTAATACCAGCATCACAGTATTACAAGTGTCCACAGCAATCTGCCCGTATTACCAGCAGATATGTGCCAGTAACACTGATACGCACACCCAAACTTCCGGAATTACTGCCGATGAAGTCACCGGAACCAGAATTGCCAGTGACGGAAATAGCTTCACCGACGGAATGGGAAGATCGCTGGCGGCAATCTTAAAAAACAATATCCACTATCAACGACCTGTGTCTGAGAGTGCACAAAATCATTGCCACCAACAGGAGGTAATCCTCAGCTACAGGAGGAGGGACAGTGGCACTGTGATGCTGGAAATGCATCGGAGGGACAGGGCCTCCATATCCTTGTCCTTTTGCTGTTCTTATCGTGTGTTCTGTCGTGTTTTCCGCGCAGAAGTCCATGCGGGACTCCTGGCGGTGCAGCTCTCTCTTTTGGTTTGGTGAACAGACCCATGGGATACCCTTATGGCACCCATGGGTAGGGGTGCAACCCTGTGCCCCTAGTGTATGTTTTTGGGCACCCGTGGGTGGCCCACAGAGCTGGGTATGGGCTGGTGGCAGCTACATGCTGAATTTGACAGGTGCGCTGGGTATCCGCCATTTTGGGGTACCCCGGCCCTGCCATTGGAATCAGTTGATTCCTGATAGGAAACAAGATGGCCCCGGTGGCCTCTTGCTTTCTATCGCCTGATACCTTGTTTTCCCAAAGTCCTGGGAAGCCCTGACTCTGTCCCTTCCCCCTGACTGGCTGTTGGGTGGAAGTTCCGTATATGGTGTTGTTGTGAAGGCCCAGCTAGACTTACTGGAGCCTTCCCGCTGACTGTATGTTGTGGGTACCGCCTGTGGGTGGGACCTGGGTGAATGGGGAGTGTGACCAATATGCACTCCGTGTTGTGGCTGTCTGGTTTCTGCCATGAGGGACAAAGACTGAGACAGCCCTGCCCGAAACTGGACTGAATGCAGTATGTAGAGTTGAATGGCTGAGTACTTGTCTCAATCCACATTCCTTGTTGTGAGTGTCTGAGCGGGAGAAGAGTGGCCTGAATGCCCTGCGTGCCTGATTGGCTGACCAACTGCATGAATGGCCTTCTGTACGATTGGCTGCTGAGTGTGTGCCAGCAGTGTGGATGAGAGACCAAATAGTATATCTGGGGACCTCTCACCACTGGAAATTGTTCAGAAGCTGAAGTCCACTACGACGAGTAACTGGAGTAACTGACGCTTGACCTTGAGGCCCTGCTGGAAGAGAAGGATTGCCGTGGCTCTCCTTCACGATCTAAAGGCTGCTGTGTCTCCAAGGACTGACCCAGAGAGGACCTGGTAAGGCGCCCTCTTCCCGAGCTACGAGGGACCATCGTGCACAGCTGACCTTTGCCAACGCTCCCTGGTAGACAGACCTACGACAGGCTGCCGACCCGATACGGGGACTGCTGAGGAATCCCAAAGCGAAGCACCCGGACTGTTGTCCGCCACTGTCGACGACCGCCGTCGCCGACCGGAGCCGCCGTGCTCCCGTTTGCCTAAGAACTTTCACTTGATCAACGGACGCTCTCGTCTGCATCGCCGTGCCGTCTCCTGTGGGAGAAGGCCTGACCGTCGACGCGCCGAGGAGTATCCACCGGTGGGTTTCCCGCCACCCAAAGACCGCAGAGACGCCGACGACTCGACGCCCTTGCTGGGCCACAGTTCTTCCTCATCTCTTTGCGGTCCAGAACTATCGTCACCGAGGTGCCCCGCACGCCTCTTCCTTGCAGGACGCCAACGCTCTGTCGTCGACGAGCACCGCTCGGATCAAAGCCTGCTGCCTCATCGACGTCGTTCTACCCGGTTCACGGTCGGACGTTCGGCGCCCCGTGTCTCCCGCTTGAAAGGGGCGACATTCAAGAAGGGCCACCGATTCCCCGACACCGAACCCCGAGTCCGCGACGCCTCTCGACGATCCGTGGCTCCTGCCTTAAAGGGAGTCACTCCAGAAGGATCGGTCGACGCCTCGCCGACGAACTCTACTCCACCAGGTACATTGGGGGGGTAAAACATTGTGGGAGAGAACGAGACTCTTGAACAATATATGGACTGGGCTTGTTTTATATATCGTTATTTTACAGGTTGCCCAGGTGGGGGGGATCTCCACTCAGAGCTGTGTCCAGTAGCGAGGACCAGTCGTCTGCCTATTGTTTCATCTGTCTGCTTTCTCTCTTCTCTCTATTGCTGGTTTCATTGCTATTGATCCGTGTGGCATTTTCACAGCCTTGTTGAATGCACTCTAATCGAATATTAGTGGTACCACTGTAGAATTGTAGATATTTACCATTGTTGATTTTCCGGAGCACAAAGTGCGTTATTGTGATAAGTGTACATAACCTTTGAATATTAATTATATAAAGACTGTGTTTTCAGTAATACAGTGTGTGTACATTCCTTTGTGGGGGCTTGGGGATACACTGTACTTAAGAACCAGCCCGCATCACCTCCTGAGAAGCTAGGCCTTGATTGCTCGACCAGCATTACCATATCAGAGAATCTCGGCTGGGGCCCTCTGTGCCTTTCCTCTGCCATATAGAGAGCGGAAGTACAGACCCCCCCACCTCGTCCTGACAAGCTTGGTGGCAGCGGTGGGATGCTTATGGTTTTAAGAATCAGTGTATAACCGTGCCACTTACAAAATATCTGCACTTTATTGAATTAAGGTTTAGGTGTGTTCCAAATAACTGCATTACAAGCAATGGAGACCATTGCGAATGGTAAATTGACTCGGATGAGCTTAGAGGCTCTCCAGAGTGCTTGTGAAGCCAGGGAGTTAGACTTTGTGGATAAGTCTAGGGCTGAGCTGATAGCTGCCCTGGTGGACTACCAGACTGATGGTGAAACTCTTGATGAAGGGGGGGATGCAACCAGTGAGGACTCTGCCCCGGGGTTGTCGCTGAATCTGTTTCTGGGAATGCCGCCATTCCTGCTGCCTCTGTTCCGAACCCCAGCAATTCCATGGAACTTGAGTTATTAAGGATGAAATTGGCCTTTGAATATCGCAAGTTGGAAATCGATGCTGAACTTAAGAAAGAGGAGCTGGCACAGCAAGTGGAACTCAAGAATAGGGATCTTGCGCTCAAAGATAAGGACACTGAATGTCAGAGAATCCAGTTAGAGAAAGCTCGAGTGGAGACTTCAGCTAGACCAATTGAGAGTGGCAGGTCCCCAGCCACCAAGTTTATGAAAGATTTGGTTGGTGTGTTTTTGGAGGGTTCAGATATCCTCCAATGGATTGAAGCGTTTGAAATGGCTTGTGCGATTCATGATGTTGATAAAAGAGATTGGGCTAAGTGTTTGTTAAGTAGAGTACCTCAAACTGGATATGACTGTATTCTGAAGCTGAGTGTGGAAGAAAGGGGTCAGTATGAGTGTATGAAGTCTGCTTTAATTGCCAAGTTTGGCAAGACACCTACCCAATATCTTAAAAGGTTCAGGGATTTTAAGAAACGAGAGAATGTGTCTTGGGTTGACTGGGTGAGTGCTGCGCACATGAACATGATGGGGTGGATTGATGGGTACAAGGTGAAAACTTTTGCTGAATTATCCCACCTGTTGTTTTTTGAGCATTTTTCTGAAGCCTGTTCGCCAGAGCTGCGTCAGTATGTTGCTGACCAGAACATTTTGGACCCCTTTAAGCTGGCTAGGTTGGCTGACAAGTGGGTCTCCCACCGGGTGTCCCCTAAGGACTCCAGTGGGAAGGACAAGGATAAAGAGAAGGGGGCCTCTCAGAAAGCTGAGGAGTCCCCCAAGCAGTCACAGTCGAATAGAACAAAACCTTCCTCTCCTAAGAACCAAAAATCTAGTGGGGATAAGTCCTCTGTGGGTGGGAATAAGAGTAGTGGTCCACCTGCTGCAAAGCAGGCTCCCAGTGGTTCCAGTACCGTACCTCGCACTCCTAGCACTTGTTGGGATTGTGGGGCTCTGGATCACCGAAGGGGTGACTCCAAGTGTAAAGGTAAGGCACTTGGAGTACAGGCTGTCAGCCTGACCTACCCTTACCCCGTGTCTGAGGTGGAGGCCACCGTCCTCCCCTCCTCTACCGGAATCACATTTGGTGCTCCAGTAGAGATTTCCTTAGTGTCCCTTGGGGCCTGGGACCAGTACGCAGAAGTACTGGCGACTATCCCGCAGAACACCCGTAGGTTTTTGAGAAGTGTCCTCTTGAATGGCCAGCCTTCTACTGGTTTGAGAGACACTGGGGCAAGCATGACAGTGGTGGACAGGACCCTGCTCAAGCCAGAGGACTATGTAAGTGCTCCTCTGAGAACCACCAGGTTAGCTGGTGGGCCTCCCAAATTATCGCCTGTAGCCTTAGTCACACTCATGATTGGAGACAAGACAGCAAAGCTTCCTGTCCTGGTTCAGGACAATGTCCCTGCTAACATTTTGTTAGGGAATGATCTAGTAGAGTTGGGGTTGATCTCGGATGGTCTTCCCATGACTGCTGCTGCGGTCACTAGGTCACAGGTGACACCGGGTCTGGCTGTGAGTCAGGTACCCGAGCCAAAGGCGAGGCCTAAGGCAAGAAGGCGGAAGACCAAGAAGGCCACCTCTGTGGAGGGAGCACCTTCTCTTCCTGCTGCACCCATTGGGATCCATGCTCCGGACGGGCTGGGTCCAGTGGAAAACCCAAACTCAACTCCTTTGGGAGAAGAGGCAGAAGACTCTCCTGTGGGAGAGGTTCTCAACCCAGAGGATCATCCCGACCTTCAATGCTTGTTAGCTGAAGGGGGACCCTCCCGGGCAGACTTCTGTAAGGGACAGAGAGAGTGCCACTCTCTCGAGGGTCTGAGGAAACAGGCCCTGTCCCAGGCACAAGGTGAAGTGCCTAGGACCTTCAAGATTTATTGGGAGGGTGAGCTCCTTGTTAGCGAGCCCACTAAGCCTGAACCTGGTGCCCGCAAGAGGTTGGTGGTACCCCAGGTTTACAGGCCCTTCCTTCTGCAGTTGGCGCATGAGGTGCCCTTGGCTGGTCATCTTGGGACCAAGAAGACTAAGCAGAGGCTCTCTGCCCATTTCTACTGGCCACGGATGGGAGTAGAGGTGGAGTCCCACTGCAGGACCTGCCCCACTTGTCAGTTGTCTGGCAAGACTGGAGGCAGGGTCATTGCCCCACTGCAGCCATTACCAGTGGTTGGCACACCATTTGAGAGGGTGGGCATCGACATCGTCGGTCCCCTTGACCCTCCCACTTCAGGTGGACATCGGTTCATCCTGGTCTTGGTTGATCATGCCACCAGGTACCCTGAGGCTATACCCCTTCGGACTATTACTGCCAAGGTCGTGGCCCGGGCTCTCCTGGGCATTTTCACCCGTGTTGGATTCCCCAAGGAGGTTGTCTCTGACCGAGGATCCAACTTCATGTCGAGTTACATGAAAACCATGTGGAAAGAGTGCGGGGTAACCTACAAGTTCTCCACCTCTTACCACCCCCAGACCAATGGTCTGGTTGAGAGGTTTAACAAAACTCTCAAGGGCATGCTAGGTGCTTTGGAAGAGCCCCTACGGAGGAAATGGGATCTCCTCCTGCCATGCCTGCTGTTTGCTTACCGAGAGGTACCTCAAGAGGGTGTTGGTTTCAGCCCCTTTGAGTTACTCTTTGGACATCCCGTGAGGGGGCCCCTCGCCTTGATCCGAGAAGGCTTGGAAGCCACCCCTCCCGGTCCCGCCAAGCAAGTTGGGGACTATGTGTTAGGCCTCAGACGGAGGATGACACAAATGATGGGCCAGGCAACAGCAAATCTCAAGGCCAGCCAGGAATTGAATAAGTACTGGCATGACCTTAAAGCGTCGCAAGTGGATTGGACTCCGGGACAGGAAATCCTTGTGATGGAGCCTACCAAGCCTAGAGCTTTGGCAGACAAGTGGACTGGACCCTTCAGGATCATCTCCAAGATGGGCGAAGTCAATTATCTGGTTGACATGGGAGCCTCTGGGGTAGCCCCCCAGGTATTCCATGTCAACAGGCTCAAGCCTTTCCACAGGCGAGCAGAGGTCTCATGTCTCTTGCTAGCTTCAGGGCAAGAAGAGGATGAGAGTGAGCCCCTTCCTGATTTGCTACATAGCAACCCTCAGGATGGCTCAGTGGAGGGAGTACAGCTCTCTCCCGATTTGACAACAGAGCAGCAGAGGGCCTGCAGGGCTTTGCTCCAGCAGTATGCCTCTCTGTTTTCACTGACACCGGGCCTTACACCGTGGTGTAAGCACGAAATTGACACTGGTGACAGTGTACCTGTCAAAAGCAGGTGCTACCGTATGTCAGATACCGTCAAAAACCACATCCAGGCTGAGGTCGCCAAGATGTTGGATCTGGGTGTTATTGAACCCTCAACCAGTCCCTGGTCCAGTCCAGTGGTCCTTGTCCCCAAGGCAAGTTCCCAGGCGGGTACCAAGGATTGGAGGTTCTGTGTGGACTACCGAGGCGTCAATGCCGTCACCAAAACTGACGCGCACCCATTGCCCAGGGCTGATGAGCTCGTGGACACCATAGGTGCTGCCAAGTTTGTGAGCACCTTTGACCTTACCTCAGGCTATTGGCAAATAGCTCTGACGGACCATGCCAAGGAAAAGACGGCATTCTCCACACCAGAGGGACTCTACCAGTTTAGGGTCATGCCTTTTGGGTTGAAGAATGCCCCTGCCACTTTCCAGAGGTTGGTCAATCATGCGCTCAGTGGGCTGGAGGCCTTTTGTGTGGCCTATCTAGACGACATTGCCGTCTACAGTTCCACCTGGGAAGCGCATTTGACACACCTGGATAAAGTGTTGCAGGCCTTGAAAAGGGCTAACCTCACTATCAAGGCTACCAAGTGCCAGATAGCTCAGGGGAAAGTTACCTATCTTGGTCATGAGGTAGGAGGGGGTCAAATCCAGCCTCTTTCCAGTAAGGTACAGGACGTACAGAGCTGGGAGACTCCCACTACTCAAACCCAGGTGAGAGCCTTTTTGGGCCTCACTGGGTATTATCGCAATTTCATGGCGGACTATGGGACCATAGCCGCACCACTGACAGCTCTGACTTCACCCAAACAGCCTAGGAAGGTTAATTGGACTGAAGACTGTCAGAGGGCCTTTGATGGCTTGAAAGAAAGTCTGTGTAGGGCACCCGTGTTGTGTGCACCTGACTACAGCCGACCCTTTATCGTCCAGACGGATGCCTGCGACACCGGAATTGGAGCTGTCTTGTCCCAGTTAGATGACAAAGGGAGAGAACATCCTATCATATTCATCAGTAGACAACTCAAGGGTAGAGAACTTAGGTGGGCTACTGTTGAAAAGGAATGTTTTAGTATAGTTTGGAGCCTTAGGCGTTTTAGGCCCTACCTTACGGGGTCCACCTTCAAGGTCCAAACAGATCATAAGCCCCTGAAATGGCTTATGCAGATGAAGGGTGAAAATCCGAAACTGCTCAGGTGGTCCATTAGCCTGCAAGGGCTAGACTTCACCATAGAGCACAGACCAGGGAAGAGTCACGATAATGCAGATGGCCTTTCCAGAAGGTATGTTGACCGTCTGGATGAGGGTGTCTATCCCGTGGGAGATTAGGCACCCTAACCTCAGTCTGGGGGGGGCGACTGTGATGCTGGAAATGCATCGGAGGGACAGGGCCTCCGTATCCTTGTCCTTTTTCTGTTCTTATCGTGTGTTCTGTCGTGTTTTCCGCACAGAAGTCCATGCGGGACTCCTGGCGGTGCAGCTCTCTCTTTTGGTTTGGTGAACAGACCCATGGGATACCCTTATGGCACCCATGGGTAGGGGTGCAACCCTGTGCCCCTAGTGTATGTTTTTGGGCACCCGTGGGTGGCCCACAGAGCTGGGTATGGGCTGGTGGCAGCTACATGCTGAATTTGACAGGTGCGCTGGGTATCCGCCATTTTGGGGTACCCCGGCCCTGCCATTGGAATCAGTTGATTCCTGATAGGAAACAAGATGGCCCCGGTGGCCTCTTGCTTTCTATCGCCTGATACCTTGTTTTCCCAAAGTCCTGGGAAGCCCTGACTCTGTCCCTTCCCCCTGACTGGCTGTTGGGTGGAAGTTCCGTATATGGTGTTGTTGTGAAGGCCCAGCTAGACTTACTGGAGCCTTCCCGCTGACTGTATGTTGTGGGTACCGCCTGTGGGTGGGACCTGGGTGAATGGGGAGTGTGACCAATATGCACTCCGTGTTGTGGCTGTCTGGTTTCTGCCATGAGGGACAAAGACTGAGACAGCCCTGCCCGAAACTGGACTGAATGCAGTATGTAGAGTTGAATGGCTGAGTACTTGTCTCAATCCACATTCCTTGTTGTGAGTGTCTGAGCGGGAGAAGAGTGGCCTGAATGCCCTGCGTGCCTGATTGGCTGACCAACTGCATGAATGGCCTTCTGTACGATTGGCTGCTGAGTGTGTGCCAGCAGTGTGGATGAGAGACCAAATAGTATATCTGGGGACCTCTCACCACTGGAAATTGTTCAGAAGCTGAAGTCCACTACGACGAGTAACTGGAGTAACTGACGCTTGACCTTGAGGCCCTGCTGGAAGAGAAGGATTGCCGTGGCTCTCCTTCACGATCTAAAGGCTGCTGTGTCTCCAAGGACTGACCCAGAGAGGACCTGGTAAGGCGCCCTCTTCCCGAGCTATGAGGGACCATCGTGCACAGCTGACCTTTGCCAACGCTCCCTGGTAGACAGACCTACGACAGGCTGCCGACCCGATACGGGGACTGCTGAGGAATCCCAAAGCGAAGCACCCGGACTGTTGTCCGCCACTGTCGACGACCGCCGTCGCCGACCGGAGCCGCCGTGCTCCCGTTTGCCTAAGAACTTTCACTTGATCAACGGACGCTCTCGTCTGCATCGCCGTGCCGTCTCCTGTGGGAGAAGGCCTGACCGTCGACGCGCCGAGGAGTATCCACCGGTGGGTTTCCCGCCACCCAAAGACCGCAGAGACGCCGACGACTCGACGCCCTTGCTGGGCCACAGTTCTTCCTCATCTCTTTGCGGTCCAGAACTATCGTCACTGAGGTGCCCCGCACGCCTCTTCCTTGCAGGACGCCAACGCTCTGTCGTCGACGAGCACCACTCGGATCAAAGCCTGCTGCCTCATCGACGTCGTTCTACCCGGTTCACGGTCGGACGTTCGGCGCCCCGTGTCTCCCGCTTGAAAGGGGCGACATTCAAGAAGGGCCGCCGATTCCCCGACACCGAACCCCGAGTCCGCGACGCCTCTCGACGATCCGTGGCTCCTGCCTTAAAGGGAGTCACTCCAGAAGGATCGGTCGACGCCTCGCCGACGAACTCTACTCCACCAGGTACATTGGGGGGGTAAAACATTGTGGGAGAGAACGAGACTCTTGAACAATATATGGACTGGGCTTGTTTTATATATCGTTATTTTACAGGTTGCCCAGGTGGGGGGATCTCCACTCAGAGCTGTGTCCAGTAGCGAGGACCAGTCGTCTGCCTATTGTTTCATCCGTCTGCTTTCTCTCTTCTCTCTATTGCTGGTTTCATTGCTATTGATCCGTGTGGCATTTTCACAGCCTTGTTGAATGCACTCTAATCGAATATTAGTGGTACCACTGTAGAATTGTAGATATTTACCATTGTTGATTTTCCGGAGCACAAAGTGCGTTATTGTGATAAGTGTACATAACCTTTGAATATTAATTATATAAAGACTGTGTTTTCAGTAATACAGTGTGTGGACATTCCTTTGTGGGGGCTTGGGGATACACTGTACTTAAGAACCAGCCCGCATCACCTCCTGAGAAGCTAGGCCTTGATTGCTCGACCAGCGTTACCATATCAGAGAATCTCGGCTGGGGCCCTCTGTGCCTTTCCTCTGCCATATAGAGAGCGGAAGTACAGACCCCCCCACCTCGTCCTGACAGGCACCCCTCACCCTTATGCCCTGGGAGGAAAGGTGCAGCTCAATCCTACACTTTGTGAGCATCAAGGATGTTGGCACAGCAGAGGCAGGTGCCAGGACCCAAGATGACAGTGGTAAGTACAAAACAAAACACAAGCCCAAAACACATGTCTGGCATGTCAGGCACAGCAAATGGCCTGATCCAAGATGATCCAAGAGACATGCAAGGGGATGCGGGTAGAAGTAGCCATGCACAAGCACTGTTGCCACTAAGTACAGTCCCACTCATCTGTGCTAAGGGAGGACAACACATGAATCACAGCCCCACCATACAAATAACAGAAGGCCATCTTGGCAGACCAACATGCAATGTTCACTACCACCAGCAACACATAGATGCACACATCGGAGCCAACAGGCCATACAAGCCTAATGACAAGATCAGTACACACCCAATGTGGCATGATTGTAATGCAAGACCTCAGTCATGACACCCAGAATATTAACAGCATGCTCATCTCTTCCCTACAGGCACGCAGTCCTCCAACAGCAGTCAAGCAGGCCCAGGTAGCAGGGTAGTATAACTGCCACATCAGAGCCACAATCAGTCCCACCACCACCACCATTGCCACCTTCATCACCATCACCACCATCACCATCCACTGCTACATGGGGCACAGCTGCAACCACCATACCTGTAGCCACTGGCCCTACTGTCCCTCCTATGCCCTCCACACCACCACCGGCACAGCAGCCACTAGGCCATCATTGTGGGTTTGCCACTGAGGGGGATGATGATGAAGACACCACATACTTCTCAGCTTGTTACAGCCCCACGGCTTGCCATACCCCCACCCATTATCACTGCCCAGCCTCTGCAGCATAGATGCAAGCCTGCATGAAATTGAGGTCTGGAATGGAAAACTCACTGCTATAGCACAGGAACAGCTAAAGGAGATGAGACTCATGAGGGGAATGTCAGCAGGCCTCCTCATCCTTGCACAAAGAGTGAGGAAGGGGAACCAGATCACCTCCTCTATGGTAGAGGTAATGAACATGCCATCAATCTCTGCTTGGACAACATGCATGCCAAGGTGTCAGACCCAACCACATCCATGACCACCAATGAGGGATCCCAGAAAGGCAGTCCAGGCACTGGTCACAGAGAACAAGTCCCACACAGGAGTCTGCCAGGAGCCCCATGGATACGACGGCCTACACGTGACAATAATGCTGACTGGTTGCTCCACTGGGTGTGTTTGGAGAGGGAGCTCTTTAGGGGGGGATTTTTGGGGAGGTTGATGTTAGGGGAGGTGGAGAGGTGTGTTTGGGGAGGGGGTTACAGTGTAAGGGTGAATTCACAGGGAGGTGTTACAGTGTATGGGTGCATTCAAGTTTCTCTCAAATACATTCTTATCGTTGGAAGCAATTACTGTACATTCATTTTTTTCAAACAAATGTGTTACTGTGATTTTGCATGATATACAGTAAGGTGCAGTAAAGTGCAAGGGTAGTACTGAGGGGAGGGGGAAAGATTTTGCAATGAGTTATTTCTGGGGCATGTGTCCATCCCTGGCCTCAATGAACTCAATTCACGGGTGCATGTGACCGACTGGCACAGCATCACCATCCTCTGGGGGAGGAATGTCCAGATCTGGGGGCAGGGGTATGTTGCGCTTCATGTTATTGTGCAACATTGCACAGGACAATACAATCTGTCCCGCCTTCGTGAGGAGTCAGAAATGAAAGCCGGACACATAGTTGTCATATTCTTGCTTAAACACATTTATTAAATACAAACAGGTTGGGGAAATGCCTCTCTGGACCTATTCCAAAGAGGAACTTCCCTAACTAGAAATAAAAAACTAAGGATCTGTCTGTGTCAGGATGTCAGTAACTGAAAAGCCATCCTTGTGTCAAAAAAATCTTATCCTGGCTCTCAGACTACAAACAAAACAACAAAAGGGGTGCAAGGAAATGCCCATGTTGGCAAAAGTGTTCAAAACCAATAGTATAAGAATAACTGAAAATGTTCTCCAAGGTAAAGTCTCTCGGATCCAGAGGGTGGTCCCCTTCCCCAGAATTCTTAAATGGGACAGCAACATTGTCTCTTTTCCTAACAGTTCCTTTATGTCTTCACTGAACTCACAAACTTCTTGCTTCAGCAATACATTCTGTAATAGTCATTCGGTAGAATTTCATGTAACTTTGCAGATCGCCTGGTATTCTCCCCTCCCAGGAATCTTTATACAATTTTAGATGCCTGGTGTTCTCGCCTGCCAGGACTTCTTATGTGTTTCACAGAACTTTGGCTATACTACTATAGCATATACTGTGAGGTGCTTGCTATATCTTTCTATGGTACCATTTGCTCAAGCCTTTCCCACACATTGGCGTCTCATGCATCTGTACTTGATCAGAGTTTTCCTATGTACTTTGCCTTGACTGCATTCAAACATTCTTCTTATTGGGTGTTGAATTTGGACTTTGCCTTGATTGCATTCAAGCACACTTTGTGTATTTTCTGTATCAGCAAATGCGTACCTTTCAAACATTTGTTAACATGCTTGTCGGAACTCCTCTGTGTCTCCAGCTGCTTCAGGCATACTCACCGGTTTTTTCCAGCATCTCTGATTATGCTGGCTCCTCGGTTCTGTGGTTCTTTCATATGTTTTCCACTATGGAGTGTGCAGACATTCTTCCAGTATTCTCTATGTTCATACACTGTCTTTCCTTGTTGGCCCTGATGGGAGAACATTGTCTCTTTGAGCGGCCCAACATCCAGGAGCTCCTGCATGGCTACCAGTGTCTCCACTACCCGTCTTGTTCACATGCAGCTTTTCTCCACCTGTCCCGGCGGCCTTTTCCATTGCACCACCCCTGTCCAACTGCCTCCGCATGGGGTTCAAAATCTTCTCATGCATTGCTTGATTCAATAGTGTGATTGCCATCTTAAAATGTCCTGCATACTAAAAACATAGAGAAAAGAAACTAGCCTGCATGTTGTACTTTGAGCTCATGTCATATTTCAGATGCTCCCTCATCATCCTCCTTGTCGCAGTACCTGAGTGGTTATGGGAGTTGAAGTCCTTTGATGTCATGGGACTTTTAACTCATATGTTTTTTCTCAGAGATTAAAGATTATGGCACATCAGAAACAGAAGGTGGTGTGTATGAGTTGTGGGTGTTTGAGTCAAAGGTGGGGGCCTGACCAGAGTAGTATAGAGAAAAGGTTTCTTGACTTCCTCTAGGGGGGAACTTTTAGCTGACAATAGGCCATAAATGTCTTTGGTGTCAGAGGGTTGTCCTCATGGGAAAGGGGGATACTCTGTCTACTCCAATGAAGTCATGACATCTCCCTGGTAGTTGCCTCCTCCCATGTGATCCTCCCTCATATGACTACTCCCACAGTCTGGATCAGGTAGTGGCTGCCTTCCCCTGCCCACATGGGAGGAGGTTCCCACAAGGGAATACTTGATGACTTCATTGGATTCATCACAGTATCCAAAGTCACCTACAAGGTGGTATGACACAGGTATGAGTACTGTAGACTGGTAATGTCCAATTTCACATTGTGCTATATAGCTGCACATTCCAGTCCTTATATGTATATTGCACTGCTCAGGGTGTTGTCCAGAGTTACATGGTAAAACTAGACACTGATCACGGCCACCACTCATATTGATTTTGGAATCTGACTGAGAAGGTGGCATGCCAGGGGGTAGGAGCTGCCTGTGAATTCCTCCCATGTATACTACCTGATGGGAATCTGGGTTGCAATTGAAGGTGGTCAATTTGTCATGATGGTGTGCGTCATTTATCCTGTACCAAGTGCATTCCAGGTCTGATGGCAGGGTGTTGTCTCTCAGTAGTTGTTTGGCTTTGTGTCATTCCGTGTATGGGGTAGTCATTGGGTGCCTCATCTCATGGGCATGCCATGTGCAGCATTGTACTTTTTGGACAATGCACCTGGTCTTAGCTTGACCCACATAGCTTGCAAACAGTGTGTGTGCTTGGGCTGCCTGTTCAAGTTATATGCGTGCCAATGGATAGGCACTGCTACTTGTGCATCACTCGATTATGTTGTTTCCTGTTTGTGTACCTCTGCCTTGGTCTTTGTTGTTGCCACATGTCATCTTCAGGCCTGCCTCTGTGCTCCTTGTGTTGCCCCAGGATATGCATTTGGTGACCTTAGGTGGCCATGTATATTAATACACAGCCATTGCATTTGGGGAATTGGGGGAAGAGTTGCATTCTGGCACCTGTAGTTCATTGCTTGTGGATGCCCTGTTGGGGTTGCAATGGATTGCTCAGTGACTGCTATATCTTAAGTCATGTCCTAGCCCTGTGTTGTGGCCAGTCAATTTAGCGGTCTGCTGGTGGGTCTTGCATGTGAAGGACACATTCCGGACAAGCATTTTCTACATTGTTACACCCCACCCCCTTGCCTGTCACTCAAGTTGCAAGTCAAATGTGACTGTACATGTAATCACCCAACACCCAGTTCCTTTTTCCTTTGTTATGCACCATGTATTCTGGCAGGGTGCTCTTCCAAAGGATCATAGCATCGTGGGTTGATACTGGAAATCAGGCACAACAGTGCGTGATTGTCAGGTTGGTGTCACAAGTCACCTGGACATTGAGGGAATAGAACTGCTTCTGATTCCTGTAGACCTTCTCTGAGGCATGGGGGCACCAGGAACACAGAAATGCAATCCAATGCTTCCACTGCTTTGGGCTTGCCCGCAATGGCATAGAACCAGGCCTTGGTGGTATGAGCTGTGCCAGGGTCTTGGGGAGGGCAATGTGTTGGCCCAAATGGCACAGGAGGGCCTCCACCACCTGCACCAGCACTCTATAGAATGCAGGCTACGATATGCTGTGTTACTGGCTCACAAAAAGCTGGAACATGCCAGAGGACAGGAAGTGCAGAACTGACACAGATTTACCAGCAGTGGTATGGCTATCTTGATGCCCATTCTGCTCCCTATGCCCTCCTGGATGTGGATGAATAGTTCTCTGATGGTCTCCCTGTCAAGCAGGTTTAAAGTCAGAATGTGTGTTTCCATGAAGGTCCATGGTGTGGCCCTTGTGTGAGGGATCACTGCAGCCTTCTACTGCTCCTTGCCACCTGCATTCCCATCAGCACCATCCTTCTCTCTCAGGCCTCCTGTCACCACTACTGGTACTCCAGCCCCAGCAGCTCTAAGTCTACATGGAGCATCTCCAGGTCCATGTTAGTAGCAATGAGTGGTAGCATGGTTGTTTTGATAAGTGTTTTTGGGGAAGGTGTGGCCCTTTAGTACTCTTCCTGTGTGCATTAGGTGCACCTGGGTCTATTGGGTTCACCTGTGTACTGTTTGACATCACCTGTGTCTGTGTACCAGCAGTTCTGACATGTTGGAATCTCTGCCCGAGATTTCCCAGTAATACCAGCTAATTATTGCGGTGTTACCGGCAAATCCGTACTCCTAATTTGCCGGTATTACCGCTGTGCCGGTAATACCAATGTTAGGGTCTTGGACATCCGGTATTCTTTTGACAGTAATACCAATGATGGTAATTCCAGAAGGTCCAGTATCTGGCGCTGGTATTACCGGCAACAGTGTTTCTGCCTACTTACTTGTAATTTGCTAGAACATTAAAAGTGCTGGTAAACGGAATTACAGGCACTTTTAACATTTACTGACAAACTTGAGGCCCAAAGAGTTTATCCTGGAAACTGGATTATCTAACAACTGTTTAACCGTGGTCTTGTACCAGAAGCATTACCAAGTTAATAAGGTAATTCCATATGTTAGTAAGACATTACCACTTATCGAAATTACATTTAAAGAGTGAGATAAATCACTCCTGGCAATGGTATGTGTATTGAAACCCTACCATACATTGACCCATGGGGAATGTATTATAATTGAGACCTCCCACCAGGCTCTACAATATTTGCAGCGAGCCTGAATATATACTGGAAAAGCCTCTACTACAAGGGTCACTTTAAGGATTCTTTCTATGTAAGACCGGCAAACAGAAATTATATATGGATGAAAGGTTTTCAATGGCTCAATGATCAACAGACCACCATGGTTGTGTCAGGAATATTGTGTAGAACATGAAAACTCAAAACTATTTCCAATATGGGACATATATAGCTTCTCCTCACCTTGGTGTATTAGGGAAACACCAGTAGGGGAATGCCCTAAGTGAATAGGGATAGATGTTCCTACCATATCAGAGAAAACAATGAGAATGAATTAGTACCTGCCATTTGGAAATGTTTGGATGAATGACTACCTTTAACCTACAGCCTGTTATAAAATGCACCCCATAGTAGCTGGGTGGCAGTCACAATGGCTGTATATGAAGCTCTTCTTACTGCCTTAAATGTGCAGCTCCAGCAACTAGTGATAATGATCAATTTAGATGCTCCACCACCATTTTGGCACCTTGCCCACCTTGTGCTCCCTTTTGCTTCAGCTCTTTCACACTTCTTAATCCGCTTACTTCGAACTCCCTACGCTCTGGATTTCAAAACACTGTCCACATCAATGTATTCACAAATCAAATTGAAAGCACACCTACTCATTTCTGTGCTATCCTCTTCACTCACCTCTCCACCCTTAATATTCACACCTTCCCTCACCGCTAACCATATTATTCCCTCTCATTTCCCCACCCCACTAGCACTTAGAAGTTTGAGGTCACATCTCATTCTTAGCTGGCTGGACTGCCTACCCGCTGACACTTACTTGCCCTAAGATTGTCCACCGTATTGTTCCCCACATATGTCCAATATACCCCTTCTCAACCCCAGTCATCTTGCCACTCAAACTCTCCCAATTATAACAGGCTCACTGGCTCTCGTCTATCTGCTACATTACCTTTTGCAACACCCTTTCTGACCAAACAAGCTTGTTTCCCTGTATGTATGCATGCAACCAAATGAATAAATAAATAAATAAATACATAGAATAAATAACATGTCTGACAAGATGTATTTATCACATGATCAATTTTAAAGTCTGGGGTTTCTTTTTTTCCAACAACAAAACCTTGTAACAAGTAAAGTTAAATCAAGCAATGGATGATTTATTGACATCAGACAATGTCACCATCTACTCAAAGAAAATAAAATACAACCTAACATAGAGGGTTCTGACAAAACAGTAAACTATGTGGCTAATTAATTAGCCAAGACTGTAGCTATGCAAGGGGGATATGTTGATATGGAACACCCCCTAAGAGAAATAAAAGTGACAGCAGTGACTGGATCTCTCATACAGAAATTGAATTTCCCACTATGCAATGGATTCGAAATTCTTCAGATTTCAATTTCATGTTTACACAAAAAGATGATCCAATCATTGGCAAATGATCGGTCAGATATCAGGGAACTTTTTAAAATCTTTAGGAGTTAGAAAATACAGTTCCTCCTGAAGAGAAGTTATTCAAAGATAATTTGTGGTGTGTTTCTATCTAAGAAGCTATGGTTAAAAAAAGTTCAGAGCATCAGAGAGAATATCAAGGGTAGACTAAAGGGGGTTGCAGATTTATCAACTAATGCTGGGTCTTTGGAGAGGGAGCTGACATCTAATACACCAGCTGCTATGCTATCTGGCAGGTAGCCAGATACCTTTCTGTTTAGCCTAGTGACAGAAGCTGAGATCTCAAATGCTATCAATCAGCTCAAACCTACCACTTGCAATGATGATGACTGACCAGCAGTCCTGGTTAATGCTTGTGCAAAAGCTTAATCTCTCATAGTACTAAGTTTACTAATATCTCCTTTACAGAAGGATTTGTGCTGGACATTATTAACCAACCATGGATTACACCCCTACTAGAAAAGGCCATTTTAGATCCTGCAGTCACAACAAACTATATCCCTGTAACAGAAGAGCCGTTCTTGTTGAAAACTTTGGATTGAGTTGCTTGTCTCCAAGTTTAGGCACATCTTAACACCCAAAATATTCTTGGCAAATGTCAATCAGATTTTAGGCAGGCACATGGCACAGAACTGCCATTTTAGATCTGAAAGCTCTCATTTTACAGGCGATGGACAAAGGGGCTATTGTCCACCGGATCTATCAGCCGTGTTTGATCTAGTCCATCATACAATCTTGGTCAACAAACTGTCTTATTATGTGAATGTCTCACAATCCGTGGCTGAGTGAGAGAAATCTTTTTTGTCTGATCAGTCGGCTAGAGTGTTTAGAGAGTCTGAAGCCGCTAATGCCATTAACATGCCTTTCAGGTGCCACAAGGCTTGTGGTTATCGCCAACCCTATTTAACATCTTCACAAAACCATTGTTTGAATTACTGGATGCAAAGGACGTTACCTACACTAATTATGCTGATGACACCCAGTGCCTTCTCCCCATCTTTCGGGATTATAAAATGGACACTGAGGTAATCAATGAGAGGTGTACTCCCTCATCCAGTACTGGATGACTCATAATGGGCTGGCACTAAATTATTCCAAGGCAGAGTTTATGCTAGCAGGTACTTCTGCGAGACTCAAGCAAATAGGTCCTGATTGTAAAAACATTATTACTGAAGGATTTACTATTGCTACTCTACACAAAGTCAACACTTTAGTTGTCTATATAAACTTTGAAATGTCCATGAAGGTCCATATCAATAATACTGTTGCAACCTCAGCTTATCATCTTAAATTGTTGAGCCAAATCAGGCTCTTTCTCTCATATGAGAGCTGTGCTGTCATAGCAGGGGACATCATTGGAACTAACATTGATTATTGTTGTAGTCTGCTGTATGGAATTAGTAAGGGCAATATCTCTAAATTGCCGGTGATACAAAATATTACTGTGTGAATTGTTGAGACATTGGGAAGAAAGATCATGTCTCTCAGGCCAGGTGTGCACTTTATTGGCCCGGATAACATTTCTGCTTCTTACCCTTATTCATAAATGCCTGTTTGGTGGCATCCCCCTGCAATTTATCTGAAAGGATTTCCTGGTTACCTACTCAAAGAAACTTGAGGTTTAATTCTGCTACTCTCTTGACTGTGATAGAATGACGCTGGTATCGGGCAGACATTGCGCCGTTGCTTATGCCACTCACAAGCGTTGGCATGTCATTCCACCTGAGTTGCAGGTTTGCCATCTCTCGGAAACTTTTAAACGAGCCTTGAATACACATCTTTGTAATTCATTAGTTTGTTTTAGCTCTGCTCTCTTGTATCTTTTTCTCGCCATGACTGTGTGTGTGGTATTGCTCCTATTTTTGATTTTGTTGTATTTGTGTTTCTGGTTTTGTGAGTGCCTTGATATCTCTGGGCTTGATTTTAGTATAATACAAATAATAAATAAATAAATGCATAAATAAATACATAAATACATGTGTTCAATTTATACAAGATCCTGAAAAATATCCCCAATCCTAGCTCGATTATCTTTGAATTCTTATGACATTTCTGAAAGTTTTTAAGGTTTAAAGTGGACTTAGTTATCCCTAATTTTAAAAATCAGTGGGTTACTCATTCCGAAATATATTACTAAATCAGGCCAAAATGCAGCAAAAGCTTTTCATCATGGATTCAAACAAATACATAAAAAATTGAGATTTTATGTGGGGTTGTTTATTGTCCATTCATGTGTCCTGACCTACACATATACTTCAATGGACTTGTGGGTGTGCTTGTTCCAAATGAGTTCTAACATTCACTGGGCTAATACAGGAAAAGGAGGAATGACCTTCCCATGGTACGATCTACAGGTTTATTTTACTTGACCACTGATATTAATTAAATCATTAATTCACAATGTTTAACAACTCAGTGATCCCTGCAGCTATAGAAACCTGACGGATGTATTTGAATGTAAATTATTATTTATTTGTTTCTTTTGTTTTTTGTTTTATTGGTGTACAATCAATTCAACTGTTAACAGCATTACAATAATCACATCAAATCATTAATTAGTACTCAAAAATGCAGAAAAGAAAAATACAAAAGAAAGAAGAAAACACACAAAAAATACACATGAAAAACTGCAGACCACCAAGAAGATCAAGCTTTCTAAATGTGAAGCAACAGAGTTTAAAGTTCCGTCATTATTGAGTCAAAGAAAGAAGCAACTGCATTTTATAATAGAGGCAGTAGATCCTGACATGCAGTAGATCCACACATGGTCCACTTATGAAAGATCATTGTTTTTGAACTTATAAAACACTATTTCCCTTAACTGTTTCAAGGCTTCACACTCTAGCAGCAAGTTCTTCCGTTTTTCAGTGTCTGCAGAACACTGCGTCCTCCCCGAACAGGCCATATCTAAACAGTGTTTCATTCGTCCTTGTCAAATTTAAGCAGAATCTCAAAAAGGTTGATCGCACAGCCTTATTAGAGTAAATAGATAAATACCGGGCCAACGTGCCTTGCTTTTTGTGATCTTCCTTTAAGTGGTTTAGGGAGGGATATGTAGGAATTTCTGTCACTGTAATTCACACAATCTACTGCAAATAAAACATGCTTAACCTTATCTGGGTTACCCTTAAGCTCACATTCAGTGCACCCCGTCTCCAGCCTGGACTGGCCCACCGGGATGCCGGGACTTTCCGTGCTAGGCCTCGGGGACATGGGCCTATTTTGTTGGGGGAAGGATACATAAAAATCAATGTCATGCATCCAGCCTGAGCAAGCCTGGGTGGTTTGCTAGCTCCTGGCTGCCAGGCTGCGGCCCTGGCTCGCCTCGCAACTGCACTTTGTGTTGGGCCCCGCACGTGCCCTAGTGTTCTTGCTGCATGAACAGGTGATGAGGTGCAGCCTTGTGCCACCGGACATGCCAATGCCCTGCTGTGCACTGCTCCGTCACATGGGAGAGGTAGTCAGCTGCCGCCTGCTTTCTGCATGATTCGGACCATTCCACCATCATCTGTTCCAGTTCCACACAGGGGCTTGCGTGTGTGCCTGTGCTGCATTCATTTAATAATGACATATTGTCATATCATTCATCAGTTGCTTTAGCTCCCTATCCGCCCCGGCCCACTGGCTCAATGTTTCATTTCTTCATGCCGGATGCTGTGACACTGACAGGGGCATACTGTAAGGTTCGTAGGGGTAGGTGGGTACATGGATGGCAGGGCCAATGAGAGGCAACGTGCATTACTTTTAGTAAATGCACCAACTGCTGGAGCAGATCAGATTGATTGCCAGTTTGCCCTTTGTTGAACGTTCACTCAACAGTCTTGTTGGTCACAACAGCAGACCAATTCTGGCTCTTGGTGCCTGCAGCTCCACTCACAGCCTGTGTGATCTTCAGCCCTGGTGCCCTTCTGGCATTATGAAATAATGTACTAATAAAGTGGCTACATTTGTGTTATTTTTCATGGTATGTCCAACACGTGACTGTCCCAGCCCTCTCACCTGTTCACGACATGTCAGTACATTTTCAGATCTCGCTATTGGTGTCAATAGCTCAAGTTAAACAATGTCTCAACAATGAGTCTGGGACAAATGGTGCGGAAATGGCTGTTACCTTCTACACACGTTCACTGCAGCTCACCCACTGGCAAATGAACAGACCTAAGGGAAACTCTATGCCCTTCTACAACTGCAGACATGACAGCACTGTATCTTTGGACGCTGCAACTGTTTGCCTTATAAAGTCTTTGCATTGCATTCAAACAGTGCTGTGCACTGCTGTGCTGTCCCTTTAAGGAAGGTGTGGTGTTCCACCCATTTTAGGATAATGAGTTCCTCCCATGGCTCGTGCCAATGTCACATGCCTTGACTATGTGACTCACTTAATAAAAGGAATGAGAAGTTTACCACTCATCAGTCGATACCAACGCACACCCTGCCTGATGTGGCATTCTTTTGCAGTGCGATGCTGGCACTGCGTAGCAGGCAGAGTGCCTACCCTGAAGGGCCCTCTACCAGGAAAGTGGTCCCTGCAAGGCAACACTATCCCAGATACCCCCATGTCAGCAGAGTCCCTGTTGGGCAACTGTGCAACTGTATGCCGGTGTCCCCACTGATCGCCTCCGGCGCTGTGTGCCATGATGTCCTAGGTGCCACAGGCCGTTGTCCAAACGGGTGCCCACAGTCTAGTACGGTGTACCCTGCACTTAAGTGTCTTGGCTGGGTCACCTCCAGCCACTGCATGCCTGGACCCTGGTTCCTCCGGGAAGCAGGCACAACAGTAGGTACGAATGTCTGGAAGTGACGTGCTGGCACAAATAGTGAAAACATGCACCAGGGTGACCACCCTGTCCCATTACCCTTATCACAGGGTTGCTGAGAATTGCCGGCGTTAAACTTTTAAACATTGCAGCCCTAGCGTGATGCGGCGTCCTAGCCAAGTGGGGAGATATGGGGTTCGTCAGTGGTCCCTTTTAGATCCCGATTAGTCTCCTCTGGTGCACACCAAATATTGAAATGGTATGGACATGTGGTCCACCATGGTGACCGCTTCACATCATCTGGCACCAAAAAATGACAAGCACCATCAATTGTTAGAAGAGTTGCAGTACATGTAATTAGACAGCAGGCAGAATTAGCACTTTTTCAAGTATGACAGCCCTACTGAGAAATACTATTACTGTACCATTAAAGGTATTGAGCAATGCTGAAAAAAGCCAAACTGTACCAATTAAATGTGCTGCAGCTCTGATGAGAAATGCTGGTCCTACCCCTTTAGATACATTGGCAATCTATCCAGACTTGACAGCAGTATCTAATCACATGTATATGAGCTCTGCTGAAAAGTGCCCTTACTCTTCCATTAAAAGTATTGCAGCTCTGGTCTGCTATGATATGCTGAGAAGTGACAATACTGCCCCATTTAATGCACTGCAGCTCTGCTGAGAAGTGCTGGTGCAGCCCAATTATAAATCATGCAGCCCCACCCAGCCAAGATTGCACTGTACTATCAAAATTATGACAGCTCTGTTGAGAAAATCTATTTCTGTGCCATTAAATGTATTGCAGTAGTGCTCAAATGTGCAGCTTCTGTCTGTTAAACACACTGAAGCCCTTCTGAGAAATGGTGGTGCTGCTCCCGTATTGCATCTCTACCCAGACGTTAAAGTACGTTCACATCCCAGGGATGACAGCCCTCCTCTCCAGTAAAATTAGTGCAGCTATGCTGTGAAGTTCAATGCACTAGAGCTCTGCAAGCTGCTGCTGCTGCCCCATTGTATTTGCTGCAGCCCTATTACAAATTGAGGGTACTGTGCAAGTGAATGAATTGCAGCCCTGTGGGAAGTGCAGTTACTGTCACATTACAGCACTGCAACCTTGCACGGGGTGCTGCTGCTACTCTGACAAACGCCTGTCAAGCTCAGTAGCACATTCTTCCATAAACCCCGTCCTGCAGCCAAGGTTGCCATCAGTTCTCATCTCACCAAGACGGTTATTATTTAATTGTTGCATTTTTCCTAAAATACATGTTTTCATGTTTTCACTAATCTAGTTCTGCTTTTATTGTTTTCACAGCTACATAATAAGTGCTCACAGTAATTTTTGTTTAATAGGCATTTTGGATGTTTTGTATTCTGAATCCCTGACCTTGGTGCTCCATGAGTAGGTAAGGCTTTTTCAAAGCGCCAGCTTGATCTATCTCTCTCTACTCACGAAAAGCCACGTTTTAACATTTTCCTCAGCTACATAATAAGTGCTCACAGTAATTTTTGTGTAATAGGCCATTTGGGTGTTTTGTATTCTGAATTCCTGGCCTTGGTGCTCCATGAGTAGGTAAGGCTTTTTCAAAGCGCCAGCTTGATCTATCTCTTTCTACTCACGAAAAGCCACGTTTTAACATTTTCCTTCGAGTTCGAGTTGTTATTTTGCATGCTCATACCCACTTTCACTGTGTAGTTTTTCCCATGTAAAATGTTTCACGGCTGCCAACTGAGAGCTAGATTTGTGGTTGGCATGAGAGTTCTGAGCCGATTACTGCATCCACCTCAATCTATGTAGGCGGTCGTTCCTTTATAGAGCAAGCTGTCAACACAATCTTTCAGCACTGCTGCGGTGTCTGAAAGCGCACAGCCACTCCTGCACTGAGTGATGTTAGATGGATAATCAAATACATTATTCGGTTTGTGGAGCCTCCCCTTTTTACCTACACTTATTTGCCCTGCTTGTGCTCCTATATGTACTGACTGTCTTTTAATATCACTGTATCTTTTAAAAAATAAATAGTGACTACTTCCTCCTTGGCTGTTCTGCTGCCTTACCCACACACAAAAACAGGTTTAGGTCGAAATGACCGAAAATAAAAGGTCGAAACGACCAAAAACTCTAAAAATGCTGCAACCAAAGGATCGAACAGAAAAAGTTCGATCCTTTGGTGGTAGCAGTGAAAAAAAACGGGGGCTGCGGGGGTGTCGCCCGCATTGCCCCGCTCACTATACTTTATGGTATAGTGAGCTGCGGCTGCGGGGGACACCCCTGCAGCCGCCCGTGTAAAAAAAAAACAAAGAAAAAAACCAAACGGGGGCTGCGGGGGTGTCCCCCGCATTGCCCCGCTCACTATACATTATGGTATAGTGAGCGGGGGCTGCAGGGGACACCCCCGCAGCCATCCGTGTAAAAAAAAAAAAAAAAGGAGCCTGCAGCGCTCGTTTCCGATCACAGAAGTGAAAGGGAACTGGCGCTGCAGGAACCAGCGAAAAGATGAAGGTAAGTGGGGTTTGTGTATGTTGGTGGTGTGGGTGGGGGTGTGCTGAGGGTGTGGGTGGGGGGGTGTTATGGGTGTGTTGTGTGTGTTTGTGTGAGAATGTGTGTTTTGCCAAATTATCGGGGCTGAAATGTCCAAAAACAAAGTGTTTGAACTTTTGGTAATTCAAACACTTTTTTTCAGCCTCGATAATTTTGACTTCGGTCAAATCACTGGGATTCCAAAAATAACCTTAATTGGAACTTTAAACGCTCTACTGGTGAAATAAAAATGTCAATCAGGTAAGCCTTCAGCCACTCGATTTATAACTACTATGTCTGCGCTTAACTGAAGTCCTGTTAAAAACAAGCATTGTCAAAATCAACAGTTTAAGCTTGTGTATCAATATTAGACATTCACCGGACAGTGCTATTATATGCCCAGGTACTCTCTATGCCACTTTGCAGCTGTTACCATCAATGGGCAGTTAATACCACTATGGCAGTGCCTGGCAAATGCCTTTTCCCATGCCTACACAAAAACCAAAATTGTTGCCATTGCCAATGCTCATTTAACAAGGCCTTTTATCTGTGTGCCCTTCCCAGCACGAGAACAGCATGAAATGGATTAGGGATACTTGTCGTTTGGGCACTTTTAATACAAGATGAATTTGTTTTTCTCATCTTTAAAATGTGTAACATCCGTGTACAGCCCCACCTGTCTCTGTATATATAGCCCCATTATGAATTTATTTAAAACTTTGTTTATTATATATGTTTAAAACATGCTTTAAATGCACTCATTTTGACTAATCATTTTCAACATTTTCTTTGGGGATACTCCCGATCCCTGCATAGAAGAGTTGGGCTAACGCGCTGTGCCCGCTCCTTCGGCAAAATATGGGGCCACTTCGAAAACATTTTACAGGGCCACTTTTGGTTCCCAATCCAGCCCTGCCCATCTCTGCCAATAACAAAAGGGCAAGCCACCTGAACTCCTGCAGTGATCAAATTCCCGCCCCCCCTCAAAGGCCTCTCCAAAATCCGACATCCAGGAGATTGCTGATGGAATAAACACTTCCCTGCAAAATGATAAGTGCCAGAGAGCTCTGACCTTCACTGAAGTAGTACCCAACACTGGATAATTGCATGCAGCAAGGAGGGAGGAAGACATGGAACTCTTCTCCATATCAATGCTTCCAAATGTGGCAAATCAACTATCAGGATAGGAGCATGTATCTCAATTGCATAGAGTAGTTTTTGGACGATCTTTCCCTCAAAAAAGCGCCAACAGGGCAATAGGCAAAATTTGACAAATTTAGAGTTCGCCCTGTGTAGTTGTTTCTGAAGTTTAATGGCCTTGATGTGCAGCCATGAACGAATGGAAGCAAGCAAAGTTTTGGAGTTGATCATGAAGCCCAGATATAGAAAAGAGTTTATGCTCTCCACTGGCTCTGTTTGAATGTACCACTTGAATTGGACCTGTTTCCATGTGCTCAAAGGTTGCATTACCTTTGTGTTTGCTGGATTAATAGACAATGAATTCACATTCACAATGGCAGAGAAACCATTCAAAACACGCTGGAGATTTTTCTCAAATGCCAAGTAGTCCTAAGCATAACCGGTCCATAGGGGCCTCAGAGTAGTTATTTTCAGGGTTGCCAAAGCCAGCGGCTGTAAAGATTGTTCCAGATCCCAGATCCATCATATACAAATTGTAAAGGCAGGGGGCTAGGACGCACTACTGCCTCATGACTTTGTGAGTTTTTATTGGGTGTGATAGCATGCCTTGCTAGTTTAGCAGCCTTGCTAGTTTAGGCTACCTTGTATAGCGGAGTGGCTATGCAGAGTGTCTATCAATCTCAGAACACTGGGAGGAATGCCCCATTTCTGGAGTTTACACCACAGCAATGCCCGAATCCACTGCATCAAATGCTGCTGCTAAATCAATCGAGGCAAGAAAGACAGGGTTGCTCTTCCTTGACCAGGCCTGAAACTGAATACACTCGAGCAACATACCGTTCAATTGAATACGCATCCCATTCCTGAAGTTCGTTTTCTGTTTAGTTATTACATTCTGCTGCAAGCCCAGGATTCCAGATGTTCTATGGGGAGGCATGAAATATTTTTGAATTGATGTCCAGAATGTCGATTGGCCGATATTTACCTGGGTGTGCTCTCTCCTCCCCCTTATAGATGGGAATAAAGTGTGCCCTGTCCCATGCAGATGGCAATTTCTCAAATTTGATTATATCCGAGAATAGAATGTAAAAAATGTCTGCCCAAAGTGGTGGATTGGATTTAAAGAGATGGTTTGAGAGTCTATAATGACCTGGTGCCTTCAAATTGCCAATACTCCCAATTAAGCCAATGGGTTTAGATTGTGAGAGGGCCATGTCAAACTGGACCCCCTTATAGGGTTTCTTCACCAGCGTAGGAGAAGCAGGGTTTGGCAGGAGTGCATTGAGGATGTCAAAATGATTCACCCAGTTATCTTCCGCTACTGGATTAACAAGCCTGCCCACAGGGATATTTCCCGTAGCATTAATCAATGTCCAAAATACTTAGAATTCCTATGAACAAGTGCAGTTAGCATTTTTTTTTTTGAAAGTTAAATTTTTTTTTTCACAGTAATCAAACATGAATAAATGAACAGCATTCCATAAAATTCACATATATCAACCAAGTGAAAGCAAAGTAATCAATTCGCCATTAACAATCCAAACATCACATAAACATTAAAAATAGAACAAGAAGGAAGAAGGGAAAAAAGAAAAAGAAAAAGAAAATGAAGAAAGAGAGTAAGAGCGCAAGAGTAGGAGACAGAAACCAAGAATTTTAATACAAGATACTATACCTCAGACAAAAGGGCATTACAAAAACCATCACACAAACCATAGGTATTATACAGAACATGAGCGTTCAAGGGTAAGTATATAATACCCCAGATCAAAGATCAGATGTATCCATATGCATCAAGAAAGCAGTTCCAAGTGTCCCAAAATTTTTCAATGTCACCAGTGAGTTTGTAAATGGCTCTTTCATACGTTGAAATAGTAAGTAGCTCCTCCACCCAGTCATCAATGTTAAATGAAGTACTTGATTTCCATTACCTCAGTATGAATTGTTTAGCAACCATGCATGCACGTAGCAACAAAACTCTCTTTTAAAGTCAATTTCCTCCAGAGAAGAGTCATCACCTAAAATCAGTAATGAAGCATTCATGGGGGTTGCGACGTCCAAGACCAGACTCGACCTCTCACGAACCTTATCCCAAAACTGCATCGTTTTGGGACATGACCAGATCAAATGACTCAGAGATCCTCTCAAACATTTACACTTCCAGCAAAGATTGTTGTCTAAAAGTCGCCTCCTGAATAGTTTCTCCGGCGTCCAATAGGCCCTGAACAACAACTTTGTTTGAGATGCTCTGAGGGACCAATCCAAACTTACTAAACAAGTGTTTTCACAGCACATCTGCCAACATCTGAAGTTAACATCTTCCCCCAATTCCTCTGCCCAAATCGCAGGCAATCTGGGATCACCCTTCCGAGTAGCTTTTATAATTCCATACATGGTAGAAGCAGGGTGCGATGCAACCAAGCATACAGATAGAATTGCCCAAGCAGGACTCTGATCAGTCAATTGTGGCATCTCAACACAAGCTGAAATAATAATCTTCAGTTTCCTATATTCAGTAAACGAGCATTCTGTCAAGTCATACATCTGGCCAAGCTGAGTGTACGTCAACCAGTTGTCCCCCTCAAACAAATTTCCAAGATATTTGATGCCAGCCACAAACCATTCCACCCAAAACAGAGGTTTACCCTGATACTTCAAGGCTGGATTATTCCAGATGGAGGCATCTGGGTGTAAGTATGGATCAGCACCCACACGGTTCGAGAGCTCACACCAGCAGTCTCGCAAGAATGAAGTAAGAGAGCTGACTTTTTTTGATTTATTCTTCTGAGTAGTCAGCAACGCTTTCGGGTCTAATTGGGAAACAGCACTGCATTCCCAGGATAAGATTTCAGAATGTTCAGACTGTACATCTCCAGAGTCAGTTAGCATTCTTTCAGTGTCCCATTGAAGGCGATGTGCTCTAGATGAACGGAGCCCTGTTGCACTTTTTTCCTGTTTGACTTTTTAGCCTGGTCAGTTATGTGGGAGTCGTTTCTGATTTGCCTGAGAACACCTCTGACTTCTTTTCTTTTATTAACCACTTCAGTGTCATATGCGTGCAAGTGAGCAGAAGTGAAAGGTTTCCTATTGGTGGCCCTGAGCACATTGGGGGAATAACACTAGCCACAATGCAGTTAAAATTAGCAACCGAAAAATCTGACCGCATATCCAGCATGAACATAGATGTATTTGCTTCTACAATATTTTGATTGACTTTAATTAACATGTGCGGTGTCAAGTTCAGGTGATTACTCTGTGTATTTGTTGAAACAGCCTGCCACCCCCCATGTATAGTCGAATGAACTAAAACAATTACAAAAGGATCAAAGAGTGCTGCCAGGGAAAAGTGATTACTGAACTCAAACCTGTGTACTTCAAAACGGAAACAATTTGCCAAGAACCAAGGCCCCACAAAGATGTAATCAATAGTGGAGGAACTCTGTCCATTTCACCAGGTGATTGAGGGGTGGTGTCCCCTGGAAATGACCCATTAAAGGAAAACATCCCCATGCCTGTAAGACAATCAACCCACACTCTACCGTTCTTGATTTTGAGGTCCTTGTTGCTTGAACATACTTCTTGCGAAATCATAGCAGAGACACAGTCTGAATTTAGATCACCTGCCACGATCACGTGCAGAGTAATGTTAAGCCGTTCTGCGACACAACGTTTGACCCCTTCACCTACTTGCACTAAAGCCCCCACACCCCAGTGCCAATAGATGTTAATCACCAGAACATTCACAACCAAGGGTGTGATAAATCTAATGTGAGTGACTAGTATCTCAAACTGAACATTGTGGCATGCCACTACCATGATCAGCAGGGGAAGTTGTACCAAAGTATGGATAACCCCATATCGGTGACCATTGTCACCCTGCCGTGCTTCCTGGTGGACAATCTTATAGCCATCAAAGGCTGGCTGCAGCTCAGGACATGATTGCTGCAGATTGATAACTGTACAATTCCTAAAGGTGATGGACAGAGGAACACTGTTAAATAGATGAGTGTGCCCCCTAGATTTGATTGAGGCCACCAAAAAAATAGTCCCTCTTCCCAGTTACAGTATCCATGTTGCCCCCCCTGGTCACAAATGTGTTGGCCTTTAGCCTATTGCGAAGAGGAAGCTAAAAGCCAAAACCAGTCCCGGCTTTCTTCTGATGCCATAATTTTTCTTTTGAGAGTCCACCGAGTTTTATAGCCCAGATCCAACACGATCTTGTGCCTGCACCATTAATGGACACACACTCTGAAAGAAACTGATGTTAAATGCCAACATCACTACCCGTGCATCTCAAATGGGTCAAGTCTGGATCGGTCGGGATAAAATAATCTGGCCACATCGCCAGACTTGATTCTGCCCAACGTAGGTGATTCTCGTAAATATCAATATTTACAAGATACGTAGGATATTTGATCCATTCAGAACAGAGGAGTGGGTTTCCTGTATCACACTTTCAATCACTACAGTTAGGAGTTCTTCCAGCAGATTCTGCTGTTTTCCCACATGTCCATTGTGTGAGCCTATTGGACCCTGAGGGCGGCAGTCCTGTTGATTTTCCACTAATGTATCCAGACCCCCTTGAGTGGAAAGTAGTCCTGAGGTAGCAAAGGGTGGTGCCCCTTGTTCGAAACATTGTGGCTGCTTAGAGGAGATTGTAGTTCTTGCCGTTGTTTGATTGCTGAGTATCATTGGAAAAACCCTGGGTACTGCCGTTGTCAACTCCAGGGTTTCTGCAAGATCTCCACCTTTAGGTGTTACAGCAACTGCCCCACAATCTGTAAATCGTTTGGGAGGGACTCAGTGTCCACAAAGGACCAAACCAGGGCTGATCATGTTACCCCCGTCAGGCCCCTGACACAATCCAGTTGAGACAATGCAGCCTTAACAGATGACTTTGCAAATAATGTATTGATGAAGCTACGTGTACCTTGCTTTTTTGAGTTCTTTATCAGCATTTTTTTAGTTGTTTGCATCTGTGTCACCCTAGATTTTTTAGTCAGGTGAGATTACTAGGGATGCCCCAGCTTCATCGCTGGAGCCATACTCAGGATTTCCTCTATGAAATCCTCAGAGAAACCTCTTGCCCAGTAATCGCCAAAGTTACGGAGTGGCTTACCAAAGTCGTTTCGGGCTCATATAGCTCAGTTGGCCTCCTTGCAGGCGACCCCTGGACCGGTACTATTGAAGTGGGAGAATGGGAGAACAAGCTCCCCCCAATCTCATCACGACCATGGCCTAGAGGATCGCGGCCCAGGCACCCCCCACGGGACGAGTTCGTCTATCTACCAGACGACAAAATACCCTGGTTCAGGAACATAAGGATATGCCTGCAAGCCTGTCCGACTCAAGCCGACACCTGCGGCATGGATGAACTCGACTAAGACAACAGCCACAAGCACCCACATCGTTAGAGATGCCACAACGACCTAGCCAACTGCCAAGAACACCCGTGCCACCATGCACACTGGTCACTCACGCACCAGCCTACACGAAGAACATATTCAGTGCTATGAAGTAGGTGACGGACACACCCACTGATGTGCATCGTTGTTATTTTTCACATAGGCCTTTTTTATAGTAATGCAGAAACGCAAGACGCCTGAAGAACTCGCGTATACGCTTGCTGACGCTTCTCCCACCTCTCGCCTAGTGATGACACCATAATGTAGACATAACGTTGCTTATGACGCCATGTCAAACCGTGACATAGGTACCATGGATTTTGCATCCCCACCCATGAACTAGGCCCGAGTAGGCCGCAAGCAAGAGCCTCATCATGAAGACTGTATGAGCAAGAATACAAGTGCTGATCACACAGAACGAGCCCAGCGAGAGCTCATAGCCAAGGGCACGATATTGCAATTCGTATGCTACCAGCGAGCGCCAAGGTCACACCTGTAAGAAAAGCCGTGCACACAGAAAGGAAATACAACTTTAAATGTGCAGAATTCCACGCCAGCTATGGTCTCTCCACACGTGACCAAGCCGATCTGACAAGATGCCAGACCCACGAGACAGAAGTCGCCTGGGTCCCATGTCTGGGACACAGGTTGCAACAGCGAAGTGGCAGGATGGACACCTGCGGCGATGGGAATGACCTCCTCACAAGCCTATGAGCAAACCCGTACATTGTCTGCACAAACACATAGTTACACATTGTTGCTTGTGGCAGGTACACCGTGAGCTGGGAACGACGATGGTCCCAGGCTTGGGGGCTCACGAGAGGACCAATCAGAACATGGGGGACTCATCACTGATGCCACTAACATTAGCCAATCATTAGGGGTCTTTGTGTAACGATTTTCAAGTATCTAATAGTAGGGACAGCCCAAGTATACCACCTGACTCATCCTTAACCGCTAATATTCTTCTCTATATGTATCCTATACTAACCCTACCACTCGAGGGACCATATTCTTCTCTATATGTATCCTATACTAACCCTACCACTCGAGGGACCAATCCGAAGTGGCAATAGCTTTTTTGCTAACTTTCCCAGGTGACGCAAGTAGCGCGTCATACTGCTGTAAAAAGGGTCTGCGAGCCCCACTAAGTTTGAGAGTATGAACGGACGTGTACGATCCAAGACCCATCCCTGCTGTTGTTATGATAAACAGCAGAACCACCTTGCTCCTTGTGTGTGTCTCATACTCATTGAGGGGAGCACGGGAGGAGTTGGGGCCTCCCAGCCCGGAGGTCCGCGGACGGCTCAGCCGTCCCCGGGATAATTACCCCGACAAGTTGGAGACACTGCTGAGATCTGTTTAAGGTCTACCTTTTCAGTTTTTAGTTTTCCAAGGCCTCTCGTTGCGAGGAGGCCCAGCGGCACGGCCCCCTCTGCCGCTGCCCCATTTTGAGGACTACAGGACCATCGCGGAACTGCGAGAAGACCAGACAGCGCAATCCGGATATTGGCCCTCGGGAGACGGTTGAGAAGTATCCCGCCCGCGGTTGGCGAGTGTGGTCCAGACGAGGGGAGGTGGCGAGCAACTCGGAGGGGTGCACGCAGTCGAGCGGCCCCACATCAAGAGAACTTGGTGAGTATGACACGCCCAAAAAGCAATGTGAGATTGTGAGGGAGGGGGAGGGAGTTATAATAAGGGAGGCGGGAGGTGTTATAAAGGTGTGTGGCAAAGATTTGATCAATTAGATAGACAAGTGAGTGGTAACGGGACAGGCACGAGGGCAGTCCTCTATCACGTCATGGAAGAAGGGTGGGTGGAGCCAGAAGGCACCACGTGCGGTTGCTCGTAGACACTGATTGGTCTACATCGTGGCCACCTGTAGAGGGGGTGTGTGTGGCTTTCCTACGTATTGGCGTTTTCGATCAATGAGTAGATGAGGATCCCTATTGATTGAGCAGTGAAACTCGATAGACAGATGACGTTTTCCTGTAGGAGGTAGCTAGATTGTTGCCAAGAACGGAAGATAATTGGCTGGTTAAGCCCTCCCGGCGAGGGGCGTGTCACACGCGAGACGATGCAGCGTGCGCAGTCCAATTATAAGAGTGTATTGTTGGTTACCTTGTTCCGGGCGTAACAAGAGGACAGCTGTGGGGTTAACGGGGACAAGCAGTTAAAACTTATTGCACGCTCTCTTGAAGTGTAAAGATCTTACCGGTAGTTGTTGAAAGAGGTTGGTGACGACACCCATAGGGCCTTCATAGGACACCTTGACCACATTGCGTTGTTGAAGGGTGGTGGGGAAGTAAACCGGGGACAAGGGTAGTAAAGGGAGGTGAATGGGGAGAGGGGGGTGCGCACGGAGACCGCAGGCCACCCCAAATATGGGACAGGTGGAAAGGAGGAAGTGACAGCGCACGGAGAACGCGGCCACGCTGAGTGAGGTGGAAGAAGGAGGGGAGGAGAAAAAGTGGGACGGCTGTAAAAGCACATCACACAGGGCACGCAGCCACAGGGGGCTTTGTGCGCCATGGCCGCAGGGGGCCGTACTAACGGTATCAAAGAAGAAAACAAACAGAGGAAAAGGACTGTATATTTGTAATTGTTATATTTGGTTGTTTTACTTTTAGCAGACGGTCGAAAGTCCCTAAACTACGGGGCCAGGTAACGACAGCTGTACTGAAGGGAGCTAAAACACAGTGTAACCATGTCATACGGGTTGGGATCGGGAAGGTGGGGGAACACCCTGACTACCCCCCTCCAGCATGTTTGTAAAACAGTGTCAACCCATAGGGAAAAACTTACAAATATAGCACAGAATGGACACAAGGGACAGGCAACAAAATGGCAACACCAAGGCCGCCTAACGGCAGTTTTGACCCATACGTCCAACACTCACTACTGACACACATACATAACAGTACAAAGGGAAGAAGTTGGCACATCACGTGGAGGTATTTAATTTGTGGAGGATGTTCCAGGGGCCCGACCAGGACCAACCGGGATGTTCACCGTGGAAGGGACGACAGAAGGGAAGGGGAGCGAGGGAAAGAAGGAGGGGAAAGAGATTAAGGAGGAAGAAGGAAACAGGGAAAAGGTGTCCAGTAGCGCACAGTGCGCGGAAAGAGACAGGAAGGGGGATGAAAGGCCTGGCACTGTACATGAAGTAGAAGTAAAGAAGGAAGGGACCGATAACATGCTCCCAGCGAAAGTAGTGAAGAAGGAGGAAGGTGGGTTATATTCTGTGACGGAGCTACGAGAAGCAGAAAGACAACAACTGACGGCGGCTGAGGGGTATTCAAACCCCACGTACAGCCCACCACCATATACAGCTACAGGTAGCTAGCTGGGAGGGAGGAGGTGACAAGCACGGTAGGTCTGACTTGCACGAAGGTGCGCACAAAGGGAGGGAAGAACAGCGAAGAACCCATTCCAAACATAGGACACGACGAGTGGGTAGCAGCGCAGGTGCTCTTAAAGCTGCGTGGGACATTAACAGGAGAAGAAAAAGAGGTGGTGAGGAGAATGAACAAGGACCATGAGGCTAGCACTGGAATAAGAGGAGAGGAAAGTAACCCGAGAGACGGAGAGCTGTCACAAGAAGAGGAAGAGATGTTGGAGGAACGATTGGCTGAATTAAGGGATGAGCGGAGTGCACTGATTAAGCAGCTCGAGAAAGAGACACGTGGAAGAAGGAGGGAAAGGAAGGAAAGTAGGGATGAGTTAGAGAGAATGAAGGAGCGAACTGAAGAAAGGAAGAGAGAAGCGGAGAGACTGAAGGCAATAGCAGAAAGGGTATCACGAGCAGCACAGCGTGACAGGAAAAGAGAGGAAGAAGAGAAAGAAAAGGAAATGGAACTATGGAAGAAGAAAATACTCTCCGAGAGCACCAGGAAATACCAAGAAGGTAAAGTAATAGAAAGCATATTGGAGAGAGAAAGAGAGAAATGGGAAAGGAGGAGAGAGGAAGAAAGGATATTAGAGAAGGTAAGTAGTGAGGTGATGGAGGAATTGAAAAAGAAAAGAGAGGAAATAGGTGGTGAAATAGTAGAAAAGAAGGAAGAGGAAAGGAGAGAGAGGAAAGGGGGGAGTGGGGTAAGAAGATATGTGCGTAGGGATGCAGAAGTAGCTACAAAATCAGCACAAAGGGGAGCAACTGGTAAAGGGGAACAGGAAGGAATGCATTTAATAGATTTAAAAATGGTGACGATCAGGGGGAAAAGGACAGATCGGGGCTTGTCGCTCCTGGATGAATTTTGCAGCGAAGAAGAAGAGCGAGTGGGGGTAGAAGGAAGAAGCGGTGGTAGGGAGAGCTTAGACAAATTGTATATTACACGCACAAACAGGGAATCACCCTGGGCATGTAAAAAGAAGGAAGAAGTGCAGGGAGGTGAGGAGAAGGAAAGGGAAGTGGCAGGAGGGCAAATACGTGCAGTCACACCCGCATCTTTACGCCCAACACGCCCACCCACACCCGCTCCTGAACACACCCCATACACCGGTAGGCTCAGAGACCTCCCAGGACGCAGGCAGGAAGAACAGACACACACACCTGCAGTAAACAAAGAAAGCAATAGGAGAAGGGGGAGAAATGAAGGAGAGGCTACGACAAGCAGCGGTAATATGGATATGGCAGAAGATTTAGTTGACACAGAGGAAGAGGAAGAGTACACGGATTCCACCCCACGACAACTAGGGGGACAGATGGGGTACAATTTAATGCCACTATTGGAGAGGGAAGGGTTAGACCACAATACGTCCCTTGGAAGCATGCCGACAAGGAGAATATAAAGTGCAGGCTCCCATTACTAAGCGGAGGAGCAGGGAAATGGATATACGAGATGGAAAAACACACCGCAGGACAGAAACTAGCAGTGGGAGATGTGAAGGGTCTATTAATATCGATATTGGGGGATGCGGCAGATGACATTTGGAAGAGGGAAGGATTCCCCGAGTTACAATAACAAACACATCACATGACGGGGCGCCATTAGCGAACTGCAGGCATGCATTATGGCAAGCCCTGAGGGTGCAGTATACAGACACATCAGATATAGGAGCAATTACGTCACGCAAGATGCGTGAGAATGAAGATCCTGTTGATTATATCCAGGAGATTCAGTAGAAGTGGCGGATGGAAACTAGAGAGCAATGGGACAAGACACCAGCAATTTTTTACCACATACTAGTACAAGGGCTTCCGGAGGCAGTACAAAGACAACTGAAGAAGATAGTGGGAATGGAAGCTAAGGCCTGGCCGGAAATACAACTAACAATAGTCCAACATTTTAGGATGTGGCAAGAAAAGATAAAACAAAAGGAAGAAGATAGGAAAGCAGAGGAGGCAAAATTAGTGCAGAAAAAACTAAGTACACCATGGAAGGAGCACTAATAACTACACCGACAACAATGACACCAAACCCCACGCAAGTAGTACCTGCACAAGATTCCTCACAGCTACAAATAGCACCGCTACCACAACCACCAGAACTTATAACACAACAGATGCCACCACCCCCACCTTACACGGCTCCCACAGGAGGAGGGTACATGCTACCGGGAAATGGATATTATAACAACGCCAGGGGAAGGGGCGGAATGATGAGAGGGAGGGTATATGGCCAACTTGTACAACAGCAAGGGGGAGGATTTCGGAGCTACTACCCCAATAGGCAACAAGGGTACCAAGACAATGCAGGGAGTTTCCCATGGCAGGCCAGGGAACCACCTGTATGTTGGGTTTGTGGAATGTTAGGACACATGTCGCGCACGTGTAGAATGAGAGCCTCCCCACCAGTATGGGGGGAACAAGGACCACAAGGGTCTATGAGGGAGCAGCAAGGTTACCAACAACTGCAAGGAACACAACAGAGCAACACACAGCAGCAAGTATCACCACAACAACAGTTGCAGACATACTCACCACAGCAGCAGCAGGTGGCAATAACACAACAACGCCAAGTACAACCAGTAACCCAGCTCACTCAAATACAGGACCATAAATTCACCCCCATCGATACACAGCTGCAACAAACACAGTTGGGGAGGGTGACTATCTTGGGACACAACCCTTACACAGGAAGCGGTCAGTCACTGTACCCACAATAGGACAGCCCACAGACGTCCTTGGTGTGTCCCATCCTGTCGATAACACCTAATAGTGCAGAGGAACCACGCATTGAGGTAGCAATAGGTGACAAATAATTCTCCTTCCTTGTTGACACTGGGGCAACCAGGTCTTGCATAAGGGAAGGTAGATTTAAAATGTCAGGCAAGGCCATGCACACCCAAGGATTTTCTGGGGCTAGAGGGTTGGTTCACTTTACTGATAACATCTCCTTATCTATAGGAGATTATGACATGTCTGTCCCACTCCTGTATTCAAGGGAGTCGCAAGTGAACATACTTGGAAGGGACATAATTAGCATGTTAAATATGACAATCTACTTCACGGAGAATGGCATAATTTGCTCCACACCAGGAATAAATATGCTTACTGCACGACAAATACTGCAAGCGTACTGTGGCCAGACAGTAGCTCGAGCTGAGCCTGTGGATGGCGAGCTGTTCCAATATGGAACAGACATGGCATTTGCATGGATGCAAGGAATAGAAGGAAAGATTTGGAGGAGGCCAGCACCATATTTGTTCAGGCCTGAGACACCAGCTAGTGAACCAGAGGGGAAGGTGATTTCGGTGAGCATCGAGAGCATCATAGCAACTGCTGATTACATCGCAGTACATGCCCAAGACAGGGAAGGGAGAGCATGGAGAGCAGTGATAGCCCTGGCTGAGGGATGCAGGCTCACCCAGGTGTCTGATGAAGAGCTCTTTTTGGAAGACAGGGGAGAAGGAGAGATGGTATTTATGATGAGTGTAGACATCTGGTTAAGAGTAACATACAAGCAAGTAGCACTGAAAATGGCTATGGCACACGAGGCACCTGCATCTACCCCAGTACCATTTTACGAGGAAGATATGGCTAAGGTTCCAGCATCACTGTGGACCACCAGTACCTATGACGTGGGCTGCATAAAGAGTATTGGAGGAGTAAAAATAAAGTTGAAAAAGGGTGCAATACTACCTAGAGTGAAGCAATACCCACTATCAAAAGAGCAGATGAGGGCATATACGAAACCATAACAGCCCTGATAAATAATGGCATATTGGTACCATCAGAATCACCATGTAACACGGCCGTGTACCCAATTCGCAAGGCTAAAGGAGGGTCTTGGCATTTGATCCAGGACCTCAGGCCCTTGAATTACATTGTAGAGACAGAATACCCCATAGCAGCAAACCCAGCCACAATACTATGTGGAATACTGGCAGAGGCATCACGGTTCACTGTGATTGACATCAAAAATGCCTTTTTCTCAATACCTCTGCACCCAGATTCACAAGACCTGACAAGCTTCACATATAGGAACACAAAATGGAAACACACAAGGTTACCACAAGGGTACTGCAAGTCACCCTCAAGTTTCAACAGAGTAATACAGATGGATTTGGGAAACATTGAATTGGAAAGTATGGTGCTGCAATATGTTGATGATATAATAATTTGCAGCACAATTTAGGAGAGGTGCAGGGAGGACTCAGTGAAAATGCTGACAGTGTTCGCTGAAAAGGGGTACAAGGTAGACAAGGAAAAGTTACTAATGGAGATGACTATATCTCGAAAGGAAATGAAACAGCAGACTCACATGCCAAGCATGCAGCATATTTTAGTGAATTATGGAACCCCCCAGAATCAGAGAGAGGGAGGGGGAGGGGAATGGCAAGGCAGATGATGATGAAGGAAGGGTACACTCATCTCCCTGCAACACAGATAATGGAATTACAGGCAGCCGCACCAATGACAGAAAAGGAACTATGGGTACGATGTCCCCAACAGATGCACTGTGGCGTCAAAATAATACTGGAAAAGTGGTCATGCCATTGGCACTGTTGAACACCGCCTTGGCCCAGCTCCATCATCCAGCACATACAGGAAAGGAAGTGATTGCAGCACGAATTAGGGAGGATTGGTTCTGCCCGGAGTTAAATTCTCATGTCACTAATTTCATCAGCAACTGCCTCACATGCCAACAGTTTATGGCCGGTCACATGCTGCAAGTGATAAAAGGCACTATACCCTGGCCGGAGGGACCCTTCCTACACCTTCATATTGAAAACGTTGATATGATCAATGTATGTCAAGGACATAGGTATATGATTGTAGTGGGATGTCCATTCTCCAGGTGGATCGAGGCCGGACCCTGCTCACACGCGGATGCGTTTAGACCAGCTACATTTTTAGTGAGAGAGGTCTTCCCCGGGTGGGGTGTTTGCAAAGTGCTGCGGTTGGACAACGGCCCACACTTTGCTAATGAAATGTTTCAACATATCACATCCTTGCTGGGTTTTAATCATACATTTGCATGTGCATACCACCTGCAGGCCAACAGTGTCTGTGAACACCTGAATGGCCTATTGAAAGAAGAGATTGCAAAAATTCAGCAGACAACTAAAAAGAGCTGGTTGTACTGCCTTCCGCTGGCTCTGTTTGAGCTGAGGAACAGGCCAGGGTCTGATCACCACCTCACTCCCCACGAGGTGGTGACAGGACGTCAAATGCGCCTTCTTTTAATGCCAACATAAAGAGCATTTACTGACTATGAAAACACTGCAACTGTTCTTGCTGACGAAATGTATCAATATGTGTCTTCTTTGATTACTAGTGTTGCCTTTGTATCTCAACAGCTTGAGGGCACGCGGGGCGGGTTGAAGAGTTCTCAACAAGAAGACACCAGCAAGGAACAGGAAAAGGAAGGACTATGCACTATTGCAGAAGGTGACCATGTGCTTCTCCGCAACTTCAATAAAAAGTGGAACAGCCCACGCTTTACCGGACCACACTTGGTAGAGGAAGTGGCTCCCAGAGCAGTGAAACTGCACAATAAGCGCGCCTGGAACCACCTACACGACGTAAAGCTCTACAAACTTCAGACCCGCCCTAGCGTTGACGACAGGGCCATTGGAAGACCAACGACATCAACAGCGTCGACTACAGAGAAGGATACATCGACCACCGCTAAGGACAATAGTGTCACTGCACTTGACCACCCTCCAGATTCCCCAGACACAACCACTGCCATAGACGTTGGACGCTTGCCCATAGCCCACCCCATGGTCACGAGATCACAAAGTAAACAAACTTCTGCCCAATCCAGCCCCAGCCCCCCCCCTTCAAGGCCACCACCGATTGAAGGACATTGTATAACAAACTTGGATGTTACACACACACATAAAACACTTGTATGTTTTCTCTATTTTTCTCTCGCACATGCAGGTACCGCATAAAATTGTACTGTTTAGAAAATAAAGTAACTAGCAGTGTGCTCTGCCCATGAGTAGATGCTTCCCGTGGATGATAACGCCCCTGAAGCCCTATCACACCAATTTGTATATCATATAAGAAGGCCGAAGTACCTAAAAAGAAGAAGGGTACGCGTGTATTACACCACATTTGTTTTGGCCATCTTCACAAGCACTTACCGGCTCTAAGAGATAGATCTCTAAGATTAGCGTGGGAACAGCTCTACGCCTGGGCACTGAACGATTACTTGATAGGGAGAGCTTAATTAACAAAAACGAACAATAATAACCAGCACATTGAGGATTTTCAGGCGGGCACCTTTAACGTCGCAAGAATAAGCTGCCGGACTGCAGCAAGGTAAGAGCAAAATGCCGGTGAGACTAGCTCTTGTAATAAAACTGATAGGGGTGTTGGTCATCACTGGTCTGTTGGCTGCCACTGCATGGCAGAAAAGTTACGCTATCAATTTTGTGGCTGCACCCAAAACTAACATGTCCCCTCCCACAGCTGCAACAAGTATGATATCAGGTGGTACTAGCAACCCTAAGGGTAAGAGAGGTAGAGTTAAACGCAGCACATATACTGACAACAAAGGTATCGATAATTACAGTAGAATTTAACAGATTCAGCACACGTCTCTAACAACATGTGGTACCAGCACATGACCCAAATTGGTAAGCAGACAACAGAGGATAGCTGCTATGTGTGCTCATTGATCCCATACTCCATGAGCGCATCACAGACATTCATTGCCACAGAAATACAGGCAAAGACAGCGCAATGTATAGTGTATCTGGCACTATTCCAAACGAGGGGACGATTCCAAGGAATGGTGGTGAAAATGCAGTGGGAAACAAGGGACACATACCCATACGAAAACAACTTCCTCGAGTCATATTTGAGCTACCATAAGAGCAGCTTACACGCTGAGACATTCAGATACATGATGACTGGCCCCGATAAAGGAGAAACGAAGAAAGTAACGCTAGAATACCTGCCATGTGATTGGTACGCCACTGAAGTTCCTGGTGTGCAGGGATGTTGGGAAAGGCCACTGATAACAATAACAGGGAAGATATACATTAACAATGAATGGGAAATAGGAGTGGTTGGGAGCAACATGATAACAAGAGAAAATGGTACCACCATACAGGAACACGACAGATGCTGGACGACATGTGCTAAATATGTACCCATGCTGTCATGGATGGAGAAGGATGTAGACCCAATAACCATACTACGGCTGACCGCACCCAAGCTATGCTACCAACACAAAGGAGATGTGGAGGTGGGATACAACACCAACTGTGGAAGCGTGTTAGAACTACCCGAGGGGGTTGCTTGAACGGCAGTAATAATGGACCACTATTGTGCCTGCGGAGATAAGGCATACCACACCTTGCCTCCGTTGTGGAATGGTATATGCACCATGGTACACATCAATGTACCATCACTAGTTGTGCCCCAAAAACATGTGAACATGGCCCATTTCCCCATAATGGACGCAGGAAACAAGAGGAAGAGAAGGCCTGTACAATCACAAGAATGAGAGAACAACAACAACAACAATAACATCCTATCGAGAATGAAAAGACAAGGAGAACCCCTGACAGGAAACTATCTGTGGGGAAGATCGGAAACAGCACTCACCTCCATCCCACCAGAACATAGATTATTCAGCAGGGCTTCAATGTTCTTCTTGTCAATAATACACCCAGGACTACAAGCATTTGCAAATGCAAAATGGCTTCAGATCACCCGATGGGAACTAATGATGACGATTAATTCAACAGTAAAAAGATTCAACGCCATAAAAGAGGAGCTGCGAGTGGTAAGAATGGTACCACATCAAAACAGATATGTACTGGATCTTCTCACGGCTATGGAAGGAGGAGTTTCCGTGAAAATAGGACAATCAAGTTGCACATTTAACCCTGCAAACGATGCAGATAATGGAACACTTACTGAAGCAGTATCACAACTGGTCCATATGCACTCCAAATTGATGGAAGAAAGCAAAGGAGTGAAGAAGGATACTAGTTGGTTTTCATTGTTATGGTCATGGATGCCATCATGGCTGTCAGAAGGACTGAAAGTGATAGTTGGATGCATAATATTAGCTGCAGCAGTAATGATTGTAATAAGGTTCTGGAAAGCCAGGAAAGCACGCATTATAGATGAAATGATCTAAATGGTTGGCATGCACCCCTTGATGCCAACTGATGATAACCAGCACACCGACCTGATAATAAAGGAAAGAGAGAAACTGCGTAAACAGATTATTACCAACCACTTGGATCCGTCATCTGTAAAGTTGGAGAACCCAAGAAACCCGAGGAGCTATGTTGGAAGATGGGTATACTGCAAACCAGGAGGGAGCTGTGTTTATATGTACTCGTCATTTGAAGACCATGTCAACCACTATGGACAATTGGGTGGAATAACTAAAGTATGGAGAGTAAGAGGAGATGAAAGAATAGGATATGTTTGTGGTCGACAAGTCGAACAGAGGGGGGACTGAAGTGGGAGAGTGGGAGAACAAGCTCTCCCCAATCTCATCACGACCATGGCCTAGAGGATCACGGCCCAGGCACCCCCCACGGGACGAGTTCGTCTATCTACCAGACGACAAAATACCCTGGTTCAGGAACATAAGGATATGCCCACCAGCCTGTCCAACTCAAGCCGACACCTGCGGAATGGATGAACTCGACTAAGACAACAGACACAAGCACCCACATCGTTAGAGATGCCACAATGACCTAGCCAACTGCCAAGAACACACGTGCCACCATGCACACTGGTCACTCACACACCAGCCTACACGAAGAACCTATTCAGTGCTATGACGTAGGTGACTGACACACCCACTGATGTGCATCGTTGTTATTTTTCACATAGGCATTTTTTATAGTAATGCAGAAACGCAAGACGCCTGAAGAACTTGCGTATACGCTTGCTGACGCTTCTCCCACCTCTCGCCTTGTGATGACACCATAATGTAGACATAACATTGCTTATGACGACATGTCAAACCGCTACATAGGTACCATGGATTATGCATCCCCGCCCATGAACTAGGCCCGAGTAGGCCGCAAGCAAGAGCCTCATCATGAAGACTGTATGAGCAAGAATACAAGTGCTGATCACGCAGAACGAGCCCAGCGAGAGCTCATAGCCAAGGGGACGATGTTGCAACTCGTATTCTACCAGCCGGCGCCAAGGTCACACCTGTAAGAAAAGCCGAGCACACAGAAACGAAATACAACTTTAAATGTGCATAATTCCGCTCCAGCTATGGTCTCTCCACACGTGACCAAGCCGATCTGACAAGGTGCCAGACCCACGAGACAGTCTGGGACACAGGTTGCAACAGCGAAGTGGAAAGATGGACACCTACGGCGATGGGAATGACCTTCTCACAAGCCTATGAGCAAACCTGTACCTGTACATTGTCTGCACAAACACATAGTTACACATTGTTGCTAGTGGCAGGTACACCGCGAGCTGGGAACGACGATGGTCCCAGGCTTGGGGGCTCGCGAGAGGACCAATCAGAACATGGGGGCACTCATCACTGACGCCACTAACATTAGGCAATCATTAGGGGTCTTCGTGTAACGATTTTCAAGTATCTAATAGTAGGGACAGCCCAAGTATACCACCTGACTCATCCTTAACGGCTAATATTCTTCTCTATATGTATCCTATACTAACCCTACCACTCGAGGGACCATTCCGAAGTGGCAATAGGTTTTTTGCTAACTTTCCCAGGTGATGCAAGTAGCGTGTCATACTGCTGTAAAAAGGGCCTGCGAGCCCCACTAAGTTTGAGAGTCTGGACGGATGGGTACGATCCAACACCCATCCCTGTCGTTGTTATAATAAACAGCAGAACCACCTTGCTCCTTGTGTGTGTCTCATACTCATTGAGAGGAGCACGGGAGGAGTTTGGGGCTCCCAGCCGGGAGGTCCGCGGACGGCTCAGCTGACCCCGGGATAATCACCCTGACACTATTTTAGTCAACTGGCCCCAGAACAGTGCCAGCCTGTCCAGGAGAAGCTGTTTACTTGCCGGGTGAGGGTCCTGTGTGGCCATACTCAGGTCCTGAGGGACATGTGTCCCAAGTAGCCCTTGGACATCCTTGCCAGTTGATACAGTTTGATCCTGGACCTGTGGTATAGACATTGTAGATGGTTCCATTGGCCACCTTTATGCAAAAAAAGCGACTTGCGGGCAGCAGTGTGAATATTGATATGATCAAATTAAAACAGCAAAGATTCAAGAAGAGCTGTATTTGTTTTGGTCTCTCGCTGGATGCCTTCGTATAGGGAGACCAATATACACAGCACCTGATTTATTTCTGTGAATAGGTTGTATTTGCCCTCACCTTTACCACTCTCCATTCTTCGCATAACTGCAGATAATTGCCGGGGGGCAAAGGCATGGGTGATGATGCTGGACAGGATGCGAAAAAGGCAGTACCCAAAGTGCCCTTTGTGTTGTTGAATGTCAGAACATTCAAACATTTTCAACGTCGTGTCCACCGTAGATAGATTTGATAGTGGACAATTTGGCTCAGTTTCCCTAAAGTGAGGTGATTCAGAGGCCGCTTCATGCACCTTCACTAACGGTGCCAGAGCACAGTTGTGTGGACACATGGCTGGGAAGATCATCTTGGCTTTATTAGTAGGTGAATTGTTCAATACCAATATACTGGAAGGTGAAAAAAAAGGTTGGAATCAAATTCAGGCATGTTTTTGGGCTTTCAAGGTTTTTTTCCCTCTTGGTGACAGCGTCACAATGTCAGGCTGCATCGATCCGCTATCAACTGGTGACGGCAGGAGAGGGATTGTGATAGCTTCTAGCATCTCATCATCTGTAATTGAAGTAACAGAGGAAGGGCTGGTCATGCACCCACTCTGAAATTTGTAAATGCTTCCCACTTAGAAATAATAAGAGAGGAGTCACTGTCACCTGTGCCTTTGCCTCAACTCAAGATTACAGTTGTACATAATCGTATGCTAGGCAAGGAGGCCATGGCCAACTGCCCAACTTCAAACACCTAACACACTGCATGCACACCGGGCCAGTGTGGAGTCTTTGTAGGGATGGAATGTCTCCAAAAAGGTAAACAACAAAGGCAGACTCTGAAGTCCAAATCTTATCTCAATGCCCAGCAGCTTGAAACTCTGTGTGAGTAATGTGTTCCACCAAACACACTGCACGCACACTGCCATTGTTATTTTGATTTTGAATATATAGTCCTTATTAACAGTGCAGGTCCATTCAAGAAATTATGATGGATAGGTATGTTTCACTCTGATTAGATGAAGAATTCCTGCAGAGAGAGCTGACCAAAAGTAAAATATGCCAGCCTACACCATGTCAAAATTCAATGGGTCATTCAAAGTAGGGAGGAGGACTTGTGTGGTTGTGAATTTGTGAAGAGAACGTATCACAAGCTGAAATCCAATACAACATTATTTCTATGTCAAATGATGCTGCATGTGTGGAGAAGCTGATTGGGGTTCCACCTGGGTATCACTGATGAAAATCTCTATTAAGAAGACCTTTCCAAGGGGGATCTGAACAGAACCAGATGGTGGAAGAAGTATTTGGAAGCAGGGTGAGCAACCAAACGGTAGAGCTTACCTTGTGTAGTTTCCAGGACCTTTTGATGTCCTTAGCTATACTAGGCCATAAACAGACAAACCAAAAGTTGGTACAATAATCCCAGAGCATTCAGATATATGTCCCAAGATCAGTAAAACCCAGATAGCAATTGATATAATTTTGGAGGTATCCTATCTACAAGCTATGTCACTAAATATAGGTAAAGGGCTTTTATAATATAACATTGTGGAAGTATATATGAAATTTAGCGTCCCGTAATCAAAATTGCACAGACCATATTCATCTCTGATAGTAACCAATTTTTGCTTAACTCCCTGAGTTTTCACTGGATCATTTATATCTCAGTTTGTGAGCATGGTATACAAAGTGACTCCCACATTTCTAGGAATTAATAGACTTGTTGACATGTGAAAAACACAGTCTACATAAAAGAAAATCCCAGAATAGAGTTGTCTACCTCTCAGAATGGAATTGTTAAGAGGTTATTTGCTTCACTTCATTCCCATGAAAGTAATGTCAATGTAAATAACCAACGTACATTTTCCAAATACCATTGCAGAGAAAAGGAAGGATTCTTCCTTATGCTGACTCTTAATGCCAAGTAAGGTTAATGTGCTCATCCCTTTTCTTCTTTAATTGTATAATCTGATGTTTTGAACCTAATCATTAAACATTTCTATAATCAAATCAACCCTTCCAAATATTCTTGTAGCTATGTCCAATCTAGAAACCAATAATGGGCAGCATTTGAAAGAATAAAACTATTAAATGTTACCCCAATATTATTTTCTGATGCCAACACTTGTCAACGATATCAGAGAAAATTAGGTGAGTTATATTGTAGTTTTTTCTAAAAAAGTGTTTGTCTTTTCATGGAAAACGATATCAGATTATAATTTGTAAATGTATTTTTGATTTTATCTATAACTTTAAGATATCTGCAACCAATATTTAGCCAAAGGATTTTGACTGCTATTGGGACGAATTAAAGGAATGCTCAACCGCTATAAACCAAACAAGTGAAAGAACACTTTTGGGGCAGACACTGACAACTACCGAATGTTTGGTGAAAATTCTGTCAGATCGCATCCGTGAAATCCTGCTCAAAAGAGTTCTGTAAGTAGCCTGGTGAGCGCTTACATACTTTCCCCGCTCCTGCTTGAGTCTGCAATTTTGTAACAGCAACATATTCTCTGGGAAATCTCAAGGCCAGAGGCTGCTGTATCTAAGTCCTCTAAACTGATAAACTCTGAAAAACTACTCTCCTAGAGACCTACAATTGCGTGTCTGACTCTGGCCAGTGTATATTACCTTGAACCACTTTTGGAGGGAGGTGACTGTGGGCCATTGAGCCTTTGAATCCCCTCCCCTAAACGAATGTGCAGGAGGCTGTTTGGACCCAAACATATTGAACCTTCCCCATAAAAACGTTACTGATTTCTAACTAGGGAGGTGACTGCAGGCCTTTGGTGCCTTTGAGCCTCCTTACTCAGCCTTCTCTCTGGTCCTCTATCTCTAGCTTTCCTTTCTTTCCTTTCCCTCCCCCCTCTGCACTGCCCGCCCCTCCCCTCTCCTCACTACATTTTTTTTGTTGTTGTTGCCTTTCCATTCTTGGCCTCTCTTTGTTACCTTCCTTTCCTACTGGTCGATACTTCCTGCATTTGAATGTCTGCAATATGGGTCGTATTCGCCTCAAGGAGAAATCTATAAACCAGTGGCGACCGTGCCTGCATAGTGGAATAAAAAACCTTGACAAATCCACTGGCTGCCAGACGTCTCCTATGAAATACAGCATACTTACCTCTAAATATGAGAAGGGATCAAAGGAAAGACAACAGCCCAGTGGGCCAATTCTGAGCCATAATCAACCAGTACTCAGGGGCTTCTACGAAGTAGTGCATAGAAGAAGAATCTCTCTACCATCCTCCCTTGGGCTGAATGAGCAATTTGCTTCTGTACCCACAATAGAGCTTACTCAAACAGAGGCGCAAAAGACGACCCCCAGCAGAGAGAAATCTCCTTGCAAAACCTCAGATCCTGTTGACTGTGAAAAATTTCGACAAACACATTCTGAGCCCTATTTCATCAATTGATAATAATGTCTCGCTGTTAAAAATGTGCAGATCCTTTAAGTGAAATTCTGTGGGGCCTAATTTTCATTTGATTGAAAAACCTATCATAACCAGACTATCAAACACCCCAAATATGGCTGATTTGGTGAACAGGACAGAAACTAATGATGTGACCAATGATGTGCTGGATCAAGTCTTTTATTGGATCATAACATGGACTCAGATGGGGAAATCATATTGCAAAAATGGCAACTATGTTATCGAAAATTTAAAGTCTACATAATCTTTGCATTGACATGGCTGCTGATCAACTACAGTTCAAATCACTTGCAGACAAAATTGCAGATTTTATACTAGACTCATATCCTGAAGTTATAAAAACCATGCAAGAGGCAACTCGGGTGAATAGGAATATGATGAAAAAAGAACATCGGAGAAGCCACAGGTAAAAAAGATGCCAGAAAAGGAGGTGCCATTGGAAGGTTTTGGTTCTCCTCAGCTAGCTACCAACCCCAACCCTGATTCCTTGACCATCTTTACAGAAAATGAAGAGGATGCATTGGACGTGTTATGTAATGAATTATCAATGATGGAAAGAGAAGAAAATGAGGATAAGGGAATGAAGGTTGTAACGCTGAACTATACAAAACAGGTTACTTTCCCGAATTTGCCTCTCCCACCACTTAAAGTGGTCGGAAATAAAGATAAAAGCCAAAAGAGTCATGATATGAGCCCGAAGATTGTTAGCAGAGACCAGGGAGATGGGTCCAGAAGACAAGTCTTTCTGACTGTTCCACTGGACAAATGGACCGGTAAAACAAAAGTACCTGTTGTAGTGCCTGTAAACATCCCTTGTGTCCCTACCCAAGAGGCCACTGTTGAAACTAAGAGCTGGGGGCCCTTTACGAGCTGTTGGAAAACGTTCAGCAGCGATGACCCATTTCCAATCCAAGCTAATGAACCAAGACTTACCTATAGTGATAAAAGGTGTGGAATGGGGATTGGGGCTACAAGTAGTTTGTTAGCTTGCCCATATGAAACTATGATTCAGCATAACCAAATCCATGCCTTTTGCCCAACATCTTTAATGACTGAAGAGCTCAACCCTTCTGCATGACACTCCTTCGCCTTTGCTCTACCATTCCAAGCTTGTCTTCCATTTATAGCAAAGACATGCTCCACATTGTCCTTCCAGCATGGTCAAGTGCGGAAAACTGAGCTTTGATAAATGTTGTCTCCCCTGCTATTGTCTCGTTGTTGTGTACGTGTGCAGATACGTTGAGATCTTTATGTTTTAAGTTTACAGTTTGCTGTGGCAACACACAATGACAAGTAATTAGCCGGAGACACCCAGCTGACATAAATCTGGATGAGCCCAGAAGACGTGTCCCCCATGCCCATGCTGAGAATGGTCATATGACCCTCTTTAGTTGTAAAATTGCCAGTTGGAATACAATAGGCTAGGCCTACATTGCAAGCAAGGAAGATTCGGACAAACTACTTGCAGGTCTGGATATTTTCCTGCTACAGGAGACATGGCTAGAGTCCCCCCTAGTTGTGGAGGGATGTAAAATATATCAAGTGAGAGTAAACAGGGGCCTTGCAGCAGGTCTTATGGGGGGCTTGTGATAGGCATCATCCATACTGTGGGCATTCAACATCAGGCACTCACATCTACAAGTAGCTCCATGATGGGAGTTGAGTTAACCCTCCAGGTGGCAGAAAAGGAGGTTAAAATGGTGATCACGAATATGTATGTTACACCCGATACCCACAATCTTGAAGCACTGGGTGAGCTACTGACCGTAGGCTGGGGCGGGGGACAAGCAGATAACTTTAGTAGGAGGTGACCTAAATGCTAGATGCATAGATGACAACGAAAGCCCTTTATATAGACATTTAATGAAAACATGCCAAATGATGGAAAAAGAGGGCAATCTTAAAGGGAACCAATGATAAAATCCCTTAGAACCTGGGAGCACAGCATTCTAAATGGGAGAAAAAAAGGAGACATGCCATGAAAGTACACTTGGGGTTCAAATAACAGTAGAGCAACCCTAGATTACTTCTGAAAATTAGAGAATTTAAAATAGAATTAAACTGCTTTAGCGATCATGCAATATTGACACTCACTTTGGCACTCCATAAAAAAACCTAGGATAAAAGTTGTTGTAGTGGGATTTTTCTTAACCATGCGGGAAACCAGATTAACAGGACTGCAAACCACATTACAAGGGCAAACCATCTTTTTAATAAGGCAATTGTGCAAGATAAGGCTTTTTGGCAGAGGTAAATGGAAACAAAATAGAAGGCTGGGTGAAATAATTGGCGTCTTTTGCCAGAAAGGACTGGAAAGAAAACTTGTTTATAATTGAAAACCACATCAACAAATTTGATATAGCAATTTGTGATGCCAAACATTTAATGAGAAGCAAACTAAGAAAACTCTATATTGGAGGTTGCGCCCAGAGCTCTGAAAGACATCGGCCAAAGTAATAAAAGCTAAATATCGAGGATGGCTAAAACATTGGGGTACCTCGGTTAGAAATATCCATTGGCAAGACATGATCGGCGCATTGTGGAGTAAAAAGAGGGTATTTTTCTCAAACGGCAAAAACCATGCATTAATGGATCACAAAACACACTCCTTACCACATGGATAAGAATGGTAGTATATAAAAGAAGGTGTAAAACATGACGCACAATATATCCACAGGAATTGCACCTGCACGTAAATCCGTATATTCCTTTAAAACATGTCTTTATTTAATTCATTATAACACTCTTAAAATGATCATATTACATAAAATTCATCATCCAACACACAAGATATAAAACATATAAAAAGACTCAACTTTACAACACATAACAATCCCAAAACATCGGGTTAAATCTGCTGATTTTTACATTGACTCCGTGTGGGACTCCACACTGAAGAAATTTCTTTTCAATATCAGTTTTATTAGTATTTCCTCAATAACCCAACTTGTACAAGTTTCTGTCCTAAGAGCACGTATTACTGTGGGACATTCATCAGGGGTACAGATGGTATGTGTTTGTATCTGAAGGTGGATTGTATCTCTTTCCTGGCACTTTCTTGTCGCTCTGGATATAGCTAAAAAATTGACACCTGTTGGATAGAAACAGCGTATATAACTAACTTGTATGGTAGTTTTGTGTCTATTAAATAGACTACAAACATCATCACCCTGATCCAAAAAAGGGGTGTGAGGTAAATATCTTACTTGACATACCTTCTGAATTGTGGTGATAACTTCCACAAGCCACACCAAATCGTAGATTTTGGTGACACACGACTTCCAAATGATTACAGGAGGTCGCTCACAAACTGCCTCTCAACTTCTATAAAAAGAAACACACAGATAGAATTCCTAAACTCATTTTCAACTCAGGTGAGGACTGTATATGATCTATTGTCTTTAAGTATCCAAGTCTTACTTACAGCACTTCCATATAAATCAGGACTCCAGGTGAGGATGTGCCTCCAACTCGATAGATGGTAGGGTGGGACGGCAAAGTTAAATCTCCCTGTGGAGTCAAAAGAGAACCAATGAGTTGTGGTAACCATTTGTCTCTGGACACTTTATTTAAAAAAATCCCCTTATGTAAGGGAACTTCAATCAAGAATAGGGTGAAAGTTCGCCCAAACTCTTAAAACTCTAGGGTTACGACCAATAATTAAATTCCAGGTACTCTTACAACCAAATTACTACGAAAGGTGATTGTATATCGAAGCTACGAGCCACTATATATACTATCCCTCTTACCACGTGTCGCTTGGAACTCTAAAGTTACGGCAAATACGACACAAAAATTGGATACCGGGATTTTTTTATGACTGGAGTACTGCTAAAGATAATTATATATCTAAGTTGCGAGTCTGTACACACACTCCCTCTTACCTTGAAAAACCGAGTGTGGCCTCTGGATAGATCCCAGGTAAGAATACGCCACCTAACACTGAACCCAAAGCACTTTTCAAAATATTCATGTGACTCCGTCACGTTACACGAAAAACGTGCAGACGTCACGCGTATGAAGTCGCGTAGTGACGTCATCACGTGTCGCGTAGTGTCCACAAATCGCGTGTGACAATGTCTAAGAAACTGTAACCAGAGGCGGGCATACTGAAGCTCACTCCCTAACACCCAAAGCTGTGGGGTACGTAATGAGGAAGGAAATAAAGAGGAAAGATCATGAGGGGAAAAAAATGAGGGAAAAAAATAATAAGGTAAAGAACATCGCTGACCATGCCCCATAAGGTATCAAAACAATGTATTGTCATGGTAAGCTGTGATATAGTTTGTAAACATGAGTATAATCAGTAAAATTGTCAAATAAACACAATCACACAATCACCGAATTGCCATCTATTTTTCAAAGGTACAGTCTCAGCATCTGTTCAAACCCTTTTGTCAGCAGTATACGATCCTATTACAAAATTGCAGAACAAAGCCATGACTTTTTCAAAGGTGCATCCAAAACATCTATTCCGCCCCTTGTTTCAAATATAATAATGAAAAACAACATTTGGCACGATGATGATATTACTACATTCTTAGATCAACTTCATAATCATCAATGTGAGGATCAGTAGACTTCAAACATGTATTCTAGGAAACTTCCTAACACCAATACATCTATATGTACAATTGTAAATAGAGACTAATAACAAGAATGACTGTATAGAGACGATGTCCCTTATGCATTGTGCCTGTATTGTTTTCGAAAAGAAGGTATTAGAAGAGTTAAGAGCATTGGAATCTATGGGCATCCCCAGACATTCCAACCTCAGCAAAAGTGAACAGAGTACTCTTAAATCTTTAGGGTCGAATACCAATATCATCATTCGACAAGCTGACAAAGGGGGTGCAATAGTAGTTCTAGATAGAACTCAATATGTGGAAGAGTGTTTGAATCTACTATCAAATACTAATCATTACAAAAAAATAGATAAGGATCCCAGTAATGAATTACTTACGAACATTAGAGACAAAGTGACTAAAGCAGTGGATTTAAAACTCATTAGTAAACAAGAAGGAGAATATCTTGTGAGAGAGAATGGTAGAATTCCAATCTTCTACATACTCCCCAAAATCCATAAAAACCTAAGAAACCCCCCCGGAAGACCCATAGTCTCTGGTATCGATTCGCTGCTGGAACCGTTGTCCAAATACGCAGATTGCTATCTCCGACCGTTCATACCCAGCATGAGAAGCTATGTAAAAGATACCACTGATGCCATAATGAGAATTGAGGGTAGCCAGTTTGATCCAGATATCAATCTATTATTATGTCTGGACATACAGGCTTTATATACCAACATACCCCAACAAGCGACACTTGAGGTTGTAGAAGAAACCCTCCTCAAAAGAGAAGATGACCATCCGGTTTCCAATTCTTTCATAAAGTGGTGTACAGAGATGGCGTTGACGAACAATTTTTTTCAATTTATGGGACAGTTTTATGTCCAAATTGAAGGGACGGCCATGGGTGCAGCTATGGCACCTAATCTAGCTAATCTATACGTCAATATGTTTGAAGAAACCATCATATATCGCAGTCTAAACCCGTTTCAAGACAATATAGTGTGTTGGCTGCGTTACATAGATGACATTTTTGTCATTTGGAAGGGCAGTGTAGAAGAAGCCAATGAATTCAACAAATGGCTGAACACACAAAATAGGTACCTTAAATTTACTATGAAAATGAGTAATGATACGATTGATTTTCTGGACATTTCGATATACCATCATCAGGGTACCTTATTGATAAAACCTTATAACAAAGCAACAGATAGAAATGCTCTTCTTCATTATTCTAGTCACCATGCCCAACATGTGAAGGATAATTTACCCTTTGGTCAATTTCTTCGTATTAAGAGGAATAGCAGTACGAGAGAGTCATATGAGGAAGGTGCCAACAAATTGATTACGAAACTGACTAACCGAGGATATCCCAAACGTCTAGTTAAAGATGCAGCGAAGAGAGCATTTAATAACAACAGAGAAGCCCTATTTGACCACCATTTACACCAGAATAAGACATGTAAAGAGAATCCATTAGTGTTTGTAAATACTTTTAGTAATCTATCCTATAAGATTAAAGCCATTATCAACAAAAATTGGAAGAAGGTGATGCCTAAGGAAAGGGTTAAACCACTAGTGGCATTCAAGAAGAGTACCACGATACGCAATCTAGTGATGAGGAACGACATTGGAAACAATAGAATCAGAGAAACCCAACAGAGAAGACTGTGGGATCTACCTCCAGTTGTAGGACATCATCCATGCGGCAATTGCAGCATGTGTGCACAGACCACCAAAACAACCCAAGTAGATTTAGGTCTCAATAAAGAATGGAACATTACTGAGCATACAAACTGTAATACAGAGAATGTTGTATATGTTATTAAATGCCCGTGCCAATACATCTATATTGGTAAAACCAATCGGAAATGTAAAATAAGAATGACTGAACATAAGAGTTGCATCAAAAATAAGGTGGAACAAGCACCACTCGTGAAGCATTTTTTGGAAAAAAATCATAAAAGTACAGACTTTGATTGGACTATTTTGAAACATATAAAAGGTAAAACACAAGATTTGATTAACAAGAAACTTTTAAGTCTGGAGCAAAAATTAATTTTCCAAACTAAGAGCCATATCCAGGGTTTAAACGAGAATATAGAGTGGCACAATGCATAAGGGACATCGTCTCTATACAGTCATTCTTGTTATTAGTCTCTATTTACAATTGTACATATAGATGTATTGGTGTTAGGAAGTTTCCTAGAATACATGTTTGAAGTCTACTGATCCTCACATTGATGATTATGAAGTTGATCTAAGAATGTAGTAATATCATCATCGTGCCAAATGTTGTTTTTCATTATTATATTTGAAACAAGGGGCGGAATAGATGTTTTGGATGCACCTTTGAAAAAGTCATGGCTTTGTTCTGCAATTTTGTAATAGGATCGTATACTGCTGACAAAAGGGTTTGAACAGATGCTGAGACTGTACCTTTGAAAAATAGATGGCAATTCGGTGATTGTGTGATTGTGTTTATTTGACAATTTTACTGATTATACTCATGTTTACAAACTATATCACAGCTTACCATGACAATACATTGTTTTGATACCTTATGGGGCATGGTCAGCGATGTTCTTTACCTTATTATTTTTTTCCCTCATTTTTTTCCCCTCATGATCTTTCCTCTTTATTTCCTTCCTCATTACGTACCCCACAGCTTTGGGTGTTAGGGAGTGAGCTTCAGTATGCCCGCCTCTGGTTACAGTTTCTTAGACATTGTCACACGCGATTTGTGGACACTACGCGACACGTGATGACGTCACTACGCGACTTCATACGCGTGACGTCTGCACGTTTTTCGTGTAACGTGACGGAGTCACATGAATATTTTGAAAAGTGCTTTGGGTTCAGTGTTAGGTGGCGTATTCTTACCTGGGATCTATCCAGAGGCCACACTCGGTTTTTCAAGGTAAGAGGGAGTGTGTGTACAGACTCGCAACTTAGATATATAATTATCTTTAGCAGTACTCCAGTCATAAAAAAATCCCGGTATCCAATTTTTGTGTCGTATTTGCCGTAACTTTAGAGTTCCAAGCGACACGTGGTAAGAGGGATAGTATATATAGTGGCTCGTAGCTTCGATATACAATCACCTTTCGTAGTAATTTGGTTGTAAGAGTACCTGGAATTTAATTATTGGTCGTAACCCTAGAGTTTTAAGAGTTTGGGCGAACTTTCACCCTATTCTTGATTGAAGTTCCCTTACATAAGGGGATTTTTTTAAATAAAGTGTCCAGAGACAAATGGTTACCACAACTCATTGGTTCTCTTTTGACTCCACAGGGAGATTTAACTTTGCCGTCCCACCCTACCATCTATCGAGTTGGAGGCACATCCTCACCTGGAGTCCTGATTTATATGGAAGTGCTGTAAGTAAGACTTGGATACTTAAAGACAATAGATCATATACAGTCCTCACCTGAGTTGAAAATGAGTTTAGGAATTCTATCTGTGTGTTTCTTTTTATAGAAGTTGAGAGGCAGTTTGTGAGCGACCTCCTGTAATCATTTGGAAGTCGTGTGTCACCAAAATCTACGTTTTGGTGTGGCTTGTGGAAGTTATCACCACAATTCAGAAGGTATGTCAAGTAAGATATTTACCTCACACCCCTTTTTTGGATCAGGGTGATGATGTTTGTAGTCTATTTAATAGACACAAAACTACCATACAAGTTAGTAATATACGCTGTTTCTATCCAACAGGTGTCAATTTTTTAGCTATATCCAGAGCGACAAGAAAGTGCCAGGAAAGAGATACAATCCACCTTCAGATACAAACACATACCATCTGTACCCCTGATGAATGTCCCACAGTAATACGTGCTCTTAGGACAGAAACTTGTACAAGTTGGGTTATTGAGGAAATACTAATAAAACTGATATTGAAAAGAAATTTCTTCAGTGTGGAGTCCCACACGGAGTCAATGTAAAAATCAGCAGATTTAACCCGATGTTTTGGGATTGTTATGTGTTGTAAAGTTGAGTCTTTTTATATGTTTTATATCTTGTGAGTAAAAAGAGGGGCCATATATGAAGATTTTATCTCGTGCAAAAGGGGACAAATTGAAGCAATCTGTAAAATCTATTCAGGAAAAAGATTGGCTACTTTATTTGGAGGATAAAGTAGGAAAATACGAAACTCAACCAGGGAAAAGCTGTGGTGCCGGTGAGTGGCCACTGAGGCTGCCAATAGAATCCATTGAGTATATTGCTAAGAACCTCAAGGGACCTCGAGCTACAGGCCCAAATGGTCTAGCTACTATAGTACTAAAAGAAAACCCAAATGGTTGGGCGCAATTTCTTTATGTTTTGTTTGGTAGAGTTTGTGAGGAGTGACACAGCCCCAAATCTTGGCGGCAGTCAATCCTCCTACCTATTTCTAAGAGAGGAGATAGACTGTTGCCCTCAAGCTATAGGCTATTTTCGCAGCTGGACATAATGGGCAAGGTCTTCTCCACATTGGTTTGGGGCATCTTCAGTCATGGTTTGGGGAAAATGAGTTGTTACACTTTACACAAATGGGGTTTCGACAGGGCAGCTTGACTGTGCACAACTTGAGAGCCCCGTACAGATTAATCAGAGCAGCTTCAATTACAGGAGCTCCCTCTTTATATATTATTTTTATAGATCTCAGAGCTGCATTTGATGGGGTCAACCGCATTCAAATGTGGTCTAAGCTGGCGAGCTGAGGATGTCCTAGCTGGCTTTTAGACATTTTGAGAAAGCTCCACGAGGGTACATCAGGATGAGCGATGCTTGATTGACTTCAGCCTCGTTGAGTCTGAATAGGGGAGTCAAGCAAGGTTGTGTCTTGTTTCCCCTACTGTGTAACCTTTACAAGAGTGTCTTGCCCGTGGCCTTAGATCATACCACCGGCTGTTGCCCACATGTAAATGGGACTACTATTCTGGAATTGGTCTTCGCAAATGACTTGGTTATTTTTTGTCACACATTAGGCAGAATAAATAATTTGTTCGAAATCCTAGTTGATTTCGTCTCTAAAAATGAGCTGACCATCAATATGTCAAAAACTAAGGTTATGCTGATCTCTGCATAAAAGATAAACTGACATCAGATAAATAAAAGTTTAGGCCCCATCGAATATGTGACCAAATAGCCCTATTTGGGCCTCAGCATGAGCCAAAATCCATCGTATAAACGAATCAACATCAAAACCATAAAAGGACATAGAATGTCAAATCTGGTAGAGAAATTTGCTCACCAGACTGCTGGTTACACCTTGGAGGGCATGTTGGCACCCCATCATCAGAGCTTTTTTCCAATGGCTTGCTCTATTAGAGGGTTATTTTTGGAAAAATGTCATGAGGCTGGAGAAGAATACCTCAGTAGAATATATAAGATTAGAATTGGGTTTGGTATCACTGCAGGGACAATTACTTACTCGCCTGGGTGGATTGCATTTAAAGGCAAACTCCAATCCTCAATGTAAATTGTTGGCTCTTGTGGATGCAGATAGTGGGAACAATTTGAAAACAGGTAACGATGAATTCACCACTATGATTAAGGGTCTGTACAAGGATTTATGATGGTACCCTAAATTTAAATTGGGAACTAAATATGGAAACAAACTGGCCCAGTGGGATTAGACTAGTAATTATACTTGGTTATCTAACCTAAAGTACACCAGGCAAGAATGGTGCATAGATACTTACACTTGCAACCTTACCTTCGGCAAAATCCTTCTCTGGCAGTACAAAACCTTATTTTGAGACTTTGCATTAACCAGTTACCCCTGCTGGTCTTTGTGGGAGCACGTCTAAAAATCTTCACTGAAGAAAGTGTATGCTGTATGTGTAAATTGTCGGGTCCTATAGATACCCCAAAACATGTATTCACTAAATGTTGAACTATGGCAACATCTATATGACTATCTTGGGCAAATATGTCCGTAATTGAGGGATGGATTTTGGATTTACTGCCTAAACTCAGACTTAGAAAGCCTCCATATCAAACTGTTATGGCTTTGGCGCAATATTGCTAAGTGATTATTTATTGACAAAGCAAAACTCCAAACCGAAGAGGATGGTGAGGAATAATTTAACATGCTTGCAATATTTAGAATCTCAGAGTGAATAATTGAATCAAATCAAAGAATGAAAGAAACATTATTGTAAGATATGCAGACGTTTTAATTTTTTAAACAATTTGTGGTAACGAACATTCCAAGGAAAATAGTTTTCAAATGCAGAGAATTTCAATAATGGAGAAGAAAAGAAGTACTGATACAGAGAGATTGTGCCAATTCAGTTTCCAGGGGGAAAAAGAGCCTAATGCAAAGAAGCATTAAAACAATGTTAACAATTTGTAAAAAGTATTCATATGAGAAAAATAGAATGAAATAGTATAGACATTTAAAGTAAAGATGAACGTAAGTGCACGAAAAATATTACAGAACATTACATTTATTTTTCGTTAAGCTGAACATTTCCATGGAAAGTAATGGCACAATTAGCAAACTGAAGATTAGGGTTATTTTCTTAGATTTTCGACAGAGTGGTGTTTACTGAATTAGAAGATGATGGAATAGGTGATGTTATACATGGTGCTTCAACATTGACAGTGGGTTGAGATACACGTATAGGCCATACATATTGTGGAGCATTGCCCTGAGGGAGAACAGAAGACCAATCTTTACGTTGTGTGGCTTGGGGCTGCCAATAACTGGTGAATGATGTTTGATTTTGTTGTCCAGTCCCAGACATAATTTCTCTGGTATTCAGTCCAGCATTGGAAAGTAGATGCAGTGATTTGTGTTCACTTTACTTAGATGGGCACGTCAAATGATTTGTTGCATGAAAGTCCATAGAGTGTTTTTACCAAGTGGACCATTAGTGTACCACATAGGTTCTTCTGTGTATTGATTTTGGTGAAAGCGACAAGGCATTAGGGAAAATAAAGGTGCGTCTGATGGCAATTTGGAGATGTACAGGAGAAATGATTTCACTGGGCATTCGGGATCGGTAGGTATTGCATGCATTCTGCCTCTCAGGTTGCTCCAGTGTTGGTCAGATAAATTGTGGTGATTTCTGATTATTTATTATTTATTTCTTTGGCATTTATTTACAGCGCACAGAATCCTCAGGCATCTAGGCGCTAGTTACAGAAAGTGTTTGATAAAGAACATGCAGTGTGTACATACTGGTAAAGCCTCTCCTCATGGTACAGGAAGCTACATCAGACATGCATAAAAGGACAAAGTAGGCATAAATATACATACTAGTATAGCCTCTCTTCATGTTAGGGGGAGCCACATCAGACATGCATAAAAGGACAAAGTAGTCATAAATATAAAAACTGGTAAAGGCTCTCCTCATGTCACGGGGAGCTACATCAGACATGCATAAAAGGACATAGTAGGCGTAAATATACATAATCGTAAAGCCTCTCCTAATGTTACAGAGAGCTACATCAGACATGCACATGGGGGACATGGGTGCAGGTGTACAGTGAGGTAAAGTGGAGGGTACCTACGGATGGAGTGGTGGCATCACAGGAAGTAATCTGAAAGGATTAGAGGCTTGATATTAACATGTTATAGTAGTCCCGCATCTCATGGAATGGGGGGATGCTTAAGTTATGCATGATAGCAGCTCTGCTAAAGAATAGTGTACATGAAAGCACCGATCACTGTGACGTGAATAATGGGAGTGGCAGCTGTTGGATGCATTTGAACTCAGGCTGCTAACATGGATAGCCAAGTGACATAATGGATCAGTGAAGTAGATGCATTGAAAAGTACAAATTTCAACTAGCGTAGAAAGTCAGTAAAGTAAGGGCAAAGCTGTGTGTCATCGTAGGAGTATAGGCGGCATGTGGATGAGGAAAGAAAAGACGAGAATAGAAGTATGGACCCAACTAAGTGTGAGAGATTATGCATTGGCTGATGAGCATTGTTTCTCTGCAGTGGTTTGTTTGGAGACACGTAGATTATAGCAGAAGAGTGATCAATGATGGTGGGGTGGGGTGGATTGGAGCAGTCGTTGGTAAAGCATGACTGACCATCAATCTGTGCACGGCACATTGGTGAGGACAAGTGTCCGTTAAAGACACAAGTTCCAGGGCTCAAGTCGAGGGTACACGCGGGGGGACGGAGTCCACCCACTTTATTCAGAGGGGGAACTCAGTCCCCCCAGCTAAAATGAGAAACTTTGAATTTCCTCTTTGAATTTCTGAATTAAAGCTGACCTTGGGGGTCAAACCGCAGTAGGCAGATTTGTAGGCCGGACACTCCACCACTAAACTATATAACTTGATGACAAATAACAAACAACTAAAGGTGCAATGTCCTATTTCGTTACTGCAAGTCCCAGGGAAATATTTGTATTGGTTCTTGGAGTGGAGGGGGGCATCACGGTGGAAGCGAAGAGGTACGGACAATGTTGATTGATACCCTGGTGCACATACCCACGTGTGCTGGAGGGCATGTGAGAATCCCACTGCACATTGCTATTGAACATACCCCTGACTGAACCGTACTTTCATAGCACAGTTAGTTTGTTGAATGTAAGTGTGGCGTACTGCTTGTCATTTTGATCAGCCACTACTTCGAAAACGTTAGGTGGTAGCAAAGCAGTACCTCACTTCCTCTTCTAGCAAAGTGTCTTTGGATGTCGAACCATACTTTAAATTGTAAAGTTTCTGGAAATGTGATATTGAAAATTTCACAAGACTGTAGTTTGGTGAGATCTGTGCGTGTGATTGGCACCTTATGTTGTGCCCGATCTATCTCTTTCCGGCGCACTCTTTTCATAATTCCAATGAATACATTGTTTGCTGCAATGAGCTGATCACTTTGCATTATGATGCTTTTTCCAATGGAAGGTGGATTGCTGAGGTGGCGATTTAGACCTGAACGCAGTGAAATCAGACTTTGTGGCTGATATTCGTGTTCATGGACAGTGTGCACTGCAGCATAGCATGAGTGTAGTAAAGATGAAAGAATGTTGAAAGGGCGCATTTCAAAAGAAGATGATTGACCTCTCTGTACAAGCCAGCCTTTGAATGTGTCAACTGCCCATTTTGTTGCACATTCTGTGTTTTGTTCAGATTTATTTAATTCAATTTCATCTAGATCAGTGTTGCATATGTCTGCAAGCATTTTTAGTCAATGGTTGTTCATTCATGAAGGTTTTTAGGGTTGCTGCTGATATTAGTCCCTTTTCAGTGTCTGAGGTAGTGTCATTAATCCACTCCTCTATTAAATCATTGTGCCGGTAATTGAGAAGTTGATTACAGCAGGGGACCTGGTAGGAATCGATGTGGGCACCGAGGCAGTCATAATTTCTGACGCGAGAGATGTATTCTGCCTCGTTACAGTTTTTACTTGAACGGTAAGCTGTCATGGTGCGCTGTGTATCGAGATCGCAGGAAATATTGGGGTTCCAATGAAAGGTAAGAGCGAATCCGCACTGGCACAATGGGGCATGCAGCTACATAAGTAATTTTACCATGCAGTAATGCTTGGAATATAACCTATCGGTATGCAGCCTTATTCGCTTTGTTCGGAAACTTGGTACTAACGCTGGATATGTTGTTTAAGGACGTATCGGAGCAGCGGTTAATATGGCAATAAGCCCCTGACTGCGGGCCACTACCGCATAAGGAAATGTCCCGTGGGCCCATAATCACAGGCCCAAACGTTTTGAGGGCCCTAATGAAGGCCCCAGGGGCATTACGTTATGCAGTAGTTGCACGCAGCCGAGGGGCTTATTGCCATTATTACCCCAGCCCATTAGACCAGGGCACTGATGTTTTTTTTTGGTTGCGAGACGCGTTGCGTTTTGTGGGCAAAAAAAAGTAAAAAAATTGCATTTGCGGACATAAAACGTAGTCCCTTCTCCCCTTCCATGGCGGCCATTGAAGTAAATTGAAAAAAAAGTTAACAAATAAATGCCCGCCATGGAACAGGGAGAAGGGACTTCACGTAGTCTCTTCTCCCTTTCAATGGCAGCCATTCAAGAATGAAAATGTTGTGACGGACTCGGAGCGAGCTGCACACCGCTGCATGCTTGGGATTACCCAAGTGTTCACTTCCCTAGTTCTGGAAATATTGGAACACAATATTCTCTCAAAGTTCTAGACTGGATTTAGGAAAAGGATGGGTACTAATCTAAATGGTTTAGCGATCTCAGTTTTAAGAGAAAACGGGTGGTCTTCAACTGAGGTGTCTGGTGCCCAGTTGTTTGCCTCTATGATTGACTTTTCAAAACCATTTGACACAGTGAATAGACACATTTTGTGGAATAAACTGAAGAAATGGAAAATAGCCCCATCTCTGTTGTCGATTCTGGAATTTATCCATCAAGACACAAGGATAAAAATCAGACTTGACACTGAGGAAAATCTAACAGAACCCATATCTATTATGAAGGGGTTACACTAGGGGTGAATACTTGCTCCATGCCTGTTTAATGTCTATCTCTCTGACCTACAGGAAGTGCTGCTAGATGTATCATTAGTCAGCCCAAAGATGGGTGGTCTATCTATAAAATGGCTTGCATCTGCAAATGATGTGGCCCTTTTATATACGACACTGAAAGGCCTTCAACGCTCATTAGTCATAATGAGTGTGTATGCAAAGAAAAATCAATTATTACGTAACCACAACAAATGCTGTATAATTCATTTCAGTAAAAAATGGGAGGAAACAGGAAACATTTAAATGGCTCCTGAATGGTATTAATATTGCAGTGACGAGTGAGGTAATTTATCTTTTTTTTTATAGCCCATTCAAGCAAGAAGTTAATCATTAAGAAGATTGAAAATAAAATTGAACAGCTGATATACCAAATGAAGAGAATGTATTGTAAATTCTACACATTCTCAATCAAACCATTGATAAGGTGTTATATAGGACAAGTAATCCCAAAAATATTATATGTCTTGGAGATTGATGCTCAATTACTTGGTTTGCCTTGGAAAAGATATGAGGATGGGATATGGAAGAAGGTTTTAGTCCTGTTTTCTTCTAGCCCCACGGCAACATTTGGCAATCAAATTCTGGTTTCATTGAAGGATTGTCTGACTAATGAGTAAATTATACTCAACCAATGTAAATTCTTTATATTAGTGCCCCCAATTGGAATTGAATAACACATCATCTAATCTACTAAATAGCTTGGATTCTAAAACAATACAAATATATGGTTGAAAATCCAAACTAGGTGAAAATCAATATTACAACCATGGATTGGATAGAAATGATAAAAGTATGAACATATACAATTCATGCAAACGTCTCATATCTGGATAAACCTGTGGGGAAGCTTCCTGAATATCTCGATCAATTCACATGCTCAGTTGTGAGAGTTCAATTTCTACATTTTAGGTTGAATGTTTTGCCATCAGGAGTAATTATATATGCCATTTCGAAGGGTCAGGATGTGAATTTAAGATACTGTTGGTTTTGTAAAAATGCAAATGTGATCCAAACTCTTAAGCACATTGTTGTCGACGGTCCGAACATGAAGGAAGTAAGAACAAAATTCTTAGCATGTTTCTTCCAGCGTAGTAATGATGTCACTTTTGATGATGTGCGGAATCGATGAAATGGGGGAAACAAAATATTGTTAACAAATGAAATTGTGAAAATGCTTCATGAGCTAGGAATGGTTCCATAGCTCTGGGACAAAATTGGTGCTTGTGGGACTGAAAAGGGTTTACATATAAATGTAATTAAATGTTGTATATGCTAATGTTATTTGAAAATTTGGGAAGGATTCAAATTGGTACTTTTAGAAAACATTTGATTTCTTTTTCTTGGGAATACATTTAACAGAGTTTTTAGTGCTTTTATAATTAATGGTCTTAATGGATATTTTCAACTTTTGTACTATTTTAGTAAATAAAAAAGGGTCAGGGCGCATCTCTGTGAGAAAGAACACAGCATGATAACCTGTTACATGGGAAAGGACCCACTCAGAGTCTGCAAGCACATGTTTTCGTTCATTGTACCTTTCACAAAGGGGGAATATCTATTTGCATATCAGTCTTTGTCCCCCCACTTGAGCAGTCCAGCACGGAAATGCTAGGCAATCCTCCTTTGAACAAGAGTACCAACAGCAACCCCAGACATGTGTTCAGCCTAGTCAGGCCTCATCAGTGAGGTGGAACTGTGCCTTTAAGAGCACATTGGGAAAGGGGTCTTCGTCTGGGTAACCCTAGGTAACTTATGGTGAACAACCCCAAGTTCCTTTAACATAGAAAAGGAGGTCAGGGAGCCCCTCTGTGAGAAAAAACACAGCACGATAAACTGTTCAGTGGGAATGTACATGCTCAGGGTCTGCAGCCACATGTTTTACTTCACTGTACCTTTCACAAAGGAGTGATACCATGTGCATATCAGTCTTTGCTGTGCCCACTTGAACAGTCCAGCAATGAAATGCTAGGGAATCCTCTTTGAACAAGAGTACCAACAGCAACCGCAGACACATGTTTTGACCTAGTTGGGCCTAATCAGTGAGGTGGAGTTGTGCCTCTCTGAGAACAGTGAGCAAGTGGTCCACATCTGGTTAACCACAGGTAACTTAGGGTGACCAATCCCAAGTTCCTTAAACATAGAAAAGGAGGTCAGGGTGCCTTTCTGAGAGAAGGAACACGGCATGATAACCTGTTCCGTGGGAATGTACCCACTCATTAAATTGTGTTTCAGGAACAGGGGTTTGACCAAAGTTGGAGAAAACAAAGAATGCAAGCAAATAATTGATGTACCAGGAATGAATTGAGTCACTGCTGTGCTAATGGACAACTCTCGAGCCTGTGGATTTAAACCCTATATGCAGCTGGCTAATAATTGGGAGGAATCTGTTCTATAGTGATCATACACCTTCCTGCATTGGGGATTCCCCAAAGTGATCTCCATATTGAGGTTTTTCCAAAAATGGATGCAGAGCAAAGAAATAAGAGGTCGCTAACCTAATTTGATTGACGAGAGAGAACTATTTCTCAGCAAAATCTATAGAAAGCTAGCATGACATTCCAGCTGTTGAGTAGTGCAGCTGTAATATGTACAGCTATATTCATGCCAGGAAGTCAAACTGCAATAAATGCCAAGTGGTTACAAATAACCAGGTGGGAGCTGTTACAAACAAGAAACACAACAATTAAATGATTGAATTCCATTAGAGAAGAATTGAGGGCCATCAGACTCATGACTCTCCAGAACAGGTATGTCCTTGACTTGATTACAGCAATAAAAGGTGGCATGTGTGCCAAAGTCAGGCCTTCTTGATGTACATACACACCTGCCCATAATGGAGAAATAGGAACCTTGACAGAGGTAATAACTATGTTGTTAACCCTGCATGAGAAAATCAAAGAAGAAGAAGTGAAGACCGAAGATGATGACTGGCTCCTATCTCTGTTCTCGTGGGTTCCAACCTGGCAACGGAATGCCGTCAAGCTGCTTGGAGCAATACCAGTGGTAGTATTGCTAGGATTCTGTCTTGTAAGAATAATCATTGGACAGTGCAAGAAGTCAGTAAAGAAAGCTTTTTGGATGAAGATAATGATCAATGTGAATGCTTTGACTGATGAGCACACACAGACTGAAAACACCACCTGTGAGCACCTGAAAGGAAGTCCTCCGGCAGCCCCAGGAACAGACTTTCATTACCCCAAGGATCATAAGGACTATGTAGGACGTTGAGTTTTCTGTCAACTGGCCGGGGCCTGTTGCCTTATGACTTGGAGTGTGGGTGAGCACATAAAGAATGCAGGTGACCTGAAGGGGGTGACAAAGATATGGATTCCGAAGAAACCAAAGTGTGAATAAAAGGTGAAGAAGATTGAGGAGGTGGTCGATGACTTCACCAGAGGGAGGAATGTCGAGAGGTAGATGTACATGTCATCTCTAGTGCCCGCCTCCTTACCTCTGTCATATTGGAAGAACAACAAGAAGGCACTGTGTATGACACCAGGTATCATCCCAATAATTAATTGAAGATATCAGAGATTTTATGCATTCGGACAACCGTATTGAATGTACCCTTGCACTGACATAGTCGAAGAATGCCTGCAGACACCACTGAACATAGAAGAGCTATAAGTAAAATCTGACAATCGTAAAGTGATGTCATGAAGAGATGACTCAAGGACACACTTGTTTGCCCAACCCTCACGATGGAAGGTCTAGGCTCTGCCAAATTATTTCCTGACATGGCTCAAGCTTCTTGTACCTGTTACAATGCACTGCCTGGAGGAGTGTCGCACTGTGATCACCACCACAGGGTCCAGCTCTTTTATTAGCATTCCCTGTGAGTACCGGGTGGACTCAAGACCACCTTACAGGCTGCTCTTGCAATAGGTGGCACTCCACACCAAGGAAAGGGAGCATAGTGTGAACATTTCTGGCCCAACCCATCAAACTGCATCCCTTAGATACTCCCCAGGCAGTTACTGGCAGATTTGGTCTGGGTAGAGAGAAAGGGTTAGGCCTCCACTGCTGCAATCAATGCCAGGTTGCACCTGGCCTAAGCAGTGTGGCCGTAATTGAATACACCATTCCTGTTCTGTCTGCCCAAGAGCATCAGAACAACAGACCTGCAGCAGAAAGGACTTTTCTTAAGGCCTGTCCAGGCAGTCCCCCAAGTAAGCCTTTTTGTATATCTTTTGGATATCTTTGTATATCTTTTTTAAAGCATGCATGAAGGCTATATTGTCTCTCTCTTTTACTTTTCGTCAGCTGATTAGGAATAACCATAGAGTTTGTTCATAGTGTCTATTGTAATTCCCCTTTATTTTTCTAAAACACCAAAATAACTGCTAGTGTACTGGGGTAGAATTTAAGTATCTATATGTCACAAACAACAACTAAAGGGACCAAGCACTAGCATTTCTTTGTCTGCCTTTCCTTGTGTGTATTTGAAATTTATAATAAACTTCTGCTTTTTCCTAAGGGGTTTCAGTCATCCTTACCATTGCCGTTCCTACGCCTGTCCATATCCCACAGGGTTAGCACCCAGGGTTTTCCAGATCGTAGGTAAGCTGCAGTAGTTGGGGACAAATAAGGTGCAGGTTAAGAATTTAAAAGTAAGAAAAGGTGTATGAAATAGTGTAATGCTGTGCCTGCCTACACCTGTCTCCCACCAAGTGCATTAGATGAATCTCCAAACTATATTTTTTGAGGCATTGCTGAGATAATACTTTGGCGAGCCCATACCTATCCTACCTACTTACCTAGTCATTCCTATCCCCTTCCCTTCCTGGGTTTAGGATACCAATTTCTAGTGTATGTTTCAGTTCATTTTGTATGTACGTTATTTTGTGCAAATATGTGCATAGGGTGATTTATATATATACAAATACCATCCTTGTGTTTGTGATTGCCATTGACACCAGATTTGTCACCACACCTGGCTTTCAGTTAACACCTCCATGCATCTGCTTCAGGTAGTCAATTGGGCTTAGGGTGAAGGCATTGAGCCTAATCATTTCTTTATTATAGGTGATGTCCCTTGGAACACACCCCTCAATCAGGTGTTCAGGTTGTCTTTAGAGTCCCTCACATACCAGTTCAAGTGCCTGGGCAAAGCCTCTGACCAAGCTGGGACCAGTAACCTGGTGTGCTATGGCCCTAAAGAAGTCAACCCTGAGACATTGACTCTTACAATTAATGGGGAGAACCAATAGTGTCCTATCCTCTTTGGGCCTTAACTACCGGGTTGCAAGCTGGCCCACCATCGATTTCTAGCCTAAGCTGTGTTTTACCCATACCTGTGCCCAATCACCTAGTGTAGGTACCATCAAGGCTTCACCGCAAGCATCCCTCGTTCCTCTGGACCTAATGCGTGCACCAATTCTACACCTTAGATTAGAGTCACCGGACTTATTCCTTCCTCCATGAAGAATGATTTCTAGGATTTGTTGCAGGAGGAATTTACACACCCATCAAAGCCTGGTCTCTATGTCTGTCTGCCTGAGACACTTCTAATGGGAGAAACCTACCCAAAGAGGTGAAGAATAATTCCCAATCTGGCCAGACCAGACAAAACTGATTATCCAAGACTGGAGAGCACCTGAGTGGAAGAAGAGAAATGCATCATCAAGAGTATGCAAAGTCCTGCGATGAGACTCATCTAGGTGCTCTGTGGCACACATCCAGACTCCACAGTGAAGGATATCATGTACATGCTGGACAGAGTCTTTGGAGCCACAGGATTCTGAACAGGGTTAATGATGAAGTACTGCGCAACACACTTCCAACTGGATGAGAGGCTGTCAGCAGAATACCAGGCCAGGACTGAGACAATTCTTCAGCTGGCTTTCCAGCAGAAGAGTATTGAGCAACACAGCTTGAACCTTGATAGGTTACAACACATCATCCACCGAGCAAAAACATTGCTGATGATGCTTACAGCTGCTACTCTGAGACGGTACTCAGATACCACCTTCTTTTGAAGTACTATTCCTGTAGGTACATACACTGGAAGGAGAGATGGAGGATACAGTGTGCAGTCTACCAAGCCAACTGGTGTCCCCATATTCAGCCAGACAGTATGTCGTGATTCAAGTGAAAGAGTTACTCCAGACCATTCAGTACATGCGGCTGAAGAGGGCACTGATAAATACACTGCCTTTAGTGACATTGAGGCCACCAGAGGAAGAACCTCTGCACCCCGGGAGTACCAATGGTCATGACAGCCCAGAGAGTACCAATGGTGAGTAGCACTGCTCCAGCTTTGTCAATTCTGCCACAGATGTAGGCAGGAGGGACACACATTCTGTATGTGCTGAAACACACCAAATTACATCAGAATCATGCAGGGATGCAAGCCCTTGAACTATCCAGCATGTTTGATAGTGGGAAACACCAGTTAGGACTTGTAAGTGAAGCACCTGGACTCTAAAAATGACTGACCCGGGTGGACAAGTAGTCTGGGGATTGGCAATTGCCATGCCGGCTAGCCCCCCCAAGAGGAAGATCCCCTGTAGTCTCACTACCAGCAAACACAGCATTCAAACATCTCAGGGCTTACCTGGAGGACTCATAGGACCAGCAGACACCATGACAGATACCATCAATGGATGATATGCACAATCGCTACTAAATAGCGGCTCACAGGCCAAAATTGTATATGAGCCATTCTACAAAAAACACCTGGCGCATGTTACTTTGAAATCCTTGGCTGAACTGAAACATCTTGGCAAGTGAGAAAATGCCATTCAATTATATGTGGTGCATCTGCATCAGACTGCAGTGTCCATGCAATGTAGCTGGAGTCAGAAATCCCATCGACATCCTGACTCTGGTCAATGGCAGGTGGAGTGAAGATGCATCTGATGGATCTTGAGAAGATAGCTTTCATCTGCCTGCTCAGGTTTTATGGGTTTAGTAGGATGCCAGAGAGGACTTAAAATGCACCAGCGACATTCCAGAACCTTATGGAGAAGATAGTCAGTGACATGAACCTACGGCTGGTGCTAGTTTACCTCAATGACATCATTGTGTTTGTCAGAACCCAGGAGAAACACAACTGAAGGCTCTTGAATGTGCTGTATCGCCCATGGGATGAAGACCTAAAGGTCATTGGGGCTAAGTGAAAGTTTTTCTGTAAAATCATCAAAATAGATCAAATACATCCTGTGTGAATTTTATCCCCATGGATTTGGCAAAGATGAATACCTTTCTCAACTGTCCATGGTCTAATATCCCTAAGGAGTTGCAGAGTTTCCAGGGATTTTGCATCTACTACCAGAGGATCATTGTGGGGTATGCCAACATCACATGGACATGTTTTTCTATGTCACCAAAGGATACCAGCCTACTCAGAGTAACGGGAGAAATATCACCAGCTCTGCAGATCTTGTGTACAATTCACAGGGGAACTTTGGTGAGAGGTGGACTTACTGATGCCAGCAGGTTTTTAAGGAGCTCAAGCGGACACTTGCCACATCACCAGTCCTGTCTTTCGCAGATCCAGTAACCAAAGAAGCTTTGCCCAAGGTGAAAGGGGCCCCTAGAGGTCCCTCGTGCTATGGAAACAAGGCAATAACCATACACGAAAAGATGCGCCAGACACGAGGTTCAAATTCCCAATGCTAGGGTTTATTGCAAGCAAAAGATAATATCAATTGGCCAATTCTGATCTCACGCCCCGTGACGTGAGTTTTTCCTAGACCTCGAGGGACACAAGAGAGCGAATTACATACATCAGTTACATATATGCAAAATGCATATCATACAATCAGCAAAGTCATGTTCAACACCCCTCTTTATTAAGTTCCTTTGCACTCGGGATGACGATGGACATATCCGACGAGTATGACGATCATAACATTTTCGATGTCTATTCTAGTAACAATGTGCAATTAGAAAGTGTGGAGGCATCTTTTAGTTGTTGAACAGAAAACAGTTGTTCTGTTCTTGGAAGCAAGCTGCACACGCATTCCAAACTTTGCTATCTATGAGGTACTATTCGTGTCCTGGGAGCCGACACGTTCTAAAGGGTTTTGCGAAGGGGGGCCGTAAGAAAAGCATAATTCAAGCCTTTAGCTGTATTATTCTGCCATATTCTACCATCGTACATACGAGACTGGCTGGCAGCTGTGAAGTGATTAAATGCCCTGCAGCTCCCTCCCAAGGCTACAGAGAGGGAGCGTGGGCATTCCTCTCTGGGCTACTCATGAGGAGTTTCAGCAAACTCTTCAGCCCCGCGACCTTGTCCTTTCATATTCAGACAACAATGTTAACAGTTGAGCAGAGTAAGCAGAATCCACAAGAATTGCAAGCTGCAAAGCAGTTTTTGGACAGAAAGCAATGAGCAATGGTTAGCAAGCAAAATGGCGATTCATTTAAAATGGCCGCTCGTTGGTCAAGCATAGCAGTTTATATTTCTATTATACGGTGCATAAGACGGTTGGCCCACAGCCATCAAGTTAATTCTATCATTCAAATGAAGGGTATTCATTTTTCCAGATTGACAAAGGGGCCAATGACTAAGAAGGATTGCCCAAGGCAGCAGCAACCTGGTGCTGACAGGAGGCCTAAAGAAGAGGACCCTTTGTTGGCTCAATCCTTGGGAGCTCCTCAAGCAACCAAGACTAAGAGACCACCTGAAGGCCAACAGGAAGCCGTTGATGACCATGACACAGAGGGTGATCAGTTTGGCATCTACCAGAAATCTTCTAAAGCTCAGACACTAGTGTGGGTTCCTACACCCATGGGTCCAGAACCAACTCTTAAGGAACCTGATCTACAACCTTAAAGTGTTCCTCATAAGTCTTTGGTGCCCATCATACATCCTATGCTGGATGTGGCAGAGAATTTCTTACTTGCTCCTCCACTGGTAGACAGAGACCCTGCCTCGGTACAAGGTGAATTGCCGGGTCAGGGGAAAAACACAGATGAGACCCTGGATTCTCTCTGTCATTTCTCCAGAAAGATTGGGCCTGTTATGAAATTAAAATATGATTCACCAGGGTTCCAGTTTGATGCTTCCATTGTTCATGCCTCACAATTGCACGTTCCCCCTTCTTTAGAGCAGGTGCCTCGGCCTTTAAGGGTACTGTAAGAGATGCCTAAGATTCAGAAGAGTGGGTGACAACCGGTGGGCTGTAGAATTAAATCATGGCTAGATAAAGTAATCATCCTCCGAGCCAAGGATAGTCAAAGAAATGTAGCATGTAACCACCCTGCTAGGGGAAGAAAGTAAAAAAGGACAAACGAAAAAAGTGACAGATCCCCAGCATGTGGGCTGCATGAGGGAAATCTTCAAATGAAAACAAAAAGGAATGTAAGGCTCGTCACAAGCAGATCACCATTGGAAAGTTTCAGTTTGCTTGATCCTCACGGCAAAGGGTTGAGCCAGTGCTTCACTTAGCTCCTCAGAAAAAAAGAAATGTCCTGGTTAATAATGTGCACCATTTCTCCTCCATTACCTGGACTTCCTGCATCTGCGTGCAGTTGTCTAGAGGGATGCAGCACTGCGTTCAATGCTGTGGGCACCGGCTCATTGATTATCAGTCACCACGAGGACAGGGAGTGCCCAACATCACTGATGACTCCTGGGATGCTCCTACAATACGTGGGGCTCCCTACCTAGCCATAATTCACTGAAGGGAACTCATATACTTCATGCAACACTGCGCTGCCCCAAGCAAATGCAATCTGACTGAAAGGGGCTTTGGGGGCACCACACATGCTTCTTCTGCATTACCTGCACAGCTCAAAACCAAGGAGCATCAGCAGAAAGAACCTTGAGAAAGCCTAGACAGGCTTTATCCTAAGTAAGGCTTTTTATATATAGTTTATATGGTTTAAAGGAATATTTTTAAAGAACTCTTTATATTTTTTAATTGCTGTCTTTAGCTTTAAGGAACTCTTTTTTTAATTTACTTCAGCTGCTTAGGGACAATTATAACGCGTGCATTTAATCTCTATTGTGATTCTCCCTTTTTGTAAAAAAAAAAAAAAAGTAAACAAACAGCTGGTGTACTGACATATCTATATATCACAAACATCATCTAAAGGACCCATACCCACACATTGTTTTTCTTCTGTGTGTATAGTTGATATTAATCAACCATGTGTTTCATTCCTAGAGGGTTTGGGGAAGCATAACCATTGTATTTCCTATCCTCTTCCATTTCCCACAGAGGATTCTTCCAGAGTAAGAGCTCAGGTACGTGGAGGTTGCTTGAGACAGGAAAAAGGTGGGTTCAATATTTAAAAGTAACACGTTCAAGAACATGTGTTTTGCTGTGCTCTGGCAGGTTCCTGGCACCCCTGTCAGTCCTCTTTCGTACTTGCCTTAGGGACCTAGACCCCACCCACACTCACTGCACTTGAGAATTAACCCAAGAGTGTGACTCTCTCTGCACTTACCCCAGTCTCCACCAACCGGGTGCACTTAGTCACCCCTCCCTGTTACCATATGCACTTGCACGATCTGTACGCACCCTGCCTGAAGATTGTCTGTCTGTTCTCCCTTGTCTTCACGAAAGAGATATCAATCACTTGCACACCTATTGCAACTAAAATGTAGTTCTATGTTAGGTTGATGAATGATTTTTAGATTATTTAAGGTGCGGGGGAGAAGAGGAACAACCCTTGAATATGGGCTGTGTAGTAAGTAGAAGGCAGATAAGTTCCCACTTAGGGAACTCCCATCCCATGCACACTGTCTAGGGCTAGGAAAGCCAAACGATTTTAGATAACATGGTTTTATGTTACAAGGTTTTTAGAAAAAAATATTTATGGTTCCCATGTGAAATGAGAAAGTTCAAAAAACAGTCAAACATATTTCATGATTTGAAATCAGATTATTTCAAAAGTAAATGATGTACATAATCTTACATCAGCAATACATATGAGAGCAAATAGTACAATTTCTTATATTTGGTAGATCAAGGAAAATAAGGTTTGAAAAAGGTCACTTAGAGTGAAGTTCTAATGTAGCCGAACAATACTAACTTTTCAGAGTGGCAAAAATCAAAATAAGTTAAGAAATCCTATTCCAAAAAAAGTAAGGTAGTGTTATTATCATTCTTAGGGCACTTATGACATTCATTAATCATGTTTCCATGCTAGGAACTTGTGGTATGAGTCTGAAGAAAGGATTGTGAGAGCAGAAGAAATCAGAAGTAATTAAATAAGTTTGGTTGAAAACGATTGTATCAAATAGGGATATAATGTGCCATTTATGAGCAATTCTAGTCTGCCCAGAACTACTGCATTTGTGTCTTTAGTAAAGTTGGTGAATTTAAGGGGCATATGGTAGGAGGAGTTCAGATCAACCGTGTCAACGAGGTCTGCAGATTCGGCACTTTGGCAGTAGGTAAGCATTAATAGTGTTACATAATGTTCCTAGCAAGGAGACAATTTAAAAAAATAAATAAATCACTAGTACCTTATAGCAACAGAGGTTTAGGATAATTGTTGTAAAAAAGGCTAATTTAAAAGTACTTACTTCCAAATATGTAAACCATTTGTGGATCTACTGTGTATTTGAGATCTGCAGAGGTGGCACTTTAGCTCAAGGTCAGTAGTAATGCCATTTCGTTATGTTCCTAGAATGGATACAATTAGAATAAATAAGTTGTACCCTAGTAACTGAAGTATAGCCTAATTGTAGTAAAAAAGTCTTGGGAACGCTAAATCCTTATTTTCCAAGCCACTTCTCTTCCGGATCCATTTCAGGTTTTCGACAGCCAGCATGCTGTTTTAATCAAATGACTATGCTTCCCAGAATGCCTGGCCCACTGCTTCATCTCCACCCTTGCAGGACAAGGTTGGGTGGAATATAGGCCACACCAGTGGCTGTAGCTGCAGCAAGCAGCACACCTAAGGCGTGTACTCCTTAAGGAGCTTTAAAAGCCTCAGTTTGCTTCAGTCCAGCGCTGTTCATTGATGCAGTGTTCCTGTTTGTGACTGGTCCCTTGTTCCTGGTTCTTAGCTTTGTGCCTATTTCCTAGTTTCTATTTCTTGTTCCGTATCCCGGATTTCGAATTGAATGTGCTTAATTGTGATTTCTGCTTCCTACATTCCCTTTCTGTCTTCCTCTGTTTGCAGGCAGCATTTTACAGTGATTTCCTTTTTGGTGCAGCCTAGTTTGCCTGTGTTCTATATTTCTTTGACTTTGCCCTTTGTTGCTGTAAACCTTGATGCTTTAGTCTTTCCTCTTTATAGATTTTGCTTCCTGCCTTTTTCCTTGGATGGGTGGGGGAGGTTTGCCTTTGTAATTTCGTTTTCTCTGCTCCTGTTCCTTTACTTTCTCTTAGAATCCATTCCAGGTTTTCCCTTGCACTTCTGCATTTATTTCCCATTGATTATTAGGTGTGGTGTGTTGTTGTAGCTAGCTCCTGTGTGAATGCCTATGTTTTCCTCACTATTCTGTAATCACTATTCCTACTTTCCCCTTGTCTTGAGTCTTATGTATTTAGATATCCTCCCAACAGTAATTGCTGTTGTAGCCTTTCTGGGTCCCTTTTTGATCAACAGGGTTTATGGGCTTTGCTGACATTCAAGTGGTATTTCTTGTCCTCGTGAGTACTGTTTTTTAGTTACCTTATTCAATACCATCAAGAATGTTAGTTCACAGATCCAGTCGTTGCTTGCCCAGTACGTGGGCTTAGCACTGTCAGTACCTGTAACAGCAATTGTGGGTAAGGAGCTTGCCGACTTTCCTTGTAATCATAAGGAGCTTCTAAGTGCTTACCCCACATCCCTTTTCATATATTTATATTGTTGTCACACTTTATTTGCACTCCTGGGTTTTAGTATACATGTGTCTTGGTTCCTATTTGCATGTTGTTTGACTGAAAGCTATTCACTGTGTGATCTTGTGCACATTTACCTTGCCATATTCACTGCCTGTGTCCTCACCTGCCAAATATTCCAACTATGCACTATTCCTCTTGCTGCACCTATTACCTCATTTAATCTGTTCTGCCATTACTTTTCAAATGATTTCCAGATATGTTCTTTCTCCTCTTTCACTCACACTCTTTACAATGATGTGTCCAACTGTCTCTCTGCTATCCATTACTGTATGCTGTCTAATTTTATCCATCCTCAATCCCACTAAATTAGATGCTCTTTTCATTCCTGCCACACTCTAACCTCCTACACCTCCGTCCTTTCTCTCTGTTAGTCGCTTTGCACTTCCTATTGCTACCTCAACTTCAAATCTGTGCCATATTTGATTCTTCTTGCTCCCTTTCTCATAGTTCTATTATTGACAGTGTCTGTCAATATCATTTAGGTAATATCCATCATCCTCACCCATCCCTCTCTCTGTAGGCCACTCAGCTTCTTAGAGAGTCTCTCATTTTTTTTCTCATCTTGATTACTGTTCCTCTCTCCTCCTTGTTCTTCCTGCCTCTCATCTCACCCCAATACTCTCCATCTCAAATTCTGCCATCTGTCTACTCTTTTCCCTCACCAATCACTCTTCCATTACTCCCTGTCTTCACTCCATTTCTGTATCCCCTTTGACTCCTGTATTATTGTTTCACTTACTTTGTATCGTCTATATGTGTCCATGAATGTATTCTACCTTACCTTCCTTCTTTAGGTCCCTTTTCACATTTTTGTGACATTTCAAAATTGTTGTGCTGTACCAAACTCCCTTCTGCTTCATCTCCCTTTCACTCATTTCACCTTCCATCCACTACGTACTGGAATGTTCTTTCTCTATCTTTTGTGAAGGTATCATGAAGTAAGACACAGGGCAACAGATTTAAAGTTCAAAATAAGATAATTTATTAAATTAAATGTCAGGACGGTAGAGGTCCTATCTTGCCCAATTCTAATGTGTGATTTCCCTACCTGAACAAAACTAAGGACGGTCTGAGTCAAAGAATTCAACAGAAAAGTCTGTCTGTGTCCAAAACCTATCCTTACGCTGACAACTAAAACTAAACAATGTGTGGGGATGTCAATCATGAAATAAATAGTGTTAAAAAAGTTCTGAGCTTTATCCAGCTCTTAGCTTCTTAGCTTCTTCTTCAGCTTCCCTTCCCCAAGTTAAACAAAGTTCACAAAGTCTTAGTATTACCTTTTCCAAGTTCAATGCAATACAGTTTCAGACAATCCTCAGGGACTCCCTTCCCCAAGTCTCAAGCAACAAAGTACAAAGGCAGAGAGGTCTTGAGGCTCCATCCTCAAGACAGCACTTGTAGTGCATCAGGTCGCAGGGCAACTTTCCCCGAGACTTTGACATAGCATTCTCTGTTAACCCCCACCCCTCCCCATTCTGCTTATAGTGCTTCTCCTTGATCTCTTTCATAATGGGCCTCATGCCAAGTTTGCTGTTCTGGAAATAAGGCTGCCGGTAAACTCACCGGCACCCTTGTTTCCCAAACAGCAAACTACAGCATTCATGGTAGGCAAAGCTGTCACGGAAGCACCAGCACCATTAACAACGGTGCTTCCATGTCCCCACACCCATAGAGTCCTACGGGACTCTATGGGAATGAGGATTAACAAAATTACAGATGCCTGACTTCTCAGCCACCGGACTTGTAATAGTCCAGTGGCACCGGGAAGTCTTGCAACACTAATTCTTTACGGGTCTGGCGGCAACCCGCCAGTAGCACCGGAACAGATACTGCTGGACCCGTAATGAGGCCCATAGTCTTTTATTATCACTCATTTGGGTTCACTGGTCTGGGCGCAGTTGTCAGACCACACGGTCCACCCATCACAGGTCATGTAACCAGAAAAACCCAAGCCCTCCAGTTCACACAAGTTAATCTTAATTAGTTCCCGTGCACAGATTCACATTCATATGTCAAGTCTCAGCCAGTTGACTTTAGAGGCTGTTTCACACTTTCCTGGTCTCTCCCAGTAAGGCTCTTGGCGTTGGCCCCACTTGTCACACCTCTATTGCCTGTCTTTGCCCTTGTCACACTGATTTCAGTTATAAAGTTCACTTTTTGGTGGTCTGGTTCATACCCCATCTTTTGTTACGCTTCTTCATACTAGCACTATGTTCTGCATAATGCTTTTCAAATTGGTACTTTCCTCTTGACTTCTGTTTGACATTAGCTTTACCCATAAAACATAAAGTTCTGCATTCAATATGCCTACTTTGGCTTAAGTTCCAATTTTCATTCAGTGCGATATATAATGTTTCAGCATTGTTTCAAGTTTGCACTCAATACAGTATTCAATATTTGTAGTTCAGCATTGTCAAGTCTGTATTCAATTCAGTATTCAATATATGTATTTCATCAATAGTTCAGGTTTGCAACCAGTTCGGTATTCAATATAAGTATTTCAGCATTGTTTCAAGTTTTCAGCCCGCTCAGTGTTCAGTAAATCTTGACCGGCACTGCATTACTCACATGCAGTGCCCTAAAGGCGCCCCGGCTCCAGGTGACTCACCCGACAATCACCGGTCTCTGGCTTTCTCTCTGTCGGTTATGGCTGCCTAATTCTTGCTTCTCCAGTCGACTTACCTTTGAGCACTGCTAGCACTTCTCCATATGGGATGCGGATGGTGTCCTTTTTTTCCTGCTTGTTCGCCTGTGCTGCTACAATGAAGCCCAATACGGAGGCTCCCACTTCTGTGCCAATCCAACAGCTCACCTGGCCTGGGGCTACACAGTTTTCCAGCGCTTCGGCCGGAGTCCTGGCTTCCTGTCTTCCTGTTAGGTGCCACCATGGCTGCCGCCTCACAGCATGGGTTGCCTGCTGGCTGCATCCAGACAGGTCTCCTTGTCTCTCCAGGTTTTTCACTGGGATTGCTTTATACAGCTGTAATCCTTCAACAGGTTGCAGGTGTGGATTAACCATATGACTTGCCTGACCATAGTTAAAGGCACATGCCTGAGCCTCACAGTTCTTTGCCGGCATCTTCTTCATCTCAGTACCAAAGTGGTCAAATAAAGGTGAAGTGCTCATTACTCTCAGTCTCCTCTTCTTCGCTCCAGTACTTTCAAATGTCAAATGTGGGGAAGTGAGGGAAGCTGTTCTACAGTAACCTACTAAGGCCGGGGGAGGTCTAGGTTGTTCCTCAACAGGGAAAGGGTGATAGCATTTCTCGCCCGAGGGCACCCGGCTCCCAGTTCCCAAAGAGCCTTGACCCAAGTGATCCTCCTTCGCTTCTCCACCCCCAGGGTCAGGATCCAAAATCAATGGCCTTTCACTGGCACCTGAGAAAATGATCCAGGGGGGTAGGAGTGAGAATACCCTTAGGTTTCGCACACTATCCATTTGTCATCTTCTCTTCATATATTCTACATGTCTCATATTTCATGTTCTGTCTGTCCAAACGGATAAGTGATGTCTCTTAACCTCTGATCTCTTATTATATCTTTTTAATATGTGACTGATCATTTACTGCCTTTCATACCATCTAACATACAGACCTTTGGCAACAGCACTTAATAAATTAAGTAAATACAAATACAGATATCCCTCAGCAGGTTCCCTAATGATTCTTTGTAAATGTATCCCTGTAATGGGGCCATTTCCACGCTATCAACTGAGCATGGAGGCACACCCCTGGGTGATCAGTCGGAGCTGGGAAGAGATGAGAGCATATTATCTGGGCACTGACCATTTTCACTTTGTCCACATTTCTCTGATGTGAGAATCTCCACAGAAATGCTATACATTATTTACAAGTGAAGAAAGAATTAAGAGAGAATGCTATCCACACTAGCCATGATCACTAAAGTTACTACTTAGAAATCATATTGCATACCTTGACAGTACATGCTGAAGAACCTCCATGGCTGAAGGATGAGGTCAGGATGGTGTCTCCATTTGAATTAAGAATAGTAAAACTGATATTACTCTGGGATTTTTTTTAATTTTTTTAATGTGCTGTAGTTAAACGTGCAGATGGAAACGGGAATACTAGCGTTATGGGGGCCCCCGCAGCCCCTCTGGTGTGGGGGCCCCACTAGCACATGTCTTGGAAGGGGGCCCCACTTGGAGAAAAAAAATGCTTTACTTACTTTTTTTTTTTTACATTTTCTTGTTGAATTCACTCTGCATTTCTGTAACAGAAATAATGTCTTTATAAAGGCAGAGTGACTACAAAAATAAACTTTATTTTTGAAGTCCAAGGGCTCCCACCCACCCCATGACATGGATGACCCTAGGCTGGAGGCCTCCAGGTCATTGGGTGGGGAAGCCCTAGGACTTCAAAAAGAAATAGTTTATTTTTTAAGTCACGCTGCCTTCATAAAGAAATTATTTCCATTATGGTGTGGTCCTTAATGGAAATAATGTATTCATGAAGTCAGAGTGACTTAAAAAAGAAACAATTATTTTTGAAGTAATAGGGCCATCCACCCCATGATATGTGCATGTGTGAGTGTATGGTGAAAGGGTGCACACTTAAATGTATAGGTGGCTGCCTATGTGAGTGCATGGTGAAAGGGTTCACACAAATGTATGGGTGGCTGGGTGTGTGTGTCTGTTTGTACAGTAAAAGGGTGCACACTGAAATGTATGGGTGGCTGCCTGTGTGTGCCTGTATGGTGAAAGGGTGCACACTTAAATGTATATGTGGCTGCTTGTGCGACTGTATGGTGAAAGGGTGCAAACTTAAATGTATGGGTGGGTGCCTGGGTGTCTGTGCCTGTATGGTGAAAGGGTGCATACTTAAATGTATGGGTGGCTGCATGGGTGTGCCTGTATGGTGAAAGAGTACACACTTAAATGTATGGATGGCTGGGTGTGCATGTGTGTATATGGTGAATGGTGTGTGTGTGCTTGTGTTCAGGTGTGCAATAAAACCTACATTTAGAGGGACTAACCCTTCAAATGTTGGGAGAGGCGCTAACTTGACGGGCGGTGGGGAGGGGCAAACATATTTGTGTGGGGGTATCTAACTTCTTTACACATTTTAATGAGGCTATTCTACTACAGCTTCAATGTTACACACAGGTGACTCTCTGCTTTAAGTCTGAAAGCACCCACTTATGGACTGCTGTGAGAATGAGCGGTCTCCTGTTCCCTCTCTACCCTTGCAATCACTTCCCTGGCATGCAAGTATTAAACCCACATCACAATTTCAATTGCCTAGAAAATGTTCCATTTGAATGCAGGTACTAACAGTGAAATGTTTTACGTTAACAGGTGACATCTAACATCTGTGTCCTGTTCTGCCCAACAACTGCTCTGAAGGTCAGCCAGCTCGAGTCAACATAGCTCAAAATATCAGGGGGGGGGCATGCTGAAGCCAAGTCAATATAATGGTGTTGCACCACTACTTGTGTTTAATGCCTTGATTACCTACTGGTAATCTTCATTTCTCCTAGCCCTATTCTTCCTCGTCCCAGTACTTGTGTATGAGACAGTACTTGTGTATGAGTCACTCATACTCATACTGAGCTACTGGGATGAGGTAGAGGTACATGGAGCTAATGCCTGACTTAGCTACCTCTAATCTTTATTACTCCTATTCCCCTCTTCCTCATCCCAGTGCTTAAATACGTAAGCTCTGGGACAAGGAAGAGGGACGTAGAGGTAATTCTGGGCCAACGAGCTGATTTTGGTGTAAGGGGTAGGGGCTGGGAGGGAGAGGGGATGTGTGGGGGTGGGATTGTGTGATAGATCATAATGGTTGTCCATGTCCAGGCTAAGCAGGCATGATATGTGGTATTAGTGACTTCAGATGCATTTTGGTGCAGCCAGTCTAGCCATTTCATACTGTGGAATTGTATATTTTTCTGGGCATCTGTATAAAAATAATGTGATATGATATAAGTAATGTATAACATACCTGTACATAAGTGTTTCTAGGCGCTACAAGACAAGGGAGGGAAGAAAGAGGGAGGACAAGACAAACAATCTTTCTAGGCCTTGTATCATTCAGATCGTGCATGTGTGAGAATGAGAAGTGCCAGGGGAAATAGAGAGGGGGAAGTGCAAGGGGGAGGGGAGGTGAAAACAGGGCAGTAATGCTCTGAGTAAGTGCAGCCAGGGCAGCACGGCTCTGGGTAGTGCAAGGAGAACAAGGGACTGTAGGATTACAGTTACAGCCCCTGAGTGCGTGGTAGTCCCGGAGGCAATGCAAGGGTGACTGATCAAGAAAGAGCATGGACTCAGTGAAACTCTGAGGGTAGCCAAGCAACTAGTTGGTGCAGCAGACAGGTAGGTCAGGTAGGTCCACAGGGGTGGGAGAGGGAGAAAGCAGAGAAGAGCACCATTTTAGCTGCTTCTGAAACTTCAGGTGGTCAGGCTTAAGTTGGAGAGGGGAATGGGATTCCAGAAGGAGGCACCTCCAGTGGAGAGAGATCTACCCTCTACACTCTGCCTGGAGAAGCATCTAACCATTAGCGAGTTGGAGGTAGCTGGGTGAAGGGCTTGAGAAGGAAGGTATTTGGGAAGAGAGTGTTAGATGGAGTGCAGGCCTTGGCCCCATAAATCCTTATGGAAATTTGCAAAGGGTATTGAACTTGATCCTTGCAGCCGCTATGAGCCAGTGGAGAGATTTCAGGGCTGGAGAGATATGATCCCTGGGATTGAGGCCAAGGATCAGTCTGGCAATCCTGTTCTGGATTAGTTGTAGATGGAGGAGAGCAGAGGAAGGCAGATTGAGAAAGTGGCTGTTGCAGTAGTCCAGCATAGAGAGAACCGGGGCTCTCGTGACAGTCAGTTTATGTGAGAAAGTGAGAAAGCAAAGAGTCCCTTTGAGAAGGAGCAGCTGGCAGTGGGACTTCTTGGCGGCGTCCGATATGTGTGCTGAGTGTTAGGGAGAATTCTCTGTTTAGGCTGAATTTCCTAACCTAGTGAGTCCCCCAGCGGCTTTGCTGGATTTCTGGAGTTTGTTTTTTTTTCCATCCTGCCAAGAGTGAGACTCTTTTCCTCCCACTCTTGGACATGAATGTGTGTAATTCCTTTGAATGTCAATGTGTTCTATGGGCTATGGGATCTTTTACTCCATAGGGTTTCATATGTTTTTCTATGTGTGTTACACCGCACCCTACGTGCCGTATCACTGGGGCATCCTAGCGGACCTCCACCATAGACTCCATACCCGGGGACTGACTACTGTCTCCCTGGGCATGTAAAGTCACCATTGGCTTTACTAGACCTAAATTTACTAACAGAACTAGTAACAACCATCTTATTGTGGACGTGCTAATAGGGGTAATTCGATTACTCCTGGGTCTGTTACTCGAGGGGGCACTGTCTCGTCCCCCCTCGTCGAGTTTTGGCTGGTGGCAGTGGAAACTACTTGTATGTTCGACCCCGGACATAACCCTATGGGATTAGTCCCATTGTTGGAGATTGATACTTTTCCTCGTTAATTTCTAACGTACCATCAGTCTACTTATCTTAAATAAATGTATCGGATGGTATTTTCTGCCAGAACTCGGTTTTTAAAATGGGTCTGTGTTCGTCTCTGTGACTCCTAAACCAAAGGTTGAGCCCTTTGTTCCACTTTTGGCGGGCCTCTGTACAGAGACCCTCCAAAGTGGTGCCATTCTGTCTGGGTTACCACAGGGGTGTTGGAGGGGGTTTAGGCACCCTGGACCGAGTTGCCTTGCCAACTCCGGTCGCACTCTGGAGTGATTGGCCAAAGTGGTGAGCCTCCACGCTCACCACTTAGCGAGTGTTGATTGACAGCTAGGCTGAATGAATGGGGGTTTTCTGCATAAAAGCAGGGCTTTTGGGACTGGATCTTCAGAAGTCGCCACAGGACCTAAGAATCCGACGAGGGTAACGCTGAGCCGACCTGCACGACGACACCTCCGGTGGAGCTCTGCGGAACCGACTCACCACTTCCCGACGACAGAGGAGATCTCCCTGCCGGAGAGTCTCTTCCCCTGACTGGTGGGAACAACCAGTCCCCTTTGCTTTTTCTTCGCCTCAGGACGCGGTGGTCGAATTGCCCGTTCAGAAGCACCCTGGCAACCGGATAGCCACTTCCCCTGTACCGCGACCAAAAGGTGGTGCCTTGTGACGGAGCATTCTGTGGCTGGTCTTTTCCCTGGTGGTGCACCGGACTTCACTTTTCTTCGACGACGAGATCATCTCTACTCTTGGCAAAGACCCGTCGTGCATCCACCACCAGGAACAACTGCCCCTGCCGGAGCTGTCTCTCCACAACAAGGTACCGTGTCCGCCTGGCTTCCCTTTCGATCGGTTCGAGTGAGGTGTCTTAATCCTCGCCTTTCCGTTGGGTCACCTCCAAGCTTTTTCTCACGTATTGTTCTGAACTGGTTCAATCTGCCGATAACAATTTGCTACAAAGACTCGGACGCATTTCCACTAGAGACTTTTTGGAACATATCGCCTTGCCTCTCTCCGAGTGGGCCTGGCCTCTGAACTTTATGATCTATTGTGGTTCTTGCCTTCGCGCCTTGCATTTTATCCGTGAAGTATTGAACTGTGTTGATTTCGTAACCTGCCTATCTTTCTCTCCCGTCTTAACTAATAGTAGAGTGCCATCTAAGTTGAGGTATGCACCTTTGTCTGAAAATAAGTGATACTGGTAGAACCTAGACTTGTTGAACTATTGTTAGGGGGATTGATAATTTTCCTCTGCGTAGAGTCATTGTAATTGAAGTGTTTGCTGTGATAGTGTCATAGTGTTTTCTATAGATGTTCCGTTATAAATAAATACCTTAATATCTTTACACTGAAGCCTTGTTGCATGTTTGCTTGTCTTAGTGTGAAGAATTGTCCTATATTGTATACTCCACATACTGCTCAACTCTTCTTGAGGGAGGTCTGACTGCTCAGCCACAGTTACCAAGTGGATCTGTGTGGTACAGACTGCTACCAAGTGGGTTCACCGCCAAACACCTGTAGTCCTAAATCTTTTGCAGTGGTCCCAGAGGGAACTGCACAGGTTTCCGCCTAACACTGGTGGCAGCGGTGGGATTTGTATCGAGTATACAGTTTAGAGTACTTTTCGACGCTTTAGGATAACTAACCACAAATCTTAGCACTAAAAAGCAACTGTCAAAAACATGTCTACGATGGAAACTTACAGTCAAGAATCCTTGTCAGGTGAAAATACTGAGAGTTTGTGAGCTCTCTGTAGGCAAGAGAATCTTTCCGTAAGAGTCAAGAAGTTAGAACTAATAGAGAGATTGCTGGCGAACCAAAGTCTGGGTACTGGTTCAGAGGAACCAATTTCTCCAGCAAATGTAGATAACAGTGATGGTGTTGATCTGAATCGTAATTCTGATGATAGCGATGAAGAGGCTGACGAGGACGGAGAGGCTAACAAAACTGTCTCCCCTGCTCCTCCACCTGCCTTGCCAGCTGTACCTACGGGGCCCATACCCGGTCCCACAAGTAACCCTGCTTATTTTGAACTTGAAAAAATGAAGCTCGAAGTAGAATACAAACGGTTCTTGGCTCAATCTGAACGAAACCAAGAGCTTGAGTTCAGACAGATGAATGCCCAGGCTGAGCAGAAGCTAGATGAGTTAAGACTCAGGGAAATAGAACTTAATCACGAGTTAGAAATGAAAAAGCTGTCTCTGGAAAATGCTTCTCTCTCCTCTGGTTCCTCTAGGAGCTCCAGTCCCAAAAGACCCCGGATGCCGAAGGAATTAGTGGGTATGTATGAACCGAGATTGGATGTGTTGGATTGGTTAAAAGTGTTTGAGTAGAATCATGGGCTCCAGGACATCACCGGGAATGCATTTACTTCCCTGGTTGTTCTCTAGGCTCCCTCCTGTTGCGACTGATGTGGTAATGGAGTTGGGGGAGGCGGATAAGACGGATTACGAAAGTGTGAAACTAGCTTTGATAGCTAGATTCGGGAAGACCCCTTCCCAGTATCTTAAGAGGTTTAGAACCCTCAAAAAGCATGATGGTAACCCTTGGGCTACCTGGGTGAGTGAAGGGTTGAAAAACTTAGAGGGATGGATTGAGGGTTACAAAGTGAACACTTATGAGGGTATGAAGAATCTTTTTTTATGTTGGAGTCGATTTATGATGCCTGTTCTCCTGAGCTCAGACAGCACTTGGCTGATTAAAAGGAATTGGATTCCCGGACGCTAGCTAAGGCCGCTGACTTGTGGGTTGCCAATAGGGCCACTCATAAGGATTCTGGGGCAACTCAGAAAAAGGATGAGGGAAAACAGCCTAAAAAAGACTCAAAAGAGAATTTGAATAACTCAAATTCCAAAGAGGACCCCAAACAAAACCAGAAGGGTAAGCCACCGGGAAAACCACAGCAGAATAGTGTGTCTTCTGGTGCCAAACCGGAAGGAGGTCAGAACAAACCACCATTCCAAAAAGCGTTCGGTAAATGCTTTGTTTGTGGCTCGACTGACCACGTGAAAGGAGATCCCAGATGTAAGGGTAAACCTTCAGGGGTCCAGCTTGTTTCCTGTAAGAGGATTCATTTCAACACTACAGCTAAATCAATGCCTAGTCTGGGATACTGAATGGAAACCCTTATTGATATATCTTTATGTGCAGTTCATGAGTTCTGGATGACTACCCCTATATAACACGCCTCTCTTGGAACCCCCCTGACCCCACTGAGCCAAGAAGTAGTTCTGTTTTGCAAGTTTAAACAGTTTATTTGAGCATGTAAACAATATATATATATATATATATCACACTTTATAATAAATTAATAATTAATATCACACTTCAGAACATGAGCAGTTAAAAACAATGGGTAATGTTCTACTAATAAACTGATTTGATTACACAGGAGTAGTATAAAGGATGAGGTAGCACGCTTAGGAATAGGAACAGAAGAATAAGGTGGTAGAGAATGCTTTATCTAGTTTCAGATGGATGCAATGTTGAATGAAAATGCAATACAGAAAATTCTCAATATGATTTGAACAAAACAATGTAATCACTTTTCTCTGGCAATCCACTCCCACCCCTTATGCAATGTACGGAAATGATGAGGAGAGCACACAGTTCTTAGAAATGCAATCAAATAGAATTCAGTTCAATTCCCCCTCAGCAGCTTATACAACAATAGGAGTTTTGAAACACAGGCAAAATGCTTTGAATATGGTGACAATGCAGTGAGAAATATGCTGAAAATGCTTTTAATTCCCTTCAGGAGGTTCAGGGTGAGTGGTATCTAGTTAATATGAGTTCAGGCTCACTCTAGCAATGATTCAGGGATGGTTCTTAAGAGGCAAACGAATTTTAGCAGTTCAGGCAAAAACAGCTATCTTTTTACAAGTAAAGAAATCGGGCCAAATCGCAAATCGCGGCAAAATTCACGAATGCGTGGATCGTGATTGCGAAGAAAGGTAACATTCTAAGCTTTCAGAGGAAAGTTAAACCAAGTTCCTAGCCCAAACGGTTACATAGTTATGAACGGTTTTGTGAAGGTTGTTTTTCGGATTTGAAATTTTAAAAGTTCAAAGCGACAGGTTACAGCTTGCACCTAGAAAATGACAGGTGACAGCTTTGCAAATGACAGGTGACAGTTAGGAGGCAGTTCTGGTTAGATGAATATAGTTTGGATTAGATTATTTTAACTAAAAGATTGGTTCTGCACAGTTATGCTAGGTACTCACAATATATTTTTGAAATAGGCCTCGCCACGGATCTGGTCATGTTTTGGACTGGACTCCGGTTCTGGTCTCGGCACTTCACAGTGATCTGGGTCAGCTCTCTGGTTCTGCTAACAGCGGTCTGGGTCACTCTGGATCTCTGGCCTCTGGTTCTAGATACTGCTCTGCTTTCTCTGTGTACAGCACTGCTTCTGGATCTTTCTTGCGCAGGATTTTAGGCCAGAATCAACAGCTGGGAATAGTCTGCAAATGATTTTGGGCCTGCTGACAAATACTTATGCTTGCAGTGGGCCTTCTTGGTTCACAGTTCTGTAGTCTCTGTTTAGCTTGGAAGTCTAAGTGTAGGATCTCTGGATGTGAAGTCGTCGGTCAGCATGCACCGCAGCAAATGGAATTGAATGTCCTCTCTAGCTTCCAGTGGCTCTTTTTATGTCTTTTGAAAGTGGGTGTGTGTGCAGCATCACTAGCCAGCCCCTCTCTCAACCGCCAATTGGTCAAGCTTTCCGCACTGCTTTGATTGGGGGAAGGAAATGTGTGTCATGGTGATGCTGTTTTATGGTCTGCAGAAAGGATACTCCCCTGTCAAATTGCACACAAATCTATATTTGACCCAAATACATATTTGCACAGGTACACATTTGTTTAAAATTACATGCACCCATCACATATCACATGAGGTATACTCTGATCAAACTCTGCTCTTCCTGGAGGCTTGCATTCAAAAATGGCAACATATTTTCGATTTTAGTGGGCTATGCAACATTGGTTTGTCATTAAAATTTATACAAATGTGCGCAAGGCATGTATGCATTTATATAAGGAAGTGTCAGATTGTTAACATGCATACATTTGGAGTGAAACCCTATTTTCCGCTAGCAACCCCCCAGATCATACCACCAGGTCCTAAAACCTCTTAAAATATGGGCAGAAAAATCACAAGAATTATGGTATCATTTAGATAATTTTGACAAGTCCGCACCATGAGTTATACATCTTTCTTAAAATCATATTCTGGCCAACAAGGGTGTGTCTTTTCAGGTCACATGGTATAGAAACCAGTTTATCCAGTTTCTGCCAAGCTCAGAGACCCTGCCCCTCCCAGCTTCTGCCAAGAGGAAGCTATTTTATGATTCCCCCAATAAACCATCTGCTTGGGCCCTGGAAGGACCATTGTTCAAGAGGAAGCCATTTATGACCTCCCCCCAATAAACCCTCTGCCTGGGTCCTTTGTTTAGTCTCTAGCAGTCCCTTGGTAATTCAATCAGAGAGGGGTAACCTCCCCTCAGAATGCAGCCAGGCCTGTGTGGATCCAGTTTCACTCCAATTGGGAGGAAGTTGTCAGGCAGAATCCAGTTCCTTAAGCCAGGCCCCAGCTAATGTCACTTCTAGTTACCCAGTTTTCTGCATTCAAATAAAACTAACAATTTTTACACATGCAGCTAGAATGCTGATTCTAAGTTCAAAACTATGACATTTTAACAGTGACAAACTATGTGGCAGTCACAAGTCTGTCCCTCAGTTTATTTACACATTTCGATTTTTTGTAATTTTAAATCCAGTTTCAGTTTAAGACGCTGCAGACCTGCAGAGCTCAGCCAGTCTTGTTATAAACCTTCAAATCACTTCAGAATATAACTTTACATTGTATCCACCTCTCAGTAAGTCTTTCTTTGGCCTGCTTTGGGTTCATTTATTCAGTTTTACACAAATGTCTGGTGTTGTTTTAAAACGCCGGCTTTCTGATAGTGGTGAGTACTGGTAATGCAACCATTTTTGGGATTTAAGAAAATGAATTCCCCACAGTTCTAGGTTGCTTTTGGCAATCAGCATTGCCATTCCCAATGGTTTCAGGCTACTGTGTGGGTAGCCCAATGGTGGTTTTAGGCAGTGCCCTTCTGTGCCCATAACATTGGCAAAAATGGGTGGCAGCCTATTCTTCATGCATTTCCCTGTGCATTTTCTGGGAAGCTCTGGCCATCATGATGTTTTCAATGCCATTAATGCACAAGTTTTGTTTCGGTAGGGCTCGGATGCATGGGTAAAAACATCCCACAAGCCTCCCTCTTGCGATGGCCATTCTGTTTCACTGATGGAACTCGCAAGATCTGGGATGTTCTCCTCATCTTCTTCCAATAGATGGCACATTGAGAAACTCAGAATTTGATAGGCGATATGTAGGATATTTTAAGTTAGAACTGAATTAATCTGAGACAGTACCCTCTAGGATTCCAGAGGATTCCTCCAGTTGTTGCAGAGGGTGCCTGGGATGGCAACACTTCAACTGGTTAATGTGGACCCACTTGTCTTCCCCCTCTGCCAAAGCACCTTTGGGGATGCAGATCTTGTAGGCCACAGGGGAGATCTTGTCTATAATCTCAAACGGTCCCTTCCATGTAGGCAAGAATTTTCGCTGTTTGGCCTGGTTCCTTTAGAAATTGTATAAATAGACCCGGTCCCCACCTGATATTTCTTCCTGGAAGTTTTCAGGTCATAGTGGGTCTTCATATTCTCGGCTGATCTTTCTAGATTCCGATGAGCATAGGCAAAAGCATGCTGAAGGTGTTTCCTTAAATTCTCCACATACTCATGAGTTGTGGAGGCATTTATTAAGGTCTGCTCTTGGATCCTGTACAGCAAATGCTGAGGAAGCACCATCTTGCGTCCAGTCATCAACTCAAATGGTGACATTTTGGTTGCAGATGAAGGGGTAGATCTGATGGCCATTAGGACCAGAGGTAATCGGATATCCCAACTTGGCCCAGAATCTGCCACAAACTTTTTTAAGATGCTCACAATTGTCCGGTTGTAGCGTTCCACTGCTCCAGAAGAAGCTGGTCTGTAAGCAATGTGTAGCTTTCTCTTGACCCCCAGTATCTCCCACATCTTTGTCATTACTTCACTGGTGAAGTGGCTACCCCTGTCTGACTCAATCATTTGAGGTAGACAAAAACGGGAAAAGATGTGGTTAATCATCAGGGCAGCTGCTGTTTCTGCCTTGCAGTTTGGGGCTGGGAGACATTCCACCCACTTGGTAAACAAGCATGTAACGATCAACATGTACTTGTTTCCTCTGGACGAGCGGAATACAGGGCCCACAAAGTCGATTTGCAAATCTGACCATGGCAGTGTCAACCCCCTCTTTTGGAGGGGTGCACGGTGCGTGAGGGATGATGGCTGAAATTGTGCACACACAAGACACCCCTTCAAGTATTGGTCGAGGTCCTGCCCCATGTGTGGCCAGTATGCAACCTCTCTTAAGATTTCCAATGTTGTGTGAAACCCCCTATGACCGGCGGTGGCCGCATCATGGGCGTGACTTAACATCAGGCTTCGGAATGAGGTAGGAACCACCCACTGATCGTGGCCCGCTTTGGATTTCCTTACCAACAGACCGACTTGGATCCGGAACATTTTTTGGACATTTCATCAACACTCTAAGGTCCTCTTTCCCAATGTAATCGGTATCCGTCAGGGGAAAGTTCTCAGGGTCCTGAAGGTGTTGGTAAAACTTACGAATAATTGGATCCCCCTTCTGAGCTGTAATCAAATCAGCATCAGGGGTCTCCTTACTCCATTGGACAGTTGAAAGATCATTGTGAGCATTTGTCTGGGACCTAGTGATAGCAGTGACCTGGATTTCCCCCAACAGGGACTCAATCTCAATTAGATCCCCTTGGATGGCCCCGGTTTTGGCCAGCTGATCAGCTAAGTCATTTCCAGTTTTGTCTGGTCCCTCTACTTTGGAATGACCCTTGATCTTTTTCCAATAGATGGTCATCTCATTCGAGGTGACCAGATCATCAATGTTTTGGATCAACTTCCCATGTTTCAAGGGTTTGTTATTAGCACATAACATGCCTCTGGTTTTCCAGTTGACCAGATGCTCCACGAACCCGTTCCGTACATAATCCGAATCTGTGATTATGACCAGTTCGTGGAGTTGATGCTGGACAGCAGTGAGGATGGCCTGATGCACAGCCATCAATTCTGCCACCTGACTACTTCGGGGACCAATTTTGTATCCAGCGGAGGGTGCTGGGGACTCATTCACCCATGCATTCCCTACGCCAGCCACCAGTTCTTTCTCCCCGTCGTTGTCAACATGGTACGAGCATCCATCCACATAGACAGTGGGCATTCCAAAACACTTGTCTTCTTCAAAGACTTTGTGTGGGGAATTAAGGTATGCCTCCATGTTGTCCTTGATTTTTAGACTTTCGTCTTCGAGACAGTTTTCTCTGGCACAATCATGCAAGTCAGCCAGACCTTGCACGAGGGGACTCTTCTTGTTTTGGCCATATCTGTCCTCCACAGGAAAGCCTTGCATTGACAGAATCCAGGAAGTAATTCGGGAATTACTCACATTTCCGGCCCGGATTCTATCACTTTGGAGATATTGCAGAGGCTGGTGTGGAGTCTCCACTATGATGTGTTCCCCATGGATAAACGGGCGGTAATTCTTCAATGCCCACACCGTTGCCAGGAGTGCCTTCGCACAATCGTTGAATTTTTCCTCCACAGAGGATAAAGTTTTGCTTGCATAGGAGATTACTTTATTGACCTTGTCATGCTTTTGGTATAATACTGCCGTCAAGCACGTATTAGAGAACCCCGTCTCCAGGAAGAACTCCTTGTTTCTGACAGGGTAAGCTAGGCAAGGCGCTTGTGAGAGGTTTCTTTTGAGTTGTCTTACTGCCTCGGATTGTTCTGGACCCCATTCCCACTTGACCCCCCCTTCAACAGATGAATCAGGGGTCTAGTGATCTCTGCGTAGCCTTCAATGAACTTTCTGCTGTAATTAGTCAGTCCAAGGAGGCTCCTTAGTTCCCGCAGAGTTGTGGGGTCTTTCAGTTTCTGAAGTGCTTCCACTTTCTTTTCCTGGGGACAGAGACCTTGAGGAGTAATCTCATGCCCCAAGAAATTAACACGGGTTCTACACCACTGTGCTTTCTGAAAGGAAAGTTTTGCTCCGGCGGCCCTCAACTGGGTCAGAACATAACGGATCTCCGCTATGTGTTCCTCCACAGATGAACTTTTGATGAGGACATCATCTACATAAGCCAGGTTACCCCTTGCACCCAGATTGGGCATGGCCTTGTGTAGGAAAATGTTGAATTAATTGCCGGTGTTGAGGTATCCAAAGGGAGTCCGGGTCCATGTGTACTGCTGGCCCCCAAAGGTAAAAGCCAGCTTGTATTGGTCCTCCCTACTAACAGGCACAGTCCAGTATCCATTGGTCAGGTCTATTGCAGTGAATACCTGTGACCCCTGGATCTGGGCCAGCCCTTGGTCAATGTAGGGCAGAGGCCATCGGGAAGTATGGACCCATTTGTTGAGCTCCCTGAGGTCGGCACAGAGTCTCCACTGGCCGTTTGGCTTCAATATTCCCAGCACCGGATTATTGAAGGTGCTGTGTATTGGACAAATTATTCCCCGGGACTCAAGGTTCTTAATTATTTCAGTAAGGGACTCCATGGATGTGAGAGGCAAACGATATTGCTTCACAAACACTGGAGTCATGCCCAGGGTCCGTGGGGATTGTTGTTGTGTGGATGTCGGTGCGGCCACAGTCATATGAGTCTACCGCAAAGAGATCTTGGAAATCCAAGAAAACTTGTTTCAATTTTTGCTTTTGTTCCAGAGTCACACAGGCATCAGCTAGGTTGACTCTCTCTTCCACCATCTGCCGGAAGCCTGGAAAGACTTCTGGTTTGGCTATCTCAGCGGCCTCCTCCAGCTGGGTGGAGAAGTCCCTGGTCAGAGTGCTGATTTGGACTGGAGGCTTCAGGTGGGAAACGCAACCCTCATGGATCTGGAAAATCACCTCATCCCTCCTGAAGTCACAAGTCACATCTTCCTTACCATAAGGGCAGGAAGTGTACACCAGGAAGTTCCACCCATGCCGGGTAAAAATCCTGTCTGGTGTTGTATTGTCATCACTGTCACTGTCAAAACAGTCCTTGGGGATTGGTCCTAACAGTTCATTTCCTAAATCAATGGAAAAATGTCGGTCATCAACCGCCATTCCAATAATGGTGCCTGCGGCTAGAGTAATACTCTTTAAGTCACTGTTATCCACCTCTATTGGAATGGTGTCATGTTCTATGTTGACTAATGGAGTTGGGTTTACCCCCAACCCTTGCTGTTGGAGAGAAGCATTTAGATGTATATAAGCATCAGGGTTTTGCAATTTTTGTCCTCTTTTAACTTTCACTTCCAGCGAGAATTGTCGGGTCCTTTCTGGGATGGTGACTTCCTCTTTGATCTGAATTTCAACAGCATAAGGTAGCAATTGAGCTGACCTAAATGCTTTTTCTGAATCATCAAAGCCCATGGGATTATCCGCTAATCGGGACCAAGCTTTGAAGTTTATTAGGTCCAAACTAATGGCAAAGCGATTGAGAATGTCACTGCCTAAGTAAAAGGCGGCAGTGACATCTCGCACGACCCAACAATTATGGACTATGCTCTTGTTGCCAATGGAGATTTTGAGCATACACCTGCTTGGCAGGAGATGTTTGGAGTTAGGTGCTTCCAGGTCCATTTCCCATTTGTCTATCAGTTTGAATGTGGGAATGGCTGGATCTTTTGAGAGTTGGCGGAACATGGCTTCGCTGATGAAGCTCTTACCGTTGTTCACACACACTCGAGCGAGAACAGAGTCCTTCCCATTATTTAACTGGACAGGGATGAACAACTGCTCTCCAATTTGCTGAATATCAGCCAGGCTCTGAGCTGATTTCACATCTTTCTGGACGATAGGAGTGGGAGTTTCTGATTGTGGATTAGTAAAGAATTTCAGGGTGTTTCATTCCAGTGTGGAATACCACCTTAAACTGGAAGGAAGGTTGATTTTCAGGAATAGAGAGGACCCCCATCACCAGTCTTTTGTCCTACTGCTATTACTGTCACGTCGGAAGTTTGGTTGTTCTGGAAGTGAAATTCTACTTGGTCAGATTTTTGTTCAACCATGTGGCAGGTGCCGTTTAAACTAACATGGTTGACACTCTGTTTTAATTTTATTGGTCGGCTAGTCTGGGTCCAGAGGACCTTGTTTACACAATCTATTAGGGGTGATAACCTTCTCAGGAGGTCATTCCCTAGTAAACAAGGGGTGCCCTCTGGAGTCACTACTATGACCGGGTGTTTCACCTTGTGTCCCCCAATTTTAATGTCCAAGTCTGCAGTCCCCTCAACGGGAATTTCCTTCCCATCAAATTTCTGCAGTTGTCCAGGAAGAGAGGTGAGAGGAATACAGTAATTCTCCCCCCTTCCGGCATTTAGTTCCTCAAAGGCACTTTTGGACAGAAGGGTAGCTTGGGATCCAGTGTCCACCAGTGCCAAAATTGTACCCCGCCCCTGTACTTGTACCGGGGCATAGTATCTTCCCTCCTTCTCCTAAAGGGGGCACAGATAATGCACATTTCTGGACAACTGGTGGGCTAACTTTCTGGTTTTGGACATTGCTAGCGAAGAGATTTGGGCAGAATTCTGTGGAGAGCCTTGGGAATCTGAAAGAAAAAGTTGGCAACTGGAGATCAGAGCCATTGTGGGTTCCCCTGGTTCCGGTTCTGGGCCGCCCCCCCCTTCTTGGAGGCAGTCACCAGGATGAGTTTGAACCAGGGGATTTCGGTATTGTGGGTTCTGGGATGAGATTATGGGCAGCGGTAGCTCAGTCTCCATATCTCCCCAGTCTGAATTGACATCCCTTGGGACCCATTTTTCTTTGGGAGGAGTTCCCCCATCTCTGAAGGAGAAGATCCTTTTCCCTGGATCTTCTGTGGATCCCTCTCCCTCAAATTGGAAGACCTGTACCTCCTCCACAAAGTGGGTCTGTTTGGGTCCTTTGTTTCTCCTACCCCCCCTCTGCTCCTTGGGAGGCAGGCTTTCAGGGGTAGGAGATTTTGTTTCCGGTTCCTGGTTTTCCAGGGGCTGTTTACAAGTTGGGAAGGAAGCTTCCGCCAAGGCTTTACACCCCTTCCCCTTGTGCCTCCTCCCTGGGAACCGGTGTGTTATCGGGGTGCTGCCCCCGTCATTGTTCTGGAGCACCAGGTCCCGAGTTTGGGGCATTCTGCGGTGGCATGCTCATCTGAGGGTTCTGTTGAGCCCTCAGTATGTGTCCCAGATCTCGTGCCATATTTTGGACCTGGCGCTCAAGTTGTGAAACCCGCTCAGGCTGATATGGGGCTCTATTTTCTCCCCTGGGCTGATCCCGGGAAGGGTAGCTATCCCTTCTCTGGTAGTACCCCTGGTTGGGAAGATTTTGGTACCCCTCCACCCTTGGCCTCCCCTCTCCCGGATTAGGTTGTCTGGGCTCAGGGAATTGGGGAAAGAAGGATGGATGATTTTGGGGCTGGAAATTGGGTGGATACCTGGGGAAAAAGTTCTGCCCAGGATTTGGAGAATTTCTGCCCTCCTGGGGGAAGTTAGGAGGGAAGTTCCCCGGGTCAGGTGCTTGGCTGGATCCCCCCCTTGGGCTGGAGGAGTCCACACATAACCCAGGATTGGTCGGTTTCCCTTGTAACGGGGACTTACATAGTCAGGGGAGCGGGGGACCCCATTTGTGGGACTACCTCCTCGACTCCCTGTCTGTGACTGGCCCGAGGGCCTTCTGGGCTGTGAATTATTTGGTGCAGGCAGGTTTTTAGGCCCCCCATCTCCAAATCTAAAACGGGGCGACCTTTACCTCTGCCACCTTGGCAGCAGCACGGGTGCTGTTGGTTTTGGGGTTTTTCGGCGCGTTATTTTTATTTTCGATAGGCTTCTGCACCTCATAGATCCGCGTAGCCTGTTCAATGACCCAGTCTAAAGATCTTTTCTCATGAAAATCTCTCACGAGCTGGGTCATTATGTATTTGGGGAGAGCACGGAAAAATGTATTGACAAACTCTTTGCTGTCTGTGCGCACCCTTCTGGTGGTCTGCGCAAAAGCATGTTTCAGTTCTTGCGCAAATTCTTGTGGGGCCTGATCCTCCCCACATTGCAAATTGTAGGCAGCCTTGTGAGCCTCTTGGGGATTTCTGTGCACAGAAAAATGTTTCAAGATGGCCGCCCTATAGGTGGAAGTTGGTCCGTTGGTGTGCTGGAGGAGGTGCGGCTTGACGGTCTGATGTCTGGATCGTGTGCGACGCAGCTGGTGCGACGCGGCTGGTGCGGTGCGGCTCAGCCCCCGCGTCGCCTGCATCGCTTGTGCCGCTTGTGCCGCCGCTGGCCGCTGGCGATCGAGCGACGCTTGGAGTGCGGAGCGGAGCCCGGAGTTGTCGCCCTCACTTGAGGAGAACTCACCGGGGGTGAGCGACCGAGGGAGCGCCCCTGGAATCGAGCGCCGGGTGGGGCGTGCGACCTGGACCCCGTCATCAGGCACGCAGAGCAAAATAACCACATGCCTTCACGTAAGAAGTCCCAAGCACGCTACAACTTGCGACAGCGGAAAATAAGGATTAGTCCAGTGGACGAAGAGTGTGCGATGGGCAAAGATAAACTATCAAAGCCAGCGCCAGCCACTAAAAGAGCAATAACAGATTTTTTCCCAGTGAATCCACACCCGGAAAATAATTCTACCACCATGGATGAGGGGGAGGCGATCAATATGGACACGCAGGACCACGAGAGCTATAGAGATATAGATAATAACTCTCTACTGGAGCCCTGTCTTTCCATGCAAGGATCTATGACACCTGCAGTGGCTAAAGTAGGGCAACCGGCACCGAGCAATCGAATGGAGGAAGTTACTAAATCTCCGAGAATGGGCTCTGTGAGATTGTCAACCACACCTAACCTGAACATTCATAATGTTTCTGAGCTGGAATCAAGAGAGGTGGAGGTCAGCAATACAGCATCTTCCAGCCCTACGGATTTGGCTGAACTACAATCATCGGTTGCATCTGTGCAGTTTGCCCTTAAGATCCTCCTTAAAATGTGTGGACGCATATTGGAAACTACACTAAATTTGCTTCCGCAAAATCCTGCCGCAGCGACAATTATTGCGAGAGCCCCAGGGGAGAATTCGGCATCTAACCCAGAAGCAACTGAGAGTGTGGAGAATCTCGTAACGTCCCCCAACGCAGTCAATACACCTGAAGTATTTCTCTCCCGTAAACAGCGGCGACTAGCCAAAAGAGCGGCAATGAGGAAGAAGGCTTGTGAGGTGGCGCCGCCAATAGCGGATACTGAGCCTTCTGGGAAGAATAATAAAAAACCAAGGAAACCAACGGCAGGCTGGTGCAGACGCAAGGATAAGCAAGTAGGTTACTTAACAAGCTGGGTACTGTCAGATGATGATGGCGACGATGAAATAGAAGATGGAATTGCATCTACATCCATTAACATACCTGTCTCAGAGCAGCTTGAGGAGAATCATGTAACTGGTGGCAAAGATAACCTAGTAGCTGATAGAGAGTTAAGTAGAATGGAACTGGTGAACAATCCTAAGGATAATGAGGCTCCTCAGAAAGAGAACAGGATATGCCTCATTAAAAATCTATACCAGCAAAGTGAGAGCAGTTGGCTCACTAGAACTGAGCTAATGACCAGATTCCACGCTGTTCCTCAACTACGTGTATTAAGATCGGATGATTTTGAATTTATTGAGCCTCTACAAGTTACTAACGCCAACATTTCAGCCATTCATTGCAAGTTTATCTGCTCTGCCCAATTAATACGTAACTATAAAGATAATCTCCGAGTCGTTGACATTGAAGTGGATCCCGATCCCGATCAGGAGGATCCAAAATGGCCACGTAAAGCTCCCTCAGCAGTAAAAGAAACAACAGAAGTTCTACCAAATCTGAAAAAGGACCGGGTCGTGATGGCTGACATCCAGAATGTTCTAACCTGGCTAGCATCAGCCCTACCGAAGGTGGTGAACTTAAATTGAATCCCCTCACTAGTATCATGGAACTGTAGAGGGTTCAAGCATTTGTTCTCCTCGGTGGGCCCTCTCCAGTTCCTAACGGAAAATGTATGCATATGCCTACAAGAGACATGGTTGAGATCTCCTGTAATACTCAATGGTTATACAATCTACCAGTCTCTGGTGATGAAGGGAAAGAGAGGGAGACCTTATGGTGGCCTGATCACAGGTATCAGGAATACGGTCACATCAAGACAGCTGGAGACATTATCCAGTGATAAAATGATTGCAGTAGAACTGGAGAGCATAAGCGAGGGATGCAGAGAAAATATGCTTATTATTAATCTGTATAGTCCACCGGGTGGTAACGAGGTTGAATCTCTTCAAGAAGCAATTCACGAGTTGTTGGCCGCCTGGGTGATGGATCCGTCTAACACATTGGTAATTATCGCTGGGGACTTTAATTGCCATATGCTAAGCACAGTCGACATATCTATTAATCCTCTTTTGAATTCAACAAACAATATGGTACATAATCTCGAAGACCCACTTGGTATCTCTTGGCTGAGCTTCTTCAACGGCTGGGAAATGGAGATGATTAAGGCAGAACTTCAAGCGATAATTCAGGAAATTATACATGGCACAGTGGGACCGCAAAAAGCGCCCTGGACTATATATTTGTGAGTCCACAGATGGCCATGAATGTAAGCAACCTGAAGATCTCTGAAAGCAACTGGAGCGACCACTCAATGCTTGTGCTGAAGTGCAACATTGGTATGCCGGCCATATGTCCCGGGAGGATAGCTCAGCGGCAGCGTGCGCGTCTTGGAAGCAAGACGACACGAAGCAGCAACAGGTTCGATCCCCGGGTCCGCGCTTAGAAACCTCCGGGTGTTTAAGCGCGTTATAAATACGTAACTAAGACAAAAAAAAACACAATTACGCAACTAAGAAAAACAAACAATTCCTGTAACAGCGCCTCGATGCCTGCGGGCTGTGTGAGCGCTTTATAAATGTAAATAAATAAATAAATAAATATGTACTAAGCCCCTGGGGGACATGACAACTAACCATTCGGGCACCCCTCTATGCTGGTCTGATAAAAACATCAATGCAGCTGTAACCATGGTGAAGGGCATAGATGATGACAGATGATGACACTCTGTACAAGTTCCATAATATGTCCATAAATGAAATGGAACATTGGGTTACATCATCCTCCGCTACACATGCGACTTCTGCAGTTAACCGGTAGCGAATGATGGCAAAACATCAGTTACATATTACAAAAGCATTAGAGATGCTAAACGTAGGCTAAGAGCAGAAATTAGACAAGACAAACGTACTAGTGCATGTCATTGGGCCTATCATGGTATTTGCAGAGCCCTAAAAAATAAGTATAGAGCGTATGTTAAAGCTAAAAGGTTCGAGATAAAACTTAGGCGATGGCAAAATATGGTTCAAACCATATGTTCCAAAAATTCAAGAAGCATATGGTCCCTTCTTGGCCAAGCCAGAGGCAGTGGTAGAAAAGATCTGATTAACCCTATAAGTTCTAGTCAATGGACGGACTTCCTTATGGGTCGCAACATCCCTACTAAGGAGATGGGAAAGTCGGTAGAAAAAGTGACCCCAAGGTCCATCCCTCTCAATATAACAACTGAGCATTTACTCTGGAAAATTAGAAGGCTCAAATCATCTAGGGCTCCTGGGCCTAACGGACTTTCAAATGCTGTGTTGAGAAGCCAACCGGAATTCTGGGCTAAATTTTTTAGAATATTATTTGGGGAAGTACTTGCGGTTGGAAAAATCCCTAAATCATAGCAGCATGCCTATTTAATACCAATCTTCAAGAAAGGTGATAGGAAAGATCCCTGTAACTTCAGGTTACTATCTATGCTTGACTGTACAGGGAAACTTTTTGCTTCACTGCTACTTGATAAATTGGAGGAATGGGTGACTAAATCTGATATACTCAACACTTTTCAGTGCGGTTTCAGGAAAGGCTACTCAACGATTCATAACATAATTATCCTGGACACTTTACGTTCAAAGGCCAAGATGAAAGGAAATCCGCCACTATACGCCATGTTCGTCGATTTTAAGGCAGCTTTTGACTCGGTCCGCAGAGAAAAACTGTGGGCTAAACTCGAGCTATTAGGCTCCCCTGAGATACTTCTGTATTATTTAAAATTATTGCATGAGGACAATACAGTGGCTTGCAGACTCAATAATCAGGGGGATATGACTGTAGAGATCCCCCAGAATCATGGAGTCAAGCAGGGCTGCGTGACGGCCCCGTTTCTGTACAACCTTTATACATACGATTTACCATATGCCATCTTAAGTGTCCATAATTGTCCTCCTGTCGTCGACACAATCCACTGTGCAGTGCTAGCGTATGCTGACGATCTGATAATTATGGATCACACGTTCAGTGGTCTACGGAGATCTGCATTGAAGCTATGGGAGTATGCTGTGAATAATGATTTAATCATTAACCAGGAGAAAACTCAGGTGATGATATTCGCAAGTAGGAAGATTGCACGCCCTAGACTTCTACTGCGCGAAATCGAAATTAAGTATACCCAGCAATATAAATATCTTGGGGTCGAAATGGATGTCAAGCCGGGCTATAACTCCTGTATTCAAATGAGACAACATCGGGCAGCTCAAGTAACGTTGCTGATTAGCCAATTTGCAAGACAGAACTGTGGATTTACACTGCACTGAATCCGTCAATTATATACCCAGGTGTTAACCCCTATGGTTGTTTATGGGCTGGAAGCCCTGCTGCAAATGGATTTAAGCTGGCTGCAAATCATAGAGGGGAAGTTTTGGAGAAGAATCCTAGGGCTCCCCCAATCTATTCCAATGGCATTGTTAAGATTGGAAGTGGGGGTCTTCTCCTTAGGTTCCATTGTCCTGAAAAGGAGAGCCGAACTTTATCTTAGGATTTCTAATCAACCAGAGAATCGGTTATTGAAAGAATTTGCCATTGAAGCTACAAAGGAAACTACCAAATGCCATCTTAAAAAGGAGACTGAAGCCTTCCTGAGGGTAATAAACTGGACTAAGAGTGGAGAGAAGTTTGATGATCCCCAAAAAAATGCACTGTCCAAAAAATTGCCCTCTGGGACTGGTTGGAAAACTACGCTCATCTGGATAAGCTTCCAAAATACAAATTCATCCACTACATGCTCTATTCCTTTAAGCAAATGCAGCCGTATCTAACCCTCTGTCCATCAAGCAGACTCAGGCGATTTTTACTTCTATTGAGGGTTGATAATTTACCGCTGGTGTCTAATAAAAGTAAATATAATGGTTTATCTTTCACAGAGAGGTATTGCCGACTATGTAAGGATAACAGATGCAAAGAAACCGCTAATCATGTACTAACTAAATGTGTAAATATGATGGATACTTATAAAGTATGTTATAGCAATTCTGTCCATGATACGGCATCCATTGAGGAATCTGAATTTTTGCTTTGCCTTATAAATAGGCAAAGTCGGCAGCTGCAGATTGCTACCTTTAGAGTATGGTTGGTAATTGAAAGAACTCTGAACATATATATATGAACCTGTCTGATACTATGATACTGACTCTATTAGAGGTTTGGTGATCCTTATATTTTCGTAGGAGCAACTTTATATTTTCGTAGGAGCAATTTTATTAACGATTAATGTTTAGAATAATAAGTATAAAATGCCGGAGCTGTGCTTAACTGTTTTTTTTTTTTTTTTTTCTCGATCAATAAGCAATATATGTATTATGAGATCGTTTCTTAGGCTAGTTTTTAGTTTTTGTCTTAGCTTAGTTATGTTTAAATTCTATCTTTAGTTTTTTTTTTTTTTCTTTTATGTGTAAAGTTTAATATAAACTGTAACACATTATTAATAAAATAAATAAATACATTTTGGTCCTCCAGCCCCGCAAAGAAACTGGGGTACTCTGGGGAGAATGTCCACTTTACATACTGAATACAGCTTTGGCTGTCCTTCAAATGAAAGGTCTCCATCATTTGCTCATAGAGCTCCAAGTGTTCCCAAACAGAATACTTGGCGTTCTTGTGATAAGGCGTGATGACACTCCTTATTGCCTTTTTTGCTTCAATGGGTCCTTAAGCAAGGCCCTTTTTGCCTTATTGGCCTTTTTGGTTTGGGTAACCCTGGTCCATTCATCCTCTTACTCAGAGGCACTGCTCCCAGAGGTTCCTGTCTGATCTTCCAGGTTTTCCCAGATTCTGCGAGCCTGGGAATGGCTGGCAGAATGTGGGGACCTGGTCTCCTGTGTCCTGCGCCGTTCAGAGGAGTCGTCAGATTCCTCCTTGCTGCCAGGATTTGATGGGTACCCCCCCACTGACCTAACTGGGCAGAAGTTTTCAGGATGCCCTTAATGGGCCTATTCTCCTGGGGTTCCCCACTAAATTGCACTGTGCTTGGGTGCCCATACCCGGATGCCCGCCCATCCATTCCTGGGAGGTACTGGCCTATGAGCCCCATGCTTCTGGCTGAATAGTAATCTGCCATCCCTGTGGCCCGGTGCTCATGTGCGCCAGGGGACATGGGGGTGGCAGAGTCCAGGGACCAAGAGAGATAAAGGCCTCTGGTACTAGGGCTCCTGAGGTTATGCTCAGGAGTTTCCCTTTCCCAGCAAACCTGGTCTCTATCCGCCCCTGGTCCCTGTTGCAATGCAAGAGCCTGCGCCTTCAGTTCCTCAGTTAAGGCCTTACTAGACTCTATCAGTCTCTCCTGCATCACTACTTGTTGTTGGAGCCTATCATTGTGCTGGCATAGAGCCTCATTCTCTCTCTGCGTTTCCTGATTGGTCCTGGAACACTGGGCCAGTCTTTGCTGCAGGAGGGTTACCTCCTGAGTCCCATCCCTTCTGGCCTGCTCCTGTCTTCCCAGAGCCTCCTCCACCCTCCTGGTGTGCTCTAGCAAGTCCTGGTGTTCTTTTTGGAGGTCACCCAGTCCCTGGTGGGCCAGGTGATTTTCTTCCATTTTTCTTTTTAAGTGGCAGACTTCCTGGCCTAAGGTGTCCCTTTCCTGACTAAGAGTCTACATCTGTGCCGTCAGGTCATCTCTTTGCCTTTGGAAGGCACCAGCTTTCTGGCGCTCCTGATCAAACTCTGCCTGGGTATCCAGGTCTTTCAGGATCAGTTTATTGCTCTCCTCTTTCTCTCTGTCTAGTTGGATTTGCAGGGTGGCTACCTGCTCTGTGCATGCCCTGTTGAAATTGATCTGTTGCTCCAGCTTTTTCTGGCTCTGCAGTAGGGAGTCCAAACTGTCTTGGCGTTCCTTCCGCAAGGCCAGAATTCTGGTATCCTGGTCTGTCTTTTCCTGTTGCAGTATATCCATGTCCTCTTTTATTTTAATGATATACTGCCTACTATCATTTTCTGACTCCTGGCTCCTCTGCAGCCTCTGCTCAGAAGAGTCCAGATCAGATTGGGCCTTCTGTAATGCCAGCAGTTGCCTACTTGCCAGATCTTGGCCTTCAGCACATTTGTCCTGCATGGCTCCCATATGTAAATATAAATATGCCGCTACCCTGGCAATATTGTTGTGCTCATCCTTGGCCTTAGGGGACATATATAGTTCACTCAGGGCCACATGTATGGGACCCTGGTCTCTCCATGTATCTGACCCTTTTTCAGTGACCTGTTGCGTGATGGCCTGCAACCAGACCGTTTGGTCCTGGTGAGTCCACTCACCTCTCACAAATAACTTATGTAAGAAGTGCTCTCTGGCTATTTTCATGTCTACTAAGGTCGTCATTCTAGAGATTGGTCTCTGTCCTGACTTACAGAAATTAGTATTTTATTTTTGCAAAACAGACCTTTTCCTTAGAGTGTCCCTTTGAAGAGTGCTTTACAGCGTAAAACAGCGTGGTGATCCGACCGGATGTATGTATCCCGTCAGTTAGCACACTGTATTAAGCTGCACAAGTGATAGATCTAACCCAAACATCCCGGACGAGCCCCCAATTTGTAAGAGGATTCAATTCAACACTACAGCTAAGTCAATGCCTAGTCTGGGATACTGAATGGAAACCCTTATTGATATATCTTTATGTCCAGTTCATGAGTTCTGGATGACTACCCCTATATAACACCCCTCTCTTGGAACCCCCTGACCCCACTGAGCCAAGAAGTAGTTCTGTTTTGCAAGTTTAAACGGTTTATTTGAGAATGTAAACAATATATATATATATCACACTTTATAATAAATTAATAATTAATATGACACTTCAGAACATGAGCAGTTAACAACAATGGGTAATGTTCTACTAATAAACTGATTTGATTACCCAGGAGTAGTATAAAGGATGAGGTAGCACGCTTAGGAATAGGAACAGAAGAATAAGGTGGTAGAGAATGCTTTATCTAGTTTCAGATGGATGCAATGTTGAATGAAAATGTAATACAGAAAATACTCAATATGATTTCAACAAAACAATGTAATCAATTTTCTCTGGCAATCCACTCCCCTCCCCCTTATGCAATGTAAGGAAATGAAGAGGAGAGCACACAGTTCTTAGAAATGCAATCAAATAGAATTCAGTTCAATTCCCCCTCAGCAGCTTATACAACAATAGGAGTTTTGAAACACAGGCAAAATGCTTTGAATATGGTGACAATACAGTCAGAAATATGCTGACAATGCGTTTAATTCCCTTCAGGAAGTTCAGGGTGAGTGGTTTCTAGTTAATATGAGTTCAGGCTCACTCTAGCAATGATTCAGGGATGGTTCTTAAGAGGCAAACAAAATTTAGCAGTTCAGGCAAAAACAGCTATCTTTTTACAAGTAAAGAAATCGGGCCAAATCGCAAATCGCGGCAAAATTTGCGGATTTGAGGATATAGCTTCCTCTGACATTAAGTTGATGGAATACATCAAAACATCCTCATTCAATGTAGTCAAATTATGGCTTCAATCGCGAGTGATACAGAATACCATATGGGCTGCAAAAAATCAACTATCTAGTTTGGGCTTTGAGGTCCTTACGGAAACTGATATTTTACCGTCCAATGTATTTGCACCAAAAAACAAATTTGAACAAAAATCCTTTATCCTTTCTAAGAACAACAAGGGTCATTCTGTAATTGTTAATCACTCTCGATAAGTAGATGTTTTAGAAGATTATCAAGAACTATCTTTAGCAAATTGGAATACTAGGGGTTTTTGTCATTTGATAATTAATGATGTAAATAATTTGAGTCAACATGCAGTTGTTCTGTTACAGGAGACATGATGGTTGCTTCTGCAATATGGGTGGAGTATGAGTTACAGCTAAATCCTGCGGTCAAAGCAAACCGAGGTCGACCTTCATCTGGCCTACTGATAGCTGTTAGAAGTGGTAGAGGTCTCAAAATGGAATCTTGGGCAACCCCAAATTCTTTCAGCCAACTTGTAAGAATACACACCTTGAGCTGTGGCCTTGCTATTTGCATTTTTTACTGGAATCCTTTGGGAATCACCAATACCAAATTCATCAATGATTTAAACGATTTGAGGAACGTGCTGTTGCTAGATCCGACCATAGCTTATGTTGTTTTGGCAGGTGATTTGAATCTTCAATGCTTGGTGGATGACGGAAAGTCAGACAAAGTGAGGCTAGCCTTATGGCAAAGTTTTGTTAAATCAAGAAACCTCCATGTCCTAAATGGCTCCTGCGTGTCTGACTCTCCTCCTCATCCCACGTGGAGACAAGGTAACTCAACTATTATCATAGATTATATCTATGTCAATGAGGCCTTGGCCACAAGTGTACTGGATTTCTGTGTTATTGAGGTCACAGCAAGTGATCATGATTTGCTTGTGATGAGATGGGTGCAGGGAACCTTGGCCACCTCGAACATTAAAATGTATAACCATGGTAACATTGGAGTAAATCCCACAAAAAATAGACTCTGATGGTCGGAACCATGAATTTGGTTAACAAAGAGCTTTGGGTAACTTAAATGATGTTATATACAACGACATGTTACAAATGTTTCAGTCCCAAGTACAACCCAAATTAAGCTCGAAACCAAAATTGCATGTTTTCAATCACACAGTCAAAGTGAGAAAAGCGCTATATAAGCAACAGAGGCATCAAGTTCTACATTATCCTGCTGAACAAAGATCAAGCATGTTGATAACCCTCCGTACCAATTACAAAAACTGGTTACGTAGTCGGAAAGCTTCCCTATACCAAACTGATGGTGCATTAATGTTAAGTGCCATTGCAACAAAAAATACTGTCAAAACATGGCCAGTTTTGAATCAAACTACACAGGGAACACAAGTCATGGTTCAAGCAAATGGAGTTTCCGAAGCTACATGGGTTAGGCATTTTAGTCATCTATACTCTCTGGTAAAAGGTAATTCAAGTCTAGAATCAGTGGCTGTAACACTTTTTACTTGAATTTTCAGTTGGATGACTTCATATTTTATATAACCAAGATAAGTGGTTCCAGAGCCCCTTATCTAATTACAATTTCAAGCAACACCCAGACTTGTCGGCCTCCATTTTATTTGACATCTTTACAGCAATTAATGATACTCAAAGGATACCCAAATCTTGGAAAGATTCCTTGGTTGTGTCCATCTACAAAAAAGGCAACAGGAACAAGCCAGAGAGCTATAGGACAATTGCCCTATTAGATGCTCCTGGCAAAATTTACAGTAGAATTATTTCTAAAGAACTGAACGCCTGGACACAAAAGTGCAAGTTACATGATCCTTTCCAGGCAGGTTTTGTGGCTACAATAGGAACAGCTCCGAATGTTATTATTCTTAAGATGTTGAAGACCAAATATGTCCAGATAAAGCGACCCTTATATCTAGCATTTATAGATTTCAGGGTCGCCTTTGACTCGATAGATCGGCTCCTCTTGTATAAGAAATTGCAAAGATATGATTGTCCCCTACCTTACTTGCACTAATCATGCACTTATACACTGATACTACCATGCAAATCAAATTGTCAAATCAGGGACGATTGTCGGAAGTCTTTTCCTCCATGAGAGGTCTTAAACAGGGATGCATCTTGGCATCCGCTCTGTTTAATCTCTTTATTTTGGACATGGGGGAAACTCTAATATAGACTATAGGAGATGCACCAAAGTTGGGAGATCAAAAAATTACTAGGCTCCTTTATGCAGACGATTTAGTTCTTTTGTCTCTGTCTCCGAGTGGCCTTCAAAATCTCCTATCACAACTAGAAATGTACGTCTTGGGAAATCATCTCTTTATTAATACTGAAAAGACACAGGTTGTCATCTGTAGCCCTCAAGGAAATACTAAAGACGCACAATTTAACTGGACCCTACAGGAAGTAAAATTGGTAGTTGTCCCAAAGTACAAATACTTGGGTACGTAGTTTAATGCAAAGGTGTCTCAGGACAGCTATAATATAGATTTGGATAACAAACTGCGCGCACTTACATCTCAGGTGCAAATTCTAGCCTACAAGTATGCCAAATTTTCCCTTAAACACGTTATTTCCTTTTATCACCAGAAAATAATACCAATTTTACTTTATGCTGCAGAGACACGGGTCCCAAAAGATAATGCAAATTGGGACAGATTGGAGGCTCACTTCTGGAAAAAGGTCTTGTGTCTGCCAAGGTCTGTGCCTCTACCAATGATTTGGTTTGAATTGGGTTTAGTATCCCTGCGCTCACAGGTCATTTGGTATATGTGCTCTCTGTGGAGGAAATGTCTAGTTGGAGCATCAGCAGGTAACATAGTGAGCATAATGGCCCTCACAATGGCGTATTTTTCTTTTAAAAGCTCTCGCCAATGCGTCAGTTACTTTTGATACGGTCTTGTATAATCGTGGTCGAGCAAAGATTAAAATCTATCAATATGATTGGTGTACAAATCAGACTAAATGCTCTCAGTACAAGGATTTTGATCCAGCATTGTTTGGCTCAAAGCGCTATCGTGAACCAGCAGACTATTTGGTGGCTTGTCCCTCTCCTTTTATTAGATTATAATATATGAGGTTTAGATTTAATCTTTGGGACGTTTTGGCGAGACACAAACAGATCCCGGGGTCGATTCATGGAATTAATGTGCGTCGAAAATTCCTGCGCAGAGGTGTCAAAACGTGCGATTTGCAGTAAAAGTGCGAAAATCGCAGTGCAAGTGCAAAAATCGCAGGGAAACCAGTGCACATCGATTCATGGAAGTCCGTGCGCGAGAAAAACATTGGATGTGCGCTGAAAAAGTGTGCCGCGCACACCGGCGCACAGGTCATCCAACAGCGTGCGCCACGGCCACTGCGAAATCGCACATAGCGCGGCCCACATCACAAAAGTAGGCGGAACACGGGGTGTAACACTCGGAATGGGGAACGACGCGTGAAAACATGGGCGTCACGGGCGAAGTACAGGAGGCAAGTGCACGGAACGCCCACACGCTCGCCTACAACCTGCATTCATGGAATCGAATAGGGCAAACAAGCGCACGGTGAAAGACGCGCACAGGGCCAAACAAGTACGCCACAAGAAAGCAGGCGGTAGCGTCCCTGCGCCTGAAAAAAATGTGCGCCAAAATGTGCGCTAACAAAAAGCACCCATATACAGCCATGATGAATGGTCCATACAGTGGCCCTTTAGGACAAATAAGGTGCAAAGTGGCACCGACAAACACGGACACCCGCTGTGTGAAAAATAGCATGTGCGTGTGTTCCTGGGTGCGCGGGAAATTCCACACGCGATTGGCCTGAGTACGTGTACTTCGGGGTGCGCGGGAAGTTCCACACGCGATTGGCCTGGGTATGTGTACTTCGGGGTGCGCGGGAAGTTCCACACGCGATTAGCCTGGGTATGTATACTACGGGGTGCGCGGGAAGTTCCACACACGATTAGCCTGGGTACGTGTGTTTTGGGGTGCGCGGGAAGTTCCCCACGCGATTGGCCTGAGTACGTGTACTTCGGGATGCGCGGGAAGTTCCACATGCGATTGTCCTGGGTACGTGTACTTCAGGTGTGCGGGAAGTTTCACATGCGATTGGCCTGCGTACGTGTATTCCGAGGTGCGCGGGAAGATTCACACGCGATTTCAGCAGGGTACGTGTATTTCGGTGGTGCCGGGGAATGCTACACGTGATTTGGCCGTGTGGGTCCTCCAGGTGTTCCCTCTACACCCTCCACAGCCCTTGCAGGCAGCCCACACCACAGGGGACTACCCTGCATCCCTGCTCATGTCCCACAGGCAACCCATCCACCATGGCCATGCCCCCCAGCCAACCCACATGTCACCTTGCACTACTGATCACCAACACATGTCTCCCAGCACCCCCACCCACAGCATCCAGGGGCACCCTCCACCAGGCCCCCACTCATGTCTCCCATCACCCCCACCCCCCAGCAGTGCAGGGGCAGCCTCCAACAGGCCCCCACTCATGTCTCCCATCACCCCCACCCCCCAGCAGTGCAGGGCACCCTCCACCAGGCCCCCACACATGGATCCCACCACCCCCACCCCCCAGCAGTCAGGGGCAGCCTCCACCAGGCCCCCACTCATGTCCCCCATCACCCCCACCCCCAGCAGTGCAGGGCACCCTCCACCAGGCCCCCACCCATGTCTCCCACCACCCCCACCCCACAGCAGTGCAGGGCACCCTCCACCAGGCCCCCACTCATGTCTCCCATCACCCCCACCACCCAGCAGTGCAGGGGCAGCCTTCACCAGGCCCACACTCATGTCTCCCACCACCCCCACCCCCAGCATCCAGGGGCACCCTCCACCAGGCTCCCACTCATGTCCCCCTGCACCCCCACCCCCAGCATCCAGGGGCACCCTCCACCAGGCCCCCACTCATGTCTCCCATCACCCCCACCCCCCAGCAGTGCAGGGCATCCTCCACCAGGCCCCCACACATGTCTCCCACCACCCCCACCCACCAGCATCCAGGGGCACCCTCCACCAGGCCCCCACTCATGTCCCCCTGCACCCCCACCCCCCAGCATCCAGGGGCACCCTCCATCAGGCCCCCACTCATGTCCAACTCATGTCTCCCACCACCCCCACACCCCAGCAGTGCAGGGCACCCTCCACCAGGCCCCCACACATGCATCCCACCACCCCCACCCGCCAGCATCCAGGGGCACCCTCCACCAGGCCCCCACTCATGTCTCCCATCACCCCCACCCCCAGAAGTGCAGGGGCAGCCTCCGTCAGGCGCCCACTCATGTCTCCCACCACCCCCACCCCCCAGCAGTGCAGGGCACCCTCCACCAGGCCCCCACACATGTCTCCCACCACCCCCACCCACCAGCATCCAGGGGCACCCTCCACCAGGCCCCCACTCATGTCCCCCTGTACCCCCACCCCCCAGCATCCAGGGGCACCCTCCACTAGGCCCCCACACATGTCCCCCTGCACCCCCACACCACAGCATCCAGGGGCACCCTCCACCAGGCCCCCACTCATGTCCAACTCATGTCTCCCACCACCCCCACCCCCCAGCAGTGCAGGGCACCCTCCATCCGGCCCCCACACATGTCTCCCACCACCCCCACCCCCCAGCCATGCGATTTGCCTGGGTACGTGTATTCCTGGGGTGGGCGGGTAGTCTCCCATGCGATACCATCAGGGTACGTGTATTATGGGTCCGCGTGAACTTCCACACGCGATACCAGCAGCCTACGTGTATTACAGGGTTCGCGGGAAGTTCCACATGCGATTGCCCTGGGTATGTGTATTTCGGGGTGCGTGTGAACTTCCACTCGCGACTGGGCTTGGGAGAGCGTGTTACGTGTATTCCTGGGCTGGGCAGGAAGATTCACATGTTCACCTACAACGCGCCGAAAAATAAATGGTCCAATCCTGAAACACGTACGCCAGCATGAAGCAGGCGTACGTCGACCTGTGCAGCATAAAAGTGGGCGCAAGTGTCAGGAATCAGGGGTGGAAGTTATGGAACCGCTGGCGGCACTAGCTAGCGGTTACCTCGCTCTAGTCCTCATCCAATATGGCGGAGGACTCTATAAGTACTGACTCCGCCTCCCTGTGCGGTGCGTTGTATCTGTGTTTGCTTCTCGCACTCTAACGCTCCGTTGCTCTCTAGTTTTTACCTTCCTTAGTTTTCCAACTATATCCAAATCTTGTACAACCTTTGTTTCTCGCTGCATTTCCTTCTTTCGTATTCTTTGGGTTCACGGCGTGTACTCTGCTGTTTCACCGCTTCGGTGCCTTGCTGTCTTGCTTACCTGGGTACTTGGCTCCTCCTACTTCCCTGCTCGGCTTCTCGCCGTTCCTTCCCTGCTGCCTGCAGCCTTCTCTGTGCGCGGCACTGTTTGCACTGTTTGCTACTTACATTTGCCTTCCGGTACTTCAAACTTTGTTCGGCTCCGCTCGGAAAGCGGCACTCTCTTCCGGTATCTGGTTTATTTTTTACTCTGCGGTATCTTGCCATCTATTCCTTTCACTGGGTATTGCATTTCGGATTTCCTTCTTAGGCCATTTATTCTCCTTTCCTTTCCCCTTTTTTGTCTATTATCCTGCTACTTACTTACGATTTCCTTGTTGCTATCGAAAGATTCTACCTGCAAGTCTTATTCCGAGCTCTGTCTGGGAAACTGGTCGCGGACATCCGGGTACTTCCAGTCAGCCTTCGCTATCCACCTTTCTTCCAACGGCCTGGGTTATCAAGGACTACCTCAACTCCTACCATCAAGATCTACAGGGTTTTTTCTGCTTTGGCTTTTTCCCTGAAAGTGAGGCTGGCCCCACTGGAGGCACCCAAGACAGGTTCCCACTACTGTCACGGTGGCCGCTGGAGGGGATAGACCTTATCTCCGCGAAAAGAAGGTCCGGATTTATAAGGACAAGTCATCTAGCAACAAGAAGAAGAAGCTTCCAAAGAAGAAGAATCCTCTCAAGGATCTATCCTCTGAAGAATCCGGTGAGGATATTGTGGAGGTGGGGCCGGAGTCTGACAGCAAGCAACAAACAAGCTCAGACGTCAGGATGAATATACCGTTCCTAGCAGCAGTGGCCGTGGGTTACCAAAGCAGGAGGAGGAGGATAGTGAGGGCCCGAATTTTCACTCCCAGAACCAGCCTTTTTGGGATGCCTGATGACCAGGTGTATGGGAGGTACAGGTTTCCACCACACATAATACTGGACCTGGTCAGTGAGTGGGAGGATGACCTCACATCACCCACCCTGTGCTCCCAAGCACTCAGCCCCCTGGAGAAGGTCCTCAATGTACTGCACTTCTTGGCCACAGGATCATTTCAGCGGACAAGTGCCATAGTGGGTGGGGTGTCACAGGCCACGCAGTCACGCTGCCTACACCAGGTCTTGAACATCATCACTGAACACCCATCAGTCCATAGGCACATATACCTGCCCAGGACACCTGCAGAAAGGCAGGCTGCCGCCCTGGATTTCTACGGTGTGGCACAATTCCTCAAAGTGCTAGGTGCCATTGACTGCACCCATGTGGCACTACGTCCCCCCAGGGCATCTGAGCACATCTATAGGAACCGCAAGCACTGGCATTCCATCAACGTGCAGGTAGTATGTAATGCCAAGGGAATCATCACCTCAGTATATGCCAACTATCCAGGGTCCACCCACGACAGCTTCATTTACCGAATGTCTACCCTAAGCCGGGACCTAGAAGCTGGGCGGCATGGCGATACATGGCTGCTTGGTGAGTATGAATGCCACTGCACATGCATGCATGTCAGATGCAGAGTTATGTCACTACCCCACTAATGATACCCATCACCTCCTCACCAGGGGACAGTGCCTACCCTCTGAACACCCACATGATGACGCCAATTCGGAACCCCATCACGCCTCCCGAGGTAAGATACAACACAGCCCATATTTCAACCTGGGGCATAGTGGAGCGCACATTCGGAGTGCTCAAGTCACGCTTTCGCTCCCTTGACCGTTCTGGCGGGCAGCTGTTATATGCGCCCCCAGTAGTGTGCAGGATCATAGTGGCAGCATGTGTCCTGCACAATGTTGCAACACGCCGGGGCCTGGCTGTGGACATGGTGGTGCCCCCACATCCCCAACCACATGCACGCCCGCTGGGCATGGGAGGGGAAAGGGCACGGGGTGAGGCAGCCCATACGCAGCTGGTGGCTAATTACTTCACATAGAAATCACACCCCTGTGGAGTGCACACAGCACTGGCACATACCATCTGATAAGCAATGATGACTCGACCTGACAATTATGATGAACAAAGGGACAGTCAACTGTCAGAACCATAGCAGCCTGAGATTGTTCATGTGGAAGTGTCACAATGTGTGCATCCCTACCTACACAAACACCACCAATGCAGTGTCATCAAAAGACACACTTCCATGCTGCAGAAATGAATACCCACTTGCAAAATACTACATGAGAACAGTGCCATGTCACCCAACCCCTCCCCGCCACGGCCACACAACACACCATGGCATGTCATGCAATGTGAGAGCAAACAAATGAATCCCCACAACATGCCCCAAGTGTCAGCAACTACAGTGTCCCTAATGGAAACATGGCCACACATGAAATGCTCACAGTAATGCAGGACCTACAACACACATTACCAAATACTTACCAAGAATACCAATCACCTACACAACCTCCAACCTACCTTAAACATGACATTACAGACTTAAAAAATTGGTAGCCTCACTACCTGATGATGCCAGCACTTTGAACACTTCCAAGTATACAGTGTTAGCGCCACCCAAGAGTGTAGGTGCACTGCTTACAACATGGACTCCAGTTCCAAGGTGGACCGCCTTGTGAAGACATGAGAAATGGACCTGCACATTAGGAGGATGAGATGGATGCAGAGGCACCTATCAATACACCATGCAGTGTACAATACAACAACAATATGCACTATGAATGTATACACAGTATTGACTACAGACTGCCCACACATCGAATGGGAGTCCAACATCACCATGTACGTCAATGTCACTTGGGCACACCGTTTGCAAGCCCATGGAAACGGGAAGCAGGAGGGGCTTGTGTCACACAAACCCAAGCATCTGAACCAAATTCATGACAAGCCTGCATGTGCCCACCCACAATACAGCGTATGCCCACGGGAGCCACACAAGGCAACACACTCTCCAAAAAAGAAAAAAAAAGAAATAAAAAAAATAAAAAATGGCCATTAATGGGCCCGGGGGGTGGGGGAGGCCACCCAGGAGGTCCGAGGACAGGGTACACACCAAAACCCACCTGTGTGGATCTTGCGAAAAAAAACACCTCCATGGGCTCATGGCCTACACGGCTACCCTATTGTGAGAGAATCACTGCTGTCGCTCTCCTCACCCTCTGCAGCTGCATCAGGAGGTGGTGGCACTATGGGAGGCAGCCCACGCAAAGCCCTAGTCTGTTCCTCCATGGCAGCAAGCATGCGGGTGTGGTAGGTCTTGTTCTGGAGGATAATTGTGCGTAGGTCCCCATGCAACAACTCACGGGATGCCCGGACCTCTGCCCTAGTTGCCTGCATCTCAGCTGAGAGCGTACGTGTGAGACGCTCCAGCTGCTGTTCTGTCTTTCTGTTTGTTGAAGCCTCAAGCTCAACAAGAGTCGTCCTGAGGTGAAGGAGTTCCACCCTCAGGGCTTCCCTGTGGCCCTGGGACTCTATGGAAATGGCTTCCCGCAGAGTCGCCAGTGCCGCCCGCCTGTCCCTGTCAGACGCCAACATGTCCTCCCTGTGTGACCGGCAGATGGAGTCTGTTGCCTGCTGTAGTCGCTCCATCAGCCTTCCGGGGGGGACAATAGAAGTGGCCATCCTATCCATGGCCTGAGCCATCATCTCTGATGATGCTGCCTGTTGGGTTGCCATACCATATATGGATTGCTCCCATGCGGTATTGCCAGGTGGCGTACAGCCACAACGTCGGCGGGCACCACACCTGTCTGGGGCAAGGCAAACTGCGCCTTGCTGTGCCGGCACTGCCTGAGGCTGCAGGACTGCATTCCCCCTCTGATCTGCTGGCCCAGGAACAGGATCAGATGTTGCGGAGTGAGACCCTGCATCCGTAACCACCAAAGGCGTACCTGCCAACACTGACATCCCCATTGAGGGTTCTAACCCTGGTGCAGGTGGGTCGGACAGAACTGAATCCCTCCCAGGAACACTCACCTGCGACGGCACATAGGTCTCATCATCTGAATCGACACCTGAATACAGCTCGGGGGAGGTGCAGCCAGAGACACCCCTTGAGAGCACGACCTGCAGCAGTTGTGGGTTCTCACCCTTCACCACACCACGTCCCTCACTGGTGGTCGGTCAGGCCTCAGACCCCTCCTGGGTCTGCACCATCTCCACAACCCCAGCAGTATCAAGTGCGTCATCCCCTGCAAAGACATAAAAGAAAACAAATGGAAACAGGCATTAGCACTATGGCACACAATTAGGGCTGAGAGGCTACAGAAACAGTACCTGATTGACAAATGTCCCACATGACTAAAACCCTCCCATGTATGCAACGTCACTGCGTGTGAAGGGTAGGCAGATGGCACACATTGATGACACCAAGATGGAAGATGAACACATTTGCTGCATGCTGCCTAGCAGTAGCATCACATATTAGCCAGTGATTGGCAGGTCAAATACACATGCCATCACACAGATGGCATGTACCCTAGCCATAAAGTGAAGAGGGAGAGGATGGCACCAATTGTTCATTCAGTCCAGTTTGCTCATGAAATTGATTTTTTCATTGAAATGGTTCAAATGTTTAACCTGGAGCTGCCAGTCCAAAATGGTCCTATAGCACAGGGACATGTCTAAACAAATCATATCCAGGAAACAAAGCCAGTCCACTGTACCATAGCCATGTCAGACATGTGACAATAGGACTGAGAAATGCTGAGTAAAATGGTGGTATGCAAACAATCTGCCTGAATAAACAGAGGAAAATAAGCAACAATGTTGTGGCAAGATGACACTTCAAAGGCAACTGGCGTGGTGTTGGGCTGGATGTCTAATGTTGGCAGAAGGGATACTGCTATACCCAAATGCTGGTGCGCAGAATGTATTGGATGAGGCACATGGGTGACCTAAACCACTCAGGCACACACACCCTCACCTGGCACCCAAACAGAAGCCCTCCCACACACACCATGCACATGGATGACACACACATGCATGTGCACTCACCGGACAATGGCTCGTAATCTGCCAGTTCTCCCACGCCCTGGATCTGTTCCTCCGTGACGTAGGTCCCAGCAACCTGCTCATGTGGAGTGAGTTCTATGTCCTCTGCTGGAGACCCACCTCCAGTCACTAGAGTTGCGGCATGACTTGAGGCCAGCTTATTCTTTGCCCTGCGCTTCAGGTCATTCCAGCGCTTGTAGCATTCAGTAGCTGTGCGCTTCACGATTCCAAGGGCACTTATGATGTCCGCGATGGTCTGCCAGTGTGCCTGACGTTGTGCAGGTGTGGTCTTGGATCCTGCAACAATCACCAATTCGCGGTCATGTGCAGACACATACTCTACAAGTGCATTCAGTTCGGCCTCATTGAAGCTGGGCTTCCTTGATGGGCCGGACTGTGTAGCCATGTCTGGGGCATCAGCCTCTACTGGACGAGCACTCTTCCTCTTCTGCTTGGAAGGTGGTGGGGATCCTGAGTGTCCTACGCCGCTCTGGACACTAGGGGCAGGAGCCCCCGTGGACTCTGTACTAGGAGTGTGGGATTGCACACTCAGCATGGGAGTTGGTGCAGGCATTAGCTCAAGTGTGATGGTGTCAGGGGAATGTCAGCATGATGGACTTGGACCGACACTGTCCTGGCTGGGTGTGTGAGAGGTGGGGTGGATGGAGCCGCAACTGCCCCTGCAGCCTCCCCAGCCTGCCTATGCGGGGCAGCAGATGACCTAGCTGCCCCTGATCCACGTGGTCTGAGGACACCAACATGAACCGGCGCACGTGGCCTAGACCTGCTGACCTGAAAGTCAGCCATGGAGTCACCCTGTGCCAGGTCTGGTTCCACATTGGGCTGGTCCAACAAGGGCTGAGCATGGATGGTGTCAGCCACGTTACCCTCAACCAGGGTGGGGGGCATGGGTGTCCCTGACTGCTCCTCCACACATGGGGGGCTAGGGGCACCCTGCAAGTCACGGCCACGTCCCCTACCAGATCCACCACGGCCACCACTTGGGGCTCGGCCACCTTTGCCACACTTACAGCTTGTTCACCTCCCAGCCATGGCACTGATGTTATTGTGCGTATGGGAGTCGCTGTGAACTATTGTCCTGGGAAATTGGGGGTCAAAGGGGTTTGGTACCAGATGGTAATCGTACCCTAGTGCTCTAGCAAGGCTGTATGTCACCCCTGGGGAAAGATGACGGGTCACGCAACACACAGGCACCCCAAAAAAGGGAAGTAAGGTGCACGCAACCCCTCCTAGACCACGTGTTTGGAAAAATAAACCTGCACTATGCTGTGTCACCCAGAAACACAAGAATGAACGTATGCGTGTCACCTCTGAAGGGGTATGCGACACACAGGGCAAGCACAGATGTTAAATACGTGCGTGATTCACCGTCTGCAGGAACAAAAGCATGAAAAATATGCACGTGTGCGCATTGGCAACACCCCCGCCAAAAGAAGAATTGTACGCTGTCTGAGGAGACAGGAAAACAGTAGAAGGGAACGCTGTTTGAGGAAACAGGCCCAGGAAAAAGAGGAAAAGAGAAAAAGCTGTCAGAGGTAACAGGGAGTACGAACTTGAAACGCCGTGAAGTAAATCGCGTGTAAACCTACAAGAAGTACAGATTTCACCCACTCGCTCTCCACGAAAAGCACGTACAAGGAAATGGCGTTCTACACGTACCTTTTATACACACGTCACAGACGTGCATACACGATGAGGCCATTTCCACTAATTACATGCTTTGACACTCGGACGTGTATCTTTTTTTTACACTCGCCATTCTCTACGGCCATGCGCGTGATGTCATAGCTGCGCATGGGGGCCTTTGGGCCAATGAAATCGAGTATGCGTGCAGACGCACTTACGTGCTAAGGGCCTTTCCTCGAATTACACGCAGACGTGCAGGATTTTCATGTGCCAAATCACTCCGTATCAAGCTGGCCACGCGTAAGCACACGGAAGACCACGCTCCTGCCCAGAAAGCCGATTTACTGCCCCCCAGAGCCCCGAGCACGCTCCCACCTGCTATCTGCTGCTGCCTGACTGCCTGCTGCCCACGTGCCCTGCCATTTGCTGCCTACACATTAGCCAGGGGTGCTGTTGCTGTGACCACCCCTGCTGGAACCGAAGACTCCCGACTGGGATTCCATCGCTCCACAGCCCATCCCCAGGACCCAGTTGCCCACCCACTCCTGCCTCTGGGGATGTCATGTCGGGCACTGCAACATCTGGCACCACTGACAACCCCCGGCCAGAGAGGCAGAGGGGCACCAGCTTCAGTGACAGGGAAGTTGGTGTCCTGGTGGAGCAAGTCCTGGGGCAGTTTGATGCCCTCTTCCAGGACCCTGAACAAGGCCCGGCGCCTCTTGAAGGCAGCGGATGCTAAGGGGCGCCAGGGCCACTTGTCGGAAGATCAGATGAGGGTCCTGGAACACATATCCCCAGTGCTCCACGTCCAGGTCCTTGAGAGGCAGACCCGTCTGGAGTCGAGCGGTAAGTGTACATGCATCATGATTTTAAGCTATGCGTGTGGTGATGTGCCAGTAGTGTGCCGGTTGCACATCTGTTTGTATGGGGCCGAGTATGGGTGGGGGTGTACAGGGCCGTGAGGCTAACACATGCGAGGGCTGTCATGTGTGAGACATGGATGGTGCTTGTGTGTGTAGGCTTGCATGCCAAATGCAGTTGTGTGGGCACACATGTTTGGATGAATGTGTATATAAGTAGGCATGTTCGTGATGTCACTCATGTATGTTGTTTTCAGCTGCATGTATCAGCACTGTGTACATGTGCATGTGTGTGTATTTGACAAGGGTGCAACAGTGATGCAACATGGATCCATGTGACAGCGGGATGTGGAAGCCTGATTGGCAGATGTGACATGGTACCCATCTGAACACTGCGACAGTTGGCTGAGGTGTACACATGCATGCAAGTGTGGTGGTGTGCGTGCATGTGTAGTGCACTCCCTGTGTTGCATGTGATGTCTGGCTCACCTTTGCCTGCTCATGCTGTTGTATGTGTATGGATGGTGCTGGCAGTTGCGATGTGGCTGTGGTATGGCTCATGTGTGCAAGTTGAAATGACATGTGTGTTGCCAATTGTGATGCCATGTCTGAGGTTTGCCAATGCCACTCATGTGCAACTGTCATGTGTGTATGTGTCCATTGTACAGTGCCCTGATTCCTGTGTTTTATTTCTCCCTGTCTGCAGCGTCAACTGATGAAGAGGGCGGAGAAGGTGCTGTGGAGCACAGCGGCGGGGATCGCACCGCCAGCCGGAGACGCAAGGCCCGGCTCCCCTCCCAGGTTGTGATCTCGTTGGGGAGTGAGGAGTCTGGTGCCGCGTCTCAGGCCGCAGCTGCCGGGGGGAGGTCCAAGAGGCGGAGGTCGGAGTCGGACTCCTCGGCAGCAGAAGGGGCAGCTGGGACCCCACAGGGCCCAACGGGGGAAGATGGCACGGAGTCAGCAGATAGTGTTTAGCTGTAGGCTGCAGAGAAGTCTGGGGGCCATATCTATCCTTCTTTCCCCACATGGTCCCTTCTCACTCCATTTAAGTATGCTCATTTTGTCATCTGTAGGAGCCGCATGTCTTCTTGGCACCTACCTCTACATTCTCATTCCATCTGGGAGCACCTAATTACTTGTTTTCCAAATGCCCATAGTATTACATTTTCCCCCCTTTGTTAATGATCTGCTGGATAGGTCTGGCCCCCAGACTTCTCTGCAGCCTACATAAGCCACAGGGTACATTCATTTTTCCACCATTTCATGTACATGTAGCAATGAGAACTTTGTTTCACAATGCGCATGCTGTAGTGACTAGCATTTCCATCTATGACAGGCTCGCTCGGAAAAGCTACAGGAGTTTAGGCACAGTCATGCGCACACACCCGGCTGCTAAGCACTACCCGCGGCGCGCATGCGCCACCAGCATAGCCGTGCACAGCTCGGCTTTTTTCTTTTTCATTTTCTTCTGTGATCTCCCTCGAATGTATGCGGCGCTCCGTACGCAAGCTACACACGCATATTTATTCGCCAGCCTGCAGCATACTTTGAACTTAACTCCAGGTAACCAGAATCTCCTTTCTTCTGCAATATATAGCAGACCTGATTTACACTATACAACAAATCGGGATCATTTACTCATTTTTTAACAGCCGCAGACCAGAAAAGGAACCTGGTTACAACCAGCATTCATTTCACACGAGTCAGACTTCTCGCTGACCTTTGCCAGAAAACCGGCTTCCCATGCTTCTCCAGTATTTTTGGACACAGCAAGTACCCAGCAAGGTGAGCACTTGCCATTCTCACGCACCATAGTCACTATATCTCAGCCTGTATGAGCAGCAACTGAACACTTACCCTGAACTATATGTATTTTTGACTCCTGTAGCCTTTCACAGCCTGCCGCTAGCTCCTAGAAGCCCACTTAATCCTGCACCTTACGCGACTCGGGTGCGACAAGCAATCCACAGAATCATACTGCATTGCAGCCCCCAAGGTCAGTCTCTTATCTCCCTTGCCCCTCATTTTATTGTGGTGTACCATATTCTTGGAACAGATTGTGTTTTTTAAAAAACAGTTATTAACCCCTGATTCAGACACTAATAGTGTCCCCAAATCTCTATCCTAGGGAGACCTATTCCAGGCCCAAGATGAAGGCTATTAGCCGAAACGTCTTAAGGACCAACATCCACATACCTCTCCTGGTCCCAACATCCTTTTGATCTAAATCTAGACGTCGACCACGTGTTAGGTCACCCTCCAGTCTGGCTACAGACAACCAAGAATTTCCCCATTTAATGCTTCTGTTTTGGGTTGTCTTGCATTGAATACACACTAATCACTTGTCACTAGTGGTGGTGGTTACCATTTTGTTTTCTTACTGCATTCTGTCAATTTATTTTGCCATTACAATTGTGTGAGGGCAAGGCTAAGACTGTGATCTAACCTCTCTGTACACCCAGTATCTCTGAATGAATTTTTTTGCATTTCTGTTTGCTCTCGTTCCAAACAGCTCTTTATTAATAATACTGATGCATGACTACTAAATGCATCTAGCAGCAAAATACATTTATAAGCTGTATGTATGATATCTATTTTTGTCTGAACTCCTTCTTGTGCATCTTCACATTTAAAGTGTTTTTTGTATTTCCTTGGACACAATAGAAATTACCTGGACCTACTATAATCAATAAGTAGTTCCGCCCCCAAAACGTTACACGTCACTGCATCATCTTGCACCAGCAGGGATGCCTACGCCCAGACCCGTTTTCAGGCAAGGGATGAGCTCACGACAACTGGCCTTCCTCTGCCTGCGGATGTGACTATCCGGGTCCGGGTTGAGCCTGTCCTGACTGGTGTGGCGTTGCGTCAACGGGCCATGCGAGGAGACCTGCAGTCTTTTCAGGAGGAGACTGCATGTCATCTCGAATGGCTCGCTGACCGCGTCGGCCTACTGGGACAGGTCACCCAGGCCGGATTCCTCCATTTGATGGGGCTTGCTACGACCCCCTCCTCAACTGAACCCCCCATGCGCCAGTCGTCCTCCGTGCCATCTTCCCACCTATCGGTCACCTGGGTGCCCTGTGGAGCTGCCTCTGACGGTGCGGCCAGGCTGGTGGAGGAGGCATCCCTGCCACAGTCAGGAGTCGGACGTCCAGCAGGGGTGGCCACATCAATGACTGCACCCCAGCCAGCGGAGGGTGTGCAGGCAGCAGGAGGCAGTGCACGGGCAGAGGGACAGCAGCAGCAGCAACATGGTGGGAGCCATGATGGCTCAGGGCCTTCGACATCGGAGGGGCAGGCATCGGCCGGAGGGCACGAGGACCCAGGACGGGAAGTGTCTTCCATGTGGCAGCGGTTGGGCCAAGCCATAGATGCGGAGCGGCAGCGGGCGGAAGAGGCATGGCTCATGATGGTCATAGCGGAGAACTCCATGCGGAGGGCCCTGAGGTGGGCCGAGTGCCTCGAGGCAATCCGCAGGGAGTTTGGGGTGAACATGTGGACGGCCCTGCGGACCCTTGGGGCCATGGAGGAGGACCACCTCCGGGAGATTGAGCAGGAGTTTGATGATGCCCTGGCCCGGAACATCCCGAAGTGAGCCGTCGGACTAGCCCGCTGCCCTTGTAAATAGTTCTGTAGTTAGTGTTAGGTTTCCTTTGGTTTTGCATTTTTTTTGGACCTTTTGGACAATGGGCCACATTTTTGTATATAGTTTTTTTTTTAGGTAGTGTTATTAGATAGGTTTCATTTCTTCGGTTGGGATCATGGACCCTGGATTGTTTATCTGTATATAGTTGACTTTTGGATTTTCAATTTTTTTTTATGATTTCCCCATGGAGCAATGGTTTTCGCTTTTAATTTTCCATTGGATTTACTTTTGTGGACTGTGACTTTGGACACCTTTCCTTTGCATTATGATTTGTGGTTTTGCATTATTTCACGGACCTGCAGTTTTTTTTTTTAATTTCCATTATTGTTTGTTTATTTTTGATTCAATTTATGTTGCTTGTAATACATATTTTTTCTTCAAACTTCAATGTGTAGTATCATCTCATTGGTTTCATGCATATCATGATATGGGTTTTGACATTCACTGACACCCATTGGGTGTATGTGAGGGACATGTGTTCATTTCCAAACTTGCAACTGGGGATCTATCATGTTTTTGCCATTTCTAAGTGGGTGGATGCAATACTCAGGTGAGTGTTTGACATTTGGAGGCTGACCATAAGGGCCAGGGATCTACATTGTGGTGACATGTTGGCAGGGGGACATGAGTGGGGGCCTGGTGGAGGGTGCCCCTGCACTGCTGGGGGGTGGGGGTGGTGGGAGACATGACTGGGGGCCTGGTGGAGGGTGCCCCTGGATGCTGGGGGGTGGGGGTGCAGGGTGACAAGAGTTGGACATGAGTGGGGGCCTGGTGGAGGCTGCCTCTGGATGCTGGGGGGTGGGGGTGCAGAGAGACATGAGTTAGAAATGAGTGGGGGCCTGGTGGAGGGTGCCCCTGCACTGCTGGGGGGTGGGGGTGGTGGGAGACATGAGTGTGGGCCTGGTGGAGGGTGCCCCTGGATGCTGGGGGGTGGGGGTGCAGGGAGACATGAGTTGGACATGAGGGGGGCCTGGTGGAGGCTGCCCCTGGATGCTGGGGGTTGGGGGTGCAAGGAGACATGAGTTGGACATGGGTGGGGGCCTGGTGGAGAGTGCCCCAGCACTGCTGGGGGGTGGGGGTGGTGGGAGACATGAGTGGGGGCCTGGTGGAGGGTGCCCCTGCACTGCTGGGGGGTGGGGGTGGTGGGAGACATGAGTGGGGGCCTGGTGGAGGGTGCCCCTGCACTGCCGGGGGTGGGGGTGATGGGAGAAATGTGTGGGGCCCTGGTGGAGCGTGCCCTGCACTGCTGGGGGGTGGGGGTGGTGGGAGACATGAGTGGGGGCCTGGTGGAGGCTGCCCCTGGATGCTGGGGGGTGGGGGTGCGGGGAGACATGAGTTGGACATGAGTGGGTGCCTGGTGGATGGTGCCCTGCACTGCTGGGGGGTGGGGGTGGTGGTAGACATGAGTGGGGGCCTGGCGGAGGCTGCCCCTGCACTGCTGGGGGGTGGGGGTGGTGTGAGACATGAGTGGGGGCCTGGTGGAGTGTGCCCCTGCACTGCTGGGGGGTGGGGGTGATGGGAGACATGAGTGGGGGCCTGGTGGAGGGTGCCCCTGGATGCTGGGGGGTGGGGGTGCTGTGAGACATGAGTGGGGGCCTGGTGGAGGGTGCCCTGCACTGCTGGGGGGTGGGGGTGGTGGGAGACATGAGTGGGGGCCTGGTGGAGGGCGCCCCTGCACTGCTGGAGGGTGGGGGTGATGGGAGACATGAGTGGGGGCCTGGTGGAGGGTGCCCCTGGATGCTGGGGGTGCTGGGAGACATGAGTGGGGGCCTGGTGGAGGGTGCCCTGCACTGCCGGGGGGTGGGGGTGATGGGAGACATGAGTGGGGGCCTGGTGGAGGCTGCCCCTGCACTGCTGGGGGGTGGGGGTGGTGGGAGACATGAGTGGGGGCCTGGAGGAGGGTGCCCCTGCACTGCTGGGGGGTGGGGGTGATGGGAGACATGTGTGGGGGCCTGGTGGAGGCTGCCCCTGGATGCTGGGGGGTGGGGGTGCAGGGAGACCTGAGTTGGACATGAGTGGGGGCCTGGTGGAGGGTGCCCCTGCACTGCTGGGGGGTGGGAGTGGTGGGAGACATGAGTGGGGGCCTGGTGGAGGGTGCCCCTGCACTGCTGGGGGGTGGGAGTGGTGGGAGACATGAGTGGGGGCCTGGTGGAGGGTTCCCCTGCACTGCTGGGGGGTGGCGGTGATGGGAGACATGAGTGGGGGCCTGGTGGAGGGTGCCCCTGGATGCTGGGGAGTGGGGGTGCTGGGAGACATGAGTGGGGGCCTGGTGGAGGGTGCCCTGCACTGCTGGGGGGTGGGGGTGATGGGAGACATGAGTGGGGGCCTGGTGGAGGCCACCCCTGCACTGCTGGGGGGTGGGGGTGGTGGGAGACATGAGTGGGGGCCTGGTGGAGGGTGCCCCTGCACTGCTGGGGGGTGGGGGTGATGGGAGACATGTGTTGGGGGCCTGGTGAGCCAGCCCCTGGATGCTGGGGGGTGGGGGTGCAGGGAGACTTGAGTTGGACATGAGTGGGGGCCTGGTGGAGGGTGCCCCTGCACTGCTGGGGGGTGGGGTGGTGGGAGACATGAGTGGGGGCCTGGTGGAGGGTGCCCCTGCACTGCTGGGGGGTGGGGGTGATGGGAGACGTGTGGGGGCCTGGTGGAGGGTGCCCTGCACTGCTGGGGGGTGGGAGACATGAGTGGGGGCCTGGTCGAGGGTGCCCCTGGATGCTGGGGGGTGGGGGTGGTGGGAGACATGATTGGGGGCCTGGTGGAGGCTGCCCCTGCACTGCTGGGGGTGGTGGGAGACATGAGCGGGGGCCTGGTGGAGGATGCCCCTGGATGCTGGGGGCTGGGGTGCAGGGAGACATGAGTTGGACATGAGTGGGGGCCTGGTGGAGGGTGCCCTGCACTTCTTGGGGTGGGGGTGGTGGTAAACATGAGTGGGGGCCTGGTGGAGGCTGCCCCTGCACTGCTGGGGGGCGGGGGTGCAGGGAGACATGAGTTGGACATGAGTGGGGGCCTGGTGGAGGGTGCCCTGCACTGCTGGGGGTGGGGGTGGTGGGAGACATAAGTGGGGGCCTGGTGGAGGGTGCCCCTGCACTGCTGGGGGGTGGGGGTGGTGGGAGACATGAGTCGGGGCCTGGTGGAGGATGCCCCTGGATGCTGGGGGGTGGGGGTGATGGGAGACATGAGTGGGGGCCTGGTGGAGGCTGCCCCTGCACTGCTGGGGGGTGGGGGTGGTGGGAGACATGAGTGGGGGCCTGGTGGAGGCTGCCCCTGCACTGTTGGGGGGTGGGGTGCAGGGAGACATGAGTGGGGGCCTGGTCGAGGCTGCCCCTGGATGCTGGGGGGTGGGGGTGCGGGAGACATGAGTTGGACATGAGTGGGTGCCTGGTGGAGGGTGCCCTGCACTGCTGGGGGGTGGGGGTGGTAGTAGACATGAGTGGGGGCCTGGTGTAGGGTGCCCCTGCACTGCTGGGGGTGGGGGTGGTGGGAGACATGAGTGGGGGCCTGGTAGAGGGTGCCACTGCACTGCTGGGGGCTGGGGGGTTGGGAGACATGAGTGGGGGCCTGGTGGAGGCTGCCCCTGCACTGCTGGGGGTGGGGGTGGTGGGAGACATGAGTGGGGGCCTGGTGGAGGCTGCCCCTGCACTGTTGGGGGGTGGGGTGCAGGGAGACATGAGTGGGGCCTGGTCGAGGCTGCCCCTGGATGCTGGGGGGTGGGGGTGCGGGGAGACATGAGTTGGACATGAGTGGGTGCCTGGTGGAGGGTGCCCTGCACTGCTGGGGGGTGGGGGTGGTAGTAGACATGAGTGGGGGCCTGGTGTAGGGTGCCCCTGCACTGCTGGGGGTGGGGGTGGTGGGAGACATGAGTGGGGGCCTGGTAGAGGGTGCCACTGCACTGCTGGGGGGTGGGGGGGTGGGAGACATGAGTGGGGGACTGGTGGAGGCTGTCCCTGCACTGCTGGGGGGTGGGGGTGGTGGGAGACATGAGTGGGGGCCTGGTGGAGGCTGCCCCTGCACTGCTGGGGGTGGGGGTGAAGGGAGACATGAGTGGGGGCCTGGTGGAGGCTACCCCAGGATGGTGGGGGGTTGGGGTGCAGGGAGACATGAGTTGGACTTGAGTCGGGGCCTGGTGGAGGGTGCTCTGCTCTGCTGGGGGGGTGGGGGTGGTGGTAGACATGAGTGGGGGCCTGGTGGAGGCTGTCCCTGCACTGCTCGGGAGTGGGGGTGGTGGGAGACATGAGTGGGGGGCTGGTGGAGGGTGCCCCTGCACTGCTGGGGGGTGGGGGTGATGGGAGACATGAGTGGGTGCCTGGTGGAGGGTGCCCCTGGATGATGGGGGGTGGAGGTGGTGGCAGACATGCGTGGGGGCCTGGTGGAGGGTGCCCTGCACTGCTGGGGGGTGGGGTTGATGGGAGACATGAGTGGGGGCCTGGTGGAGGGTGTCCCTGCACTGCTGGGGGGGGTGGTGGTAGACATGAGTGGGGGCCTGGTGGAGGCTGCCCCTGCACTGTTGGGGGGTGGGGTGCAGGGAGACATGAGTGGGGGCCTGGTCGAGGCTGCCCCTGGATGCTGGGGGGTGGGGGTGCGGGAGACATGAGTTGGACATGAGTGGGTGCCTGGTGGAGGGTGCCCTGCACTGCTGGGGGGTGGGGGTGGTAGTAGACATGAGTGGGGGCCTGGTGTACGGTGCCCCTGCACTGCTGGGGGTGGGGGTGGTGGGAGACATGAGTGGGGGCCTGGTAGAGGGTGCCACTGCACTGCTGGGGGTTGGGGGGTTGGGAGACATGAGTGGGGGCCTGGTGGAGGCTGCCCCTGCACTGCTGGGGGTGGGGGTGGTGGGAGACATGAGTGGGGGCCTGGTGGAGGCTGCCCCTGCACTGTTGGGGGGTGGGGTGCAGGGAGACATGAGTGGGGGCTGGTCGAGGCTGCCCCTGGATGCTGGGGGGTGGGGGTGCGGGGAGACATGAGTTGGACATGAGTGGGTGCCTGGTGGAGGGTGCCCTGCACTGCTGGGGGGTGGGGGTGGTAGTAGACATGAGTGGGGGCCTGGTGTAGGGTGCCCCTGCACTGCTGGGGGTGGGGGTGGTGGGAGACATGAGTGGGGGCCTGGTAGAGGGTGCCACTGCACTGCTGGGGGGTGGGGGGTGGGAGACATGAGTGGGGGACTGGTGGAGGCTGTCCCTGCACTGCTGGGGGGTGGGGGTGGTGGGAGACATGAGTGGGGGCCTGGTGGAGGCTGCCCCTGCACTGCTGGGGGTGGGGGTGAAGGGAGACATGAGTGGGGGCCTGGTGGAGGCTACCCCAGGATGGTGGGGGGTTGGGGTGCAGGGAGACATGAGTTGGACTTGAGTTGGGGCCTGGTGGAGGGTGCTCTGCTCTGCTGGGGGGGTGGGGGTGGTGGTAGACATGAGTGGGGGCCTGGTGGAGGCTGTCCCTGCACTGCTCGGGAGTGGGGGTGGTGGGAGACATGAGTGGGGGGCTGGTGGAGGGTGCCCCTGCACTGCTGGGGGGTGGGGGTGATGGGAGACATGAGTGGGTGCCTGGTGGAGGGTGCCCCTGGATGATGGGGGGTGGAGGTGGTGGCAGACATGCGTGGGGGCCTGGTGGAGGGTGCCCTGCACTGCTGGGGGGTGGGGTTGATGGGAGACATGAGTGGGGGCCTGGTGGAGGGTGTCCCTGCACTGCTGGGGGGGGTGGTGGTAGACATGAGTGGGGGCCTGGTGGAGGCTGCCCCTGCACTGCTGGGGGTGGGGGTGGTGGGAGACATGTGTGGGGCCTGGTGGAGGGTGCACTGCACTGCTGGGGGGTGGGGGTGGTGGGAGACATGAGTGGGGGCCTGGTGGATGGTGCCCCTGGATGCTGGGGGGTGGGGGTGGTGGGAGACATGAGTGGGGGCCTGGTGGAGGCTGCCCCTGGATGCGGGGGGCTGGGGGTTCAGGGAGACATGAGTTGGACATGAGTGGGGGCCTGGTGGAAGGTGCCCTGCACTTCTGGGGAGTGGGGGTGGTGGTAGACATGAGTGGGGGCCTGGTGGAGGCTGCCCCTGCACTGCTGGGGGGTAGGGGTGCAGGGAGACATGAGTTGGATATGAGTGGGGGCCTGTTGGAGGGTGCCCTGCACTGCTGGGGGATGGGGTGGTGGTAGACATGAGTGGGGGCCTGTTGGAGGCTGCCCCTGCACTGCTGGGCGGTGGTGGTGGTGGGAGACCTGAGTGGGGGCCTGGTGGAGGGTGCCCCAACACTGCTGGGGGGGTGGGGGTGATGGGAGACATGAGTGGGGGCCTGGTGGAGGGTGCCCCTGGATGCTGGGGGGTGGGGGTGCTGGGAGACATGAGTGGGGGCCTGGTGGAGGGTGCCCTGCACTGCTGGGGGGTGGGGGTGATGGGAGACATGAGTGGGGGCCTGGTGGAGGCTGCCCCTGCACTGCTGGGGGGTGGGGGTGGTGGGAGACATGAGTGGGGGCCTGGTGGAGGGTGCCCCTTCACTGCTGGGGGGTGGGAGTGATGGGGGACATGTGTGGGGACCTGGTGAGCCTGCCCCTGGATGCTGGGGGGTGGGGGTGCAGGGAGACATGAGTTGGACATGAGTGGTGGCCTGGTGGAGGGTCCCCCTGCACTGCTGGGGGGTGGGGGTGGTGGGAGACATGAGTGGGGGCCTGGTGGAGGGTGCCCCTGCACTGCTGGGGGTGGGGGCGGTGGGAGACATGAGTGGGGGCCTGGTGGAGGGTGCCCCTGGATGCTGGGGGGTGGGGGTGGTGGGAGACATGAGTGGGGGCCTGGTGGAGGCTGCCCTTGCACTGCTGGGGGGTGGGGGTGAAGGGTGACATGAGTGGGGGCCTGGTGGAGGCTGCCCCTGGATGCTGGGGGGTGGGGGTGCAGGGAGACATGAGTTGGACATGAGTGGGGGCCTGGTGGAGGGTGGCCTGCACTGCTGGGGGGTGGGGGTGGTGGTAGTCATGAGTGGGGGCCTGGTGGAGGCTGCCCCTGCACTGCTGGGGGGTGGGGGTGGTGGGAGACATGAGTGGGGGCCTGCTGGAGGGTGCCCCTTCACTGCTGGGGTGTGGGGGTGATGGGAGACATGAGTGGGGGCCTGGTGGAGGGTGCCCCTGGATGCTGGGGGTGCTGGGAGACATGAGTGGGGGCCTGGTGGAGGGTGCCCTGCACTGCCGGGGGGTGGGGGTGATGGGAGACATGAGTGGGGGCCTGGTGGAGGCTGCCCCTGCACTGCTGGGGGGTTTGGGTGGTGGGAGACATGAGTGGGGGCCTGGTGGAGGCTGCCCCTGCACTGTTGGGGGGTGGGGTGCAGGGAGACATGAGTGGGGGCCTGGTCGAGGCTGCCCCTGGATGCTGGGGGGTGGGGGTGCGGGAGACATGAGTTGGACATGAGTGGGTGCCTGGTGGAGGGTGCCCTGCACTGCTGGGGGGTGGGGGTGGTAGTAGACATGAGTGGGGGCCTGGTGTAGGGTGCCCCTGCACTGCTGGGGGTGGGGGTGGTGGGAGACATGAGTGGGGGGCCTGGTAGAGGGTGCCACTGCACTGCTGGGGGCTGGGGGGTTGGGAGACATGAGTGGGGGCCTGGTGGAGGCTGCCCCTGCACTGCTGGGGGTGGGGGTGGTGGGAGACATGAGTGGGGGCCTGGTGGAGGCTGCCCCTGCACTGTTGGGGGGTGGGGTGCAGGGAGACATGAGTGGGGCCTGGTCGAGGCTGCCCCTGGATGCTGGGGGGTGGGGGTGCGGGGAGACATGAGTTGGACATGAGTGGGTGCCTGGTGGAGGGTGCCCTGCACTGCTGGGGGGTGGGGGTGGTAGTAGACATGAGTGGGGGCCTGGTGTAGGGTGCCCCTGCACTGCTGGGGGTGGGGGTGGTGGGAGACATGAGTGGGGGCCTGGTAGACGGTGCCACTGCACTGCTGGGGGGTGGGGGGGTGGGAGACATGAGTGGGGGACTGGTGGAGGCTGTCCCTGCACTGCTGGGGGGTGGGGGTGGTGGGAGACATGAGTGGGGGCCTGGTGGAGGCTGTCCCTGCACTGCTGGGGGTGGGGGTGAAGGGAGACATGAGTGGGGGCCTGGTGGAGGCTACCCCAGGATGGTGGGGGGTTGGGGTGCAGGGAGACATGAGTTGGACTTGAGTTGGGGCCTGGTGGAGGGTGCTCTGCTCTGCTGGGGGGGTGGGGGTGGTGGTAGACATGAGTGGGGGCCTGGTGGAGGCTGTCCCTGCACTGCTCGGGAGTGGGGGTGGTGGGAGACATGAGTGGGGGGCTGGTGGAGGGTGCCCCTGCACTGCTGGGGGGTGGGGGTGATGGGAGACATGAGTGGGTGCCTGGTGGAGGGTGCCCCTGGATGATGGGGGGTGGAGGTGGTGGCAGACATGCGTGGGGGCCTGGTGGAGGGTGCCCTGCACTGCTGGGGGGTGGGGTTGATGGGAGACATGAGTGGGGGCCTGGTGGAGGGTGTCCCTGCACTGCTGGGGGGGGGGTGGTGGTAGACATGAGTGGGGGCCTGGTGGAGGCTGCCCCTGCACTGTTGGGGGGTGGGGTGCAGGGAGACATGAGTGGGGGCCTGGTCGAGGCTGCCCCTGGATGCTGGGGAGTGGGGGTGCGGGAGACATGAGTTGGACATGAGTGGGTGCCTGGTGGAGGGTGCCCTGCACTGCTGGGGGGTGGGGGTGGTAGTAGACATGAGTGGGGGCCTGGTGTACGGTGCCCCTGCACTGCTGGGGGTGGGGGTGGTGGGAGACATGAGTGGGGGCCTGGTAGAGGGTGCCACTGCACTGCTGGGGGTTGGGGGGTTGGGAGACATGAGTGGGGGCCTGGTGGAGGCTGCCCCTGCACTGCTGGGGGTGGGGGTGGTGGGAGACATGAGTGGGGGCCTGGTGGAGGCTGCCCCTGCACTGTTGGGGGGTGGGGTGCAGGGAGACATGAGTGGGGCCTGGTCGAGGCTGCCCCTGGATGCTGGGGGGTGGGGGTGCGGGGAGACATGAGTTGGACATGAGTGGGTGCCTGGTGGAGGGTGCCCTGCACTGCTGGGGGGTGGGGGTGGTAGTAGACATGAGTGGGGGCCTGGTGTAGGGTGCCCCTGCACTGCTGGGGGTGGGGGTGGTGGGAGACATGAGTGGGGGCCTGGTAGAGGGTGCCACTGCACTGCTGGGGGGTGGGGGGGTGGGAGACATGAGTGGGGGACTGGTGGAGGCTGTCCCTGCACTGCTGGGGGGTGGGGGTGGTGGGAGACATGAGTGGGGGCCTGGTGGAGGCTGCCCCTGCACTGCTGGGGGCTGGGGGTGGGGGTGAAGGGAGACATGAGTGGGGGCCTGGTGGAGGCTACCCCAGGATGGTGGGGGGTTGGGGTGCAGGGAGACATGAGTTGGACTTGAGTTGGGGCCTGGTGGAGGGTGCTCTGCTCTGCTGGGGGGTGGGGGTGGTGGTAGACATGAGTGGGGGCCTGGTGGAGCTGTCCCTGCACTGCTCGGGAGTGGGGGTGGTGGGAGACATGAGTGGGGGGCTGGTGGAGGGTGCCCTGCACTGCTGGGGGGTGGGGGTGATGGGAGACATGAGTGGGTGCCTGGTGGAGGGTGCCCCTGGATGATGGGGGGTGGAGGTGGTGGCAGACATGCGTGGGGGCCTGGTGGAGGGTGCCCTGCACTGCTGGGGGGTGGGGTTGATGGGAGACATGAGTGGGGGCCTGGTGGAGGGTGTCCCTGCACTGCTGGGGGGGGTGGTGGTAGACATGAGTGGGGGCCTGGTGGAGGCTGCCCCTGCACTGCTGGGGGTGGGGGTGGTGGGAGACATGTGTGGGGCCTGGTGGAGGGTGCACTGCACTGCTGGGGGGTGGGGGTGGTGGGAGACATGAGTGGGGGCCTGGTGGATGGTGCCCCTGGATGCTGGGGGGTGGGGGGTGGTGGGAGACATGAGTGGGGGCCTGGTGGAGGCTGCCCCTGGATGCGGGGGCTGGGGGTTCAGGGAGACATGAGTTGGACATGAGTGGGGGCCTGGTGGAAGGTGCCCTGCACTTCTGGGGAGTGGGGGTGGTGGTAGACATGAGTGGGGGCCTGGTGGAGGCTGCCCCTGCACTGCTGGGGGGTAGGGGTGCAGGGAGACATGAGTTGGATATGAGTGGGGGCCTGTTGGAGGGTGCCCTGTACTGCTGGGGGATGGGGTGGTGGTAGACATGAGTGGGGGCCTGTTGGAGGCTGCCCCTGCACTGCTGGGCGGTGGTGGTGGTGGGAGACCTGAGTGGGGGCCTGGTGGAGGGTGCCCAACACTGCTGGGGGGGTGGGGGTGATGGGAGACATGAGTGGGGGCCTGGTGGAGGGTGCCCCTGGATGCTGGGGGGTGGGGGTGGTGGGAGACATGATTGGGGGCCTGGTGGAGGCTGCCCCTGCACTGCTGGGGGTGGTGGGAGACATGAGCGGGGGCCTGGTGGAGGATGCCCCTGGATGCTGGGGGCTGGGGTGCAGGGAGACATGAGTTGGACATGAGTGGGGGCCTGGTGGAGGGTGCCCTGCACTTCTTGGGGTGGGGTGGTGGTAAACATGAGTGGGGGCCTGGTGGAGGCTGCCCCTGCACTGCTGGGGGGCGGGGGTGCAGGGAGACATGAGTTGGACATGAGTGGGGGCCTGGTGGAGGGTGCCCTGCACTGCTGGGGGTGGGGGTGGTGGGAGACATAAGTGGGGGCCTGGTGGAGGGTGCCCCTGCACTGCTGGGGGGTGGGGGTGGTGGGAGACATGAGTCGGGGCCTGGTGGAGGATGCCCCTGGATGCTGGGGGGTGGGGGTGATGGGAGACATGAGTGGGGGCCTGGTGGAGGCTGCCCCTGCACTGCTGGGGGGTGGGGGTGGTGGGAGACATGAGTGGGGGCCTGGTGGAGGCTGCCCCTGCACTGTTGGGGGTGGGGTGCAGGGAGACATGAGTGGGGGCCTGGTCGAGGCTGCCCCTGGATGCTGGGGGTGGGGGTGCGGGAGACATGAGTTGGACATGAGTGGGTGCCTGGTGGAGGGTGCCCTGCACTGCTGGGGGGTGGGGGTGGTAGTAGACATGAGTGGGGGCCTGGTGTAGGGTGCCCCTGCACTGCTGGGGGTGGGGGTGGTGGGAGACATGAGTGGGGGCCTGGTAGAGGGTGCCACTGCACTGCTGGGGGCTGGGGGGTTGGGAGACATGAGTGGGGGCCTGGTGGAGGCTGCCCCTGCACTGCTGGCGGTGGGGGTGGTGGGAGACATGAGTGGGGGCCTGGTGGAGGCTGCCCCTGCACTGTTGGGGGGTGGGGTGCAGGGAGACATGAGTGGGGCCTGGTCGAGGCTGCCCCTGGATGCTGGGGGGTGGGGGTGCGGGGAGACATGAGTTGGACATGAGTGGGTGCCTGGTGGAGGGTGCCCTGCACTGCTGGGGGGTGGGGGTGGTAGTAGACATGAGTGGGGGCCTGGTGTAGGGTGCCCTGCACTGCTGGGGGTGGGGGTGGTGGGAGACATGAGTGGGGGCCTGGTAGAGGGTGCCACTGCACTGCTGGGGGGTGGGGGGGTGGGAGACATGAGTGGGGGACTGGTGGAGGCTGTCCCTGCACTGCTGGGGGGTGGGGGTGGTGGGAGACATGAGTGGGGGCCTGGTGGAGGCTGCCCCTGCACTGCTGGGGGTGGGGGTGAAGGGAGACATGAGTGGGGGCCTGGTGGAGGCTACCCCAGGATGGTGGGGGGTTGGGGTGCAGGGAGACATGAGTTGGACTTGAGTTGGGGCCTGGTGGAGGGTGCTCTGCTCTGCTGGGGGGGTGGGGGTGGTGGAAGACATGAGTGGGGGCCTGGTGGAGGCTGTCCCTGCACTGCTCGGGAGTGGGGGTGGTGGGAGACATGAGTGGGGGGCTGGTGGAGGGTGCCCCTGCACTGCTGGGGGGTGGGGGTGATGGGAGACATGAGTGGGTGCCTGGTGGAGGGTGCCCCTGGATGATGGGGGGTGGAGGTGGTGGCAGACATGCGTGGGGGCCTGGTGGAGGGTGCCCTGCACTGCTGGGGGGTGGGGTTGATGGGAGACATGAGTGGGGGCCTGGTGGAGGGTGTCCCTGCACTGCTGGGGGGGTGGTGGTAGACATGAGTGGGGGCCTGGTGGAGGCTGCCCCTGCACTGTTGGGGGGTGGGGTGCAGGGAGACATGAGTGGGGGCCTGGTCGAGGCTGCCCCTGGATGCTGGGGGGTGGGGGTGCGGGAGACATGAGTTGGACATGAGTGGGTGCCTGGTGGAGGGTGCCCTGCACTGCTGGGGGGTGGGGGTGGTAGTAGACATGAGTGGGGGCCTGGTGTACGGTGCCCCTGCACTGCTGGGGGTGGGGGTGGTGGGAGACATGAGTGGGGGCCTGGTAGAGGGTGCCACTGCACTGCTGGGGGTTGGGGGGTTGGGAGACATGAGTGGGGGCCTGGTGGAGGCTGCCCCTGCACTGCTGGGGGTGGGGGTGGTGGGAGACATGAGTGGGGGCCTGGTGGAGGCTGCCCCTGCACTGTTGGGGGGTGGGGTGCAGGGAGACATGAGTGGGGGCTGGTCGAGGCTGCCCCTGGATGCTGGGGGGTGGGGGTGCGGGGAGACATGAGTTGGACATGAGTGGGTGCCTGGTGGAGGGTGCCCTGCACTGCTGGGGGGTGGGGGTGGTAGTAGACATGAGTGGGGGCCTGGTGTAGGGTGCCCCTGCACTGCTGGGGTGGGGGTGGTGGGAGACATGAGTGGGGGCCTGGTAGAGGGTGCCACTGCACTGCTGGGGGGTGGGGGGGTGGGAGACATGAGTGGGGGACTGGTGGAGGCTGTCCCTGCACTGCTGGGGGGTGGGGTGGTGGGAGACATGAGTGGGGGCCTGGTGGAGGCTGCCCCTGCACTGCTGGGGGTGGGGGTGAAGGGAGACATGAGTGGGGGCCTGGTGGAGGCTACCCCAGGATGGTGGGGGTTGGGGTGCAGGGAGACATGAGTTGGACTTGAGTTGGGGCCTGGTGGAGGGTGCTCTGCTCTGCTGGGGGGTGGGGGTGGTGGTAGACATGAGTGGGGGCCTGGTGGAGGCTGTCCCTGCACTGCTCGGGAGTGGGGGTGGTGGGAGACATGAGTGGGGGGCTGGTGGAGGGTGCCCCTGCACTGCTGGGGGGTGGGGGTGATGGGAGACATGAGTGGGTGCCTGGTGGAGGGTGCCCCTGGATGATGGGGGGTGGAGGTGGTGGCAGACATGCGTGGGGGCCTGGTGGAGGGTGCCCTGCACTGCTGGGGGGTGGGGTTGATGGGAGACATGAGTGGGGGCCTGGTGGAGGGTGTCCCTGCACTGCTGGGGGGGGTGGTGGTAGACATGAGTGGGGGCCTGGTGGAGGCTGCCCCTGCACTGCTGGGGGTGGGGGTGGTGGGAGACATGTGTGGGGCCTGGTGGAGGGTGCACTGCACTGCTGGGGGGTGGGGGTGGTGGGAGACATGAGTGGGGGCCTGGTGGATGGTGCCCCTGGATGCTGGGGGGTGGGGGTGGTGGGAGACATGAGTGGGGGCCTGGTGGAGGCTGCCCCTGGATGCGGGGGGCTGGGGGTTCAGGGAGACATGAGTTGGACATGAGTGGGGGCCTGGTGGAAGGTGCCCTGCACTTCTGGGGAGTGGGGGTGGTGGTAGACATGAGTGGGGGCCTGGTGGAGGCTGCCCCTGCACTGCTGGGGGGTAGGGGGTGCAGCGAGACATGAGTTGGATATGAGTGAGGGCCTGTTGGAGGGTGCCCTGCACTGCTGGGGGATGGGGTGGTGGTAGACATGAGTGGGGGCCTGTTGGAGGCTGCCCCTGCACTGCTGGGCGGTGGTGGTGGTGGGAGACCTGAGTGGGGGCCTGGTGGAGGGTGCCCCAACACTGCTGGGGGGTGGGGGTGATGGGAGACATGAGTGGGGGCCTGGTGGAGGGTGCCCCTGGATGCTGGGGGTGGGGGTGCTGGGAGACATGAGTGGGGGCCTGGTGGAGGGTGCCCTGCACTGCTGGGGGGTGGGGGTGATGGGAGACATGAGTGGGGGCCTGGTGGAGGCTGCCCCTGCACTGCTGGGGGGTGGGGGTGGTGGGAGACATGAGTGGGGGCCTGGTGGAGGGTGCCCCTTCACTGCTGGGGGGTGGGAGTGATGGGGGACATGTGTGGGGACCTGGTGAGCCTGCCCCTGGATGCTGGGGGGTGGGGGTGCAGGGAGACATGAGTTGGACATGAGTGGTGGCCTGGTGGAGGGTCCCCCTGCACTGCTGGGGGGTGGGGGTGGTGGGAGACATGAGTGGGGGCCTGGTGGAGGGTGCCCCTGCACTGCTGGGGGTGGGGGCGGTGGGAGACATGAGTGGGGGCCTGGTGGAGGGTGCCCCTGGATGCTGGGGGGTGGGGGTGGTGGGAGACATGAGTGGGGGCCTGGTGGAGGCTGCCCTTGCACTGCTGGGGGGTGGGGGTGAAGGGTGACATGAGTGGGGGCCTGGTGGAGGCTGCCCCTGGATGCTGGTGGGTGGGGGTGCAGGGAGACATGAGTTGGACATGAGTGGGGGCCTGGTGGAGGGTGGCCTGCACTGCTGGGGGGTGGGGTGGTGGTAGTCATGAGTGGGGGCCTGGTGGAGGCTGCCCCTGCACTGCTGGGGGGTGGGGGTGGTGGGAGACATGAGTGGGGCCTGCTGGAGGGTGCCCCTTCACTGCTGGGGTGTGGGGGTGATGGGAGACATGAGTGGGGGCCTGGTGGAGGGTGCCCCTGGATGCTGGGGGTGCTGGGAGACATGAGTGGGGGCCTGGTGGAGGGTGCCCTGCACTGCCGGGGGGTGGGGGTGATGGGAGACATGAGTGGGGGCCTGGTGGAGGCTGCCCCTGCACTGCTGGGGGTTTGGGTGGTGGGAGACATGAGTGGGGGCCTGGTGGAGGCTGCCCCTGCACTGTTGGGGGTGGGGTGCAGGGAGACATGAGTGGGGGCCTGGTCGAGGCTGCCCCTGGATGCTGGGGGGTGGGGGTGCAGGAGACATGAGTTGGACATGAGTGGGTGCCTGGTGGAGGGTGCCCTGCACTGCTGGGGGGTGGGGGTGGTAGTAGACATGAGTGGGGGCCTGGTGTAGGGTGCCCCTGCACTGCTGGGGGTGGGGGTGGTGGGAGACATGAGTGGGGGCCTGGTAGAGGGTGCCACTGCACTGCTGGGGGCTGGGGGGTTGGGAGACATGAGTGGGGGCCTGGTGGAGGCTGCCCTGCACTGCTGGGGGTGGGGGTGGTGGGAGACATGAGTTGGGGCCTGGTGGAGGGTGCTCTGCTCTGCTGGGGGGGTGGGGGTGGTGGTAGACATGAGTGGGGGCCTGGTGGAGGCTGTCCCTGCACTGCTCGGGAGTGGGGGTGGTGGGAGACATGAGTGGGGGGCTGGTGGAGGGGTGCCCCTGCACTGCTGGGGGGTGGGGGTGATGGGAGACATGAGTGGGTGCCTGGTGGAGGGTGCCCCTGGATGATGGGGGTGGAGGTGGTGGCAGACATGCGTGGGGGCCTGGTGGAGGGTGCCCTGCACTGCTGGGGGGTGGGGTTGATGGGAGACATGAGTGGGGGCCTGGTGGAGGGTGTCCCTGCACTGCTGGGGGGGGGGGTGGTGGTAGACATGAGTGGGGGCCTGGTGGAGGCTGCCCCTGCACTGTTGGGGGGTGGGGTGCAGGGAGACATGAGTGGGGGCCTGGTCGAGGCTGCCCCTGGATGCTGGGGGGTGGGGGTGCGGGAGACATGAGTTGGACATGAGTGGGTGCCTGGTGGAGGGTGCCCTGCACTGCTGGGGGGTGGGGGTGGTAGTAGACATGAGTGGGGGCCTGGTGTACGGTGCCCCTGCACTGCTGGGGGTGGGGGTGGTGGGAGACATGAGTGGGGGCCTGGTAGAGGGTGCCACTGCCCTGCTGGGGGTTGGGGGGTTGGGAGACATGAGTGGGGGCCTGGTGGAGGCTGCCCCTGCACTGCTGGGGGTGGGGGTGGTGGGAGACATGAGTGGGGGCCTGGTGGAGGCTGCCCCTGCACTGTTGGGGGGTGGGGTGCAGGGAGACATGAGTGGGGCCTGGTCGAGGCTGCCCCTGGATGCTGGGGGGTGGGGGGTGCGGGGAGACATGAGTTGGACATGAGTGGGTGCCTGGTGGAGGGTGCCCTGCACTGCTGGGGGGTGGGGGTGGTAGTAGACATGAGTGGGGGCCTGGTGTAGGGTGCCCCTGCACTGCTGGGGGTGGGGGTGGTGGGAGACATGAGTGGGGGCCTGGTAGAGGGTGCCACTGCACTGCTGGGGGGTGGGGGGGTGGGAGACATGAGTGGGGGACTGGTGGAGGCTGTCCCTGCACTGCTGGGGGGTGGGGGTGGTGGGAGACATGAGTGGGGGCCTGGTGGAGGCTGCCCCTGCACTGCTGGGGGTGGGGGTGAAGGGAGACATGAGTGGGGGCCTGGTGGAGGCTACCCCAGGATGGTGGGGGGTTGGGGTGCAGGGAGACATGAGTTGGACTTGAGTTGGGGCCTGGTGGAGGGTGCTCTGCTCTGCTGGGGGGGTGGGGGTGGTGGTAGACATGAGTGGGGGCCTGGTGGAGGCTGTCCCTGCACTGCTCGGGAGTGGGGGTGGTGGGAGACATGAGTGGGGGGCTGGTGGAGGGTGCCCCTGCACTGCTGGGGGGTGGGGGTGATGGGAGACATGAGTGGGTGCCTGGTGGAGGGTGCCCCTGGATGATGGGGGGTGGAGGTGGTGGCAGACATGCGTGGGGGCCTGGTGGAGGGTGCCCTGCACTGCTGGGGGGTGGGGTTGATGGGAGACATGAGTGGGGGCCTGGTGGAGGGTGTCCCTGCACTGCTGGGGGGGGTGGTGGTAGACATGAGTGGGGGCCTGGTGGAGGCTGCCCCTGCACTGCTGGGGGTGGGGGTGGTGGGAGACATGTGTGGGGCCTGGTGGAGGGTGCACTGCACTGCTGGGGGGTGGGGGTGGTGGGAGACATGAGTGGGGGCCTGGTGGATGGTGCCCCTGGATGCTGGGGGGTGGGGGTGGTGGGAGACATGAGTGGGGGCCTGGTGGAGGCTGCCCCTGGATGCTGGGGGCTGGGGTTCAGGGAGACATGAGTTGGACATGAGTGGGGGCCTGGTGGAAGGTGCCCTGCACTTCTGGGGAGTGGGGGTGGTGGTAGACATGAGTGGGGGCCTGGTGGAGGCTGCCCCTGCACTGCTGGGGGGTAGGGGTGCAGGGAGACATGAGTTGGATATGAGTGGGGGCCTGTTGGAGGGTGCCCTGCACTGCTGGGGGATGGGGTGGTGGTAGACATGAGTGGGGGCCTGTTGGAGGCTGCCCCTGCACTGCTGGGCGGTGGTGGTGGTGGGAGACCTGAGTGGGGGCCTGGTGGAGGGTGCCCCAACACTGCTGGGGGGGTGGGGGTGATGGGAGACATGAGTGGGGGCCTGGTGGAGGGTGCCCCTGGATGCTGGGGGGTGGGGGTGCTGGGAGACATGAGTGGGGGCCTGGTGGAGGGTGCCCTGCACTGCTGGGGGGTGGGGGTGATGGGAGACATGAGTGGGGGCCTGGTGGAGGCTGCCCCTGCACTGCTGGGGGGTGGGGGTGGTGGGAGACATGAGTGGGGGCCTGGTGGGAGGGTGCCCCTTCACTGCTGGGGGGTGGGAGTGATGGGGGACATGTGTGGGGACCTGGTGAGCCTGCCCCTGGATGCTGGGGGGTGGGGGTGCAGGGAGACATGAGTTGGACATGAGTGGTGGCCTGGTGGAGGGTCCCCCTGCACTGCTGGGGGGTGGGGGTGGTGGGAGACATGAGTGGGGGCCTGGTGGAGGGTGCCCCTGCACTGCTGGGGGTGGGGGCGGTGGGAGACATGAGTGGGGGCCTGGTGGAGGGTGCCCCTGGATGCTGGGGGGTGGGGGTGGTGGGAGACATGAGTGGGGGCCTGGTGGAGGCTGCCCTTGCACTGCTGGGGGGTGGGGGTGAAGGGTGACATGAGTGGGGGCCTGGTGGAGGCTGCCCCTGGATGCTGGGGGGTGGGGGTGCTGGGAGACATGAGTTGGACATGAGTGGGGGCCTGGTGGAGGGGTGGCCTGCACTGCTGGGGGGTGGGGGTGGTGGTAGTCATGAGTGGGGGCCTGGTGGAGGCTGCCCCTGCACTGCTGGGGGGTGGGGGTGGTGGGAGACATGAGTGGGGGCCTGCTGGAGGGTGCCCCTTCACTGCTGGGGTGTGGGGGTGATGGGAGACATGAGTGGGGGCCTGGTGGAGGGTGCCCCTGGATGCTGGGGGTGCTGGGAGACATGAGTGGGGGCCTGGTGGAGGGTGCCCTGCACTGCCGGGGGGTGGGGGTGATGGAAGACATGAGTGGGGCCTGGTGGAGGCTGCCCCTGCACTGCTGGGGGGTGGGGGTGGTGGGAGACATGAGTGGGGGCCTGGAGGATGGTGCCCCTGCACTGCTGGGGGGTGGGGGTGATGGGAGACATGTGTGGGGGCCTGGTGGAGGCTGCCCCTGGATGCTGGGGGGTGGGGGTGCAGGGAGACCTGAGTTGGACATGAGTGGGGGGCTGGTGGAGGGTGCCCCTGCACTGCTGGGGGGTGGGGGTGGTGGGAGACATGAGTGGGGGCCTGGTGGAGGGTGCCCCTGCACTGCTGGGGGGTGGGAGTGGTGGGAGACATGAGTGGGGGCCTGGTGGAGGGTTCCCCTGCACTGCTGGGGGGTGGCGGTGATGGGAGACATGAGTGGGGGCCTGGTGGAGGGTGCCCCTGGATGCTGGGGAGTGGGGGTGCTGGGGGACATGAGTGGGGGCCTGGTGAAGGGTGCCCTGCACTGCTGGGGGGTGGGGGCGATGGGAGACATGAGTGGGGGCCTGGTGGAGGCCGCCCCTGCACTGCTGGGGGGTGGGGGTGGTGGGGGACATGAGTAGGGGCCTGGTGGAGGGTGCCCCTGCACTGCTGGGGGGTGGGGGTGATGGGAGACATGTGCCGGGGGCCTGGTGAGCCTGCCCCTGGATGCTGGGGGGTGGGGGTGCAGGGAGACATGAGTTGGACATGAGTGGGGGCCTGGTGGAGGGTGCCCCTGCACTGCTGGGGGGTGGGGTGGTGGGAGACATGAGTGGGGGCCTGGTGGAGGGTGCCCCTGCACTGCTGGGGGGTGGGGGTGATGGAAGACATGTGTGGGGGCCTGGTGGAGGGTGCCCTGCACTGCTGGGGGGTGGGGTGGTGGGAGACATGAGTGGGGGCCTGGTGGAGGGTGCCCCTGGATGCTGGGGGTGGGGGTGGTGGGAGACATGAGTGGGGGCCTGGTGGAGGGTACCCCTGCACTGCTGGGGGGTGGGGGTGATGGGAGACATTAGTGGGGGCCTGGTGGAGGGTGCCCCTGCACTGCTGGGGGGTGGGGGTGGTGGTAGACATGAGTGGGGGCCTGGTGGAGGATGCCCCTGCACTGCTGGGGGGTGGGGGTTGTGGGAGACATGAGAGGGGGCCTGGTGGAGGGTGCCCCTGGATGCTGGGGGGTGGGGGTGCTGGGAGACATGAGTGGGGGCCTGGTGGAGGGTGCCCTGCAATGCTGGGGGGTGGGGGTGATGGGAGACATGAGAGGGGGCCTGGTGGAGGGTGCCCCTGGATGCCGGGGGGTGGGGGTGCTGGGAGACATGAGTGGGGTCCTGGTGGAGGGTGCCCCTGCACTGCTGGGGGGTGGTGGGAGACATGAGTGGGGGCCTGGTGGAGGGTGCCCCTGCACTGCTGGGGGGTGGGGGTGATGGGAGACATGTTTGGGGCCTGGTGGAGGGTGCCCTGCACTGCTGGGGGGTGGGGGTGGTGGGAGACATGAGTGGGGGCATGGTGGAGGGTGCCCCTGGATGCTGGGGGGTGGGGGTGGTGGGAGACATGAGTGGGGGCCTGGTGGAGGCTGCCCCTGCACTGCTGGGGGGTGGTGGGAGACATGAGCGGGGGCCTGGTGGAGGATGCCCCTGGATGCTGGGGCTGGGGTGCAGGGAGACATGAGTTGGACATGAGTGGGGGCCTGGTGGAGGGTGCCCTGCACTTCTTGGGGTGGGGGTGGTGGTAAACATGAGTGGGGGCCTGGTGGAGGCTGCCCCTGCACTGCTGGGGGGTGGGGGTGTAGGGAGACATGAGTTGGACATGAGTGGGGGCCTGGTGGAGGGTGCCCTTGCACTGCAGGGGGGTGGGGTGGTGGAAGACATGAGTGGGGGCCTGGTGGAGGGTGCCCCTGCACTGCTGGGGGGAGGGGGTGGTGGGAGACATGAGTGGGGGCCTGGTGGAGGGTGCGCCTGCACTGCTGGGGGGTGGGGGTGATGGGAGACATGTGTGGGGCCCTGGTGGAGGGTGCCTGCACTGCTGGGGGGTGGGGGTGGTGGGAGACATGAGTGGGGGACTGGTGGAGGGTGCCCCTGGATGCTGGGGGGTGGGGGTGCTGGGAGACATGAGTGGGGGCCTGGTGGAGGGTGCCCTGCACTGCTGGGGGTGGGGTGATGGGAGACATGAGTGGGGGCCTGGTGGAGGCTGCCCCTGCACTGCTGGGGGGTGGGGGTGGTGGGAGACATGAGTGGGGGCCTGGTGGAGGGTGCCCCTGCACTGCTGGGGGGTGGAGGTGGTGGGAGACATGAGTGGGGGCCTAGTGGAGGGTGCCCCTGCACTGCTGGGGGGTGGAGGTGGTGGGAGACATGAGTGAGGGCCTGGTGGAGGGTGTCCCTGCACTGCTGGGGGGTGGAGGTGGTGGGAGACATGAGTGGGGGCCTAGTGGAGGGTGCCCCTGCACTGCTGGGGGTAGGGGTGATGGGAGACATGAGTGGGGGCCTGGTGGAGGGTGCCCTGCACTGCTGGGGGTGGGGGTGGTGGGAGACATGAGTGGGGGCCTGGTGGAGGGTGCCCCTGGATGCTGGGGGGTGGGGGTGGTGGGAGACATGAGTTGGACATGAGTGGGGGCCTGGTGGACGGTGCCCGTGCACTGCTGGGGGGTGGGGGTGGTGGGAGACATGAGTGGGGGCCTGGTGGAGGGTGCCCCTGCACTGCTGGGGGGTGGAGGTGGTGGGAGACATGAGTGGGGGCCTAGTGGAGGGTGCCCCTGCACTGCTGGGGGTAGGGGTGATGGGAGACATGAGTGGGGCCTGGTGGAGGGTGCCCTGCACTGCTGGGGGTGGGGGTGGTGGGAGACATGAGTGGGGGCCTGGTGGAGGGTGCCCCTGGATGCTGGGGGGTGGGGGTGGTGGGAGACATGAGTGGGGGCCTGGTGGAGGCTGCCCCTGCACTGCTGGGGGTGGGGGTGAAGGGAGACATGAGTGGGGGAATGGTGGAGGCTGCCCCAGGATGGTGGGGGTTGGGGTGCAGGGAGACATGAGTTGGACTTGAGTTGGGGCCTGGTGGAGAGTGCTCTGCACTGCTGGGGGGGTGGGGGGGGTGGTAGACATGAGTGGGGGCCTGGTGGAGGCTGTCCCTGCACTGCTGGGGGGTGGGGGTGGTGGGAGACATGAGTGGGGGCCTGGTGGAGGGTGCCCCTGCACTGCTGGGGGGTGGGGGTGATGGGAGACATGAGTGGGTGCCTGGTGGAGGGTGCCCCTGGATGCTGGGGGGTGGGGGTGGTGGCAGACATGCATGGGGGCCTGGTGGAGGGTGCCCTGCACTGCTGGGGGGTGGGGGTGATGGGAGACATGAGTGGGGGCCTGGTGGAGGGTGCCCCTGCACTGCTGGGGGGGTGGTGGTAGACATGAGTGGGGGCCTGGTGGAGGCTTCCCCTGCACTGCTGGGGGTGGGGGGTGGTGGGAGACATGTGTGGGGCCTGGTGGAGGGTGCCCCTGGATGCTGGGGGGTGGGGGTGCAGGGAGACATGAGTTGGACATGAGTGGGGGCCTGGTGGAGGGTGCCCTGCACTGCTGGGGGGTGGGGGTGGTGGTAGTCATGAGTGGGGGCCTGGTGGAGGCTGCCCCTGCACTGCTGGGGGGTGGGGGTGGTGGGAGACATGAGTGGGGGCCTGCTGGAGGGTGCCCCTTCACTGCTGGGGTGTGGGGGTGATGGGAGACATGAGTGGGGGCCTGGTGGAGGGTGCCCCTGGATGCTGGGGGTGCTGGGAGACATGAGTGGGGGCCTGGTGGAGGGTGCCCTGCACTGCCGGGGGGGTGGGGGTGATGGGAGACATGAGTGGGGGCCTGGTGGAGGCTGCCCCTGCACTGCTGGGGGGTGGGGGTGGTGGGAGACATGAGTGGGGGCCTGGAGGATGGTGCCCCTGCACTGCTGGGGGGTGGGGGTGATGGGAGACATGTGTGGGGGCCTGGTGGAGGCTGCCCCTGGATGCTGGGGGGTGGGGGTGCAGGGAGACCTGAGATGGACATGAGTGGGGGGCTGGTGGAGGGTGCCCCTGCACTGCTGGGGGGTGGGGGTGGTGGGAGACATGAGTGGGGGCCTGGTGGAGGGTGCCCCTGCACTGCTGGGGGGTGGGAGTGGTGGGAGACATGAGTGGGGGCCTGGTGGAGGGTTCCCCTGCACTGCTGGGGGGTGGCGGTGATGGGAGACATGAGTGGGGGCCTGGTGGAGGGTGCCCCTGGATGCTGGGGAGTGGGGGTGCTGGGGGACATGAGTGGGGGCCTGGTGAAGGGTGCCCTGCACTGCTGGGGGGTGGGGGCGATGGGAGACATGAGTGGGGGCCCGGTGGAGGCCGCCCCTGCACTGCTGGGGGGTGGGGGTGGTGGGGACATGAGTGGGGGCCTGGTGGAGGGTGCCCCTGCACTGCTGGGGGGTGGGGGTGATGGGAGACATGTGCCGGGGGCCTGGTGAGCCTGCCCCTGGATGCTGGGGGTGGGGGGTGCAGGGAGACATGAGTTGGACATGAGTGGGGGCCTGGTGGAGGGTGCCCCTGCACTGCTGGGGGGTGGGGTGGTGGGAGACATGAGTGGGGGCCTGGTGGAGGGTGCCCCTGCACTGCTGGGGGGTGGGGGTGATGGGAGACATGTGTGGGGGCCTGGTGGAGGGTGCCCTGCACTGCTGGGGGGTGGGGTGGTGGGAGACATGAGTGGGGGCCTGGTGGAGGGTGCCCCTGGATGCTGGGGGTGGGGGTGGTGGGAGACATGAGTGGGGGCCTGGTGGAGGGTATCCCTGCACTGCTGGGGGGTGGGGGTGATGGGAGACATGAGTGGGGGCCTGGTGGAGGGTGCCCCTGCACTGCTGCGGGGTGGGGGTGGTGGTAGACATGAGTTTGGGCCTGGTGGAGGATGCCCCTGCACTGCTGGGGGGTGGGGGTTGTGGGAGACATGAGTGGGGGCCTGGTGGAGGGTGCCCCTGCACTGCTGGGGGGTGGGGGTGATGGGAGACATGAGAGGGGGCCTGGTGGAGGGTGCCCCTGGATGCTGGGGGGTGGGGGTGCTGGGAGACATGAGTGGGGGCCTGGTGGAGGGTGCCCTGCAATGCTGGGGGGTGGGGGTGATGGGAGACATGAGAGGGGGCCTGGTGGAGGGTGCCCCTGGATGCCAGGGGGTGGGGGTGCTGGGAGACATGAGTGGGGGCCTGGTGGAGGGTGCCCCTGCACTGCTGGGGGGTGGTGGGAGACATGAGTGGGGGCCTGGTGGAGGGTGCCCCTGCACTGCTGGGGGGTGGGGGTGATGGGAGACATGTTTGGGGCCTGGTGGAGGGTGCCCTGCACTGCTGGGGGGTGGGGGTGGTGGGAGACATGAGTGGGGGCATGGTGGAGGGTGCCCCTGGATGCTGGGGGGTGGGGGTGGTGGGAGACATGAGTGGGGGCCTGGTGGAGGCTGCCCCTGCACTGCTGGGGGGTGGTGGGAGACATGAGCGGGGGCCTGGTGGAGGATGCCCCTGGATGCTGGGGGCTGGGGTGCAGGGAGACATGAGTTGGACATGAGTGGGGGCCTGGTGGAGGGTGCCCTGCACTTCTTGGGGTGGGGGTGGTGGTAAACATGAGTGGGGGCCTGGTGGAGGCTGCCCCTGCACTGCTGGGGGGTGGGGGTGTAGGGAGACATGAGTTGGACATGAGTGGGGGCCTGGTGGAGGGTGCCCTTGCAAAGCAGGGGGGTGGGGTGGTGGAAGACATGAGTGGGGGCCTGGTGGAGGGTGCCCCTGCACTGCTGGGGGGAGGGGGTGGTGGGAGACATGAGTGGGGGCCTGGTGGAGGGTGCGCCTGCACTGCTGGGGGGGTGGGGGTGATGGGAGACATGTGTGGGGCCCTGGTGGAGGGTGCCCTGCACTGCTGGGGGGTGGGGGTGGTGGGAGACATGAGTGGGGGCCTGGTGGAGGATGCCCCTGCACTGCTGGGGGGTGGGGGTTGTGGGAGACATGAGTGGGGGCCTGGTGGAGGGTGCCCCTGCACTGCTGGGGGGTGGGGGTGATGGGAGACATGAGAGGGGGCCTGGTGGAGGGTGCCCCTGGATGCTGGGGGGGTGGGGGTGCTGGGGAGACATGAGTGGGGGCCTGGTGGAGGGTGCCCTGCAATGCTGGGGGGTGGGGGTGATGGGAGACATGAGAGGGGGCCTGGTGGAGGGTGCCCCTGGATGCCAGGGGGTGGGGGTGCTGGGAGACATGAGTGGGGGCCTGGTGGAGGGTGCCCCTGCACTGCTGGGGGGTGGTGGGAGACATGAGTGGGGGCCTGGTGGAGGGTGCCCCTGCACTGCTGGGGGGTGGGGGTGATGGGAGACATGTTTGGGGCCTGGTGGAGGGTGCCCTGCACTGCTGGGGGGTGGGGGTGGTGGGAGACATGAGTGGGGGCATGGTGGAGGGTGCCCCTGGATGCTGGGGGGTGGGGGTGGTGGGAGACATGAGTGGGGGCCTGGTGGAGGCTGCCCCTGCACTGCTGGGGGGTGGTGGGAGACATGAGCGGGGGCCTGGTGGAGGATGCCCCTGGATGCTGGGGGCTGGGGTGCAGGGAGACATGAGTTGGACATGAGTGGGGGCCTGGTGGAGGGTGCCCTGCACTTCTTGGGGTGGGGGTGGTGGTAAACATGAGTGGGGGCCTGGTGGAGGCTGCCCCTGCACTGCTGGGGGGTGGGGGTGTAGGGAGACATGAGTTGGACATGAGTGGGGGCCTGGTGGAGGGTGCCCTTGCAAAGCAGGGGGGTGGGGTGGTGGAAGACATGAGTGGGGGCCTGGTGGAGGGTAGGGTGCCCCTGCACTGCTGGGGGAGGGGGTGGTGGGAGACATGAGTGGGGGCCTGGTGGAGGGTGCGCCTGCACTGCTGGGGGGTGGGGGTGATGGGAGACATGTGTGGGGCCCTGGTGGAGGGTGCCCTGCACTGCTGGGGGGTGGGGGTGGTGGGAGACATGAGTGGGGGACTGGTGGAGGGTGCCCCTGGATGCTGGGGTGGGGGTGCTGGGATACATGAATGGGGCCTGGTGGAGGGTGCCCTGCACTGCTGGGGGTGGGGTGATGGGAGACATGAGTGGGGGCCTGGTGGAGGCTGCCCCTGCACTGCTGGGGGGTGGGGGTGGTGGGAGACATGAGTGGGGGCCTGGTGGGAGGGTGCCCCTGCACTGCTGGGGGGTGGAGGTGGTGGGAGACATGAGTGGGGGCCTAGTGGAGGGTGCCCCTGCACTGCTGGGGGTAGATGTGATGGGAGACATGAGTGGGGGCCTGGTGGAGGGTGCCCTGCACTGCTGGGGGTGGGGGTGGTGGGAGACATGAGTGGGGGCCTGGTGGAGGGTGCCCCTGGATGCTGGGGGGTGGGGGTGGTGGGAGACATGAGTTGGACATGAGTGGGGGCCTGGTGGACGGTGCCCCTGCACTGCTGGGGGGTGGGGGTGGTGGGAGACATGAGTGGGGGCCTGGTGGAGGGTGCCCCTGCACTGCTGGGGGGTGGAGGTGGTGGGAGACATGAGTGGGGGCCTAGTGGAGGGTGCCCCTGCACTGCTGGGGGTAGATGTGATGGGAGACATGAGTGGGGGCCTGGTGGAGGGTGCCCTGCACTGCTGGGGGTGGGGGTGGTGGGAGACATGAGTGGGGGCCTGGTGGAGGGTGCCCCTGGATGCTGGGGGGTGGGGGTGGTGGGAGACATGAGTTGGACATGAGTGGGGGCCTGGTGGACGGTGCCCCTGCACTGCTGGGGGGTGGGGGTGGTGGGAGACATGAGTGGGGGCCTGGTGGAGGGTGCCCCTGCACTGCTGGGGGGTGGAGGTGGTGGGAGACATGAGTGGGGGCCTAGTGGAGGGTGCCCCTGCACTGCTGGGGGTAGGGGTGATGGGAGACATGAGTGGGGGCCTGGTGGAGGGTGCCCTGCACTGCTGGGGGTGGGGGTGGTGGGAGACATAAGTGGGGGCCTGGTGGAGGGTGCCCCTGGATGATGGGGGGTGGGGGTGGTGGGAGACATGAGTGGGGGCCTGGTGGAGGCTGCCCCTGCACTGCTGGGGGTGGGGTGAAGGGAGACATGAGTGGGGGAATGGTGGAGGCTGCCCCAGGATGGTGGGGGGTTGGGGTGCAGGGAGACATGAGTTGGACTTGAGTTGGGGCCTGGTGGAGAGTGCTCTGCACGCTGGGGGGTGGGGGTGGTGGTAGACATGAGTGGGGGCCTGGTGGAGGCTGTCCCTGCACTGCTGGGGGGTGGGGGTGGTGGGAGACATGAGTGGGGGCCTGGTGGAGGGTGCCCCTGCACTGCTGGGGGGTGGGGGTGATGGGAGACATGAGTGGGTGCCTGGTGGAGGGTGCCCCTGGATGCTGGGGGGGTGGGGGTGGTGGCAGACATGCGTGGGGGCCTGGTGGAGGGTGCCCTGCACTGCTGGGGGGTGGGGGTGATGGGAGACATGAGTGGGGGCCTGGTGGAGGGTGCCCCTGCACTGCTGGGGGGGTGGTGGTAGACATGAGTGGGGGCCTGGTGGAGGCTGCCCCTGCACTGCTGGGGGTGGGGGTGGTGGGAGACATGTGTGGGGCCTGGTGGAGGGTGCCCCTGGATGCTGGGGGGTGGGGGTGCAGGGAGACATGAGTTGGACATGAGTGGGGGCCTGGTGGAGGGTGCCCTGCACTGCTGGGGGGTGGGGGTGGTGGTAGTCATGAGTGGGGGCCTGGTGGAGGCTGCCCCTGCACTGCTGGGGGGTGGGGGTGGTGGGAGACATGAGTGGGGGCCTGCTGGAGGGTGCCCCTTCACTGCTGGGGTGTGGGGGTGATGGGAGACATGAGTGGGGGCCTGGTGGAGGGTGCCCCTGGATGCTGGGGGTGCTGGGAGACATGAGTGGGGGCCTGGTGGAGGGTGCCCTGCACTGCCGGGGGGTGGGGGTGATGGGAGACATGAGTGGGGGCCTGGTGGAGGCTGCCCCTGCACTGCTGGGGGTGGGGGTGGTGGGAGACATGAGTGGGGGGCCTGGAGGATGGTGCCCCTGCACTGCTGGGGGGTGGGGGTGATGGGAGACATGTGTGGGGGCCTGGTGGAGGCTGCCCCTGGATGCTGGGGGGTGGGGGTGCAGGGAGACCTGAGTTGGACATGAGTGGGGGCCTGGTGGAGGGTTCCCCTGCACTGCTGGGGGGTGGCGGTGATGGGAGACATGAGTGGGGGCCTGGTGGAGGGTGCCCCTGGATGCTGGGGAGTGGGGGTGCTGGGGGACATGAGTGGGGGCCTGGTGAAGGGTGCCCTGCACTGCTGGGGGGTGGGGGCGATGGGAGACATGAGTGGGGGCCCGGTGGAGGCCGCCCCTGCACTGCTGGGGGGTGGGGTGGTGGGGGACATGAGTGGGGGCCTGGTGGAGGGTGCCCCTGCACTGCTGGGGGGTGGGGGTGATGGGAGACATGTGCCGGGGCCTGGTGAGCCTGCCCCTGGATGCTGGGGGGTGGGGGTGCAGGGAGACATGAGTTGGACATGAGTGGGGGCCTGGTGGAGGGTGCCCCTGCACTGCTGGGGGGTGGGGTGGTGGGAGACATGAGTGGGGGCCTGGTAGAGGGTGCCCCTGCACTGCTGGGGGGTGGGGGTGATGGGAGACATGTGTGGGGGCCTGGTGGAGGGTGCCCTGCATTGCTGGGGGGTGGGGTGGTGGGAGACATGTGTGGGGGCCTGGTGGAGGGTGCCCCTGGATGCTGGGGTGGGGGTAGTGGGAGACATGAGTGGGGGCCTGGTGGAGGGTGCCCCTGCACTGCTGGGGGGTGGGGGTGGTGGTAGACATGAGTGGGGCCTGGTGGAGGATGCCCCTGCACTGCTGGGGGGTGGGGGTTGTGGGAGACATGAGTGGGGGCCTGGTGGAGGGTGCCCCTGCACTGCTGGGGGGTGGGGGTGATGGGAGACATGAGAGGGGGCCAGGTGGAGGGTGCCCCTGGATGCTGGGGGGTGGGGGTGCTGGGAGACATGAGTGGGGCCTGGTGGAGGGTGCCCTGCAATGCTGGGGGGTGGGGGTGATGGGAGACATGAGAGGGGGCCTGGTGGAGGGTGCCCCTGGATGCCGGGGGTGGGGGTGCTGGGAGACATGAGTGGGGGCCTGGTGGAGGGTGGCCCCTGCACTGCTGGGGGGTGGTGGGAGACATGAGTGGGGGCCTGGTGGAGGGTGCCCCTGCACTGCTGGGGGGTTGGGGGTGATGGGAGACATGTTTGGGGCCTGGTGGAGGGTGCCCTGCACTGCTGGGGGGTGGGGGTGGTGGGAGACATGAGTGGGGGCATGGTGGAGGGTGCCCTGGATGCTGGGGGGTGGGGGTGGTGGGAGACATGAGTGGGGGACTGGTGGAGGCTGCCCCTGCACTGCTGGGGGGTGGTGGGAGACATGAGCGGGGGCCTGGTGGAGGATGCCCCTGGATGCTGGGGGCTGGGGTGCAGGGAGACATGAGTTGGACATGAGTGGGGCCTGGTGGAGGGTGCCCTGGACTTCTTGGGGTGGGGGTGGTGGTAAACATGAGTGGGGGCCTGGTGGAGGCTGCCCCTGCACTGCTGGGGGGTGGGGGTGTAGGGAGACATGAGTTGGACATGAGTGGGGGCCTGGTGGGAGGGTGCCCCTTGCACTGCAGAGGGGTGGTGTGGTGGAAGACATGAGTGGGGGCCTGGTGGAGGGTGCCCCTGCACTGCTGGGGGGAGGGGGTGGTGGGAGACATGAGTGGGGGCCTCGTGGAGGGTGCCCTGCACTGCTGGGGGGTGGGGGTGGTGGGAGACATGAGTGGGGGACTGGTGGAGGGTGCCCCTGGATGCTGGGGGGTGGGGGTGCTGGGAGACATGAGTGGGGGCCTGGTGGAGGGTGCCCTGCACTGCTGGGGGTGGGGTGATGGGAGACATGAGTGGGGGCCTGGTGGAGGCTGCCCCTGCACTGCTGGGGGGTGGGGGTGGTGGGAGACATGAGTGGGGGCCTGGTGGAGGGGTGCCCCTGCACTGCTGGGGGGGTGGAGGTGGTGGGAGACATGAGTGGGGGCCTAGTGGAGGGTGCCCCTGCACTGCTGGGGTGTGGAGGTGGTGGGAGACATGAGTGGGGGCCTGGTGGAGGGTGCCCCTGCACTGCTGGGGGGTGGAGGTGGGTGGGAGACATGAGTGGGGGCCCTAGTGGAGGGTGCCCCTGCACTGCTGGGGGTAGGGGTGATGGGAGACATGAGTGGGGGCCTGGTGGAGGGTACCCTGCACTGCTGGGGGTGGGGGGTGGTGGGAGACATGAGTGGGGCCTGGTGGAGGGTGCCCCTGGATGCTGGGGGTTGTTGGTGGTGGGAGACATGAGTTGGACATGAGGGGGGGCCTGGTGGACGGTGCCCCTGCACTGCTGGGGGGTGGGGGTGGTGGGAGACATGAGTAGGGGCCTGGTGGAGGGTGCCCCTGCAACTGCTGGGGGGTGGAGGTGGTGGGAGACATGAGTGGGGGCCTAGTGGAGGGTGCCCCTGCACTGCTGGGGGTAGGGGTGATGGGAGACATGAGTGGGGGCCTGGTGGAGGGTGCCTGCACTGCTGGGGGTGGGGTGGTGGGAGACATGAGTGGGGGCCTGGTGGATGGTGCCCCTGGATGCTGGGGGGTGGGGGTGGTGGGAGACATGAGTGGGGGCCTGGTGGAGGCTGCCCCTGCACTGCTGGGGGTGGGGGTGAAGGGAGACATGAGTGGGGGAATGGTGGAGGCTGCCCCAGGATGGTGGGTGGTTGGGGTGCAGGGAGACATGAGTTGGACTTGAGTTGGGGCCTGGTGGAGAGTGCTCTGCACTGCTGGGGGGGTGGGGGTGGTGGTAGACATGAGTGGGGGCCTGGTGGAGGCTGTCCCTGCACTGCTGGGGGGTGGGGGTGGTGGGAGACATGAGTGGGGGCCTGGTGGAGGGTGCCCCTGCACTGCTGGGGGTGGGGTGATGGGGAGACATGAGTGGGTGCCTGGTGGAGGGTGCCCCTGGATGCTGGGGGGTGGGGGGTGGTGGCAGACATGCGTGGGGGGCCTGGTGGAGGGTGCCCTGCACTGCTGGGGGGTGGGGGTGATGGGAGACATGAGTGGGGGCCTGGTGGAGGGTGCCCCTGCACTGCTGGGGGGGTGGTGGTAGACATGAGTGGGGGCCTGGTGGAGGCTGCCCCTGCACTGCTGGGGGTGGGGGTGGTGGGAGACATGTGTGGGGCCTGGTGGAGGGTGCCCTGCACTGCTGGGGGGTGGGGGTGGTGGGAGACATGAGTGGGGGCCTGGTGGATGGTGCCCCTGGATGCTGGGGGGTGGGGGTGGTGGGAGACATGAGTGGGGGCCTGGTGGAGGCTGCCCCTGGATGCTGGGGGCGGGGGGTTCAGGGAGACATGAGTTGGACATGAGTGGGGGCCTGGTGGAAGGTGCCCTGCACTTCCGGAGGGGTGGGGGTGGGGTGGTGGTAGACATGGGTGGGGGCCTGGTGGAGGCTTCCCCTGCACTGCTGGGGGTGGGGGTGCAGGGAGACATGAGTTGGATATGAGTGGGGGCCTGTTGGAGGGTGCCCTGCACTGCTGGGGGGTGGGGGTGGTGGTAGACATGAGTGGGGGCCTGGTGGAGGCTGCCCCTACACTGCTGGGGGGTGGGGGTGGTGGGAGACATGAGTGGGGGCCTGGTGGAGGCTGCCCCTGCACTGCTGGGGGGTGGGGGTGGTGGGAGACATGAGTGGGGCCTGGTGGAGGGTGCCCCTGCACTGCTGGGGGGTGGGTGTGCAGGGAGACATGAGTTGGACATGAGTGGGGGCCTGGTGGAGGGTGCCCCTGCACTGCTGGGGGGTGGGGTGATGGGAGACATGAGTGGGGACCTGGTGGAGGGTGCCCCTGGATGCTGGGGGGTGGGGGTGCTGGGAGACATGAGTGGGGTCCTGGTGGAGGCTGCCCCTGCACTGCTGGGGGGTGGGGGTGGTGGGAGACATGAGTGGGGGCCTGGTGGAGGGTGCCCCTGCACTGCTGGGGGGTGGGGGTGGTGGGAGACATGAGTGGGGGCCTGGTGGAGGGTGCCCCTGCACTGCTGGGGGGTGGGGTGGTGGGAGACATGAGTGGGGGCCTGGTGGAGGGTTCCCCTACACTGCTGGGGGGTGGGGGTGATGGGAGCCATGAGTGGGGGCCTGGTGGAGGGTGCCCCTGGATGCTGGGGGGTGGGGGTGATGGGAGACATGAGTGGGGGCCTGGTCGAGGGTGCCCTGCACTGCTGGGGGGTGGGGGTGATGGGAGACATGAGTGGGGGCCTGGTGGAGGCTGCCCCTGCACTGCTGGGGGGTGGAGGTGGTGGGAGACATGAGTGGGGGCCTGGTGGAGGGTGCCCCTGCACTGCTGGGGGGTGGGGGTGATGGGAGACATGTGTGGGGGCCTGGTGGAGGCTGCCCTGCACTGCTGGGGGGTGGGGGTGGTGGGAGAAATGAGTGGGGGCCTGGTGGAGGGTGCCCCTGCACTGCTGGGGGATGGGGGTGATGGGGGACATGTGTGGGGGCCTGGTGAGCCTGCCCCTGGATTTGGGGGGTGGGGGTGCAGGGAGACATGAGTTGGACATGAGTGGGGGCCTGGTGGACGGTGCCCCTGCACTGCTGGGGGGTGGGGGTGGTGGGAGACATGAGTGGGGGCCTGGTGGAGGGTGCCCCTGCATTGCTGGGGGGTGGAGGTGGTGGGAGACATGAGTGGGGGCCTGGTGGAGGGTGCCCTGCACTGCTGGGGGGTGGGGGTGATGGGAGACATGAGTGGGGGCCTGGTGGAGGGTGCCCCTGGATGCTGGGGGGTGGGGGTGGTGGGAGACATGAGTGGGGGCCTGGTGGAGGCTGCCCCTGCACTGCTGGGGGGTGGTGGGAGACATGAGCGGGGGCCTGGTGGAGGATGCCCCTGGATGCTGGGGGCTGGGGTGCAGGGAGACATGAGTTGGACATGAGTGGGGGCAAGGTGGAGGGTGCCCTGCACTTCTGGGGGTGGGGGTGGTGGTAAACATGAGTGGGGGGCTGGTGGAGGCTGCCCCTGCACTGCTGGGGGGTGGGGGTGTAGGGAGACATGAGTTGGACATGAGTGGGGGCCTGGTGGAGGGTGCCCCTGCACTGCTGGGGGGTGGGGTGGTGGAAGACATGAGTGGGGGCCTGGTGGAGGGTGCCCCTGCACTGCTGGGGGGTGGGGTGGTGGAAGACATGAGTGGGGGCCTGTTGGAGGGTGCCCCTGCACTGCTGGGGGGTGGGGTGGTGGAAGACATGAGTGGGGGCCTGGTGGAGGGTGCCCCTGCACTGCTGGGGGGAGGGGGTGGTGGGAGACATGAGTGGGGGCCTGGTGGAGGGTGTGCCTGCACTGCTGGGGGGTGGGGGTGATGGGAGACATGTGTGGGGCCCTGGTGGAGGGTGCCCTGCACTGCTGGGGGGTGGGGGTGGTGGGAGACATGAGTGGGGGACTGGTGGAGAGTGCCCCTGGATGCTGGGGGGTGGGGGTGCTGGGAGACATGAGTGGGGGCCTGGTGGAGGGTGCCCTGCACTGCAGGGGGTGGGGTGATGGGAGACATGAGTGGGGGCCTGGTGGAGGCTGCACTGCACTGCTGGGGGGTGGGGGGTGGTGGGAGACATGAGTGGGGGCCTGGTGGAGGCTGCACCTGCACTGCTGGGGTGTGGGGTGGTGGGAGACATGAGTGGGGGCCTGGTGGAGGCTGCCCCTGGATGCTGGGGGCTGGGGATACAGGGAGACATGAGTTGGACATGAGTAGGGGCCTGGTGGAGGGTGCCCTGCACTTCTGGGGGTGGGGGTGGTGGTAGACATGAATGGGGGCCTGGTGGAGGCTGCCCCTGCACTGCTGGGGGGTGGGGGTGCAGGGAGACATGAGTTGGACATGAGTGGGGGCCTGGTGGAGGGTGCCCTGCACTTCTGGGGGTGGGGGTGGTGGTAAACATGAGTGGGAGCCTGGTGGAGGCTGCCCCTGCACTGCTGGGGGGTGGGGGTGCAGGGAGACATGAGTTGGACATGAGTGGGGGCCTGGTGGAGGGTGCCCCTGCACTGCTGGGGCATGGGGTGTGGGAGACATGAGTGGGGGCCTGGTGGAGGGGGCCCCTGCACTGCTGGGGGGAGTGGGTGGTGGGAGACATGAGTGGGGGCCTGGTGGAGGGTGCGCCTGCACTGCTGGGGGGTGGGGGTGATGGGAGACATGTGTGGGGCCCTGGTGGAGGGTGCCCTGCACTGCTGGGGGTGGGGGTGGTGGGAGACATGAGTGGGGGCCTGGTGGAGGGTGCCCCTGGATGCTGGGGGGTGGGGGTGGAGACATGAGTGGGGGCCTGGTGGAGGCTGCCCCTGCACTGCTGGGGGGTGGGGGTGATGGGAGACATGTGTGGGGGCCTGGTGGAGGGTGCCCTGCACTGCTGGGGGTGGGGTGGTGGGAGACATGAGTGGGGGCCTGGTGGAGGGTGCCCCTGGATGCTGGGGGTGGGGGTAGTGGGAGACATGAGTGGGGGCCTGGTGGAGGGTGCCCCTGCACTGCTGGGGGGTGGGGGTGGTGGTAGACATGAGTGGGGGCCTGGTGGAGGATGCCCCTGCACTGCTGGGGGGTGGGGGTTGTGGGAGACATGAGTGGGGGCCTGGTGGAGGGTGCCCCTGCACTGCTGGGGGGTGGGGGTGATGGGAGACATGAGAGGGGGCCAGGTGGAGGGTGCCCCTGGATGCTGGGGGGTGGGGGTGCTGGGAGACATGAATGGGGGCCTGGTGGAGGGTGCCCTGCAATGCTGGGGGGTGGGGGTGATGGGAGACATGAGAGGGGGCCTGGTGGAGGGTGCCCCTGGATGCCGGGGGGTGGGGGTGGTGGGAGACATGAGTGGGGGACTGGTGGAGAGTGCCCCTGGATGCTGGGGGGTGGGGGTGCTGGGAGACATGAGTGGGGGCCTGGTGGAGGGTGCCCTGCACTGCAGGGGGTGGGGTGATGGGAGACATGAGTGGGGGCCTGGTGGAGGCTGCACTGCACTGCTGGGGGGTGGGGGTGGTGGGAGACATGAGTGGGGGGCCTGGTGGAGGCTGCACCTGCACTGCTGGGGTGTGGGGTGGTGGGAGACATGAGTGGGGGCCTGGTGGAGGCTGCCCCTGGATGCTGGGGGCTGGGGATACAGGGAGACATGAGTTGGACATGAGTAGGGGCCTGGTGGAGGGTGCCCTGCACTTCTGGGGGTGGGGGTGGTGGTAGACATGAATGGGGGCCTGGTGGAGGCTGCCCCTGCACTGCTGGGGGGTGGGGGTGCAGGGAGACATGAGTTGGACATGAGTGGGGGCCTGGTGGAGGGTGCCCTGCACTTCTGGGGGTGGGGGTGGTGGTAAACATGAGTGGGAGCCTGGTGGAGGCTGCCCCTGCACTGCTGGGGGGTGGGGGTGCAGGGAGACATGAGTTGGACATGAGTGGGGGCCTGGTGGAGGGTGCCCCTGCACTGCTGGGGCATGGGGTGTGGGAGACATGAGTGGGGGCCTGGTGGAGGGTGCCCCTGCACTGCTGGGGGGAGTGGGTGGTGGGAGACATGAGTGGGGGCCTGGTGGAGGGTGCGCCTGCACTGCTGGGGGGTGGGGGTGATGGGAGACATGTGTGGGGCCCTGGTGGAGGGTGCCCTGCACTGCTGGGGGGTGGGGGTGGTGGGAGACATGAGTGGGGGCCTGGTGGAGGGTGCCCCTGGGATGCTGGGGGGTGGGGGTGGGAGACATGAGTGGGGGCCTGGTGGAGGCTGCCCCTGCACTGCTGGGGGGTGGGGGTGATGGGAGACATGTGTGGGGGCCTGGTGGAGGGTGCCCTGCACTGCTGGGGGGGTGGGGTGGTGGGAGACATGAGTGGGGGCCTGGTGGAGGGTGCCCCTGGATGCTGGGGGTGGGGGTAGTGGGAGACATGAGTGGGGGCCTGGTGGAGGGTGCCCCTGCACTGCTGGGGGGTGGGGGTGGTGGTAGACATGAGTGGGGGCCTGGTGGAGGATGCCCCTGCACTGCTGGGGGGTGGGGGTTGTGGGAGACATGAGTGGGGGCCTGGTGGAGGGTGCCCCTGCACTGCTGGGGGGTGGGGGTGATGGGAGACATGAGAGGGGGCCAGGTGGAGGGTGCCCCTGGATGCTGGGGGGTGGGGGTGCTGGGAGACATGAATGGGGGCCTGGTGGAGGGTGCCCTGCAATGCTGGGGGGTGGGGGTGATGGGAGACATGAGAGGGGGCCTGGTGGAGGGTGCCCCTGGATGCCGGGGGGTGGGGGTGCTGGGAGACATGAGTGGGGGCCTGGTGGAGGGTGCCCCTGCACTGCTGGGGGTGGTGGGAGACATGGAGTGGGGGCCTGGTGGAGGGTGCCCCTGCACTGCTGGGGGGTGGGGGTGGATGGGAGACATGTTTGGGGCCTGGTGGAGGGTGCCCCTGCACTGCTGGGGGTGGGGGTGGTGGGAGACATGAGTGGGGGCATGGTGGAGGGTGCCCCTGGATGCTGGGGGTGGGGGTGGTGGGAGACATGAGTGGGGGACTGGTGGAGGCTGCCCCTGCACTGCTGGGGGGTGGTGGGAGACATGAGCGGGGGCCTGGTGGAGGATGCCCCTGGATGCTGGGGGCTGGGTGCAGGGAGACATGAGTTGGACATGAGTGGTGGCCTGGTGGAGGGTGCCCTGGACTTCTTGGGGTGGGGTGGTGGTAAACATGAGTGGGGGCCTGGTGGAGGCTGCCCCTGCACTGCTGGGGGGTGGGGGTGTAGGGAGACATGAGTTGGACATGAGTGGGGGCCTGGTGGAGGGTGCCCTTGCACTGCAGAGGGGTGGTGTGGTGGAAGACATGAATGGGGGCCTGGTGGAGGGTGCCCCTGCACTGCTGGGGGGAGGGGGTGGTGGGAGACATGAGTGGGGGCCTCGTGGAGGGTGCCCTGCACTGCTGGGGGGTGGGGGTGGTGGGAGACATGAGTGGGGGACTGGTGGAGGTGCCCCTGGATGCTGGGGGGTGGGGGTGCTGGGAGACATGAGTGGGGGCCTGGTGGAGGGTGCCCTGCACTGCTGGGGGTGGGGTGATGGGAGACATGAGTGGGGGCCTGGTGGAGGCTGCCCCTGCACTGCTGGGGGGTGGGGTGGTGGGAGACATGCGTGGGGGCCTGGTGGAGGGTGCCCCTGCACTGCTGGGGGGTGGAGGTGGTGGGAGACATGAGTGGGGGCCTAGTGGAGGGTGCCCCTGCACTGCTGGGGGGTGGAGGTGGTGGGAGACATGAGTGGGGGCCTGGTGGAGGGTGCCCCTGCACTGCTGGGGGTGGAGGTGGTGGGAGACATGAGTGGGGGCCTAGTGGAGGGTGCCTCTGCACTGCTGGGGGTAGGGGTGATGGGAGACATGAGTGGGGGCCTGGTGGAGGGTGCCCTGCACTACTGGGGTGGGGGTGGTGGGAGACATGAGTGGGGGCCTGGTGGAGGGTGCCCCTGGATGCTGGGGGGTGGGGGTGGTGGGAGACATGAGTTGGACATGAGGGGGGGCCTGGTGGACGGTGCCCCTGCACTGCTGGGGGGTGGGGGGGGTGGGAGACATGAGTGGGGGCCTGGTGGAGGGTGCCCCTGCACTGCTGGGGGGTAGAGGTGGTGGGAGACATGAGTGGGGGGCCTAGTGGGGGGTGCCCCTGCACTGCTGGGGGTAGGGGTGATGGGGAGACATGAGTGGGGGCCTGGTGGAGGGTGCCCTGCACTGCTGGGGGTGGGGGTGGTGGGAGACATGAGTGGGGGCCTGGTGGAGGGTGCCCCTGGATGCTGGGGGGTGGGGTGGTGGGAGACATGAGTGGGGGCCTGGTGGAGGCTGCCCCTGCACTGCTGGGGGTGGGGGTGAAGGGAGACATGAGTGGGGGAATGGTGGAGGCTGCCCCAGGATGGTGGGGGGTTGGGGTGCAGGGAGACATGAGTTGGACTTGAGTTGGGGCCTGGTGGAGAGTGCTCTGCACTGCTGGGGGGGTGGGGGTGGTGGTAGACATGAGTGGGGGCCTGGTGGAGGCTGTCCCTGCACTGCTGGGGGGTGGGGGTGGTGGGAGACATGAGTGGGGCCTGGTGGAGGGTGCCCCTGCACTGCTGGGGGGTGGGGGTGATGGGAGACATGAGTGGGTGCCTGGTGGAGGGTGCCCCTGGATGCTGGGGGGTGGGGGTGGTGGCAGACATGCGTGGGGGCCTGGTGGAGGGTGCCCTGCACTGCTGGGGGGTGGGGGTGATGGGAGACATGAGTGGGGGCCTGGTGGAGGGTGCCCCTGCACTGCTGGGGGGGTGGTGGTAGACATGAGTGGGGGCCTGGTGGAGGCTGCCCCTGCACTGCTGGGGGTGGGGTGGTGGGAGACATGTGTGGGGCCTGGTGGAGGGTGCCCTGCACTGCTGGGGGGTGGGGGTGGTGGGAGACATGAGTGGGGGCCTGGTGGATGGTGCCCCTGGATGCTGGGGGTGGGGGTGGGGGGGAGACATGAGTGGGGGCCTGGTGGAGGCTGCCCCTGGATGCTGGGGGCGGGGGGTTCAGGGAGACATGAGTTGGACATGAGTGGGGGCCTGGTGGAAGGTGCCCTGCACTTCCGGAGGGGTGGGAGTGGGGTGGTGGTAGACATGGGTGGGGGCCTGGTGGAGGCTTCCCCTGCACTGCTGGGGGTGGGGGTGCAGGGAGACATGAGTTGGATATGAGTGGGGGCCTGTTGGAGGGTGCCCCTGCACTGCTGGGGGGTGGGGGTGGTGGTAGACATGAGTGGGGGCCTGGTGGAGGCTGCCCCTACACTGCTGGGGGGTGGGGGTGGTGGGAGACATGAGTGGGGGCCTGGTGGAGGCTGCCCCTGCACTGCTGGGGGTGGGGGTGGTGGAGACATGAGTGGGGCCTGGTGGAGGGTGCCCCTGCACTGCTGGGGGTGGGTGTGCAGGGAGACATGAGTTGGACATGAGTGGGGGCCTGGTGGAGGGTGCCCCTGCACTGCTGGGGGGTGGGGTGATGGGAGGACATGAGTGGGGGCTGGTGGAGGGTGCCCCTGGATGCTGGGGGGTGGGGGGTGCTGGGAGACATGAGTGGGGTCCTGGTGGAGGCTGCCCCTGCACTGCTGGGGGGTGGGGGTGGTGGGAGACATGAGTGGGGGCCTGGTGGAGGGTGCCCCTGCACTGCTGGGGGGTGGGGGTGGTGGGAGACATGAGTGGGGGCCTGGTGGAGGGTGCCCCTGCACTGCTGGGGGGTGGGGTGGTGGGGGAGACATGAGTGGGGGCCTGGTGGAGGGTTCCCCTACACTGCTGGGGGGTGGGGGTGATGGGAGCCATGAGTGGGGGCCTGGTGGAGGGTGCCCCCTGGATGCTGGGGGGTGGGGGTGATGGGAGACATGAGTGGGGGCCTGGTCGAGGGTGCCCTGCACTGCTGGGGGGTGGGGGTGATGGGAGACATGAGTGGGGGCCTGGTGGAGGCTGCCCCTGCACTGCTGGGGGGTGGGGGTGGTGGGAGACATGAGTGGGGGCCTGGTGGAGGGTGCCCCTGCACTGCTGGGGGGTGGGGGTGATGGGAGACATGTGTGGGGGCCTGGTGGAGGCTGCCCTGCACTGCTGGGGGGTGGGGGTGGTGGGAGACATGAGTGGGGGCCTGGTGGAGGGTGCCCCTGCACTGCTGGGGGATGGGGGTGATGGGAGACATGTGTGGGGGCCTGGTGAGCCTGCCCTGGATTTGGGGGTGGGGGTGCAGGGAGACATGAGTTGGACATGAGTGGGGGCCTGGTGGACGGTGCCCCTGCACTGCTGGGGGTGGGGGTGGTGGGAGACATGAGTGGGGGCCTGGTGGAGGGTGCCCCTGCATTGCTGGGGGGTGGAGGTGGTGGGAGACATGAGTGGGGGCCTGGTGGAGGGTGCCCTGCACTGCTGGGGGGTGGGGGTGATGGGAGACATGAGTGGGGGCCTGGTGGAGGGTGCCCCTGGATGCTGGGGGGTGGGGGTGGTGGGAGACATGAGTGGGGGCCTGGTGGAGGCTGCCCCTGCACTGCTGGGGGGTGGTGGGAGACATGAGCGGGGGCCTGGTGGAGGATGCCCCTGGATGCTGGGGGCTGGGGTGCAGGGAGACATGAGTTGGACATGAGTGGGGGCAAGCTGGAAGGTGCCCTGCACTTCTGGGGGTGGGGGTGGTGGTAAACATGAGTGGGGGGCTGGTGGAGGCTGCCCCTGCACTGCTGGGGGGTGGGGGTGTAGGGAGACATGAGTTGGACATGAGTGGGGGCCTGGTGGAGGGTGCCCCTGCACTGCTGGGGGGTGGGGTGGTGGAAGACATGAGTGGGGGCCTGGTGGAGGGTGCCCCTGCACTGCTGGGGGGTGGGGTGGTGGAAGACATGAGTGGGGGCCTGGTGGAGGGTGCCCCTGCACTGCTGGGGGGTGGGGTGGTGGAAGACATGAGTGGGGGCCTGGTGGAGGGTGCCCCTGCACTGCTGGGGGGAGGGGGTGGTGCGAGACATGAGTGGGGGCCTGGTGGAGGGTGTGCCTGCACTGCTGGGGGGTGGGGGTGATGGGAGACATGTGTGGGGCCCTGGTGGAGGGTGCCCTGCACTGCTGGGGGGTGGGGGTGGTGGGAGACATGAGTGGGGGACTGGTGGAGGGTGCCCCTGGATGCTGGGGGGTGGGGGTGCTGGGAGACATGAGTGGGGGCCTGGTGGAGGGTGCCCTGCACTGCAGGGGGTGGGGTGATGGGAGACATGAGTGGGGGCCTGGTGGAGGCTGCCCTGCACTGCTGGGGGTGGGGGTGGTGGGAGACATGAGTGGGGGCCTGGTGGAGGCTGCACCTGCACTGCTGGGGTGTGGGGTGGTGGGAGACATGAGTGGGGGCCTGGTGGAGGCTGCCCCTGGATGCTGGGGGCTGGGGATACAGGGAGACATGAGTTGGACATGAGTAGGGGCCTGGTGGAGGGTGCCCTGCACTTCTGGGGGTGGGGGTGGTGGTAGACATGAATGGGGGCCTGGTGGAGGCTGCCCCTGCACTGCTGGGGGGTGGGGGTGCAGGGAGACATGAGTTGGACATGAGTGGGGGCCTGGTGGAGGGTGCCCTGCACTTCTGGGGGTGGGGGTGGTGGTAAACATGAGTGGGAGCCTGGTGGAGGCTGCCCCTGCACTGCTGGGGGGGTGGGGGTGCAGGGAGACATGAGTTGGACATGAGTGGGGGCCTGGTGGAGGGTGCCCCTGCACTGCTGGGGCATGGGGTGGTGGGAGACATGAGTGGGGGCCTGGTGGAGGGTGCCCCTGCACTGCTGGGGGGAGTGGGTGGTGGGAGACATGAGTGGGGGCCTGGTGGAGGGTGCGCCTGCACTGCTGGGGGGTGGGGGTGATGGGAGACATGTGTGGGGCCCTGGTGGAGGGTGCCCTGCACTGCTGGGGGGTGGGGGTGGTGGGAGACATGAGTGGGGGGCCTGGGGGAGGGTGCCCCTGGATGCTGGGGGGTGGGGGTGGGAGACATGAGTGGGGGCCTGGTGGAGGCTGCCCCTGCACTGCTGGGGGGTGGGGGTGCAGGGAGACATGAGTTGGACATGAGTGGGGGCCTGGTGGACGGTGCCCCTGCACTGCTGGGGGTGGGGTGGTGGGAGACATGAGTGGGGGGCCTGGTGGAGGGTGCCCCTGCATTGCTTGGGGGTGGAGGTGGTGGGAGACATGAGTGGGGGCCTGGTGGAGGGTGCCCTGCACTGCTGGGGGGTGGGGGTGATGGGAGACATGAGTGGGGGCCTGGTGAAGGTGCCCCTGGATGCTGGGGGTGGGGGGTGGTGGGAGACATGAGTGGGGCCTGGTGGAGGCTGCCCCTGCACTGCTGGGGGGTGGTGGGAGACATGAGCGGGGGCCTGGTGGAGGATGTCCCTGGATGCTGGGGGCTGGGGTGCAGGGAGACATGAGTTGGACATGAGTGGGGGCAAGGTGGAGGGTGCCCTGCACTTCTGGGGGTGGGGGTGGTGGTAAACATGAGTGGGGGGCTGGTGGAGGCTGCCCCTGCACTGCTGGGGGGTGGGGGTGTAGGGAGACATGAGTTGGACATGAGTGGGGGCCTGGTGGAGGGTGCCCCTGCACTGCTGGGGGGTGGGGTGGTGGAAGACATGAGTGGGGGGCCTGGTGGAGGGTGCCCCTGCACTGCTGGGGGGTGGGGTGGTGGAAGACATGAGTGGGGGCCTGGTGGAGGGTGCCCCTGCACTGCTGGGGGGTGGGGTGGTGGAAGACATGAGTGGGGGCCTGGTGGAGGGTGCCCCTGCACTGCTGGGGGGAGGGGGGGTGGGAGACATGAGTGGGGGCCTGGTGGAGGGTGTGCCTGCACTGCTGGGGGGTGGGGGTGATGGGAGACATGTGTGGGGCCCTGGTGGAGGGTGCCCTGCACTGCTGGGGGGTGGGGGGTGGTGGGAGACATGAGTGGGGGACTGGTGGAGGGTGCCCCTGGATGCTGGGGGGTGGGGGTGCTGGGAGACATGAGTGGGGGCCTGGTGGAGGGTGCCCTGCACTGCAGGGGGTGGGGTGATGGGAGACATGAGTGGGGGCCTGGTGGAGGCTGCCCTGCACTGCTGGGGGGTGGGGGTGGTGGGAGACATGAGTGGGGGCCTGGTGGAGGCTGCACCTGCACTGCTGGGGTGTGGGGTGGTGGGAGACATGAGTGGGGGCCTGGTGGAGGCTGCCCCTGGATGCTGGGGGCTGGGGATACAGGGAGACATGAGTTGGACATGAGTAGGGGCCTGGTGGAGGGTGCCCTGCACTTCTGGGGGTGGGGGTGGTGGTAGACATGAATGGGGCCTGGTGGAGGCTGCCCCTGCACTGCTGGGGGGTGGGGGGTGCAGGGAGACATGAGTTGGACATGAGTGGGGGCCTGGTGGAGGGTGCCCTGCACTTCTGGGGGGTGGGGGTGGTGGTAAAACATGAGTGGAGAGCCTGGTGGAGGCTGCCCCTGCACTGCTGGGGGGTGGGGGTGCAGGGAGACATGAGTTGGACATGAGTGGGGCCTGGTGGAGGGTGCCCCTGCACTGCTGGGGCATGGGGTGGTGGGAGACATGAGTGGGGGGCCTGGTGGAGGGTGCCCCTGCACTGCTGGGGGGAGTGGGTGGTGGGAGACATGAGTGGGGGCCTGGTGGAGGGTGCGCCTGCACTGCTGGGGGGTGGGGGTGATGGGAGACATGTGTGGGGCCTGGTGGAGGGTGCCCTGCACTGCTGGGGGGTGGGGGTGGTGGGAGACATGAGTGGGGGCCTGGTGGAGGCTGCACCTGAAGTGCTGGGGGGTGGGGGTGCGGGGAGACATGAGTTGGACATGAGTGGGTGCCTGGTGGAGTGTGCCCTGCAGTGCTGGGGGGTGGGGTGGTGGTGGACATGAGTGGGGGCCTGGTGGAGGCTGCCCCTGCACTGCTGGGGGGTGGGGGTGGTGGGAGACATGAGTGGGGGCCTGGTGGAGGGTCCCTGCACTGCTGGGGGGTGGGGGTGATGGGAGACATGTGTGGGGGCCTTGTGGAGGCTTCCCCTGGATGCTGGGGGGTGGGGGTGCAGGGAGACATGAGTTGGACATGAATGGGGGCCTGGTGGAGGGTGCCCCTGCACTGCTGGCGGGTGGGGTGGTGGGAGACATGAGTGGGGGCCTGGTAGAGGGTGCAACTGTACTGCTGGGGGGGGGGGGGTGGGAGACATGAGTGGGGGCCTGGTGGAGGTGCCCTGCACTGCTGGGGGGTGGGGGTGGTGGGAGACATGAGTGGGGGACTGGTGGAGGGTGCCCTGGATGCTGGGGGGTGGGGGTGGCTGGGAGACATGAGTGGGGGCCTGGTGGAGGGTGCCCTGCACTGCTGGGGGGGTGGGGTGATGGGAGACATGAGTGGGGGCCTGGTGGAGGCTGCCCTGCACTGCTGGGGGTGGGGTGGTGGGAGACATGAGTGGGGGCCTGGTGTAGGGTGCCCCTGCACTGCTGGGGGGTAGGGGGTGATGGGAGACATGTGTGGGGGCCTGGTGGAGGGTGCCCCGCACTGCTGGGGGGTGGGGGTGGTGGGAGACATGAGTGGGTGCCTGGTGGAGGGTGCCCCTGGATGCTGGGGGGTGGGGGTGGTGGGAGACATGAGTGGGGGCCTGGTGGCGGCTGCCCCTGCACTGCTGGGGGTGGGGGTGAAGGGAGACATGAGTTGGATATGAGTGGGGGCCTGTTGGAGGGTGCCCTGCACTGCTGGGGGGTGGGGGTGGTGGTAGACATGAGTGGGGGCCTGGTGGAGGCTGCCCCTACACTGCTGGGGGGTGGGGGTGGTGGGAGACATGAGTGGGGGCCTGGTGGAGGCTGCCCCTGCACTGCTGGGGGGTGGGGGTGGTGGGAGACATGAGTGGGGCCTGGTGGAGGGTGCCCCTGCACTGCTGGGGGTGGGTGTGCAGGGAGACATGAGTTGGACATGAGTGGGGGCCTGGTGGAGGGTGCCCCTGCACTGCTGGGGGGTGGGGTGATGGGAGACATGAGTGGGGGCCTGGTGGAGGGTGCCCCTGGATGCTGGGGGTGGGGGTGCTGGGAGACATGAGTGGGGGCCTGGTGGAGGGTGCCCCTGCACTGCTGGGGGGTGGGGGTGGTGGGAGACATGAGTGGGGGCCTGGTGGAGGGTGCCCCTGCACTGCTGGGGGTGGGGGTGGTGGGAGACATGAGTGGGGGCCTGGTGGAGGGTGCCCCTACACTGCTGGGGGGTGGGGGTGATGGGAGACATGAGTGGGGGCCTGGTGGAGGGTGCCCCTGGATGCTGGGGGGTGGGGGTGATGGGAGACATGAGTGGGGGCCTGGTGGAGGGTGCCCTGCACTGCTGGGGGGTGGGGGTGATGGGAGACATGAGTGGGGGCCTGGTGGAGGCTGCCCCTGCACTGCTGGGGGGTGGGGGTGGTGGGAGACATGAGTGGGGGCCTGGTGGAGGGTGCCCCTGCACTGCTGGGGGGTGGGGGTGATGGGAGACATGTGTGGGGGCCTGGTGATCCTGCCCCTGGATGCTGGGGGGTGGGGGTGCAGGGAGACATGAGTTGGACATGAGTGGGGGCCTGGTGGAGGGTGCCCCTGCACTGCTGGGGGTGGGGGTGGTGGGAGACATGAGTGGGGGCCTGGTGGAGGGTGCCCCTGCACTGCTGGGGGTGGGGGCTGTGGGAGACATGAGTGGGGGCCTGGTGGAGGGTGCCCTGGGATGCTGGGGGGTGGGGTTGGTGGGAGACATGAGTGGGGGCCTGGTGGAGGCTGCCCCGGCACTGCTGGGGGTGGGGGTGAAGGGTGACATGAGTGGGGGGCCTGGTGGAGGCTGCCCCTGGATGCTGGCGGGTGGGGGTGCAGGGAGACATGAGTTGGACATGAGTGGGGGGCCTGGTGGAGGGTGCCCTGCACTGCTGGGGGGTGGGGGTGGTGGTATACATGAGTGGGGACCTGGTGGAGGCTGCCCCTGCACTGCTGGGGGGTGGGGTGGTGGGAGACATGAGTGGGGCCTGCTGGAGGGTGCCCCTGCACTGCTGGGGTGTGGGGGTGATGGGAGACATGAGTGGGGGCCTGGTGGAGGGTGCCCCTGGATGCTGGGGGTGCTGGGAGACATGAGTGGGGGCCTGGTGGAGGGTGCCCTGCACTGCCGGGGGGTGGGGGTGATGGGAGACATGAGTGGGGGCCTGGTGGAGGCTGCCCCTGCGCTGCTGGGGGGTGGGGGTGGTGGGAGACATGAGTGGGGGCCTGGAGGAGGGTGCCCCTGCACTGCGGGGGGTGGGGGTGATGGGAGACATGTGTGGGGGCCTGGTGGAGGCTGCCCCTGGATGCTGGGGGGTGGGGGTGCAGGGAGACCTGAGTTGGACATGAGTGGGGGCCTGGTGGAGGGTGCCCCTGCACTGCTGGGGGGTGGGGTGGTGGGAGACATGAGTGGGGGCCTGGTGGAGGGTGCCCCTGCACTGCTGGGGGGTGGGAGTGGTGGGAGACATGAGTGGGGGCCTGGTGGAGGGTTCCCCTGCACTGCTGGGGGGTGGGGGTGATGGGAGACATGAGTTGGGGCCTGGTGGAGGCCGCCCTGCACTGCTGGGGGGTGGGGGTGGTGGGAGACATGAGTGGGGACCTGGTGGAGGGTGCCCCTGCACTGCTGGGGGGTGGGGGTGATGGGAGACATGTGTCGGGGGCCTGGTGAGCCTGCCCCTGGATGCTGGGGGGTGGGGGTGCAGGGAGACATGAGTTGGACATGAGTGGGGGCCTGGTGGAGGGTGCCCCTGCACTGCTGGGGGGTGGGGTGGTGGGAGACATGAGTGGGGGCCTGGTGGAGGGTGCCCCTGCACTGCTGGAGGGTGGGGGTGATGGGAGACATGTGTGGGGGCCTGGTGGAGGGTGCCCTGCACTGCTGGGGGTGGGGTGGTGGGAGACATGAGTTGGGGCCTGGTGGAGGGTGTCCCTGGATGCTGGGGGTGGGGGTGGTGGGAGACATGAGTGGGGGCCTGGTGGAGGCTGCCCCTGCACTGCTGGGGGGTGGGGTGCATGGAGACATGAATTGGACATGAGTGTGGGCCTGGTGGAGGCTGCCCCTGCACTGCTGGGGGGTGGGGGAGGTGGGATACATGAGTGGGGTCTTGGTGGAGGGTGCCCCTGCACTGCTGGGGTGATGGGAGACATGAGTGGGGGCCTGGTGGAGGGTGCCCCTGGATGCTGGGGGGTGGGGGTTGTGGGAGACATGAGTGGGGGCCTGGTGGAGGGTGCCCTGCACTGCTGGGCGGTGGGGGTGATGGGAGACATGAGTGGGGGCCTGGTGGAGGGTGCCCCTGCACTGCTGGGGGTGGGGGTGGTGGTAGACATGAGTGGGGGCCTGGTGGAGGATGCCCCTGCACTGCTGGGGGGGGGGGTTGTGGGAGACATGAGTGGGGGCCTGGTGGAGGGTGCCCCTGCACTGCTGGGGGGTGGGGGTGATGGGAGACATGAGAGGGGGCCTGGTGGAGGCTGCCCCTGGATGCTGGGGGATGGGGGTGCTGGGAGACATGAGTGGGGGCCTGGTGGAGGGTGCCCTGCAATGCTGGGGGGTGGGGGGTGATGGGAGACATGAGTGGGGGCCTGGTGGAGGGTGCCCCTGCACTGCTGGGGGGTGGTGGGAGACATGGTTTGGGGCCTGATGGAGGGTGCCCTGCACTGCTGGGGGGTGGGGGTGGTGGGAGACATGAGTGGGGGCCTGGTGGAGGGTGCCCCTGGATGCTGGGGGGTGGGGGTGGTGGGAGACATGAGTGGGGGCCTGGTGGAGGCTGCCCCTGCACTGCTGGGGTGTGGTGGGAGACATGAGCGGGGGCCTGGTGGAGGATGCCCCCTGGATGCTGGGGGCTGGGGTGCAGGGAGACATGAGTTGGACATGAGTGGGGGCCTGGTGGAGGGTGCCCTGCACTTCAGGGGGTGGGGGTGGTGGTAAACATGAGTGGGGGGCTGGTGGAGGCTGCCCCTGCACTGCTGGGGGGTGGGGGTGTAGGGAGACATGAGTTGGACATGAGTGGGGGCCTGGTGGAGGGTGCCCCTGCACTGCTGGGGGTGGGGTATTGGAAGACATGAGTGGGGGCCTGGTGGAGGGTGCCCCTGCACTGCTGGGGGGTGGGGTGGTGGAAGACATGAGTGGGGGCCTGGTGGAGGGTGCCCCTGCACTGCTGGGGGGAGGGGGTGGTGGGAGACATGAGTTGGGGCCTGGTGGAGGGTGCGCCTGCACTGCTGGGGGGTGGGGGTGATGGGAGACATGTGTGGGGCCCTGGTGGAGGGTGCCCTGCACTGCTGGGGGGTGGGGGTGGTGGGAGACATGAGGTGGGGGACTGGTGGAGGGTGCCCCTGGATGCTGGGGGGTGGGGGTGCTGGGAGACATGAGTGGGGGCCTGGTGGAGGGTGCCCTGCACTGCAGGGGGTGGGGTGATGGGAGACATGAGTGGGGGCCTGGTGGAGGCTGCCCTGCACTGCTGGGGGGTGGGGGTGGTGGGAGACATGAGTGGGGGCCTGGTGGAGGGTGCCCCTGCACTGCTGAGGGATGGGGGGTGATGGGAGACATGTGTGGGGGCCCTGGTGAGCCTGCCCCTGGATTTGGGGGGGTGGGGGGTGCAGGG